>NW_027362767.1:464859281-466166781 GCF_046119375.1 Phyllobates terribilis | reverse complement strand
AGATGTAAAACAGAGAAGACACAGTACAGGGGAGACACAGTACAGGGGAGACACAGTACAGGGAAGACACAGTACAAGAGAGACACAGTACAGAGGAGACACAGTACAGGGGAGACACAGTACAGGGAACACACAGTACAGGGGAGACACAGTACAGGGGAGACACAGTACAGGTGAGACACAGAACAGGGAAGACACAGTACAGAGAAGACACAGTACAGGAGAGACACAGTAAAGGGGAGACACAGTACAGGGGAGACACAGTACAGGGAAGACACAGTACAGAGGAGACACAGTACAGGGAAGACAGAGTACAGGGGAGACACAGTACAGGGAAGATACAGTACAGGGGGAGATGTAATACAGGGAAGATACAGTACAGGGTAAGATGTAATACAGGGAAGACACAGTACAGGGTGAGATGTAATACAGGAAAGATAAAGTACAGGGTAAGATGTAATACAGGGAAGACACAGTACAGGAGAGACACAGTACAGGGGAGACACAGTACAGGGGAGACACAGTACAGGAGAGACACAGTACAGGAGAGACACAGTACAGGGAAGACACAGTACAGGGGGAGACACAGTACAGGGGAGACACAGTACAGGGAAGACACAGTACAGGGGAGACACAGTACAGGGGGAGACACAGTACAGGAGAGACACAGTACATTGGGAGACACAGTACACGGGAGACACAGTACAGGGTAGACACAGTACAGGAGAGACACAGTACAGGGGAGACACAGTACAACGGAGACACAGTACAGGGGAGACACAGTACAGGGGAGACACAGTACAGGGGAGACACAGTACAAGGGAGACACAGTACAGGGGAGACACAGTACAGGGAAGACACAGTACAGGGGAGACACATTAGAGGGGAGACACAGTACAGGGAAGACACAGTACAGGGGAGACACAGTACAGGGGAGACACAGTACAGGAGAGACACAGTACAGGGAAGACACAGTACAGGGGAGACACAGTACAGGGAAGATACTGTACAGGGAAGACACAGTACAGGGAAGACACACTACAGGGAAGACAGAGTACAGGAGAGACACAGTACAGGAGAGACACAGTACAGGGAAGACACAGTACAGGGGAGACACAGTACAGGGGAGACACAGTACAGGGGAGACACAGTACAGGGGAGACACAGTAGAGGGATGACACAGTACAGGGAAGACACAGTACAGGGGAGACACAGTACAGGGAAGACACAGTATAGGGAAGACACAGTACAGGAGAGACGCACTAAAGGAGAGACTCAGTACAGGTAAGACACAGTACAGGGGAGACACAGTACAGGAAAGATAAAGTACAGGGTAAGATGTAATACAGGGAAGACACAGTACAGGAGAGACACAGTACAGGGGAGACACAGTACAGGAGAGACACAGTACAGGAGAGACACAGTACAGGGGAGACACAGTACAGGAGAGACACAGTACAGGAGAGACACAGTACAGGGAAGACACAGTACAGGGGAGACACAGTACAGGGGAGACACAGTACAGGGAAGACACAGTAGAGGGGAGACACAGTACAGGGGGAGACACAGTACAGGAGAGACACAGTACAGGGGGAGACACAGTACACGGGAGACACAGTACAGGGGAGACACAGTACAGGAGAGACACAGTACAGGGGAGACACAGTACAAGGGAGACACAGTACAGGGGAGACACAGTACAGGGGAGACACAGTACAGGGGAGACACAGTACAAGGGAGACACAGTACAGGGAAGACACAGTACAGGGGAGACACAGTACAGGGAAGACACAGTACAGGGAAGACACGGTACAGGGAAGACACAGAACAGGAGAGACACAGTACAGGGGAGACACAGTACAGAGGAGACACAGTACAGGGAAGACACAGTACAGGGTAAGATGTAATACAGGGAAGATACAGTACACGGTAAGATGTAATACAGGGAAGATACAGTACAGGGTAAGATGTAATACAGTGAAGACACAGTACATGGTAAGATGTAATACAGGGAAGACACAGTACAGGGTAAGATGTAATACAGGGAAGACACAGTACAGGGAAGACAAAGTACAGGAGACACACAATACAGGGAAGACACAGTACAGGGGAGACACAGAACAGGGAAGACACAGTACAGGAGAGACACAGTACAGGAGAGACACAGTACAGGGAAGACAAAGTACAGGGGAGACACAGTACAGGGAAGACACAGTACAGGAGAGACACAGTACAGGAGAGACACAGTTCAGGGGAGACACAGTACAGGGGAGACATAGTACAGGAGAGACACAGTACAGGAGAGACACAGTACAGGAGAGACACAGTACAGGGAAGACACAGCACAGGAGACACACAGTAGAGGGGAGACACAGTACAGGAGAGAAACAGTACAGGTGAGACACAGTACAGGGAAGACACAGTACAGGGGAGACACAGTACAGGGGAGACACAGTACAAGAGAGACACAGTACAGGGAAGACACAGTACAGGGAAGACACAGTACAGGTAAGACACAGTACAGGGGAGACACAGTACAGGGAAGACACAGTACAGGGAAGACACAGTACAGGGTAAGATGTAATACAGGGAAGATACAATACAGGGAAAGATGTAATACAGGGAAGACACAGTACAGGGTAAGATGTAATACAGGGAAGATACAATACAGGGAAAGATGTAATACAGGGAAGACACAGTACAGGAGAGACACAGTACAGGAGAGACACAGTACAGGGAAGACACAGTACAGCGGAGACACAGTACAGGGGAGACACAGTACAGGGAAGACACAGTACAGGGAAGACACAGTACAAGAGAGACACAGTCAGGTGAGAAACAGTACAGGGGAGACACGGTACAGGGAAGACACAGTACAGGGGAGACACAGTACAGGGGAGACACAGTACAAGAGAGACACAGTACAGGGAAGACACAGTACAGGGAAGACACAGTAAAGGAGAGACACAGTACAGGGGAGACACAGTACAGGGGAGACACAGTACAGGGGAGACACAGTACAGGGAAGACACAGTACAGGGGAGACACAGTACAGGGGAGACACAGTACAGGGAAGACACAATACAGAGGAGACACAGTACAGGGAAGACACAGTACAGGGGAGACACAGTACAGGGAAGATACAGTACAGGGGGAGATGTAATAAAGGGAAGATACAGTACAGGGTAAGATGTAATACAGGGAAGACACAGTACAGGATGAGATGTAATACAGGAAAGATAAAGTACAGGGTAAGATGTAATACAGGGAAGACACAGTACAGGAGAGACACAGTACAGGAGAGACACAGTACAGGGAAGGCACAGTACTGGGGAGACACAGTACAGGGGAGACACAGTACAGGGAAGACACAGTACAGGGGAAACACAGTACAGGGGGAGACACAGTACAGGAGAGACAGCACAGGGGTTGACACAGTACAGGGGAGACACAGTACAGGAGAGACACAGTACAGGGGAGACACAGTACAGGGGAGACACAGTACAGGGCAGACACAGTACAAGGGAGACACAGTACAGGGGAGACTCAGTACAGGGAAGACACAGTACAGGGGAGACACATTACAGGGGAGACACAGTACAGGGAAGACACAGTACAGGAGAGACACAGTACAGGGGAGACACAGTACAAGGGAGACACAGTACAGGGTAGACACAGTACAGGGGAGACACAATACAAGGGAGACACAGTACAGGGAAGACACAGTACAGGGAAGACACAGTACAGGTAAGACACAGTACAGGGGAGACACAGTACAGGGGAGACACAGTACAAGGGAGACACAGTACAGGGAAGACACAGTACAGGGAAGACACAGTACAGGGGAGACACAGTACAGGGGAGACAGTACAGGGAAGACACAGTACAGGGGAGACACAATACAAGGGAGACACAGTACAGGGGAGACACAGTACAGGAGAGACACAGTACAGGGAAGACACAGTACAGGGGAGACACAGTACAGGGAAGACACAGTACAGGAGATACACAGTACAGGAGAGACACAGTACAGGGAAGACACAGTACAGGAGAGACACAGTACAGGGAAGACACAGTACAGGGGAGACACAGAACAGGGGAGACACACTACAGGGGAGACACAGTAGAGGGATGACACAGTACAGGGGAGACACAGTACAGGGGAGACACAGTACAGGGAAGACACAGTACAGGGAAGACACAGTACAGGAGAGACACAGTACAGGAGAGACTCAGTACAGGTAAGACACAGTACAGGGAAGACACAGTACAGGGGAGACACAGTACAGGGGAGACACAGTACAAGGAAGACACAGTAGAGGGGAGACACAGTACAGGGAAGACACAGTACAGGGAAGACACAGTACAGGAAAGACACAGAACAGGAGAGACACAGTACAGGGGAGACACAGTACAGGGGAGGCACAGTACAGGGGAGACACAGCACAGGGAAGATACAGTACAGGGTAAGATGTAATGCAGGGAAGATACAGTACAGGGTAAGATGTAATACTGCGAAGACACAGTACAGGGTAAGATGTAATACAGGGAAGACACAGTACAGGAGAGACACAGTGCATGGGATACACAGTACAGGGAAGACAAAGTACAGGAGAGACACAGTACAGGGAAGACACTGTACAGGGGAGACACAGTACAGGGAAGACACAGTACAGGAGAGACACAGTACAGGAGAGACACAGTACAGGGAAGACACAGTACAGGGACGACACAGTACAGGAGAGACACAGTACAGGGAAGACACAGTACAGGGGAGACACAGTACAGGAGAGACACAGTACAGGGAAGACACAGTACAGGGGAGACACAGTACAGGGGAGACACAGTAAAAGGGAGACACAGTACAGGGGAGACTCAGTACAGGGAAGACACAGTACAGGGGTGACACATTACAGGGGAGACACAGTACAGGGAAGACACAGTACAGGAGAGACACAGTACAGGGGAGACACAGTACAAGGGAGACACAGTACAGGGGAGACACAGTACAGGGGAGACACAATACAAGGGAGACACAGTGCAGGGAAGACACAGTACAGGTAAGACACAGTACAGGGAAGACACAGTACAGGATGAGATGTAATACAGGAAAGATAAAGTACAGGGTAAGATGTAATACAGGGAAGACACAGTACAGGAGAGACACAGTACAGGAGAGACACAGTACAGGGAAGACACAGTACTGGGGAGACACAGTACAGGGGAGACACAGTACAGGGAAGACACAGTACAGGGGAAACACAGTACAGGGGGAGACACAGTACAGGAGAGACAGCACAGGGGGAGACACAGTACAGGGGAGACACAGTACAGGGGAGACACAGTACAGGAGAGACTCAGTACAGGGAAGACACAGTACAGGGGAGACACATTACAGGGGAGACACAGTACAGGGAAGACACAGTACAGGAGAGACACAGTACAGGGGAGACACAGTACAAGGGAGACACAGTACAGGGGAGACACAGTACAGGGGAGACACAATACAAGGGAGACACAGTACAGGGAAGACACAGTACAGGTAAGACACAGTACAGGGGAGACACAGTACAGGGGAGACACAGTACAAGGGAGACACAGTACAGGGAAGACACAGTACAGGGAAGACACAGTACAGGGGAGACACAGTACAGGGGAGACAGTACAGGGAAGACACAGTACAGGGGAGACACAATACAGGGGAGACACAGTACAGGGGAGACACAGTACAGGAGAGACACAGTACAGGGAAGACACAGTACAGGGGAGACACAGTACAGGGAAGACACAGTACAGGAGATACACAGTACAGGAGAGACACAGTACAGGGAAGACACAGTACAGGAGAGACACAGTACAGGGAAGACACAGTACAGGGGAGACACAGAACAGGGGAGACACACTACAGGGGAGACACAGTAGAGGGATGACACAGTACAGGGGAGACACAGTACAGGGGAGACACAGTACAGGGAAGACACAGTACAGGGAAGACACAGTACAGGAGAGACACAGTACAGGAGAGACTCAGTACAGGTAAGACACAGTACAGGGAAGACACAGTACAGGGGAGACACAGTACAGGGGAGACACAGTACAAGGAAGACACAGTAGAGGGGAGACACAGTACAGGGAAGACACAGTACAGGGAAGACACAGTACAGGAAAGACACAGAACAGGAGAGACACAGTACAGGGGAGACACAGTACAGGGGAGGCACAGTACAGGGGAGACACAGCACAGGCAAGATACAGTACAGGGTAAGATGTAATGCAGGGAAGATACAGTACAGGGTAAGATGTAATACTGCGAAGACACAGTACAGGGTAAGATGTAATACAGGGAAGACACAGTACAGGAGAGACACAGTGCATGGGATACACAGTACAGGGAAGACAAAGTACAGGAGAGACACAGTACAGGGAAGACACTGTACAGGGGAGACACAGTACAGGGAAGACACAGTACAGGAGAGACACAGTACAGGAGAGACACAGTACAGGGGAGACACAGTACAGGGGAGACACAGTACAGGGAAGACACAGTACAGGGAAGACACAGTACAGGAGAGACACAGTACAGGAGAGACTCAGTACAGGTAAGACACAGTACAGGGAAGACACAGTACAGGGGAGACACATTACAGGGGAGACACAGTACAAGGAAGACACAGTAGAGGGGAGACACAGTACAGGGAAGACACAGTACAGGGAAGACACAGTACAGGAAAGACACAGAACAGGAGAGACACAGTACAGGGGAGACACAGTACAGGGGAGGCACAGTACAGGGGAGACACAGCACAGGGAAGATACAGTACAGGGTAAGATGTAATGCAGGGAAGATACAGTACAGGGTAAGATGTAATACTGCGAAGACACAGTACAGGGTAAGATGTAATACAGGGAAGACACAGTACAGGAGAGACACAGTGCATGGGATACACAGTACAGGGAAGACAAAGTACAGGAGAGACACAGTACAGGGAAGACACTGTACAGGGGAGACACAGTACAGGGAAGACACAGTACAGGAGAGACACAGTACAGGAGAGACACAGTACAGGGAAGACACAGTACAGGGACGACACAGTACAGGAGAGACACAGTACAGGGAAGACACAGTACAGGGGAGACACAGTACAGGAGAGACACAGTACAGGGAAGACACAGTACAGGGGAGACACAGTACAGGGGAGACACAGTAAAAGGGAGACACAGTACAGGGGAGACTCAGTACAGGGAAGACACAGTACAGGGGTGACACATTACAGTGGAGACACAGTACAGGGAAGACACAGTACAGGAGAGACACAGTACAGGGGAGACACAGTACAAGGGAGACACAGTACAGGGGAGACACAGTACAGGGGAGACACAATACAAGGGAGACACAGTGCAGGGAAGACACAGTACAGGTAAGACACAGTACAGGGAAGACACAGTACAGGATGAGATGTAATACAGGAAAGATAAAGTACAGGGTAAGATGTAATACAGGGAAGACACAGTACAGGAGAGACACAGTACAGGAGAGACACAGTACAGGGAAGACACAGTACTGGGGAGACACAGTACAGGGGAGACACAGTACAGGGAAGACACAGTACAGGGGAAACACAGTACAGGGGGAGACACAGTACAGGAGAGACAGCACAGGGGGAGACACAGTACAGGGGAGACACAGTACAGGGGAGACACAGTACAGGAGAGACTCAGTACAGGGAAGACACAGTACAGGGGAGACACATTACAGGGGAGACACAGTACAGGGAAGACACAGTACAGGAGAGACACAGTACAGGGGAGACACAGTACAAGGGAGACACAGTACAGGGGAGACACAGTACAGGGGAGACACAATACAAGGGAGACACAGTACAGGGAAGATACAGTACAGGTAAGACACAGTACAGGGGAGACACAGTACAGGGGAGACACAGTACAAGGGAGACACAGTACAGGGAAGACGCAGTACAGGGAAGACACAGTACAGGGGAGACACAGTACAGGGGAGACAGTACAGGGAAGACACAGTACAGGGGAGACACAATACAGGGGAGACACAGTACAGGGGAGACACAGTACAGGAGAGACACAGTACAGGGAAGACACAGTACAGGGGAGACACAGTACAGGGAAGACACAGTACAGGAGATACACAGTACAGGAGAGACACAGTACAGGGAAGACACAGTACAGGAGAGACACAGTACAGGGAAGACACAGTACAGGGGAGACACAGAACAGGGGAGACACACTACAGGGGAGACACAGTAGAGGGATGACACAGTACAGGGGAGACACAGTACAGGGGAGACACAGTACAGGGAAGACACAGTACAGGGAAGACACAGTACAGGAGAGACACAGTACAGGAGAGACTCAGTACAGGTAAGACACAGTACAGGGAAGACACAGTACAGGGGAGACACAGTACAGGGGAGACACAGTACAAGGAAGACACAGTAGAGGGGAGACACAGTACAGGGAAGACACAGTACAGGGAAGACACAGTACAGGAAAGACACAGAACAGGAGAGACACAGTACAGGGGAGACACAGTACAGGGGAGGCACAGTACAGGGGAGACACAGCACAGGCAAGATACAGTACAGGGTAAGATGTAATGCAGGGAAGATACAGTACAGGGTAAGATGTAATACTGCGAAGACACAGTACAGGGTAAGATGTAATACAGGGAAGACACAGTACAGGAGAGACACAGTGCATGGGATACACAGTACAGGGAAGACAAAGTACAGGAGAGACACAGTACAGGGAAGACACTGTACAGGGGAGACACAGTACAGGGAAGACACAGTACAGGAGAGACACAGTACAGGAGAGACACAGTACAGGGAAGACACAGTACAGGGACGACACAGTACAGGAGAGACACAGTACAGGGAAGACACAGTACAGGGGAGACACAGTACAGGAGAGACACAGTACAGGGAAGACACAGTACAGGGGAGACACAGTACAGGGGAGACACAGTACAAGGGAGACACAGTACAGGGGAGACTCAGTACAGGGAAGACACAGTACAGGGGTGACACATTACAGGGGAGACACAGTACAGGGAAGACACAGTACAGGAGAGACACAGTACAGGGGAGACACAGTACAAGGGAGACACAGTACAGGGGAGACACAGTACAGGGGAGACACAATACAAGGGAGACACAGTGCAGGGAAGACACAGTACAGGTAAGACACAGTACAGGGGAGACACAGTACAGGGGAGACACAGTACAAGGGAGACACAGTACAGGGAAGACACAGTACAGGGAAGACACAGTACAGGGGAGACACAGTACAGGGGAGACAGTACAGGGAAGACACAGTACAGGGGAGACACAATACAGGGGAGACACAGTACAGGGGAGACACAGTACAGGAGAGACACAGTACAGGGAAGACACAGTACAGGGGAGACACAGTACAGGGAAGACACAGTACAGGAGATACACAGTACAGGAGAGACACAGTACAGTCAAGACACAGTACAGGAGAGACACAGTACAGGGAAGACACAGTACAGGGGAGACACAGAACAGGGGAGACACACTACATGGGAGACACAGTAGAGGGATGACACAGTACAGGGGAGACACAGTACAGGGGAGACACAGTACAGGGGAGACACAGTACAGGGAAGACACAGTACAGGGAAGACACAGTACAGGAGAGACACAGTACAGGAGAGACTCAGTACAGGTAAGACACAGTACAGGGAAGACACAGTACAGGGGAGGCACAGTACAGGGGAGACACAGTACAAGGAAGACACAGTACAGGGGAGACACAGTACAGGGAAGACACAGTACAGGGAAGACACAGTACAGGAAAGACACAGAACAGGAGAGACACAGTACAGGGGAGACACAGTACAGGGGAGACACAGTACAGGGGAGACACAGCACAGGGAAGATACAGTACAGGGTAAGATGTAATACAGGGAAGATACAGTACAGGGTAAGATGTAATACAGCGAAGACACAGTACAGGGTAAGATGTAATACAGGGAAGACACAGTACAGGGTAAGATGTAATACAGGGAAGACACAGTACAGGAGAGACACAGTGCATGGGAGACACAGTACAGGGAAGACAAAGTACAGGAGAGACACAGTACAGGGAAGACACTGTACAGGGGAGACTCAGTACAGGGAAGACACAGTACAGGAGAGACACAGTACAGGAGAGACACAGTACAGGGAAGACACAGTACAGGGACGACACAGTACAGGAGAGACACAGTACAGGGAAGACACAGTACAGGGGAGACACAGTACAGGAGAGACACAGTACAGGGAAGACACAGTACAGGGGAGACACAGTACAGGGAAGACACAGTGCAGCGGAGACACATTATAGGAGAGACACAGTACAGGGAAGACACAGTACAGCGAAGACACAGTACAGGAGAGACACTGTACAGGGAAGACACAGTACAGGGGAGACACAGTACAGGGAAGACACAGTACAGGACAGACACAGTACAGGACAGACACAGTAGAGGAGAGACACAGTACAGGGAAGACACAGTACAGGGAAGACACAGTACAGGGGAGACACAGTACAGGGAAGACACAGTACAGGGGAGACACAGTACAGGGGAGACACAGTACAGGGGAGACACAGCACAGGGAAGACACAGTACAGGAGAGACACAGTACAGGGAAGACACAGTACAGGGGAGATACAGTACAGGGGAGACACAGTACAGGGGAGACACAGCACAGGGAAGACACAGTACAGGAGAGACACAGTACAGGGAAGACACAGTACAGGGAAGACACAGTACAGGAGAGACACAGTACAGGGGAGACACAGTACAGGGGAGACACAGTACAGGGAAGACACAGTACAGGGGAGACACAGTACAGGGGAGACACAGTACAGGGGAGACACAGCACAGGGAAGAGACAGTACAGGAGAGATACAGTACAGGGAAGACACAGTACAGGGGAGACACAGTACAGGGGATACACAGTACAGGAGAGACACAGTACAGGAGAGACACAGTACAGGAGAGACACAGTACAGGGAAGACACAGCACAGGAGACACACAGTGGAGGGGAGACACAGTACAGGAGAGAAACAGTACAGGTGAGACACAGTACAGGGAAGACACAGTACAGGGAAGGCACACTACAGAGGAGAAACAGTACAGGGAAGACACAGTACAGGGGAGACACAGTAGAGGTAAGATACACTACAGGGGGAGATGTAATACAGGGAAGATACAGTACAGGGTAAGATGTAATACAGGGAAGATACAATACAGGGAAAGATGTAATACAGGGAAGACACAGTACAGGAGAGACACAGTACAGGAGAGACACAGTACAGGGAAGACACAGTACAGGGGAGACACAGTACAGGGGAGACACAGTACAGGGAAGACACAGTACAGGGAAGACACAGTACAAGAGAGACACAGTCAGGTGAGAAACAGTACAGGGGAGACACGGTACAGGGAAGACACAGTACAGGGGAGACACAGTACAGGGGAGACACAGTACAAGAGAGACACAGTACAGGGAAGACACAGTACAGGGAAGACACAGTAAAGGAGAGACACAGTACAGGGGAGACACAGTACAGGGGAGACACAGTACAGGGGAGACACAGTACAGGGAAGACACAGTACACTGGAGACACAGTACAGGGGAGACACAGTACAGGGAAGACACAGTACAGAGGAGACACAGTACAGGGAAGACACAGTACAGGGGAGACACAGTACAGGGAAGATACAGTACAGGGGGAGATGTAATAAAGGGAAGATACAGTACAGGGTAAGATGTAATACAGGGAAGACACAGTACAGGATGAGATGTAATACAGGAAAGATAAAGTACAGGGTAAGATGTAATACAGGGAAGACACAGTACAGGAGAGACACAGTACAGGAGAGACACAGTACAGGGAAGACACAGTACTGGGGAGACACAGTACAGGGGAGACACAGTACAGGGAAGACACAGTACAGGGGAAACACAGTACAGGGGGAGACACAGTACAGGAGAGACAGCACAGGGGGAGACACAGTACAGGGGAGACACAGTACAGGGGAGACACAGTACAGGAGAGACACAGTACAGGGGAGACACAGTACAGGGGAGACACAGTACAGGGGAGACACAGTACAAGGGAGACACAGTACAGTGGAGACTCAGTACAGGGAAGACACAGTACAGGGGAGACACATTACAGGGGAGACACAGTACAGGGAAGACACAGTACAGGAGAGACACAGTACAGGGGAGACACAGTACAAGGGAGACACAGTACAGGGGAGACACAGTACAGGGGAGACACAATACAAGGGAGACACAGTACAGGGAAGACACAGTACAGGTAAGACACAGTACAGGGGAGACACAGTACAGGGGAGACACAGTACAAGGGAGACACAGTACAGGGAAGACACAGTACAGGGAAGACACAGTACAGGGGAGACACAGTACAGGGGAGACAGTACAGGGAAGACACAGTACAGGGGAGACACAATACAGGGGAGACACAGTACAGGGGAGACACAGTACAGGAGAGACACAGTACAGGGAAGACACAGTACAGGGGAGACACAGTACAGGGAAGACACAGTACAGGAGATACACAGTACAGGAGAGACACAGTACAGGGAAGACACAGTACAGGAGAGACACAGTACAGGGAAGACACAGTACAGGGGAGACACAGAACAGGGGAGACACACTACAGGGGAGACACAGTAGAGGGATGACACAGTACAGGGGAGACACAGTACAGGGGAGACACAGTACAGGGAAGACACAGTACAGGGAAGACACAGTACAGGAGAGACACAGTACAGGAGAGACTCAGTACAGGTAAGACACAGTACAGGGAAGACACAGTACAGGGGAGACACAGTACAGGGGAGACACAGTACAAGGAAGACACAGTAGAGGGGAGACACAGTACAGGGAAGACACAGTACAGGGAAGACACAGTACAGGAAAGACACAGAACAGGAGAGACACAGTACAGGGGAGACACAGTACAGGGGAGACACAGTACAGGGGAGACACAGCACAGGGAAGATACAGTACAGGGTAAGATGTAATGCAGGGAAGATACAGTACAGGGTAAGATGTAATACTGCGAAGACACAGTACAGGGTAAGATGTAATACAGGGAAGACACAGTACAGGAGAGACACAGTGCATGGGATACACAGTACAGGGAAGACAAAGTACAGGAGAGACACAGTACAGGGAAAACACTGTACAGGGGAGACACAGTACAGGGAAGACACAGTACAGGAGAGACACAGTACAGAAGAGACACAGTACAGGGAAGACACAGTACAGGGACGACACAGTACAGGAGAGACACAGTACAGGGAAGACACAGTACAGGGGAGACACAGTACAGGAGAGACACAGTACAGGGAAGACACAGTACAGGGGAGACACAGTACAGGGGAGACACAGTACAAGGGAGACACAGTACAGGGGAGACTCAGTACAGGGAAGACACAGTACAGGGGTGACACATTACAGGGGAGACACAGTACAGGGAAGACACAGTGCAGGAGAGACACAGTACAGGGGAGACACAGTACAAGGGAGACACAGTACAGGGGAGACACAGTACAGGGGAGACACAATACAAGGGAGACACAGTGCAGGGAAGACACAGTACAGGTAAGACACAGTACAGGGGAGACACAGTACAGGGGAGACACAGTACAAGGGAGACACAGTACAGGGAAGACACAGTACAGGGAAGACACAGTACAGGGGAGACACAGTACAGGGGAGACAGTACAGGGAAGACACAGTACAGGGGAGACACAATACAGGGGAGACACAGTACAGGGGAGACACAGTACAGGAGAGACACAGTACAGGGAAGACACAGTACAGGGGAGACACAGTACAGGGAAGACACAGTACAGGAGATACACAGTACAGGAGAGACACAGTACAGTCAAGACACAGTACAGGAGAGACACAGTACAGGGAAGACACAGTACAGGGGAGACACAGAACAGGGGAGACACACTACATGGGAGACACAGTAGAGGGATGACACAGTACAGGGGAGACACAGTACAGGGGAGACACAGTACAGGGGAGACACAGTACAGGGAAGACACAGTACAGGGAAGACACAGTACAGGAGAGACACAGTACAGGAGAGACTCAGTACAGGTAAGACACAGTACAGGGAAGACACAGTACAGGGGAGGCACTGTACAGGGGAGACACAGTACAAGGAAGACACAGTACAGGGGAGACACAGTACAGGGAAGACACAGTACAGGGAAGACACAGTACAGGTAAGACACAGAACAGGAGAGACACAGTACAGGGGAGACACAGTACAGGGGAGACACAGTACAGGGGAGACACAGCACAGGGAAGATACAGTACAGGGTAAGATGTAATACAGGGAAGATACAGTACAGGGTAAGATGTAATACAGCGAAGACACAGTACAGGGTAAGATGTAATACAGGGAAGACACAGTACAGGGTAAGATGTAATACAGGGAAGACACAGTACAGGAGAGACACAGTGCATGGGAGACACAGTACAGGGAAGACAAAGTACAGGAGAGACACAGTACAGGGAAGACACTGTACAGGGGAGACACAGTACAGGAGAGACACAGTACAGGGAAGACACAGTACAGGGACGACACAGTACAGGAGAGACACAGTACAGGGAAGACACAGTACAGGGGAGACACAGTACAGGAGAGACACAGTACAGGGAAGACACAGTACAGGGGAGACACAGTACAGGGAAGACACAGTGCAGCGGAGACACATTATAGGAGAGACACAGTACAGGGAAGACACAGTACAGCGAAGACACAGTACAGGAGAGACACTGTACAGGGAAGACACAGTACAGGGGAGACACAGTACAGGGAAGACACAGTACAGGACAGACTCAGTACAGGGGAGACACAGTAGAGGAGAGACACAGTACAGGGAAGACACAGTACAGGGAAGACACAGTACAGGGGAGACACAGTACAGGGAAGATACAGTACAGGGGAGACACAGTACAGGGGAGACACAGTACAGGGGAGACACAGCACAGGGAAGACACAGTACAGGAGAGACACAGTACAGGGAAGACACAGTACAGGGGAGATACAGTACAGGGGAGACACAGTACAGGGGAGACACAGCACAGGGAAGACACAGTACAGGAGAGACACAGTACAGGGAAGACACAGTACAGGGAAGACACAGTACAGGAGAGACACAGTACAGGGGAGACACAGTACAGGGGAGACACAGTACAGGGAAGACACAGTACAGGGGAGACACAGTACAGGGGAGACACAGTACAGGGGAGACACAGCACAGGGAAGAGACAGTACAGGAGAGATACAGTACAGGGAAGACACAGTACAGGGGAGACACAGTACAGGGGATACACAGTACAGGAGAGACACAGTACAGGAGAGAGACAAAGTACAGGGGAGACACAGTACAAGAGAGACACAGTACAGGAGAAACACAGTAAAGGGTAGACAGAGTACAGGAGAGACACAGTACAGCAAAGATACAGTAGAGGGGAGACACAGTACAGGGAAGACACAGTACAGGGAAGACACAGTACAGGGGAGACACAGTACAGGGAAGACACAGTACAGGGAAAACACATTACAGGAGAGACATAGTACAGGGGAGACACAGTACAGGTGAGACACAGTACAGGGAAGACACAGTACAGGGAAGACACAGTACAGGGAAGACACAGCATAGGGGAGACACAGTACAGGGGAGACACAATACAGGGGAGCCCCAGTACAGGGGAGACACAGTACAGGGGAGACACAGTACAGGGGAGACACAGTAGAGGAGAGACACAGTACAGGAGAGACACAGTACAGGGGAGACACAGTACAGGGAAGACACAGTACAGGGGAGACACAGTACAGGGGAGACACAGTACAGGAGTGACACAGTACAGGGGAGACACAGTACAGGGAAGACACAGTACACGTAAGACACAGAACAGGGAAGACACAGTACAGGGGGAGACACAGTACAGGGGAGACACAGTACAGGAGAGACCCAGTACAGGGGAGACAGAGTACAGGGGAGACACAGTACAGGGAAGACACAGTACAGGGAAGACACAGTCAAGGGTAGACACAGTTCAGGGAACACACAGTACAGGGGAGACACAGTACAGGGAAGACAAAGTACAGGGGAGACACAGTACAAGGGAGACACAGTACATGGGAGATAGAGTACAGGGGAGACAGAGTACAGGGGAGACACAGTACAGGGAAGACACAGTACAGGGGAGACACAGTACAGGGGAGACACAGTACCGGGGAGACACAGTACAGGAGAGACACAGCACAGCGAAGATACAGTACAGGAGAGACACATTATAGGGAAGACACAGTACAGGGGAGACACAGTACAGGGGAGACACAGTACAGGGGAGACACAGTACAGGGGAGACACAGTACAGGAAAGACACAGTACAGGGGAGACACAGTACAGGGAAGACTCAGAACAGGAGAGACACAGTACAGGAGAGACACAGTACAGGGAAGACACAGTACAGGGAAGACAAAGTACAGGAGAGACACAGTACAGGGAAGACACAGTACAGGGGAGACACAGTTCATTAGAGACCCAGTACAGGAGAGACATAGTACAGGGGAGACACAGTACAGGGGAGACACAGTACAGGGGAGACACAGTACAGGGAAGACACAGTACAGGGAAGAAACAGAACAGGGAAGACACAGTACAGGGGAGACACAGTACAGGAGAGACACAGTACAGGGAAGACACAGTACAGGGGAGACACAGTACAGGGGAGACACAGTACAAGGGAGACACAGTACAGGGGAGACTCAGTACAGGGAAGACACAGTACAGGGGTGACACATTACAGGGGAGACACAGTACAGGGAAGACACAGTACAGGAGAGACACAGTACAGGGGAGACACAGTACAAGGGAGACACAGTACAGGGGAGACACAGTACAGGGGAGACACAATACAAGGGAGACACAGTGCAGGGAAGACACAGTACAGGTAAGACACAGTACAGGGGAGACACAGTACAGGGGAGACACAGTACAAGGGAGACACAGTACAGGGAAGACACAGTACAGGGAAGACACAGTGCAGGGGAGACACAGTACAGGGGAGACAGTACAGGGAAGATACAGTACAGGGGAGACACAATACAGGGGAGACACAGTACAGGGGAGACACAGTACAGGAGAGACACAGTACAGGGAAGACACAGTACAGGGGAGACACAGTACAGGGAAGACACAGTACAGGAGATACACAGTACAGGAGAGACACAGTACAGTCAAGACACAGTACAGGAGAGACACAGTACAGGGAAGACACAGTACAGGGGAGACACAGAACAGGGGAGACACACTACATGGGAGACACAGTAGAGGGATGACACAGTACAGGGGAGACACAGTACAGGGGAGACACAGTACAGGGGAGACACAGTACAGGGAAGACACAGTACAGGGAAGACACAGTACAGGAGAGACACAGTACAGGAGAGACTCAGTACAGGTAAGACACAGTACAGGGAAGACACAGTACAGGGGAGACACAGTACAGGGGAGACACAGTACAAGGAAGACACAGTACAGGGGAGACACAGTACAGGGAAGACACAGTACAGGGAAGACACAGTACAGGAAAGACACAGAACAGGAGAGACACAGTACAGGGGAGACACAGTACAGGGGAGACACAGTACAGGGGAGACACAGCACAGGGAAGATACAGTACAGGGTAAGATGTAATACAGGGAAGATACAGTACAGGGTAAGATGTAATACAGCGAAGACACAGTACAGGGTAAGATGTAATACAGGGAAGACACAGTACAGGGTAAGATGTAATACAGGGAAGACACAGTACAGGAGAGACACAGTGCATGGGAGACACAGTACAGGGAAGACAAAGTACAGGAGAGACACAGTACAGGGAAGACACTGTACAGGGGAGACACAGTACAGGGAAGACACAGTACAGGGAAAACACATTACAGGAGAGACATAGTACAGGGGAGACACAGTACAGGTGAGACACAGTACAGGGAAGACACAGTACAGGGAAGACACAGTACAGGGAAGACACAGCATAGGGGAGACACAGTACAGGGGAGACACAATACAGGGGAGCCCCAGTACAGGGGAGACACAGTACAGGGGAGACACAGTACAGGGGAGACACAGTAGAGGAGAGACACAGTACAGGAGAGACACAGTACAGGGGAGACACAGTACAGGGAAGACACAGTACAGGGGAGACACAGTACAGGGGAGACACAGTACAGGAGTGACACAGTACAGGGGAGACACAGTACAGGGAAGACACAGTACACGTAAGACACAGAACAGGGAAGACACAGTACAGGGGGAGACACAGTACAGGGGAGACACAGTACAGGAGAGACCCAGTACAGGGGAGACAGAGTACAGGGGAGACACAGTACAGGGAAGACACAGTACAGGGAAGACACAGTCAAGGGTAGACACAGTTCAGGGAACACACAGTACAGGGGAGACACAGTACAGGGAAGACAAAGTACAGGGGAGACACAGTACAAGGGAGACACAGTACATGGGAGATAGAGTACAGGGGAGACAGAGTACAGGGGAGACACAGTACAGGGAAGACACAGTACAGGGGAGACACAGTACAGGGGAGACACAGTACCGGGGAGACACAGTACAGGAGAGACACAGCACAGCGAAGATACAGTACAGGAGAGACACATTATAGGGAAGACACAGTACAGGGGAGACACAGTACAGGGGAGACACAGTACAGGGGAGACACAGTACAGGGGAGACACAGTACAGGAAAGACACAGTACAGGGGAGACACAGTACAGGGAAGACTCAGAACAGGAGAGACACAGTACAGGAGAGACACAGTACAGGGAAGACACAGTACAGGGAAGACAAAGTACAGGAGAGACACAGTACAGGGAAGACACAGTACAGGGGAGACACAGTTCATTAGAGACCCAGTACAGGAGAGACATAGTACAGGGGAGACACAGTACAGGGGAGACACAGTACAGGGGAGACACAGTACAGGGAAGACACAGTACAGGGAAGAAACAGAACAGGGAAGACACAGTACAGGGGAGACACAGTACAGGAGAGACACAGTACAGGGAAGACACAGTACAGGGGAGACACAGTACAGGGGAGACACAGTACAAGGGAGACACAGTACAGGGGAGACTCAGTACAGGGAAGACACAGTACAGGGGTGACACATTACAGGGGAGACACAGTACAGGGAAGACACAGTACAGGAGAGACACAGTACAGGGGAGACACAGTACAAGGGAGACACAGTACAGGGGAGACACAGTACAGGGGAGACCCAATACAAGGGAGACACAGTGCAGGGAAGACACAGTACAGGTAAGACACAGTACAGGGGAGACACAGTACAGGGGAGACACAGTACAAGGGAGACACAGTACAGGGAAGACACAGTACAGGGAAGACACAGTGCAGGGGAGACACAGTACAGGGGAGACAGTACAGGGAAGATACAGTACAGGGGAGACACAATACAGGGGAGACACAGTACAGGGGAGACACAGTACAGGAGAGACACAGTACAGGGAAGACACAGTACAGGGGAGACACAGTACAGGGAAGACACAGTACAGGAGATACACAGTACAGGAGAGACACAGTACAGTCAAGACACAGTACAGGAGAGACACAGTACAGGGAAGACACAGTACAGGGGAGACACAGAACAGGGGAGACACACTACATGGGAGACACAGTAGAGGGATGACACAGTACAGGGGAGACACAGTACAGGGGAGACACAGTACAGGGGAGACACAGTACAGGGAAGACACAGTACAGGGAAGACACAGTACAGGAGAGACACAGTACAGGAGAGACTCAGTACAGGTAAGACACAGTACAGGGAAGACACAGTACAGGGGAGACACAGTACAGGGGAGACACAGTACAAGGAAGACACAGTACAGGGGAGACACAGTACAGGGAAGACACAGTACAGGGAAGACACAGTACAGGAAAGACACAGAACAGGAGAGACACAGTACAGGGGAGACACAGTACAGGGGAGACACAGTACAGGGGAGACACAGCACAGGGAAGATACAGTACAGGGTAAGATGTAATACAGGGAAGATACAGTACAGGGTAAGATGTAATACAGCGAAGACACAGTACAGGGTAAGATGTAATACAGGGAAGACACAGTACAGGGTAAGATGTAATACAGGGAAGACACAGTACAGGAGAGACACAGTGCATGGGAGACACAGTACAGGGAAGACAAAGTACAGGAGAGACACAGTACAGGGAAGACACTGTACAGGGGAGACACAGTACAGGGAAGACACAGTACAGGAGAGACACAGTACAGGAGAGACACAGTACAGGGAAGACACAGTACAGGGACGACACAGTACAGGAGAGACACAGTACAGGGAAGACACAGTACAGGGGAGACACAGTACAGGAGAGACACAGTACAGGGAAGACACAGTACAGGGGAGACACAGTACAGGGAAGACACAGTGCAGCGGAGACACATTATAGGAGAGACACAGTACAGGGAAGACACAGTACAGCGAAGACACAGTACAGGGGAGACACAGTACAGGGAAGACACAGTACAGGACAGACATAGTACAGGGGAGACACAGTAGAGGAGAGACACAGTACAGGGAAGACACAGTACAGGGAAGACACAGTACAGGGGAGACACAGTACAGGGAAGACACAGTACAGGGGAGACACAGTACAGGGGAGACACAGTACAGGGGAGACACAGCACAGGGAAGACACAGTACAGGAGAGACACAGTACAGGGAAGACACAGTACAGGGGAGATACAGTACAGGGGAGACACAGTACAGGGGAGACACAGCACAGGGAAGACACAGTACAGGAGAGACACAGTACAGGGAAGACACAGTACAGGGAAGACACAGTACAGGAGAGACACAGTACAGGGGAGACACAGTACAGGGGAGACCCAGTACAGGGAAGACACAGTACAGGGGAGACACAGTACAGGGGAGACACAGTACAGGGGAGACACAGCACAGGGAAGAGACAGTACAGGAGAGATACAGTACAGGGAAGACACAGTACAGGGGAGACACAGTACAGGGGATACACAGTACAGGAGAGACACAGTACAGGAGAGAGACAAAGTACAGGGGAGACACAGTACAAGAGAGACACAGTACAGGAGAAACACAGTAAAGGGTAGACAGAGTACAGGAGAGACACAGTACAGCAAAGATACAGTAGAGGGGAGACACAGTACAGGGAAGACACAGTACAGGGAAGACACAGTACAGGGGAGACACAGTACAGGGAAGACACAGTACAGGGAAAACACATTACAGGAGAGACATAGTACAGGGGAGACACAGTACAGGTGAGACACAGTACAGGGAAGACACAGTACAGGGAAGACACAGCATAGGGGAGACACAGTACAGGGGAGACACAATACAGGGGAGCCCCAGTAGAGGGGAGACACAGTACAGGGGAGACACAGTACAGGGGAGACACAGTAGAGGAGAGACACAGTACAGGAGAGACACAGTACAGGGGAGACACAGTACAGGGAAGACACAGTACAGGGGAGACACAGTACAGGGGAGACACAGTACAGGAGTGACACAGTACAGGGGAGACACAGTACAGGGAAGACACAGTACACGTAAGACACAGAACAGGGAAGACACAGTACAGGGGGAGACACAGTACAGGGGAGACACAGTACAGGAGAGACCCAGTACAGGGGAGACAGAGTACAGGGGAGACACAGTACAGGGAAGACACAGTACAGGGAAGACACAGTCAAGGGTAGACACAGTTCAGGGAACACACAGTACAGGGGAGACACAGTACAGGGAAGACAAAGTACAGGGGAGACACAGTACAAGGGAGACACAGTACATGGGAGATAGAGTACAGGGGAGACAGAGTACAGGGGAGACACAGTACAGGGAAGACACAGTACAGGGGAGACACAGTACAGGGAAGACTCAGAACAGGAGAGACACAGTACAGGAGAGACACAGTACAGGGAAGACACAGTACAGGGAAGACAAAGTACAGGAGAGACACAGTACAGGGAAGACACAGTACAGGGGAGACACAGTTCATTAGAGACCCAGTACAGGAGAGACATAGTACAGGGGAGACACAGTACAGGGGAGACACAGTACAGGGGAGACACAGTACAGGGAAGACACAGTACAGGGAAGACACAGAACAGGGAAGACACAGTACAGGGGGAGACACAGTACAGGGGAGACACAGTACAGGAGAGACCCAGTACAGGGGAGACAGAGTACAGGAGAGACACAGTACAGGGAAGATACAGTACAGGGGAGACACAGTACAGGGAAGACACAGTACAGGGGAGACACAGTACAGGGTAGACACAGTTCAGGGAAGACACAGTACAGGGGAGACACAGTACAGGGAAGACACAGTACAGGGGAGACACAGTACAGGGGAGACATAGTACATGGGAGATAGAGTACAGGGGTGACACAGTACAGGGGAGACACAGTACAGGGAAGACACAGTACAGGGGAGACACAGTAAAGGGGAGACAGAGTACAGGAGAGACACAGTACAGCGAATATACAGTACAGGGGAGTCACAGTACAGGGAAGACACAGTACAGGGAAGACACAGTACAGAGGAGACACAGTACAGGGAAGACACAGTACAGGGAAAACACATTGCAGGAGAGACACAGTACAGGGGAGACACAGTACAGGTGAGACACAGTACAGGGAAGACACAGTACAGGGAAGACACAGTACAGGGTAAGATGTAATACAGGGAAAACACAGTACAGGAGTGACACAGTACAGGGAAGATACAGTACAGGGAAGACACAGTACAGGAGAGACACAGTACAGGGAAGACACAGTACAGGAAAGACACAGTACAGGGGAGATACAGTACAGGGAAGACACAGTACAGTAGAGACACAGTACAGGGAAGACACAGCACAGGAGAGACAAAGTACAGGAAAGACACAGTACAGGGAAGACACAGTACAGGGGAGACACAGTACAGGGGAGACAAGGTACAGGGAAGACACAGTACAGGAGAGACACAGTACAGGGAAGACACAGTACAGGGAAGACACAGTACAGGGGAGACACAGTACAGGGGAGGCACAGTAGAGGGAAGACACAGTACAGGGGAGTCACTTTACAGGAGAGACACAGTACAGGGGAGACACAGTACAGGGGAGACACAGTACAGGGGAGACACAGTACAGGAGAGACACAGTACAGGGGAGATACAGTACAGGGGAGACACAGTACAGGGAAGACACAGAACAGGGGAGACCCAGTACAGGGGAGGCACAGTACAGGAGAGACTGAGTACAGGGTAAGATGTAATACAGGGAAGACACAGTACAGGGTAAGATGTAATGCAGGGAACACACTGTACAGGGAGACACAGTACAGGGGAGACTGAGGGCAGGATAAGATGTTATACAGGGAAGACACAGTACAGGGTAAGATGAAATATAGGGAAGATACAGTACAGGGTAAGATGTAATACAGGGAAGACACAGTACAGGGTAAGATGTAATACAGGGAAGACACAATACAGGGTAAGATGTAATATAGGGAAGATACAGTACAGGGTAAGATGTAATACACGGAAGACACAGTACATGGTAAGATGTAATACAGGGAAGACACAGGACAGGGTAAGATGTAATACAAGGAAGACACAGTACAGGGTAAGATTTAATACAGGGAATACACAGTACAGGGAAGACACAGTACAGGGTAAGATGTAATACAGGGAAGATACAGTACAGTGAAGATACAGTACAGGGAAGACACAGTACAGGGGGAGATGTAATACAGGGAAGACACAGTACTGGGTAAGATGTAATACAGGGAAGACACAGGACAGGGTAAGATGTAATACAGGGAAGACACAGTACAGGAGAGACACAGTACAGGGTAAGATGTAATACAGGGAAGATACAGCACAGGGAAGACACAGTACAGGGTAAGATGTAATACAGGGAAGATACAGTACAGGGAAGACACAGTACAGGGTAAGATGTAATACACGAAAGACACAGGACAGGGTAAGGTGTAATACAGGGAAGACACAGTACAGGGTAAGATGTAATACAGGGAAGACACAGTACAGGGAAGACACAGTACAGGGTAAGATGTAATACAGGGAAGATACAGTACAGGGAAGATACAGTACAGGGAAGACACAGTACAGGGTCAGATGTAATACAGGGAAGACACAGTACAGGGTAAGATGTAATTCTGGGAAGATACAGTACAGGGTAAGATGTTGTACAGGGAAGATACAGTACAGGGGATACAAAGTACAAGGGAGACACAGTACAGGGAAGACCCAGTACAGAGAAGACACAGTACAGGAGAGACACAGTACAGGAGAGACACAGTACAGGAGAGACACAGTACAGGGAAGACACAGTACAGGGAAGACACAGTACAGGAAAGACACAGTACAGGAGAGACACAGTACAGGGGAGACACAGTACAGGAGAGACAGAGTACAGGGTCGACACAGTACAGGAGAGACACAGTACAAGGGAGACACAGTACAGGGAAGACACAGTACAGGAGAGACACAGTACAGGGAAGACACAGTACAGGGAAGACACAGTACAGGGGAGACACAGTACAGGGGAGACACAGTACAGGAGAGACACAGTACAGGGGAGACACAGTACAGGAGAGACACAGTGCAAGGGAGACTCAGTACAGGAGAGACCCAGGACAGGGGAGACACAGTACAGGGAAGACACAGTACAGGGAAGACACAGTGCAGGGTAAGATGTAATACAGGGAATACACAGTACAGGGGAGACACAGTACAGGGAAGACACAGTACAGGGGAGACACAGTACAGGGAAGAAACAGTACAGGGAAGACACAGTACAGGGGAGACACAGTACAGGGGAGACACAGTAAAGGGAAGACACAGTACAAAGGAGACCCAGTACAGGAGAGACACAGTACAGGGAAGACACAGTACAGGGGAGACACAGTACAGGGAAGACACAGTACAGGGAAGACACAGTACAGGGGAGACACAGTAAAGGGAAGACACAGTACAAGGGAGACACAGTACAGGGGAGACACAGTACAGGGGAGACACAGTACAGGGAAGACACAGTACAGGGAAGACACAGTACAGGGGAGACACAGTAAAGGGAAGACACAGTACAAGGGAGACACAGTACAGGAGAGACACAGTACAGGGGAGATACAGTTCAGGGGAGACACAGTACAGGGAAGATACAGTACAGGGAAGACACAGTACAGGGGAGACACAGTACAGGAGAGACACAGTAAAAGGAACACACATTACAAGGGAGACACAGTACAGGAGAGACACAGTACAGGGGAGACACAGTACAGGGAAGACACAGTACAGGAGAGACACAGTACAGGGAAGACACAGTACAGGGAAGACACAGTACAGGGGAGACACAGTACAGGGGAGACAGTACAGGAGAGACACAGTACAGGGGAGACAGTACAGGAGAGACACAGTACAAGGGAGACACAGTACAGGGAAGACACAGTACAGGAGAGACACAGTACAGGGAAGACACAGTACAGGGAAGAAACAGTACAGGGGAGACACAGTACAGGGGAGACACAGTACAGGAGAGACACAGTACAGGGGAGACAAAGTACAGGAGAGACACAGTACTGGGGGAGACACAGTACAGGGGAGACACAGGACAGGGGAGACACAGTACAGGGAAGACACAGTACAGGGTAAGATGTAATACAGGGAAGACACAGTACAGGGTAAGATGTAATACAGGGAAGATACAGTACAGGGTAAGATGTAATACAGGAGAGACACAGTACAGGGAAGACACAGTACAGGGTAAGATGTAATACAGGGAAGATACAGTGCAGGGTAAGATGTAATACAGGGAAGACACAGTACAGGAGTGACACAGTACAGGGAAGATACAATACACGGAAGACACGGTACAGGAGAGACACAGTACAGGGAAGACACAGTACAGGAAACACACAGTACAGGGGAGATACAGTACAGGGAAGACACAGTACAGGAGAGACACAGTACAGGGAAGACACAGCACAGGAGAGACACAGTACAGGAGTGACACAGTACAGGGAAGACACAGTACAGGGGAGACACAGTACAGGGGAGACAAGGTACAGGGAAGACACAGTACAGGGTAAGATGTAATACAGGGAAGATACAGTGCAGGGTAAGATGTAATACAGGGGAGGCACAGTACAGGGGAGACACAGTACAGGGAAGATACAGTATAGGGAAGACACAGTACAGGAGAGACACAGTACAGGGAAGACCCAGTACAGGAAAGACACAGTACAGGTGAGATACAGTACAGGAAAGACACAGTACAGAGAAGACACAGTACAGGGGAGACACAGTACAGGGAAGACAAAGTACATGGAAGATACAGTACAGGGTAAGATGTAATACAGGGAAGACACAGTACAGGGAAGACACAGTACAGGTTAAGATGTAATACAGGGAAGACACAGTACAGGGTAAGATGTAATACAGGGAAGACACAGTACAGGGAAGACACAGTACAGGTTAAGATGTAATACAGGGAAGATACAGTACAGGGAAGACACAGTACAGGGTCAGATGTAATACAGGGAAGACACAGTACAGGGTAAGATGTAATTCTGGGAAGATACAGTACAGGGTAAGATGTTGTACAGGGAAGATACAGTACAGGGGATACAAAGTACAAGGGAGACACAGTACAGGGAAGACACAGTACAGGGAAGACACAGTACAGGAGAGACACAGTACAGGAGAGACACAGTACAGGAGAGACACAGTACAGGGAAGACACAGTACAGGGAAGACACAGTACAGGAAAGACACAGTACAGGAGAGACACAGTACAGGGGAGACACAGTACAGGAGAGACAGAGTACAGGGTCGACACAGTACAGGAGAGACACAGTACAAGGGAGACACAGTACAGGGAAGACACAGTACAGGAGAGACACAGTACTGGGAAGACACAGTACAGGGAAGACACAGTACAGGGGAGACACAGTACAGGGGAGACACAGTACAGGAGAGACACAGTACAGGGGAGACACAGTACAGGAGAGACACAGTACAAGGGAGACTCAGTACAGGAGAGACCCAGGACAGGGGAGACACAGTACAGGGAAGACACAGTACAGGGAAGACACAGTGCAGGGTAAGATGTAATACAGGGAAGACACAGTACAGGGAAGACACAGTACAGGGAAGACACAGTACAGGGGAGACACAGTACAGGGAAGAAACAGTACAGGGAAGACACAGTACAGGGGAGACACAGTACAGGGGAGACACAGTAAAGGGAAGACACAGTACAAAGGAGACCCAGTACAGGAGAGACACAGTACAGGGAAGACACAGTACAGGGGGAGACACAGTACAGGGAAGACACAGTACAGGGAAGACACAGTACAGGGGGAGACACAGTAAAGGGAAGACACAGTACAAGGGAGACACAGTACAGGGGAGACACAGTACAGGGGAGACACAGTACAGGGAAGACACAGTACAGGGAAGACACAGTACAGGGGAGACACAGTAAAGGGAAGACACAGTACAAGGGAGACACAGTACAGGAGAGACACAGTACAGGGGAGATACAGTTCAGGGGAGACACAGTACAGGGAAGATACAGTACAGGGAAGACACAGTACAGGGGAGACACAGTACAGGAGAGACACAGTAAAAGGAACACACATTACAAGGGAGACACAGTACAGGAGAGACACAGTACAGGGGAGACACAGTACAGGGAAGACACAGTACAGGAGAGACACAGTACAGGGAAGACACAGTACAGGGAAGACACAGTACAGGGGAGACACAGTACAGGGGAGACAGTACAGGAGAGACACAGTACAGGGGAGACAGTACAGGAGAGACACAGTACAAGGGAGACACAGTACAGGGAAGACACAGTACAGGGGAGACACAGTACAGGGAAGACACAGTACAGGGAAGAAACAGTACAAGGGAGACACAGTACAGGGGAGACACAGTACAGGAGAGACACAGTACAGGGGAGACAAAGTACAGGAGAGACACAGTACTGGGGGAGACACAGTACAGGGGAGACACAGGACAGGGGAGACACAGTACAGGGAAGACACAGTACAGGGTAAGATGTAATACAGGGAAGACACAGTACAGGGTAAGATGTAATACAGGGAAGATACAGTACAGGGTAAGATGTAATACAGGAGAGACACAGTACAGGGAAGACACAGTACAGGGTAAGATGTAATACAGGGAAGATACAGTGCAGGGTAAGATGTAATACAGGGAAGACACAGTACAGGAGTGACACAGTACAGGGAAGATACAGTACAGGGAAGACACGGTACAGGAGAGACACAGTACAGGGAAGACACAGTACAGGAAAGACACAGTACAGGGGAGATACAGTACAGGGAAGACACAGTACAGGAGAGACACAGTACAGGGAAGACACAGCACAGGAGAGACACAGTACAGGAGTGACACAGTACAGGGAAGACACAGTACAGGGGAGACACAGTACAGGGGAGACAAGGTACAGGGAAGACACAGTACAGGGTAAGATGTAATACAGGGAAGATACAGTGCATGGTAAGATGTAATACAGGGGAGGCACAGTACAGGGGAGACACAGTACAGGGAAGATACAGTACAGGGAAGACACAGTACAGGAGAGACACAGTACAGGGAAGACCCAGTACAGGAAAGACACAGTACAGGGGAGATACAGTACAGGAAAGACACAGTACAGGGAAGACACAGTACAGGGGAGACACAGTACAGGGAAGACAAAGTACATGGAAGATACAGTACAGGGTAAGATGTAATACAGGGAAGACACAGTACAGGGAAGACACAGTACAGGGTAAGATGTAATACAGGGAAGACACAGTACAGGGTAAGATGTAATACAGGGAAGACACAGTACAGGGTAAGATGTAATTCTGGGAAGATACAGTACAGGGTAAGATGTTGTACAGGGAAGATACAGTACAGGGGATACAAAGTACAAGGGAGACACAGTACAGGGAAGACACAGTACAGGGAAGACACAGTACAGGAGAGACACAGTACAGGAGAGACACAGTACAGGAGAGACACAGTACAGGGAAGACACAGTACAGGGAAGACACAGTACAGGAAAGACACAGTACAGGAGAGACACAGTACAGGGGAGACACAGTACAGGAGAGACAGAGTACAGGGTCGACACAGTACAGGAGAGACACAGTACAAGGGAGACACAGTACAGGGAAGACACAGTACAGGAGAGACACAGTACAGGGAAGACACAGTACAGGGAAGACACAGTACAGGGGAGACACAGTACAGGGGAGACACAGTACAGGAGAGACACAGTACAGGGGAGACACAGTACAGGAGAGACACAGTACAAGGGAGACTCAGGACAGGAGAGACCCAGGACAGGGGAGACACAGTACAGGGAAGACACAGTACAGGGAAGACACAGTGCAGGGTAAGATGTAATACAGGGAAGACACAGTACAGGGGAGACACAGTACAGGGAAGACACAGTACAGGGGAGACACAGTACAGGGAAGAAACAGTACAGGGAAGACACAGTACAGGGGAGACACAGTACAGGGGAGACACAGTAAAGGGAAGACACAGTACAAAGGAGACCCAGTACAGGAGAGACACAGTACAGGGAAGACACAGTACAGGGGGAGACACAGTACAGGGGAGACAGAGTACAAGGGAGACACAGTACACTGAACACACAGTACAGGAGAGACACAGTACAGGGGAGATACAGTACAGGGGAGACACAGTACAGGGAAGACACAGTACAGGGAAGACACAGTACAGGGGAGACACAGTAAAGGGAAGACACAGTACAAGGGAGACACAGTACAGGGGAGACACAGTACAGGGGAGACACAGTACAGGGAAGACACAGTACAGGGAAGACACAGTACAGGGGAGACACAGTAAAGGGAAGACACAGTACAAGGGAGACACAGTACAGGAGAGACACAGTACAGGGGAGATACAGTTCAGGGGAGACACAGTACAGGGAAGATACAGTACAGGGAAGACACAGTACAGGGGAGACACAGTACAGGAGAGACACAGTAAAGGGAACACACATTACAAGGGAGACACAGTACAGGAGAGACACAGTACAGGGGAGACACAGTACAGGGAAGACACAGTACAGGAGAGACACAGTACAGGGAAGACACAGTACAGGGAAGACACAGTACAGGGGAGACACAGTACAGGGGAGACAGTACAGGAGAGACACAGTACAGGGGAGACAGTACAGGAGAGACACAGTACAAGGGAGACACAGTACAGGGAAGACACAGTACAGGAGAGACACAGTACCGGGAAGACACAGTACAGGGAAGAAACAGTACAGGTGAGACACAGTACAGGGGAGACACTGTACAGGAGAGACACAGTACAGGGGAGACAAAGTACAGGAGAGACACAGTACTGGGGGAGACACAGTACAGGGGAGACACAGGACAGGGGAGACACAGTACAGGGAAGACACAGTACAGGGTAAGATGTAATACAGGGAAGACACAGTACAGGGTAAGATGTAATACAGGGAAGATACAGTACAGGGTAAGATGTAATACAGGAGAGACACAGTACAGGGAAGACACAGTACAGGGTAAGATGTAATACAGGGAAGATACAGTGCAGGGTAAGATGTAATACAGGGAAGACACAGTACAGGAGTGACACAGTACAGGGAAGATACAGTACAGGGAAGACACAGTACAGGAGAGACACAGTACAGGGAAGACACAGTACAGGAAAGACACAGTACAGGGGAGATACAGTACAGGGAAGACACAGTACAGGAGAGACACAGTACAGGGAAGACACAGCACAGGAGAGACACAGTACAGGAGTGACACAGTACAGGGAAGACACAGTACAGGGGAGACACAGTACAGGGGAGACAAGGTACAGGGAAGACACAGTACAGGGTAAGATGTAATACAGGGAAGATACAGTGCAGGGTAATATTTAATACAGGGGAGGCACAGTACAGGGGAGACACAGTACAGGGAAGATACAGTACAGGGAAGACACAGTACAGGAGAGACACAGTACAGGGAAGACCCAGTACAGGAAAGACACAGTACAGGGGAGATACAGTACAGGAAAGACACAGTACAGGGAAGACACAGTACAGGGGAGACACAGTACAGGGAAGACAAAGTACAGGGAAGATACAGTACAGGGAAGACACAGTACAGGGAAGACCCAGTACAGGGGAGACACAGTACAGGGAAGACACAGTACAGGGTAAGATGTAATACAAGGAAGATACAGTACAGGGTAAGATGTAATACAGGGAAGACACAGTACAGGAGAGACACAGTACAGGGAAGACACAGTACAGTGAAGACACAGTACAGGGGAGACACAGTACAGGGGAGGCACAGTACAGGGAAGACACAGTACAGGGGAGTCACTTTACAGGAGAGACACAGTACAGGGGAGATACAGTACAGGGGAGACACAGTACAGGAGAGACACAGTACAGGGGAGATACAGTACAGGGGAGACACAGTACAGGGAAGACACAGAACAGGGGAGACCCAGTACAGGGGAGGCACAGTACAGGAGAGACTGAGTACAGGGTAAGATGTAATACAGGGAAGACACAGTACAGGGAAAGATGTAATGCAGGGAACACACTGTACAGGGAGACACAGTACAGGGGAGACTGAGTGCAGGATAAGATGTTATACAGGGAAGACACAGTACAGGGTAAGATGAAATATAGGGAATATACAGTACAGGGTAAGATGTAATACAGGGAAGACACAGTACAGGGTAAGATGTAATACAGGGAAGACACAATACAGGGTAAGATGTAATATAGGGAAGATACAGTACAGGGTAAGATGTAATACACGGAAGACACAGTACATGGTAAGATGTAATACAGGGAAGACACAGGACAGGGTAACATGTAATACAAGGAAGACACAGTACAGGGTAAGATGTAATACAGGGAATACACAGTACAGGGAAGACACAGTACAGGGTAAGATGTAATACAGGGAAGATACAGTACAGGGAAGATACAGTACAGGGAATACACAGTACAGGGGGAGATGTAATACAGGGAAAACACAGTACAGGGTAAGATGTAATACAGGGAAGACACAGGTCAGGGTAAGATGTAATACAGGGAAGACACAGTACAGGAGAAACATGAAATACCGGATTAATTCTCCAGGAAGTAGGAACCTCCAACCTAACAGCAGATTGGTTGACAACCTGAAGCACCTTAAAGGGCCCTACAAACTTGGGACCCAATTTCTTAGAAGGAATCCTCAACCGCAGATTCCTAGAGGACAACCAAACCATGTCACCAACAGCGAACAAAACATCCTGTCATTTCCTATCAAAGTAGTCTTTAGATTTTCTGTTGGCCTCCTGAAGATTACCACGCACATCTGTCCAAACTCTCTCCAAATCAGCGGAAAAATTCTCCTCCTCAGGCACGGCAGATGCCAACTTGGAGAACGACCCAAACGACGGATGTCTCCCAGAACAACAAAAAAAAGGCGAACAACCAGCAGAAGAAGATGTATGGTTGTTAAGAGCAAATTCAGCAAGTGGCAGAAACTCAGACCACCCCTCTTGATTGTCTGCCACAAAACAACGCAAGAACTGCTCAACATCCTGGTTTTTCCTTTCTGTCTGGCCATTAGATTCAGGATGATATCCGGACGAGAACGACAAATGAACTCCCAACCTGTCACAAAAGGCACGCCAAAAACGAGCCACGAACTGAGGACCCCTATCAGAAACAATGTCAGTAGGAACGCCATGAAGTCTGACAATTTCCTTGACAAAGGCCTTAGCGAGAGTTTTAGTGCAGGGCAGTTTGACGAAGGGAACCAAGTGACACATCTTGCTAAAACGGTCCACGACCACCCAGATGACAGTAAAACCCTCAGAGGGGGGAAGGTCAGTTATAAAGTCCATAGCCAAATGTGTCCAAGGAGCACTGGGAACCTCCAAAGGACAAAGCAACCCCGCAGCAGGAGTATGTGAAAGACTTAGATCTAGCACATATAGTACATTGACGCACCCACTTAATGACTTCCTTCTGCCATCCAGGCCACCAAAAACTGCGACCCACCAGTCTCTTGGTCTCAGAGATTCCGGGATGACCTGCCAACCGAGATTCGTGACACTCAACAAACAAATCTCTCCTAAAGGTCCCAGGCACAAACAACCTTCCATGAGGAGTATTAGATGGGGCATTCTCCTGTGCTTTAAGAATCTCATCTTCCAAAACGGAGTCCAAAGCAGCTATCACAACACCTTCTTGTAAAATGTTCTCCTCTTTCTCAGCACCGACTATGGGAGAAAAACTGCGAGACAAGGCATCCGCCTTAACATTCTTAGTAACAGGGATGTAAGTAACGGAGAAATTAAACCGCGAGAAAAACAGTGCCCACCTAGCCTGACGGGCATTCAGGCGCTTGGCAGCATCAAGATATATCAGATTTTTATGATCCGTAAGAACCTGAACGGGAAATTCCGCACCTTCCAAGAAGTGGCGCCAGTGTTCAAATGCGAGTTTAATAGCCAATAATTCCCGATTACCAATATCGTAATTCAGTTCAGTCTCCGAAAATTTTTTTTAAAAAAAGGCACAGGGATGTAATCCATCCCCGTTATCCTGAGACAATACTGCGCCAACCCCCACAGAGGAAGCATCAACCTCAACCAAAAACGGCTTAGTCACATCAGGCTGCATAAGGATGGGAGCAGAGGTGAACCTCTCCTTGAGATACACAAAAGCTTCAATGGCCTCAGAAGACCACTGAACCGCATCAGCACCTTTCCTGGTGAGATCAGTCAGAGGTTTGACAATACTAGAAAAATTTTTTATGAATTTTCTGTAATAATTGGCGAAACCTAAAAACCTCTGTATCGATTTCAAACCAATAGGCCTAGGCCATTCCTGTACAGCTTGAACTTTAACCGGGTCCATCTCAAAACCTTCGCTGGAGATAATGTAACCCAAAAAACAAATTCTCTGTACAGCGAACTCACATTTCTCCAGCTTAGCAAAAAGCGAATTGTCCATTAATAACTGTAATACCTCACGTACGCTCCGCCAATGAGACTCCATATCCGGCGAATAAATCAAAATGTCATCCAAATACACAACCACATTTTTGCAGATCAAAGGTCTAAGGATGTCATTAATAAGATTCTGAAAAAATGCAGGAGCATTAGTAAGACCAAAAGGCATCACCAGATTCTCAAAATGACCCACAGGAGTGTTAAAAGCAGTCTTCCATTCGTCACCCTCCTTCATGTGCAACAGATTGTATGCCCCCTTAAGGTCAATTTTAGAGAACCACTTGGCCCCCATTAACTGGTTAAACAGATCAGGAATCAATGGCAGTGGGTAAGGATTGCGTACAGTAATTTTGTTAATCTCACGAAAATCCAGACAAGGACGTAAACCGCCGTCCTTTTTTTTTACAAAAAAAAATCCAACCGCCACAGGAGACTTAGAGGGCCTAATTCCTCCAAAGCCTTCCTCTCAGGAATAGTAAGGTTAAATAAACGACTTTTAGGAAGAGTCGCTCCAGGGACAAATTCAATAGTCTCCATGGGGAGGCAAAACCTGCGATTCCTTCTCAGAAAAAACTCTCCAAAAATCCCTAATACGAACAGGCAATTCTCCCCTATCCAAAGCTGCAATACGCCCGTTACAACACTTGTCATAACATTTATGGCTAGTGTTGAGCCACCCCCGTAGTGTTCGAGTTCGGTTCGGTTCGTCGAACACCCGTGTGTTCGCCGAACTGTTCGTCGAACTGTTCGTCGAACACCTTCGAACACCGTTAAAACCAATGGCATGCAAACAAAAACACATAGAAACACATAGAAAACACCTTCAAAGGTGTCCAAAAGCTGACAAACTGCTCAGAAGACACAACTAACACATGGAAAAGTGACAAGTACATATAGTCATGCGAAAAGAAAAGAGGTGGAGGAGTAAAAGGAGGGGGAGACACAGATATAGGCATGTCATGCCCTTCTAAAATCCAAAAAGTGAGAAGCCGAGACGGCCAGTCCGCTCCTGCCCGTGCCACCTCCGTGTCGCCGGGTTTGTGCCAGAGCCGCGGTGAACCCTGATGGCCAGCCCCCCTCTCCCAATACTGGTGCCTGTCCGCTGGTGGGTCGAGAGAGCCCCCCTGTGGTGGAGGCAGCTCTAAGCTTTTTAATTTAAATTGTCCCTCTAATTTGAATGAATACACTTTGAATCCATTTACAAGGAACTATTGGAGGGCAAGTCTCATGCCAGCAGCCGCGTAATTCCAGCTCCAGTAGCGTCCACTAAAGCTGCTGCAGTTAAAAAGCTTTTATAAGGATCGAGCTCGGCTGTCCACCGCAAGGCATCCTAGTGCCAGTCCCAGCCCCTATGCCTTGGGGTGCCTCCTGATGCTCTTCACTAAGTATCCCGTGGTCCCGAAGCATTTCCTTTGAAAAAATTAAGTGTCCAAACTACAGGTGGTGTAGCTTGCTTAACAGCCGGGATAATCCGCTGACTAGCAGACACTGCTACTAGGCACAAAGTATTTCCTGGGCTAGATGCAGTTAAAAATTTGTAAGTAGATACTCTCGTTGGATGCTGAGAAAGCATTCCATAGAGTCTCCTGGCACGCCATATATGATTCTCTTAAAAAGCTTGGGGTAGGGGTCTAGGGGACCCTTTTATAGCCAAAATCACGGCCCTGTATCACAATACGTCACCTAGGCTGAAGATAAATGGAACTGTAGCACCGAGGGCTCGGTTGCTACAGACGTATTGCACCTCACCCAGAGGTGTGATATCTCACTCTCAGATAAGGATGGAGTGTGGATCAGGACCCGACACCTGCATGCATTACACCACATTGCCGTGGGGCAGGGCGACCAATATGCCCCTGAGATGGGCACGACAGTCCCTGTCCCTGGCTGGAGTGGGGGGAGGGAACACTGAGAAAGGGGAACCCTGCAGTGCAGGAGCAGGGAGGAAGCAGTTCCTGGGTGCATTGAGAAGGGAGTATAAAAGGTGGGCACCATCTTAGTTCAGTGCAGAGAAGTCTGAGCAGAAGTGGCAGGGAGCAGGGGCTCTGCATGAGCTCTGCTCCGGAGGCGGGCCTAGTAAAAGAGGCCCAGGCCTGCAAGAGGGAGAAGGAAGGAAGAGGAGCGGAGAAGGCTCCAGGAACGAGGAATGAAGGGATCCCAGGGGTGCGGACGGGCGAGTCGCCACCGCACGCCCGAATCCACCTGCGTGGAGGGGTCAGGCCAAAGGGGGAGACCGGTCCCCGAACTAGTGGAGGCAGGAAACGACCCTCAGCTAGAAACCGGAGGCTCTGACATTTTATGTGGCGCAGCCCCTTGCTCCACCCGCTAGGAAGGCACCACATAGGGTCAGGGAAACTGGCGCCAAGTTTACCAAGAGGAGGCCCGAGGCAGCCGGACAGAAGTGTTGGTAAGAAAGGCCAGACAAAGGACACACAAAGGGGGTCCTGTGAAGCGCTCCAAAGTTATCTGGGAGTTGTCTGAGCCCCTCACCTGGTGAGCACAGTACGACGTGGGCAGCCGTTACCTGCAGACGTGGTCTGGATAATAAGAACTGTGAGTAAAGGCCCTGAACTGCATCACTGACTCCGTGTCGTTACTGCTGCTGCCCTGCACCATCACCCCCATCCTCCGCATACACTGCCCTGAGGCTATACTCCTCCCGTGGGGAGTTATGCTACGCTCTGCTGCACCCACAACACCAGCCTTAGCGGTCTGCCCTGTAGCGGCGGTTCACTCTGACCGCAATCCACGGGTGGCGTAGTCGGACATTTAAACATTAAAACCACATAAATAGTTCCGCCACTGGTTTGACCGCCCTGAGCCACGGAACCGGATCGCCGCCACGAAGACTACAACCACCAGCATCCACCAAAAAGGGTCCGGCTCCGGGTGTCCCAAGGCCCAGGGGGTGCGTCAGAACATTTTCATCACCTTTCACAATCACCAATGGGACAAGGCAGGGATGTCCTCTGTCCCCTCTCTTATACATCCTAGTGACGGAGCACCTGCTCTCATCAATTCGCCATAACCCCAATATTAGGTGGATTGAGGTGGGAGGCACCGAGTACAAGTGCTCTCTATTTGCTGATGATGTCCTAGTATATATCACTCAATCACATATATCCATCCCTGCTGTTATGGCTGAAATAGATCACTTTGTTACATGGTAAAATTTTAAAATCAATGCAGCGAAGTCTGAGGCCCTCGATGTCTCCCTCCCTAAATCCATATAGGATTCCATCCAGTCCAACTTTCCCTTTGCCTGGCCCTCACAGGGTATCAAATACTTAGGAATTCCTATTCATAGAGACCTCTCCCATCTATGTTATCTTAATTTTGGGCCCTTTATTGAACAATTCCATACAGACCACGGTTGGCAAGTTAGAACTGTAAGATTCACTACGTGAACCACTGGTGTTTTGTGGAAAAGCACATGTACACCGCGTTCCAAATTATTATGCAAAAAGTGTTTAGGAGTGATAAGGGAAGAATTTGTTTGTTTGTCAGTTAAACTCATTGATGGTGATGTGTGTCAGGGCTCTTTATATCACTGTAAGCAATTGCAGACACCTGTGCTAATTAGTTTGGCAGGTGTGTCCAATGAAAGGCAAGACTACTTAAGAAGGCTCTCTCACATTATTAAGCAGCCTACATTTTCTGCCAAAATGGGAAAGAAAAAGGATGTGTCGGCTGCTGAGAAGCAACAAATTGTGGAGTGTTTAGGTCAAGGCATGACTACAATCAACATTGTGCGATGATCAGGATGAAATGTCTTGGCAATCAAGAAGTATGTAGCTGATTCACAGTACACACGTGTGCGTGCTGATAAGGGCAAATTGAGGACTCTTTCCTACAGGCAATTACGTCAGGTTGAAAGAGCAGCGGCAAAAAAGCCTTGTCATAGCAGCAGACAAGTTTTTGAAGCTGCTTGTGCCTCCAACGTCCCCCGAACAACAAGATGCAGGGTCCTTCAGAGGTTTGCAGCTGTGCATACGCCATCCTGTCGACCTCCTCTATCCACTTCACACAAGCAGAAACGGCTCCAGTGGGCCAAACATTACATGAAGACTGATTTCAAAACTGTTTTGTTCACGGATGAGTGCCGTGCAGCGCTCGATGGTCCAGATGAATGGAGTGGAGGATGGCTGGTTGATGGACACCCCACGCAAACACGGCTACAGCGCCAACAAGGAGGAGGTGGAGTAATGTTTTGGGCTGGAATCATGGGGAGAGAGATTGTCGGCCCCTTTAGGATCCCTGAAGGCGCTAAAGATGAACTCCATAATGTATGTGGATTTTCTCAAACAGCACTTCCTGCCATGGTTCAAGAAGAAGAACCGTGTATTTCACAGCAAGATCATTTTTCTGCATGATAATGCACCATCTCATGCTGCACATAAAACATCTGCATCTCTGGCTGATATGGGCATAAAAGGGGACAAACTTATGGTGTGACCCCCATGCTCTCCTGACCTCTACCCCATTCAGAACCTTTGGAGCATCATTAAAAGGAGTGTCTATGATGGCGGGAGGCAGTTCACATCTAAGCAACAGCTCTGGGAGGGTATTCTGTCCTCATGCAAAACAATTGAAGCAGAAACCATCCAAAACCTGACAAATTCAATGGACGAGAGAGTTCAGAAGCTCCTTTCGAACAAGGGGTCCTATGTGAAAATGTAACATCACCTAGAATAAAGTTTTGAGTTGAAAACTGTTTGATTTCAGTTTCTAACAACCTGCTAATGCTTATAATTTCAAAAATGACCATTTTTTTGGTCTTTATTAAAATGAAAAGGTTGATCGAAAAGTTTGGGGGATCTAAGAGTGTGGCAACCCAGTAGTCATGATTACTTCGAATTCTGACAATATGAGGGTCATGCTGCAGGTAGTGCAGCAAGAAGGCACTTATGTGTCTTGCGCATCTCGGAGCCCCAAAATTATTTTCCGGGCTAGATGCAGCTAAAAATTATTTTTAATTTTAAATCTGGTGAAGCTTATTATAGATGGCCTAATAGGATCAGTGCTGCACACTGCTACAAAGCCCAAATTATTTTCCAGTCAAGATACAGATAAACATGATTAGTAATTTGAAAGCTTAAAACGGTTGGTAGGGTGATTTTAACCAATCATCAAGCTTTTACTCTCCCCAGGATGACACAGGGGTAGAAAAGTCGTTTCGGATCCATGATTTGTTCATCTTTATGAACGTGAGTCTGTCTACATTATCAGTGGAGAGCCGCGTGCGCTTATCTGTCAGCACACCACCAGCAGCGCTGAACACACGTTCAGACAGAACGCTGGCTGCGGGGCATGACAAGATCTCCAAGGCGTAAGTGGCTAGCTCCGGCCATTTATCCAGATTGGAAGCCCAAAAAGAGCAAGGGTCCAGTGACACAGTCGTGGCTTCAATGTTTACTTGGAGATACTCCTGTACCATCGTCTCTAGGCGTTGACTATGTGTCAGACTTCTTGTCTCCTGTGGCCTTGCAAAGGATGGGCTAAAAAAGTGGTGAAATGATTCCGCAAAATTGATGTTACCAGCAGATACTGTGGTTCTGTTACGGTTTGAGTGCTGAACACTTGACGGTCCCACGGTTGGCAAGTTGGAACTGTGAGTTTCACTACGTGCACCACTGGTATTTTGTGGAAAAGCACATGTAAGATTCTGCAACAGTCTCTGCTGATACTCCTGCATGCATGCATCCCTTTCTATGGCAGGAATAATTTCTGCAAATTTACTTTTGTACCGGGGATCTAACAGTGTGGCAACCCAGTAGTCAGGATTATTTCTAATTCTCACAATTCGAGGGTCATGTTGCAGGTAGTGCAGCAAGAAGGCACTCATGTGTGTTGCGCATCCAGGAGCACCAAGTCCCTGTTGTGTTGGTGGCGAGGTAACAATCATGCTTCCTTCCTCTGTCCTCTCCCCCCAACCTCGCACAACATAAATGTGATCAAGGTCTCCCTCATCTGATGAGTCTTCCATCAGTTCGTCCTCCACTTCTTCCTGGGCTCCTGCACCTTCCTCACTAGTTTGGCTGCTACCATGCGCCCTGGTAAAACCATCTCCCCCACCCTCACATGCCTGCCGCCTTGGTGCTGCCGACCGTCTGGACCTTGCAGATGTTAGCCCTTCCGCATACAACTCCTCCTCCTCTACTTCCTCCACCTCCTCTTGTGCCACCACCTGACCTAAAATTCTGTTTAACATGTGCTCCAGCATGTAAATCACCGGAATAGTCATGCTGATAATGGCATCGTCAGCACTAAACATCTTCGTCGCCATTTCAAAACTGTGCAGAAGGGTGCATAGGTCCCTGATCTGAGACCACTCCTCCAGCGTGATTTGCCCCACCTCTGAATCTCGTTGGCCCAGGCTATACGTCAGAACGTATTGCACCAGGGCTTGTCGGTGCTGCCACAGTCGCTGCAACATGTGCAGAGTTGAATTCCACCGGGTAGGCACATCGCATTTTAGCCGGTGAAGTGGCAGGCCCAACGACTTCTGTAGAGATGTAAGTCGCTGAGCTGCGGGATGCGAACGGCGGAAGTGAGCACACAGCGACCGTGCCCTCTGCAGAAGGCCATCTAGTCTGGGATAGTGGGCTAAAAATTGCTGGACAACCAGGTTCAACACGTGAGCCATACAAGGCACGTGTGTGACATTGCCCCGGCGAAGGGCCGCACCCAGGTTTGCAGCATTGTCGCACACGGCCTTCCCTGGTTTCAGGTCCAGTGGAGACAACCATTCATGAAATTGGTTCTCCAGAGCTGACCACAACTCCTCAGCTGTGTGACTCACATTGCCCAGACATTTCAATGTAAAAACCGCCTGATGACGTTCAGCCCTACTGCCAGCATAGTAAGGAGGTGTGCAGGATCCCTTCTGCGCAGTTACAAAGCTTGTGGCATGACCAGACAGGCTTTGGGTGCAGGTGGAAGACCGAGAGGAGGTTGAGGAGGCAGAAGCAGTGGAGGAAAAATGACATAAAGAGGATTGACGCACAACTCGTGGGGACGGCAAGACTTGGACAGCAGCCCCTTGTCCTGCTGTCACCATAGTTACCCAGTGCCCAGTCAGCGACATGTAACGCCCCTGTCCATGCCTACTCGTCCAAGTGTCTGTGGTGAAATGCACCCTGTCACACACAGAGTTTCTCAAAGAAGCGGTGATGTTGTGTGCGACATGCTGGTGGAGCGCAGGCACACCTTTCTTTGAGAAGTAGTGCCGACTGGGCATCTGGTACTGGGGCACTGCGACGGACATAAGGTCTCGAAAATCCTCTGTGTCCACCAGGCGGAAAGGCAGCATTTCTGTAGCCAAGAGCTTGCAGATGGTGAAATTCAACCTCTTAGCTTTCTCATGGCTAGGAGGAAATGGTCTTTTACTTGTCCACATCTGAGGGACCGAGGGCTGGCTATTGTGCTTAGACGGGGTTGATAAGGGTGTCCCCGGCAAACTGCCGGTCTGTGAGGAAGATGCAGGCGGACATGTTAGGTTGCCTTGATCCAAAGGTGGTGCTATCGATGTCGGACAGCGCTCAAGACCAGCTGGTGTTACCACCTCCAAAGAAAATGATGACCTGCCAATCACGCTGGCTGTTGCGGGTAAAGAGGTGGCAGGTCTGCGCCCCAAAACAGGTGTGACTGCTGTCCCCCCAGTCACAGAGGATGAAGAGGCCGCGGATGCACAAGATATGGCAGACGGTGGTTGGCACGGCCGGCTAGACCGCATTGTAGCACACTGAGCTTCCCACTGCAACTTATGCTTCATGTCCATGTGCCGGTTCATGCATGAAGTACTCAAACTATGTATTTTTTGGCCTCTACTTAGCTTTTGCTGACAAATGTTACAGATAACACGAGTTGGGTCATCTTTATCGATCTGAAAAAATGCCCAGGCTATGCAAGGCTTAGCACCCATGCGACCTGAAGAGCCACCACGACTTGTGGTGAGAGGCAGAGTTGTGTTTGAGGATGCAGTTGTTGACGTGCTTCCAGTACTACGTCTCTGTCCAGGAAGGCGCAACCTGACCTCGTCGTCACTAGCATCTTCCTCCACCTCCTCTGCTGACCTCATCTCTTGGCTGACTGTGGGTTGACAGTAAGTGGGATATCCGACCTCATCATCATCACCCTGTGCGTTATCACACCCGTCGTCCTCAGAGCCAACCTGTTCCTGCCCTGACAAAAAACTAAAGTTGTCGCTCCAATCAGGTATTTGAGTCTTATCATCGTCTTCCTCATTGTCTCCACCAACAGGAGTTACAGTTTGGGAATGAGGGTCTACATTATGGTCAGAACCTTCTGCGTCTGGTCCTGGATCCGACTCATAAAGATTCTGGGCATCAGTGCAGATCATTTCCTCGTCTGGATTCACAGAAGCGCTGGAGTCGACCTCTGATTCCCAGGCTATAGTATGAGTAAACAGCTCTGCAGACTCAACCATCTGTTCTACCTCATACTCAGACGGGCAGCTGGAGATTTGGGAGCTGTGAGGAAGCAAGTGCGATTTGGGTGACACCTTTGAGGACTGGAGTATTTGTGATGTTGAAGTTGATGTGGAGGAGAGCCCACTTAAAGGAGCACTTGATATCCGTTGAAGCACCTGCTGTTTTTGTGCCTCATCTGGAATTTGTAGCGATTGGCGTGGCCGTAAGAAAGGGATCTTATCACATTGTCCGCTAAAAGAAGTAGACATTTTAGTTTGGCTGGAAGATGGTCTTTCTTCTGCACCTACCCCACGGACACAACCTTTTTTCCCCTTCCCAACACGCCTATTCCCCTTTCCACCAGCAGCAGGCCTTTTTCCACTCATTTTGGTGGTTAACTAATTCACAACTCTGGAGTTGTTTGCACAAAAAAACAATGGATGGTAACCGAGCAGAGCTGAGTGGCCAAACTGTGGTATTAGGCCAAAACTATTGGCTGGGTTAGATGCAGAAAAAAATTATTTTTAATTTGCAACCTGATGGAGGTCAGTATAGATGGACTAATAGACCAAGTCCCACACACCGCTAGAAGCCCAAATATTTTTTCAGAGCTAGATGCAGAAAATTTTTTTATTCAATTTGCAACCTGATGGAGGTCAGTATAGATGGACTAATAGACCAAGTACCACACACTGCCAGAAGCCCAAATATTTTTTCAGAGCTAGATGCAGAAAAAAATTATTTTTAATTTGCAACCTGATGGAGGTCAGTATAGATGGACTAATAGACCAAGTCCCACACACCGCTAGAAGCCCAAATATTTTTTCAGAGCTAGATGCAGAAAAAAATTATTTTTAATTTGCAACCTGATGGAGGTCAGTATAGATGGACTAATAGACCAAGTCCCACACACCGCTAGAAGCCCAAATATTTTTTCAGAGCTAGATGCAGAAAAAAATTATATTCAATTTGCAACCTGCTGGAGGTCAGTATAGAAGGACTAATAGAACAAGTCCCACACACTGCTAGAAGCCCAAATATTTTTTCAGAGCTAAATGAAGAAAAAAATTATTTTTAATTTGCAACCTGATGGAGGTCAGTATAGATGGACTAATAGACCAAGTCCCACACACTGCTAGAAGCCCAAATATTTTTTCAGAGCTAGATGCAGAAAAAAAATATTTTTAATTTGCAACCTGATGGAGGTCAGTATAGATGGACTAATAGACCAAGTCCCACACACTGCTAGAAGCCCAAATATTTTTTCAGAGCTAGATGCAGAAAAAAATTATTTTTAATTTGCAACCTGATGGAGGTCAGTATAGATGGACTAATAGACCAAGTCCCACACACCGCTAGAAGCCCAAATATTTTTTCAGAGCTAGATGCAGAAAAAAATTATATTCAATTTGCAACCTGCTGGACGTCAGTATAGAAGGACTAATAGAACAAGTCCCACACACTGCTAGAAGCCCAAATATTTTTTCAGAGCTAAATGAAGAAAAAAATTATTTTTAATTTGCAACCTGATGGAGGTCAGTATAGATGGACTAATAGACCAAGTCCCACACACTGCTAGAAGCCCAAATATTTTTTCAGAGCTAGATGCAGAAAAAAATTATTTTTAATTTGCAACCTGATGGAGGTCAGTATAGATGGACTAATAGTCCAAGTCCCACACACCGCTAGAAGCCCAAATATTTTTTCAGAGCTAGATGCAGAAATTTTTTTTATTCAATTTGCAACCTGATGGAGGTCAGTATAGATGGACTAATAGACCAAGTCCCACACACTGCTAGAAGCCCAAATATTTTTTCAGAGCTAGATGCAGAAAAAAATTATTTTTAATTTGCAACCTGATGAAGGTCAGTATAGATGGACTAATAGACCAAGTACCACACACTGCTAGAAGCCCAAATATTTTTTCAGAGCTAGATGCAGAAAAAAAATATTTTTAATTTGCAACCTGATGGAGGTCAGTATAGATGGACTAATAGACCAAGTCCCACACACCGCTAGAAGCCCAAATATTTTTTCAGAGCTAGATGCAGAAAAAAATTATATTCAATTTGCAACCTGCTGGAGGTCAGTATAGAAGGACTAATAGAACAAGTCCCACACACTGCTAGAAGCCCAAATATTTTTTCAGAGCTAAATGAAGAAAAAAATTATTTTTAATTTGCAACCTGATGGAGGTCAGTATAGATGGACTAATAGACCAAGTCCCACACACTGCTAGAAGCCCAAATATTTTTTCAGAGCTAGATGCAGAAAAAAATTATATTCAGTTTGCAACCTGATGGAGGTCAGTATAGATGGACTAATAGAATGATGCTATGCCCAAAAGATTTTACTTCACTAGGTGCAGTAAAAAAATTGGTATTCTATACACAGGTGGTATATCTTGCAACACAGATAGGCTACTCCACTGACTAACACACTCTGCAATAGGCCAAAAAGGATTAGCTTTGCTAGATTCAGCCAAATGCTGTGAAAAAAACTTGCACAGCACTGGCACAGACCTGCCTGGCAAAAACTGATAGGAACTGATGTAACCTAGTCCTGAAAAGGACTCCAATTACAATTAGTCTTTACTCCCACAATCTATCTATTTAAGAGCACAGACCTGCCTGATAAAAGTCGTAGGAAATGCTGTAACCTAGTCCTTAAAAGGACTGCAATCACAACTATTCCCTACTCCCAAGCTATCTGTATATTTGTGCGAATATTGGCTTGAAATTAACAAGGTATAGCGCACACAGCAACAGCGGTGCCGTCTAACACGCAGCTGCAGCAGTGAGAAAATGGTGGCGACGGGGAAAATGGCTTGGTCTTATAGGGCAAGGACATGTGACATACGCTGCCAATCACACATGATCTTGCTTGTGTGAAAAAAAGCACTTCGCTCCGTGTGTGCGCTGCTGATAGGCTGACAGATTGCACCTCCCCACTGCAAATGCGGGAAAGAGAAAAAAAAATGGAGATCTTCATTGTTCCTGCAGAGATCCATCCCCTGCCCCTCCCCCCGCCCCGCTGTACACTCAAACTGCGTATTAACATTAATTTTCATCATTACTGAGAAAAAATCCAGTTATGATTTTGGTGCACGAACAGTTATCGAACATAACCTCGAACAGCCGAATTTTTCTCAAATTGTTCTTGTTCGCCGACCGGCTCGAACACCGCCCAAAACAGCTCGAATTTGAGATTGGCGAACAGTTCGAGTAGAACAACGCTCATCTCTATTTATGGCTCCAGGTTTTAATTTCACTGGTAGACCAATCCAGTACAGGATTGTGAAATTTTAACCAGGGCAATCCCAATATTACTGGAGAAGGCAAGTTATTCAAAACTACCAAATCCAATTTCTCATGGTGAACACCATTAATAGTGAGAGGAAATTCACAGACCTTGAGAGTAATATTCTTCAAATGGGAACCATCCACAGAAACCACAGCAATGGGGGATGATAAAGGTTCGGGTTTTAAATTGAGTCTTTCCAAGAATCCCCCATCAATTACATTCAGAGTAGACCCACAATCAACAAACACCCGAAATTCCATTAATTTTTCCTGAGCAATCGTGGAAGCAGCTAAAAATACACCCTTGGAATTTAAACAGGCAATACGGGCATGACTGACCATTTTTTTTTCTTTCTTCATACGAAGCTCACAGCCTTTAATCAAAAGACCAGATTTTCCGCAATAGAAACACAAGCCTTCAGAAAATCTACGGTCTTTTTCTTGAGAGCGAGGTGCCACCGATCCAATCTCCATCGGTTCACCACTGTTAGTACACACATTCTCATAACCAGAAACTGACATAGCAGAGGATTTGCTCTCATTAACCCTTGCACGCAGTCTCCTATCCACCCGTATAGCTAATTGCATAGCCTGTTGCAAATCTTCAGGTGTAGGATAAGCAATTAGCAGGTCTTTAACCCTTTCATTGAGCCCAGCAAGAAATAGACTTTTCAGAGCAGAATCGTTCCACCCTGTTTGAGTAGACCAACGACGGAAATGAGTACAATATTTTTCCACATTACCTGATCCCTGTCTCAAACATCTTAACTCAGTCTCAGCTGATGAGACACGGTCAGGATCATCATATAATAGTCCCAAAGCAGAAAAAAAACTATCCACTGATCTGAAGCATGTATCACTAGGTTGCAAAGAAAAGGCCCACTCCTGAGGCTCTTTGCGCAAAAGTGACATTATGAACCCTATGCGCTGGGATTCATCCCCAGAGGACTTGGGCCTCAAACGAAAATACAATAAGCAAGCATTTTTAAATGAAAAAAATTCTCGGTGTTCACCAAAAAATAAATCCGGCAAACATACCTTAGGCTCCAAGAAATGTGCTCCAGGACAGTTACTCACGTGCTGACGGAGCTCGGCCACCTCCAGAGAGAGTCCCTGCAGGTGTTTAGCCAAATCCTGAACCGACACCATGAAGGAACAGAAAAATCTTTCCTTAGAGAATTTGCAGGCTGGACTTACTGTTATGTTCTGCTACCAGAGCTAAGGAAAGAGAGGAGATCTGTCCCTACGATAGAACTCAGCTTAATCCCTACGATGTAACAGGGGGCCTCATCCTGCGATCAGACCTGCTAAAGACCTAAGCTAGTCTGTACGGAGACCTATAGATGTGGGGAAGGAATCCCTACAAGTACTAAGGACTGGGAGGAAAATGGGACACCTCCTAACAGAAATAGTAGCAGACAGACGAACAAACAAAATATATAGAACATGGAAGTCCGAAGACCAAGCAAACTAACAGAGTTAGATACAGAGCACAGGCTAGCTAGAAAGTAGTTATACAATGAAGTCCAGCAAAGCCAGAAGGGCGGAGCAGGATTAAATAGGCCAACAAGGTCATGTGACCAGCAAAGGAAAAAACCTAAGAGCAAGGTTCTAACAGTAATTCTGGGAAGATACAGTACAGGGTAAGATGTTGTACAGGGAAGATACAGTACAGGGGATACAAAGTACAAGGGAGACACAGTACAGGCAAGAAACAGTACAGGGAAGACACAGTACAGGGTAAAATGTTGTACAGGGAAGATCCAGTACAGAGGATACAAAGTACAAGGGAGACACAGTACAGGTGAGACACAGTACAGGGAAGACACAGCACAGGGAAGACACAGTACAGGGAAGACACAGTGCAGGGTAAGATGTAATACAGGGAAGACACAGTACAGGGTAAGATGTAATACAGGGAAGACACAGTACAGGGTAAGATGTAATACAGGGAAGACACAGTACAGGGTAAGATATTGAACAGGGAAGATACATTACAGGGGATACAAAGTACAAGGGAGACACAGTACAGGCGAGACACAGTACAGGGAAGACACAGCACAGGGAAGATACAGTACAGGGAAGACACAGTGCAGGGTAAGATGTAATACAGAGAAGATACCGTACAGGGTAAGATGTTGTACAGGGAAGATACAGTACAGGGGATACAAAGTACAAGGGAGGCACAGTACAGGGAAGACACAGTACAGGGAAGACACAGTACAGGGAAAGATGTAATACGGGGAAGACACAGTACAGGGTAATATGTAATACAGGGAAGATACAGTACAGGGTAAGATGAAATACAGAGAAGACACAGTACAGGGTAAGATGTAATACAGGGAAGACACAGTACGGGGTAAGATGTAATACAGGGAAGACACAGTACAGGGTAAGATGTAATACAGGGAAGATACAGTACAGGGTAAGATGTAATACAGGGAAGACACAGTACAGGGTAAGTTGTAATACAGGGAAGACACAGTACAGAGTAAGATGTAATACAGGGAAGAGACAGTACAGGTTAAGATGTAATACAGGGAAGACACAGTACAGGGTAAGATGTAATACAGGGAAGACACAGTACAGGGAAGACACATTACAGGGTAAGATGTTGTACAGGGAAGATACAGTACAGGGGATGCAAAGTACAAGGGAGACACAGTACATGGAAGATACAGTACAGGGAAGACACAGTACAGGGAAGACACAGTACAGGAGAGACACAGTACAGGAGAGACACAGTACCGGGGAGACACAGTACAGGGGAGACACAGTACAGGGGAGACACAGTACCGGGGAGACACAGTACAGGAGAGACACAGTACAGGGGACACAGTACAGGGTAGACACAGTACAGGGGAGACCCATTACAGGGGAGACACAGTACAGGGGAGACACAGTACAGGGAAGACACAGTACAGGGAAGACACAGTACAGGAGAGACACAGTACAGGGGAGACACAGTACAGGGAAGACACAGTACAGGGGAGACACAGTACAGGGAAAACACAGTACAGGAGAGACACAGTACAGGGAAGACACAGTACAGGGAAGACACAGTACAGGGAAGACACAGTACAGGAGAGACACAGTACATGTGAGACACAGTACAGGGGAGACACAGTACAGGGGAGACATAGTACAGGGAAGACACAGTACAGGGGAGTCACAGTACAGGGGAGACACAGTACAGGGGAGATACAGTACAGGATAGACACAGTACAGGGGAGACACAGTATTGGAGAGACACAGTACAGGGGAGACACAGTACAGGGAAGACACAGTACAGGGAACATACAGTACAGGAGAGACAGTACAGGGGGGACACAGTACAGGGAAGACACAGTACAGGGAAGACACAGTACAGGGGAGACACAGTACAGGGAAGACACAGTACAGGAGAGACACAGTACAGGAGAGACACAGTACAGGGGAGACACAGTACAGGGGAGACACAGTACAGGGAAGACACAGTACACTGGAGACACAGTACAGGGGAGACACAGTACAGGGAAGACACAGTACATTAGAAACACAGTACAGGGGAGACACAGTACAGGGAAGACACAGTACAGGGGAGACACAGTACAGGGAAAACACAGTACAGGGGAGACACAGTACAGGGGAGACACAGTACCGGGGAGACACAGTACAGGAGAGACACAGTACAGGGGAAACAGTACAGGGGAGACACAGTACAGGGGAGACCCATTACAGGGGAGACACAGTACAGGGGAGACACAGTACAGGGAAGACACAGTACAGGGGAGACACAGTACAGGGAAGATACAGTACAGGGAAGACACAGTACAGGGAATATACAGTACAGGGAAGACACAGTACCGGGGAGACACAGCACAGGAGAGACACAGTACTGGGGAGACACAATACAGGGGAGACACAGTACAGGGGAGACACAGTACAGGGAAGACACAGTACAGGAGAGACACAGTACAGGAGAGACACAGTACAGGAGAGACACATTACAGGGGAGACACAGTACAAGGGAGACACAGTACAGGAGAGACACATTACAGGGGAGACACAGTACAGGAGAGACACAGTACAGGGGAGACACAGTACAGGAGAGACACAGTACAGGGGAGACACAGTACAGGGGAGACACAGTACAGGAGAGACACAGTACCGGGGAGACACAATACAGGGGAGACACAGTACAGGGGAGACACAGTACAGGGAAGACACAGTACAGGAGAGACACAGTACAGGAGAGACACAGTACCGGGGAGACACAGTACAGGGGAGACACAGTACAGGGGAGACACAGTACAGGGGAGACACAGTACAGGAGAGACACAGTACAGGGAAGACACAGTACAGGGGAGACACAGTACAGGGAAGATACAGTACAGAGAAGACACAGTACAGAGGAGACACAGTACGGGGGAGACACAGTACAGGAGAGGCACAGTACAGGGGAGACACACTACAGGAGAGACACAGTACAGGGGAGACACAGTACAGGGGAGACACAGTACAGGGGAGACACAGTACAGGAGAGACACATTACAGGGGAGACACAGTACAGGAGAGACACAGTACAGGGGAGACACAGTACAGGAGAGACACAGTACAGGGGAGACACAGTACAGGGGAGACACAGTACAGGAGAGACACAGTACAGGGGAGACACAGTACAGGGGAGACACAGTACAGGGGAGACACAGTACAGGGAAGACACAGTATAGGGGAGACACAGTACAGGGTATATACAGTACAGGGAAGACACAGTACAGGGGAGACACAGCACAGGAGAGACACAGTACAGGAGAGACACAGTACAGGAGAGACACAGTACAGGGGGAGACACAGTACAGGGAAGACACAGTACAGGGGAGACCCATTACAGGGGAGACACAGTACAGGGGAGACACAGTACAGGGAAGACACAGTACAGGGGAGACACAGTACAGGGAAGATACAGTACAGGGAAGACACAGTACAGGGAAGATACAGTACAGGGAAGACACAGTACCGGGGAGACACAGCACAGGAGAGACACAGTACCGGGGAGACACAATACAGGGGAGACACAGTACAAGGGAGACCCAGTACAGGGAAGACACAGTACAGGAGAGACACAGTACAGGAGAGACACAGTACCGGGGAGACACAGTACAGGGGAGACACAGTACAGGGGAGACACAGTACAGGGGAGACAGAGTACAGGAGAGACACAGTACAGGGAAGACACAGTACAGGGGAGACACAGTACAGGGAAGATACAGTACAGGGAAGACACAGTACAGGGGAGACACAGTACAGGGGAGACACAGTACAGGAGAGGCACAGTACAGGGGAGACACACTACAGGAGAGACACAGTACAGGCGAGACACAGTACAGGGGAGACACAGTACAGGGGAGACACAGTACAGGGGAGACACAGTACAGGAGAGACAAAGTACAGGGGAGACAAAGTACAGGGGAGACACAGTACAGGGAAGACACAGTACAGGAGAGACAGTACAGGGAAGAAACAGTACAGGGGAGACACAGTACAGGAGAGACACAGTACAGGGAAGACACAGTACAGGAGAGACACAGTACAGGGAAGACACAGTACAGGGGGAGACACAGTACAGGGGAGACACAGTACAGAGGAGACACATTACAGGGGAGACACAGTACAGGGGAGACCCAGTACAGGGGAGACACAGTACAGGGAAGATACAGTGCAGGGGATGACACAGTACAGGGGGAGACACAGTACAGGGGAGACACAGTACAGAGGAGACACAGTACAGGGGAGACACAGTACAGGGGAGACACAGTACAGGGGAGACACAGTACAGGGAAGACACAGTACAGGAGAGACACAGTACAGGGGAGACACAGTACAGGGAAGACACAGTACAGGGGAGACACAGTACAGGGAAAACACAGTACAGGAGAGACACAGTACAGGGAAGACACAGTACAGGGAAGACACAGTACAGGGAAGACACAGTACAGGAGAGACACAGTACATGGGAGACACAGTACAGGGGAGACACAGTACAGGGGAGACATAGTACAGGGAAGACACAGTACAGGGGAGACACAGTACAGGGGAGACACAGTACAGGGGAGATACAGTACAGGATAGACACAGTACAGGGGAGACACAGTATTGGAGAGACACAGTACAGGGGAGACACAGTACAGGGAAGACACAGTACAGGGAACATACAGTACAGGAGAGACAGTACAGGGGGGGCACAGTACAGGGAAGACACAGTACAGGGAAGACACAGTACAGGGGAGACACAGTACAGGGAAGACACAGTACAGGAGAGACACAGTACAGGGGAGACACAGTACAGGGGAGACACAGTACAGGGAAGACACAGTACAGGGGAGACACAGTACAGGGGAGACACAGTACAGGGAAGACACAGTACATTAGAAACACAGTACAGGGGAGACACAGTACACGGAAGACACAGTACAGGGGAGACACAGTACAGGGAAAACACAGTACAGGAGAGACACAGTACAGGGAAGACACAGTACAGGGGAGACACAGTACAGGGAAGACACAGCACAGGAGAGACACAGTACATGGGAGACACAGTACAGGGGAGACACAGTACAGGGGAGACATAGTACAGGGAAGACACAGTACAGGGGAGACACAGTACAGGGGAGACACAGTACAGTGGAGATACAGTACAGGAGAGACACAGTACAGGGGAGACACAGTATAGGAGAGACACAGTACAGGGGAGACACAGTACAGGGGAGACACAGTACAGGGAAGACACAGTACATTAGAAACACAGTACAGGGGAGACACAGTACACGGAAGACACAGTACAGGGGAGACACAGTACAGGGAAAACACAGTACAGGAGAGACACAGTACAGGGAAGACACAGTACAGGGGAGACACAGTACAGGGAAGACACAGCACAGGAGAGACACAGTACATGGGAGACACAGTACAGGGGAGACACAGTACAGGGGAGACATAGTACAGGGAAGACACAGTACAGGGAACATACAGTACAGGAGAGACAGTACAGGGGGGGCACAGTACAGGGAAGACACAGTACAGGGAAGACACAGTACAGGGGAGACACAGTACAGGGAAGACACAGTACAGGAGAGACACAGTACAGGGGAGACACAGTACAGGGGAGACACAGTACAGGGAAGACACAGTACAGGGGAGACACAGTACAGGGGAGACACAGTACAGGGAAGACACAGTACATTAGAAACACAGTACAGGGGAGACACAGTACACGGAAGACACAGTACAGGGGAGACACAGTACAGGGAAAACACAGTACAGGAGAGACACAGTACAGGGAAGACACAGTACAGGGGAGACACAGTACAGGGAAGACACAGCACAGGAGAGACACAGTACATGGGAGACACAGTACAGGGGAGACACAGTACAGGGGAGACATAGTACAGGGAAGACACAGTACAGGGGAGACACAGTACAGGGGAGACACAGTACAGTGGAGATACAGTACAGGAGAGACACAGTACAGGGGAGACACAGTATAGGAGAGACACAGTACAGGGGAGACACAGTACAGGGGAGACACAGTACAGGGAAGACACAGTACAGGGAACATACAGTACAGGAGAGACAGTACAGGGGAGACACAGTACAGGGAAGACACAGTACAGGGAAGACGCAATACAGGGGAGACACAGTACAGGGAAGACACAGTACAGGAGAGACACAGTACAGGAGAGACACAGTACAGGGGAGACACAGTAACGGGGAGACACAGTACAGGGAAGACACAGTACAGGGAGACACAGTACAGGGGAGACACAGTACAGGGAAGACACAGTACAGGAGAAACACAGTACAGGGAAGATACAGTACAGGGGGAGAAACAGTACAGGGGGAGACACAGTACAGGGGAGACACAGTACAGGGGAGAAACAGTACAGGAGAGACACAGTACAGGGAAGACACAGTACAGGGGAGACACAGTACAGGGAAGACACAGTACAGGGGAGACACAGTACAGGATAGACACAGTACAGGAGAGACACAGTACAGGGGGAGGCACAGTACAGGGAAGACACAATATAGGAAAGACACAGTACAGGGAAGACTCAGTACAGGGAAGACACAGTACAGGGGAGACACAGTACAGGAGAGACACAGTACAAGGGAGACACAGTACAGGGGAGACACAGTACAGGGGAGACACATTATAGGAGAGACACAGTACAGGAGAGAAACAGTACAGGGAAGACACAGTACAGGGGAGAAACAGTACAGGGAAGACACAGTACAGGAGAGACCCAGTGCAGGAGAGACACAGTACAGGGGAGACACAGTACTGGGGGAGACACAGTACAGGGGAGACACAGTACAGGGAAGACACAGTACAGGGAAGACACAGTACAGGGGAGACACAGTACAGGAGAGACAGAGTACAGGGGAGACACAGTACAGGGGGAGACACAGTACAGGGGAGACACAGTACAGGGGAGACACAGTACAGGGGAGACAAATTATAGGAGAGACACAGTACAGGAGAGACACAGAACAGGGAAGACACAGTACAGGGGAGACACAGTACAGGGAAGACACAGTACAGCAGAGACCCAGTACAGGAGAGACACAGTACAGGAGAGACACAGTACAGGAGATACACAGTACAGGGAAGACACAGTACAGGAGAGACCCAGTAAAAGAGAGACACAGTACAGGGGAGACACAGTACTGGGGGAGACACAGTACAGGGGAGACACAGTACAGGGAAGACACAGTACAGGGAAAACACATTACAGTGGAGACACAGTACAGGAGAGACACAGTACAGGGGAGACACAGTACATGGGAGGCACAGTACAGGGGAGACACAGTACAGGGGAGACTGAGTACAGGGGAGACACTGTACAGGGGAGACACAGTGCAGGAGCGACACAGTACAGGGGAGACACAGTACAGGGGGAGACAGTACAGGGGAGAAACAGCACAGGGGAGACAGAGTACAGGGGGAGACACAGTACAGGGGAGACACAGTACAGGGGAGACAAAGTACAGAGTGACACAGTACAGGGAAGACACAGTACAGGAGAGACACAGTACTGGGGGAGACACAGTACAGGGGAGACACAGTACAGGGAAGACACAGTACAGGAGAGACACAGTACAGGAGAGACACAGTAAAGGGGAGATACAGTACAGGGAAGACACAGTACAGGAGAGAAGCAGTACAGGGGAGATACAGTACAGGGAAGATACAGTACAGGGGAGATACAGTACAGGGGAGACACAGTACAGGGGAGACAAAGTACAGAGTGACACAGTACAGGGAAGACACAGTACAGGAGAGACACAGTACTGGGGGAGACACAGTACAGGGGAGACACAGTACAGGGGGTGACAGTACAGGGGAAAAACAGCACAGGGGAGACAGAGTACAGGGGGAGACACAGTACAGGGGAGACACAGTACAGGGGAGACAAAGTACAGAGTGACACAGTACAGGGAAGACACAGTACAGGAGAGACACAGTACTGGGGGAGACACAGTACAGGGGAGACACAGTACAGGGAAGACACAGTGCAGGAGAGACACAGTACAGGGGAGACACAGTACAGGGGAGATACAGTACAAGGAAGACACAGTACAGGAGAGACACAGTACAGGGAATATACAGTACAGGGGAGACACAGTACAGGGGAGACACAGTACAGGAGAGACACAGTATATTGGAGACACAGTACAGGGGAGACACAGTACAGGAGAGACACAGTACAGGGAAGATACAGTACAGGGGAGACACAGTACAGGGGAGACACAGTATATTGGAGACACAGTACAGGAGAGACACAGTACAGGGGATACACAGTACAGGGGAGACACAGTACAGGGGAGACACATTATATTGGAGACACAGTACAGGAAAGAAACACAGTACAAGGGAGACACAGTACAGGGGAGACACAGTTAAGGGGAGACACAGTACAGGAAGACACAGCACAGGGAAGACACAGTACAGGGAAGACACAGTACAGGGGAGACACAGTACAGGGAAGACACAGTACAGGGGAGACACAGTACAGGAGAGACACAGTACAGGGGAGACACAGTACAGGGGAGACACAGTACAGGGAAGACACAGTACAGGAGAGACACAGTACAGAGGAGACACAGCACAGGGGAGACACAGCACAGGAGAGACACAGTACAGGGGAGACACAGTACAGGGGAGACAGAGTACAGGGAAGATATAGTACAGGGAAGACACAGTACAGGGGAGACACAGTACAGGGAAGACACAGTACAGGAGAAACCCAGCACATAGGAGACACAGTACAGGTAAGACACAGTACAGGGGAGACACAGTACAGGGGAGACACAGTACAGGGAAGACACAGTACAGGCGAGACACAGTACAGGCGAGACACAGTACAGGAAAAACACAGTACAGGAGAGACACAGTACAGGGGAGACACAGGACAGGGAAGACACAGTACAGGGGAGACACAGTACAGGGAAGATACAGTACAGGGAAGACACAGTACAGGGCAGACACAGTACAGGGAAGACACAGTACAGGGAAGACACAGTACAGGGAAGACACAGTACATGGAAGACACAGTACAGGGGAGACACAGTACAGGTTAGACACAGTACAGGGGAGACACAGTACAGGGGAGACACAGTACAGGAGAGACACAGTACAGGGAAGACACAGTACAGGGGAGACACAGTACAGGGGAGACACAGTACAGGAGAGACACAGTACAGGGTAGACACAGTACAGAGGGAGACACAGTACAGGGGAGACACAGTACAGGGGAGACACAGTACAGGGGAGACCCAGCACACGGGAGACACAGTACAGGGAAGACACAGTACAGGGGAGACACAGTACAGGGGAGACACAGTACAGGTGAGACACAGTACAGGGAAGATACAGTACAGGGGAGACACAGTACAGGGGAGACACAGTACGGATGAGACACAGTACGGGGAAGAAACACAGTACAGGGGAGACACAGTACAGGGGAGACACAATACAGGGGAGACACAGTACAGGAGAGACACAGTACAGGGGAGACACAGTACAGGGGAGACAGATTACAGGAAAGAAGCACAGTACAGGGGAGACACAGTACAGGGGAGACACAGTACAGGAGAGACACAGTACAGGGGAGACAGAGTACATGGAAGATACACAGTACAGGGGAGACACAGTACAGGGGAGACACAGTACAGGGGAGACACAGTACAGGAGAGACACAATACAGGGGAGACACAGTACAGGGGAGACAGAGTACAGGGAAGATACAGTACAGGGAAGACACAGTACAGGGGAGACAAAGTACAGGGAAGACGCAGTACAGGGAAGACACAGTACAGAAGAGACCCAGCACACGGGAGACACAGTACAGGGAAGACACAGTACAGGGAAGACACAGTACAGGGGAGACACAGTACAGGGAAAACACAGTACAGGGGAGACACAGTACAGGGGAGACACAGTATATTGGAGACACAGTACAGGAGAGACACAGTACAGGGGAGACACAGTACAGGGGAGACACAGTACAGGGGGAGACACAGTACAGGGGAGACACAGTACAGGGGGAGACACTGTACAGGGGAGACTGAGTACAGGGTAAGGTGTAAAGCAAGGGAGACAAAGTACAGGGCGACACAGTACAGGGGAGACACAGTACAGGGGAGACACAGTACAGGGGGAGTTACAGTACAGGGGAGACACATTACAGGGGAGACACAGTACATGGGGAGACACAGTACAGGGGAGACACAGTACAGGGGAGACACAGTACAGGGGGAGACACAGCACAGGCTAGACACAGTACATGGGGAGACACAGTACAGGGGAGACACAGTACAGGGGAGACACAGTACAGGGGGAGGCACAGTACAGGGGGAGACACAGTACAGGGGAGACACAGTACAGGGGGAGACACAGTGCAGGGGGAGACAGTACAGGGGAGAAACAGCACAGGGGAGACAGAGTACAGGGTGAGACACAGTACAGGGGAGACACAGTACAGGGGAGACAAAGTACAGAGTGACACAGTACAGGGAAGACACAGTACAGGAGAGACACAGTACTGGGGGAGACACAGTACAGGGGAGACACAGTACAGGGGGAGACACTGTACAGTGGAGACACAGTACAGGGGGAGACACAGTACAGGGGAGAAACAGCACAGGGGAGACAGAGTACAGGGTAAGTTGTAATGCAAGGGAAACAAAGTACAGGGCGACACAGTACAGGGGGAGACACAGTACAGGGGGAGACACAGTACAGAGGAGACACAGAACAGGGGAGACACAATACAGGGGGAGACACAGTACAGGGGAGACACAGTACAGGGGAGACACAGTACAGGGGGAGACAGTACAGGGGAGACACAATACTGGGGGAGACACAGTACAGGGGATACAGAGTACAGGAGAGACACAGTACAGGGGACACAAAGTACAGGGGGAGACACAGTACAGGGGAGACACAGTACAGGGGGAGACACAGTACAGGGGAGACACAGTACAGGGGAGACACAGTACAGGGGAGACACAGTACAGGGGAGACACAATACAGGGGGAGACACAGTACAGGGGAGACACAATAAAGGGGGAGACACAGTACAGGGGAGACACAGTACAGGGTGAGACACAGCACAGGCTAGACACAGTACATGGGGAGACACAGTACAGGGGAGACACAGTACAGGGGAGACACAGTACAGGGGGAGGCACAGTACAGGGGGAGACACAGTACAGGGGAGACACAGTACAGGGGGAGACACAGTGCAGGGGGAGACAGTACAGGGGAGAAACAGCACAGGGGAGACAGAGTACAGGGGGAGACACAGTACAGGGGAGACACAGTACAGGGGAGACAAAGTACAGAGTGACACAGTACAGGGAAGACAAAGTACAGGAGAGACACAGTACTGGGGGAGACACAGTACAGGGGAGACACAGTACAGGGGGAGACACTGTACAGTGGAGACACAGTACAGGGGGAGACACAGTACAGGGGAGAAACAGCACAGGGGAGACAGAGTACAGGGTAAGTTGTAATGCAAGGGAAACAAAGTACAGGGCGACACAGTACAGGGGGAGACACAGTACAGGGGGAGACACAGTACAGAGGAGACACAGAACAGGGGAGACACAATACAGGGGGAGACACAGTACAGGGGAGACACAGTACAGGGGAGACTCAGTACAGGGGGAGACAGTACAGGGGAGACACAATACTGGGGGAGACACAGTACAGGGGATACAGAGTACAGGAGAGACACAGTACAGGGGACACAAAGTACAGGGGGAGACACAGTACAGGGGAGACACAGTACAGGGGGAGACACAGTACAGGGGAGACACAGTACAGGGGAGACACAGTACAGGGGGAGACACAGTACAGGGGAGACACAATACAGGGGGAGACACAGTACAGGGGAGACAGAGTACTGGGGATACACAGTACAGGGGAGACTGATTACAAGTTAGACACAATACAAGGGGTAACACAGTACAGGGAATACACAGTACAGGGGAGACACAGTACAGGGGAGACACAGTACAGGGGCGATACAGTACAGGGGAGACACAGTATAGGGGGAGAAACAGAACAGGGGAGACACAGTACAGGGGGAGTCACAGTACAGCGGAGACACAGTACAGGGGGAGACACAGTACAGGGGAGACACAATAAAGGGGGAGACACAGTACAGCGGGAGACACAGTACAGGGGAGACACAGTACAGTGAGAGACACAGCACAGGGGAGACACAGTACAGGGGGAGACAAAGTACAGGGGAGACACAGTACAGGGGAAGACACAGTACAGGGGAGACACAGTACAGGGGGAGACACAGTACAGGTGAGAAACAGCACAGGGGAGACAGAGTACAGGGTAAGGTGTAATGCAAGGGAGACAAAGTACGGGGCGACACAGTACAGGGGGAGACACAGAACAGGGGAGACACAAGACAGGGGGAGACACAGTACAGGGGAGACACAGTACAGGGGAGACACAGTACAGGGGGAGACACAGTACAGGGGAGACACAATACAGGGGGAGACACAATACAGGGGAGAGAGAGTACAGGGGAGACACAGTACAGGGGAGACACAGTACAGGGGGAGACACAGTACAGGGGAGACACAGTACAGGGGAGACACAGTACAGGGGAGACACAATACAGGGGAGACACAGTACAGGAGAGACACAGTACAGGGGAGACACAGTACAGGGGAGACAGATTACAGGAAAGAAGCACAGTACAGGGGAGACACAGTACAGGGGAGACACAGTACAGGGGAGACACAGTACAGGGGAGACAGAGTACATGGAAGATACACAGTACAGGGGAGACACAGTACAGGTAAGACACAGTACAGGGGAGACACAGTACAAGAGAGACACAATACAGGGGAGACACAGTACAGGGGAGACAGAGTACAGGGAAGATACAGTACAGGGAAGACACAGTACAGGGGAGACAAAGTACAGGGAAGACGCAGTACAGGGAAGACACAGTACAGAAGAGACCCAGCACACGGGAGACACAGTACAGGGAAGACACAGTACAGGGAAGACACAGTACAGTGAAGACACAGTACAGGGGAGACACAGTACAGGGAAAACACAGTACAGGGGAGACACAGTACAGGGGAGACACAGTATATTGGAGACACAGTACAGGGGAGACACAGTACAGGGGAGACACAGTACAGGGGAGACACAGTACAGGGGGAGACACAGTACAGGGGAGACACAGTACAGGGGGAGACACTGTACAGGGGAGACAGAGTACAGGGTAAGGTGTAAAGCAAGGGAGACAAAGTACAGGGCGACACAGTACAGGGGAGACACAGTACAGGGGAGACACAGTACAGGGGGAGTTACAGTACAGGGGAGACACATTACAGGGGAGACACAGTACATGAGGAGACACAGTACAGGGGAGACACAGTACAGGGGAGACACAGTACAGGGGGAGACACAGCACAGGCTAGACACAGTACATGGGGAGAAACAGTACAGGGGAGACACAGTACAGGGGAGACACAGTACAGGGGGAGGCACAGTACAGGGGGAGACACAGTACAGGGGAGACACAGGACAGGGGGAGACACAGTGCAGGGGGAGACAGTACAGGGGAGAAACAGCACAGGGGAGACAGAGTACAGGGGGAGACACAGTACAGGGGAGACACAGTACAGGGGAGACAAAGTACAGAGTGACACAGTACAGGGAAGACACAGTACAGGAGAGACACAGTACTGGGGGAGACACAGTACAGGGGAGACACAGTACAGGGGAAGACACTGTACAGTGGAGACACAGTACAGGGGGAGACACAGTACAGGGGAGAAACAGCACAGGGGAGACAGAGTACAGGGTAAGTTGTAATGCAAGTGAAACAAAGTACAGGGCGACACAGTACAGGGGGAGACACAGTACAGGGGGAGACACAGTACAGAGGAGACACAGAACAGGGGAGACACAATACAGGGGGAGACACAGTACAGGGGAGACACAGTACAGGGGGAGACAGTACAGGGGAGACACAATACTGGGGGAGACACAGTACAGGGGATACAGAGTACAGGAGAGACACAGTACAGGGGACACAAAGTACAGGGGGAGACACAGTACAGGGGAGACACAGTACAGGGGGAGACACAGTACAGGGGAGACACAGTACAGGGGAGACACAGTACAGGGGGAGACACAGTACAGGGGAGACAGAATACAGGGGGAGACACAGTACAGGGGAGACACAATACAGGGGGAGACACAGTACAGGGGAGACACAGTACAGGGGGAGACACAGCACAGGCTAGACACAGTACATGGGGAGACACAGTACAGGGGAGACACAGTACAGGGGAGACACAGTACAGGGGGAGGCACAGTACAGGGGGAGACACAGTACAGGGGAGACACAGTACAGGGGGAGACACAGTGCAGGGGGAGACAGTACAGGGGAGAAACAGCACAGGGGAGACAGAGTACAGGGGGAGACACAGTACAGGGGAGACACAGTACAGGGGAGACAAAGTACAGAGTGACACAGTACAGGGAAGACACAGTACAGGAGAGACACAGTACTGGGGGAGACACAGTACAGGGGAGACACAGTACAGGGGGAGACACTGTACAGTGGAGACACAGTACAGGGGGAGACACAGTACAGGGGAGAAACAGCACAGGGGAGACAGAGTACAGGGTAAGTTGTAATGCAAGGGAAACAAAGTACAGGGCGACACAGTACAGGGGGAGACACAGTACAGGGGGAGACACAGTACAGAGGAGACACAGAACAGGGGAGACACAATACAGGGGGAGACACAGTACAGGGGAGACACAGTACAGGGGAGACTCAGTACAGGGGGAGACAGTACAGGGGAGACACAATACTGGGGGAGACACAGTACAGGGGATACAGAGTACAGGAGAGACACAGTACAGGGGACACAAAGTACAGGGGGAGACACAGTACAGGGGAGACACAGTACAGGGGGAGACACAGTACAGGGGAGACACAGTACAGGGGAGACACAGTACAGGGGGAGACACAGTACAGGGGAGACACAATACAGGGGGAGACACAGTACAGGGGAGACAGAGTACTGGGGAGACACAGTACAGGGGAGACTGATTACAAGTTAGACACAATACAAGGGGTAACACAGTACAGGGAATACACAGTACAGGGGAGACACAGTACAGGGGAGACACAGTACAGGGGCGATACAGTACAGGGGAGACACAGTATAGGGGGAGAAACAGTACAGGGGAGACACAGTACAGGGGGAGACACAGTATAGCGGAGACACAGTACAGGGGGAGACACAGTACAGGGGAGACACAGTACAGGGGGAGACACAGTACAGCGGGAGACACAGTACAGGGGAGACACAGTACAGTGAGAGACACAGCACAGGGGAGACACAGTACAGGGGGAGACAAAGTACAGGGGAGACACAGTACAGGGGAAGACACAGTACAGGGGAGACACAGTACAGGGGGAGACACAGTACAGGGGAGAAACAGCACAGGGGAGACAGAGTACAGGGTAAGGTGTAATGCAAGGGAGACAAAGTACAGGGCGACACAGTACAGGGGGAGACACAGAACAGGGTAGACACAATACAGGGGGAGACACAGTACAGGGGAGACACAGTACAGGGGAGACACAGTACAGGGGGAGACACAGTACAGGGGAGACACAATACAGGGGGAGACACAATACAGGGGAGAGAGAGTACAGGGGAGACACAGTACAGAGGAGACACAGTACAGGGGGAGACACAGTACAGGGGAGACACAGTACAGGGGAGACACAGTACAGGGGAGACACAGTACAGGGGGAGACACAGTACAGGGGAGACACAATACAGGGGGAGACACAGTACAGGGGAGACAGAGTACTGGGGAGACACAGTACAGGGGAGACTGATTACAAGGGAGACACAATACAAGGGGTGACACAGTGCAGGGGAGACACAGTACTGGGGAGACACAGTACAGGGGCGATACAGTACAGGTGAGACAGAGTATAGGGAGAGACACAGTACAGGGGAGACACAGTACAGGGGGAGACACAGTACAGGGGAGACACAGTACAGGGGGAGACACAGTACAGGGGAGACACAGTACAGGGGGAGACACAGTACAGGGGGAGACACAGTACAGGGAAGACACAGTACAGGGAGACACACAGCACAGGGGAGACACAGTACAGGGGGAGGCAAAGTACAGGGGAGACACAGTACAGGGGGAGACACAGTACAGGGGAGACACAGTACAGGGGGAGACACAGTACAGGGGAGACACAGTACAGGGGGAGACACAGTACAGGGGGAGACACTGTACAGGGGAGACACAGTAAAGGGAAGACACAGTACAGGGGAGACACAGTACAGGGGAGACACAGTAAAGGGGGAGACACAGTACAGGGGAGGCACAGTACAGGGGAGTGTGGCACCCAGGGGTCTGGTTGCCACAGTAATAGAAATATTATGTCTGAGAGCAAGTGGGAGGTTTCTCTGGTCATGAGCCCTAAGCATGCAACACGGCCCACCCAGACCTGGGAGGGGAGGAATCTGCCCTTATAAACTGGGTCTGGGGCGGGATTAGGTCAGACAGAGCCTGCAGAACAAGCAGAGCAGTCAGAGCCTAGTGAGTGAAGTCAAAGACAGAGACACAGTCAGGTCTGGAGGACAGCAGACACAGGGAAAGTGACAACAGGAGCTCTGTAGGAGCAGGAGCGAGTGCCAGAGGCTGGAAGCTAGAAAGCTCTCCTTGGCTGAAGACACTAATACCGGACACGGAGTCCGAGGCTGTGGGGACATCCAGGTCCAGCAGCAGAATCCAACCGGCAGGGGATTCCATGTCCTCTGGCCATAGAAACCCGAAGGCACGGTCACAAGCAAGGGACCAGCAACGCCATTGTGAAGCGGAGGCTAACAAAAGGCCCCAAGTCACCGGCTATACGGGTGAGCACCACACGGTATTCTCAGGGACGTGGGCTACTTCTACCCGCATAGAGCAAGGTAGCCAGGAAAGAGTGCAGATAGATGGGGAGGCCTACAACTCCACCTGGCCAGGGGGAGATCCTGCTTGCTCACAGACTGACCCGGCCCCTACTGCTAACAAGTACTCCCGGGAGGGTCTGCTTTATACCATCAGTAAAGACCCTGAACTGCACCACATGTCTCTGTGTTTCATCGCCGCACCAGCACCATTACTACTGGGACGCTCACACCATCACTCCCATCTTCCACACTAGCTGCCCTGAGGCAATACTTCTCCCGTGGGGAGTTATCCCATACTCGGCTGCGCAAACAACATCAGCCTCAGCGGTCTGCAGCGCAGTGGCGGTCCCCACTGACCGCAATCCACGGGTGGCGTAGTCGGACATTTGTCATCACACTCAGACTGCCACTGGTTTGACCGCCCTGGGCACGGACCGGGTCACCGCCACACTGAGACTACAACCCCCAGCGATCTGGCTCCGGGTATCCCCTGCACCAGCACAGGCCCAGGGGGCGCGTCAACTTTGGCGTAGTCAGCAGGATACAAACCAACCCGCAACCACCGGGTACTGCGTGCCTGAAAGAAGACTTTTATACTTACCTGTGGTGAAGTTTCCCGCCGTCCGGAGTCGTTTCCCGCCATCGGACGCCATCTTGAACCATTTCCCGCCGTCATCTGCCGTCTTCCCGCCATCCGCAGCTGCTTCCCGCCTTCAGATGCCATCTTCGGGACGCCGCGCAGGAAGAAGAGGGGCGTGGACGCCGAAAGCGCGCGAGATCTGAAGCTCCGCCCCACGCACTGACGCTGCGCAAGGTCCTGGAAGGGAGGAAGAGCGACGCTGACGTCATCGGAGCGCGACGCCAGGTCCTCAACCCCGACGATCGACTGCGGAGCCGCGGCCTACGGAAGAAGAGCATCGCAAGGTAGGCCACGGTCCACTAGGGGGGAAGGAGGATGTCGGACACCGAGGGGAGCTCCACCGCCACACCGGCAGCCAGCGCAACCGCTGCTGCGGTCATGCCTTTCACCATGCCCTATATCCCGGGGGCAACCTGGCTACCCCAGTACTCAGGGGAGTCACATACCCTAAGTGACTTTAGGGAAAGACTTGATAGCCTCTTCCAGGTATACCCCCTCACAGAAGAGCAAAAAGTGAGCATCCTGGTGGCCCAGTTAATCGGGGCAGCCCAAAGGGAGGTAAAGTCCTGGTCACCTGGGAAGAAGAGGACTGTCAGAGAGATACTTGCCCGGATGAAAGACACATTTGACAACCGCACCTCAGCCGAAATAAAACTAAGATTTTACGGGTGCAAACAGCGGGCACATGAAAGTATAAGAGACTATGCTCTAAACCTACAAGAGGCCCTGAGAGCCATTAAGCAGGCAGACCCTGACAGCGTGGGAAATGAAGACAAGCTGTTGACCGAACAATTTATTGAGGGTCTACTGTGCAATGCCCACCGAACCCAGTTGCGGGCAATGGCCTTACAGGACCCTGACCTGGACTTTGCACAGTTCAAGGACAGAGCCATCCGGGTGCTCCGAGAACCGGCACCAGGTGGCGCTGTGACCCACAGGCGTCCTGCTATCACTTATCACCAGGACGCGGCGCCCTTGTCTGCAGGACCTGTGGGAGCTGATGCGCAGGCTTTGAACAATGACCCGGCTACAGACCTGCACCATCAGGTCCAAGAGCTAAGAGCGTTGCCGCGCTAACCAGAATTGTGCAGTCTTTACAGGTCTCTTCTCCAGGAAAGATCCAGATGGCATCTGGACCGGAGGATGTCCCGTGGTGCCGACTGAGGAGGACTCCACCGGCCAGAGGAATACCCAGCGACAGATACAACGAGGACGGACGACCCATCTGCCGCCACTGCAATCAACCCGGACATATGGCAAGGTACTGTCATTTAGAGGGCCAACCCCCAGGCATAAGATCATCAGGCCCATCAAACTGGCGTGATAAATACGTAGGGGGACGTCCGGTCTTGCCTGTGGTACTGGATGGCATTCCTATGAGTGCCCTACTAGACACCGGGTCACAGGTCACCACCATCCCGTACGTGCTCTTCAAGCGGTACTGGAATGACTCGGACATAACCCGCTACCCCGATGACAAACTGAGCATTATCGCCAGCAATGGTCAGCCCGTGCCACAGATAGGATTTAAAGAGGTGACCATCAAGGTCGGTAAAGTTGAACTGCCGGCACAAGGACTGATCATTGTGGACATTGACCGTCGTGAGAGTCACCCAAAAATAACCCTAGGTACTAACGTAATTGAAAACTGTCTTGCAGAGGTGATTCTTATTTTGCAACAGGTTGCCAAGAACGCCAGTTCCAGCCAGCAGCGTGTCCTCCAAAAAGAGATGCGGGCACTGATGAAGCGGAAACAAGTGGAGCTATCTGGTGGTGAGATAGGTAGCGTGAGAATGTGTGGCCCGTTCCCTATTGCCATGCCCCCGAAAAGTGAGATGATGATTTGGTGCTGGGCAGCTATTGGTCTAAGAGGTAGAGACTACCAAGCAATGGTAGAACCCGTCTACTCAGACAGTAGGCCCACCATTTTGACAGCACGGGGGGTGGTCGATGTACGCCATGGGAGGGTGCCCGTCCGCATTATTAATATCGGGGAGAGAGAAGTATACCTGCCCCAGTATGCCACGCTAGCCAAATTGTTCACCATCAACCAGAACTCTGTACAGGCCGTGGAACCCTTGCCTCCATCTCAACCAGAGGAAGGTAACGGCTCTAAGAAACCTATGGAGGACTGGTGTCAGCAACTGCATTTGGGTACTGACTCCACTCCCTCACACCAAAAACAGGGAGTCTATCGGGTGGTTCAAGAGTACGAGAGAGTGTTTAGCAAACACCCGTTAGACTTTGGGCGAGTAAAGGGGGTAGAACATCACATCCCAACGGGAGACCATCCTCGCATAAAGGAGAGATACCGACCCGTACCCCCTGCACACTATCAACACGCCAAGGGGATGTTAAAAGACATGGGGTAATTAGGGACAGCTGTAGCCCCTGGGCAGCTCCACTAGTCTTAGTGAAAAAGAAAGACAACACCATGAGAATGTGTGTAGACTACAGGAAGGTCAACCGTATCACACACAAAGATGCGTACCCGTTACCAAGGATAGAAGAGTCCTTAGCTGCATTAAAATCTGCTAACTTCTTCTCTACTTTGGATCTCACTAGCGGGTACTGGCAGGTTCCTGTAGCAGAGGCGGACCGGGAGAAGACCGCATTCACCACCCCGATGGGACTCAGCGAATTTAACTGTATGTCGTTCGGGCTCTGCAACACACCAGGAACCTTCCAACGGTTGATGGAATGCTGTCTGGGACACCGGAACTTCGAGACGGTCCTATTATACCTGGACGATATCATCGTCTATTCCAAGACCTATGAGGACCATCTGGAACACCTGGCCGAAGTGTTTGAAGCTCTGGCAAACTACGGCTTAAAGGTAAAACCCTCAAAGTGTCATCTACTGAAGCCAAAGGTACAGTACCTGGGACACGTGGTGAGTGCTGACGGAGTGGCTCCCGACCCTGACAAGATCACCGTGATTAAGGACTGGCCAAGACCATCCAGCATAAAGGAAGTGCGGCAGTTCCTCGGGTTGGTAGGCTACTACCGAAGATTCATTCCCGGTTTTACCAAGAAGGCAGCTCCTATGCAGGACCTCCTTATAGGCCAGTCCAGGAAGGCCAAAAACCAGAAGCCACCCTTCAAATGGGAAAAGCTGGAAGAGGAGTCCTTCCGCCAGCTAAAGATGGCCCTCACGGGGGATGAAATCCTGGCGTACCCTGATTACAGCCAGCCCTTTATCCTCTACATGGACGCAAGCAACATCGGGCTAGGAGCCGTACTGTCCCAGATCCAGCAGGGGAGAGAAAGGGTAATTGCTTACGCCAGCCGAAAACTGCGACCCACGGAAAGAAACCCTGAGAAATACAGCTCGTTCAAGCTAGAGTTCCTGGCAGTGGTGTGGGCAGTAACCGAACGTTTTAAGCATTACCTTGCCTCTTCCAGGTTCACCGTGTACACGGACAACAACCCGTTGACACACCTGGACACTGCAAGACTGGGTGCCTGGAGAAGAGATGGATGGCCCGCCTGTCCAATTATGAGTTCACGATCAAATACCGGGCAGGACGCTCCAATACCAATGCGGACGCCCTGTCCAGGATGCCAAACCTACTGGACGAAGGGGAGGATCCAGAAGAATTGGAAGAGATCGAACTCCCTGTGTTTCACCGTCATGGGATTACCCAGTATTCCCACCGTGTGAGGGGCCAGCGATCCGCTACGTTCAACCCCTTACCCCACTACAACTGGGCGGAGACGCAAGACAGTGACCCCGCAGTCCGTCTGGTGAAGGAGATGCTGACCCAGGCTAACGCCCGCCTGGACCCAGACGCTCCGGAAGAGACCAAGCAACTGTGGACGGAGAAGAGCAGACTGTTTCTCTACAAGGAGAAGTTGTGCCGCAGAATGGTCAATTCCCGGACACATGAACTGATCTGGCAGGTTGTGGTACCGAGACGGGACGCAGCTATGGTGCTGGAGGCCTACCACAATGGGGAAGGGCACTTCGGATGGAAGAAGCTGGAGTTCCTGCTGCGTGAACGGTTCTACTGGATAGGCATGAGAGGAGCCATTGAGAGGTGGTGTAGAGACTGTGGCCCGTGCAATCTAAGAAGAAGGGACCGTGCCAGCCAGAGGACTCCCCTGCAGCCCATGAGCACCAGGCAGCTGCTGGAACTGGTCGCTCTGGACCATGTTAAACTGGCTCCAAGCAGAAGCGGGTATGTCTACGCCCTAACCATCGTGGATCACTACTCCCGGTTCCTGGTGGTGGTCCCTGTCAAAGACTTGACGGCTCAGACAGCAGCCAGAGCCTTCCAGCTGCACTTCTGCGGCCCACACGGGTACCCGGACCAAGTGCTGACGGACCAAGGACCAGCCTTCGAAGCGGAGGTCTTCCAGGAGTTCTGCAACCTGTATGGCTGCAAGAAGATAAGAACAACGCCCTATCACCCAGAAACCAATGGACTCTGCGAGAAGATGAATCAGGTGGTGATAGATCTGCTAAAAACATTGCCCCTGGAAGAACGCAGTCTGTGGCCTGAGAAACTGCCCGATCTGGTGGACCTGTATAACCACATCTCGGTAGGTTCCACCAACTGTACCCCGGCTTACCTAATGCGAGCAAGACCTGGTAAGCTGCCTGTTGACCTGGATATGGGAGTCGTGATACCCGAGGACACCTCGCCAGAGACAGACTGGGATACAGAACGGCAGCAGCAGTACCGGAAAGTACAGGAGAGCATCGAGCGAAGTCTCTGTCAATCAAGAGAAAGGCAGGAGAGGACTTATAACTAGAGATGAGCGTTGTTCTACTCGAACTGTTCGCCAATCTCAAATTCGAGCTGTTTTGTGCGGTGTTCGAGCCGTTCGGCGAACACGAACAATTTGAGAAAAATTCGGCTGTTCGAGGTTATGTTCGATAACTGTTCGTGCACCAAAATCATAACTGGATTTTTTCTCAGTAATGATGAAAATTAATGTTAATACGCAGTTTGAGTGTACAGCGGGGTGGGGGGAGGGGCAGGGGATGGATCTCTGCAGGAATAATGAAGATCTCCATTTTTTTTCTCTTTCCCGCATTTACAGTGGGGAGGTGCAATCTGTCAGCCTATCAGCAGCGCACACACGGAGCGAAGTGCTTTTTTTCACACAAGCAAGGGCATGTGTCATTGGCAGTGTATGTCACATGTCCTTGCCCTATAAGACCAAGCCATTTTCCCCGTCGCCACCATTTTCTCACTGCTGCAGCTGCGTGTTAGACGGCACCGCTGTTGCTGTGTGCGCTATACCTTGTTAATTTCAAGCCAATTTTCGCACAAATCTACAGATAGCTTGGGAGTAGGGAATAGTTGTGATTGCAGTCCTTTTAAGGACTAGGTTACAGCATTTCCTACGACTTTTATCAGGCAGGTCTGTGCTCTTAAATAGATAGATTGTGGGAGTAAAGACTAATTGTAATTGGAGTCCTTTTCAGGACTAGGTTACATCAGTTCCTATCAGTTTTTGCCAGGCAGGTCTGTGCCAGTGCTGTGCAAGTTTTTTTCACAGCATTTGGCTGAATCTAGCAAAGCTAATCCTTTTTGGCCTATTGCAGAGTGTGTTAGTCAGTGGAGTAGCCTATCTGTGTTGCAAGATATACCACCTGTGTATAGAATACCAATTTTTTTACTGCACCTAGTGAAGTAAAATCTTTTGGGCATAGCATCATTCTATTAGTCCATCTATACTGACCTCCATCAGGTTGCAAATTGAATATAATTTTTTTCTGCATCTAGCTCTGAAAAAATATTGGGCTTCTAGCCGTGTGTGGGACTTGTTGTATTAGTCCATCTATACAGACCTCCATCAGGTTGCAAACTGAATATATTTTTTTCTGCATCTACCTCTGAAAAAATATTGGGCTTCTAGCTGTGTGTGGGACTGGTTGTATTAGTCCATCTATACTGACCTCCATCAGGTTGCAAACTGAATATATTTTTTTCTGCATCTACCTCTGAAAAAATATTGGGCTTCTAGCTGTATGTGGGACTTGTTGTATTAGTCCATCTATACTGACCTCCATCAGGTTGCAAACTGAATATATTTTTTTCTGCATCTACCTCTGAAAAAATATTGGGCTTCTAGCTGTGTGTGGGACTTGTTCTATTAATCCATCTATACAGACCTCCATCAGGTTGCAAGCTGAATATATTTTTTTCTGCATCTACCTCTGAAAAAATATTGGGCTTCTAGCAGTGTGTGGGACTTGTTGTATTAGTCCATCTATACTGACCTCCATCAGGTTGCAAACTGAATATACTTTTTTCTGCATCTACCTCTGAAAAAATATTGGGCTTCTAGCTGTGTGTGGGACTTGTTCTATTAATCCATCTATACAGACCTCCATCAGGTTGCAAACTGAATATATTTTTTTTTGCATCTACCTCTGAAAAAATATTGGGCTTCTAGCTGTGTGTGGGACTTGTTGTATTAGTCCATCTATACTGACCTCCATCAGGTTGCAAACTGAATATATTTTTTTCTGCATCTACCTCTGAAAAAATATTGGGCTTCTAGCTGTGTGTGGGACTTGTTCTATTAATCCATCTATACAGACCTCCATCAGGTTGCAAACTGAATATATTTTTTTCTGAATCTACCTCTGAAAAAATATTGGGCTTCTAGCTGTGTGTGGGACTTGTTGTATTAGTCCATCTATACTGACCTCCATCAGGTTGCAAACGGAATATATTTTTTTCTGCATCTACCTCTGAAAAAATATTTGGGCTTCTAGCTGTGTGTGGGACTTGTTCTATTAATCCATCTATACAGACCTCCATCAGGTTGCAAACTGAATATATTTTTTTCTGCATCTACCTCTGAAAAAATATGTGTCCTTCTAGCAGTGTGTGGGACTTTCTCTATTAGTCCATCTATACTGACCTCCATCAGGTTGCAAACTGAATATAATTATTTTCTGCATCTAGCTCTGAAAAAATATTTGGCCTTCTAGCAGTGTGTGGGACTTTCTCTATTAGTCCATCTATACTGACCTCCATCAGGTTGCAAATTAAAAATAATTTTTATCTGCATCTACCTCTGAAAAAATATTTGGGCTTCTAGCTGTGTGTGGGACTTGTTCTATTACTCCATCTATACTGACCTCCATCAGGTTGCAAACTGAATATATTTTTTTCTGCATCTACCTCTGAAAAAATATTGGGCTTCTAGCTGTGTGTGGGACTTCTTGTATTAGTCCATCTATACTGACCTCCATCAGGTTGCAAATTAAAAATAATTTTTATCTGCATCTACAGTACCTCTGAAAAAATATTTGGGCTTCTAGCTGTGTGTGGGACTTGTTCTATTAGTCCATCTATACTGACCTCCATCAGGTTGCAAATTGAATATAATTTTTATCTGCATCTAGCTCTGAAAAAATATTTGGCCTTCTAGCAGTGTGTGGGACTTTCTCTATTAGTCCATCTATACTGACCTTGATCAGGTTGAAAATTAAAAATATTTTTTATCTGCATCTACCTCTGAAAAAATATTTGGGCTTCTAGCTGTGTGTGGGACTTGTTCTATTAATCCATCTATACAGACCTCCATCAGGTTGCAAACTGAATATATTTTTTTTCTGCATCTAGCTCTGAAAAAATATTTGGCCTTCTAGCAGTGTGTGGGACTGGTTCTATTAGTTCACCTATACTGACCTCCATCAGGTTGCAAATTCAAAATAATTTTTTGTCTGCATCTAGCTCTGAAAAAATATTTGGCCTTCTAGCAGTGTGTGGGACTTTCTCTATTAGTCCATCTATACTGACCTCCATCAGGTTGCAAACTGAATATATTTTTTTCTGAATCTACCTCTGAAAAAATATTGGGCTTCTAGCTGTGTGTGGGACTTGTTGTATTAGTCCATCTATACTGACCTCCATCAGGTTGCAAACGGAATATATTTTTTTCTGCATCTACCTCTGAAAAAATATTTGGGCTTCTAGCTGTGTGTGGGACTTGTTCTATTAATCCATCTATACAGACCTCCATCAGGTTGCAAACTGAATATATTTTTTTCTGAATCTACCTCTGAAAAAATATTGGGCTTCTAGCTGTGTGTGGGACTTGTTGTATTAGTCCATCTATACTGACCTCCATCAGGTTGCAAACTGAATATATTTTTTTCTGCATCTACCTCTGAAAAAATATTGGGCTTCTAGCTGTGTGTGGGACTTGTTCTATTAATCCATCTATACAGACCTCCATCAGGTTGCAAACTGAATAAATTTTTTTCTGAATCTACCTCTGAAAAAATATTGGGCTTCTAGCTGTGTGTGGGACTTGTTGTATTAGTCCATCTATACTGACCTCCATCAGGTTGCAAACGGAATATATTTTTTTCTGCATCTACCTCTGAAAAAATATTTGGGCTTCTAGCTGTGTGTGGGACTTGTTCTATTAATCCATCTATACAGACCTCCATCAGGTTGCAAACTGAATATATTTTTTTCTGCATCTACCTCTGAAAAAATATGTGTCCTTCTAGCAGTGTGTGGGACTTTCTCTATTAGTCCATCTATACTGACCTCCATCAGGTTGCAAACTGAATATAATTATTTTCTGCATCTAGTTCTGAAAAAATATTTGGCCTTCTAGCAGTGTGTGGGACTTTCTCTATTAGTCCATCTATACTGACCTCCATCAGGTTGCAAATTAAAAATAATTTTTATCTGCATCTACCTCTGAAAAAATATTTGGGCTTCTAGCTGTGTGTGGGACTTGTTCTATTACTCCATCTATACTGACCTCCATCAGGTTGCAAACTGAATATATTTTTTTCTGCATCTACCTCTGAAAAAATATTGGGCTTCTAGCTGTGTGTGGGACTTGTTGTATTAGTCCATCTATACTGACCTCCATCAGGTTGCAAATTAAAAATAATTTTTATCTGCATCTACAGTACCTCTGAAAAAATATTTGGGCTTCTAGCTGTGTGTGGGACTTGTTCTATTAGTCCATCTATACTGACCTCCATCAGGTTGCAAATTGAATATAATTTTTATCTGCATCTAGCTCTGAAAAAATATTTGGCCTTCTAGCAGTGTGTGGGACTTTCTCTATTAGTCCATCTATACTGACCTTGATCAGGTTGAAAATTAAAAATAATTTTTATCTGCATCTACCTCTGAAAAAATATTTGGGCTTCTAGCTGTGTGTGGGACTTGTTCTATTAATCCATCTATACAGACCTCCATCAGGTTGCAAACTGAAAATATTTTTTTTCTGCATCTAGCTCTGAAAAAATATTTGGCCTTCTAGCAGTGTGTGGGACTTGTTCTATTAGTTCACCTATACTGACCTCCATCAGGTTGCAAATTCAAAATAATTTTTTGTCTGCATCTAGCTCTGAAAAAATATTTGGCCTTCTAGCAGTGTGTGGGACTTTCTCTATTAGTCCATCTATACTGACCTCCATCAGGTTGCAAACTGAATATATTTTTTTTCTGCATCTACCTCTGAAAAAATATTGGGCTTGTAGCTGTGTGTGGGACTTGTTCTATTAATCCATCTATACAGACCTCCATCAGGTTGCAAACTGAATACAATTTTTTTCTGCATCTACCTCTGAAAAAATATTTGGACTTCTAGCTGTGTGTGGGACTTGTTCTATTAGTCCATCTATACTGACCTCCATCAGGTTGCAAATTGAATATAATTTTTTTCTGCATCTAACCCAGCCAATAGTTTTGGCCTAGTACCACAGTTTGGCCACTCAGCTCTGCTCGGTTCCCATCCATTGTTTTTTTGTGCAAACAACTCCAGAGTTGTGAATTAGTTAACCACCAAAATGAGTGGAAAAAGGCCTGCTGCTGGTGGAAAGGGGAATAGGCGTGTTGGGAAGGGGAAAAAGGTTGTGTCCGTGGGGTAGGTGTTAAAGCAACAGTAACATCTGCAGAAGAAAGACCATCTTCCAGCCAAACTAAAATGTCTACTTCTTTTAGCGGACAATGTGATAAGATCCCTTTCTTACGGCCACGCCAATCGCTACAAATTCCAGATGAGGCACAAAAACAGCAGGTGCTTCAACGGATATCAAGTGCTCCTTTAAGTGGGCTCTCCTCCACATCAACTTCAACATCACAAATACTCCAGTCCTCAAAGGTGTCACCCCAATCGCACTTGCTTCCTCACAGCTCCCAAATCTCCAGCTGCCCGTCTGAGTATGAGGTAGAACAGATGGTTGTGTCTGCAGAGCTGTTTACTCATACTATAGCCTGGGAATCAGAGGTCGACTCCAGCGCTTCTGTGAATCCAGACGAGGAAATGATCTGCACTGATGCCCAGAATCTTTATGAGTCGGATCCAGGACCAGACGCAGAAGGTTCTGACCATAATGTAGACCCTCATTCCCAACCTGTAACTCCTGTTGGTGGAGACAATGAGGAAGACGATGATAAGACTCAAATATCTGATTGGAGCGACAACTTTAGTTTTTTGTCAGGGCAGGAACAGGTTGGCTCTGAGGACGACGGGTGTGATAACGCACAGGGTGATGATGATGAGGTTGGAGATCCCACTTACTGTCAACCCACAGTCAGCCAAGAGATGAGGTCAGCAGAGGAGGTGGAGGAAGATGCTAGTGACGACGAGGTCAGGTTGCGCCTTCCTGGACAGAGACATAGTACTGGAAGCACGTCAACAACTGCATCCTCAAACACAACTCTGCCTCTCACCACAAGTCGTGGTGGCTCTTCAGGTCGCATGGGTGCTAAGCCATGCATAGCCTGGGCATTTTTTCAGATCGATAAAGATGACCCAACTCGTGTTATCTGTAACATTTGTCAGCAAAAGCTAAGTAGAGGCCAAAAAATACATAGTTTGAGTACTTCATGCATGAACCGGCACATGGACATGAAGCATAAGTTGCAGTGGGAAGCTCAGTGTGCTACAATGCGGCCTAGCCGGCCGGGCCAACCACCGTCTGCCATATCTTGTGCATCCGCGGCCTCTTCATCCTCTGTGACTGGGGGGACGGCAGTCACACCTGTTTTGGGGCGCAGACCTGCCACCTCTTTACCCGCAACAGCCAGCGTGATTGGCAGGTCATCATTTTCTTTGGAGGTGGTAACACCAGCTGGTGTTGAGCGCTGTCCGACATCGATAGCACCACCTTTGGATCAAGGCAACCTAACATGTCCACCTGCATCTTCCTCACAGACCGGCAGTTTGCCGGGGACACCCTTATCAACCCCGTCTAAGCACAATAGCCAGCCCTCGGTCCCTCAGATGTGGACAAGTAAAAGACCATTTCCTCCTAGCCATGAGAAAGCTAAGAGGTTGAATTTCACCATCTGCAAACTCTTGGCTACAGAAATGCTGCCTTTCCGCCTGGTGGACACAGAGGATTTTCGAGACCTTATGTCCGTCGCAGTGCCCCAGTACCAGATGCCCAGTCGGCACTACTTCTCAAAGGAAGGTGTGCCTGCGCTCCACCAGCATGTCGCACACAACATCACCGCTTCTTTGAGAAACTCTGTGTGTGACAGGGTGCTTTCACCACAGACACTTGGACGAGTAGGCATGGACAGGGGCGTTACATGTCGCTGACTGGGCACTGGGTAACTATGGTGACAGCAGGACAAGGGGCTGCTGTCCAAGTCTTGCCGTCCCCACGAGTTTTGCGTCAATCCTCTTTATGTCAAAGTTCCTCCACTGCTTCTGCCTCCTCAACCTCCTCTCGGTCTTCCACCTGCACCCAAAGCCTGTCTGGTCATGCCACAAGCTTTCTAACTGCGCAGAAGGGATCCTGCACACCTCCTTACTATGCTGGCAGTAGGGCTCAACGTCATCAGGCGGTTTTTACATTGAAATGTCTGGGAAATGTGAGTCACACAGCTGAGGAGTTGTGGTCAGCTCTGGAGAACCAATTTCATGAATGGTTGTCTCCACTGGACCTGAAACCAGGGAAGGCCGTGTGCGACAATGCTGCAAACCTGGGTGCGGCCCTTCGCCGGGGCAATGTCACACACGTGCCTTGTACGGCTCACGTGTTGAACCTGGTTGTCCAGCAATTTTTAGCCCACTATCCCAGACTAGATGGACTTCTGCAGAGGGCACGGTCGCTGTGTGCACACTTCCGCCGTTCGCATCCCGCAGCTCAGCGACTTACATCTCTACAGAAGTCGTTGGGCCTGCCACTTCACCGGCTAAAATGCGATGTGCCTACCCGGTGGAATTCAACACTGCACATGTTGCAGCGACTGTGGCAGCACCGACAAGCCCTGGTGCAATACGTTCTGACGTATAGCCTGGGCCAACGAGATTCAGAGGTGGGGCAAATCACGCTGGAGGAGTGGTCTCAGATCAGGGACCTATGCACCCTTCTGCACAGTTTTGAAATGGCGACGAAGATGTTTAGTGCTGACGATGCCATTATCAGCATGACTATTCCGGTGATTTACATGCTGGAGCACATGTTAAACAGAATTCGGAGTCAGGTGGTGGCACAAGAGGAGGTGTAGGAAGTAGAGGAGGAGGAGTTGTATGCGGAAGGGCTAACATCTGCAAGGTCCAGACGGTCGGCAGCACCAAGGCGGCAGGCATGTGAGGGTGGGGGAGATGGTTTTACCAGGGCGCATGGTAGCAGCCAAACTTGTGAGGAAGGTGCAGGAGCCCAGGAAGAAGTGGAGGACGAACTGATGGAAGACTCATCAGATGAGGGAGACCTTGATCACATTTCTGTTGTGCGAGGTTGGGGGGAGAGGACAGAGGAAGGAAGCATGATTTTTACCTCGCCACCAACACAACAGGGCCTTGGTGCTCCTGGATGCGCAACACACATGAGTGCCTTCTTGCTGCACTACCTGCAACATGACCCTCGAATTGTGAGAATAAGAAATAATCCTGACTACTGGGTTGCCACACTGTTAGATCCCCGGTACAAAAGTAAATTTGCAGAAATTATTCCTGCCATAGAAAGGGATGCACGCATGCAGGAGTATCAGCAGAGACTGTTGCAGAATCTTACATGTGCTTTTCCACAAAATACCAGTGGTGCACGTAGTGAATCTCACAGTTTCAACTTGCCAACCGTGGGACCGTCAAGTGTTCAGCACTCAAACCGTAACAGAACCACAGTATCTGCTGGTAACATCAATTTTGCGGAATCATTTCACCACTTTTTTAGCCCATCCTTTGCAAGGCCACAGGAGACTAGAAGTCTGACACATAGTCAACGCCTAGAGACGATGGTACAGGAGTATCTCCAAGTAAACATTGAAGCCATGACTGTGTCACTGGACCCTTGCTCTTTTTGGGCTTCCAATCTGGATAAATGGCCGGAGCTAGCCACTTACGCCTTGGAGATCTTGTCATGCCCCGCAGCCAGCGTTCTGTCTGAACGTGTGTTCAGCGCTGCTGGTGGTGTGCTGACAGATAAGCGCACGCGGCTCTCCACTGATAATGTAGACAGACTCACGTTCATAAAGATGAACAAATCATGGATCCGAAATGACTTTTCTACCCCTGTGTCATCCTGGGGAGAGTAAAAGCTTGATGATTGGTTAAAATCACCCTACCAACCGTTTTAAGCTTTCAAATTACTAATCATGTTTATCTGTATCTTGGCTGGAAAATAATTTGGGCTTTGTAGCAGTGTGCAGCACTGATTCTATTAGGCCATCTATAATAAGCTCCACCAGATTTAAAATTACTAATCATGTTTATCTGTATCTTGACTGGAAAATAATTTGGGCTTTGTAGCAGTGTGCAGCACTGATCCTATTAGGCCATCTATACTCAAGCTTCACCAGATTTAAAATTAATAATAATTTTTAGCTGCATCTAGCCCGGAAAATAATTTTGGGGCTCCGAGATGCGCAAGACACATAAGTGCCTTCTTGCTGCACTACCTGCAGCATGACCCTCATATTGTCAGAATTCGAAGTAATCATGACTACTGGGTTGCCACACTCTTAGATCCCCCAAACTTTTCGATCAACCTTTTCATTTTAATAAAGACCAAAAAAATGGTCATTTTTGAAATTATAAGCATTAGCAGGTTGTTAGAAACTGAAATCAAACAGTTTTCAACTCAAAACTTTATTCTAGGTGATGTTACATTTTCACATAGGACCCCTTGTTCGAAAGGAGCTTCTGAAGTCTCTCGTTCATTGAATTTGTCAGGTTTTGGATGGTTTCTGCTTCAATTGTTTTGCATGAGGACAGAATACCCTCCCAGAGCTGTTGCTTAGATGTGAACTGCCTCCCGCCATCATAGACACTCCTTTTAATGATGCTCCAAAGGTTCTGAATGGGGTAGAGGTCAGGGGAGCATGGGGGTCACACCATAAGTTTGTCCCCTTTTTTGCCCATATCAGCCAGAGATGCAGATGTTTTATGTGCAGCATGAGATGGTGCATTATCATGCAAAAAAATGATCTTGCTGTGAAATACACAGTTCTTCTTCTTGAACCATGGCAGGAAGTGCTGTTTGAGAAAATCCACATACATTATGGAGTTCATCTTTAGCGCCTTCAGGGATCCTAATGGGGCCGACAATCTCTCTCCCCATGATTCCAGCCCAAAACATTACTCCACCACCTCCTTGTTGGCGCTGTCACCGTTTTTGCGTGGGGTGTCCATCAACCAGCCATCCTCCACTCCATCCATCTGGACCATCGAGCGCTGCACGGCACTCATCCGTGAACAAAACAGTTTTGAAATCAGTCTTCATGTAATGTTTGGCCCACTGGAGCCGTTTCTGCTTGTGTGAAGTGGATAGAGGAGGTCGACAGGATGGCGTATGCACAGCTGCAAACCTCTGAAGGACCCTGCATCTTGTTGTTCGGGGGACGTTGGAGGCACCAGCAGCTTCAAAAACTTGTCTGCTGCTATGACAAGGCTTTTTTGCCGCTGCTCTTTCAACCTGACGTAATTGCCTGTAGGAAAGAGTCCTCAATTTGCCCTTATCAGCACGCACACATGTGTACTGTGAATCAGCTACATACTTCTTGATTGCCAAGACACTTCATCCTGATCATCGCACAATGTTGATTGTAGTCATGCCTTGACCTAAACACTCCACAATTTGTTGCTTCTCAGCAGCCGACACATCCTTTTTCTTTCCCATTTTGGCAGAAAATGTAGGCTGCTTAATAATGTGAGACAGCCTTCTTAAGTAGTCTTGCCTTTCATTGGACACACCTGCCAAACTAATTAGCACAGGTGTCTGCAATTGCTTACAGTGATATAAAGAGCCCTGACACACATCACCATCAATGAGTTTAACTGACAAACAAACAAATTCTTCCCTTATCACTCCTAAACACTTTTTGCATAATAATTTGGAACACAGTGTACATGTGCTTTTCCACAAAACACCAGTGGTTCACGTACTGATTCTTACAGTTCTAACTTGCCAACCATGGTCTGTATGGAGTTGTTCAATAAAGGGCCCAAAATTAAGATAACATAGATGGGAGAGGTCTCTATGAATAGGAATTTCTAAGTATTTGATACCCTGTGAGGGCCAGGCAAAGGGAAATTTGGACTGGATGGAATCCTATATGGATTTGGGGAGGGAGACATCGAGGGCCTCAGACTTCGCTGCATTGATTTTATAATTTGACCATGTAACAAAGTGATCTATTTCAGCCATAACAGCATGGATGGATATATGTGATTGAGTGATATATACTAGGACATCATCAGCAAATAGAGAGCACTTGTACTCGGTGCCTCCCACCTCAATCCACCTAATATTGGGGTTATGGCGAATTGATGAGAGCAGGTGCTCCGTCACTAGGATGTATAAGAGAGGGGACAGAGAACATCCCTGCCTTGTCCCATTGGTGATTGTGAAAGGTGATGAAAATGTTCTGACGCGCCCCCTGGGCCTTGGGACACCCGGAGCCGGACCCTTTTTGGTGGATGCTGGTGGTTGTAGTCTCCGTGGCGGCGACCCGGTTCCGTGGCTCAGGGCGGTCAAACCAGTGGCGGAACTATTTATGTGGTTTTGATGTTTAAATGTCCGACTACGCCACCCGTGGATTGCGGTCTGAGTGAACCGCCGCTCCAGGGCAGACCGCTGAGGCTGGTGTTGTGGGTGCAGCAGAGCGTAGCATAACTCCCACGGGAGGAGTATAGCCTCAGGGCAGTGTATGCGGAGGATGGGGGTGATGGTGCAGGGCAGCAGCAGTAACGACACGGAGTCAGTGATGCAGTCCAGGGCCTTTACTCACAGTTCTTATTATCCAGACCACGTCTGCAGGTTACGGCTGCCCACGTCGTACTGTGCTCACCAGGTGAGGGGCTCAGACAACTCCCAGATAACTTTGGAGCGCTTCACAGGACCCCCTTTGTGTGTCCTTTGTCTGGCCTTTTTTACCAACCCTTCTGTTCGGCTGCCTCGGGCCTCCTCTTGGTAAACTTGGCGCCAGTTTCCCTGACCCTATGTGGTGCCTTCCTAGCGGGTGTAGCGAGGGGCTGCGCCACAAAAAATGTCACAGCCTCCTGTTTCTAGCTGAGGGTCGTTTCCTGCCTCCACTAGTTTCGGGGACCGGTCTCCCCCTTTGGCCTGACCCCTCCACGCAGGTGGATTCGGGCGTGCGGTGGCGACTCGCTCGTCCGCACCCCTGGGATCCCTTCGGTCCTCATTCCTGGAGCCTTCTCCGCTCCTCTTACTTCCTTCTCCCTCTTCCAGGCCTGGGCCTCTGTTACTAGGCCCGCCTCCGGAGCAGAGCTCATGCAGAGCCCCTGCTCCCTGCCACTTCTGCTCAGACTTCTCTGCACTGAACTAAGATGGTGCCCACCTTTTATACTCCCTTCTCAATGCACCCAGGAACTGCTTCCTCCCTGCTCCTGCACTACAGGGTTCCCCTTCCTCAGTGTTCCCTCCCCCCACTCCAGCCAGGGACAGGGAATGTCGTGCCCATCTCAGGGGCATATTGGTCGCCTTGCCCCACGGCAATGTGGTGTAATGCATGCCGGTGTCGGGTCCTGATCCACACTACATCCTTACCTGAGAGTGATATATCACACCTCTGGGTGAGGTGCAATACCTCTGTAGCAACCGAGCCCTCAGGGTGCTACAGTTCCATTTATCTTCAGCCTAGGTGACGTATTGCGATACAGGGCCGTGATTTTGGCTATAAAAGGGTCCCCTAGACCCCTACCCCAAGCTTTTTAAGAGAATCATATATGGCGTGCCAGGAGACTCTATGGAATGCTTTCTCAGCATCCAACGAGAGTATCTAATTACAAATTTTTTACTGCATCTAGCCCAGGAAATACTTTGTGCCTAGTAGCAGTGTCTGCTAGTCAGCGGATTATCCCGGCTGTTAAGCAAGCTACACCACCTGTAGTTTGGACACTTAATTTTTTCAAAGGAAATGCTTCGGGACCACGGGATACTCAGTGAAGAGCATCAGGAGGCACCCCAAGGCATAGGGGCTGGGACTGGCAGTAGGATGCCTTGCGGTGGACAGCCAAGCTCGATCCTTATAAAAGCTTTTTAACTGCAGCAGCTTTAGTGGACGCTACTGGAGCTGGAATTACGCGGCTGCTGGTATGAGACTTGCCCTCCAATAGATCCTTGTAAATGGATTTAAAGTGTATTCATTCAAATTAGAGAGACAATTTAAATTAAAAAGCTTAGAGCTGCCTCCACCACAGGGGGGCTCGCTCGACCCACCAGCGGACAGGCACCAGTATTGGGAGAGGGGGGCTGGCCGTCAGGGTTCACCGCGGCTCTGGCACAAACCCGGCGACGCGGAGGTGGCACGGGCAGGAGCGGACTGAACGTGTCGGCTTCTCACTTTTTGGATTTTAGAAGGGCATGACATGCCTATATCTGTGTCTCCACCTCCTTTTACTCCTCCACCTCTTTTCTTTTCGCATGACTATATGTACTTGTCACTTTTCCATGTGTTAGTTGTGTCTTCTGAGCAGTTTGTCAGCTTTTGGACACCTTTGAAGGTGTTTTCTATGTGTTTCTATGTGTTTTTGTTTGCCTGCCATTGGTTTTAACGGTGTTCGAAGGCGTTCGACGAACATTTCGACGAACAGTTCGGCGAACACACGGGTGTTCGACGAACCGAACCGAACTCGAACACTACGGGGGTGGCTCAACACTACTTATAACCAACATGCTCCCGCTGTTCCCCTGGTACCTGGAGAGCAGGTCTTGAAAAGAAAAAGGCGGCTCCATAAGTTGGACGACCAGTGGCAAAAAGGACCCGTACACCGTACTGCCCTCAAGTCACAATAATCCAAAGGTGTACATCATCAGCAAGGATGGAGGAGAGACCACAGCCACTGTCTCCAGAGACCACCTGAAAAAGTGCCCCAAGAAGTTGCAAAGCACGAATGAAGATCAGGAAGACCCTCAACCCGTAGAGGAAAAGGAGGAAATGATCACCACCATACTCGGAGACTTTCCCCGGTCCTGGACACAAGTAAACAACGCTATTGTGGTGCCCATCCTCACCTTTCTCTAGCCAGCCCCTCAAGTGCCTACAGAAGACCAGGTAGAGCTGGAAGAGCAGCCGGCCCAGGAGGCAGAAGAGTCCATACCAGCAGCACAGGAGAATCAACCCTCTGCTAGTAGTGAGCCTGCCGTGCCCCTAGTGAGCCAAAGAGTGCGCAGACAGCTGCCCAGCTTGCCCATAACACCTCCTACACCCTGTAGTGCAGGACCAGTTAGTGAGCTCTGTAGGTCCACTAGAGTCACTAGAGGTCAGATGCCCGCTCGCTGGAGAATATAAACTAATGCACTGTAAATTTACCTGTTTCTTGAAAATGTTTATGGTTTATGTTTGTTGCCTGTTATTAATTATGTTTCTCAGTTACCCTGCAGATTTTTATGAACTAACAGGTTATGGACACTGGATAACCGGAACAATCTTGTAGATAGTTGCACCTTGGTGCCTCTTGCGAAGACGGCCGCGGAAGAGAAAACCTGTCTGGCCTACTTGCGGCCCAAAGTAGCTAGCTCCAGCCTTGCAGCCACGCCCAAGGCCAACGCAAGGGGTTTGCTTTGGACAGGTCCCCTACTTCGCTTAAAGCTTCACCTTGGGTGACATGGACACCCTCTTGTTTCACAAACTTCACCTTGGGTGATATGGACACCCGGTTGCGGACACGCCGTGACCCTTAAAGAACTAAAGCTTCTTGTAAATATGTTATTGTATTGTTATTCATACCTTGTATTTATGTTTCTTTAAAAATGTGTTTAGTCCCGGAGTACTAAAATTTACTAGGGGGGAATGTGGCACCTCAGGGGTCTTGTTGCCACAGTAATAGAAATATTATGTCTGAGAGCAAGTGGGAGGTTTCTCTGGTCAGGAGCCCTAAGCATGCAACACGGCCCACCCAGACCTGGGAGGGGAGGAATTTGCCCTTATAAACTGGGTCTGGGGCGGGATTAGGTCAGTCAGAGCCTGCAGAACAAGCAGAGCAGTCAGAGCCTAGTGAGTGAAGCCCCAGACAGAGACACAGTCAGGTCTGGAGGACAGCAGACACAGGGAAAGTGACAACAGGAGCTCTGTAGGAGCAGGAGCGAGTGCCAGAGGCTGGAAGCTAGAAAGCTCGTCTTGGCTGAAGACACTAATACCAGACTTGGAGTCCGAGGCTGTGGGGACATCCAGGTCCAGCAGCAGAATCCAACCGGCAGGGGATTCCATGTCCTCTGGCCATAGAAACCCGAAGGCACGGTCACAAGCAAGGGACCAGCAACGCCATTGTGAAGCGGAGGCTAACAGAAGGCCCCAAGTCACCGGCCATACGGGTGAGCACCACACGGTATTCTCAGGGACGTGGGCTACTTCTACCCGCATAGAGCAAGGTAGCCGGGAAAGAGTGCAGATAGACGGGGAGGCCTACAACTCCACCTGGCCAGGGGGAGATCCTGCTTGCTCACAGACTGACCAGGCCCCTACTGCTAACAAGTACTTCCGGGAGGGTCTGCTTTATACCATCAGTAAAGACCCTGAACTGCACCACACGTCTCTGTGTTTCATCGCCGCACCAGCACCATTACTACTGGGACGCTCACACCATCACTCCCATCTTCCACACTAGCTGCCCTGAGGCAATACTTCTCCCGTGGGGAGTTATCCCATACTCGGCTGCGCAAACAACATCAGCCTCAGCGGTCTGCAGCGCAGCGGCGGTCCCCACTGACCGCAATCCACGGGTGGCGTAGGCGGACATTTGTCATCACACTCAGACTGCCACTGGTTTGACCGCCCTGGGCACGGACCGGGTCACCGCCACACTGAGACTACAACCCCCAGCGATCCGGCTCCGGGTATCCCCTGCACCAGCAAAGGCCCAGGGGGCGCGTCAACTTTGGCGTAGTCAGCAGGATACAAACCAACCCGCAACCACCGGGTACTGCGAGCCTGAAAGAAGACTTTTATACTTACCTGTGGTGAAGTTTCCCGCCGTCCGGAGTCGTTTCCCGCCATCGGACGCCATATTGGACCGTTTCCCGCCGTCATCTGCCGTCTTCCCGCCATCCGCAGCTGCTTCCCGCCTTCAGATGCCATCTTCGGGACGCCGCGAAGGAAGAAGAGGGGCGTGGACGCCGAAAGCGTGCGAGATCTGAAGCTCCGCCCCACGCACTGACGCTGCGCAAGGTCCTGGAAGGGAGGAAGAGCGACGCTGACGTCATCGGAGCGCGATGCCAGGTCCTCAACCCCGACGATCGACTGCGGAGCAGCGGCCTACGGAAGAAGAGCATCGCAAGGTAGGCCACGGTCCACTAGGGGGGAAGGAGGATGTCGGACACCGAGGGGAGCTCCACCGCCACACCGGCAGCCAGCGCAACCGCTGCTGCGGTCATGCCTTTCACCATGCCCTATATCCCGGGGGCAACCTGGCTACCCCAGTACTCAGGGGAGTCACATACCCTAAGTGACTTTAGGGAAAGACTTGATAGCCTCTTCCAGATATACCCCCTCACAGAAGAGCAAAAAGTGAGCATCCTGGTGGCCCAGTTAATCGGGGCAGCCCAAAGGGAGGTAAAGTCCTGGTCACCTGGGAAGAAGAGGACTGTCAGAGAGATACTAGCCCGGCTGAAAGACACATTTGACAACCGCACCTCAGCCGAAATAAAACTAAGATTTTACGGGTGCAAACAGCGGGCACATGAAAGTATAAGAGACTATGCTCTAAACCTACAAGAGGCCCTGAGAGCCATTAAGCAGGCAGACCCTGACAGCGTGGGAAATGAAGACAAGCTGTTGACCGAACAATTTATTGAGGGTCTACTGTGCAATGCCCACCAAACCCAGTTGCGGGCAATGGCCTTACAGGACCCTGACCTGGACTTTGCACAGTTCAAGGACAGAGCCATCCGGGTGCTCCGAGAACCGGCACCAGGTGGCGCTGTGACCCACAGGCGTCTTGCTATCACTTATCACCAGGACGAGGCGCACTTGTCTGCAGGACCTGTGGGAGCTGATGCGCAGGCTTTGAACAATGACCCGGCTACAGACCTGCACCATCAGGTCCAAGAGATGACTAAGAGCGTTGCCGCGCTAACCAGAACTGTGCAGTCTTTACAGGTCTCTTCTCCAGGAAAGATCCAGCTGGCATCCGGACCGGAGGATGTCCCGTGGCGCAGACTGAGGAGGATCCCACCGGCCAGAGGAAGACCCAGCAACAGATACAACGAGGACGGACGACCCATCTGCCGCCGCTGCAATCAACCCAGACATATGGCAAGGTACTGTCATTTAAACGGGCACAACCTGGGGTAGAGGGCCAACCCCCAGGCATAAGATCATCAGGCCCATCAAACTGGCGTGATAAATACGTAGGGGGACGTCCGGTCTTGCCTGTGGTACTGGATGGCATTCCTATGAGTGCCCTACTAGACACCGGGTCACAGGTCACCACCATCCCGTACGTGCTCTTCAAGCGGTACTGGAATGACTCGGACATAACCCGCTACCCAGATGACGACCTGAGCATTATCGCCAGCAATGGTCAGCCCGTGCCACAGATAGGATTTAAAGAAGTGACCATCAAGGTCGGTAAAGTTGAACTGCCGGCACAAGGACTGATCATTGTGGACATTGACCGTCGCGAGAGTCACTCTAAAATAACCCTAGGTACTAACGTAATTGAAAACTGTCTTGCAGAGGTGATTCTTATTTTGCAACAGGTTGCCAAGAACGCCAGTTTCAGCGAGCAGCGTGTCCTCCAAAAAGAGATCCGGGCACTGATGAAGCGGCAACAAGTGTAACTATCTGGTGGTGAGATAGGTAGCGTGAGAATGTGTGGCCCGTTCCCTATTGCCATGCCCCCGAAAAGTGAGATGATGATTTGGTGCTGGCAGCTATTGGTCTAAGAGGTAGAGACTACCAAGCAATGGTAGAACCCGTCTACTCAGACAGTAGGCCCACCATTTTGACAGCACGGGGGGTGGTCGATGTACGCCATGGAAGGGTGCCCGTCCGCATCATCAATATCGGGGAGAGAGAAGTATACCTGCCCCGGTATGCCACGCTAGCCAAATTGTTCACCATCAACCAGAACTCTGTACAGGCCGTGGAACCCTTGCCTCCATCTCAACCAGAGGAAGGTAACGGCTCTAAGAAACCTATGGAGGACTGGTGTCAGCAACTGCATTTGGGTACTGACTCCACTCCCTCACACCAAAAACAGGGAGTCTATCGGGTGGTTCAAGAGTACGAGAGAGTGTTTAGCAAACACCCGTTAGACTTTGGGCGAGTAAAGGGGGTAGAACATCACATCCCAACGGGAGACCATCCTCCCATAAAGGAGAGATACCGACCCGTACCCCCTGCACACTCTCAACACGCCAAGGGGATGTTAAAAGACATGAAGGAGGCTGGGGTAATTAGGGACAGCTGTAGCCCCTGGGCAGCTCCACTAGTCTTAGTGAAAAAGAAAGACAACACCATGAGAATGTGTGTAGACTACAGGAAGGTCAACCGTATCACACACAAAGATGCGTACCCGTTACCAAGGATAGAAGAGTCCTTAGCTGCATTAAAATCTGCCAACTTCTTCTCTACTTTGGATCTCACTAGCGGGTACTGGCAGGTTCCTGTAGCAGAGGCGGACCGGGAGAAGACCGCATTCACCACCCCGATGGGACTCAGCGAATTTAACTGTATGCCGTTCGGGCTCTGCAACGCACCAGGAACCTTCCAACGGTTGATGGAATGCTGTCTGGGACACCGGAACTTCGAGACGGTCCTATTATACCTGGATGATGTCATCGTCTATTCCAAGACCTATGAGGACCATCTGGAACACCTGGCCGAAGTGTTTGAAGCTCTGGCAAACTACGGCTTAAAGGTAAAACCCTCAAAGTGTCATCTACTGAAGCCAAAGGTACAGTACCTGGGACACGTGGTGAGTGCTGACGGAGTGGCTCCCGACCCTGACAAGATCACCGTGATTGAGGACTGGCCAAGACCATCCAGCATAAAGGAAGTGCGGCAGTTCCTCGGGTTGGTAGGCTACTACCGAAGATTCATTCCCGGTTTTACCAAGAAGGCAGCTCCTATGCAGGACCTCCTTATAGGCCAGTCCAGGAAGGCCAAAAACCAGAAGCCACCCTTCAAATGGGAAAAGCTGGAAGAGGAGTCCTTCCGCCAGCTGAAGATGGCCCTCACGGGGGGGTGAAATCCTGGTGTACCCTGATTACAGCCAGCCCTTTATCCTCTACACGGACGCAAGCAACATCGGGCTAGGAGCCGTACTCTCCCAGATCCAGCAGGGGAGAGAAAGGGTAATTGCTTACGCCAGCCGAAAACTGCGACCCACGGAAAGAAACCCTGAGAAATACAGCTCGTTCAAGCTAGAGTTCCTGGCAGTGGTGTGGGCAGTAACCGAACGTTTTAAGCATTACCTTGCCTCTTCCAGGTTCACCGTGTACATGGACAACAACCCGTTGACACACCTGGACACTGCAAGACTGGGTGCCCTGGAGCAGAGATGGATGGCCCGCCTGTCCAATTATGAGACGGGATGCAGCTATGGTGCTGGAGGCCTACCACAATGGGGCAGGGCACTTCGGATGGAAGAAGCTGGAGTTCCTGCTGCGTGAACGGTTCTACTGGATAGGCATGAGAGGAGCCATTGAGAGGTGGTGTAGAGACTGTGGTCCGTGCAATCTAAGAAGAAGGGACCGTGCCAGCCAGAGGACTCCCCTGCAGCCCATCATCACCAGGCAGCCGCTTGAACTGGTCGCTCTGGACCATGTTAAACTGGCTCCAAGCAGAAGCGGGTATGTCTACGCCCTAACCATCGTGGATCACTACTCCCGGTTCCTGGTGGTGGTCCCTGTCAAAGACTTGACGGCTCAGACAGCAGCCAGAGCCTTCCAGCTGCACTTCTGCCGCCCACACGGGTACCCGGACCAAGTGCTGATGGACCAAGGACCAGCCTTCGAAGAGGAGGTCTTCCAGGAGTTCTGCAACCTGTATGGCTGCAAGAAGATAAGAACAACGCCCTATCACCCCCAAACCAATGGACTCTGCAAGAAGATGAACCAGGTGGTGATAGATCTGCTAAAAACATTGCCCCTGGAAGAACGCAGTCCTTGGCCTGAGAAACTGCCCGATCTGGTGGACCTGTATAACCACTAGAGTTGAGCGTTGTTCTACTAGAACTGTTCGCCAATCTCAAATTCGAGCTGTTTTGGGCGGTGTTCGAGCCGTTCGGCGATCACGAACGATTTGAGAAAAATTCGTCTGTTAGAGGTTATGTTCGATAACTGTTCGTGCACCAAAATCATAACTGGATTTTTTCTCAGTAATGATGAAAATTAATGTTAATACGCAGTTTGAGTGTACAGCGGGGTGGGGGGAGGGGCAGGGGATGGATCTCTGCAGGAATAATGAAGATCTCCATTTTTTTTTCTCTTTCCCGCATTTACAGTGGGGAGGTGCAATCTGTCAGTCTATCAGCAGTGCACACACGGAGAAAAGTGCTTTTTTTCACACAAGCAAGGGCATGTGTCATTGGCAGTGTATGTCACATGTCCTTGCCCTATAAAACCAAGCCATTTTCCCCGTCGCCACCATTTTCTCACTGCTGCAGCTGCGTGTTAGACGGCACTGCTGTTGCTGTGTGCGCTATACCTTGTTAATTTCAAGCCAATTTTCGCACAAATCTACAGATAGCTTGGGAGTAGGGAATAGTTGTGATTGCAGTCCTTTTAAGGACTGGGTTACAGCATTTCCTACGACTTTTATCAGGCAGGTCTGTGCTCTTAAATAGATAGGTTGTGGGAGTAAAGACTAATTGTAATTGGAGTCCTTTTCAGGACTAGGTTACATCAGTTCCTATCAGTTTTTGCCAGGCAGGTCTGTGCCAGTGCTGTGCAAGTTTTTTTCACAGCATTTGGCTGAATCTAGCAAAGCTAATCCTTTTTGGCCTATTGCAGAGTGTGTTAGTCAGTGGAGTAGCCTATCTGTGTTGCAAGATATACCACCTGTGTATAGAATACCAATTTTTTTACTGCACCTAGTGAAGTAAAATCTTTTGGGCATAGCATCATTCTATTAGTCCATCTATACTGACCTCCATCAGGTTGCAAATTGAATATAATTTTTTGTCTGCATCTAGCTCTGAAAAAATATTTGGCCTTCTAGCAGTGTGTGGGACTTTCTCTATTAGTCCATCTATACTGACCTCCATCAGGTTGCAAACTGAATATATTTTTTTCTGCATCTACCTCTGAAAAAATATTGGGCTTGTATCTGTGTGTGGGACTTGTTCTATTAATCCATCTATACTGACCTCCATCAGGTTACAAATTGAATATAATTTTTTTCTGCATCTAGCTCTTAAAAATACTGGGCTTCTAGCAGTGTGTGGGACTTGTTCTATTAATCCATCTATACAGACCTCCACCAGGTTGCAAACTGAATAAAAAAATTTACTGCATCTAGCTCTGAAAAAATATTTGGCCTTCTAGCAGTGTGTGGGACTTTCTCTATTAGTCCATCTATACTGACCTCCATCAGGTTGCAAACTGAATATAATTTTTTTCTGCATCTAGCTCTGAAAAAATATTTGGCCTTCTAGCAGTGTGTGGGACTTGTTCTATTAATCCACCTATACTGACCTCCATCAGGTTGCAAATTCAAAATAATTTTTTGTCTGCATCTAGCTCTGAAAAAAATATTTTTCCTTCTAGCAGTGTGTGGGACTTTCTCTATTAGTCCATCTATACTGACCTCCATCAGGTTGCAAATTCAAAATAATTTTTTGTCTGCATCTAGCTCTGAAAAAATATTTGGCCTTCTAGCAGTGTGTGGGACTTTCTCTATTAGTCCATCTATACTGACCTCCATCAGGTTGCAAACTGAATATTTTTTTTTCTGCATCTACCTCTGAAAAAATATTTGGGCTTCTAGCTGTGTGTGGGACTTGTTCTATTAGTCCATCTATACTGACCTCCATCAGGTTGCAAATAGAATATAATTTTTTTCTGCATCTAACCCAGCCAATAGTTTTGGCCTAATACCACAGTTTGGCCACTCAGCTCTGCTCGGTTCCCATCCATTGTTTTTTTGTGCAAACAACTCCAGAGTTGTGAATTAGTTAACCATCAAAATGAGTGGAAAAAGGCCTGCTGCTGGTGGAAAGGGGAATAGGCGTGTTGGGAAGGGGAAAAAAGGTTGTGTCCGTGGGGTAGGTGTTAAAGCAACAGTAACATCTGCAGAAGAAAGACCATCTTCCAGCCAAACTAAAATGTCTACTTCTTTTAGCGGACAATGTGATAAGATCCCTTTCTTACGGCCACGCCAATCGCTCCAAATTCCAGATGAGGCACAAAAACAACAGGTGCTTCAACGGATATCAAGTGCTCCTTTAAGTGGGCTCTCCTCCACATCAACTTCAACATCACAAATACTCCAGTCCTCAAAGGTTTCACCCCAATCGCACTTGCTTCCTCACAGCTCCCAAATCTCCAGCTGCCCGTCTGAGTATGAGGTAGAACAGATGGTTGAGTCTGCAGAGCTGTTTACTCATACTATAGCCTGGGAATCAGAGGTCGACTCCAGTACTTCTGTGAATCCAGACGAGGAAATGATCTGCACTGATGCCCAGAATCTTTATGAGTCGGATCCAGGACCAGACGCAGAAGGTTCTGACCATAATGTAGACCCTCATTCCCAAACTGTAACTCCTGTTGGTGGAGACAATGAGGAAGACGATGATGAGACTCAAATACCTGATTGGAGCGACAACTTTAGTTTTTTGTCAGGGCAGGAACAGGTTGGCTCTGAGGACGACGGGTGTGATAACGCACAGGGTGATGATGATGAGGTTGGAGATCCCACTTACTGTCAACCCACAGTCAGCCAAGAGATGAGGTCAGCAGAGGAGGTGGAGGAAGATGCTAGTGACGACGAGGTCAGGTTGCGCCTTCCTGGACAGAGACGTAGTACTGGAAGCACGTCAACAACTGCATCCTCAAACACAACTCTGCCTCTCACCACAAGTCGTGGTGGCTCTTCAGGTCGCATGGGTGCTAAGCCTTGCATAGCCTGGGCATTTTTTCAGATCGATAAAGATGACCCAACTTGTGTTATCTGTAACATTTGTCAGCAAAAGCTAAGTAGAGGCCAAAAAATACATAGTTTGAGTACTTCATGCATGAACCGGCACATGGACATGAAGCATAAGTTGCAGTGGGAAGCTCAGTGTGCTACAATGCGGCCTAGCCGGCCGGGCCAACCACCGTCTGCCATATCTTGTGCATCCGCGGCCTCTTCATCCTCTGTGACTGGGGGGACAGCAGTCACACCTGTTTTGGGGCGCAGACCTGCCACCTCTTTACCCGCAACAGCCAGCGTGATTGGCAGGTCATCATTTTCTTTGGAGGTGGTAACACCAGCTGGTGTTGAGCGCTGTCCGACATCGATAGCACCACCTTTGGATCAAGGCAACCTAACATGTCCACCTGCATCTTCCTCACAGACCGGCAGTTTGCCGGGGACACCCTTATCAACCCCGTCTAAGCACAATAGCCAGCCCTCGGTCCCTCAGATGTGGACAAGTAAAAGACCATTTCCTCCTAGCCATGAGAAAGCTAAGAGGTTGAATTTCACCATCTGCAAGCTCTTGGCTACAGAAATGCTGCCTTTCCGCCTGGTGGACACAGAGGATTTTCGAGACCTTATGTCCGTCGCAGTGCCCCAGTACCAGATGCCCAGTCGGCACTACTTCTCAAAGAAAGGTGTGCCTGCGCTCCACCAGCATGTCGCACAAAACATCACCGCTTCTTTGAGAAACTCTGTGTGTGACAGGGTGCATTTCACCACAGACACTTGGACGAGTAGGCATGGACAGGGGCGTTACATGTCGCTGACTGGGCACTGGGTAACTATGGTGACAGCAGGACAAGGGGCTGCTGTCCAAGTCTTGCCGTCCCCACGAGTTGTGCGTCAATCCTCTTTATGTCAAAGTTCCTCCACTGCTTCTGCCTCCTCAACCTCCTCTCGGTCTTCCACCTGCACCCAAAGCCTGTCTGGTCATGCCACAAGCTTTCTAACTGCGCAGAAGGGATCCTGCACACCTCCTTACTATGCTGGCAGTAGGGCTCAACGTCATCAGGCGGTTTTTACTTTGAAATGTCTGGGAAATGTGAGTCACACAGCTGAGGAGTTGTGGTCAGCTCTGGAGAACCAATTTCATGAATGGTTGTCTCCACTGGACCTGAAACCAGGGAAGGCCGTGTGTGACAATGCTGCAAACCTGGGTGCGGCCCTTCGCCGGGGCAATGTCACACACGTGCCTTGTATGGCTCACGTGTTGAACCTGGTTGTCCAGCAATTTTTAGCCCACTATCCCAGACTAGATGGCCTTCTGCAGAGGGCACGGTCGCTGTGTGCTCACTTCCGCCGTTTGCATCCCGCAGCTCAGCGACTTACATCTCTACAGAAGTCGTTGGGCCTGACACTTCACCGGCTAAAATGCGATGTGCCTACCTGGTGGAATTCAACTCTGCACATGTTGCAGCGACTGTGGCAGCACCGACAAGCCCTGGTGCAATACGTTCTAACGTATAGCCTGGGCCAACGAGATCCAGAGGTGGGGCAAATCACGCTGGAGGAGTGGTCTCAGATCAGGGACCTATGCACCCTTCTGCACAGTTTTGAAATGGCGACGAAGATGTTTAGTGCTGACGATGCCATTATCAGCATGACTATTCCGGTGATTTACATGCTGGAGCACATGTTAAACAGAATTCGGAGTCAGGTGGTGGCACAAGAGGAGGTGTAGGAAGTAGAGGAGGAGGAGTTGTATGCGGAAGGGCTAACATCTGCAAGGTCCAGACGGTCGGCAGCACCAAGGCGGCAGGCATGTGAGGGTGGGGGAGATGGTTTTACCAGGGCGCATGGTAGCAGCCAAACTAGTGAGGAAGGTGCAGGAGCCCAGGAAGAAGTGGAGGACGTACTGATGGAAGACTCATCAGATGAGGGAGACCTTTATCACATTTCTGTTGTGCGAGGTTGGGGGGAGAGGACAGAGGAAGGAAGCATGATTGTTACCTCGCCACCAACACAACAGGGACTTGGTGCTCCTGGATGCGCAACACACATGAGTGCCTTCTTGCTGCACTACCTGCAACATGACCCTCGAATTGGGAGAATTAGAAATAATCCTGACTACTGGGTTGCCACACTGTTAGATCCCCGGTACAAAAGTAAATTTGCCGAAATTATTCCTGCCATAGAAAGGGATGCACGCATGCAGGAGTATCAGCAGAGACTGTTGCAGAATCTTACATTTGCTTTTCCACAAAACACCAGTGGTGCACGTAGTGAATCTCACAGTTCCAACTTGCCAACCGTGGGACCGTCAAGTGTTCAGCACTCAAACCGTAACAGAACCACAGTATCTGCTGGTAACATCAATTTTGCGGAATCATTTCACCACTTTTTTAGCCCATCCTTTGCAAGGCCACAGGAGACAAGAAGTCTGACACATAGTCAATGCCTAGAGACAATGGTACAGGAGTATCTCCAAGTAAACATTGAAGCCATGACTGTGTCACTGGACCCTTGCTCTTTTTGGGCTTCCAATCTGGATAAATGGCCGGAGCTAGCCACTTACGCCTTGGAGATCTTGTCATGCCCCGCAGCCAGCGTTCTGTCTGAACGTGTGTTCAGCGCTGCTGGTGGTGTGCTGACAGATAAGCGCACGCGGCTCTCCACTGATAATGTAGACAGACTCACGTTCATAAAGATGAACAAATCATGGATCCGAAATGACTTTTCTACCCCTGTGTCATCCTGGGGAGAGTAAAAGATGGATGATTGGTTAAAATCACCCTACCAACCGTTTTAAGCTTTCAAATTACTAATCATGTTTATCTGTATCTTGGCTGGAAAATAATTTGGGCTTTGTAGCAGTGTGCAGCACTGATTCTATTAGGCCATCTATAATAAGCTCCACCAGATTTAAAATTACTAATCATGTTTATCTGTATCTTGGCTGGAAAATAATTTGGGCTTTGTAGCAGTGTGCAGCACTGATCCTATTAGGCCATCTATACTAAGCTCCACCAGATTTAAAATTAATAAAAATTTTTAGCTGCATCTAGCCCGGAAAATAATTTTGGGGCTCCGAGATGCGCAAGACACATAAGTGCCTTCTTGCTGCACTACCTGCAACATGACCCTCATATTGTCAGAATTCGAAGTAATCATGACTACTGGGTTGCCACACTCTTAGATCCCCCAAACTTTTCGATCAACCTTTTCATTTTAATAAAGACCAAAAAAATTGTCATTTTTGAAATTATAAGCATAAGCAGGTTATTAGAAACTGAAATCAAACAGTTTTCAACTCAAAACTTTATTCTAGGTGATGTTACATTTTCACATAGGACCCCTTGTTCGAAAGGAGCTTCTGAACTCTCTCGTCCATTGAATTTGTCAGGTTTTGGATGGTTTCTGCTTCAATTGTTTTGCATGAGGACAGAATACCCTCCCAGAGCTGTTGCTTAGATGTGAACTGCCTCCCGCCATCATAGACACTCCTTTTGATGATGCTCCAGAGGTTCTGAATGGGGTAGAGGTCAGAGGAGCATGGGGGTCACACCATAAGTTTGTCCTCTTTTATGCCCATATCAGCCAGAGATGCAGATGTTTTATGTGCAGCATGAGATGGTGCATTATCATGCAAAAAAATGATCTTGCTGTGAAATACATGGTTCTTCTTCTTGAACCATGGCAGGAAGTGCTGTTTGAGAAAATCCACATACATTATGGAGTTCATCTTTAGCGCCTTCAGGGATCCTAAAGGGGCCGACAATCTCTCTCCCCATGATTCCAGCCCAAAACATTATTCCACCTCCTCCTTGTTGGCGCTGTAGCCGTGTTTGCGTGGGGTGTCCATCAACCAGCCATCCTCCACTCCATCCATCTGGACCAACGAGCGCTGCACGGCACTCATCCGTGAACAAAACAGTTTTGAAATCAGTCTTCATGTAATGTTTGGCCCACTGGAGCCGTTTCTGCTTGTGTGAAGTGGATAGAGGAGGTCGACAGGATGGCATATGCACAGCTGCAAACCTCTGAAGGACCCTGCATCTTGTTGTTCGGGGGACGTTGGAGGCACCAGCAGCTTCAAAAACTTGTCTGCTGCTATGACAAGGCTTTTTTGCCGCTGCTCTTTTAACCTGACGTAATTGCCTGTAGGAAAGAGTCCTCAATTTGCCCTTATCAGCACGCACACGTGTGTACTGTGAATCAGCTACATACTTCTTGATTGCCAAGACACTTCATCCTGATCATCGCACAATGTTGATTGTAGTCATGCCTTGACCTAAACACTCCACAATTTGTTGCTTATCAGCAGCCAACACATCCTTTTTCTTCCCCATTTTGGCAGAAAATGTAGGCTGCTTAATAATGTGAGACAGCCTTCTTAAGTAGTCTTGCCTTTCATTGGACACACCTGCCAAACTAATTAGCACAGGTGTCTGCAATTGCTTACAGTGATATAAAGAGCCCTGACACACATCACCATCAATGAGTTTAACTGACAAACAAACAAATTCTTCCCTTATCACTCCTAAACACTTTTTGCATAATAATTTGGAACACAGTGTACATGTGCTTTTCCACAAAACACCAGTGGTTCACGTAGTGAATCTTACAGTTCTAACTTGCCAACTGTGGTCTGTATGGAGTTGTTCATTAAAGGGCCCAAAATTAAGATAACATAGATGGGAGAGGTCTCTATGAATAGGAATTCCTAAGTATTTGATACCCTGTGAGGGCCAGGCAAAGGGAAAGTTGGACTGGATGGAATCCTATATAGATTTGGGGAGGGAGACATCGAGGGCCTCAGATTTCGCTGCATTGATTTTAAAATTTGACCATGTAACAAAGTGATCTATTTCAGCCATAACAGCATGGATGGATATATGTAATTGAGTAATATATACTAGTACATCATCAGCAAATAGAGAGCACTTCTACTCGGTGCCTCCCACCTCAATTCACCTAATATTGGGGTTATGGCGAATTGATGAGAGCAGGTGCTCCGTCACTAGGATGTATAAGAGAGGGGACAGATGAAATCCCTGCCTTGTCCCATTGGTGATTGTGAAAGGTGATGAAAATGTTCTGATGCACACCCTGGGCCTTGGGACACCCGGAGTCGGACCCTTTTTGGTGGATGCTGGTGGTTGTAGTCTTCGTGGCGGCGACCCGGTTCCGTGGCTCAGGGTGGTCAAACCAGTGGCGGAACTATTTATGTGGTTTTGATGTTTAAATGTCCCACTACGCCACCCGTGGATTGCGGTCAGAGTGAACCGCCGCTGCAGGGCAGACCGCTGAGGCTGGTGTTGTGGGTGCAGCAGAGCGTAGCATAACTCCCCACGTGAGGAGTATAGCCTCAGGGCAGTGTATGCGGAGCATGGGGGTGATGGTGCAGGGCAGCAGCAGTAACGACACGGAGTCAGTGATGCAGTCCAGGGCCTTTACACACAGTTCTTATTATCCAGACCACGTCTGCAGGTAACGGCTGCCCACGTCGTACTGTGCTCACCAGGTGAGGGGCTCAGACAACTCCCAGATAACTTTGGAGCGCTTCACAGGACCCCCTTTGTGTGTCCTTTGTCTGGCCTTTCTTACCAACCCTTCTGTCCGGCTGCCTCGGGCCTCCTCTTGGTAAACTTGGCGCCAGTTTCCCTGACCCTATGTGCTGCCCTCCTAGCGGGTGTAGCGAGGGGCTGCGCCACATAAAATGTCACAGCCTCCGGTTTCTAGCTGAGGGTCGTTTCCTGCCTCCACTAGTTTGGGGACCGGTCTCCCCCTTTGGCCTGACCCCTCCATGCAGGTGGATTCGGGCCTGCGGTGGCGACTCGCCCGTCCGCACCCCTGGGATCCCTTCATTCCTCGTTCCTGGAGCCTTCTCCGCTCCTCTTCCTTCCTTCTCCCTCTTCCAGGCCTGGGCCTCTGTTACTAGGCCCGCCTCCGGAGCAGAGCTCATGCAGAGCCCCTGCTCCCTGCCACTTCTGCTCAGACTTCTCTGCACTGAACTAAGATGGTGCCCACCTTTTATACTCCCTTCTCAATGCACCCAGGAACTGCTTCCTCCCTGCTCCTGCACTACAGGGTTCCCCTTCCTCAGTGTTCCCTCCCCCCACTCCAGCCAGGGACAGGGACTGTCGTGCCCATCTCAGGGGCATATTGGTCGCCCTGCCCCACGGCAATGTGGTGTAATGCATGCAGGTGTCGGGTCCTGATCCATACTCCATCCTTACCTGAGAGTGAGATATCACACCTCTGGGTGAGGTGCAATACCTCTGTAGCAACCGAGCCCTTAGGGTGCTACAGTTCCATTTATCTTCAGCCTAGGTGACGTATTGCGATACAGGGCCGTGATTTTGGCTATAAAAGGGTCCCCTAGACCCCTACCCCAAGCTTTTTAAGAGAATCATATATGGCGTGCCAGGAGACTCTATGGAATGCTTTCTCAGCATCCAACGAGAGTATCTAATTACAAATTTTTAACTGCATCTAGCCCAGGAAATACTTTGTGCCTAGTAGCAGTGTCTGCTAGTCAGCGGATTATCCCGGCTGTTAAGCAAGCTACACCACCTGTAGTTTGGACACTTAATTTTTTCAAAGGAAATGCTTCGGGACCACGGGATACTCAGTGAAGAGCATCAGGAGGCACCCCAAGGCATAGGGGCTGGGACTGGCAGTAGGATGCCTTGCGGTGGACAGCCGAGCTCGATCCTTATAAAAGCTTTTTAACTGCAGCAGCTTTAGTGGACGCTACTGGAGCTGGAATTACGCGGCTGCTGGCATGAGACTTGCCCTCCAATAGATCCTTGTAAATGGATTTAAAGTGTATTCATTCAAATTAGAGAGACAATTTAAACTTAGAGCTGCCTCCACCACAGGGGGGCTCGCTCGACCCACCAGCGGACAGGCACCAGTATTGGGAGAGGGGGGCTGGCCGTCAGGGTTCACCGCGGCTCTGGCACAAACCCGGCGACACGGAGGTGGCACGGGCAGGAGCGGACTGAACGTGTCAGCTTCTCACTTTTTGGATTTTAGAAGGGCATGACATGCCTATATCTGTGTCTCCCCCTCCTTTTACTCCTCCACCTCTTTTCTTTTCTCATGACTATATGTACTTGTCACTTTTCCATGTGTTAGTTGTGTCTTCTGAGCAGTTTGTCAGCTTTTGGACACCTTTGAAGGTGTTTTCTATGTGTTTCTATGTGTTTTTGTTTGCCTGCCATTGGTTTTAACGGTGTTCGAAGGTGTTCGACGAACAGTTCGGTGAACACACGGGTGTTCGACGAACCGAACCGAACTCGAACACTACGGGGGTGGCTCAACACTATTAAGGAGTTCAACTAGGAGCACAAAGGGACAGATACCCGCTCGCTGGAGAATATAGAGCGCGCTAAAATTGTAAATAACCCTGTTGCCAAATGTTGAAATGTTTGCCAAAGTTACATGCATGTTTGGTAATTCTGTGTTTCAGTTTCTTGCAGCTACTGTAAGGACTCACAGGTTATGGACTTTTTTATAACCGGGACTTTCCATGGACTGCGTTCGGAGCCTAACCCAGGAATGAACTAAGACTGTGAAGGACTTGGGGTAGGACAGACCCCCACCTGGTTAAGGCTCCCGTTGTACTGGTGATATGGACACCCGGTCACAGACCACACTGTGACCTTAAGAACTCAATCTGTGCGTCACTTTCCTGATAATGTTTTATGGTTATGCATATTGTCTTTGTTTATTGTTTAGTCCCGGAGTACTAAATTTCACTAGGGGGGAATGTGTCACCCTGGCCTGGATGCCACAAAGTGTAATAAAGCTGTGTCTGAGAGCAAGGGGGAGGTTCTCTAGTCAGGGGAACATTAGCATGCAATGCCTCCTGTCTCAGGCCAGTAGGGGGAGCAGGCTGCCCCTATAAAAGCTGGTGCTTGGGGCAGGGTTAGGGAGAACTTGATGGCCTGTCTCAGCACTGAGACTTGTCCCAGAGCAGGGCAGGGACAGACAGTTTCACTGCACCTAAGAGGAAGTGTGGCAGGAGGAGAGCCACAAGCCAGAGACAAGAGGCGAAGAGAGCCTGTCTTGGCAGATAAAAGACTTAATCTACCAAACTTTGGTGTCTGAGGCTCGGAGGATTCTACATCCTCCAGCAGATAACCAGTTCGCAAGGGACTGTATATTCCTTGGCCTAAGAAGCCTGGAGGCCCTGCCACAACAGAAGGGACCAGTAAAGCCGTACAAGGCTGGGAGCAGAAAGGAACCCATGTCGCAGGCCATACAGGCGAGAATACACGGAAAGCTCGGAAACGTGGGCTGTTACTCTATAAGGAGGAGATAGCCAGAAGGAGCGCAGAAAGCACGGTAGGCCTACACCCTCACCCTGACCAGGGCCAATCTCCCCGTTGCTCTCAGACATCCAGGTCCCCTCCTAGCTGGGACTGTTTATGGGTCAGTTTACTTGTTTCAGTAAAGACCCTGGACTGCAACCTATTGTCTGTGTGCTCCTTCGCGCCTCCAGCACTACCGGTACTGGGACTCTCACTACCATCACTCCCACCATCCACCACACTGCCCTGGGGCCGCACTCTTCCCGTGGGGAGTCACACCATCCCAGCTGCATATATCATCAGCCCCAGCGGTCTGCCCTGCAGCGGCGGTTCCTAATGACTGCAAATCCATGGGTGGCGTAGTCGGACATTATCAACCAGTACATAGCAGACTACCATTGGCCTGACCACCCTGAGCCACGGAACCGGGTTGCCACTACTACTCCCATCGTCCCCCTATTGCTGGGATCCGAGTGCCCCACGGCCCAGGGGGCGAGTCAATGGGTCATCACATGGGGTGGATAAATGCTTTAAGAAAGGAAGGGGGGGGGACTCCTGACAATTCCCAAAGGAGTGATGCCGGTCAAACTAGCAAAAATGCTACCCTTCCTAAATAGGTTCCCAGATAGGGAAATAGCTGAGCTGCTGGCGGCAGGCTTTGAGGTGGGTCTCATGATCCCCTCCGTCGCTGTCGAGGTCCCCGTTACCAATAGAAACCTAAAATCTGCCTACCAATACCCGGCAGTAGTTACGGAAAATTTAAAAAGGAAGTGTCATTGGGCAGAATGGCAAGGCCATTCAAGGAGCTGCCATTAGAAAACGTAGTGGTGTCTCTACTTGGGGTCGTCCTTAAAAAAGAACCCAATAAATTTTGATTAATCCACCATTTATCGTATCCAAGGGGTAGTCAGTGAACGGCGGCATCGCCACAGAATTAAGCTCGGTGGTCTATACCTCCTTTGATGAAACGATCAGATGGGCCAAAAAATTAGAGAAGGGTACCCTGATGGTCAAAACAGATATTGAAGGGGTGTTCAGGTTACTACCAGAACCCTCAGATAGTGTGCGACTACTTGTTTGCTTTTGGGAAGAAGCATATTATATAGATCGCGGTGTGCCCATGGGGTGTTCCATTTCCTGCTCCTTATTCGAGGTGTTCAGTTGCTTGCTTGAATGGATCATCAAGGACGTGAGGACTTTTTGTGCTTTGGCCCAAAGGGCTCACCGTGTTGTGAATCCACATTGCACACCATGGAGTGGGTGGTGGAATTATTCGGGGTCCCGTTAGCACCCGAAAAAACGGATGGCCCGGCTGCGCAGATTTGTTTCCATTGGATTGTGATCGACTCTGAGAAGTGGGAACTCCGGTTACCAGAGGAAAAGGTGGTGGCACTGAAGACCGAGGTGGCAAGGGCCAGGCGGCTAAAAAATATGAAGTTGAGGGAGGCACAATCACTATTAGGCAAGTTGAACTTTGCATGTAGGGTGATATCCATGGGACGCATCTTCTCCCGAAGGTTGGCAGGGGCGACGGCCGGAGTGAGGACCCTCATCACTACATCAGATTGTCAAAAGAGCACAGGGAGAACTTGACGATGTGGGCAACATTCCTTGAATGGTATAACGGCCGCTCATTGATAATGGAAGAGGTGACAGACAATGTAGACTTAGAACTGTTCATGGACGCAGCAGGCAGCACGGGGTTCGGCCCTTATTTCAAAGGCCAATGGTTTGCTGGGGAGTGGCCCGACAATTGGAAGGAGGCAGGGTTGGTAAAAAACATAGCATTGCTCAAAATTTTCCCAATCATGGTAGCGGTAACACTGTGGGGCCGCAGCTGCGCAACAAAAGGATTTGTTTCCGCTGCGATAACATGGTGGTGGTAATGGCAGTTAATAATTTGTCAGCATCTTCCCACCAGTAATCAGGGTATTAAGGCAACTTGTATTGGAATGTTTAATGATGAACTCCAATATAATGGCCTCATACATACCAGGCGAAAAAAAATTAGATCGCTGATAGTGATGAGCGAGCATGCTCGCTACTGCTCGGTGCTCGCTCAAGCATCTCACTGCTCGAGATGCTCGGCGCTCGCTGAGTATTTCCGGGGTTGCTCGGCGGGAGCTCAGGTCTCCTCCCTGCATGTTTGGCGCTCTTTACAGAGTCAGTGATCATGCAGGGATTGCCTGCCACTCATTGTAATGCCGCAGCCATGGTGGTTGTGGCATTACAGTGATTGACTGGCAACACAGCGTCATCAGGTCTATATCAGACCTGGCACCGCCATGCTCATCACAGTCTACTCCGGAATCAGGCAGAGTAAGGAGAGCTGCTGCTGCGTCAGGGAGAGATTTGCTTGTTTCTTAGTTAATGTAGGTATACCACCATATATTCTACACATATTCTTCTCAACTAACAGTCCTTCTGAGGACTAATCCAGCTGCATAGCTATCAGTGCTAGGCAGGCAGGCAGTGTATGTGGCAGACTGCAGTGCACATAGCAAGAGGGTCCAATCCAGTTCTGTCTGCTGGTGCTTTTACAGATATTTCTAGAATAGGTATCAGGGCCAGGACTAATTTTTTTTTTTATCTTAATTATTTGCTTAAAAAGCAATCCAGAGAACACAGTTTTTCTGCTCCATTTGCTTGTTGGCACTGCAGAATACAGCCAGGTCCTTTCCATATTGCAGCACTAGAAATCCAGCTATTTAAAACTGTGGTTTGTCCGTCACACGGATCACATATATGTGCGCTGAAAATTCTGCCATTTCTGGCCTCTATTGAAATTTTGTTGCAGTGTGTCAGTGAAGTTATTGACATGACATCACTGTTAAAAATAGTTACCTACTAGTGATGAGCGAGCATGCTCCCCAGTACGGAGCTCGCCGAGTACTTGCGCGATGCTCGGGCGGGAGCTCGGGTCTCCTTCCTGCATGTTTGGCGCTCTTTAGAGCACCAATCATGCAGGGATTGTCTGCCACTCACTGTAATGTCACAGCCATTGTGGTTGTGGCATTACAGTGATTTCCCAAATCGATGGGAACAGTGCTCACAGTGAAACATGAAAAGCCGGAAATTCCTCAGCGGCATACATCGGTAACAGACAATTTATAACAGAAAGAATAGAGCATCACACATAGTTAGATAGATAGAGACATATCAGGCACATATATAATAAGTACAGTGACAGTGTTGGTTACTGTACTTGTCATTTAGTGTTAAAATAAAGGATTTATTAAAAAAAAATTGGCGTGGGGTTCCCCATAATTTTAGTCTCTAGCGGAGGTTAAGCAGACGGCTGGGGCAGATGTTTGAAGCCTGGGAAGGGGGTAATACCCACGGAGCTTCCCAGGCTACTAATATCAGTCCCCAGCTGAATACCTAGCCTTCACTAGCTATTAAAATGGGGGACCCAAAAAAAAATGACGTGGGGTCCCCTCTATTTTAATAGCTAGCAAAGGCTAGGCAGACAGCTGGGGGCTGATATTAATAGCCCTGGAAGGGTGCCATGAATATTGACCCCCTCCTAGGCTAGAAACACCAGCTGTCAGCCACCCCAGAAATGGCGCATCCATAGGATGCGCCAATTCTGGCTCTTAGCCTCGCTCTTCCCACTGCCCTGTAGCGGTGGCAGTGGGGTAATAGGGTTTGGGTTGATGTCAGCTTATAATGCCAGCTGACATCAAGCCCAGGTTATTAATGGAGAGGTGTCTATAAGACACCCCCATTACTAACCCCATAATCAAAGTTAAAAAAACACAAACACCCAGAATAAAGTCCTTTAATTGAAATAAACACACAATTCTTTATTGTTCTAAATTAAACTCTACTTACCATCACGCCCATTCCAGCTGAAGCCAACGATCTCCTGCAATAAAAGAAAAATAATAAACCAACATCATCCTTACCTTTCCATGGTTCCCAGGATGGCTCCAGCTCTGCTTCATTCACATGACAGGCTGGATCGCAGCAGAACACTGCCATCCAGCTTGCCATGCCGCAGACACTGATAAGCGCAGGCATGCTTGCCCTCTTCAGTGTCTGGCTGTGACGGCATCCAGATGAGCGGAGTTCATGTCCTTTAAACTCAGCTCACCTCATGCATGTCACTGACAGCGAGGGAGAATTTTCCTGCGCTCAGCGCTTGAGCAGGAGAATTCTCCCACGCTGGGATGGCATTGAGATGACAGGCTGGATCGCAGCTGAGCGCTGCCATCCAGCTTGTCATCCTTCAGAGACACTGCAGAGCGCAAGCATGCCTGCGATCTGCAGTGCCTATGAAGAATGGCATGCTGGATGGCTACGTTCAGCTGCGATCCAGCCTGTCATCTCAATGCCATCCCAGCGTGGGAGAATTCTCCCACGCTGTCAGTGACGTGCATGAGGTGAGCTGAGTTCATTGGACATGAACTCGGCTCATCTGGAAAATATTGTCCTACATTTAAAATGGGCACGGCATGTGGCAAGGGAAGGTAAACTGGACATGATGGTGAAGAAGATGCATGTAGAAGATGTGGCCTAGCTGAAATTGTGCCATAACAAACACCCACATCTTCTTGCTTGATCTTCCTGTCCCAATAAATAGGGGACCGCTGCACACCACTATTGAACACAGAGCAGAGTGAAAAGGTTATTGGTTGGATAGCAGATAATGCTTTCAGTCACTTAGCCACCACCACCACCACCCTGTCTTCCACATGGTCAAGTCTCAGTAGCCGTGAGTCTGGACTGCATATTCCTCACCCTGATTCTCCTTCCTCCCACCATGCTGAGTGCCCGGAGACAACTGATCCCACACTTGGACACTTAGAAGAGCTGTTCACTTTTCCATTTATAGATTCGGGCCTCTCGCCCGGTCCACTTGAAGCGTGGCAAGAGGAGATCGCATGTAACGATGCCCAAATATTTGAGCAGCTACGGTCACACAAATGTAACTGTGAGATGGTGGAAACTGTCACAAGAGATGGACGATGATGAGACACAATTGCCAGAAAGTCAAGAGGAGAACCAGGGTGCCAAAGTCGAAGACGAGGTGGTGGATGATATAGTAACTGACCCAACCTGGCAGGAGGACATACAGAGCGAGGACAGCGTCACACAGGGGGAGGGAGGCGTAGCACCGCAACAGGAAGGAAGATGCAGTGTGGTGGCCAGAGACAGAAGGCGGGCAACCGTTCCCCGTAATATCAACATTGCCGGTACAACTGTTAGGTCTTCCTGAGTCTGGTTGTTTTTTAAAGACTCTGCCGATTATCCTAAAAAGGCCATTTGCACCTTCCAGGCCAGCATCAACAGGGGTAGCAAAATTACCAGCCTGACCACCACCAGCATGATCAGGCACATGGCAGCAAAGCACCTGACTAAGTGGGCCGAACCCCAGGGTTCAGGAATAGTATCTGCGTGTGGCACCACTGCTTCATCCGCTGTTGTGTGTGCAAGCCAATCATCTATTCATGGTGCATGCGAAGATGCCTCCTGCCCTGCACCTGTCGTTGCACACTCTCAAGTTGCACCATCAGCAAGCACATCCACGTTCTTGTCCCAGCGCAGCGTTCAGTTGTCCCTACCCCAGTCCTTGGAACGCAAGTGCAAATACGCAGCAAACGGTCCAAAGGCCACACTACTTAATTCCCACATTAAGCGACGGCTTGCACTCGAAATGTTGCCTTTTAGGCTCGTGGAGATGGAAGCTTTCCGCAACCTGATAGCGGCGGCCGTCCCTCGATACTCATTCCCCAGCCGCCACTATTTCTCCAGATGTGCTGTCCCCGCATTACACAAGCACGTGTCTCACAGCATTAGTCATGCCCTCAACAACGCAGTTACTGGGAAAGTTCACCTAACCACGGACACGTGGAGAAGTGCTTGTGGGCAGGGACGGCACATCTCACTGACGGCACACTGGGTTAACATAGTGGAAGTCGGGACCCAGTCGGACCTTGGGACGGAACACGTCCTCCCGACGCTGAGGATTGCGGGCCCTGGGTCAATCAAAGTTGCCTCCACATTCTACAGCTCCTGCACCTCCTCCTTCTCTTCAGCATCCATCTCTGCAATAACCACATCAGTCGCAAGCTGAAAGCACTGCAGCACTGCCTCGGCCAAGTGGCAACTAGAGATGAGCGTTGTTCTACTCGAACTGTTCGCCAATCTCAAATTCGTTTTTTTTTGGGCGGTGTTCGAGCCGTTCGGCGAACACGAACGATTTGAGAAAAATTCGGCTGTTCGAGGTTATGTTCGATAACTGTTCGTGCACCAAAATCATAACTGGATTTTTTCTCAGTAATGATGAAAATTAATGTTAATACGCAGTTTGAGTGTACAGCGGGGTGGGGGGAGGGGCAGGGGATGGATCTCTGCAGGAATAATGAAGATCTCCATTTTTTTTTCTCTTTCCCGCATTTACAGTGGGGAGGTGCAATCTGTCAGCCTATCAGCAGCGCACACACGGAGCGAACTGCTGTTTTTCACACAAGCAAGGGCATGTGTCATTGGCAGTGTATGTCACATGTCCTTGCCCTATAAGACCAAGCCATTTTCCCCGTCGCCACCATTTTCTCACTGCTGCAGCTGCGTGTTAGACGGCACCGCTGTTGCTGTGTGCGCTATACCTTGTTAATTTCAAGCCAATTTTCGCACAAATCTACAGATAGCTTGGGAGTAGGGAATAGTTGTGATTGCAGTCCTTTTAAGGACTAGGTTACAGCATTTCCTACGACTTTTATCAGGCAGGTCTGTGCTCTTAAATAGATAGATTGTGGGAGTAAAGACTAATTGTAATTGCAGTCCTTTTCAGGACTAGGTTACATCAGTTCCTATCAGTTTTTGCCAGGCAGGTCTGTGCCAGTGCTGTGCAAGTTTTTTTTCACAGCATTTGGCTGAATCTAGCAAAGCTAATCCTTTTTGGCCTATTGCAGAGTGTGTTAGTCAGTGGAGTAGCCTATCTGTGTTGCAAGATATACCACCTGTGTATAGAATACCAATTTTTTTACTGCACCTAGTGAAGTAAAATCTTTTGGGCATAGCATCATTCTATTAGTCCATCTATACTGACCTCCATCAGGTTGCAAATTGAATATCATTTTTTTCTGCATCTAGCTCTGAAAAAATATTTGGGCTTCTAGCAGTGTGTGGGACTTGTTCTATTAGTCCATCTATACTGACCTCCATCAGGTTGCAAACTGAATATAATTTTTTTCTGCATCTAGCTCTGAAAAAATATTTGGCCTTCTAGCAGTGTGTGGGACTTTCTCTATTAGTCCATCTATACTGACCTCCATCAGGTTGCAAATTCAAAATAATTTTTTGTCTGCATCTAGCTCTGAAAAAATATTTGGGCTTCTAGCTGTGTGTGGGACTTGTTCTATTAGACCATCTATACTGACCTCCATCAGGTTGCAAATTCAAAATAATTTTTTGTCTGCATCTAGCTCTGAAAAAATATTTGGCCTTCTAGCAGTGTGTGGGACTTTCTCTATTAGTCCATCTATACAGACCTCCATCACGTTGCAAACTGAATATATTTTTTTTCTGCATCTACCTCTGAAAAAATATTGGGCTTCTAGCAGTGTGTGGGACTTGTTCTATTAATCCATCTATACAGACCTCCATCAGGTTGCAAACTGAATATAATTTTTTTCTGCATCTACCTCTGAAAAAATATTTGGGCTTCTAGCTGTGTGTGGGACTTGTTCTATTAGTCCATCTATACTGACCTCCATCAGGTTGCAAACTGAAAATATTTTTTTGTCTGCATCTAGCTCTGAAAAAATATTTGGCCTTCTAGCAGTGTGTGGGACTGTCTCTATTAGTCCATCTATACTGACCTCCATCAGGTTGCAAATTAAAAATAATTTTTATCTGCATCTACCTCTGAAAAAATATTTGGCCTTCTAGCAGTGTGTGGGACTTTCTCTATTAGTCCATCTATACTGACCTCCATCAGGTTGCAAATTAAAAATAATTTTTATCTGTATCTACCTCTGAAAAAATATTTGGGCTTCTAGCTGTGTGTGGGACATGTTCTATTAGTCCATCTATACTGACCTCCATCAGGTTGCAAATCGAATATAATTTTTTTCTCCATCTAACCCAGCCAATAGTTTTGGCCTAATACCACAGTTTGGCCACTCAGCTCTGCTCGGTTCCCATCCATTGTTTTTTTGTGCAAACAACTCCAGAGTTGTGAATTAGTTAACCACCAAAATGAGTGGAAAAAGGCCTGCTGCTGGTGGAAAGGGGAATAGGCGTGTTGGGAAGGGGAAAAAAGGTTGTGTCCGTGGGGTAGGTGTTAAAGCAACAGTAACATCTGCAGAAGAAAGACCATCTTCCAGCCAAACTAAAATGTCTACTTCTTTTAGCGGACAATGTGATAAGATCCCTTTCTTACGGCCACGCCAATCGCTACAAATTCCAGATGAGGCACAAAAACAGCAGGTGCTTCAACGGATATCAAGTGCTCCTTTAAGTGGGCTCTCCTCCACATCAACTTCAACATCATAAATACTCCAGTCCTCAAAGGTGTCACCCCAATCGCACTTGCTTCCTCACAGCTCCCAAATCTCCAGCTGCCCGTCTGAGTATGAGGTAGAACAGATGGTTGAGTCTGCAGAGCTGTTTACTCATACTATAGCCTGGGAATCAGAGGTCGACTCCAGCGCTTCTGTGAATCCAGACGAGGAAATGATCTGCACTGATGCCCAGAATCTTTATGAGTCGGATCCAGGACCAGACGCAGAAGGTTCTGACCATAATGTAGACCCTCATTCCCAAACTGTAACTCCTGTTGGTGGAGACAATGAGGAAGACGATGATGAGACTCAAATACCTGATTGGAGCGACAACTTTAGTTTTTTGTCAGGGCAGGAACAGGTTGGCTCTGAGGACGACGGGTGTGATAACGCACAGGGTGATGATGATGAGGTTGGAGATCCCACTTACTGTCAACCCACAGTCAGCCAAGAGATGAGGTCAGCAGAGGAGGTGGAGGAAGATGCTAGTGACGACGAGGTCAGGTTGCGCCTTCCTGGACAGAGACATAGTACTGGAAGCAGGTCAACAACTGCATCCTCAAACACAACTCTGCCTCTCACCACAAGTCGTGGTGGCTCTTCAGGTCGCATGGGTGCTAAGCCTTGCATAGCCTGGGCATTTTTTCAGATCGATAAAGATGACCCAACTCGTGTTATCTGTAACATTTGTCAGCAAAAGCTAAGTAGAGGCCAAAAAATACATAGTTTGAGTACTTCATGCATGAACCGGCACATGGACATGAAGCATAAGTTGCAGTGGGAAGCTCAGTGTGCTACAATGCGGCCTAGCCGGCCGGGCCAACCACCGTCTGCCATATCTTGTGCATCCGCGGCCTCTTCATCCTCTGTGACTGGGGGGACAGCAGTCACACCTGTTTTGGGGCACAGACCTGCCACCTCTTTACCCGCAACAGCCAGCGTGATTGGCAGGTCATCATTTTCTTTGGAGGTGGTAACACCAGCTGGTGTTGAGCGCTGTCCGACATCGATAGCACCACCTTTGGATCAAGGCAACCTAACATGTCCGCCTGCATCTTCCTCACAGATCGGCAGTTTGCCGGGGACACCCTTATCAACCCCGTCTAAGCACAATAGCCAGCCCTCGGTCCCTCAGATGTGGAGAAGTAAAAGACCATTTCCTCCTAGCCATGAGAAAGCTAAGAGGTTGAATTTCACCATCTGCAAGCTCTTGGCTACAGAAATGCTGCCTTTCCGCCTGGTGGACACAGAGGATTTTCGAGACCTTATGTCCGTCGCAGTGCCCCAGTACTAGATGCCCAGTCGGCACTACTTCTCAAAGAAAGGTGTGCCTGCGCTCCACCAGCTTGTCGCACACAACATCACCGCTTCTTTGAGAAACTCTGTGTGTGACAGGGTGCATTTCACCACAGACACTTGGACGAGTAGGCATGGACAGGGGCGTTACATGTCGCTGACTGGGCACTGGGTAACTATGGTGACACAGGACAAGGGGCTGCTGTCCAAGTCTTGCCGTCCCCACGAGTTGTGCGTCAATCCTCTTTATGTCAAAGTTCCTCCACTGCTTCTGCCTCCTCAACCTCCTCTCGGTCTTCCACCTGCACCCAAAGCCTGTCTGGTCATGCCACAAGCTTTCTAACTGCGCAGAAGTGATCCTGCACACCTCCTTACTATGCTGGCAGTAGGGCTCAACGTCATCAGGTGGTTTTTACTTTGAAATGTCTGGGAAATGTGAGTCACACAGCTGAGGAGTTGTGGTCAGCTCTGGAGAACCAATTTCATGAATGGTTGTCTCCACTGGACCTGAAACCAGGGAAGGCCGTGTGCGACAATGCTGCAAACCTGGGTGCGGCCCTTCGCCGGGGCAATGTCACACACGTGCCTTGTATGGCTCACGTGTTGAACCTGGTTGTCCAGCAATTTTTAGCCCACTATCCCAGACTAGATGGCCTTCTGCAGAGGGCACGGTCGCTGTGTGCTCACTTCCGCCGTTCGCATCCCGCAGCTCTGCGACTTACATCTCTACAGAAGTCGTTGGGCCTGCCACTTCACCGGCTAAAATGCGATGTGCCTACCCGGTGGAATTCAACTCTGCACATGTTGCAGCGACTGTGGCAGCACCGACAAGCCCTGGTGCAATACGTTCTGACGTATAGCCTGGGCCAACGAGATCCAGAGGTGGGGCAAATCACGCTGGAGGAGTGGTCTCAGATCAGGGACCTATGCACCCTTCTGCACAGTTTTGAAATGGCGACGAAGATGTTTAGTGCTGACGATGCCATTATCAGCATGACTATTCCGGTGATTTACATGCTGGAGCACATGTTAAACAGAATTCGGAGTCAGGTGGTGGCACAAGAGGAGGTGTAGGAAGTAGAGGAGGAGGAGTTGTATGCGGAAGGGCTAACATCTGCAAGGTCCAGACGGTCGGCAGCACCAAGGCGGCAGGCATGTGAGGGTGGGGGAGATGGTTTTACCAGGGCGCATGGTAGCAGCCAAACTAGTGAGGAAGGTGCAGGAGCCCAGGAAGAAGTGGAGGACGAACTGATGGAAGACTCATCAGATGAGGGAGACCTTGATCACATTTCTGTTGTGCTAGGTTGGGGGGAGAGGACAGAGGAAGGAAGCATGATTGTTACCTCGCCACCAACACAACAGGGACTTGGTGCTCCTGGATGCGCAACACACATGAGTGCCTTCTTGCTGCACTACCTGCAACATGACCCTCGAATTGGGAGAATTAGAAATAATCCTGACTACTGGGTTGCCACACTGTTAGATCCCCGGTACAAAAGTAAATTTGCCGAAATTATTCCTGCCATAGAAAGGGATGCACGCATGCAGGAGTATCAGCAGAGACTGTTGCAGAATCTTACATGTGCTTTTCCACAAAACACCAGTGGTGCACGCAGTGAATCTCACAGTTCCAACTTGCCAACCGTGGGACCGTCAAGTGTTCAGCACTCAAACAGTAACAGAACCACAGTATCTGCTGGTAACATCAATTTTGCGGAATCATTTCACCACTTTTTTAGCCCATCCTTTGCAAGGCCACAGGAGACAAGAAGTCTGACACATAGTCAACGCCTAGAGACGATGGTACAGGAGTATCTCCAAGTAAACATTGAAGCCATGACTGTGTCACTGGACCCTTGCTCTTTTTGGGCTTCCAATCTGGATAAATGGCCGGAGCTAGCCACTTACGCCTTGGAGATCTTGTCATGCCCCGCAGCCAGCGTTCTGTCTGAACGTGTGTTCAGCGCTGCTGGTGGTGTGCTGACAGATAAGCGCACGCGGCTCTCCACTGATAATGTAGACAGACTCACGTTCATAAAGATGAACAAATCATGGATCCGAAACGACTTTTCTACCCCTGTGTCATCCTGGGGAGAGTAAAAGATGGATGATTGGTTAAAATCACCCTACCAACTGTTTTAAGCTTTCAAATTACTAATCATGTTTATCTGTATCTTGGCTGGAAAATAATTTGGGCTTTGTAGCAGTGTGCAGCACTGATTCCATTAGGCCATCTATAATAAGCTCCACCAGATTTAAAATTACTAATCATGTTTCTCTTGTATCTTGGCTGGAAAATAATTTGGGCTTTGTAGCAGTGTGCAGCACTGATCCTATTAGGAAATCTATACTAAGCTCCACCAGATTTAAAATTAATAATAATTTTTAGCTGCATCTAGCCCGGAAAATTATTTTGGGGCTCCGAGATGCGCAAGACACATAAGTGCCTTCTTGCTGCACTACCTGCAACATGACCCTCATATTGTCAGAATTCGAAGTAATCATGACTACTGGGTTGCCACACGCTTAGATCCCCAAACTTTTCGATCAACCTTTTCATTTTAATAAAGACCAAAAAAATGGTCATTTTTGAAATTATAAGCATTAGCAGGTTATTAGAAACTGAAATCAAACAGTTTTCAACTCAAAACTTTATTCTAGGTGATGTTACATTTTCACATAGGACCCCTTGTTCGAAAGGAGCTTCTGAACTCTCTCGTCCATTGAATTTGTCAGGTTTTGGATGGTTTCTGCTTCAATTGTTTTGCATGAGGACAGAATACCCTCCCAGAGGTGTTGCTTAGATGTGAACTGCCTCCCGCCATCATAGACACTCCTTCTGATGATGCTCCAGAGGTTCTGAATGGGGTAGAGGTCAGGGGAGCATGGGGGCCACATCATAAGTTTGTCCCCTTTTATGCCCATATCAGCCAGAGATGCAGATGTTTTATGTGCAGCATGAGATGGTGCATTATCATGCAAAAAAATGATCTTGCTGTGAAATACACGGTTCTTCGTCTTGAACCATGGCAGGAAGTGCTGTTTGAGAAAATCCACATACATTATGGAGTTCATCTTTAGCGCCTTCAGGGATCCTAAAGGGGCCGACAATCTCTCTCCCCATGATTCCAGCCCAAAACATTACTCCACCTCCTCCTTGTTGGCGCTGTAGCCGTGTTTGCGTGGGGTGTCCATCAACCAGCCATCCTCCACTCCATCCATCTGGACCATCGAGCGCTGCACGGCACTCATCCGTGAACAAAACAGTTTTGAAATCAGTCTTCATGTGATGTTTAGCCCACTGGAGCCGTTTCTGCTTATGTGAAGTGGATAGAGGAGGTCGACAGGATGGCGTATGCACAGCTGCAAACCTCTGAAGGACCCTGCATCTTGTTGTTCGGGGGACGTTGGAGGCACCAGCAGCTTCAAAAACTTGTCTGCTGCTATGACAAGGCTTTTTTGCCGCTGCTCTTTTAACCTGACGTAATTGCCTGTAGGAAAGAGTCCTCAATTTGCCCTTATCAGCACGCACACGTGTGTACTGTGAATCAGCTACATACTTCTTGATTGCCAAGACACTTCATCCTGATCATCGCACAATGTTGATTGTAGTCATGCCTTGACCTAAACACTCCACAATTTGTTGCTTCTCAGCAGCCGACACATCCTTTTTCTTTCCCATTTTGGCAGAAAATGTAGGCTGCTTAATAATGTGAGACAGCCTTCTTAAGTAGTCTTGCCTTTCATTGGACACACCTGCCAAGCTAATTAGCACAGGTGTCTGCAATTGCTTACAGTGATATAAAGAGCCCTGACACACATCACCATCAATGAGTTTAATTGACAAACAAACAAATTCTTCCCTCATCACTCCTAAACACTTTTTGCATAATAATTTGGAACACAGTGTACTTGTGCTTTTCCACAAAACACCAGTGGTTCACGTAGTGAATCTTACAGTTCTAACTTGCCAACCGTGGTCTGTATGGAGTTGTTCAATAAAGGGCCCAAAATTAAGATAACATAGATGGGAGAGGTCTCTATGAATAGGAATTCCTAAGTATTTGATACCCTGTGAGGGCCAGGCAAAGGGAAAGTTGGACTGGATGGAATCCTATATGGATTTGGGGAGGGAGACATCGAGGGCCTCAGATTTCGCTGCATTGATTTTAAAATTTGACCATGTAACAAAGTGATCTATTTCAGCCATAACAGCATGGATGGATATATGTGATTGAGTGATATATACTAGGACATCATCAGCAAATAGAGAGCACTTGTACTCGGTGCCTCCCACCTCAATCCACCTAATATTGGGGTTATGGCGAATTGATGAGAGCAGGTGCTCCGTCACTAGGATGTATAAGAGAGTGGACAGAGGACATCCCTGCCTTGTCCCATTGGTGATTGTGAAAGGTGATGAAAATGTTCTGATGCACCCCCTGGGCCTTGGGACACCCGGAGCCGGACCCTTTTTGGTGGATGCTGGTGGTTGTAGTCTTCGTGGCGGCGACCCGGTTCCGTGGCTCAGGGTGGTCAAACCAGTGGCGGAACTATTTATGTGGTTTTGATGTTTAAATGTCCGACTACGCCACCCGTGGATTGCGGTCAGAGTGAACCGCCGCTGCAGGGCAGACCGCTGAGGCTGGTGTTGTGGGTGCAGCAGAGCGTAGCATTACTCCCCACGGGAGGAGTATAGCCTCAGGGCAGTGTATGCGGAGGATGGGGGTGATGGTGCAGGGCAGCAGCAGTAACGACACGGAGTCAGTGATGCAGTCCAGGGCCTTTACTCACAGTTCTTATTATCCAGACTACGTCTGCAGGTAACGGCTGCCCACGTCGTACTGTGCTCACCAGGTGAGGGGCTCAGACAACTCCCAGATAACTTTGGAGCGCTTCACAGGACCCCCTTTGTGTGTCTTTTGTCTGGCCTTTCTTACCAACCCTTCTGTCCGGCTGCCTCGGTCCTCCTCTTGGTAAACTTGGCGCCAGTTTCCCTGACCCTATGTGGTGCCTTCCTAGCGGGTGTAGCGAGGGGCTGCGCCACATAAAATGTCAGAGCCTCGGGTTTCTAGCTGAGGGTCGTTTCCTGCCTCCACTAGTTTCGGGGACCGGTCTCCCCCTTTGGCCTGACCCCTCCACGCAGGTGGATTCGGGCGTGCGGTGGCGACTCGCCCGTCCGCACCCCTGGGATCCCTTCATTCCTCGTTCCTGGAGCCTTCTCCGCTCCTCTTCCTTCGTTCTCCCTCTTCCAGGCCTGGGCCTCTGTTACTAGGCCCGCCTCCGGAGCAGAGCTCATGCAGAGCCCCTGCTCCCTGCCACTTCTGCTCAGACTTCTCTGCACTGAACTAAGATGGTGCCCACCTTTTATACTCCCTTCTCAATGCACCCAGGAACTGCTTCCTCCCTGCTCCTGCACTACAGGGTTCCCCTTCCTCAGTGTTCCCTCCCCCCACTCCAGCCAGGGACAGGGACTGTCGTGCCCATCTCAGAGGCATATTGGTCGCCCTGCCCCACGGCAATGTGGTGTAATGCATGCAGGTGTCGGGTCCTGATCCACACTCCATCCTTACCTGAGAGTGAGATATCACATCTCTGGGTGAGGTGCAATACCTCTGTAGCAACCGAGCCCTCAGGGTGCTACAGTTCCATTTATCTTCAGCCTAGGTGACGTATTGTGATACAGGGCCGTGATTTGGGCTATAAAAGGGTCCCCTAGACCCCTACCCCAAGCTTTTTAAGAGAATCATATATGGCGTGCCAGGAGACTCTATGGAATGCTTTCTCAGCATCCAACGAGAATATCTAATTACAAATTTTTAACTGCATCTAGCCCAGGAAATACTTTGTGCCTAGTAGCAGTGTCTGCTAGTCAGCGGATTATCCCGGCTGTTAAGCAAGCTACACCACCTGTAGTTTGGACACTAAATTTTTTCAAAGGAAATGCTTCGGGACCACGGGATACTCAGTGAAGAGCATCAGGAGGCACCCCAAGGCATAGGGGCTGGGACTGGCAGTAGGATGCCTTGCGGTGGACAGCCGAGCTCGATCCTTTTAAAAGCTTTTTAACTGCAGCAGCTTTAGTGGACGCTACTGGAGCTGGAATTACGCGGCTGCTGGCATGAGACTTGCCCTCCAATAGATCCTTGTAAATGGATTTAAAGTGTATTCATTCAAATTAGAGAGACAATTTAAATTAAAAAGCTTAGAGCTGCCTCCACCACAGGGGGGGCTCGCTCGACCCACCAGTGGACAGGCACCAGTATTGGGAGAGGGGGGCTGGCCGTCAGGGTTCACCGCGGCTCTGGCACAATCCCAACGACACGGAGGTGGCACGGGCAGGAGCGGACTGAACGTGTCGGCTTCTCACTTTTTGGATTTTAGAAGGGCATGACATGCCTATATTTGTGTCTCCCCCTCCTTTTACTCCTCCACCTCTTTTCTTTTCGCATGACTATATGTACTTGTCACATGTGTTAGTTGTGTCTTCTGAGCAGTTTGTCAGCTTTTGGACACCTTTGAAGGTGTTTTCTATGTGTTTCTATGTGTTTTTGTTTGCCTGCCATTGGTTTTAACGGTGTTCGAAGGTGTTCGACGAACAGTTCGACGAACAGTTCGGCGAACACACGGGTGTTCGACGAACCGAACCGAACTCGAACACTACGGGGGTGGCTCAACACTAGTGGCAACAGGCTGTGCTGCAGCTAATATGCTTAGGGGACAAACCACAGAACGCTGAAAAGTTGTGGACAGCTCTGAAAGAGCTGACACCGCTGAACCTACAGCCAGGCATGGTCATGTGTGACAATGGCCGGAACCTGGTGGCGGCTCTGAGGCGAGCTCACACATGTGCCATGCTTGGCCCATGTGCTTAACCTCGTGGTTCAGCAGTTTCTCAAAACCTACCCAGAGCTGCTGGATCTGCTTGTTAAAGTACAGAAAGTCACCAACAGCTTCCGCCTCCCTTGCCGTGTTTCAGCAACGTTTCAGCTTCCGGCTCACCGACTCGTGTGTGATTTTTCCAATGAGAATAAAAGAAAAAAAAAATGGTTGTATTCTGCTAAAAAGCAAATGGAGCAGTGAAATGGTGCACAGGATTGCTTTTTAAGTAAATAATCAGGATTAGGAGCACAAAAAAATTGCCCTGATATCTAGGGCTATGGATATCTGTAACAGCAGCAGCAGCAGACAGAACGTGTAATGGACCCTATTGTGCTGTATACACTGTCCACAAAATCTGCCTGCCTGCCTACCTAACTCCTGCTATCACAAGTGAATACATGCAGCTGGACTAGTCCTCAGAAGGACTGTTAGTTCAGATGGATATACAGTATATATATATATATATATATATATATATATATATGTTGTGGAATATCTACAGTGGGAACGGAAAGTATTCAGACCCCTTTAAATTTTTCACTCTTTGCTTCATTTGCAAAATTTTCTACATTTCTGTTTTTTTTCAGTCAGGATGGGGTGCAGAGTGTACTTTAATGAGAAAAAAAAATGAACTTTTTAGAATTTATCAAATGGCTTCAATGAAACAAAGTTTGAATTTAAAGGGGTCTGAATACTTTCTGTACCCACTGTATACCTAACAAATAAATGACCAATTCAGTCTCTCACTCAGCAGCACCTCTCCCTACTCTGCCTGATTCCGGAGTGACTGTGATGAGCATGGCGGCACCAGGTATGATATACACCTGACGACGCTGTGCGGCCAGCCAATCACTATAATGCCACAACTAAGATAGCTACGGCATTACAGTGAGTGGCAGGCAATCCCTGCATGTTCATTGGCTCTGTAAAGAGCTCCAAACATGCAGTGCGGGCTCCCGAGCTCCTGCCGAGCAACCCCAGAAATATTCGCCGAGCACTGAGCATCTCGAGCAGTGGCGAGCACGCTTGCTCATCAGTAATCACCAGATACTGATGATGGAGGCTGTGAGGAATTGCCCATTTTCTAAAGACTATGATACTTTTCCAGCAACGGACCACCATTTTTGTTAATATTATTATTGTGTTTTATTAGTGATTTACTTGTTATGTTTTATATAGTTCTGCTAACTTGTCAGTATGTAAGATTCACTTGTAAAATATCCAGCATTCCACTAATCTGTATCTCAGGATACCTGTATCTCAGGAGTATCTAACCATTGTTCCAACAGCCAATAATCTCATTATGTGTGTTAAGATTGTAGACACAGTGGAGCTGTTCCCAAAGGGGGTCTTATATGCAGTCTCAGATGAAGGCTTCTAGAATATTCTCCATTGTTTAGTGAACAGTGAATTTTTAAGGGGGAGGGTGTGATCACTTCTGACCTGGGAGGGAACCGAGCCCACTGGAAGAAAGGTCAGACATGTTTTAGAGGGTGGGGTGGAAGGATTGAAGGAAGATGATGGAGACCGTGGACATGGAAGAATGAATGGATAAACATGTTACCATTATGGCCTTATACAAAGCCAGTGAAACTACTGATGCCAGATTGGGAACTTGAGGACTGAGAGAGCTGTATTTTGGCCATTTACCTGGAACTGCTTTACCATGGCTGTGATCAATAAAATATTGTTGCATCGTTAATCTGCCTAGATGATTACTTACAACCCACAACCTCAGATCTTTACAAGTGGTGGCAAGCGGTGGGATCACCTATCTCTGGAGAGCATACCCGGGAAAGTTACCGAGCGGTGACTTCGCAGAAGAGATGACGGAACTGTATTTTGGCCATTTACCTGGAATTGCTTTATTACCATGGCTGTGATCAATAAAATAGTGTTGCATCATTAATCTGCCTAGGTGATTACTTACAACCCACAACCTCGGATCTCTACAGAGGCGATGGGCGTTCACCAGATGCTGATGATGGAGGTGGTGGGCAGTCACCAGATACTGATGATGGAGGCGGTGGGCGATCACCAGATGCTGATGATGGAGGCGGTGGGCGGTCACCAGATACTGATGATAGAGGTGGCGGGTTGTCACCAGATACTGATGATGAAGGGGACGGGATGTCACCAGAAACTGATGATAGAGGCGGCGGGCTTTCACCAGATCCTGATGATGGAGGCGGCGGGCTGTCACCAGATACTGATGATGGAGGTGGCGGGTTGTCACCAGATACTGATGATGAAGGGGACGGGATGTCACCAGATACTGATGATAGAGGCGGCGGGCTGTCACCAGATGCTGATGATGGAGGTGGTGGGCAGTCACCAGATACTGATGATGGAGGCGGTGGGCGATCACCAGATGCTGATGATGGAGGCGGTGGGCGGTCACCAGATACTGATGATAGAGGTGGCGGGTTGTCACCAGATACTGATGATGAAGGGGATGGGATGTCACCAGATACTGATGATAGAGGCGGCGGGCTGTCACCAGATCCTGATGATGGAGGCGGCGGGCTGTCACCAGATACTGATGATGGAGGTGGCGGACTGTCACCAGATACTGATGGGATTTTCACTTCTCTTTTCTTTTTTCACTTTGTGTTTAGAGATGAGCGTTGTTCTACTCGAACTGTTCGCCAATCTCAAATTCGAGCTGTTTTGGGCGGTGTTCGAGCCGGTCGGCGAACACGAACAATTTGAGAAAAATTCGGCTGTTCGAGGTTATGTTCGATAACTGTTCGTGCACCAAAATCATAACTGGATTTTTTCTCAGTAATGATGAAAATTAATGTTAATACGCAGTTTGAGTGTACAGCGGGGCGGGGGGAGGGGCAGGGTTTGGATCTCTGCAGGAACAATGAAGATCTCCATTTTTTTTTCTCTTTCCCGCATTTGCAGTGGGGAGGTGCAATCTGTCAGCCTATCAGCAGCGCACACACGGAGCGAAGTGCTTTTTTTCACACAAGCAAGGGCATGTGTGATTGGCAGTGTATGTCACATGTCCTTGCCCTATAAGACCAAGCCATTTTCCCCGTCGCCACCATTTTCTCACTGCTGCAGCTGCGTGTTAGACGGCACCGCTGTTGATGTGTGCGCTATACCTTGTTAATTTCAAGCCAATTTTCGCACAAATATACAGATAGCTTGGGAGTAGGGAATAGTTGTGATTGCAGTCCTTTTAAGGACTAGGTTACAGCATTTCCTAAGACTTTTATCAGGCAGGTCTGTGCTCTTAAATAGATAGATTGTGGGAGTAAAGACTAATTGTAATTGCAGTCCTTTTCAGGACTAGGTTACATCAGTTCCTATCAGTTTTTGCCAGGCAGGTCTGTGCCAGTGCTGTGCAAGTTTTTTTCACAGCATTTGGCTGAATCTAGCAAAGCTAATCCTTTTTGGCCTATTGCAGAGTGTGTTAGTCAGTGGAGTAGCCTATCTGTGTTGCAAGATATACCACCTGTGTATAGAATACCAATTTTTTTACTGCACCTAGTGAAGTAAAATCTTTTGGGCATAGCATCATTCTATTAGTCCATCTATACTGACCTCCATCAGGTTGCAAACTGAATATAATTTTTTTCTGCATCTAGCTCTGAAAAAATATTTGGGCTTCTAGCAGTGTGTGGGACTTGGTCTATTAGTCCATCTATACTGACCTCCATCAGGTTGCAAATTAAAAATAATTTTTTTCTGCATCTAGCTCTGAAAAAATATTTGGGCTTCTAGCAGTGTGTGGGACTTGGTCTATTAGTCCATCTATACTGACCTCCATCAGGTTGCAAATTAAAAATAATTTTTTTCTTCATTTAGCTCTGAAAAAATATTTGGGCTTCTAGCAGTGTGTGGGACTTGTTCTATTAGTCCTTCTATACTGACCTCCAGCAGGTTGCAAATTGAATATAATTTTTTTCTGCATCTAGCTCTGAAAAAATATTTGGGCTTCTAGCGGTGTGTGGGACTTGGTCTATTAGTCCATCTATACTGACCTCCATCAGGTTGCAAATTAAAAATAATTTTTTTCTGCATCTAGCTCTGAAAAAATATTTGGGCTTCTAGCGGTGTGTGGGACTTGGTCTATTAGTCCATCTATACTGACCTCCATCAGGTTGCAAATTAAAAATAATTTTTTTCTGCATCTAGCTCTGAAAAAATATTTGGGCTTCTAGCAGTGTGTGGGACTTGGTCTATTAGTCCATCTATACTGACCTCCATCAGGTTGCAAATTGAATAAAAAAATTTTCTGCATCTAGCTCTGAAAAAATATTTGGGCTTCTAGCGGTGTGTGGGACTTGGTCTATTAGTCCATCTATACTGACCTCCATCAGGTTGCAAATTAAAAATAATTTTTTTCTGCATCTAGCTCTGAAAAATATTTGGGCTTCTAGCAGTGTGTGGGACTTGGTCTATTAGTCCATCTATACTGACCTCCATCAGGTTGCAAATTGAATAAAAAAATTTTCTGCATCTAGCTCTGAAAAAATATTTGGGCTTCTAGCGGTGTGTGGGACTTGGTCTATTAGTCCATCTATACTGACCTCCATCAGGTTGCAAATTAAAAATAATTTTTTTCTGCATCTAACCCAGCCAATAGTTTTGGCCTAATACCACAGTTTGGCCACTCAGCTCTGCTCGGTTACCATCCATTGTTTTTTTGTGCAAACAACTCCAGAGTTGTGAATTAGTTAACCACCAAAATGAGTGGAAAAAGGCCTGCTGCTGGTGGAAAGGGGAATAGGCGTGTTGGGAAGGGGAAAAAAGGTTGTGTCCGTGGGGTAGGTGCAGAAGAAAGACCATCTTCCAGCCAAACTAAAATGTCTACTTCTTTTAGCGGACAATGTGATAAGATCCCTTTCTTACGGCCACGCCAATCGCTACAAATTCCAGATGAGGCACAAAAACAGCATGTGCTTCAACGGATATCAAGTGCTCCTTTAAGTGGGCTCTCCTCCACATCAACTTCAACATCACAAATACTCCAGTCCTCAAAGGTGTCACCCAAATCGCACTTGCTTCCTCACAGCTCCCAAATCTCCAGCTGCCCGTCTGAGTATGAGGTAGAACAGATGGTTGAGTCTGCAGAGCTGTTTACTCATACTATAGCCTGGGAATCAGAGGTCGACTCCAGCGCTTCTGTGAATCCAGACGAGGAAATGATCTGCACTGATGCCCAGAATCTTTATGAGTCGGATCCAGGACCAGACGCAGAAGGTTCTGACCATAATGTAGACCCTCATTCCCAAACTGTAACTCCTGTTGGTGGAGACAATGAGGAAGACGATGATAAGACTCAAATACCTGATTGGAGCGACAACTTTAGTTTTTTGTCAGGGCAGGAACAGGTTGGCTCTGAGGACGACGGGTGTGATAACGCACAGGGTGATGATGATGAGGTCGGAGATCCCACTTACTGTCAACCCACAGTCAGCCAAGAGATGAGGTCAGCAGAGGAGGTGGAGGAAGATGCTAGTGACGACGAGGTCAGGTTGCGCCTTCCTGGACAGAGACGTAGTACTGGAAGCACGTCAACAACTGCATCCTCAAACACAACTCTGCCTCTCACCACAAGTCGTGGTGGCTCTTCAGGTCGCATGGGTGCTAAGCCTTGCATAGCCTGGGCATTTTTTCAGATCGATAAAGATGACCCAACTCGTGTTATCTGTAACATTTGTCAGCAAAAGCTAAGTAGAGGCCAAAAAATACATAGTTTGAGTACTTCATGCATGAACCGGCACATGGACATGAAGCATAAGTTGCAGTGGGAAGCTCAGTGTGCTACAATGCGGTCTAGCCGGCCGGGCCAACCGCTGTCTGCCATATCTTGTGCATCCGCGGCCTCTTCATCCTCTGTGACTGGGGGGACAGCAGTCATACCTGTTTTGGGGCGCAGACCTGCCACCTCTTTACCCGCAACAGCCAGCGTGATTGGCAGGTCATCATTTTCTTTGGAGGTGGTAACACCAGCTGGTCTTGAGCGCTGTCCGACATCGATAGCACCACCTTTGGATCAAGGCAACCTAACATGTCCGCCTGCATCTTCCTCACAGACTGGCAGTTTGCCGGGGACACCCTTATCAACCCCGTCTAAGCACAATAGCCAGCCCTCGGTCCCTCAGATGTGGAGAAGTAAAAGACCATTTCCTCCTAGCCATGAGAAAGCTAAGAGGTTGAATTTCACCATCTGCAAGCTCTTGGCTACAGAAATGCTGCCTTTCCGCCTGGTGGACACAGAGGATTTTCGAGACCTTATGTCCGTCGCAGTGCCCCAGTACCAGATGCCCAGTCGGCACTACTTCTCAAAGAAAGGTGTGCCTGCGCTCCACCAGCATGTCGCACACAACATCACCGCTTCTTTGAGAAACTCTGTGTGTGACAGGGTGCATTTCACCACAGACACTTGGACGAGTAGGCATGGACAGGGGCTTTACATGTCGCTGACTGGGCACTGGGTAACTATGGTGACAGCAGGACAAGGGGCTGCTGTCCAAGTCTTGCCGTCCCCACGAGTTGTGCGTCAATCCTCTTTATGTCATTTTTCCTCCACTGCTTCTGCCTCCTCAACCTCCTCTCGGTCTTCCACCTGCACCCAAAGGCTGTCTGGTCATGCCACAAGCTTTCTAACTGCGCAGAAGGGATCCTGCACACCTCCTTACTATGCTGGCAGTAGGGCTGAACGTCATCAGGCGGTTTTTACATTGAAATGTCTGGGCAATGTGAGTCACACAGCTGAGGAGTTGTGGTCAGCTCTGGAGAACCAATTTCATGAATGGTTGTCTCCACTGGACCTGAAACCAGGGAAGGCCGTGTGCGACAATGCTGCAAACCTGGGTGCGGCCCTTCGCCGGGGCAATGTCACACACGTGCCTTGTATGGCTCACGTGTTGAACCTGGTTGTCCAGCAATTTTTAGCCCACTATCCCAGACTAGATGGACTTCTGCAGAGGGCACGGTCGCTGTGTGCTCACTTCCGCCGTTCGCATCCCGCAGCTCAGCGACTTACATCTCTACAGAAGTCGTTGGGCCTGCCACTTCACCGGCTAAAATGCGATGTGCCTACCCGGTGGAATTCAACTCTGCACATGTTGCAGCGACTGTGGCAGCACCGACAAGCCCTGGTGCAATACGTTCTGACGTATAGCCTGGGCCAACGAGATTCAGAGGTGGGGCAAATCACGCTGGAGGAGTGGTCTCAGATCAGGGACCTATGCACCCTTCTGCACAGTTTTGAAATGGTGACGAAGATGTTTAGTGCTGACGATGCCATTATCAGCATGACTATTCCGGTGATTTACATGCTGGAGCACATGTTAAACAGAATTCGGAGTCAGGTGGTGGCACAAGAGGAGGTGGAGGAAGTAGAGGAGGAGGAGTTGTATGCGGAAGGGCTAACATCTGCAAGGTCCAGACGGTCGGCAGCACCAAGGCGGCAGGCATGTGAGGGTGGGGGAGATGATTTTACCAGGGCGCATGGTAGCAGCCAAACTAGTGAGGAAGGTGCAGGAGCCCAGGAAGAAGTGGAGGATGAACTGATGGAAGACTCATCAGATGAGGGAGACCTTGATCACATTTCTGTTGTGCGAGGTTGGGGGGAGAGGACAGAGGAAGGAAGCATGATTGCTACCTCGCCACCAACACAACAGGGACTTGGTGCTCCTGGATGCGCAACACACATGAGTGCCTTCTTGCTGCACTACCTGCAACATGACCCTCGAATTGTGAGAATTAGAAATAATCCTGACTACTGGGTTGCCACACTGTTAGATCCCCGGTACAAAAGTAAATTTGCAGAAATTATTCCTGCCATAGAAAGGGATGCACGCATGCAGGAGTATCAGCAGAGACTGTTGCAGAATCTTACATGTGCTTTTCCACAAAATACCAGTGGTGCACGTAGTGAATCTCACAGTTCCAACTTGCCAACCGTGGGACCGTCAAGTGTTCAGCACTCAAACCGTAACAGAACCACAGTATCTGCTGGTAACATCAATTTTGCGGAATCATTTCACCACTTTTTTAGCCCATCCTTTGCAAGGCCACAGGAGACAAGAAGTCTGACACATAGTCAACGCCTAGAGACGATGGTACAGGAGTATCTCCAAGTAAACATTGAAGCCACGACTGTGTCACTGGACCCTTGCTCTTTTTGGGCTTCCAATCTGGATAAATGGCCGGAGCTAGCCACTTACGCCTTGGAGATCTTGTCATGCCCCGCAGCCAGCGTTCTGTCTGAACGTGTGTTCAGCGCTGCTGGTGGTGTGCTGACAGATAAGCGCACGCGGCTCTCCACTGATAATGTAGACAGACTCACGTTCATAAAGATGAACAAATCATGGATCCGAAACGACTTTTCTACCCCTGTGTCATCCTGGGGAGAGTAAAAGCTTGATGATTGGTTAAAATCACCCTACCAACCGTTTTAAGCTTTCAAATTACTAATCATGTTTATCTGTATCTTGACTGGAAAATAATTTGGGCTTTGTAGCAGTGTGCAGCACTGATCCTATTAGGCCATCTATAATAAGCTTCACCAGATTTAAAATTAAAAATAATTTTTAGCTGCATCTAGCCCGGAAAATAATTTTGGGGCTCCGAGATGCGCAAGACACATAAGTGCCTTCTTGCTGCACTACCTGCAGCATGACCCTCATATTGTCAGAATTCGAAGTAATCATGACTACTGGGTTGCCACACTCTTAGATCCCCCAAACTTTTCGATCAACCTTTTCATTTTAATAAAGACCAAAAAAATGGTCATTTTTGAAATTATAAGCATTAGCAGGTTGTTAGAAACTGAAATCAAACAGTTTTCAACTCAAAACTTTATTCTAGGTGATGTTACATTTTCACATAGGACCCCTTGTTCGAAAGGAGCTTCTGAACTCTCTCGTCCATTGAATTTGTCAGGTTTTGGATGGCTTCTGCTTCAATTGTTTTGCATGAGGACAGAATACCCTCCCAGAGCTGTTGCTTAGATGTGAACTGCCTCCCGCCATCATAGACACTCCTTTTAATGATGCTCCAAAGGTTCTGAATGGGGTAGAGGTCAGGGGAGCATGGGGGTCACACCATAAGTTTGTCCCCTTTTATGCCCATATCAGCCAGAGATGCAGATGTTTTATGTGCAGCATGAGATGGTGCATTATCATGCAGAAAAATGATCTTGCTGTGAAATACACGGTTCTTCTTCTTGAACCATGGCAGGAAGTGCTGTTTGAGAAAATCCACATACATTATGGAGTTCATCTTTAGCGCCTTCAGGGATCCTAAAGGGGCCGACAATCTCTCTCCCCATGATTCCAGCCCAAAACATTACTCCACCTCCTCCTTGTTGGCGCTGTAGCCGTGTTTGTGTGGGGTGTCCATCAACCAGCCATCCTCCACTCCATTCATCTGGACCATCGAGCGCTGCACGGCACTCATCCGTGAACAAAACAGTTTTGAAATCAGTCTTCATGTAATGTTTGGCCCACTGGAGCCGTTTCTGCTTGTGTGAAGTGGATAGAGGAGGTCGACAGGATGGCATATGCACAGCTGCAAACCTCTGAAGGACCCTGCATCTTGTTGTTCGGGGGACGTTGGAGGCACAAGCAGCTTCAAAAACTTGTCTGCTGCTATGACAAGGCTTTTTTGCCGCTGCTGTTTCAACCTGACGTAATTGCCTGTAGGAAAGAGTCCTCAATTTGCCCTTATCAGCACGCACACGTGTGTACTGTGAATCAGCTACATACTTCTTGATTGCCAAGACATTTCATCCTGATCATCGCACAATGTTGATTGTAGTCATGCCTTGACCTAAACACTCCACAATTTGTTGCTTCTCAGCAGCCGACACATCCTTTTTCTTTCCCATTTTGGCAGAAAATGTAGGCTGCTTAATAATGTGAGAGAACCTTCTTAAGTAGTCTTGCCTTTCATTGGACACACCTGCCAAACTAATTAGCACAGGTGTCTGCAATTGCTTACAGTGATATAAAAAGCCCTGACACACATCACCATCAATGAGTTTAACTGACAAACAAACAAATTCTTCCCTTATCACTCCTAAACACTTTTTGCATAATAATTTGGAACGCGGTGTACATGTGCTTTTCCACAAAACACCAGTGGTTCACGTAGTGAATCTTACAGTTCTAACTTGCCAACCGTGGTCTGTATGGAGTTGTTCAATAAAGGGCCCAAAATTAAGATAACATAGATGGGAGAGGTCTCTATGAATAGGAATTCCTAAGTATTTGATACCCTGTGAGGGCCAGGCAAAGGGAAAGTTGGACTGGATGGAATCCTATATGGATTTAGGGAGGGAGACATCGAGGGCCTCAGACTTCGCTGCATTGATTTTAAAATTTTACCATGTAACAAAGTGATCTATTTCAGCCATAACAGCAGGGATGGATATATGTGATTGAGTGATATATACTAGGACATCATCAGCAAATAGAGAGCACTTGTACTCGGTGCCTCCCACCTCAATCCACCTAATATTGGGGTTATGGCGAATTGATGAGAGCAGGTGCTCCGTCACTAGGATGTATAAGAGAGGGGACAGAGGACATCCTTGCCTTGTCCCATTGGTGATTGTGAAAGGTGATGAAAATGTTCTGACGCACCCCCTGGGCCTTGGCACACCCGGAGCCGGACCCTTTTTGGTGGATGCTGGTGGTTGTAGTCTTCGTGGCGGCGATCCGGTTCCGTGGCTCAGGGCGGTCAAACCAGTGGCGGAACTATTTATGTGGTTTTGATGTTTAAATGTCCGACTACGCCACCCGTGGATTGCGGTCAGAGTGAACCGCCGCTACAGGGCAGACCGCTAAGGCTGGTGTTGTGGGTGCAGCAGAGCGTAGCATAACTCCCCACGGGAGGAGTATAGCCTCAGGGCAGTGTATGCGGAGGATGGGGGTGATGGTGCAGGGCAGCAGCAGTAACGACACGGAGTCAGTGATGCAGTTCAGGGCCTTTACTCACAGTTCTTATTATCCAGACCACGTCTGCAGGTAACGGCTGCCCACGTCGTACTGTGCTCACCAGGTGAGGGGCTCAGACAACTCCCAGATAACTTTGGAGCGCTTCACAGGACCCCCTTTGTGTGTCCTTTGTCTGGCCTTTCTTACCAACCCTTCTGTCCGGCTGCCTCGGGCCTCCTCTTGGTAAACTTGGCGCCAGTTTCCCTGACCCTATGTGGTGCCTTCCTAGCGGGTGGAGCAAGGGGCTGCGCCACATAAAATGTCAGAGCCTCCGGTTTCTAGCTGAGGGTCGTTTCCTGCCTCCACTAGTTCGGGGACCGGTCTCCCCCTTTGGCCTGACCCCTCCACGCAGGTGGATTCGGGCATGCGGTGGCGACTCGCCCGTCCACACCCCTGGGATCCCTTCATTCCTCATTCCTGGAGCCTTCTCCGCTCCTCTTCCTTCCTTCTCCCTCTTGCAGGCCTGGGCCTCTGTTACTAGGCCCGCCTCCGGAGCAGAGCTCATGCAGAGCCCCTGCTCCCTGCCACTTCTGCTCAGACTTCTCTGCACTGAACTAAGATGGTGCCCACCTTTTATACTCCCTTCTCAATGCACCCAGGAACTGCTTCCTCCCTGCTCCTGCACTGCAGGGTTCCCCTTCCTCAGTGTTCCCTCCCCCCACTCCAGCCAGGGACAGGGACTGTCGTGCCCATCTCAGGGGCATATTGGTCGCCCTGCCCCACGGCAATGTGGTGTAATGCATGCAGGTGTCGGGTCCTGATCCACACTCCATCCTTATCTGAGAGTGAGATATCACACCTCTGGGTGAGGTGCAATACGTCTGTAGCAACCGAGCCCTCGGTGCTACAGTTCCATTTATCTTCAGCCTAGGTGACGTATTGTGATACAGGGCCGTGATTTTGGCTATAAAAGGGTCCCCTAGACCCCTACCCCAAGCTTTTTTAGAGAATCATATATGGCGTGCCAGGAGACTCTATGGAATGCTTTCTCAGCATCCAACGAGAGTATCTACTTACAAATTTTTAACTGCATCTAGCCCAGGAAATACTTTGTGCCTAGTAGCAGTGTCTGCTAGTCAGCGGATTATCCCGGCTGTTAAGCAAGCTACACCACCTGTAGTTTGGAGACTTAATTTTTTCAAAGGAAATGCTTCGGGACCACGGGATACTTAGTGAAGAGCATCAGGAGGCACCCCAAGGCATAGGGGATGGGACTGGCAGTAGGATGCCTTGCGGTGGACAGCCGAGCTCGATCCTTATAAAAGCTTTTTAACTGCAGCAGCTTTAGTGGACGCTACTGGAGCTGGAATTACGCGGCTGCTGGCATGAGACTTGCCCTCCAATAGATCCTTGTAAATGGATTTAAAGTGTATTCATTCAAATTAGAGGGACAATTTAAATTAAAAAGCTTAGAGCTGCCTCCACCACAGGGGGGCTCTCTCGACCCACCAGCGGACAGGCACCAGTATTGGGAGAGGGGGGCTGGCCGTCAGGTTCACCGCGGCTCTGGCACAAACCCGGCGACACGGAGGTGGCACGGGCAGGAGCGGACTGGCCGTCTCGGCTTCTCACTTTTTGGATTTTAGAAGGGCATGACATGCCTATATCTGTGTCTCCCCCTCCTTTTACTCCTCCACCTCTTTTCTTTTCGCATGACTATATGTACTTGTCACTTTTCCATGTGTTAGTTGTGTCTTCTGAGCAGTTTGTCAGCTTTTGGACACCTTTGAAGGTGTTTTCTATGTGTTTCTATGTGTTTTTGTTTCCCTGCCATTGGTTTTAACGGTGTTCGAAGGTGTTCGACCAACAGTTCGACGAACAGTTCGGCGAACACACGGGTGTTCGACGAACCGAACCGAACTCGAACACTACGGGGGTGGCTCAACACTATTTGTGTTGTCACTTATTGAAAAGCCTGTTAATTTGAAGAATTGTTTCCACATCTGCCTAATGCTTTTGTGCAGCATTTTATATGGATTACTCAACAATGTCCATTCTCTTGCCTCATTCCTAAATCTAACCTTGCCCAGCTCCTGATCCGGTCACTCTCCCTAACCCTTCTCTAGTTACGGTTAGAAATAAAGCAGAACTGTGAATTCAGCTTAGTAATGAGTGCCGCCAGTGCTGGGCCATGTGCGGCGCAGAGGACATGACGCAATCCTGTCTCCATTCATTATCTTCTATCATCTCGGTCTCTGCTTATGTACAGCATCGCTGTCTATGGCAGAGATATCTCACCTACCGCGCTCTGTGTAGGCAAAGTTGTGCAGGAACTGACTGCGCCACAACAAGAGGAAGCAGCGCTCGCATGCACCGATCATTAGGCAATAAGCGAAGCACTGGGGGAGAAGATGGGGCAAAATTTTCCACCTCTATTGACTTTGGCGCTTGGGGCAACCTCCCACCCCATGCTACAGCTCTGACTATGGGTCTCACTGGTTTGCTTAAATTACACCAGAAATTGCCATAAATTGCTGCACAAATTTCCGTCCGTTAATTACAACCACCGATGTAATGTGCGGGCAACCTAAGGTACTTACGAGGCGCACATCTCCTAATAAATGTGGCACATTTTATCTCTGCATAGTTTAACTCGGCGATATACAATAAAACACCAGTCTTAGAAAATTCCCTTCAGATTTGTAGATCCATATTATAATAGCCGAGATCCGACCACCATAAAGAGATGTGAGACATTACCCATCACGGAAAAATAACGGAAAAAGGTGGAGATTAACCCTACGTTGTGTCAGAACGTATTGATGGACCGAATCTTCTCCATCTCAGAGGTAACGCATCTATGAAGCGGTTAACGCGGCGAGATGTGCAGTGCGACTCGGTAATAGTTTTCATACCTAAATTTACAGCAGAGTAAATTTCAAGAAGAGATTTTTAAAAGCCGCTGAAATCAGAATACAGCGGAATATATCTGTAGGATAAAATTTTGTGCAACATGTTTATTTGCAAATCTATAAAAAAGTCAAAATCGTTCCATAAATTCTGCAAAATTTCCCTCCGCGGCTCATCTCTCTCGGTTTGGCTCTGGCTGGATCATGATTTATCCCAGGGACGGTAAATTGAAGGATTCTGTCTTTTTGACATTATGTTGTCGGCTGCAGGTTTTTTTTACTGCAATATTTTGCTTTCTTGTTTTCATTATTAATCAATTATTAATTAAACAATATAATTAGTAATGAGCGAGCATGCTCGCTACTGCTCAGTGCTCGCCCAAGCATCTCACTGCTGAAGATGCTCGGTGCTCTCCAAGTATTTCCGGGGTTGCTCGGCGGGAACTCGGGTCTACTCCCTGCATTTTTGGCGCTCTTTACAGAGCCAATGAACATGCAGGGCTTGCCAGCCAGTCACTGTAATGCCGCAGCCATGTTGTTTGTGGGCATTACAGTGATTGGTTGGCCGCACAGCTTCATCAGGTCTATATCAGACCTGGCGCCGCCGTGTTCTTCACAGTCACTCCGGATCAGACAGTGTAGGGACAGCGCTGCTGCGTCAGGGGGAGATTTGCTTGTTTCTAGTGAGTATAGGTATTCCACAACATATGTAAATATATATATATATATATACATATATATACAGTGGTGGCCAAAAGTATTGGCACCCCTGCAATTCTGTCAGATAATACTCAGTTTCTTCCTGAAAATGATTGCAATCACAAATTCTTTGGTATTATTATCTTCATTTAATTTGTCTTCAATGAAAAAACACAAAAAGAATTGTCCTAAAGCCAAATTGGATACAATTTCATACCAAACCTAAAAAAGGGGGTGGACAAAAGTATTGGCACTGTTTGAAAAATCATGTGATGCTTCTCTAATTGGTGTAATTAACAGCATCTGTAACTTACCTGTGGCACCTAACAGGGGTTGGCAATAACTGAATCACACTTGCAGCCAGTTAACATGGATTAAAGTTGACTCAACCTCTGTCCTGTGTCCTTGTGTGTACCACATTGAGCATGGAGAAAAGAAAGAAGACCAAAGAACTGTCTGAGGACTTGAGAAACCAAATTGTGAGGAAGCATGAGCAATCTCAAGGCTACAAGTCCATCTCCAAAGACCTGAATGTTCCTTTGTCTTCCGTGCGCAGTGTCATCAAGAAGTTTAAAGCCCATGGCACTGTGGCTAACCTCCCTAGATGTGGACGGAAAAGAAAAATTGACGAGAGATTTCAACGCAAGAAAAAAAGAGGCATTCAAAGAAAAGAACACGGTCCCTACAGTCAAACATGGCGGAGGTTCCCTGATGTTTTGGGGTTGCTTTGCTGCCTCTGGCACTGGACTGCTTGACCTTGTGCATGGCATTATGAAGTCTGAAGACTACCAACAAATTTTGCAGCATAATGTAGGGCCCAGTGTGAGAAAGCTGGGTCTCCCTCAGAGGTCATGGGTCTTCCAGCAGGACAATGACCCAAAAGCACTATAAAATGGTTTGAGAGAAAACACTGGAGACTTCTAAGGTGGTCAGCAATGAGTCCAGACCTGAATCCCATAGAACACCTGTGGAGAGATCTCAAAATTGCAGTTTGGAGAAGGCACCCTTCAAATATCAGGGACCTGGAGCAGTTTGCCAAAGAAGAATGGTCTACAATTCCAGCAGAACATTATAGGAAACTCATTGATGGTTACTGGAAGCGGTTGTTCGCAGTTATTTTGGCTAAAGGTTGTACAACCAAGTATTAGGCTGAGGGTGCCAATACTTTTGTCTGGCCCATTTTTGGAGTTTTGTGTGAAATGATCAATGATTTGATTTTTGCTTCATTCTCTTTTGTGTTTTTTCCTTGCAAGCAAATTAAATGAAGATAATACTAAAGAATTTGTGATTGCAATCATTTTCAGGAAGAAACTGAGTATTATCTGACAGAATTGCAGGGGTGCCAATACTTTTGGCCACCACTGTATATCCATCTGAACTAACAGTCCTTCTGAGCACTATTCCAGCAGCAAATATAGCAGGCAGGCAGGGTATATAGGCAGGCAGGCAGGGTATATAGCAGACTGCAGTGCATATAGCACAAGAGGCTCCATTCCAGTTCTGCCTTCTGCTGCTGTTAGATATTTCTAGACATAGGTCTCGGGGCCAGGAAAAATTTTCTTTGGATCTTAATCCTCATTATTTGCTTAAAAAGCAATCCAGAGAACACGGTTTTTCTGCGCCATTTGCTTGTTGGCACTGCAGAATACAGCCAGGTCCTTTCCATATTACAGCGCTAAAAATCCAGCTATTTAAAACCGTGTTTTCTCCGTCACACGGATCACATATACGTTTTCAGAAAATACTGCCATTTCTGGTCTCCATTAAAAATTTCCTCTAGTGTGTCAGTGAAGCAATTCACACCAGTTTGCTGTTCAAACTACTTACCTACAGGCCAGGTATTTAAAATTCTGTTTTCTCCGTAACACAGATCCAATATAAGTTCGCTCCAAACTCAGTCATTTGTAGTGAGCGTGGAAGATATTGTCCTCCATTTAAAATGGACAAGGCAAGTGGCAAGGGACGGGGAACTGGACGTGATGGTGATGATGCATGCAGAGGCCGAGGACAAGGCCGTGGGCAAGCTGAAATTGTGCCACAACAAACACCCACATATTCTCACTCGACCTTCCTGTCCCAATTCAAAAGGGACCGCAGTACACCACTATTGAACCCAGAGCAGTGTCAAAAGGTTGTTGGTTAGATAGCGGATAATGCTTCCAGTCACTTAGTCACCACCACCACCCTGTCTTCCACACTGTCAAGTTTCAGTAGCCGTGAGTCTGGACTGCATATTCCTCACCCTGATCCTTCTTCCTCCCACCATACTGAGTGCCCGGAGACAACTGATCCCACACTTGGACAATCTGAAGAGCTGTTCACTTTTCCATTTATAGATTCGGGCCTCTCTCCCGGTCCGCTTGAAGCGGGGCAAGGGGAGATCTCGTGTAGTGATGCCCAAATATTTGAGGAGCCATGGTCACATGAAGGCGATGGTGGGAAAGTGTCACAAGAGGTGGATGATGATGAAACACAATTGCCAGAAAGTCCGAAGGAGAACCAGTGTGTGGAAGTGGAAGACGAGGTGGTACATGATATAGTAACTGACCCAACCAGGAGGACATGCAGAGTGAGGACAGCAGCACACAGGGGGAGCACCCCAACAGGCAGGAAGAAGCAGTGTGGTGGCCGCAGACAGAAGGCAGGCAACCGTTCCTCGTAACACCAACACGAAGGAAGTTGCCAGTACAACTGTTAGTTCTTCCCGAGTCTGGTTGTTTTTTAAAGACTCTGCCAATAACCCCAAAAAGGCCATTTGCACCACCTGCCAGGCCAGCATCAGCAGGGGTGGCAAAAAGACCAGCCTGACCACCACCAGCATGATCAGGCACATGGCAGCAAAGCAACCGACTTTGTGGGCTGAACCCCAGGGTCCAGGAACAGTTTCTGCAGGTGGCAACATTGCTTCTTCCGCTGTTGTGCATGCAAGCCAATCCCATGTCCATGGTGCATGCGAAGATGCCTCCTGCCCTGCACCTGTCGTTGCGCACTCTCAAGTAGCAGCATCAGGAAGCACGTCCATGTCCTTGTCCCAGCGCAGCGTTCAGTTGTCCATACCCCAGTCCTTGGAACACAAGCGCAAATTTTTCAGCCAACGCCTCACAGGCCACACTACTAAATTCTCACATTTCATGACTTCTTGCACTCGAAATGTTGCCTTTTAGGCTCGTGGAGACGGAAACATTCCGTACTCGGTGGCCAGCCGCCACTATTGACAATATGGAAAGGAGTCTGCTGCTCAATGAGCAGCTGCTCACTGGGGTAGATGTGGGGGAGGGTGGTAGTAGGGAGCTGCAGGACAGTGAGGCCGCTAGTTGGGTGACAGTTAGAAGGGGGGGTAGAGGGAAGAGTGCCAGGGGGGCTAGTCCTGATCTGGCACACCCCAATAAGTTTGCAAAGTTGGCAGATGAGGGGAGTGACAGTATAGGGGTAGCACTGCTGCAGCAAGGCATGTCCCCTGAAAGCCGGAGGAGTGTCAGCTCCAGTAAAGAGGGAAATGAGAGAGCAGGGCAGGGCAGGCAGGTACTGGTAGTGGGGGACTCAATTATTAGGGGAACAGATAGGGCAATCAGTCACAAAGACAGGGATCATCGAACAGTGTGCTGCCTACCTGGCGCTCGAGTCCGGCACATCGCTGATCGGGTTGACAGATTACTGGGAGGGGCTGGTGAGGATCCAGCGGTCATGGTGCACATTGGCACAAATGACAAAGTTAGAGGTAGGTGGAAGGTCCTTAAAGATGATTTCAGGGAATTTGGCTGCAAGCTGAAAGCAAGGACCTCCAAGGTGGTATTCTCTGAAATACTACCGGTACCACGTGCCACGCAATAGAGGCAACGGGAGATTAGGGAGATAAATAAGTGGCTCAAGAACTGGTGTAGGAAGGAGGGATTTGGGTTCCTGGAGAACTGGGCCGACTTCTCAGTTGGCTACAGACTCTACGCTAGGGACCGGCTGCACCTCAATGGGGAGGGTGCAGCTGTGCTGGGGGAGAAAATGGCTAGAAGGTTGGAGGAGTGTTTAAACTAGGGATTGGGGGGGAGGGTATTCATTTTATAGGTGGGAAAGATAGTGCAGATAGTGACCTGGGCACAAATAAAGAAATTGGGGGTGGGGTTAGAATAGTCAATAAAGTAAGAAGGAATAGAGGTACAGAGAGATACATAAAATGCATGTACACTAATGCCAGAAGCCTCACCAACAAAATGGAGGAATTAGAATTAATTTTGTTGGAAAATAATTATGACATGGTAGGGATATCTGAGACGTGGCTGGACGAGAGCCATGACTGGGCAGTTAATTTACAGGGCTATAGTCTGTTCAGAAATGACCGTACAAACAAGCGAGGGGGGGTGTGTGTGTTTATATGTAAAATCATCCTTAAAACCCGTCTTGCGGGAGGATATATGTGAATATAATGAAAATGTAGAGTCCCTGTGGGTGGAGATAAGGGGAGGGGGAAAAAATAATAAATTACTGATAGGGGTTTGTTATAAGTCTCCAAAAATAATGGAAGTAGAAGAGAATATCCTCGTAAAGCAAATAGATGAAACAGCGACTCAAGGAGAAGTTATTATTATGGGAGACTTCAACTACCCTGAAATACATTGGGGGACAGAAACCTGTAGTTCAAGCAAAGGTAATAGGTTTTTGACAACTATGAGAGACAATTACCTTTCACAACTGGTTCAGGACCCAACAAGAAAGGGGGCACTGCTAGACCTAATATTAACCAATAGGCCAGACCGCATATCAAATATACGAGTTGGGGGTCACATGGGTAATAGTGATCACAAAATAATACGTTTTCATTAGTGTTGAGCATTCCGATACTGTAATATCGGGTATCGGCCGATATTCGCAGTATCGGAATTCCGATACTTAATTCCGATACTTTTACAATATCGAATACCGGAATCGGAAGTTCCCATAATGCCTGCGCTCTGCAGTGTCTGTGAAGGATGACAAGCTGGATGGCAGCGCGATCCAGCCTGTCATCAGAATGCCATCCCAGCGGGGGAGAATTCTCCTGATTGTTTAAAAGCCGGCGCGCGGTAAAAAGCCGCCGGCTTTTAAACAATCACACAGCCCCATACTGCTTCCCCGCAGCCTCCCACCCCGATCCTCCGCTCCCCTCGCCACCTCCCATCCCGATCGTAAGTTAGGACCGGGCAGGGAGCGCAGCACCAAGGAGCGAAGGACCCGGGCGGGGAAGCCGGCAGTGAAAAGACTTCACCGCCGGCTTTCCCGTTCTGTGCTGCGCTTTCCCGCCGGTTATTTCAAATGAACAGCTGAGGTATCAGGTGATGCCGATCAGCTGTTCATTTGAAGTAGCCGCGGTGCCCTCAGAGGGTTCATGTGAGTTCATGCTTGACTGCATGAACTCACATGAACTTTCCCACGACCGCACAGGTCAGCCACACCTCACAGACCATCAGACCGGTCATGATTAGTGTTGAGCATTCCGATACTGTAATATCGGGTATCGGCCGATATTCGCAGTATCGGAATTCCGATACTTAATTCCGATACTTTTACAATATCGAATACCGGAATCGGAAGTTCCCATAATGCCTGCGCTCTGCAGTGTCTGTGAAGGATGACAAGCTGGATGGCAGCGCGATCCAGCCTGTCATCAGAATGCCATCCCAGCGGGGGAGAATTCTCCTGATTGTTTAAAAGCCGGCGCGCGGTAAAAAGCCGCCGGCTTTTAAACAATCACACAGCCCCATACTGCTTCCCCGCAGCCTCCCACCCCGATCCTCCGCTCCCCTCGCCACCTCCCATCCCGATCGTAAGTTAGGACCGGGCAGGGAGCGCAGCACCAAGGAGCGAAGGACCCGGGCGGGGAAGCCGGCAGTGAAAAGACTTCACCGCCGGCTTTCCCGTTCTGTGCTGCGCTTTCCCGCCGGTTATTTCAAATGAACAGCTGAGGTATCAGGTGATGCCGATCAGCTGTTCATTTGAAGTAGCCGCGGTGCCCTCAGAGGGTTCATGTGAGTTCATGCTTGACTGCATGAACTCACATGAACTTTCCCACGACCGCACAGGTCAGCCACACCTCACAGACCATCAGACCGGTCATGATTAGTGTGTGTGCGGGGTGTGTGTGCGGGGTGTCTGTGTGCGGGGTGTCTGTGTGCGGGGTGTCTGTGTGCGGGGTGTCTGTGTGCGGGGTGTCTGTGTGCGGGGTGTCTGTGCGATGTTTGTGCGGGTGTCTGTGCGGGTGTCTGTGCGTGCAGGCAGACATAGGCCGATGTGACACTACTACTCCCATCGGCCTATGTCTGTCCCCCGTCCACTCGTGCCAGCAGGATCAGCTCGATGGGAGCAGTAGTTCCCATCAGTCTGATCCTGCTATTTAAATTGCCCTACTGTGCCCCAATAAATGTTAAATACATGTCATTGGTGGCCAGTGGTTACCTACAATAAATTAGTTCATACATTACCTGTCCCCGCCGATCGCCACCTAAAATAAAGTAAAAAATAAAAAACTACACCTATACTCACCTAGACACCTAATTCCCCGAAGCCATCGATCTCCTGTAATAAAATATAAAATAATAAACCACAACCTTATCCTTACCCCTCCGGAGTAGTCCACGAGTGTCCCACGAAGATCTCCAGTTCAGAGCAGCCACATAGAATGTGACCGCTCTGAACCGCTGCCGCCGCTAGAATGACGGGGCCGTAAAGCAGCCCCGTCATTGCATAAGCGGGTTCACCGGAGTTCAGGCAGCGCTGCTCCGGTTAGCTGCTTTACGGCCCTGCTGTATCGTGAGAAATTCCCACGGTACAGCACTGCCGTAAAGGAGGTCTCCGGAGCTGCGCTGCCTGAATGCACTCCGGTGACCTCAGTCAGTGGCTCCCGCTGCCGGGAGCGGACGTGTTCCCGGCAGTGTGAGCTTACAGCAGCCATGCACAGCTGTCACCATCTCCAGATGTGACAGCTGTGCATGGGAGATCAGCACAGGAACGTGGACAGGTAACTATTATTTTTAGTGAACTAAGAATTAAATAAAATGGTGTGTTTTATTTCAAATAAATTATTTTTTTCTGGGTGTAGTGTGTGTTTTTTCTTTTTAACACTTTGTAGGTTAGTAATGGGGGTGTCTTATAGACGCCCATCATTACTAACCTGGGCTTCATGGCAGCTGGCGCTGACATGAACCCCACCACTATTACCCCCTGCCACCGCACCAGGGCAGCGTGGAAGAGCGAGGCTAAGTGCCAGAATTGGCGCATCCTACGGATGCGCCATTTCTGGGGCGGCTGACGGCTGGTGTTTCTAGCCTGGGAGGGGGCCATTATTCATGGCACCCTTCCTGGGCTATTAATATCAGCCCCCAGCTGTCTGCCTAGCCTTTGCTAGCTATTAAAATAGGGGGGACCCCACGTCATTTTTTTGGGGGGGGTCCCCCATTTTAATAGCTAGTAAAGGCTAGGTATTCAGCTGGGGGCTGATATTAGTAGCCTGGGAAGCTCCGTGGGTTTTACCCCCTTCCCAGGCTTCAAACATCTGCCCCAGCCGTCTGCTTAACCTCCGCTAGAGACTAAAATTATGGGGGATCCCACGCCATTTTTTTTTTAAATAAATCCTTTATTTTAACACTAAATGACATTTGAGGAGTTAATAAAGATGCAGTCCCTAAATTATTATTTATTTTTTAATTAATTTTTCCCAAAACTTTTGACGTGGGCTTCGCCATATTTTTGTATGCCAGCCAGGTACAGCATCCAGCTTCTATGAACGCGCCATTTTCCGGGGCGGCTGCGGACTGCAATTTTCAGCGGGGGGGGGGGGAGGGGGGCAGAAAGCTTGGGCCTCCCTGCGCTGCGGATTCCAGCCCCCAGCTGCCTAGTTGTACCTGGCTGGACACAAAAATAGGGAGAAGCTCCACGTTTTTTTTTTTTTTTCATTATTTCATGAAATTCATGGAATAATTAAGAAAAAAAGGGCTTCCCTATATTGTTGTGTCCGGCTAGGTACAAATAGGCAGCTGGTGGTTGGGGGCAGCCCGTTCCTGCCTGCTGTACCTGGCTGGACACAAATATAGTGCAAAGCCCCACGTCAATTTTTTTTAATTATTTCAGGAAATTCATGAAATAATTAAAAAAAAATTGACGTGGGGCTTCGCTCTATATTTGTGTCCAGCCAGGTACAGCAGGCAGGAACGGGCTGCCCCCAACCACCAGCTGCCTATTTGTACCTAGCCGGACACAACAATATAGGGAAGCCCTTTTTTTCTTAATTATTCCATGAATTTCATGAAATAATTAAAAAAAAAAAATGCGTGGGGCTTCGCCCTATTTTTGTGTCCAGCCAGGTACAACAAGGCAGCTGGGGGCTGGAATCCGCAGCGCAGGGAGGCCCAAGCTTTCTGGGCCCCACCCGCTGCAAATTGCAGTCCGCAGCCGCCCCGGAAAATGGCGCGTTCATAGAAGCGCCATCTTCTGGCGCTGTACCCAACTCATCCAGGGCCCTGGTGCGGTGGCTCACTGGGTAATAAAGGGGTTAAGGCCAGCTTGGCATTATCAGCTGGCCCTAAGCCCGAAATTCATGGGGTCACGCCAATATTAGACATGACCGCCATGAATTTCTAGTAAAGTATTTAAAAAAAACACAAACACCCAGAAAAAAGTCCTTTAATTGAAATAAAGACACAATTCTTTATTGTTCTAAATTAAACCATACTTACCATCACGCCCATTCCAGCTGAAGCCAACGATCTCCTGCAATAAAAGTAAAATAATAAAGCAACCTCATCCTTACCTTTCCATGGCTCCCACGACAGCTTCAGCTCTGCTTCATCGAGATGACAGGCTGGACCGCAGCAGAAAGTTGCCATCCAGCCTGTCATCCCGCAGACACTGAGAAGCGCAGGCATGCTTGCGCTCCTCAGTGTCAGGCTGTGACGGCATCCCGATAAGCCGAGTCTCTCACGCTCACCGCATGCGCAGGAGAATTTTCCCACGCTGTCAGTGACGTGCATGAGGTGAGCTGAGTTCATTGGACATGACCTCGGCTCATCTGGATGCCGTCACAGCCAGACACTGAGGAGCGCAAGCATGCCTGCGCTTCTCAGTGTCTGCGGGATGATAGGCTGGATGGCAGCGTTCTGCTGCGGTCCAGCCTGTCATCTCGATGTAGCAGAGCTGGAGCCGTCGTGGGAGCCATGGAAAGGTAAGGATGAGGTTGCTTTATTATTTTTCTTTTATTGCAGGAGATCGTTGGCTTCAGCTGGAATGGGCGTGATGGTAAGTATGGTTTAATTTAGAACAATAAAGAATTGTGTCTTTATTTCAATTAAAGGACTTTTTTCTGGGTGTTTGTGTTTTTTTTAAATACTTTACTAGAAATTCATGGCGGTCATGTCTAATATTGGCGTGACCCCATGAATTTCGGGCTTAGGGCCAGCTGATAATGCCAAGCTGGCCTTAACCCCTTTATTACCCAGTGAGCCACCGCACCAGGGCCCTGGATGAGTTGGGTACAGCGCCAGAAGATGGCGCTTCTATGAACGCGCCATTTTCCGGGGCGGCTGCGGACTGCAATTTGCAGCGGGTGGGGCCCAGAAAGCTTGGGCCTCCCTGCGCTGCGGATTCCAGCCCCCAGCTGCCTTGTTGTACCTGGCTGGACACAAAAATAGGGCGAAGCCCCACGCATTTTTTTTTTTTAATTATTTCATGAAATTCATGGAATAATTAAGAAAAAAAGGGCTTCCCTATATTGTTGTGTCCGGCTAGGTACAAATAGGCAGCTGGTGGTTGGGGGCAGCCCGTTCCTGCCTGCTGTACCTGGCTGGACACAAATATAGAGCGAAGCCCCACGTCAATTTTTTTTTAATTATTTCATGAATTTCCTGAAATAATTAAAAAAAATTGACGTGGGGCTTTGCACTATATTTGTGTCCAGCCAGGTACAGCAGGCAGGAACGGGCTGCCCCCAACCACCAGCTGCCTATTTGTACCTGGTTGGACACAACAATATAGGGAAGCCCTTTTTTTCTTAATTATTTCATGAATTTCATGAAATAATTAAAAAAAAAAAATACGTGGAGCTTCGCCCTATTTTTGTGTCCAGCCAGATACAACTATGCAGCTGGGGGCTGGAATCCGCAGCGCAGGGAGACTCAAGCTTTCTGGGCCACCCCCGCTGCAAATTGCAGTCCGCAGCCGCCCCAGAAAATGGCGCGTTCATTGAAGCGCCATCTTCTGGCGCTGTACCCAACTCATCCAGGGCCCTGGTGCGGTGGCTCACTGGGTAATAAAGGGGTTAAGGCCAGCTTGGCATTATCAGCTGGCCCTAAGCCCGAAATTCATGGGGTCACGCCAATATTAGACATGACCACCATGAATTTCTAGTAAAGTATTTAAAAAAACACAACACCCAGAAAAAAGTCCTTTAATTGAAATAAACACACAATTCTTTATTGTTCTAAATTAAACCATACTTACCATCACGCCCATTCCAGCTGAAGCCAACGATCTCCTGCAATAAAAGTAAAATAATAAAGCAACCTCATCCTTACCTTTCCATGGCTCCCACGACAGCTTCAGCTCTGCTACATCGAGATGACAGGCTGGACCGCAGCAGAACGCTGCCATCCATCCTGTCATCCCGCAGACACTGAGAAGCACAGGCATGCTTGTGCTCCTCAATGTCTGGCTGTGACGGCATAAAGATGAGCCGAGGTCATGTCCAATGAACTCAGCTCACCTCATGTACGTCACTGACAGCGTGGGAAAATTCTCCTGCACTCAGCACTTCAGCGTGAGAATTTTCCCACACTGTCAGTGACGTGCATGAGGTGAGCTGAGTTCATTGGACATGACCTCACCTCATGTATGTCACTGACAGCGTGGGAGAATTCTCACGCTGAAGCGCTGAGTGCAGGAGAACTTTCCCACGCTGTCAGTGACGTGCATGAGGTGAGCTGAGTTCATTGGACATGAACTCGGCTCATCTGGATGACGTCACAGAGAGACACTGAGGAGCGCAAGCATGCCTGCCTTCTCAGTGTCTGCGGGATGACAGGCTGGATGGCAGCTTTCTGCTGCGGTCCATCCTGTCATCTCGATGTAGCAGAGCTGGAGCTGTCCTGGGAACCATCGAAAGGTAAGGATGAGGTTGCTTTATTATTTTTCTTTTATTGCAGGAGATCGTTGGCTTCAGCTGGAATGGGCGTGATGGTAAGTATGGTTTAATTTAGAACAATAAAGAATTGTGTCTTTATTTCAATTAAAGGACTTTACTCTGGGTGTTTGTGTTTTCTTTTAACTTTGACTATGGGGTTAGTAATGGGGGTGTCTTATAGACGCCTCTCCATTACTAACCTGGGCTTGATGTCAGCTGGCATTATAAGCTGACATCAACCCCAACCCTATTACCCCCTGCCACCGCACCAGGGCAGCGTGGAAGAGCGAGGCTAAGTGCCAGAATTGGCGCATCCTATGGATGCGCCATTTCTGGGGCGGCTGACGGCTGGTGTTTCTAGCCTGGGAGGGGGCCAATATTCATGGCACCCTTCCTGGGCTATTAATATCAGCCCCCAGCTGTCTGCCTAGCCTGTGCTAGCTATTAAATTAGGGGGGACCCCACGTTATTTTTTTGGGGGGGTTCCCCCATTTTAATAGCTAGTAAAGGCTAGGTATTCAGCTGGGGGCTGATATTAGTAGCCTGGGAAGCTCCGTGGGTATTACCCCCTTCCCAGGCTTCAAACATTTGCCCCAGCTGTCTGCTTAACCTCCGCTAGAGCCTAAAATTAAGGGGAACCCCACGCCAATTTTTTTTTAAAATAAATCCTTTATTTTAACACTAAATGACAAGTACAGTAATCAACACTGTCACTGTACTTCATATATATGTGACTGACATGTTTCTATCTATCTAATCTATGTGTGATTCTCTATTCTTTCTGTTCTAAATTGTCGGGTACAGATGCTGAATTGCCGGCCGGCTTTCTTAAAGAGACAGTGCATGAAAACACTATTATTTTTTTAAATAAATCCTTTACACTAAATGACAAGTACAGTAAGCAACACTGTCACTGTACTTCATATATATGTGACTGACATGTTTCTATCTATCTAATCTATGTGTGAAGCTCTATTCTTTCTGTTATAAATTGTCGGGTACCGCTGCTGAATTGCCGGCCGGCTTTTTTAAAGAGACGGTGCATGAAAACACTAATATTTTTTTTAATAAATCCTTTACACTAAATGACAAGTACAGTAAGCAACACTGTCACTGTACTTCATATATATGTGACTGACATGTTTCTATCTATCTAATCTATGTGTGATGCTCTATTCTTTCTGTTGTAAATTGTCGGGTACCGGTGTATGCCGCTGATGAATTGCCGGCTTTTCATGTCATTCTACATTATTCTTAGTTGTTTTACTTCATGTAGAATTAACCTACAAGGAAAGAAAGGGTTTATTTTCATTCCGATATTTGTGTCCCATTGACTTGCATTGGTTTCCGGTATCGGAATCGGCGATATCCGATACTTTTTGGGTATCGGCCCGATCCAATCCGATACGATATTTCCTGATATCGGAAGGTATCGCTCAACACTAGTCATGATTAGTGTGTGTGCGGGGTGTGTGTGCGGGGTGTCTGTGTGCGGGGTGTCTGTGTGCGGGGTGTCTGTGTGCGGGGTGTCTGTGTGCGGGGTGTCTGTGTGCGGGGTGTCTGTGCGATGTTTGTGCGGGTGTCTGTGCGGGTGTCTGTGCGTGCAGGCAGACATAGGCCGATGTGACACTACTACTCCCATCGGCCTATGTCTGTCCCCCGTCCACTCGTGCCAGCAGGATCAGCTCGATGGGAGCAGTAGTTCCCATCAGTCTGATCCTGCTATTTAAATTGCCCTACTGTGCCCCAATAAATGTTAAATACATGTCATTGGTGGCCAGTGGTTACCTACAATAAATTAGTTCATACATTACCTGTCCCCGCCGATCGCCACCTAAAATAAAGTAAAAAATAAAAAACTACACCTATACTCACCTAGACACCTAATTCCCCGAAGCCATCGATCTCCTGTAATAAAATATAAAATAATAAACCACAACCTTATCCTTACCCCTCCGGAGTAGTCCACGAGTGTCCCACGAAGATCTCCAGTTCAGAGCAGCCACATAGAATGTGACCGCTCTGAACCGCTGCCGCCGCTAGAATGACGGGGCCGTAAAGCAGCCCCGTCATTGCATAAGCGGGTTCACCGGAGTTCAGGCAGCGCTGCTCCGGTTAGCTGCTTTACGGCCCTGCTGTATCGTGAGAAATTCCCACGGTACAGCACTGCCGTAAAGGAGGTCTCCGGAGCTGCGCTGCCTGAATGCACTCCGGTGACCTCAGTCAGTGGCTCCCGCTGCCGGGAGCGGACGTGTTCCCGGCAGTGTGAGCTTACAGCAGCCATGCACAGCTGTCACCATCTCCAGATGTGACAGCTGTGCATGGGAGATCAGCACAGGAACGTGGACAGGTAACTATTATTTTTAGTGAACTAAGAATTAAATAAAATGGTGTGTTTTATTTCAAATAAATTATTTTTTTCTGGGTGTAGTGTGTGTTTTTTCTTTTTAACACTTTGTAGGTTAGTAATGGGGGTGTCTTATAGACGCCCATCATTACTAACCTGGGCTTCATGGCAGCTGGCGCTGACATGAACCCCACCACTATTACCCCCTGCCACCGCACCAGGGCAGCGTGGAAGAGCGAGGCTAAGTGCCAGAATTGGCGCATCCTACGGATGCGCCATTTCTGGGGCGGCTGACGGCTGGTGTTTCTAGCCTGGGAGGGGGCCATTATTCATGGCACCCTTCCTGGGCAATTAATATCAGCCCCCAGCTGTCTGCCTAGCCTTTGCTAGCTATTAAAATAGGGGGGACCCCACGTCATTTTTTTGGGGGGGGTCCCCCATTTTAATAGCTAGTAAAGGCTAGGTATTCAGCTGGGGGCTGATATTAGTAGCCTGGGAAGCTCCGTGGGTTTTACCCCCTTCCCAGGCTTCAAACATCTGCCCCAGCCGTCTGCTTAACCTCCGCTAGAGACTAAAATTATGGGGGATCCCACGCCATTTTTTTTTTAAATAAATCCTTTATTTTAACACTAAATGACATTTGAGGAGTTAATAAAGATGCAGTCCCTAAATTATTATTTATTTTTTAATTAATTTTTCCCAAAACTTTTGACGTGGGCTTCGCCATATTTTTGTATGCCAGCCAGGTACAGCATCCAGCTTCTATGAACGCGCCATTTTCCGGGGCGGCTGCGGACTGCAATTTTCAGCGGGGGGGGGGGAGGGGGGCAGAAAGCTTGGGCCTCCCTGCGCTGCGGATTCCAGCCCCCAGCTGCCTAGTTGTACCTGGCTGGACACAAAAATAGGGAGAAGCTCCACGTTTTTTTTTTTTTTTCATTATTTCATGAAATTCATGGAATAATTAAGAAAAAAAGGGCTTCCCTATATTGTTGTGTCCGGCTAGGTACAAATAGGCAGCTGGTGGTTGGGGGCAGCCCGTTCCTGCCTGCTGTACCTGGCTGGACACAAATATAGTGCAAAGCCCCACGTCAATTTTTTTTAATTATTTCAGGAAATTCATGAAATAATTAAAAAAAAATTGACGTGGGGCTTCGCTCTATATTTGTGTCCAGCCAGGTACAGCAGGCAGGAACGGGCTGCCCCCAACCACCAGCTGCCTATTTGTACCTAGCCGGACACAACAATATAGGGAAGCCCTTTTTTTCTTAATTATTCCATGAATTTCATGAAATAATTAAAAAAAAAAAATGCGTGGGGCTTCGCCCTATTTTTGTGTCCAGCCAGGTACAACAAGGCAGCTGGGGGCTGGAATCCGCAGCGCAGGGAGGCCCAAGCTTTCTGGGCCCCACCCGCTGCAAATTGCAGTCCGCAGCCGCCCCGGAAAATGGCGCGTTCATAGAAGCGCCATCTTCTGGCGCTGTACCCAACTCATCCAGGGCCCTGGTGCGGTGGCTCACTGGGTAATAAAGGGGTTAAGGCCAGCTTGGCATTATCAGCTGGCCCTAAGCCCGAAATTCATGGGGTCACGCCAATATTAGACATGACCGCCATGAATTTCTAGTAAAGTATTTAAAAAAAACACAAACACCCAGAAAAAAGTCCTTTAATTGAAATAAAGACACAATTCTTTATTGTTCTAAATTAAACCATACTTACCATCACGCCCATTCCAGCTGAAGCCAACGATCTCCTGCAATAAAAGTAAAATAATAAAGCAACCTCATCCTTACCTTTCCATGGCTCCCACGACAGCTTCAGCTCTGCTTCATCGAGATGACAGCCTGGATCGCAGCAGAAAGTTGCCATCCAGCCTGTCATCCCGCAGACACTGAGAAGCGCAGGCATGCTTGCGCTCCTCAGTGTCAGGCTGTGACGGCATCCCGATAAGCCGAGTCTCTCACGCTCACCGCATGCGCAGGAGAATTTTCCCACGCTGTCAGTGACGTGCATGAGGTGAGCTGAGTTCATTGGACATGACCTCGGCTCATCTGGATGCCGTCACAGCCAGACACTGAGGAGCGCAAGCATGCCTGCGCTTCTCAGTGTCTGCGGGATGATAGGCTGGATGGCAGCGTTCTGCTGCGGTCCAGCCTGTCATCTCGATGTAGCAGAGCTGGAGCCGTCGTGGGAGCCATGGAAAGGTAAGGATGAGGTTGCTTTATTATTTTTCTTTTATTGCAGGAGATCGTTGGCTTCAGCTGGAATGGGCGTGATGGTAAGTATGGTTTAATTTAGAACAATAAAGAATTGTGTCTTTATTTCAATTAAAGGACTTTTTTCTGGGTGTTTGTGTTTTTTTTAAATACTTTACTAGAAATTCATGGCGGTCATGTCTAATATTGGCGTGACCCCATGAATTTCGGGCTTAGGGCCAGCTGATAATGCCAAGCTGGCCTTAACCCCTTTATTACCCAGTGAGCCACCGCACCAGGGCCCTGGATGAGTTGGGTACAGCGCCAGAAGATGGCGCTTCTATGAACGCGCCATTTTCCGGGGCGGCTGCGGACTGCAATTTGCAGCGGGTGGGGCCCAGAAAGCTTGGGCCTCCCTGCGCTGCGGATTCCAGCCCCCAGCTGCCTTGTTGTACCTGGCTGGACACAAAAATAGGGCGAAGCCCCACGCATTTTTTTTTTTTAATTATTTCATGAAATTCATGGAATAATTAAGAAAAAAAGGGCTTCCCTATATTGTTGTGTCCGGCTAGGTACAAATAGGCAGCTGGTGGTTGGGGGCAGCCCGTTCCTGCCTGCTGTACCTGGCTGGACACAAATATAGAGCGAAGCCCCACGTCAATTTTTTTTTAATTATTTCATGAATTTCCTGAAATAATTAAAAAAAATTGACGTGGGGCTTTGCACTATATTTGTGTCCAGCCAGGTACAGCAGGCAGGAACGGGCTGCCCCCAACCACCAGCTGCCTATTTGTACCTGGTTGGACACAACAATATAGGGAAGCCCTTTTTTTCTTAATTATTTCATGAATTTCATGAAATAATTAAAAAAAAAAAATACGTGGAGCTTCGCCCTATTTTTGTGTCCAGCCAGGTACAACTAGGCAGCTGGGGGCTGGAATCCGCAGCGCAGGGAGACTCAAGCTTTCTGGGCCACCCCCGCTGCAAATTGCAGTCCGCAGCCGCCCCAGAAAATGGCGCGTTCATTGAAGCGCCATCTTCTGGCGCTGTACCCAACTCATCCAGGGCCCTGGTGCGGTGGCTCACTGGGTAATAAAGGGGTTAAGGCCAGCTTGGTATTATCAGCTGGCCCTAAGCCCAAAATTCATGGGGTCACGCCAATATTAGACATGACCACCATGAATTTCTAGTAAAGTATTTAAAAAAACACAACACCCAGAAAAAAGTCCTTTAATTGAAATAAACACACAATTCTTTATTGTTCTAAATTAAACCATACTTACCATCACGCCCATTCCAGCTGAAGCCAACGATCTCCTGCAATAAAAGTAAAATAATAAAGCAACCTCATCCTTACCTTTCCATGGCTCCCACGACAGCTTCAGCTCTGCTACATCGAGATGACAGGCTGGACCGCAGCAGAACGCTGCCATCCATCCTGTCATCCCGCAGACACTGAGAAGCACAGGCATGCTTGTGCTCCTCAATGTCTGGCTGTGACGGCATAAAGATGAGCCGAGGTCATGTCCAATGAACTCAGCTCACCTCATGTACGTCACTGACAGCGTGGGAAAATTCTCCTGCACTCAGCACTTCAGCGTGAGAATTTTCCCACACTGTCAGTGACGTGCATGAGGTGAGCTGAGTTCATTGGACATGACCTCACCTCATGTATGTCACTGACAGCGTGGGAGAATTCTCACGCTGAAGCGCTGAGTGCAGGAGAACTTTCCCACGCTGTCAGTGACGTGCATGAGGTGAGCTGAGTTCATTGGACATGAACTCGGCTCATCTGGATGACGTCACAGAGAGACACTGAGGAGCGCAAGCATGCCTGCCTTCTCAGTGTCTGCGGGATGACAGGCTGGATGGCAGCTTTCTGCTGCGGTCCATCCTGTCATCTCGATGTAGCAGAGCTGGAGCTGTCCTGGGAACCATCGAAAGGTAAGGATGAGGTTGCTTTATTATTTTTCTTTTATTGCAGGAGATCGTTGGCTTCAGCTGGAATGGGCGTGATGGTAAGTATGGTTTAATTTAGAACAATAAAGAATTGTGTCTTTATTTCAATTAAAGGACTTTACTCTGGGTGTTTGTGTTTTCTTTTAACTTTGACTATGGGGTTAGTAATGGGGGTGTCTTATAGACGCCTCTCCATTACTAACCTGGGCTTGATGTCAGCTGGCATTATAAGCTGACATCAACCCCAACCCTATTACCCCCTGCCACCGCACCAGGGCAGCGTGGAAGAGCGAGGCTAAGTGCCAGAATTGGCGCATCCTATGGATGCGCCATTTCTGGGGCGGCTGACGGCTGGTGTTTCTAGCCTGGGAGGGGGCCAATATTCATGGCACCCTTCCTGGGCTATTAATATCAGCCCCCAGCTGTCTGCCTAGCCTGTGCTAGCTATTAAATTAGGGGGGACCCCACGTTATTTTTTTGGGGGGGTTCCCCCATTTTAATAGCTAGTAAAGGCTAGGTATTCAGCTGGGGGCTGATATTAGTAGCCTGGGAAGCTCCGTGGGTATTACCCCCTTCCCAGGCTTCAAACATTTGCCCCAGCTGTCTGCTTAACCTCCGCTAGAGCCTAAAATTAAGGGGAACCCCACGCCAATTTTTTTTTAAAATAAATCCTTTATTTTAACACTAAATGACAAGTACAGTAATCAACACTGTCACTGTACTTCATATATATGTGACTGACATGTTTCTATCTATCTAATCTATGTGTGATTCTCTATTCTTTCTGTTCTAAATTGTCGGGTACAGATGCTGAATTGCCGGCCGGCTTTCTTAAAGAGACAGTGCATGAAAACACTATTATTTTTTTAAATAAATCCTTTACACTAAATGACAAGTACAGTAAGCAACACTGTCACTGTACTTCATATATATGTGACTGACATGTTTCTATCTATCTAATCTATGTGTGAAGCTCTATTCTTTCTGTTATAAATTGTCGGGTACCGCTGCTGAATTGCCGGCCGGCTTTTTTAAAGAGACGGTGCATGAAAACACTAATATTTTTTTTAATAAATCCTTTACACTAAATGACAAGTACAGTAAGCAACACTGTCACTGTACTTCATATATATGTGACTGACATGTTTCTATCTATCTAATCTATGTGTGATGCTCTATTCTTTCTGTTGTAAATTGTCGGGTACCGGTGTATGCCGCTGATGAATTGCCGGCTTTTCATGTCATTCTACATTATTCTTAGTTGTTTTACTTCATGTAGAATTAACCTACAAGGAAAGAAAGGGTTTATTTTCATTCCGATATTTGTGTCCCATTGACTTGCATTGGTTTCCGGTATCGGAATCGGCGATATCCGATACTTTTTGGGTATCGGCCCGATCCAATCCGATACGATATTTCCTGATATCGGAAGGTATCGCTCAACACTAGTTTTCATGTATCCTTTAATAAGATGTGTAGTAGAGAGGTTACAAGGCCACTAAACTTCAGGAAGGCAAATTTCCAACGGTTGAGAGATGATCTTAGTGCAATAAACTGGGACGATATCCTGAGACATAAAACTACATAAAGCAAATGGGAGACATTTATTAGCATCCTGAATAGGAGCTGTGCACAATATATACCCTATGGGAATAAACATGCTAGAAATAGGAGGAAACCACTATGGCTAAATAGAGCTGTAAGGGGCGCAATAAGTGACAAAAAGAAAGCATTTAGAGAACTAAAGCAAGTAGGTAGTGATGAGGCATTAAATAAATACAGAAAATTACATAAATTATGTAAAAAACAAATCAAGGCAGCAAAGATTGAGGTAGAAAGAATCATTGCCAGAAAAAGTAAAAATAACCCCAAAATACTCTTTAACTACATAAATAGTAAAAAATTATAGTGTTGGCCCCCTTAAAAATAGTCTGGGTGAAATGGTGGATGAGGATGAGGAAAAAGCCAATATGCTAAATGATTTTTTTTCAACCGTATTTACACAAGAAAATCGCATGACAGAAAACATGATCAGTGATAACAAAAATTCTCCATTAAATGTCACTTGCTTCACCCAGCAGGAAGTACGGCAGCGTCTAAAAATCACCACAGGTGACAAATCCCCGGGCCCAGATGGGATACACCCGCGAGTACTGCAGGAATTAAGTAACATCATAGATAGACCATTATTTTTAATCTTTAAAGATTCCATAATAACAGGTTCTGTACCACAGGACTGGCGTATAGCAAATGTGGTGCCAATATTCAAAAAGGGGACAAAAACTGAACTTGGAAATTCTAGGCCAGTAAGCTTAACCTCTACTGTGGGTAAAATCCTGGAGGGTTTCCTAAGAGATGCTATAATAGAGTATCTGAAGGAGAAGAACCTCATGACCCAATATCAACATGGGTTTACGAGGGACCGTTCCCCCAATATCAACATGGGTTTACGAGGGACCGTTCCTGTCAGACTAATCTGATCAGTTTTTATGAGGAGGCAAGTTCAGGACTGGACCAAGGAAATGCGGTGGATGTTGTGTATATGGACTTTTCAAAAGCTTTTGATCCGGTTCCACACAAAAGGCTGATACATAAAATGAGAACAATGGGGATAGGAGAAAATATATGTATGTGGGTTAAGAATTGGCTCAGTGATAGGAAACAAAGGGTGGTTATTAATGGAACACACTCAGACTGGGTCTCAGTTAACAGTGGGGTACCACAGGGGTCGGTATTGGGCCCACTTCTTTTTAACATATTTATTAATGACCTTGTAGGGGGCATGCAGAGTAGTATTTTAATATTTGCAGATGACACTAAACTCTGCAGGGTAATCAATACAGAGGAGGACAATTTTATATTACAGGAGGATCTATGTAAACTAGAAGCTTGGGCTGATAAATGGCAAATGAGCTTTAATGGGGATAAATGTAAGGTAATGCACTTGGGCAGAGGAAATAAAATGTATAATTATACGCTTAATTGTAAAACACTGGGCAAAACTGTCACTGAAAAAGACCTGGGTGTATTGGTGGACGACAAGCTCACGTTTAGTGGCCAGTGTCAGGCAGCTTCTGCAAAGGCAAATAAAATAATGGGATGCATTAAAAGAGGCATAGATGCTCATGAGGAGAACGTAATTTTACCTCTATACAAGTCATTAGTGCGACCACACTTAGAATACTGTGTACAGTTTTGGTCTCCAGTGTATAAGAAAGACATAGCTGAACTAGAGAGGGTGCAGAGAAGAGTGACCAAGGTTATTAGAGGATTGGGGGGTCTGCAATACCAAGACAGGTTATTACACTTGGGGTTATTTACTGTGGAAAAACGAAGGCTTAGGGGTGATCTTATTACTATGTACAAGTATATGAGGGGACAGTACAAAGACCTTTCTACTGATATTTTTACTCTGAGGCTTGAGATGGGGACAAGGGGGCATCTTCTACATCTGAAGGAAAGAAGGTTTAATCATAATCACAGATGGGGATTCTTTACTGTAAGAGCAGTGAGACTATGAAACTCTCTGCCGCATGATGTTGTAATGAGTGATTCACTATTAAAATTTAAGAAGGGCATGGATGCCTTTCATGAAAAGTATAATATTACAGGTTATATATACTAGATTCCTTGATAGGGCGTGGATCCAGGGAACTAGTCTGACTGTCGTATGGAGTCGGGAAGGAATTTTTTTCCCCAATTTGGAGCTTAGTGTTTGCCACATGGTTTTTTTTTGCCTTCCTCTGGATCAACATGTTAGGCTATGGGTTGAACTAGATGGACTCAGTCTTCCTTCAACCTTAAAAACTTAAAAAAACGATGTTACTATTTCTCCCGGTGTGCCGTCCCCGCATTACACAAGCATGTGTCCCAAAACATTAGCCATGCCCTCAACAACGCAGTTACCGGGAAAGTCCACCTAACCATGGACACGTGAACAAGTGCTTGTGGGCAGGGACGGTACATCTCGCTGATGGCACACTGGGTTAACATAATGGAAGCCGGGACCCAGTCGGACCTTGGGACGGAACATGTCCTCCCAACGCCAAGGATTGCGGGCCGAAGATCAATCAGGGTTGCCCCCACAGGCTACAGCTCCTGCACCTCATCCTCCTCAGCCTCCTCTTCCTCTTCAGCCTCCATCTCCGAAATGACCACATCAGTCACAAGCTGGAAACACTGAAGCACTGCTTCGGCCAAGCGGCAACAGGCTGTGCTGAAGCTAATATGCTTAGGTGACAAACTGCACAATGCTGAAGCGTTGTGGACAGCTCTCTTTCAGAGCAGGTAGATCTATGGCTCACACCGCTGAACCTACAGCCAGGCATGCTCGTGTGTGACAATGGCCGGAACCAGGTGGTGGCTCTGAGGCAAGGCCAGATCACACACGCACCATGCCTGGCCCATGTGCTTAACCTCGTGGTTCAGCGGTTTCTCAAATCCCACCCGGAGCTGCCGGATCTGCTTGTTAAAGTACGCCACCTGTGTGCCCATTTTAGAAAGTCAGCAACAGCTTCCGCCGCCCTGCTGTGTTTCAGCAGCGTTTGCAGCTTCCGGCTCACAGACTGGTGTGTGATGTCCCCACGCATTGGAACTCTACACTGCAGAAGAGGGCAGTTGTTGAGTACCAGCATCAACAAGGCCGTCGGTATTCAGTTCAGACTCCGCACATAAGACCCCAGGAGTGGACATGGATGTCACTCATATGTACCATCCTCCAAAACTTTGAGGACTCCACCAAGATGGTGAGCGACGATGACGCCATAATTAGCATCACCATCCTGCTTTTCTGTCTTCTGAAACGCTCTCTGCTCACAATCAAAGAGGATGCATTGCAGGCGGATCACGATGAGATGGAGCAAAGAACCATGCAGAGTGATTACACACAGCCAAGCCTCATCTCATCCCAACGTGGATTGGGTGATAATGAGGAGGAGGAGGAAGGACAGGAGCTAGTTTCATGCACTATAGACGGTACTTCCTGCACAGCTGTCATACCGTCTGTTCAGCGTGGATGGCCAGAGGACGGGGGAGGAGGAGGAGGAGAGCATGGTCAGTCATCCTCTTGGTGAGGACACGGAAGTCTTGCCTATTAGTAGTCTGGCACGCATGGCTGAGTTTATGTTACTCTGCCTTTCCCATGACCCTCGCATTCTCAAAATTTTGGGTGGCAGTCATTACTGGTTGGTGACATTTCTATACCCACGCTACAAGGAGAACTTTATATCTCTTATTCCTAAGGAGGACAGGTCTACAAAAATGGGGCTGTACTAGAAGACCCTTGTTGCGGAACTATTAAAAAAATGCTCATCTGAAAACTCTGGCGGCAGAGATCACAGTTTGTTGGACAACCAAGGAATACAGGCGAGAGAGACACAACTCCAATCCACTAGAAGCAGGGGAACACTGTCAAAGTTCTGGGACAGTTTTCTCAGACCCTCCCATTGCACAGGCCCTGAGGCGCGGGGTACTCTCACAAGGAGTGCAAAGTTTGGGATGACGCTGAGGGAGTACCTTGCTGACCGTACCAACGTCCTCCGTGATTCCTTTCTGCCTTATAATTATTGGGTATCCAAGCTGGATAAGTGGAATGAACTGGCTCTCTATGCCTTGGAGGTCCTGGCCTGCCCTGCCGCCAGCGTTTTATCAGAGCGGGTTTTTAGTGCCACTGGTGGAATTATAACTGATAAGTGCATCCGGCTGTCAACTGAAAATGCTGCCAGGCTGACTCTTATAAAAATGAACAAGGGCTGGATTTGGCCAGACTTCTCAACACCACCGAATGACAGCAGAGTAACATAAACTCAAATCCCGTGTCTTTTTTTGGGATGTGTATTCTCATGCATTTTTTCACACCAACACATGGGTATTCGCTTCCTGATTTTGGCTATTTGCTCTTGTCCTCCTCCTTCTCCTCATCCTTCACCACCATATCACCAGGGTGACTGTGGTCTGTGATGCAACACCCACATAATTTTTTTAAAGGGTGTTTATGATGCATGTGAAAAATTTTTTTTATACAGTATGTTCATGTATACCCCCCAGGGGTAAATGTTTGTCAGCCCATACACTTAGTGCATGGGCATTACAAGTAAAGGAGGCCCGCTCCTTTCTACACCGCGTGCAGAATTATTAGGCAAATGTGTATTTTGATCACTTCAATACTTTTTATACATGTTGTCCTACTCCAAGCTGCATAGGCTTGAGAGCCAACTACCAATTAAGTAAATCTTGTGATGTGCATCTCTGTAATGAGGAGGGGTGTTGACTAATGACATCAACACTGTAACATACCTGGCGGCGTCCTTGCATAGTGGTCCATCTCCCACTGTGCAAGAGCGCGCACTTGATTTCCAGTCCAGACTATCACTCTGGCTTTCCTCCATGCTGTCTGCCTGCCTCTGTTTCTTCTGCTTAAGGGCGGCGCCTGATCACTTCCTGCTTCTTGTAGCTGCTGCGGGCGCCCCCCTTGTGCGTCCTCAGCCTATTGCTGTCTGTCACCTGGTATTTAACCCAGCTCTTTCCTGGAATCCTTGCCTGAGCATTGTGTTCTGTCAGTTGGCTTCTAATCACTGATGTACCAGGTCCTGTCTATGTTTCCTGCCTTGCGGTATCAGTTGCCGTGTCTGAACTGGGCCCTTTGCTCGCTGCTCCGGCAGTCTCGCTCTGCTCTGATCCTTTGCTCGCTGCTCCGGCAGTCTCGCTCTGCTCTGACCCTTTGCTCGCTGCTCCGGCAGTCTCGCTCTGCTCTGACTCTTTGCTCGCTGCTCCGGCAGTCTCGCTCTGCTCTGACCCTTTGCTCTCTGCTCCGGCAGTCTCGCTCTGCTCTGACCCTTTGCTCGCTGCTCCGGCAGTCTCGCTCTGCTCTGACCCTTTGCTCGCTGCTCTGGCAGTCTCGCTCTGCTCTGACCCTTTGCTCGCTGCTCCGGCAGTCTCGCTCTGCTCTGACCCTTTGCTCGCTGCTCTGACAGTCTCGCTCTGCTCTGACCCTTTGCTCGCTTCTCCGGCAGTCTCGCTCTGCTCTGACCCTTTGCTTGCTGCTTCGGCAGTCTCGTCCTGCTCCTCTCTCGCTCACCGCTCCAGGCAGCCTTGTCCTGCTCTTCTCTCGCCCACTGCTCCAGGCGGTCTCGTCTTGTTCTGCTCTTGCTCGCCGCTCTGGGCGGCCTCACTCTGCTGTGTTGGTCCACCGCATCTGTGGTTCTGTTCCTGAGTCCCAGTCTGCACTGGGTCCTATCCACTCGGTGCTCCAACCTGTCGTACCTGCCAGTACCTCCCTGCCTGCATACCAGTCGTGCTTACCAGCATCCGCCAGTCTGCATACCAGCCGTGTCTGCCTATACCCAGCAGTCTGTGTGCCAGCCTAACCTGCCTGTTCCTGCATTCCCCCGTGTGGGTCAACAGCCATGTCTGGGGTCTGTCCTGGAGTAGCACCTGGTCCCTCTGCTCGGTTCCTCCTTGGTGCACTGGCGTCGTATGCCGTCGTGCGACCCTGGTCGGATCGGGTGGATACTTAGTTACGCCCCTCCAGGCATTCACTCTCCGGCACAGTCAAGTGGAATCACTACATATACACGCACACGCCACTCAGCCCGGGCGTGTGCATTACAAACACCCTATATAAGGTGTGCTTAATTATTAGGCAACTTCCTTTCCTTTGGCAAAATGGGTCAGAAGAGAGATTTGACAGGCTCTGAAAAGTCCAAAATTGTGAGATGTCTTGCAGAGGCATGCAGCAGTCTTGAAATTTCCAAACTTTTGAAGCGTGATCACCGAACAATCAAGCTTTTCATGGCAAATAGCCAACAGGGTCGTAAGAAGCGTGTTGGCCAAAAAAGGCGCAAAATAACTGCCCATGAATTGAGGAAAATCAAGCGTGAAGCTGCCAAGATGCCATTCGCCACCAGTTTTGCCATACTTCAGAGCTGCAGCGTTACTTGAGTATCAAAAAACACAAGGTGTGCGATACTCAGGGACATGGCCAAGGTAACGAAGGCTGAAAAACGACCATCTTTGAACAAGAAACATAAGATAAAATGTCAAGAATGGGTCAAGAAATATCTTAAGACTGATTTTTCAAAGGATTTATGGACTGATGAAATGAGCGTGACTCTTGATGGGCCAGATGGATGGGCCAGAGGCTGGATCAATAAAGGGCAGAGAGCTCCACTCCAACTCAGATGCCAGCAAGGTTGAGGTGGGGTACTGGTATGGGCTGGTATCATCAAAGATGAACTTGTGGGACCTTTTCGGGTTGAGGATGGAGTGAAGCTCAACTCCCAGACCTACTGCCAGTTTCTGGAAGACAACTTCTTCAAGCAGTGGTACAGGAAGAAGTCGGTATCGTTCAAGAAAAATATGATTTTCATGCAGGACAATGCTCCATCACATGCATCCAACTACTCCACAGCGTGGCTGGCCAGTAAAGGTCTAAAAGAAGAAAAAATAATGGCATGGCCCCCTTGTTCACCTGATCTGAACCCCATAGAGAACCTGTGGTCCATCATAAAATGTGAGATCTACAGGGAGGGAAAACAGTACACCTCTCGGAACAGTGTCTGGGAAGCTGTGGTGACTGCTGCATGCAATGTTGATCAAAAACAGATCAAGCAACTGACAGTGTCTATGGATAAAAGGCTGCTGAGTGTCATTATAAAGAAAGGTGTCTATATTCATCACTAATTTTTTTTGTTTTTGTTTTTGAATGTCAGAAATGTTTATTTCTAAATTTTGTGCACTGATATTGGTTTACCTGGTGAAAATAAACAAGTGAGATGGGATTATATTTGTTTTTTATTAAGTTGCCTAATAATTCTGCGCGGTAATAGTTACCTGCACAAACAGATATCCTCCTAAGATAGCCAAATCTAAAAAAAAACACTCCAACTTCCAAAAATATTAAGCTTGGATATTTATGAGTCTTTTGGGTTGATTGAGAACATAGTTGTTGATCAATAATAAAAATAATCCTCTAAAATACAACTTGCCTAATAATTCTGCACACAGTGTAATGGGAACATTTTTTTATGAGGCCCTCCTCAACGTCTATTCCAATGGGCATTGAAGTGCCTCCAAATTTTTGGCAGCCCTTGCATTCACTGCATAGGCCAACGCTATGGGAGACTCTCTCCTTTCTACTGGGAATTTGTTGTTACTGTGGTCCTGCTCTATGTGTCTTTTATTTCTTAGTGGGGTTTTTCCTAAATTTGGTCAGCCGTTGGACTCACTGCATACCCTATAACTGTATAGCAGGCTCCTTTCTAATGGGAACTTGTCATTACTGTGGCCCTGCTCTATGTGTCTTTCAGAGTCCCTCCATCATCAATGAAACAGGATGTGTCTGATGATGTGTCACACACCACATTGCCAGATAAGGTTGTAAAATGTTAAAATGACATTTCCCGGTGAATGCATTTGCCTTAAAAAATAACATAAAAAAAAACTGTAGGATCTTTCTTTAGTATAAAAACAGAGTCGCCAATGTAACCTCAATGTAATCACATTGTTCAGCTCCTGCACCTCCTCCTCCATCTCCAAAATGACCACATCAGTCACAAGCTGAAAGCACTGCAGCACTGCCTTGGCCAAGCGGCAACAGGCTGTGCTGAAGATAACATGCTTAATGCTTAGGTGACAAACCGCCCAGCGCTGCAGAGTTGTTGAAAGCTGTAACACAGCAGCCTGATCTGTGGCTCTCACCGCTGAACATACAGCCAGGCATGGTCGTGTGTGACAATGGGCGGAACCTGGTGACGGAGAAATGACAGCCAGAGTAGATACGGTTTCCCTCTATGCCAGTCCTTTCACCGCGCTAAAGAATATGGCTGTGGTGAAATACAACTCCCACTGAGAAGCTGTTTCAGATTGAAGAACATTGGGCTCACCACAGGATTTGATTCTGATGGCTCACCTTTCTCCCCCGCTCAAGAGCCCCATAGTAGCTGCAAAGTTAGCGCTATCATAAACTCTCCTGATGTAGAAGCCAGGGCACACCAGAGGATTCTCCGGTGGGACTGTCCAACCCTGCCGAGAAGCAGTCCTGGCAAAGAAAAGTGTGTGGGAAGGTTCCCGGACACTCTATGGCTGCTTTCTTACTGAGGTGGAAACCCACGCAAAAAAGGCGAGAACATACAAAATCCTTGCAGATGTTGTCCTTGCTGGGATTTGAACCCAGGATCCCAGCGCTGAAAGGCTTCAGTGCTAGCCACTTATCCAATGTGCTGCCGTTCACCCTCTAATATCTAACAGGCTGGAGAAACTTGCACCTACTGCCACTTTATCTTCAGCTCCTTTGTGAGAAACTAATGTATTTGGGCAGCCACTCAGTCTACCAAATAAAATTCCTGAGAAGGAAATTGGGGAAGCCTTTGCTACTGGTACTGGGGGCAGTGCTAATACCATGGTGTTGTGCCATAGTTTACTGGAAATATTCCAGGCTGGTAGGAGGCAAGCAGATTCCCACAGAAAAGTACCAGCAGTAATGTTCAGGGACCCGTGCTTGTAGAAGGCGGAAACAACACCGGGAGAAATAGTGGTGGCTGGGGACCGAGTATGGACACGAGGCATGAGATTGTGAAAAGCTTCCGCCTCCAAGAGCCTAAAAGGCCACATTTCAAGTGGAAGCAGCTTTAGAGGACTTCCTGGGAGAAATCACAGCTGGAGTAGATGTAACACGGGTACTTTAGATGCAGCGACACAAACACAGAGCAGCCAATACAGGGTTAATAAACAGGAGAAGTTTATAATAACAGGGTAAATCTCCACGCAGGGAGTATCAGGGGAAAATATGGGGGAAAAGAAGGGAAGTAGCAGGTAAAAAGTCTTTAACTGACAGTTCACAGTTTAACTAGATATAGCAGAGTCGAACAGGTTGTAAACGACAGTTTTTACACTTAGCTGACTCTTTTCCAATCTCCGCCTGCCCGGTGGCTTCAACCGATGTTGTAATCGAGTGCTGGGACTCGTAGGTAGAATCAACAACTCTTCTTCGTCCACATCGTGGCTTGGGGGAACTGTGACAGGACCCTCTCTAGAAGCAGGTGATTCTTCTCCATCCTCGTCATCTTTAGACTGACAGGGTCGCAGCATACTACGATGAACCACTCTGGTAAGGGCTCCTTCAGCCTCCTCGGGTTGAACTTCATACACAGGTCCTTCAGCGCCAATCCTGCTCTTCACTCGGTGCGGGGTCCGTTCCCACCGCCTACTCAATTTTCCCCGGGGCCGCCTGTCCCGTACCAACACCCGCTCCCCAGGCATCAGAGCTGTCCCTCGAAGAGGCAATGTCTCATGATGTTTGAGCTCCTGAAACATTTGTTGTACCAACCGTCGGAGGGTCTGCAGTCGATGCTGATGTTCCTCGACCCAGGAAGACACCCCCGTCCATGGGTAGTCCTCCTCAGGGTCCAGCTCTAACTCCGTAATCTCTCACCCCTTTCGCCCGAACAGCAAGGTATAAGGAGTGAACTCCGTCGTACTATTCACTCGGTTGTTGTAGACCCACACCAGCTCGGCCACAAACTCAGGCCACCGTACCTTCCGATCTTCCTCCAACGTGTGGAGCATTTGGATCAGTGTCTGATTAAAGCGTTAAAGCGTTCATAGGCCCCATTTCCTTGAGGGTGGTAAGGAGTAGTCCGTGACTTCTCAATCTTGTACAACCAGTGCAGCTCTTCCATCACCCGGCCTTGGAAGCAGGCGCCTTGTTCGGAATGAATCCTCTTTGGGCAGCTGTACACCCGAATGAAGTCTCGGCAGATGGCCTGCGCAGCGGACTCGACGGTCTGGTCTCTGGTCGGGGTCACTACCGCAAACTTTGTGAAGTGGTCTGTCATTACCAGGCAATGTTCATATCCAAGATGCTCCGGTCCAACAGTCAAATAGTTGATCATCAGCACCTCCAAGGGGGCAGAAGTCACAATAGTTTGTATGGGGACCTGCTGCTCCGGGGGCTTAACCAGCTCACAGCTCCGACATCTTCGACAAGTATCTTCTATTGTTGCTCACAGTCGGGGATGATACACCAGCCTCTGCAACCACTGAAACGTCTTCTCTGGTCCGAAGTGAGCCCCTCGTTCATGAGCCTCCTTAGCCACTACTCCGACTAACTTCTCTGGGATCACCACTTGCCAGGTGGTCCCGAACTCTCGCAGTAGCTGCACCCGTCGGTACAGCAGCCCGTCTCGCAAACACAGTCTCTCCCATTCTCCCAGAATCTTCAGTGCTCCCGGGGACAGGGTACTCCTCTCTTCTCGACTGGGGACTTGCCGCAAAACCACCCATTGACGTAATTGAGCAACTTCTCTGTCAGTCTGTTGAAGTCGGATCCAGTCATCTCTTGGCCTCCCTAGCACTTGTTCTTCCGACGTCTCTCTGATCTGTCCCTGCGCCGCGGCCAGTGGTCCCACGAAACTTCGAAAGCTAGGGGTCTCATGCGCCTCCAAATCTTCATCACGGTCATGATCAGGCCGTTCATATGTCACTCTGGAGAGGGCGTCGGCGTGAGTATTCTCTGCCTTAGGCCGATAGGCGATCTTATACCGGTACCTGGCCATGCGGGCCACACACCGCTGCTCCAGGGCCCCCAATTTCGCATTCTCCAGGTGGGCCAGGGCTGTCACCCCCATCTCTTGCTCTATCACACGTGCCTCCGCCCCCACTTCTAGAAAAGTCATACGTGGGTTGGCGCACAGGCGCTCCCGCAAGGCCTGCTTCAGCTGCACATCTCTGAGGCCTGCCACAAACTCGTCCCTTAAGATCACGTCAGGGGGGCCCATTCCCAAATTCCCCATGTCGTCTTTTCTAGCCATATAGGCATGCATCCTCTGTAAGGCATTAACATACTGTGTCAAAGTCTCCCCCTCCTTCTGCACTTGGTGAAACAGCCGTATCCTCAGCTCTCTTACATTGGTGGGATCCCCATGCATCTGCTCCAGTATCCGCACCACTTTTTCTACAGTATCCCGGTCATAGGGAGGGCGGTACATCATGAATTGTCGGGCCTCGCCGTCCAGGGCCAGTAAGGCTATTTCGGCTTACATAGCTGGGGTCATCGGGTGCATACATAACATACTCCTAACACCCCCTGATCCAGTCCCACAGCATCATATTGTCCCCGATGAACTTAGGGAGATTGCTGAGCATGGCCCCCAGTGGCAAGCTAGATTTAGGGGCTCCCTGGATGGACTGCTCTGCAGTGTCTGTGTCTAACGACTACATCCTGCCGACTACGCCAAATGTAACACGGGTACTTTAGATGCAGCGACACAGAAAAATAGAGTAGCCAATACAGGGTTAATAAACAGGGGAATTTTATAATAACAGGGTAAATCTCCACACAGGGAGTAACAGGGGAAAATATGGGGGAAAAGAAGGGAAGTAGCAGGTAAAAAGTCTTTAACTGACAGTTCACAGTTTAACTAGATGTAGCAGAGTCGAACAGGTTGTAAACGACAGTTTTTACAATTAGCTGACTCTTTTCCTCCACAAGGCAGTTGCCAGCTGAGGCCGGTGTTGATTTCTTCAGGCTTCCCCGCCCAAAGAATGCTCCGTCTTTTGGCTGCAGCGGGCGGTCTCCGGTTTTACCCGCTGAGCCCCTAGTCCACAACACGGCACCTCACGTGCCCGACTCCACCAACTCTGCGTCTCTTCTCTAGTCGGCTTGACTCCTCCGGTCCACTGCACTCGGCTCTGGCTCCCAGTACTGGAGCCAGGAGCCTGGACCCTCTCACACTGCTTTGCTGATCAGGACCCAGCTCCACTTTCCCGCGCAAACGTCCTTGTCTCTTCCTCTTTCTACCCATGCCACTAGTCTCTCGGTCACCTGACCTCCCAGCTCCCTCTCTGGACATGCCCCCAGCTTCCCAATCACCTGACTCCTGAGCTCGCAGTCTGTCTTCCCCCTGCAACCAGAGGCATGGCCCCGGCAGTTCTGGATCCCTTACTCTGAAAGTACTTACACTCCGGTCTTCCCCCTTACATAGATATGGTTTCCCAAGTCCTTTCACCAAGCTAAAGAATATAGCTGTGGTGAAATACAACTCAGCAAAAAAAGCTGTGGACTGGCTCCATACTATCCCTGGCCACATTCACCTGTCCACGTGTTTGTGGTTAGGCGGTCCTTCCCAGTAAGTGCACTGGGGAGGGAACAGGTAATGTTGTGGGACCCGTGCTTGTGGAAGGCGGAGACGATATCGGGAGAAATAGTGGCGGCTGGGGACCGAGTATTGAGACCCGGCCGCTGCAGGCATGAGGCTGTGAAAAGCTTCTGCTTCCACGAGCCTAAAAGGCCCCATTTCAAGTGCAAGCAGCTGCCCAGAAATCTGGCAGCTTAGTATTGCAGCCTGTGGGTGGGTGGCTGGCTGCATACTTGCGCTTGCATTCCAAGTAACAGAATACTAAGCAGATGGTGGCCTCTATCATCATCATGGCCTCACCTTGGCACTATGAACTCTCCTGAAGGAGAAGCCAGGGCCCACCGGAGAAGTGTCCGATTTTCTGGTGGGTCCATCCAACCCTGCCGAGAAGCAACCCTGGCTAAGAAAACTGTGGGGGAAGGTTCCCAGACACTCTATGGCTGTTTTTTTTCATGTGGATCGGACGTGCTTATGCATGTTATTTCTCAAACCGGATTGCAGATCAGGCCATTGCCCAACTCTGTAGTCATGAAATTAAATATGCAAAGAAAGATGTGTGTGTGTCAAAGCACCACCGACAAGTGCGAGTTGATGTTGGACGGGCTGCCATTGCTTCTGCAAAAGCTGCTTTAGAGGGCTTCCTGGGAGAAATGACATGCAGGGTAGATACAGTTTCCCTCTATGCCAGTCCTTTCACCGAGGTAAAGAATATGGCTGTGGTGAAATACAACTCAGCAAAAAAAGCTGTGGACTGGCTCCGTACCGTCCCTGGCCACATTCACCTGTCCACGTGTTTGTGGTTAGGCGGTCCTTCCCAGTAAGTGCACTGGGAAGGGCACGGGTAATGTTGTGGGACCCCTGCTTGTGGAAGGCGGAGACGACACCGGGAGAAACAGTGGTGGCTGGGGACCGAGTATGGACACCCGGCCGCAGCCGGCATGAGGTTATGAAAAGCTTCCGCCTCCACGAGCCTAAAAGGCTACATTTCAAGTGCAAGCAGCTGTCAAAAATTTGGCAGTATAGTATTGCTGCCTGTGGGTGGGTGGGTGGCTGGCTGCATACTTGCGCTTGCATTCCAAGGAATGGGGTAGGGACAACTGAACGCTGCACTGGGACAAGGACGTGGACGGTGATTGTTGCAAGTCTGTAACGACAGGTGCATGGCGGAAGGCATCTTCGTATGCGCCAAGGATCACTTATGATGGGCACACTTTTAGGCAGTGACCTGGGAGTCAAAGATGCTTCCAGGGGTCTTACCCATGCTGTTCCCATGTCTTTTCAGCACTGTATGCATGTGTCTGATGATGTGTCATACATCACATGGCCAGATAACGTTGTAAAATGTTAAAATGACATTTCCTGGTGAATGCATTTGTCTTGGTTGAAAGCAATGCAAAAGTGCAAAAACACATCAAAAATGCTACGTGTGAATAGAGCCCAAGGTGTGGAGGAGCATTTTTGTTTTTGGTTATTTATTTTGCCTTATATACAAGTCATTACCCTGGAAAGGATGTTCCTTAACATATTTCCCAGGAAAATCCATTTTGTTATTGTTTTTGCATGTTTTATTGTGAGTCCGTAAAAGTGGCGTAATACTCTGACCACGTTGTTCACAGCAGCGATCTGGGAGTCAGAGATGCTTCCAGGGGTCTTCCCCATGCTGTCCCCATGTCATTTGAGCACTGTTCCCATCGATTTGGGCAATTTTTAGGCCCTCTGCACACCGCCGGGGGGAGCTGCCTGAAAAATGCTGGAGTTTCCCATAGACTTACATTGGGCTCGTTGCTCGGGTCGAGCACCCGAGTATTCCAATGTGCTCGACCAAAGCATCGAGCACCCGAGCATTTTAGTGCTCGCTCATCACTAATAATTATATAAAAACAACAAAATAGCTGAGAGCAAATCTGCAACACAAGGTGCGATCCCGGCAATGAATATTATCAGATTAGAGGCCGATAATTATCTGTTTGATGGAAGGACACGGTTATTTGATTAAGATAAAAAAACAGAAAAAGATGTGTTTTCTTTATTCCTGTGTTTTTACCCAATGTTTTTGTTTTATATGTTTAGATTTTTTATTTTCATTCATTTCCTCCATAAAAATTCTTGTCATGGAAACCGGAGAGCAAGAACTGAACTAAACTTTTGAAAGACTATTAACTTGATGATGAACATCTGCTGACCTGTTACATGTCCGTGGAGGAGATTGCGATACTACTGACCTATTATTAGGGGGATCTGCCACAGTTACCCCATAACAATAGCATGGTAGCAGTGGGTAACCAATGCCAGTCAGGCATTAGAAAGGGCCATATGTGCTAATGACTCTCATCGTGGTTCAGCACACGGGTCTCTATTATTTCCCCATACCAGAATAAGGGCTGCCATCAGCTAGAAACATTGCCATGGTGCAATGCTGTTCAAGACACTGATAAGTGTTTGGTAAAAAGACTTTCAGGACTCAAGTCCAGCAGCCCTGTCCATAGTCTGTGCCCAGCGATGAGCCAACATGGTGAAATACAAATTCAGCCGATTTCTGAAATTTGAACAGGAAATTAGGTTCACATCAAAGTTATTCAAGGCAAATTGAATGTTTCATATTGTGTACTTCAAATCCAGAGTATAACAAATGGGGTGACAAAAAAAAAATCCCAGATCACATGTCTCCACCACTGGTCCACCATGCATCCTCTTCATTGCTTCTGTCGTCTTCTGGCGCCAATTGGGTCTTGTCATTACGAGGCCTACCATCCCCAGGCATCCAGATGAAGATGATGAAAGAGCAAAACAGGACTTGGGGCTTCAGCTGTCGGACAGGTGAGCCGAGGGAAGGGTTTAGAGTTTTTTTGCCTTCTACAATTCAGCAAAATAGCTGCCAGCCAAATATGACAGCTTAGACCAATGGATCTAGAAGTCCAGACATTATTAACATGCTGAAATAAACAACAACAAAGTGCCCCTCAGGGCTATGATCCTCCATTGTCCTGTGTCCATTACTAGATGGGACAGAGCGACTTCTTGGGTGTCCATTTTTACCTTTCTTCCATTCTCCCCTTTCTTAAGTGTCCTGCTTACCTTTCTTCCGTTCTTTCTTTTCTTCTGGTCTTGCTTACCTTTCTTCCGTGTCCTGCTTACCTTTCTTCCTTTCTTTTCTTTCTTCCGGTCCGGCTTACCTTTCTTCCACTCTTCCCTTTCTTATGTGTCCTGCTTACCTTTCTTCTGTTCTTCCCTTTCTTATATGTCCTGTTTACTTTTCTTCCGGTCCTGCTTACCGTTCTTCCCTTTCTTCCGTGCCCTGCTTACCTTTCTTCCGTTCTTCCCTTTCTTCCGCTCTTCCCTTTCTTCCGGTCCTGCTTACCTTTCTTCCGTTCTTCCCTTTCTTACGTGTCCTGCTTACCTTTCTTCCATTCTTCCCTTTATTATGTGTCCTGCTTACCTTTCTTCCATTCTATCCTTTCTTCTGGTCCTGCTTACCTTTCTTCCATTGTTTCCTTTTTTCCGGTCCTGCTTACCTTTCTTCTGTTCTTCCCTTTGTTATGTGTCCTGCTTACCTTTCTTCCATTCTTCCCTTTCTTACGTCTCCTGCTTACCTTTCTTACGTTCTTCCCTTTCTTACATGTCCTGCTTACCTTTCTAGCGTTCTTCCCTTTCTTACGTGTCCTGCTTACCTTTCTTCCGTTCTTCCCTTTCTTATGTGTCCTGCTTACCTTTCTTCTGTTCTTCCCTTTCTTACGTGTCCTGCTTACGTTTCTTCCGTTCTTCCCTTTCTTACGTGTCCTGCTTACCTTTCTTCCGTTCTTCCCTTTCTTACGTGTCCTGCTTACCTGTCTTACGTTCTTTCCTTTCTTCCGTTTCTTCCAGTCCTGCTTACCTTTCTTCCGTTCTTCCCTTTCTTACGTGTCCTGCTTACCTTTCTTCCATTCTTTCCTTTCTTCCCATCCTGCTTACCTTTCTTGCCTTTCTTCTTTTTCATGTGTGTCTATCTTTACATTTCATTCTTACCTTTTATATATGGATATTAATGTTTTACTTCCTTTCATTTTACTTTTCCTCCTTGTTCATTGTGTTTTTTCCTCTTAATGTTCCTCCTTTCATCTTACTTTATTACGGCACTTTCACTATGTTCTTAATTTAAAGCGAAACCTCGGAGGGGATTGAGCACCTGCAATAGCTGAAGATATAATTCTTTTCCACCATGAGTCAGTGAGCAGCGGGATTAACCAGCTGGGACAGCGGCCGCTGATCCTTCATTCTCTCATTTTATGTTATTAGACTGAACGGCTTCCGGGAATTTATAACTAATGGTGATTTATTAAAGCATAATAAAGTCCTATAATCAAAAGAAAGGTCATACGTGCAATGGGAAGGCAGGTATAGGGCCGAAAATAAGGGGCCATTAATATAGGAGTGTCAATTTAGGGCCACACATAATGGGTCACAGGTATAGGATTTGATGAAGGCGGCATTCATCTCTGAGTGATAGCATCCGAGAGACACGGGACAATTTTATTCTCAGGTGTCACCCTTGTTGCTTCCGTTTTCCTCTTCCATTTTTTTTCACTGAAGAGTAGGGATAAGTGAACATGCTCAGTGACACTCGGATACCTGTCGAGTATCTGGGTGCTCGGATGTGATCATTACTGCGAGTCACTGTAATGCCGTAGCCATATTGGTAGTTGCATTGCTGTGATTGGCTGGCCGTCTGACATCATCAGGGGTCATAAAAGAACAAGCGCCGCCAAACTCAGCACACTGACGCCATTGCACAGCTCAGGGACAGTTTGTGTTGGAGGGAGAGACTGTTTCTACAGGCGTTTGTGTGCAAAGTATAATGATTCATACTGGTGCTGAAGCTGAACCCTCATACTAAGAGCCCTTGTCAGGGCTAATCCTGTGCTTTGCTGCTTGTATGTTATATATTCTGCATTTATTGTAGGGAGGGAGAGTTGAAGGAGCAGGGAGAGTGGCAGAATTCAGTCTGTAGGCAGGGATTAGGGCTTTGCAGTCCCTTGCAAAATTTATAGCTGCGGCAGTTTTTTTTTCTTTTGCGTGTGAAAAATATTAATATATTGTGATCCATGGAGTAGTACATGCTTTGCGGTACATTTTGGTGTTATATAACACTCAACAAAAGTGTTAAAAAAATTTCTGGATTAAATTAATCACCTATGGAGTATTCAGTGCTCAAGGGAACATATCTGTGTTACATAACACTCAATAAAAGCATTCAAAAATGTATCTGTATTTACTTATCCATAGCGTATTACATGCTTTCTGTTACATTTCAGAGGTATATAACTCTCCAAAAAAGCATTGAAAAAATGTTCTTGATTCTATTAGTCATCCATAGTATTACGTGTTCTGGGGTATATTTTGTTACATAACACTCAAAAAAAGCGTTCACAAACATTTTTCTGCATTCAATTACTTCTATATATACTATTGTGTGCTTTGGGGTACATTTCGGTGGCATATAACTAGAGATGAGCGAACTGTTCAATATTAGGTTCGGATTACTTTCGTCGAATTTGCAATATTTGCCGATTAATTATTCAAACATTTGTTGAACGTATCCGAACACCATTGGATTCAAAGGGCGGAAAAACCAAACGCAACACCTTCAAACTGGCCCAAAAGCTGCCAAAACACATCAAATTAGGGGAAGACACCAGGAAACTGCCATCAATTGACACAGATTAAAAGAAGTATAATTATTATTATTTAGTATTATATCGCCATGGTGTTTTACATGTGAAAGGGGTCACCAGCTAGTACAAGATGAGAGAGGACCCTGCCCATAAAGGCGCACAAACAATCTACAAGGGAGGGGGGAGGATACAGCAGGTGAGGGTAGAGCTGGTCGTGCAGTGATATGGTGGAGCAAGGACCCAGCCCACGAGGGCTCACAGTCTACAAGGGATTCGTGAGGATACAGTAGGTGAGGGTAGAGCTGGTCGTGGAGCGGTATGGTGGAGCAAGGACCCTGCCCGCGAGGGCTCACAATCTACAAGGGATGGGTGAGGATACAGTAGGTGAGGGTAGAGCTGGTCGTGCAGCGATATGGTGGAGCGAGGGTTACTGCAGGTTGTAGGCTTGTCGGAAGAGGTGGGTCTTCAGGTTCCTTTTGAAGGTTTCCATGGTAGGCGAGAGTCTGATATGTTGGGGTAGAGAGTTTCACAGAAGGGGAGATGCACGGGAGAAATCTTGAATGCGATTGTGGCAAGAAGAGATAAGTGGGAAGTAGAAAAAGAGATCTTGGAAGGATCGGAGGTTGCGTGCAAGTAAGTACTGGGAGACTAGGTCACAGATATATGGAGGAGACAGGTTTTCGATGGCTTGGTATGCCAAAGTTAGTCTTTTCAACGGGAGTCTCTGGGCAATGGGGAGCCATCGCAGGGATTGACAGAGGGGAGAAGCCAGGGAATAGCAAAGTGACAGGTGGATTAGTCGGCCAGCACAGTTTAAGATAGATTGGAGGGGTGCTAGAGTGGTTGAAGAGAGGCCACAGAGCAGGAGCTGATGAGGGCGTGCATTGGTGTTTAGGTAGATTGATGGTTGAGGAATGTGCGGATACCGGAGATATTTTGGAGTTAAAGTCGTCAGCATGTGGAAAGGGCTTGGATCTGATGTTTGTGACGCGCCCCCTGGGACGTGTGTGTGTGGGGATACCCAGAACTGGACCTTTTGTGGATGCTGGGGGTTGCAGTCCTTGCGTGGCCGGGACCCGGTCGCGTGGCTCAGGGTGGTCAAACCAAATGGCAGTCTATATGCTGAATGTCCGACTACGCCACTCGTGGATTGCGGTCAGAGTGAACCGCCGCTGCAGGGCAGACCGCTGAGGCTGGTGTTGTGGGTGCAGCAGAGGGTAGTATAACTCCCCATGGGAGGAGTATAGCCTCAGGGCAGTAAATAGGGGTGTTAGTGGTGTTGGTGGTGATGGTGCGCGGGAGCAGCAGTAACCACACAGAGTCTGTCATGCAATTCAGGGTCTTTACTGTTGGTGGTATTAAGGGACCCGTCCGGAATACAAATTAACAATGGAGGCCTGGTCAGTCTGAGAGCAACTGGGAAGTCCCGCTGGTCAGGGGGAGTTTGTAGGCCTACCGTGCTGACTTCACTCTTTCTTGGCTATCCCGCTGTAGTGTAGTGGTAGCCCACGTCTCTGAGTGTACCGTGTTGTTCTCACCCGTATGACTGGTGACTCGGGCCTTCCGTACTTCTCACCCCTCCGGGGCAGTAGTGGTCCCACTCGTGTGGCTGAGCCTCCGGGCTTCCATGCGCCAGAGGACTTGAAGTCCCCTGCGTGGTGGTTTTCTGCTGCTGGGCTTATAACCCTCACAGCCTCGGACTCCAGTGTCCAGCTTTTCAAGTCTCTAGTCAGGATGAGCTCTGCTAGCTCCCCTCCTGACCTCGTGTTCCTCCTCTGCCTACAGGGACTCCTCAGCCTGCTGCTGACCTGTCCCTATCTGCGACTTGTCTGGAACTTCTCTCTGGCTAGACTCCCTAACCCCGCCCCAGATCCAGTTCATAAAGGACAGGTTTCTTCCCTCCCTGGACTGAGGCAGGAGGTGCTGCATGCTAATTGTCCCCAACCAGGAAACCTCCCACCTGCTCTCAGACATGACATTGCTGCCACTGTGGCGACCAGACCTGGGGTGCCACATTTGAAGGACAGATCAGAGTCAAGCTTGCGGGACTATGGAGAGTGGGCAACCATTAACTTTGATGGATAGGTCAGCTGGAGGGGGATGAATGAGACGGTGAAAAGATGATTAACTCAGTTTTATCCATGTTAGGTTTAACAAATCTAGCAGAGAAGAAAGATGAAATACAGGACACAAATTGTGGGATTCTGGTTAGTAAGGAGTAGAGATGAGCGAACATCTCAATGTTCGGTTCGGAAATGTTCGCCAAATATTTAGACATTCGCCAAATGTATTCTTCGATTATTTCTACGAATATTTCCAAACGCCATAGGATTCAATGGGGTGACAAAAAAAAAGCATACACAACACCTTCAAAGGGGCCCAAAAGCTGCCAAAACACATCAAATTAGGGGTAGACACCAGAAAAGTGCCATCAATTGACCCAGAGTACAAGTACTATAATTATTAATATTATTACAGTGACATTTATTCCTTGGCAATTTACATGTCAAAAGGGGTCACCGACTGGTACAAGAGGAGAGAGGACCCTGCCTGCGAGGGCGCACAATCTACAAGGGATGGGTGAGGATACAGTAGGTCAGGGTACAGCTAGTCGAGCAGCGGTATGGTGGAGCGAGGGTTACTGCAGATTGTACGCTTTTCACAAGAAGTGGGTCTTCAGCTTCCTTTTCAAGTTTGCACAGTAGGTGAGAGTCTGATGTGTTTGGATATGGCGTTATCACAGTAGGGGAGATGCATGGGACAAATCTTCTGAGAGCCTAAATCACGTTAAGCTTCCAGGAGCTCACAACTGAGCAGATTAAACCCTGCACCGATTAATATAAAGGCGAAAGGCTTCTTTCTAATGACTACAGGAGTGGGAGGAATCAGACGCTGTAGTCTTCTGACTCCTCACTGTCACGGTAAATACGTGACACCTTGCAAACTTCAACACAATGTTCACAAGGTAGACAGCAGCGGTGGTCGGTCTCCTAAACAACAAGCCAACTCCTTTATGATGATAGAGGACAACATCTGCAAGTAGTTTGAATGTTCTCCTCTTGTTTGTGGGGGTTTCCCCCAGGTTCTCCAGTTACCTCCTCAGTAAAAAAAGAAGCCATACAGAAGTGTTCACAGTTCAAAAAATTTGTGACTGACACCACTATTTCCGAGGACAACAGATTGGAGATGGTGGATTTCCACCTCTTAGCTTTGTCATGTGTAGGATGAAACAATCTTTTACGTGACCAGAAATGCGGGATCAAGGACTGGCTGCAGTGCTGAGAGAGGGCGGAGTACGGTGAGACGGACAAACTGCTGGACCGTGAGTGAAGTGCAGGCGTAGATGTTTCGGTGAATTGAGAAACATGTGGTGTGCTCGGTGAAACAGATGCAACATACATGTCCGCTTCCATCACAGCTGACGGGCTCTCACTCAGCCTGACTGGAGCGGGTAGAGAACAAGAAGTACTATGGTGGGAGACCTGCGTGACAATATTTGGCACAGGAAAAGAGGAGGTGGAAGAAGCAGTGGATGTGGTTGATGGGGCAGCTGATGTTGTTGAGGTCCACTGGTCCGCATTTTATCGCAGTGAGATTGCCAGAGTAACACATGTTAATTGCGCATGTGAAGGTTCATGAATGTAGTAGTCCAATTATTGCACTTTTTCCCTCTACTGAGTTTTTTATCATAAAGTTTACAGATAACGTGAGCTGGCTCATCTTTTGCGGTCTCAAAAAAGGCCAGGCTAGGCAACTCTTGCCACTCCTGCAAGCTGCAGACCCTCGACCGCTGCTGGTCACTGCCACGGTTGTGGCTAAGGATGCGGTGCTCCTCGTGCTTGCATCACTCCATGTCTGCGCCGTAGGGCAGAAGGTAACCTTCTCGTCTTCCTCCTCCACCTCCTCAGATGAGCTACTCAGCTGCATGCCGCTGGGTTCACACCAAGTAGGATCTTCAACCTCGTCATCATCCAATGTATTATCCAATTCCTCGCTCTCACAGTCACCCTCCTCCTCTTCTTGCCCTGACAGCACAATACAGTCGAGGGTCAGGAAGCTGCTCGGACCCAACCTTTTTTTTCCCCCTGCATGGAGAACAATATCTGCCCAAACAATTTTAAGCTGAGATGCAGCCTGCTTTATGTACCACGGTAGAAAAAAAAACAATTTCTATTTTATCATGTGTTCTCTGAGAACAATATCTTCACCAAACAATTAATTTAAATTGAGTATAAGTATTAAAACAGGGACCGACACCTCTTCCCCTACAGCCAACCCAGTAGATGGAGACCCAATCAGGAGTGTTCACATTTAAAAACATTTGGGCCTAAAACCTCCAAAGTCACATCAATTTCACTAGAGTATAAGTAGTATAATGGGGACCGAAACCTCTTCCACTACAGCCAATCGAATAGAAGTAGATAGAATGATAGGATATTATCCAATAGAATAATAATAATAATAATAATAATAAAAGGAGAACCAATCAGGATTCCCCACATTTCCAAAAATGAGTGGCAGACATGAGCAAAGTGGCATCAATTTCAGTAGATTAGAAATTGTAAAATTAGGAATGACACCTCTTCCACTACAGCCAACCCAGGAGATGGAGACCTAACCTGGAGTGTTCACGTTTCCCTAAATTAGGGCCTAACACCAGCAAAGTGGCATCGATTTGAGCACAGCAAACATTGTAGAATTAGGAACAACATCTCTTCCACTACAGTCAACCCAATGGATTGAGAGACCAAATCTGTATTTTCCACATTTCAAAAAATTAGTGCCTAAAACCTTCAGCCGCAGCAAGAGCAGGCACACAAGCCATATCACAGACAGCAATTCCGCAAGATCAATGCAGCACACTAAAAACTACTACATCGCCTACTCTGTACAATCTGCAATTGGGGTGCAAAAGTCCTTGGAGATCCATGACTTGTTCATCTTAATGAAAGTTAGGCTGTCAACACTTTCATGGGACAGCCGGGTGCGCTTATCCGTCAGGACACCACCAGCAGCGCTGAAGACACGTTCTGCGTAGTGATGAGCGAGTATGTTCTGTTAACCCTTTCAGCGAGTATGCTCGGGCGAATACCGAGTATCTCCCGCATGCTCGGGTGTTATGTTTCAGTCTCTCTGTGTGCATAATTTGTGACTGTTTGACAGCTTTAATACATGTAAGGAATGTCTGCTTCTTAGGCATTCCTCACAAGTATTAAAGCTGTTAAACAGTCGCAAATCATGCACACAGAGAGACTGAAACATAACACCCGAGCACTCGGAAGATGTTCGATATTCTCCCAAGTGTGTCACCCAGGGGGAATATAGGGGACTCGGTACCCGGGCCTTTTACCTTGTTTAGGAGGTCACGGCAGTCGGCTCCAGGGCCCGTACTCTGGGTCTCTCTTTTAAAATGGGTTTTAGTATACAGTTTGTCTTGTGACGCCACCTGTGGTTTCCTGTGATGGTTACTGGCACTGCTGCAGACCTCCGGGGGTGATGGGATGGCAGCTGGGGTGTTCTTGCTCCCCACAGGTGGAGCAAGCCCCCGGGGCAGTGTAGGTGCAGATGGTGGTGATGCTGGGGCTTGTAGTGCAGGAGAGATGGCGCAGCAGGAGTAACTGACAGAGACAGGAGATTCACTTCAGTACCTTTACTGGTGCAGATGTCAGGTACGGTCCAGGGTACTCGGTAGGAAGGGTGCACTTCAAGACTTCTCCCAAGTGAGCGGGTATAAGGCCTCCTGGTCCGTGTCTCACTCTCTCTAAGCTCCTGGCAAGCCAGCAACTGGGTCTAGCTTCTGTGTTGTGCTATTCCTTCATCTGTCACTGGTAGTAGGACATTTTTCTGGCAACCACTATCCCTGGACGCTGGGGCCTTCGTGGTTCCTAGTCCTGTCAAGGGTTTAGCTTCAGGTCAACCAGGGACTTGTAGTCCTCCTGGTTTGTCAGTGATCCCTACTGGGTATAAAGGACCCTGGAGGCGCGGACCCGGTGTCTGGTTTGTGTCTTTGGGTGAGCCTATGATGCTCCTCTGCCCCCTCAACTCCTCTCTCCTCTCCTCTTTGCCTCCGGCCACACTCGGGGCCCTCAATACAGCAGCAAAAGTGCTGTGTCTTCGCTGCTCTCAGCGTCAGCACTCTCTCTGACTCTGACTAACTGAACTGCCTAACTGCACCCTCCATATATATATCCCTAACAGGGCTCCCTCTGGTGGTATGAGGTGGAAGGGTGGAGGTGTTTGTTTGTAATGAGGGCCTCTTGTGGAGAAGTCCATCCATGCACCCTTTTGGGTCCTGTGGTACCTGTTGTAGCAGAGTGCCACACAAGCATACTTGCTGAAAGGGTTAACAGAACATAGTAGCTCATCACTAGTTCTAAGAGAACGATGGCTCACAAGCATGATAAAACCTCCAAGGTGTGACAGGCGAGCTCAGGCCAATCATCCATTTTGAAGACCAAAATGTAAAAGGGTCCAAATCCTCCCTGATGGTATTCATATTGAGCCCTAGATACTCCTCCACCATCCTTTCCAGTTGTTCACCATGTGTCAGACTTGTACTCTGTTGTGCTGGTGCACGAGGTGGTCTAAAAAATGTGTGAAAGGACTCACAAATTGCTTCTGCCACTTGCTCTGCTGCTGTTAATGTTTTGGCATTGACGAACTGACGTGCCGGAGGTTGAAAGACTACAGCTGCGATGCACACTGTGTGCCTCGCTCCCATCTTGGGGAACACGTCTCTTAAGGTTGCTTAAAAACTTGTTTTGATACTCCAACATTAGCACGTCCCTTTCCAGGGCTGGAAGCATCTGGTAAAATTGTGGAACTAACAGAGTGGCAACCCAGTAGTCAGCATTATTTTGAATCCTAACTATACAGGGATCATGTAGATAGTGCTGCAAGAAGGCACTCATATGTCGGGCTCTTCAAGGTGATCCAAAGCCAGACTCTATTGTTGGCTTCGTAACACTGATGCTTGTTTCCTCCCTCCCCTCCTGCCAAATATGTTCAACAAAGAGGGGATGATTATCCTCTTCATCTTCTGACTGTTGCTCGCCCATCACCCCTTCCTCCTCCATTTGTTCCTTGGCTCTTGCACCTTCACTAACAGTATGGCTGGTGTCACGAAACCCCCTCGATCACAGGAATCCACCATCACTTGGCATCCGCCTGTGTGACGACAGTCTGGAACTTTGAGACATTCATATTCCTTCCCCATCCTCCTCTTCTTCTGGGATAACCACCTCGTGCCACACGCTATTCAAAGTCTGCTCCAGCATGTAGATGACCAGAATAGTGATGCTGATGATGGCATCGTCAGCGCGAACCATTTTAGTAGCCATTTCAAAACTGTGCAGAAGAGTGCAGAGGTCCTTAATCTGTTCCCAATCCATAAACGTGATATACCCCATGTCCTTACTGCCTTGTCCCAGGATATACTACATGACATGCTGCTTCAGGGCTTCTTGCTGCTGCCACACTCGCTGCAAGATGTGCAGAGTGAAATTCCACCCCGTTGGCACATCGCATATTAACTGGCAATGAGAAAGACCTCTGTATTAATGCAAGTCGATGACATGAGGGCTGCGAACGGTGGAAGTGAGCACACAGCTTCCGTACTTTCTGAAGCAGCTCATCCAGGGCAGGATAGTGGTGGAGAAATCGCTGTACCACCTGGTTGAGGACGTGAGCCATGCAAGGCACCTGTGTGAGCTCACCTCGGCATAGGGCCGCCACCAGGTTCACACTGTTATCGCACACGGCCTTCACAAAAAAATGTGCTGCAAGTTCGTCTGAACAGGTACACAGCAGAGGACTTATCTACACAATCTGACTTGCACACAAGCGGCCATCTATCTAGCTAATATCACTCAGTACACAGGTGCACACTCAGCAGTGTGTCTCCAGCAGTGACATGAATCAAATGGCGCTGAGGAAACATGGCCACTTTTTGTATAGAGATGACATGTGATTTAAGCAGCCAATTGCAGAAGCCCTTGTGTCTGGGACACTGTGGATGCTTCCTGCGCTTTCCTGACTTAAAGTTACCGCCTACAGGAAGGAAAAAAAAATTACAAGTGTGCCACTGATCTGACCTGTTCTGAGCTATCACCAGCCCCCCCACTCATCTACCATGTCCCCCCGCTCATCATACACAAGCACTATGCTAGCAAAACTGTTAAAAACGCTGCAGTTGCCCCACAATCACGTTCTGCATTCATTCGCCAAATGTTGCCGATTTTCCCTAATTTAAGAAATTTTGCTCACCTTTCTGATCACAAATCCGAATGTGCCATATTCGTGTCGATTTTAAGTTGAAAGTTTGGATTACGAACAAATTCGCTTATCACTAGTAAGGAGGTGATATCAGGCCTAGAGAGGTAGATCTGTGTGTCATCAGCATACAGGTGATACTGAAAGCCACGAGACTCTATGAGCTGTCCCAAACCGAAGGTATAAATGGAGAAGAGCAGGGGTCCTAGAACTGAACTTTGACGGGATACTAACACATAGGGGGTGATATGAGGAAGGGTGTGTGAATGGGAGACACTAAATGTCCGGTCGGTTAGGTATGAAGAGATCCAAAATAGGGCCAAGTCTGTGATGCCGAGAGATGAGAGTCTGTAGAAATAAGGAATGGTCTACTGTGTCGAAGACAGATGACAGGCCCAGGAGGAGGAGGACAAACTAGTGTCGCTTGGATTTGGCAGTTAGTAGGTATTTGGTGACATTAGACAGGGCAGTTTCACTAGAATTTGGCGGTCGGAAGCCATATTGTAAGCAGTCAAAGAGGGAGCAGGAGTAGAGGTGGGAGGACAGTTCAAAATGGATGTGTTGTTCAAGTAGTTTGGAGGCATAGGGAAAAAGTGAGATTGGGTGATATCTAGACACAGAGAATTGGTCAAGAGAGGGCTTTTTGAGGATGAGTGTGATCGAGGTATGTTTGAATCATGAGGGGAAGACACCAGTTGTTAGAGACGGGTTGAAGAGGTGGGTTAGGCTTGGGATGAAGAATGTGGTAAGGCTTGGAATGAGGTGGGACGGTATTGGGTCAAGTTCACAGATGGTGACATGTGATTTGGAGAGTAAAGATGATCTTCTGTGATGGCGGAGAAGCTGGTTTTGGAGGAGAAGAGTTGAGTAGTTATGAGGGGGGGCTGTGGGGACTTTAAGCAAAAGCTTTGCCCTACATTGTCAATCTTCTGCTTGAAGAAGGATACAAAATTTTCAGCTCAAATGAGAGGAGAAAGAGGGGGAGCTGGTGGATGAAGGAGAGACTTGAAAGTACTGAATAACTGTTTAGGCTTGTGAGACAGGTGTGATATGGGAGATGAGAAGTAGGTTTCTATTGCTGCAGTGAGCAGTTGCACAGCTCTTTGACAACTTATGTTACTGGACAGGCTACCACTCCCTTTCTTTGGCATCCACACAGCGGTATGCTTTGTATATGAGGGCCAGAAAGAACATGTGCTCCAGTAGATGTCAAACGCTGCATCAAGTGGCTTCTGCTCCTCTTCCTCCAACTTAACACCACACATAGTATAGTCCTCAGAGGTGGCATCCCAATTACCATTGTTTTCCCCCACGTCACAACTCTCCAACTGCCCAACTGACTGTGGGGAACTACAAATTGGTGAGTCTGCAGATCTGTTCACACATTCTATTCCGGGGAACCAGAGGTCTGATCCAAAGCTTCACAGACTCAAGAGGGGGAAAGCATGTGCAGCAATGCCCAAACATTTTTCAGTTTGATTCGGGGCCGGACGAAGTAGGGTCTGAGCAGAATCCAAACCCTCGTCACCAGACGTTAACCCCTAGGGGTGGAGGTGATCTTGATGAGACTCAGATACCTGAGGCACATACGGACTGTACTGTGCTGTTAGGGCAGTAAGAGGAGGAGCGTGAATCTCAGGGCAAGGAGTGGGAGAACAGAGAGCATGACAATGAGGTTGTAGATCATACATGGTGTGAACCCAGAGACATGCAGCTGAGTAGCCCAGCAGAGGAGGTGGAGGAGGAGGAAGACGAGGAGGTTACGTTGCGGCTTCCCACACAGACACAGAGTTATGCAATCCCGACAAGCATTGCATCCTCATCCCCAACTCTGGCAGTAGCCAATAGTGTTCGCGGGTCTTTAGTTGCCTAGCCTGAGTCTTTTTTGAGACTGCAAAAAATGACACATCTCACGTTATCTGCCAACTTTGTTAAAAACTACAGAGTAGAGTAAAAAAATGTAATAATTTGACTACTACGTGCATGAACTGGCACATGCGCGATCGACATGCGTTAATCTTGGAATTTTGCTGTGCTAAAATGCAGACTAGCACGCCTCGCAAACCACTGGCCGTCCCATCAACCGCATATTCTGCATCTTCCTCCTTCGTCACCCTGGCAAGTGTTCTCACACTGGTCTCCCACCACAGAACCCCCACTTGTTAACCCGCTACAGTAGTGGTCATCAGCTGTTGCGTAAGTGGACATGCCTGCTGTTTTTGACTGATCTCCTACACCGAGCACACCCCATCTTTCTCAATACACCATAACATCTCCATCTGCATCTTTCTTACAGTCCAGGAGCTTGTCCTGTTCACCCTACAACACCCTCTCTCAGCACAGCAGCCAGGCCTCAATCCCACAGTTGTGGTAATGTAAAAGATTGCTTTGGCATGTGAAGGAGGAAACAAATAGCTTGAACTTCACCATCTCCAAACTGTTGGACACCGAAATGCTGCCTTTTCGCCTGGTGAATACAGATGGTTTCCAAAAGCTGATGGCCAGCGCAGACACCCAGTACCAGTTGCCCAGTCATCATTACTTCTCTAAGAAAGATGTGCCTGCGCTATACCAGAATGTTGCAGACAACATCACCCGTTCCTTGAAAAAATCTAGGTCTGACAGAGTGGATTTTACCACAGATACCTGGAAAAGCAAGCATGAACAGGGGCATTACATCTCTCTGACTTGGCTCTGGATGCCTTTGGTGGCTGTGGGGGCAGGTGGAGAATGGGCTTTTCCTCAAGTCTTGGAACCCTGAAGCCTTGCAGGGCGATTGGGGATGGAGATCTAAACCACTACCCACAAAAGATGGAGAGCTAAACTACTAGACAAGAGGGTTTGGATAACTAAACTACTAAACTTATTTTTTATCATGTCAACCCCTGTATGGAGAAGAATATCAACACCAAAGAATTAAAGGATGAAATGTAGCCTGCTTTATTTACCATGGTATAAAAATAACAATTTCGATTTTATCATGTGTACCCCTGTGTGGAGAACAATATCAGCACACAGAAATTTGAAACTGACATCTGGACTGCTGTATGACATTACTAACAGAATAAATATATTTTTTTTACTGTGGATGAGGCCTGTATAACAGAATATATGCTCCAAACAACTTCAAAGTGAGATCTCCCCTACTGTATCATATTAGTAACATAAGAAAGTATTTTTTTTACTGTAGGAAAAAAAAGGGAGGAATTCCAGCTTCTGAAGTGCAGCAGACAAAACTTTATTCCATGGTTAAAACAGGATTAGCTTGCGCGTTTCAAACGCTCCAACCTGCGTTCTTTTTCAAAGCTACATATAAAAGTGCTCACCATCTATTTATACAAACAACAAACCCTCTTGAATAATAGAATGAGTATCTAAAATTTATTTTGGCAAGGGATTATTTGGGACTTTTTTATATGTTGTGTTATCTGACAACATTTGTAACATTTGTAATTCATGCATCTCTGCTTCCATTAATACTATGGCTCCCTTATCTGACATTCTTATAACCAGATCTTTCATACAGTTTAACTCTTGAAGGGCAATCCATTCCTTCTTGGTTAAATCTGAGTTAGTGGTTCCCATGTCCTGAGATGAATGCAACACTTTTAATTCTCGCTGCACAATATCCTGGAAAATGTCCATTGAGTCAGACCTGGACTGAATAGGATAGAATCTGGGATTTTTTGTTTTAAAAGACTTTGGCTGATTAACAGCGTATTTGTTCTGGTTTCCATCTTGTTGTAGTTCTTGTACATTTAGCAGAGCCATTTGTTCTTGAAGTCTATATTCATTACCACATTTCATTTCTTCCAAATTTTCTTCTGCTTCAGGAACCTCAGAGAAAAAATGTCTTTTAACCGTCAGGTTCCTGACAAACCTGTTAATGTCCAACAAAGTTCCAAAAAGATCACATTTTTCATCAGGTACAAAAATTTAAATAAACCGTAGCATCAAACCTCAGTCTGCTCAGTTGTTAAAACTTGATTTGACAGATTAAGAACATTGTGAGAAAATTGATTATTCATTGAAGCTTCTTGCGGCGAGTTGTCATGCCTGTTACATTTGATGTGTTTGCGTCCAGCACATCTATTGCGTTTCTTCTGCGTTTTTTGGACTTGTTATAAACCTACGGAATCGGTGTCATTATTGTCTGACATATCTGGATCCGAGGAGCTGAAGCTCACATGTCAATTCTGCCGGGATTTTCCATTCCTACAGCTGCGTTTTACAATTGACTTGGGAGTGCGAGGCGTCTTCTCCAATCTTCCCCATTCATAGATTTGATTTTTTTGATAATCATTTTTGTCTCTAATAAACTTCAGTTTTTTCCTTTGAGTGATATCATCTTCCATTTTAGAGACCATAATTTGTGTTTGATGCAGGATTTTATCATATGCCTTTTTGTCCATTTTTTCTTTTAAGGTATTTTTTATACCATTAATTTCTTAATTTAATGTGGAAAGTTTACATTCTTCTTCTTGAATAATTAATTTCATTAATTCTAGGGAACAATTAGACAGCACTGAATTCCATTTATCCACAAAGGTAGGGAAATATACGGTTGTCGGTATTTTCTTCACCCGCAGACCCCTAGGTATCATTTTGTTATTCACATCATTTTCTAGGGTTTTATGGTCCCATCAAACCTTTGTTTCCATAATTAAAAGTCTTTGCAACTTGTCAGAATCTGCTGTGTTGTGTCCATGTTGATTTCCATCTCTGAGTCTGGGGCAAATACCTGCATAGCTTTCTTTACGCTCTCCTCTATTGGATCTATTACGTCTGCTGATCACCTTTAGAGTTATAAATCATAAACTTTAAAAATTATGCATTTGCTTCACGTCTATTAAACCACGATTTTTATAGGAACATTGTCCTTCATAAGGTGTGCACGATGAAAAAGTTCATAATATACAAAAAAGCAGCAAACACCAGCTCACCCTGACTCAGGTGTCCCGAAACACGGAACAGATGAGGAACCACTCGCCAGCAAATTGCAGGAATAAAAAGGAAGGAATTCCAGCTTGGTTAAAACAGGATTAGCTTGCGCGTTTCGAATGCTCCAACCTGCGTTCTTTTTCAAAGCTACATATAAAAGTGCTCATCATCTTTTTATACAAACAATCACCAATAACATCTCATAAAAATGTCACATGACCTGGAACAATTTGCATGCATGATTAAATATTCAACAAACATGTCACATGGTTCAAAACAATTTACATACATGATTATTTATAAGAAAACCCCCCCAAAAAAACAAAAAAAAAACAAAAACAAAAAAAACACTCTCTCAAAACAAAAAAAAAACACTCTCTCAAAACAAAAAAAAACCACTCTCTCAAAACAATGCTTTTGGAGCAAACTGGGTTATTTTTTAATAATGAAACATTATTTCTTTTCGCATGTTTAGTCTATTTGGATGACACGTGTTTAGGTGGAACATCCAATATGCCTCCCGATCTAATAGGCGTTTTTTCATATCACCTCCTCTAGGATTGGGAAAGATTTTTTCAATACAAAACACTCGAAGCTGAGAAATGTCTTTGTTATGGATTTGAATAAAATGTCTGGATGCATAAGAAACATAAAAAAAAAGTATTTTTTTTTTACTGTGCATGAGGCCTGTATACAATAGAAGATATGCTCCAAACAATTTCAAACTCAGATCTGGCCAGCTGTATCACCTTAGTAACAGAAAAATTAGATTTTTTTAACTCTGCATGAGCTCTGCGTACAGCTGGATTTCACTGCCACAAAATGACAAGCTGAGATATAGTGTACTGTATCACGTAGATACAATACACCCAGTTGGCGCTCATAGCAAGTGAACAAATCTGCTACGTACAGGCAATCTGATCATCGCCTATGTGTAGTACAGAGATCTGTGCAGAGATTTAAAAAATATAAAATATATATATATATATATATATATATAAAAGTTCAGAGCACCGCCCTTTCGCCCCATTCAAAATAAAACGATAAAAAAAACACATACACATATTTGTAAAAAAGATCTACTGCGCTGGTAAACTTACTCTAAAATGACACGAGAGGGTTAATGATAAAACGAAGAATTTATTTATACAAAGAATTGTTTAAAATATATAGTTAAAATGCAGGGTTAAAATTCACAGAAGAAGTAGGGGTTCCTTGGAGAAATATGATCGGGATACCAGGTTTTCCTAGTTGGTTATTCTCGGTAAGTCCGGGGCGTACGAGTACCTGTGAGGGGTATATATATACTATGGTAAGCTTAGGATAAGTTGGCGGATTACCTTTTTAGTATATGGAGGTTCTGATTACCTGGAGGGCAGTTAAGTGGTGGAAGAGTAATCACAGGAGTGTGGACGCCTCTGGCTAGCTCTGCTGAAACGGTCAGCTGTGAGTAAAGAAGGGACTAATTACTAAGAGACAGGATGTTACCAGGTTTAGAGAGTAAGTTGGGTATTTACCTGTTATAGTTCGGATCTTAGATAGGTGGTAAAGCCTGTTTACATCTGTTTTGTCCTGGGTTTGCTTGAAGGACTATAGGGTATTATAAAGTGGGAACTCAAGAAGATAAAAAGTGTATAGATATATAGTACACACTTCTACACAGTTGAGTATCTTACCCGTAAGGAGGTAGTTGTATGGTAGTTGTATCCAATGGTGGTGGATGTAGTCACAATTTAGTCATCCAGGTCATCAAGATTATTTTTTCAACCTAGGGAAGCTATGTGTCAATATTAGTTAGTATAAAAAATCGGTACACATAGGGTTAAAAAGTAGGGTAAGATATTCTATTATTATATGGTAAAGTTTCGTAGTCTACAGTAGGGTGAGAGGTCTTACCACTGCTGGCTCTGTATGATGGATAAAGTTCTGCTGTAGGGAAGGTCAGGTTATTGGTAAATATCCTTATCTGTAGCAGGAGTTAAAAGCGCTTATAGCGCTTTGTGGCTGTTTCTTTAGGCAGTGATGGTGGCAAGCATATGTTGCTGTAAGTAGCCCAGCTTCTTTGGGAAGAGAGAGTCGATCGTGCAAAAGCCTTGTAGTCCCGGGAGTTGCGTGCTGCTGAGGTATTTACCTTGGTCGGCGTCCTGTGATAGAAGACTTGCTTCGTGGAGACGGGCCGGGTGGGTGTCGGGGCAGAGGGATGTCGGAGTCCCGGCCGGAGACTCCGGCACCTGCGTACAGCGCCCGGAGATAGAAGATGTTTATCACACTAGGACCTGCGTAGCGTAAGGTCCTGGTAGTCACGTGACTTGGAGACGGAGAGCAGGAGAGGCCAAACTTCCTACGCGTTTCGGATACTGCGGTTTCCTTCGTCAGGGATGGTCATGATTCTCACTGCTCTCATTATATACCTGTCATAGCTGGTGGGAGGTGTTTGTAATTAATTATCATTGAAAGCAAAAAGTTCAATTCCGCTGTTAAGGCCTCTTGGCCTTAATGAGTCCATCTTGAATATCCATTCTGTATCTGTCTTGGACATCTGTTTGATGTAGTTGCCATTCCTCCAGTTTCTTTGGACAATCTGTATCCCTGTGATTTCTATGCCTTTTATGGATCCTTTGTGCTTATCTTTGAAATGCTTGGATAAGGGATGTCCCTCATATTTATTTTTGATATTTCTAACGTGTTCACTTATCCTTTTATTAAAGGCCCGTATAGTCCGACCAACATATAATTTTTTGCATGGACATTTTAACCCATATATCACTCCTTTAGTGGTGCATGTAATATGGTCTTTTATGGGGAATTCTGTATATCCATGAGAAATGTGGCTTTGTTTTTTAGTGTGTAAAGTCTTACACATTTTACAGTCTCTACACGGAAAAAAGCCCACGGTATCTGAGGGGTGGGGGGGCTGTGGATTTTTGATTGTAGGTGCTACCTTCATGCCAATATTTTTTGCTTTTCTAAAGATGAATTTGGGGTGTGGAGGTATCAGATCCCCAATTATCTTATCATCCTTTAAAATGTCCCAGTGTTTCTGGATAATAGTTTTGAGTATATTAGAATTGGAGTTATAGGTCGTAATGATGGGCACTTCAAGTGTGGGTTTAGCAAATATGGGAAGGTTCGTATCACTGGAGTTATTGGTTGTTAGTAATTGGCATCGTGGAATTGCTTTAATTTGATTTTTGGTAGCTTGGAGTGAGTCTTGTTGGTACCCTTTGACAATAAATTTATCTGTGAGGAGATTTGCCTCTTTGTTAAAATCTGACATTTTGGAGCAATTCCTACGTAGTCTTAGGTATTGACTGTTTGGTACGTTTAGGAGCCATCTGGGTAGATGGCAACTGTCTAGATGGATATAACCATTTGTGTCCGTAGGTTTAAAAAAGGTGTTGGTACACAGTTGGTCATTGTCAATGAAGAAATTTAGATCCAAAAAGTTAACTCGTTCTTGGCTAGTGGAGGCGGTGAATTTCAAGAAGTACTCATTTTGGTTAATATCCTCTAAAAATTCATCTAGGGCTGATTGACTGCCTGACCAGATGAAGAGGATGTCGTTTATAAAGCGACGCCATAAGACTAGGTTGGTACGTAGATGTCCTTCTGGGTAAATGTTAAAGTGTTCCCACATGTTCACATATAAATTTGCATAGCTGGGCGCAAATCTCGTGCCCATGGCGGTGCCCCACCTCTGGGTATAGTAGTTCTTTACATATTTAAAGGAGTTATGGTTCAAAATGAAGTACATACACTCCTTTATGAAGTGGATTTGTGTGTCTGGTGTGTTACTTAGCTTATTTAAAAAGAACGTAGTGGCTTCACAGCCTTTATGGTGCTGAATCACCGTATAAAGGGATGTAATATCCAGTGTGCCTAAAATATAATGTGGTTGCCATTGAATTTGGCTAAGCAGTTGAAGAGCGTGTTTTGTATCCTTTAAATGAGCAGGTAATTGTGGTACTAGGGATTGGATATGACGGTCCACATATCTGGAAAGGTTAGAGGTGAGGCTTTGGATCCCTGATATAATGTGTCTACCCGGGGGGTCCACTAGGGATTTATGAATTTTTGGGAGATGGTAAAAGATTGATGTTCTGGGATAAAGGGTCTGTATATATTCAAACTCATTTTTGTTTAGGAATCCTTCGTTGAGGCCTTTCTCAAGGAGAACTTTCATTTCTCTTAGATGCTCTCTAGTGGGATTCTCTTTTAATAGTTCATATGTACGGGTATCGTTAAGTAGTCGCATTGATTCCTTATGATATTTGGAATAGTCCAAGATTACAATACCCCCTCCTTTGTCCGCTGGGCGTATAGCAATATTCTCATTATTGGACAAATTGTGAATGGCTTTACGTTCCTTGCTACTGAGGTTGTTCTTAAACCTCGTGCATTTTTTCTCGCTGATTTTCCTGATATCATCCACGACATTTTTTGGAAGGTTTCCATTGATTCAGAATATTCATGGATTGGATGAAAATTAGATTTTTTCTTTAGGTTTGTATGTATGAACATAGAGTCTGTAGGTGCAGAGGGCATGGTAGTCAGGCATGTTTCTTTCTTGAAGCGCCCTTAATAACCCCCATGTACTTTAATCCATTTACCACCATAATAAGTGGCTGCTGTGGGCACACACGACACGAGTAAATCCAATCAGCCCTACACGTCTCCAAATCTAGTACCCCCAAGTACTTCCTAAGCTCCGGAATCTTCAAGCCAATATGAGTGACCTTTGGACTCATAGAGCAGATAGAATCCATAATATCCAAAAAATTTTTAACATACGTCACAAATCCACCAATTCTCTTCCTATTAGCAATATAGACCATATTAAAGAATCGCTCAAAACATTGGAGCAACTACTACTAAAAGAAATGCGTGACCTGTGTGAAGTGGCAACCCTGGAAAGGTACTTGACATATGACACAATTCCAGCAGGCTTACGTGTCACAAAACCCCTATCAGGAGACATAGGAGACCCAACAACCTTAACTGAGTGGGAAGATATGTTTAAATCTTCCTCTAAGCAAGCAGTAATATTCATTATAGAAAAAAGGAAACAGCAGCTTATGGAAAGTAAGAGTAAAATCTCTAAGCTATTTCGAGAAATCAAACCCAACCAGAACCACCCAGCTATTATTAAACTATCTAGAAATATTAAAATCAGAATAGATAATAAAGAGCAAGAAATCATTGAAAGGAAACGCAAGAAATTTGGGAGGGATTCTATCCCTGAACCCACCCCAACTGAACTAATAATAGAGAATGGTTATGAGATCATTGACCAAATAGATGACAGTTCAATAAGTCCCACAACCACCTCAGAAGACTACTCTATACATCCAACTCCTGAGGGTGAAACTCAAATTCAATGTAACACCACCCCAAGATACAGGGAAACACCAAATAACCAGGAACCAGATCAAAACAACATCAGGACCCCCATTTCCACTCATAGTAGATATAGGGCACTACAAAATATAGAAGAATCACCTCCCCCCCCCTCTACCCTCCCTCTCCCCCTCCCCCCCTTCTCTCTTTACCCTCTACCCAATTCAATACATCTACCCACTTGCCCTCAAACAATACCACCAACCATCTAACCACTAATATAAACACCGATACCAGACCCAAAGAGAGGAATCCCCAACATCCACAAGTCAGAAAAAGACCCACTAGCACTGATTTTTTTTGCGTGGCCAACCGAAAAAACGTCAGAGGGGCTGTAGGGGGGGGAAACTCTCAAGAAAGAAAAAGATACAATCTCAGGAATTAAACACGACAAAACCCACATCAATCTTCAATTTAAGCCAATATATTCTACAACCAAATTAAATACAACTACTAAGCAAGGGGTTAAAATATGCCCCATCCACAAAATTCAATAAATTTAACGCCTTCATAGGAGTAAAACAATTCATGCTCAACCTAGCTCTCAAAAAACATTTTCTCAAGAAAGAAACATGCCCGACTACCACGCCCTCTGCACCTACAGACTCTATGTTCATACATACAAACCTAAAGAAAAAATCAAATTTTCATCCAATCCATGAATATTCTGAATCAATGGAAACCTTCCAAAAATATGTCGTGGATGATATCAGGAAAATCAGCGAGAAAAAATGCACGAGGTTTAAGAATAACCTCAGTAGCAAGGAACGTAAAGCCATTCACAATTTGGCCAATAATGAGAATATTGCTATACGCCCAGCGGACAAAGGAGGGGGTATTGTAATCTTGGACTATTCCAAATATCATAAGGAATCAATGCGACTACTTAACGATACCCGTACATATGAACTATTAAAAGAGAATCCCACTAGAGAGCATCTAAGAGAAATGAAAGTTCTCCTTGAGAAAGGCCTCAACGAAGGTTTCCTAAACAAAAATGAGTTTGAATATATACAGACCCTTCATCCCAGAACATCAATCTTTTACAATCTCCCAAAAATTCATAAATTCCTAGTGGACCCCCCGGGTAGACCCATTATATCAGGGATCCAAAGCCTCACCTCTAACCTTTCCAGATATGTGGACCGTCATATCCAATCCCTAGTACCACAATTACCTGCTCATTTAAAGGATACAAAACACGCTCTTCAACTGCTTAGCCAAATTCAATGGCAACCACCTTATATTTTAGGCACACTGGATATTACATCTCTTTATACGGTGATTCAGCACCATAAAGGCTGTGAAGCCACTACGTTCTTTTTAAATAAGCTAAGTAACACACCAGACACACAAATCCACTTCATAAAGGAGTGTATGTACTTCATTTTGAACCATAACTCCTTTAAATATGTAAAGAACTACTATACCCAGAGGTGGGGCACCGCCATGGGCACGAGATTTGCGCCCAGCTATGCAAATTTATATGTGGACATGTGGGAACACTTTAACATTTACCCAGAAGGACATCTACGTACCAACCTAGTCTTATGGCGTCGCTTTATAGACGACATCCTCTTCATCTGGTCAGGCAGTCAATCAGCCCTAGATGAATTTTTAGAGGATATTAACCAAAATGAGTACTTCTTGAAATTCACCGCCTCCACTAGCCAAGAACGAGTTAACTTTTTGGATCTAAATATCTTCATTGACAATGACCAACTGTGTACCAACACCTTTTTTAAACCTACGGACACAAATGGATATATCCATCTAGACAGTTGCCATCTACCCAGATGGCTCCTAAACGTACCAAAGAGTCAATACCTAAGACTATGTAGGAATTGCTCCAAAATGTCAGATTTTAACAAAGAGGCAAATCTCCTCACAGATACATTTATTGTCAAAGGGTACCAACAAGACTCACTCCAAGCTACCAAAAATCAAATTAAAGCAATTCCACGATGCCAATTACTAACAACCAATAACTCCAGTGATACGAACCTTCCCATATTTGCTAAACCCACACTTGAAGTGCCCATCGTTCCGACCTATAACTCCAATTCTAATATACTCAAAACTATTATCCAGAAACACTGGGACATTTTAAAGGATGATAAGATAATTGGGGATCTGATACCTCCACACCCCAAATTCATCTTTAGGAAGGCAAAAAATATTGGTATGAAGGTAGCACCTACAACCAAAAATCCACAGCCCCCCACCCCTCAGATACCGTGGGCTTTTTTCCGTGTAGAGACTGTAAAATGTGTAAGACTTTACACACTAAAAAACAAAGCCACATTTCTCATGGATATACAGAATTCCCCATAAAAGACCATATTACGTGCACCACTAAAGGAGTGATATATGGGTTAAAATGTCCATGCAAAAAATTATATGTTGGTCGGACTATACGGGCCTTTAATAAAAGGATAAGTGAACACGTTAGAAATATCAAAAATAAATATGAGGGACATCCCTTATCCAAGCATTTCAAAGATAAGCACAAAGGATCCATAAAAGGCATAGAAATCACAGGGATACAGATTGTCCAAAGAAACTGGAGGAATGGCAACTACATCAAACAGATGTCCAAGACAGAAACAGAATGGATATTCAAGATGGACTCATTAAGGCCAAGAGGCCTTAACAGCGGAATTGAACTTTTTGCTTTCAATGATAATTAATTACAAACACCTCCCACCAGCTATGACAGGTATATAATGAGAGCAGTGAGAATCATGACCATCCCTGACGAAGGATACCGAAGTATCCGAAACGCGTAGGATGTTTGGCCTCTCCTGCTCTCTGTCTCCAAGTCACGTGACTACCAGGACCTTACGCTACGCAGGTCCTAGTGTGATAAACGTCTTCTATCTCCGGGCGCTGTACGCAGGTGCCGGAGTCTCTGGCCGGGACTCCGACATCCCTCAGCCCCGACACCCACCCGGCCCGTCTCCACGAAGCAAGTCTTCTATCACAGGACGCCGACCAAGGTAAATACCTCAGCAGCACGCAACTCCCGGGACTACAAGGCTTTTGCACGATCGACTCTCTCTTCCCAAAGAAGCTGGGCTACTTACAGCAACATATGCTTGCCACCATCACTGCCTAAAGAAACAGCCACAAAGCGCTATAAGCGCTTTTAACTCCTGCTACAGATAAGGATATTTACCAATAACCTGACCTTCCCTACAGCAGAACTTTATCCATCATACAGAGCCAGCAGTGGTAAGACCTCTCACCCTACTGTAGACTACGAAACTTTACCATATAATAATAGAATATCTTACCCTACTTTTTAACCCTATGTGTACCGATTTTTTATACTAACTAATATTGACACATAGCTTCCCTAGGTTGAAAAAATAATCTTGATGACCTGGATGACTAAATTGTGACTACATCCACCACCATTGGATACAACTACCATACAACTACCTCCTTACGGGTAAGATACTCAACTGTGTAGAAGTGTGTACTATATATCTATACACTTTTTATCTTCTTGAGTTCCCACTTTATAATACCCTATAGTCCTTCAAGCAAACCCAGGACAAAACAGATGTAAACAGGCTTTACCACCTATCTAAGATCCGAACTATAACAGGTAAATACCCAACTTACTCTCTAAACCTGGTAACATCCTGTCTCTTAGTAATTAGTCCCTTCTTTACTCACAGCTGACTGTTTCAGCAGAGCTAGCCAGAGGCGTCCACACTCCTGTGATTACTCTTCCACCACTTAACTGCCCTCCAGGTAATCAGAACCTCCATATACTAAAAAGGTAATCCGCCAACTTATCCTAAGCTTACCATAGTATATATATACCCCTCACAGGTACTCGTACGCCCCGGACTTACCGAGAATAACCAACTAGGAAAACCTGGTATCCCGATCATATTTCTCCAAGGAACCCCTACTTCTTCTGTGAATTTTAACCCTGCATTTTAACTATATATTTTAAACAATTCTTTGTATAAATAAATTCTTCGTTTTATCATTAACACTCTCGTGTCATTTTAGAGTAAGTTTACCAGCGCAGTAGATCTTTTTTACATTTAGGTTTTATTCTTATGTGGTATATGGTGCCCCTTACTACTTGCTGCAGGTAAACTAAACTATACCCACCAGCGCCCTTAATAACCCCCATGTACATACACATATTTGGTATCTCTGCGTTCAGAATCACCCGATCTATCAATATAGAAAAAGAATTAATCCGATTGATAAACAGCGTAGCGAGAAAAAAAATTCAAAACACCAACATTTTATTTTTTTGGTCGTCGCAAAATTGCAGTAAAATGCAACAACGGGCGATCAAAACATTAGATCTACCCTAAAATGGTATCAATAAAAACTTCAACTCGATGCGCAAAAAATAAGCCCTCACCCGGTCCCCAGATCCTGAAAAATGAAGACGCTACAGTTCTCGAAAAATGGCGCAATTTTTTTTTTTTTACCAAACTTTGGATTTTTTGGGGGTAAAAAAAAACCCAAACATCTGTGGAATTGCACTTTTTTTGCAATTTCACCGCACTTGGGATTTTTTTTCCTGTTTTCCAGTACATGATATGGTAAAACCAGTGATGTTGTTCAAAAGTAAAACTTGCCCTGCAAAAAATAAGCTGGCCTTTACTACTTCTGTGCGACATCGCATGGGACACGTAGCAAAACTGCAGCAGCCACAAGTTTTCTTTCTGTTCAGTAAAGATTGTACTTTGTATCTGTTTCTCTGGGGTTAGTTTCATGCATGAATAATCTAGTAAAGTTTCCCTGGACTTTGCCAACATTTTATTACTGCAAAGAATCTAAAGTAACTGTAAATGTAGCTCTGGAGACACATAGATCATCATCAGAGCTGCATACCCACGACGTTTGGATATATATACCACTAATGGCTTTACTTCTTTATTCCTGATGCACTGTTGCAATAAAAGGGGCACTGAGCTTTTAATGAGCCATTTGGATGGAAGTGACCAGAAGCTTTTGTGCCGCAGGAATCACTTCCATGTGAGAAAAGCAATGATGTGACCAAGCTGGATGAACGTTTCCATACTCCACAAATATTGGGGACCCCAATGGTCAAATAACTGATCTGCATGCAGGTCTGTATCTCAGTTTTTCTTCCTGGCAGGAACTCTCTACCATGTAGTCGAGCCTTATAGTCGGAGGATCTACATCTTCCGAGTACCCGCGAGTCCCCGGAGGATTCAACCTTGTGACAATCTGAGGTAATACGTCTCACTGAATGAAATGTTTCCCGCTGTCGCACATTTTACAGTTTTAGTAGCAGATGACAAACAACATTCCCGTCCTCCGGAGCCGTCCTGGAAGAAGATACTTTTATGCCCGGATAAATCATTTTTATTGATGCCGCTTATGATGAGATATCACACAATCTGTAATTCTGTGATTTAAAAAAGGCAATCACTTCCCAATAAATACTTTACTTTCCACTTCTCGGAGCGGATTTCCAGCCCTCTGCAGTGACAGTGGATGGCCGAAGTCCTGGGAGCCGGAAATGCTGATTACTTATTGACGCTCGGAATATCATGAATGTGGAGGAGCCGTAAGAGTGGATTTACAATACATAGCGCTTGGTCCAATGAGGGGTTTTCAGAGCTTTAATCCGTCTTCGCGCTCCTCTCGCTCAGTCTTTGTATTGGAAGAACATTTTCTACATTCTCTGATAGTTATTTTTTTCTCCCCTGAAGTTTCATCCTGGGCATTTGATTATTATATGGGGAGTGTAAAACACGCGCTTGTGTTGTGCAGGTCTTCTCTTCTCAAGAAGACTCGGCACATTTCCAGCTGATTGCAACAGATAAATCTAGATTTTGTTCTCTAGTTGCTAAGCGACATCACAGTCTCTAGTAATAGGAAATCAAACTTCTATAACAAAGAGAACCAAAAGACGACTTCATGGTGATCGAGAATCACTGGCGGACTCGTATGAAGGCAAATAAGGAGAAAATTTGCTTTTAGTATTAAAATTGATTGGGAAATTTGTTATAAAACTCCCAGCTCCTTGGAAATGTTTGAGATCTGCAAAGCAATATTTCCCTCCAAAAATTAGCTTACCACAGGAGACCCCTGAAAAATGATACCCTATTAGGAGGATGCCTACAGCTACTTCACTCCTGGTGCAAGAGTGAAAACTGCTGACGCTACAGTCTTCCAAAGGAGTCCAATAGGGTTCCAAGGACCACTGGTTGGATCAGGAAGTGATCTAATAGTTTGGGGTTTACAAAATTTATAAAGGTAGGGGTAAATAAAAGTAATCCACTTCAGAAATGTACAGAAGAAGGTACCAACTAATAATCTAGCCATGCAACCACACTGAAATACTAACTTCTACCAAGTTACAAAACTTTGCTGAGCCAAGAAATGATGGCGTCTATTGATGATGATAACACTTTGTAAAGGTACAGCTTGGAACATCGGTAGAATATAAGATGGATTTTCCATCTATATTTTGCTACATATCGTACTGCCAATCTGACAAAAAAATTTACCCCACATCATTGCCACCCCATTGATGACAAACCCTAAAATAGTATCATTACCATCCTGCAACCATCCTGACCCAATGCCATAGGGCAAGATGGACTCATGGAGCTCATATCAGTTTCTGACCTCCACTAGATGCCACAGATATTGGGGCTTGTAATACAGCGGCTTTCACGACCCCTCTCACTCCTCCAATCTATCCTAAACTCTGCTGCCCGCATAATCCACCTGTCCCCCCGCTATTCCCCGGCCTCTCCTCTCTGTCAATCCCTTCACTGGCTCCCCATTGCCCTGAGACTTCAGTTCAAAGACCTAACAATGGCATACACAGCCATCCATAACCTGTCTCCTCCATATATCTGTGACCTAGTCTCCCGGTACATACCTGCTGTTATGATCTGCAACAAGTACTAAGGAAAGATAGGGGAAAACTGTCCCTACAGTAAGACTAAGCTGAATCCCTACGATGTAGCGGGCAGCCTGTTCCTAGTGAACAGACCCGCCTTAGTCCTTGGCTAGTCTGAACAAAGACCTATAGCATAAGGGGAGGGGTCCCTAGAAGAACTAAGGACTGGGACAACTCCTAAACAGAGAAGTTGTTGCAGAACACAAAAAGACAAACAGACAAAAAGGTACTAGAGGTTCCAGAAGGACCAAACGAAGTGACAGAGAAAGGCACAGAAGCACCTGGCTAGAGAAACAGTCAAACACTGAAGTCCAGCACAGCCAAAAGGGCGGAGCTGTAATATAAAGGCAGATGGTCACGTGACCGCAAAACACAAGATGGAAAAAACAAACAGGAGGGTTCTAACAGTACCCCCTCTTTTATGACGATCCTCTGGATCCTCCAGGCCCAGGCCTATCCAGAAACCTCCTGTGGAAAGCTTTAACAAGCCTAGGAGCAGAGACATCATCCATCCTTACCCAGGAGTTGTCTTCGGGACCGAAACCATTCCAGGAGACAAGATACTGTAATCTCCCTCTATGCCATCTAGAATTCAAGATACGAGAAATCTCATATTCGCCGTCTTCCAATGTGACGCTCACAGCCCTACCCTGGGAAGATGGGGCTACTCGGAGCCGGGTCAGATGTTTGGTGGGTTGCAGCCATGGCCTGAACCCGTTCCGTGCCCAGGGCCGTCACATTAAAAAGGATGTAATGGGCTATCAGGGTTATAGAGAATCATAGAATCATAGAATCATAGAATGGTAGAGTTGGAAGGGACCTCCTGGGTCATCTGGTCCAACCCCCTGCTCAAAGCAGGATTCACTAAATCATCTCAGACAGATGTCTGTCCAGCCTCTGTTTGAAGACGTCCATTGAAGGGGAACTCACCACCTCTCGTGGCAGCCTGTTCCACTCATTAATCACCCTAACTGTCAAAAAGTTTTTTCTAATATCTAATCTGTGTCTCCTCCCATTTAGTTTCATCCCATTGCTTCTAGTCTTTCCTTGTGCAAATGAGAATAAAGATGATCCTTCTACAATGTGACAGCCCTTGACATATTTGTAGACAGCTATTAAGTCTCCTCTCAGTCTTCTTTTTTGCAAGCTAAACATTCCCAAATCCTGCAACCGTTCCTCATAGGACATGGTTTGCAGACCAGTCACCAGTCTGGTCGCTCTTCTCTGAACTTGCTCCAGTTTGTCGATGTCTTTTTTAAAATGTGGTGCCCAAAACTGTACACAGTATTCCAGATGAGGTCTGACCAAAGAGGAGTAAAGACCGATAATGACTTCACGTGATCTAGACTGTATGCTTCTGTTAATACATCCCAGAATTGTATTTGCCTTTTTTGCTGCTGCATCACACTGTTGACTCATGTTCAGTCTATGATCTATTAGTATACCTAAGTCTTTTTCACATGTACTGTTGCTTAGCTCTATTCCTCCCATTCTGTATATGCTTTTTTCATTTTTATTGCCCAGATGTAGTACTTTGCATTTTTCCCTGTTAAAAACCATTCTGTTGGTTGCTGCCCACTGCTCCAGTTTATTTAGGTCTTTTTGAATCTTCCCTCTCTCTTCTCTAGTATTAGCTATCCCTCCTAGCTTTGTGTCATCAGCAAATTTAATCAGTTTACCCTCAATTCCTTCATCTAAATCATTGATAAAGATGTTGAACAATACAGGTCCCAGGACGGAGCCCTGTGGTACCCCACTTGAGACATTCATCCAGCTGGATGTGAAGCCATTTACAACCACCCTTTGAGTCCGATCACTAAGCCAGTTATGAATCCACCTAACAGTTGCCTGGTCCATTGCATACTTGGTCATTTTTTCAATAAGGATGGTGTGAGATACTTTGTCAAATGCTTTGCTGAAGTCAAGATATACTATATCTACAGCATTTCCCTGATCCACCCAGTCAGTGATTCTGTCATAGAAGGAAATTAAGTTAGTCTGACATGACTTGTTAGTTACAAACCCATGCTGACTCTGGTTAATCACTTCATTCTTATCCAGGTACTTACATACATGTTGTTTAATAATTTGTTCAAAGATCTTTCCTGGTATAGAAGTCAGACTCACCGGCCTATAGTTCCCTGGGTCCACCTTCTTCCCCTTTTTGAAGATAGGAACAACATTTGCTCTTCTCCAGTCTTCTGGGACTTCTCCTGTTCTCCAAGAATTTTCAAAGATTATGGAGAGTGGTTCTAAAATTTCTTCTACGATCTCCTTCAGTACTCTGGGGTGTAATTCATCTGGACCTGGAGACTTGAACTCATTTATGTTAGCTAAATATTCCCTCACAATCTTTCTGTTTACAGATAACTTGGATTCCTCTATTCCTTTAAAAGGACAGTGAAGATTAGTTGATGTTACATTTTCTTTCTGAGAGAAAACAGATGCAAAATAGGAGTTAAAAAGTTCGGCCTTCTCAACATCCTCTCTTACCATTTCTCCATTTTCATCCTGTAAAAATCCTATAGCATCTTTGACTTTTCTTTTACTTTTGACATACCCCCAAAATCCTTTTTTATTGCTTTTGACATCTCTTGCAAGCCTTAATTCATTGTCAGCTTTAGCTAACCTGATACGTGCCCTGCAGGATCTGCAGACTGCATTATAATCTTCTTTAGATATGCCTCCCTCTTTCCATTTAATAAACATTTCTTTCTTTCTTTTTAGCATGTGTTTAAGTTCTGTGTTCATCCATCCTGGTTTCCTTAAATGCTTCCCATTCTTCCTACTTTTCGGGATTGTTAACGATTGTGCTTTGAGAATCTCATTTTTAAAAATTTCCCATCCTTCCTGGACATTTTTGTCCTTAAGGACATCCAGCCATTGGATCACTCCTATTCTCTTTCTGAGTCTCTTAAAATCTGCCTTTCTAAAATCTAACCTTGAAGTTTGAGTCTTCACATGTCTTCCTCCTCTAGTTATCCAAAATTCTATAATAGCATGATCGCTGCCTCCTAGGGTCCCAGCCACCTTTACCTCCTCAACCATTTCCTCCCTGTTTATAAGGATTAGATCCAAAGTAGCAGATCCCCTTGTTTTCTCCCCTACCTTTTGGAAGATAAAGTTGTCAGCAAGAGAGGATAAGAATTTGCTTGACCTGTTAGTTTTACTTGAGAGAGATTCCCAACAAATGTCTGGATAGTAGAAATCTCCCATGACCACTACGTCATATTTTTTGGAGAACTTGGTCATTTGATACATAAAGAGTTCATCCATATCTTCAGCTTGCCCAGGTGGCCTGTAGTAAATGCCTACAATGGTGTCCTTTCCGTTGTTCTCTCCTTGTATTCTTACCCAAACAGTTTCCACAGAACTCCCAGTCTCTGAAGCTTCAATCTCTGTGCAGATATACGCTTTTCTAACATACAATGCGACACCTCCTCCTCGTTTATCAAGTCTGTTTCTTGCAAATAAGTTGTATCCTTTTAGCCTTGTATTCCAATCATGTGTATCGTCCCACCAAGTTTCAGTGATTCCAATGACATCATATTCCTTTTCCTGCATTAGTAGTTCTAATTCTCCTTGTTTGTTGCCCATGCTTTGTGCATTTGTATAAAAACATTTTAGTTTGTGATTGGTTTCTCTTCCTCCCATATTTTTATTATTTAAATTGTTTTGTCTTTGTTCTTCCTTTCCACTTCCAGTAGCAGAGATCGAGTTGAGTGGTTGCTATCAACTACGCCACCTGTGGTACCTGGTGAAGGCCACCAGCGCTGCTGCAGTCCTCTGAGGTGGGATGTTGTGGCAGCTGACGTTGATACTACTCCCCACAGGCGGATCAGGGCCTCAGGGCAGAGACAAGGATGCAGGGGATTGTAGTATAGGAGGTCTGGTGCTTTTGGTGCGGTGCAGTGCAGAAATAAGGAGTCCGGAGGCCATAGGGGTTGACTTCCAGGGTTTTTACTCACGGTAGAGAGTACAGCTGCAAGGCTTCTCCCTGCTCCTCGCGGAGTTCTGCGGTCACCAGGAATGGGGGTCCGACAACCTCCGAGTAATTCAAGTGCTCAATCAGGACCCCGCACCAGAGTGTTCCTAGACTTCAGACCGAGTCCTTTCCTGTCTGTGTGTGTGTAGATAGGCCGGGTCTCCCTCTGGACTTCGCTCAGAAAAAGGGTATGCGTGTCAGCTCCGCTCCTTCCGTTACCCGGTGGGATCCTCAGGGCCTGCCGGGCTTCCCTGACTTGGACGTAGAGTAGCAAAGTCAGGTGTCGGGGGCCGGTACCCCTCTTGCAGCCAGAATCCCTCTGACTAGGCCAGATTAGCGAGGACAGGTGGCGTATACCGCTCCGTCTGCATCCCCCTGGGATCCTTTTACGGTGGAGCTACGCTCCTAAGCTCCGGGCCTTCTTGGTCATGGTCCTTGACCGGGTTGAGACATACGTTAACTCCAATCTGCCCCTCGACCCAAGGCCAGGGTACGAGGGCCGTGTCTCCATCCGCTGCAGGTTCACCCAGAAGCCACGTTCAGGGATGGAGATCATGAGCCAAAATGGCTGTTTATTAAATATGAAATATTAACTGTAACTAGATGTGCGTCCTCCACCCTCACCCACTAAATGGTTCCCCCCTATTTTGTGGTTCCCCAGTCTCCCATTTTCCAGTAGGGGCAGCACTCTAGTGCCTACTGGCCCCCTCTGGTGGGAGAAGTGTGGTGTTGGATGTGGAGGTGGGGTCCTGACCATTGCACCATCCTTACCTCAAAGGAGGAACACCTCACCCCATTGAAGAGGTGAATCATCCCTGTGGCGGTCGAACCCTCAGGGGCGCCACATTCCCCTCCGGTGAAACACAGCACGTCCGCGGGCTGCAAAGAGAGTAAATTCTGGTACAGTCTTTTTTTATATTTTGTATAACATAACAACAATCTTCCCTTTATGGGAGGCACTTCTTCTTAAACTTTACAAACTGTAAATATTATAAAAGTATAAAAATATAAAACCATCAAGAGACATTATGCATGTAGACAGACGGGTTAAAGTGCAATGAAGAAGAGTCAGTTCAGAAGTGCGAGGGACCTGTCCCAAACCCCCAACGTAGACCCTGAGGTGGCTGCAGAGCATGACGATCCCGAGTTGGACCTCCAGGAGAGCCACTCCAGACAGGTTTTTCTTCTGAGGTCAGAGGTAGAAATAGCCGCGGTTTTACATAAAACCAATAAGGAGCACTTAAAGAGATGCAAACTATTTACAGTTAAAGAGTCTGCCTACTGCAAGTCCGCAGGGACAAATGTCTCTAGAAACCAGGGAAAAACATGGTCAACATAAACATAACATTGTAACTGTACACAGGTTACAGCCGCCGGGGCTGCTATATTCTCGGGTCCCCACCGGGGAAAAGGCTCATTCCTCCCGACGAAGGCTGACCGGTCCCCCATGGCCGAGTGCGAGGGGGCATCGCTCCCGGACACCTTGTGGACATCCAGGGCGTACCACCACCGCATCCTGTGGTGGCGGGTGTACGTGACTATGTCACCCGGGACGAGGTTCCGGCCAGGGTGTCCCTTTTTCAGCCGCGGCTCGATGTCCCGCCGGCTGACGAAGACATCGTGCTCATGCTGAGAACTCTGGATGAATCCCCATCCCACCTCATGGTGGAAGCGGACAACTTGCCCCTCCACGCGGGGGCTTGGACGGGTTGCCTTCTCCTGGCGGGCCCGGGACTTGGCAGCCTTAGCACGCACCTCGAGGCGCTCGCAGCGAACTTCCCTCTGACGCTGCTCCCGGCCGAGCTGGAGGATATGCTGATGGCACAGCTCGCTCCTCCTGCGCGCTTCAGCCTGGGTCTCCCGGGGAAAATCCATAAGGTCACCCCCTTGATGTCCCAGGCCCACTCTTCAGCTGCCGGCCAGGTAACTGGAGGTGCCGGCAGCGGTGACAGCAGGGGCTGTTGCAGGTCCTCTAGAAGTGCAGACCAGTCCGGGTTGGGGTCAGTGGATACCCCAGCAGACTCAGGTTCTTCCGAGTCGGGTGTTGGGAGGCAGTGCAGGTCCCTGCCGGTAGCAGAGGCTTCAAGCTCCGGGGCAAAGACCTGCTCCCAGGTGACTGCGCCGGGCAGAAGGTACTCGGTCATGAGATCCAGGAGGGGCACGGTGGGCTCAGCAGCCGGGACAGGGGTATCACACTCACCCTCCCCTGGGCTGCTGCTCCTTGGCGGCGGGTCCGGATGCGTAGCAGCATTTCTTCTCACCACGCCGCGGATGCCGCTTGCTGGGCCTCAGCCACTCTACGAGTTAGGTCCAGGGTCTCCTGGCGGAGAAACTCCACATCTCCCGCTGTCAGGGTTATGCCGCTCTGCTCACTGACGGTAGAAGATCCTGGGCCGGGTTCGGAAGGATCCGATTGACTCGCCCCAGCAGCATTCATGTCCGCTCCTGAGGATTGCAAGTCTCCAACTGCTATGGCCGCACCTTGTGGTTTTTCCATTCCCTCCTCTATTTGGGGCGGCTCCAGGGCAATGGGCTGACAGGCACGCTGTCAGGAACATTAATATCAGGAAAATGTTCTTCCATATCTGCCTGACGTAGATGTTCACCCCCCTCCCTTATTCCCCTTCTGCTCAGCACAAAAGCCCCAATTAGTCCACGCCTGGTAAATAGTTTATGCAAATATGACCAGCCAAGGAGTGTTATAACTTCATTAGGAAGTAAGCATCTTGTCCCTGAAAGACGCAGGAGGTAATTAAAACGCAGGCTTGCACTAATTTGCATGTAACTGTTGAAGCTGCTCCCGAGCTTCAAAGGGGAATTTGCAGACATGATGACTACGATATGAATTATGAGATATTATGAGTTCCATAGGTCAGACAGTGACGGGACCCATATGTGTAGTGACCAAATCAGCCCAGGAATGTATAGGTACTTTTCCAGAGCTGTAACCCAAATCAGGGAGCTGCAGCGCAAAAACACCAAAATGACAGACTGCAGCTATGTGATGTGTGATATCTAAATAAAGATAAAATCAAAAGGAAAAAAATGGCGTAGTCTGCAAACTTCTGCGGTCAACGAGCAATGAGTTATCGCAGAAGTTAGCGTTTCTAATAAAAATGTACGGGCTGGAGACCGGCCCACATGATGTCACCACAAGGGGCATGTGGCCAGATCTCACCTGAGGTATAAAAGAATCTATGGAGAAGACAGGAGGACTCATTGCCAGAGGGGAATAAGAATTAAAAGCAATGGGTCCTGTTCAATAACAGCATATTCCAACTGGGGAGCCCCTACTCCACCTATATTGAGTCGTCGCAGCGAACTTTATAGTGTAAGTTTCACTTTTTATCCTGTTTTATTTTATGTATCTGCATATGTATTTTAAAGTCCCCTTTGTAACATCCTTGTATATATTTTTCCTAAACACTGCCTCCCTTTTGGGTTAAATATAAAATTTAATAGTTCTGTTTCTTTTGTTCTGTAATCGTTCCCTCCCCCGAAGCCATATACGCTACCAAAACGCAGGCGTCCAGCCAGGCCTGTATTATATTTAAAACTCGGCCGGTGGTGGCAGAGAGTATTAATAATTGGGCTATCTCAGAGCTGACAGTGACCGTACGGAGGGCGTTAAACACGGATTCCGGGCTGTGGAACCCAGGGTGTTGAGCCATACGCTCACTGGTCGCTTACCGATACCTACGTAGAGAGTAGTCTGGATCGCGTGCTCGCGACTCCGGACGAAATACGGACAGCGTGAAGGCACGGTGAGATATTGCGTGATCTCCCCGGTGTCGTCCTGACTGTGTGTGGGTGGAAACCCTGACACACGCCTTCGTACATCCCATCCTTTTTAACGGGCATTACCCTGCGGATAGTTTCTGATGGAAGAGGCTGTCTGCTCTTTTGGCGCCATGGGGGAGCCTGGCCCATGATAGGAGGTGCTAGGAGACTGTCTTTTTGATGCACTATGGCGTCTGTTCTTCTTGGGCGGGCGCCATTTTAAGTGGAAACGACAGTCTAAGGTGTAAGGCGCACAGTACCCGGTAGCAATGGGCAATTTCCTTCCGTTGCTGCGGGCACGCGATCCTATTCGTGACGCCAAGTATGTGATGCTCGCAGCCCTACCCTGGGAAGATGGGGGTACTCGGAGCCGGGTCAGATGTTTGGTGGGTTGCAGCAGTGGCCTGGACCCGTTCCGTGCCCAGGGCCGTCACATTAAAAAGGATGTAATGGGCTATCAGGGTTGAGTGGTTGCTATCGACTACCCCACCTGTGGTACCTGGTGAAGGCCACCAGCGCTGCTGCAGTCCTCTGAGGCGGGATATTGTGGCAGCCGACGTTGATACTACTCCCCACAGGTGGAGCAGGTCCTCAGGGCAGAGACAAGGATGGAGGGAATTGTAGTATAGGAGGTCTGGTGCTGCATGGTGTGGTGCAGTGCAGAATAAAGAGTCCGTAGGCCATAGGGGTTGACTTCCAGGGTTTTTACTCACGGTGGAGAGTACAGCTGCAAGGCTTCTCCCTGCTCCTTGCGGAGTTCTACAGTCACCAGGAATGGGGGTCCGACAACCTCCGAGTAATTCAAGTGCTCAATCAGGACCCCGCACCAGAGTGTTCCTAGACTTCAGACTGAGTCCTTTCCTGTCTGTGTGTGTGTGCAGATAGGCCGGGTCTTCCTCTGGACTTCGCTCAGAAAAAGGGTACGGATGGCAGCTCCGCTCCTTCCGTTACCCGGTGGGATCCTCAGGGCCTGCCGGGCTTCCCTGACTAGGATGTAGAGTAGCAAAGTCAGGTGTCGGGGACCGGTACCCCTCTTGCAACCGGAATCCCTCTGACTAGGCCAGATTAGCGAGGACAGGTGGCGTATACCGCTCTGTCTGCATCCCCCTGGGATCCTTTTACGGTGGAGCTACGCTCCTAAGCTCCGGGCCTTCTTGGTCATGGTCCTTGACCGGGTTGAGACATACGTTAACTCCAACCTGCCCCTTGACCCAAGGCCAGGGTACGAGGGCTGAGTCTCCATCCGCTGCAGGCTCACCCAGAAGCCATGTTCAGGGATGGAGATCACAATTAAAAGACCATGAGCCAAAATGGCTGTTTATTAAATATGAAATATTAAGTGTAACTAGATGTGCGTCCTCCACCCTCACCCACTAAATGGTTCCCCCCTATTTTGTGGTTCCCCAGTCTCCCATTTTCCAGTAGGGGCAGCACTCTAGTGCCTACTGGCCCCCTCTGGTGGGAGAAGTGTGGTGTTGGATGTGGAGGTGGGGTCCTGACCATTGCACCGTCCTTAGCTCAAAGGAGGAACACCTCACCCCATGGAAGAGGTGAAGCATCCCTGTGGCGGTCGAACCCTCATGGGCGCCAAACCACCACAGAAGGAACTGAGACAGTGGCATCTGTGGCGCCCCTGATGGTTCGACCGCCACAGGGATGCTGCACCTCTTTAATGGGGTGTAGTGTCCCTCCTTTGAGGTAAGAACAGTGCGATGGTCAGGACCCTACCTCCACATCCAACACCACACTTCTCCCACCAGAGGGGGCTAGAAGGCACTAGGTGCTGCCCCTACTGGAAGTTGGGAGACTGGGGAACCAAGAGATAGGGGAACCAACTAGTGGGTGAGGGTGGAGGATTCACATTTTAGTGACACTTAATATTTCATATTTAATACACAGCCATCTTGGTTCTGCGTTCTTTGATTGTGACCTTCCTCCCTGAGCGTGGATCCTGTGTGGACCTGCAGAGGATGGAGGCACGGCCCTCGTACCCTGGCCTTGGGTCGAGGGGCAGGTTGCAGATAATGAATGTCTCAGCCCGGTCAAGGACCATGACCAAGAAGGCCCGGAGCTTAGGAGTGTAGCTCCACCGCAAATGGATCCCGGGGTTGATGCAGACGGAGCGGTATACGCCACCTGTCCTCGCCTACCTGATCTATTCAGAGGGATTTCAGCTGCAAGAGGGGAACCGGCCCCCGACACCTGACCTTTCCACTCTACGTCCTGGTCAGGGAAGTCCGGTAGGCCCTGAGGATCCCACTGGGTAATGGAAGGAGCGGAGCTGCCACCCGCAACCTTTTTCTGAGTGAAGTTCAGAGGAAGACCCGGCCTATCTACACACACAGACAGGAAAGGACCCGGTCTGAAGTCTAGGAACACTCCGGTGCGGGGTCCTGATTGAACACTTGACTTACTCGGAGGTTGTTGGACACCCATTCCAGGTGACCGCAGAACTCCGCGAGGAGCAGGGAGAAGCCTTGCAGCTGTACTCTCCACCGTGAGTAAAAACCATGGAAGTTAACCCCTATGGCCTCCGGACTCTTTATTCTGCATTACACCGCACTACGCAGCACCAGACCTCCTAGACTACAACCCCCTCCATCCTGTCTCTCTCTGCCCTGAGGCCTTGCTCTGCCTGTGGGGAGTAGTAACAACGACGGCTGCCATAACATCCTGCCTCAGCAGTCCACAGCAGCGCTGGTGGCCTTCACCAGGTGCCACAGGTGGCGTAGTTGAGATCAGCCACTCAACCCGGATAAGCCCATACCATCCTTTTTAGTGTGATGACCCTGGGCACAGAGCGGGTCCGGGCCACGGCTGCACCCCATCTACAACACAGGACCCAGCTCCGAGTCCCCCATCTCCCAGGGTAGGGCTTCCAGCGTGCATCACATAACTGGCGTAGTTGGCAGGATCGCGTGCCCGCAGCAAAGGAAGGAATTACCCATTGCTACTGGGTACTGTGTGTCTTACACCTTAGACTGTCGTTTCCACTTAATATGGCGCCCGCCCAAGAAGAACAGACGCCATAGTGCATCAGAAAGACGGTCTACTAACACCTCCTATCGTGGGACAGGCTCCCATACGGTGCCAAAAGTGCGGACCGCCCCTTCCATCAAAAACTGTCCACGGGGTAATGCCCATGAAAATGGATGGGCTGAACGAAGGTGGGCCTGTCAGCATACCACCCTGGAGCCGCCCCGAAAGAGGAGGAAAAAGAACAAAACAACAAGGTGCGGCCATAGCAGTTGGAGTTTGGCGGCCTTCAGAAGCGGACATGGACGCTGCTGGAGCACAGCAAACGGAACCTTCCGAACCCGGCCCAGGTCCTTCCCCTGGCAGGGAGCAAAGTGGCACAAGACTTACAGCGGGAGATATTGAATTTCTCCACGAGGAAGCCCCGGGTCTTGCACGGAGACTGGATGAGGCCCAGAAGGCGATGTCTGCTGTGTGGCTGGAAGAAATGCTGCTGCGCATCCGGACCCGCCACCAAGGAGCCGAAGCTCAGGGAGAAGCGGTGACAGAGGTCGTGAGCGGCCCAGAGGCGGGTGAGTGTGCTACCCCTGCCCCGGCTGCTGAACCTACCGTGCCCATACTGGACCTCATGGCCGAGTATCTCCTGCCCGGCGCGGTCACCTGGGAGCAGGTCTTTTCCCCGGAGCTGCAAGCTTCTGCTATAGGCGGAGACCTGCACTGCCACCCAACTCCTGACTCGGAAGTACCTGAGTCTGCTGGGGTATCCACCGACCCCAACCCGGACTGGTCCGCACTTACAGAGGACCCGCAGCAACCCCTGCTGACACCGCTGGCCACACCGACAGTCACCTGGCCGGCGGCTGAGGAGTGGGCCTGGGACAACCAGGGGGGGGACCTGATGGGCTTCCCCCGGGAGACCCGTGCTGAAACGCGCAGGAGGAGCGAGCTGTGCCATCAGCAGATCCTTCAACTCACCCGGGAGCAATGCCAGGGGGAGATCTGCTGCGAGCGCCTCGAGGTGCGCGCCAAGGCTGCAAAGTCCCGGGCCCGCCAGGAGGAGGCGACCCGTCCAAGCCCCCGTGTGGAAGGGCAAGTTGTCAGCTTCCACCATGAGATGGGGTGGGGATTCATTCGGAGTTCCCAGCATGAGCACGACGTCTTCGTCAGCCGGCGGGACTTCGAGCCGCGGCTGAAAAAGGGACACCCTGGCCGGAACCTCGTCCCGGGTGACATAGTCACGTACACCCGCCACCATGGGGTGCGCGGGTGGCACGCCCTGGATGTCCACAAGGTGTCCGGGAGTGATGCCCCCTCGCGCTCGGCCTCAGAGGACCGGTCAGCCTCCGTCGGGAGGAATGAGCATTTTCCCCGGAGGGGACCTGAGAATTAAGCAGCCCCGGCGGCTGTAACTTGTTTAAAGTTGTAATGTTTGTGTTTATGTTTTAGTTTAAATCCCGGTTTCTAGAGACATTAGTCCCTGCGGACTTGCAGCAGACAGACTCCTACTCTGTAAATAGTTTGCATCTCTTTAGGTGCTCCTTATTGGTTTTAAGTAAAACTGCGGCTATTCCTACCTCAGACCTCGGAAGAAAAACCTGTCTGGAGTGGCTCTCTTGGAGGTCCAACTCGGGGTCTTCATGCCCTGCAGCCACCCCAGGGCCTACATTGGGGGTTTGGGACAGGTCCCTCGTGCTTCTGAACTGCCCTTCAAGTCCCTGCACTTTAACCCTTCTGTCTATGCATTAATGTCTCTGGATGATTCTTGTACTTTTATATTTTTATACCTTTGTATTTTTATATTATATACTGTTTGAAACGTTAAAGAAGAAGTGCCTCCCATAAAGGGAAGATTTTTTACTGTTATATATAAAAAGATTGTACCAGGTATTACTCTCTTTGCAGCCCGCGGACGTGCTGTGTTTCACCAGGGGGGAATGTGGCGCCCCTGAGGATTCGACCGCCACAGGGATGCTGCACCTCTTTAATGGGGTGTAGTGTCCCTCCTTTGAGGTAAGAACAGTGCGATGGTCAGGACCCTACCTCCACATCCAACACCACACTTCTCCCACCAGAGGGGGCTAGAAGGCACTAGGTGCTGCCCCTACTGGAAGTTGGGAGACTGGGAAACCAAGATATAGGGGAACGTACTAGTGGGTGAGGGTGGAGGATTCACATTTTAGTGACACTTAATATTTCATATTTAATACACAGCCATCTTGGTTCTGCGTTCTTTGATCGTGACCTTCCTCCCTGAGCGTGGATCCTGTGTGGACCTGCTGAGGATGGAGGCACGGCCCTCGTACCCTGGCCTTGGGTCGAGGGGCAGGTTGCAGATAATGAATGTCTCAGCCCGGTCAAGGACCATGACCAAGAAGGCCCGGAGCTTAGGAGTGTAGCTCCACCGCAAATGGATCCCGGGGTTGATGCAGACGGAGCGGTATACGCCACCTGTCCTCGCCTACCTGATCTATTCAGAGGGATTCTGGCTGCAAGAGGGGAACCGGCCCCCGACATCTGACCTTGCCACTCTACGTCCTGGTCAGGGAGGTCTGGTAGGCCCCGAGGATCCCACTGGGTAACGGAAGGAGCGGAGCTGCCCCCCGTACCCTTTTTCTGAGTGAAGTTCAGAGGGAGACCCGGCCTATCTACACACACACAGACAGGAAAGGACCCGGTCTGAAGTCTAGGAACACTCCGGTGCGGGGTCCTGATTGAACACTTGACTTACTCGGAGGTTGTCGGATCCCCGTTCCTGGTGACCGCAGAACTGCGCGAGGAGCAGGGAGAAGCCTTGCAGCTGTACTCTCCACCGTGAGTAAAAACCCTGGAAGTTAACCCCTATGGCCTCCGGACTCTTTATTCTGCATTACACCGCACTACGCAGCACCAGACCTCCTAGACTACAATCCCCTCCATCCTGTCTCTCTCTGCCCTGAGGCCCTGCTCTGCCTGTGGGGAGTAGTAACAATACCGGCTGCCATAACATCCTGCCTCAGCTGTCCGCAGCAGCGCTGGTGGCCTTCACCAGGTGCCACAGGTGGCGTAGTTGAGATCAGCCACTCAACCCGGATAAGCCCATACCATCCTTTTTAGTGTGACGGCCCTGGGCACGGAGCGGGTCCGGGCCACGGCTGCACCTCATCTACAACACAGGACCCGACTCCGTGTCCCCCATCTCCCAGGGTAGGGCTTCCAGCGTGCGTCACACATCCCTATCTGATACAACAGCCTTTTTCAACAAGGAAACATGAAACAATGAAACACAGGAGTAATCTTCCAGGAAGTAGGGACATCCAACCTAACAGCAGACGGGTTAACAACCTGAAGCACTTTAAATGGACCCACAAACTAAGGACCCAGTTTTTTAGAGGGAATCCTCAACCGCAGGTTCTTTGAGGACAATCAAACCATGTCACCCACAGTAAACAAAACCTCCTTACATTTCCTGTCAAAATACTTCTTGGACTTCTTGTTAGCCTCTTGAAGGTTGCAACGTAAATTAGTCCAAACTCTCTCCAAATCACAGGAAAAATTCTCCTCCTCCGGCACCGTCGACCCCAATTTGGAGAACGAACCAAAAGACGGATGTCTCCCAGTACAACAAAAAAAAGGAGAACACCCAGCAGAGGAGGATGTATGATTGTTAAGAGCAAATTCTGCGAGAGGCAGAAACTCAGACCACACCTCTTGATTGTCCGCCACAAAACAACGCAAAAACTGTTCAACATCCTGGTTCTTTCTTTCAGTCTGTCCATTAGACTCAGGATGATACCCAGACGAAAATGACAAATGGACTCCCAACCTGTCACAAAAAGCACGCCAAAAGCGAGCCACAAACTGAGGTCCTCTATGTTATGCACACGCCCGGGCTAAGCGGCGTGTGCGTGTGATTGGTAGTGATTCCACTGGACCGTGCCGGAGAGTGAATGCCTGGAGGGGCGTGACTAAGTATTCACCCGATCCGACCAGGGTCGCACGACGGCATACGACGCCAGTGCACCAAGGAGGAACCGAGCAGAGGGACCAGGTGCTACTCCAGGACAGACCCCGGACACGGCTGTTGACCCACACAGGGGAATACAGGAACAGGCTGGTAGGCTGGCACACAGACTGGAGGGTATAGGCAGGCACGACTGGTATGCAGACAGGCGGGTATGCAGGCAGGGGGGTAAAGGCAAGCACAGCTAGAGTGCAGACAGGGAGGCACTAGCAGGTAGGAACACAGGCGGGATAGGACCCAGTACACACCGGGACTCAGGAACAATACAGGCAGAGGGTTACAGGCAAGCACAGCTAGAGTGCAGACAAGGCTGAGCAGGGAGGACAGGGCTCTGTTCACACGGAACAGACAGGAAGGGAAAGACAGAGCCAGATACTCACACAGTACTTGCAGAGACAACAAGCAGGAGTTAGGTACGAGTTCAGACTCTGCAGAAAAAGGAAGGGAACGGACATAGAGGCAAAACAGGTAAAGGACAGGAGAGAGTTCAGACTGGAACTGAGTGTACGGAGGAGACCGACACTGCAGAGGGATACAGGAGCGGGTCTGGGAATACGGCCCCCAGAGAGGCGGAACGAACAGGCAAGGAGCGTGTTCAGACAGGACAGACCAGACGCAGGAGCGGGTCTAGGAAATCGGCCACTAGAAGGCGGAACGAACAGGCAAGGAGCGTGTTCAGACAGGACAGACCAGACACAGGAGCGGGTCTAGGAAATCGGCCACTAGAAGGCAAGAGGAACAGGCAAGGAGCGAGTTCAGACAGGTCAGACAAGATACAGGAACGGGTCTAGGTAATCGGCCCCTAGAAGGCAGGAGGGAAGAGACGGGACCTGGCACCTTCAGAGTGCAAGCACACACTGAAGGAAACACTATGCTCAGGCAGGGATAGAAGGGAGCTGCTGAGCTATATACCAAGTGACAGACAGCAATAGGCTGAGGACGCACAAGGGGTGTGACCCACAGCAGGTACAAAAGGCAGGAAGTGATCGGGCGCCGCCCTTAAGCAGCAGAAACAGACACAAACAGACAGCATGGAGGGAAGCCAGAGAGACATTCTGGACAGGAGATCAAGTGCGCCCTCTTGCACAGTGGGAGATGGACCACCATGCAAGGACGCCGCCAGGTATGTTACAGTACCTCCCCCCTTACGCCCCCTCTTCTTCAGGCCTGCCAGAATCTTCCGCAGGGAATTCGAGGGCCAGTCGTTCACTGGGTTGGAGGGGGACAGAGACTTAAGGGTAATCTCTGCTTCGAGGTACATCTTGTCAAGCTCACAGGAAGAAATAGACGGGTTATCAGGTACATAATGAGGAAAAGTCACTGTCTCTTTGTTATCTGGTGATATCCCGGAGGATTCAGGAAACAACTGGAGGTCCTCCGCCGGGTCAGAAGAGTGCAGAGGCTCAGAGAAAACAACTGCTTCAGAGTACACTAGGTCGGACTCACTGGAGGAAGCAGGCGAGGTATCGGGTACCGAGTATAGGAAAGTCTCTGTCCATTCACCACCAGGTGGCACCCCGAAGGGTTCTGGAGACAGCTGGCAGACCTCCGCCTGGTCAGAGGGGTGTAGAGACTCACGGGTAACCTCTGCTTCAGAGTACACTAGGTCGGACTCACTGGAGGAAGCAGGCGAGGTATCGGGTACCGAGTATAGGAGAGTCTCTGTCCATTCACCACCAGGTGGCACCCCGAAGGGTTCTGGAGACAGCTGGCGGTCCTCCGCCTGGTCAGAGGGGTGTAGAGACTCACGGGTAACCTCTGCTTCAGAGTACACTAGGTTGGACTCACTGGACGAAGCGAGCGAGGTATCAGGTACAGAGTATAGGAGAGTCTCTGTCCTTTCGCTACCAGGTAGCACCCCGAAGGGTTCAGGAGACAACTGGAGATCCTCCGCCTGGTCGGAGGGGTGTAGAGACTCGGAGGTAACTACCACTTTGGGGTACCCATTGTCAGGCTCACAGGACGAAGCGGACAAAGTATTGAGTACCGGGTGTAGAGAAGTCTCTCTCCATTTGTCATCGAGTGGTATCCCGGAGGGTTCAGGAGGCAACAGGGGATCCTCCGCCAGGTAGTAGAGGTGCACAGACTCTGAGGTAACCACAGCTTTGGAGCATCCTTGGACATGCACACCGGTTAAAGAGAAAGAAGCATCTGATGCCGGGTGCAGGAAGTTCTCCTGTGTGGAGTCTGGATGGGCAGAAGTCTCTTCGGCCAGGAGACCTGGTGCACTACCCACGCACATTACCCATTGGGGTTTCTCCGGGGTACAGGGAGATGAAGCTTCAGTAGGGACTTCAAGGTTGGGGTCAGGAGGTCTCAGGAAGGACAGACCCTGGCGTGACGGCTTGCCTCTAAGTCTAGCACGTCTGGACTGCCTCTTGAGGTTGAGAGAAGTATTCCGGAAAGCGTAGTCACCCTGTGAGGATTCTGGGTGGGCAGTAGTCTCATTGGGCTGGAGGACTATTGCGCTACCCACACACATTACCCGTCGGGGCTGCTCCGGGATATTAGGAAGTGAAGCTTCAGCAGGGGCTTCAGAGTTAGGGTCCTCGAAGACCATACGAAAGGCCACCAGGAAGGCCTGCAGGTCAAGGATGACAGGATCCCATGCTTCCCATAGGGGGGTGACCCATTTCAAGGCATCACCCGCTAGGTAGTCAATCATAAAGGCCACTTTAGCCCAATCGGAAGGAAAATAGAGAGGGTAGGCCTTAAAGTGTAGCATGCATTGCTCCACAAATGCACGACACTGTCTTGGATCCCCATAGTAACGTGGCGGATCCGCAGGAACGAGAGCTGATAGATCCATCTGGACGGGTGCGTAATTCGCCTGGAACTCAGCTAAAGGGGGGAAAAAATTTATTTATTTATTTTAATGCATGTATTCGCTGGAAAAACTTCTCAAAGAGCGAAGGCCGTGGGGCTCAACGGGAACCATGGCCTGAGCATGCTGTTATGCACACGCCCGGGCTAAGCGGCGTGTGCGTGTGATTGGTAGTGATTCCACTGGACCGTGCCGGAGAGTGAATGCCTGGAGGGGCGTGACTAAGTATTCACCCGATCCGACCAGGGTCGCACGACGGCATACGACGCCAGTGCACCAAGGAGGAACCGAGCAGAGGGACCAGGTGCTACTCCAGGACAGACCCCGGACACGGCTGTTGACCCACACAGGGGAATACAGGAACAGGCTGGTAGGCTGGCACACAGACTGGAGGGTATAGGCAGGCACGACTGGTATGCAGGCAGGCGGGTATGCAGGCAGGGGGTTAAAGGCAAGCACAGCTAGAGTGCAGACAGGGAGGCACTAGCAGGTAGGAACACAGGCGGGATAGGACCCAGTACACACCGGGACTCAGGAACAATACAGGCAGAGGGTTACAGGCAAGCACAGCTAGAGTGCAGACAAGGCTGAGCAGGGAGGACAGGGCTCTCTTCACACGGAACAGACAGGAAGGGAAAGACAGAGCCAGATACTCACACAGTACTTGCAGAGACAACAAGCAGGAGTTAGGTACGAGTTCAGACTCTGCAGAAAAAGGAAGGGAACGGACATAGAGGCAAAACAGGTAAAGGACAGGAGAGAGTTCAGACTGGAACTGAGTGTACGGAGGAGACCGACACTGCAGAGGGATACAGGAGCGGGTCTGGGAATACGGCCCCCAGAGAGGCGGAACGAACAGGCAAGGAGCGTGTTCAGACAGGACAGACCAGACGCAGGAGCGGGTCTAGGAAATCGGCCACTAGAAGGCGGAACGAACAGGCAAGGAGCGTGTTCAGACAGGACAGACCAGACACAGGAGCGGGTCTAGGAAATCGGCCACTAGAAGGCAAGAGGAACAGGCAAGGAGCGAGTTCAGACAGGTCAGACAAGATACAGGAACGGGTCTAGGTAATCGGCCCCTAGAAGGCAGGAGGGAAGAGACGGGACCTGGCACCTTCAGAGTGCAAGCACACACTGAAGGAAACACTATGCTCAGGCAGGGATAGAAGGGAGCTGCTGAGCTATATACCAAGTGACAGACAGCAATAGGCTGAGGACGCACAAGGGGTGTGACCCACAGCAGGTACAAAAGGCAGGAAGTGATCGGGCGCCGCCCTTAAGCAGCAGAAACAGACACAAACAGACAGCATGGAGGGAAGCCAGAGAGACATTCTGGACAGGAGATCAAGTGCGCCCTCTTGCACAGTGGGAGATGGACCACCATGCAAGGACGCCGCCAGGTATGTTACACTCTATCAGAAACAATATCCGTGGGAACGCCATGGAGCTTGACAATCTCCTTAACAAACGCCTTAGCGAGTGTCTTGGGCAACTTAATGAATGGAACCAAATGACACATCTTACTAAAACGGTCCACCCAGATGACAGTAAAACCCTCGGACACAGGAAGATCAGTAATAAAATCCATTGTGAGATGCGTCTAAGGCGCACTAGGAACCTCCAGAGGGCAAAGCGACCCTGCAGCAGGAGTATGTGAAGCCTTTGACCTAGCACACACAGTACACTGACGCACCCACTTGATGACTTCCTTCTGCCATCCAGGCCACCAAAAACTGCGACTGATAAGTCTCTTAGTCTCTGAAACTCCGGGATGACCTGCCAACCGAGACTCATGACACTCCACAAACAAATCTCTCCTAAAGGCTCTAGGCACGAACAACCTCCCATGTGGAGTGTTAGGTGGAGCATCATCTTGAGCTTTCAGAATCCCATTCTCCAAAACGGAGTCCAAAGCCGCCACCACAACTCCTTTCTGTAAAATGCTCTCCTCCTATTCGGCAACGACCGTAGGAGAGAAGCTGTGAGATAAAGCATCGGCTTTAACATACTTAGTACCAGGGATATAGGTAACAGAAAAAAAATGAAACCGAGAAAAAAAAGCGCCCACCTAGCTTGACGGGCATTCAAGCGCTTGGCAGCATCCAGATAGATCAAATTCTTATGATTTGTGAAAACCTGAATAGGAAATCTAGCGCCTTCCAAAAAATGACCCCAATGTTCAAACGCGAGTTTAATAGCCAGCAACTCCCAATTTCCAACATCATAATTCAGTTCGGTTTCCGAATTTTTTTTCGAAAAAGGCACAAGGATGTACTCCATCCCTGTTCTCCTGAAACAAAACTGCTCCGACCCCCACCGATGAAGCATTGACCTCGACCAAAAATACTTGGTCTCATCAGGCTGTATAAGGATAGGGGCAGAACTGAACCTATCTTTGAGATACTCAAACGCTTCAATGGCCTCAGTAGTCCACTGGACCATATTCACACCTTTCCTGGTGATATCGGTCAGAGGCTTAACAATTACAGAAAAATTCTTAATGAATTTCCTGTAATAATAGGCAAAACCAAAAAATCTCTGTGTAGATTTCAAACCAATAGGCCTAGGCCATTCCTGCACAGCCTGAACCTTCACTAGGTCCATCTCAAAGCCCTCGCTGGAGACAATGTAGCCCAAAAAACTAATTTTCTGCACAGCAAACTCACATTTCTCCAGCTTAGCAAAGAGTGAATTATCACTCAATAACTGCAAAACTTCACGTACACTCTGCCAATGGGACTCGAGATTTGGTGAATAAATCAAAATGTCATCCAAATACACAACCACATTCTTACCAATCAGAGGTCTCAGGATGTCTTTAATAAGGTTCTGAAAAAATGCAGGTGCATTGGTAAGACCAAAAGACATCACCAGATTCTCAAAATGACCTACCGGAGTGTTAAAAGCAGTTTTCCATTCATCACCCTCCTTCACTCGTAACAAATTGTATGCCCCCCCGGAGATCAATTTTAGAGAACCACTTGGCCCCCACTAACTGGTTAAACAAGTCAGGAATTAACGGCAATGGGTAGGAATTGCGTACGGTAATTTTATTAATTTCACGAAAATCCAGACATGGACGCATACGCCGTCCTTTTTTTTAACAAAGAAAAATCCAACTGCCACAGGCGACTTAGAAGGTCTAACGTGACCAGCAGCCAGGCTAGTCTGTATGTACTCCTCCAAGGCCTTTCTTTCAGGGATAGTTAGATTAAACAAGCGACTCTTGGGAAGAGAAGCTCCCGGAACAAACTCAATGGCGCAATCATAATCCCTATGAGGAGGTAAAACTTGCGACTCCTCCTCTGAAAAAATCCTCCAAAAATCTTGAATAGGTACAGGTAATTCCCCTTTTTCCACATCCGCAATGCGACCATTACAACATTTATCATAGCACTTCGGACTCCAAGACTTAATCACATTAGTAGACCAGTCCAGCAAAGGATTGTGCAGTTTTAACCAAGGCAATCCTAGAACGACCTCAGAGGGTAAATTATCTAAAACAACCAAGTCCAAAATTTCTTGGTGAACTCCATTGATAGTGAGGGGAAATGCAGCAGTCTTGTGAGTAATACATTTCAAGGGAGTGTTATCAATTGCAATCACAGAAATAGGTGATGACAAAGGTTTGGATTTCAATTTAAGGTTTTCCAAAAACCCTTTATCAATCACATTAAGTGTTGAACCACAATCCACAAATACCTGAAATTCAATCAAATTTTCCTGCAAAGTAGTACTCCCAGAAAGAAACACTCCTGCAGAGCGTAAACAAGCTATACGGGCGTAACTGACCTTTTGCTGTTTGTTGCTGTTACTTGGCTACCTCCAGAGACAATCCCTACAGGCGTTGAGCCAAATCCTGGACAGAAACCATACTGATCCCTGAATTTCTTTCCTTTTAGTTTTTTTGGGCTGGCCTTACTGTTATGATCTGCAACAAGTACTAAGGAAAGATAAGGGAAAACTGTCCCTACAGTAAAACTAAGCTGAATCCCTACGATGTAGAGGGCTGCCTTAGTCCTCGACTAGTCTGAACGAAGACCTATAGCATAAGGGGAGGGCGTCCCTAAAAGAACTAAGGACTGGGACAAAAATGGGACACCTCCTAAACAGAGAAGTTGATGCAGAACACAAAAAGACAAACAGACAAAAACGTACTAGAAGTCTCAGAAGGACAAAATGAACTGACAGAGAAAGGCACCGAAGCACCTGGCTAGAGAAACAGTCAAACACTGAAGTCCAGCACAGCCAAAATGGCGAAGCTGGAATATAAAGGCAGATGGTCACGTGACCGCAAAACACAAGATGGAAAAAACAAACAGGAGGGTTCTAACACCTGCACGCAACCTCCGATCCTCACAAGATCTGCTTCTCTACTCCCCTCTTGTCTCCTCTTCCCACAATTGCATACAAGATTTCTCCTGTGCATCCCCCCTTCTCTAGAACTCTCTACTCCAACACATCAGACTCTCGCCGACCATGGAAACCTTCAAAAGGAACCTGAAGACCCACCTCTTCCGACAAGCCTACAACCTGCAGTAACCATTGCTCCACCATACCACTGCACGACCAGCCCTACCTTCACCTACTGTATCCTCACCCATTCCTTGTAGATTGTGAGCCCTCCCGGGCAGGGCCCTCTCTCCTCCTGTACCAGTCGCCGTCATGTTTTTGTTCAATATTATTGTAATTATTTTTGCTATTTATACCCCTTTTTCATGTGTGAAGTGCCTTGGAATAAATGGCGCTATTGTAATAATAATAATAATAATAATAATAATAATAATAATGTGGTCCAGACTCATGGCTAATGAGACTTGACCGTGTGACAGGGTGGTGGTAATCTGATTGGAAGCATTATCTATTTATCTGCTATCCAAAGAACAACCTTTTCACACTGGTTCAATAGTGGTGTTCCGCGGACCTATAGAAAGTGGGACAGGAAGGTTGTTCGACATGACGTGTGTGTTTGTTGTGCTCCCTCAGCAGGCACAGTTTCATCTTGCCCACGGCCTCTGCGTGCGCTATCACCATAACGTCCATGTCCCCGTCTCTTGACCCACACCTTGCCCATTTTAAATGGAGTTTAATATTTGTCAAGTTGCCAAAAATGTCTGTATTATTACCGTAGTAATATAGGATCACGTCTGATGGCCACGGATTTAGGCATTGACCTGGGAGTCAGAGATGCTTCCAGAGGTCTTCCCCTTGCTGTTCCCATGTCTTTTCAGCACTGTATGCATGTGTCTGATGATGTGTCATGCACCACATGTCCAGATAAGGTTGTAAAATGTTAAAATGACATTTCCCGGTGAATGCAGTTGTCTTTGCTGAAAGCAATGCAAAAGTGCAAAAACGCTGCAAAAACGCTACGTGTGAACATAGCCCAAGGTGTGGAGGAGCATTTTTGTTTTTGGTTATTTATTTTGCCTTATATACAAGTCATTACCCTGGAAAGGATGTTCCTTAATATATTTCCCAGGAAAATCCATTTTGGTTTCGTTTTTTGTATGTTTTATTGTGAGTCAGTAAAAGTGGCGTAATACTCTGACAACGTTGCTGACAGCAGTGACCTGGGAGTCAGAAATGCTTCCAGGAGTCTTCACCATGCTGTTCCCATGTCATTTGAGGACTGTTCCCATCGATTTGGGCAATTTTTAGGCTCTCTGCAGACCGCCGGGGGGGAGCCGCCTGAAAAATGCTCGAGTTTGGGCTCGTTGCTCGTGTCAACCACCTGAGTATTCCAATTTGCTCGACCCGAGCAACTAGTACTCAAGCAATTTAGTGCTCGCTCATGACTAATCAGGACATGTAGCCGAGGTCAGAAGCGGAGAGGTCAGGCAGGACGGGAAAACTAGTCGGGTCAGTAACGGGAAGCGGAATACATTTCTGTCTATCGCCCCTCCCGTGCCCTCCGTTCTGCAACTGATCTAAGACTGACATCCTCCTTAATCCAAACCTCACACCTCCAGCTCTGAGACTTCTCTCGTGCCGCGCCAGTGTTCTGGAATGAACTGCCCCTGATGATCCAACTGATATCTAGCCCCCTTGCTTTAAAAACACATCTGTTTAGACAAGCCGATCACCTCAACTCACCAACCTAACTCTCCCCTGATCCCTCCTAAATGTTAATCTTAATCTGCACCTGAGTATTCATCTGTCTCCACATCCTCCATGCACCAAATACCACACGATAACTGCCCTTAGACAGATACTGGCTGATGACCATGTTCTACCTATTGTGTCTGTGAAGCCCAGCTGTGCTTGGTATCACAGATCCTAGAAGGGTGTATTGATGGATTCCTCCACAAGAGGCCCCCATAACCATTCACACATCTCCACCTTCCACCTCAGACCACCAGAGGGAGCCCGTTAGGGATATAAAGAAGGGAAGGTGGAGCCAGGCAGTGAGTTCCTGCAGAGTGAGATGCAGAAACAGGTCAGTCTGCAGTGGAGCTCCGTGACTCAGCAATTCCTCTGGAGAGTTCAGTTAGTGCAAGCCTGAATACAGAGTTGAGCCCGGTTGAGTCGTAGCTCAGAGAAGTGAGCTTTAGGTGTGCCGGCGCCAAAAGATCGGTGTCAGGCAAAAGGTATTTTTGCCCGAGTTTTAAAAAATGAGAGATGTTTTAAAAAAAAGAAAAAAACCCCACCCCCTATCTGTTTGTAAGAGAAGACATAGAACTCACTTTTGCTTTTCCCCAAACCAGGAATCTTTATGACCCGCCATAAAACCTCAGTCCAGGGCAAGCACTGGTACAAACCGGAAAATCCCTCCAAAAAATCCCATTGTTTAATTGTACAAACGTTTTATGCCAATTTTAATCACGCACAGGTCTGACAGAAACATCGGAACCACGTTTTTTGAATGCTTACCTTTTTCCCATTACAATAGTATAACTTGCATAACTGAGGAATGACCGGGAACTGAGATAATGGATTCTGAGCTTCTGAGCGTCATAGAGGTTTCATATTTAATATCTATCTTCATGAATATTGGTGACGGTCAAGATGATGTCTCCCTCTTGGATGTGGGACCCCCCCACACCAAGATATGGAATCTGAAGGATTTTTTAGGTCTGCAGCTGGGTGGGCTCGCAAAGCCGAGCCCCTTTGTAAGGTAAATAAGGGGTGTTCCCCAGAGTTTTGGCTGCTTGCTAAAAACCAGATCGGCCATTTTTCAAGCCATTCCAACCAGGGACGCAGACGCATGCACTACACGCTGCGTGAAGGAATCAAGTCTAATTTCCGGGGAGCCGTCCCCCCCACAGAATCTGAGACCATCACCTTGTGAAGCAGGTTTTGCTATTACTTATCCCTTTTATTTTAATAACTGTTTATGCATACATGTAAATTGTCTCCTTTATAATATCTTGTATATATTTTGTAAACACTGCCCCCCTTTGGGAGTAAATCATTAATTATTTACCAGTTTCGTCCTTCTTGTCCTATGTCGAGCCAACACGTTCCTCACCCGCTAATTCACGTTACCTACCAGGTACCCGATCCACCTGTTAAGCGATCAGTGGTGGCAGTATACCAGTATTTATGTGATATTGTGGTTTGAGGGTGGCTGGTCGGAGGTATATATACGTTCCTGGAAGGAACTGGTGGTATATATACGTCCTGTCACATCACGTGCCACAATAGTCTACATAAATTAGAGCAGCTGCACCTGTGCTTATCCTCGGTCAATACCCTGTTTGACCAGCAGGAACAGGGGGCGCCAGAGAGCTGCAAGGTCTGACCCAAGAGTGGGTGTCGTTTTCATGACAAATTGGTGGCAAGCGGTGGGATCATAGGACATTAGTGATCTGGTTTGAGCAATCATTCCTCTCACTAAAAACTTGCACAAAAGTTTTGAAGATCGAACTCAGTGTTTATTAGATCTGAGACAATACTGTATGTGTAGCAGTTACCCCTACCCTTCTTCGTTTTTTCTTTTCTATTCTTATTTTGGTGATCATGGTCATAGTTGGGGAGTCCTGGTATCACCAGCAGAAAAAGGACACTCATTGGAATATGTATAATCAAAGGCATTGACCCCCTCGGCAAAAGCAAAGAACAAATGATTTCTGAACTGTTACAAGATGCTGCAGAGCCCGTCCGACAGCAGAGCCCTGATGAGGGGGCGGCCAGCCAAGGCCCGGATAGCGCTGCTGCAGGGGTCCAACCGGTGATTGCCAGCCATACCCTCAAACAGGGTAGTGTGGACCCCCACCTGCAGATGGCCTTGGAGGAGCTCGCCGCAGACGATCGTGATGGACGACTGCAGCTGATCCTGAAATTCCAGGAGCGGGCTGAGCGACAAGCCCAAGCTGACTGAGAGGCTGCTGAGCGACAAGCCCAAGCGGAGCGACAAGCCCAAGCTGACCGAGAGGCTGCTGACCGACAACACCAGCTGGAGCTAGCCCGGATTCAGAAGGAGTCGAACTCTACGCAGACCCGTGAGTCCAACAGTGCCAGCTGCTTTAAACCTCATCCTGAGCACTTCCCTGTGATGGAAAAGGATGGGGACTTGGACACATTTCTGCGAGGCTTTGAAAAGGCCTGCAGGCAGTATCAGCTGCCCACCGACCAATGGGCAAGATATTTGACTCCAGGGCTCCGAGGAAAAGCTTTGGAGGTGTTTGCTTCCCTCCCTCGAGAGCAGGATGGAGACTATGGGGCCGTCAAGCAGGCCCTGATAAAAAAGTACCAGCTGACTCCGGAGGTTTACCGGAAAAAATTCAGAACCCTCCAACGTGGACCACATGACACCTACAGTGATGTGGTAGACGGGCTCAGAACCAACTTTGAGCAGTGGATCCAAGGACTGTCAGCGACCACCTTTGAGCAGCTAAAGGATCTGATGGTAAAAGACCAGTTCCTGCATCTGTGTCCGACTGAGGTACGGCAGTTCATGATGGATCGGGAGCCACCTGATGCCAATAAAGCAGCGCAGATCGCAGACACTTACGAGGCTAACCGGAGATCGGAGGTGCGGAAGCCGGTCGTCACCAGCTGGAAAGGGGGTAAGCCAGCAACCACTATCCCTGCCCCTGCCAGCCGACCTTCCGGAGGCCTTTTTCCCGTTGCCAAGGCCCTGCCTGCATCTGATGCCCGCAGGTGTTATTCCTGCAACCAGGCTGGTCATCTCAGCGCCACTTGCCCAGAGAAGCAGAGGAAGAACCCCCCATCCAAGGCCCCAGGGCCTAATGCCTCAGTTCTTTTGGTGGGTGGGGCGGTTGGGAGGGCCTGTGAAAACTTCCAGTCTGTCAGGGTGGGGGACACTCTCACTGTAGGCCTCAAGGACACTGGGGCCGAACGAACCCTCATCCGACCCGAACTGGTGTCCCCTGAAGCGCTTATTCCAGGAAAGACCCTGACTGTCACCGGGATTGGGGGCGTCCGATGCCCCTTGCCCATGGCCCGGCTTTTTATTGATTGGGGTGCGGGGAGTGGGGTGAAGGAAGTGGGAGTATCCAAAAACCTACCTGCAAATGTTTTGTTGGGAACTGATTTGGGGAGGATGCTTGCTTATTATGTCCCTAACACCCCTCCCCGATCTGATACGGTTGGTAAGGTTAATACTGATACTGTGAATGTCAATGCTTTACCTGATCATGATGATGATGATGATGATGATGATGATGAGGATGTTGTTGTTGTCTTGGAAGGTACAGGAGAACTCAGCCATGTCACTCTGCGGGGTGATGTTGCTGAGGATCCCCTAGCCGGAGCAAAGGTCAGTGCCAAGGGTAATGGGGAGAGGCACGAGGACCATGAAGCAGGTGGTGCTGTGCCAGTGACCAGGGTCACAACAGAAGGTGACCTGGCTGATAGTCGCTGTCCCATACATAGCACTGTGCCTGAGGTAATGGAGGATGATGGAGAAGTAGTTCTCATGGCCTCGCAGGCAAATGAGACGGTGTTATTCCCCGGGGAGACGGCTTATATAGCCGCTGTTACTCGCAGTCAGAGTGCCCAGAATGCAAGTAACGCCCTGCCTTCTGGACCCTCCTCGAACAGAGGAATAACTGAATCAGGTATGGACCCAGAGCCGGTCCCAGAGGGTCCCAGTGAGGACCTGGCCTTAACCTCACTTCTGGCTTCCTCCAGCCAGGAGTTTCAGGCAGCTCTGCACTCAGATGCTAGCTTGGAGACGTTAAGGAGCCTCTCTGAGAAACCCATCTCCGAGTCGGATAAGGAGAGGGTATTCTGGGACCAAGGGAGGTTGTACCGGGAGACAGTTCCCTGTACACCCCAACAGGAGTGGCTGAGGGAAAGACAGCTGGTTGTCCCCTACCAATTCAGGGATGAGTTGTTGCGGATCGCCCATGAAATTCCACTCGCTGGACACTTGGGGGTCAGCAAAACCAAGGCCCGGCTGTCTCATCACTTTTATTGGCCCAAAATGAGGACAGATGTGGTGAACTACTGTCGATCCTGTACCACGTGTCAAAGAGTGGGAAAGTCAGGGCTGGCCCCCAAAGCCCCCCCTGATCTCTTTGCCAGTGATAGAGGAGCCTTTCCAGAGGATTGCTGTGGACATTGTGGGACCACTGGCCACACCCAGCAGCTCTGGAAAACGTTTCATCCTTACCGTGGTAGACTATGCTACCCGGTATCCGGAGGCAGTAGCCCTGTCCTCAATTAGGGCGGATAAGGTGGCGGACGCCCTCTTGGCCATCTTTTCGCGAGTAGGATTTCCCAGGGAGATGCTTACCGACCAGGGGACTCAGTTCATGTCACGCTTAATGGAGGCTCTATGTAAGAAAATGCAGGTGCAGCATTTGGTATCGAGCGCGTATCACCCACAGACCAATGGTTTGTGTGAGCGATTCAACGGTACCCTCAAACAGATGTTAAAAATGCTGGTTGAAACCCAGGGTCGCGACTGGGAGCGTTACCTCCCACACCTGCTATTTGCTTACAGAGAGGTTCCACAGGCCTCAACGGGGTTCTCCCCCTTTGAGCTCCTGTATGGCAGGCGTGTCCGAGGACCCCTTGGTTTGATAAGGGAATTCTGGGAAGAAGAGCCGAGCTCCCCAGGAGTGTCCATCGTGGAGTATGTCATGCGCTTCCGTGACAAGATGCAGACCTTGATGCAGTTGGTGCATGACAACATGGTGCAAGCCCAGGCTGACCAGAAGCATTGGTACGACCAGAACGCCCGAGAATGGACCTACCAGGTGGGTCAGAAGGTGTGGGTGCTGGTCCCCGTACCAAAGGACAAGCTTCAGGCGGCCTGGGAAGGCCCGTACGTCATTCACCAACAGCTCAACCCGGTCACCTACGTGATCACACTTGACCACGAGCGGGGTAGGCGGAAGGCGTTTCACGTTAATATGATGAAGGCTCATCAAGAACGTGGAACCTGTGTCCTACCGGTCTGCATCCTGCCCGAGGATGGGGAGGATGACCCCCTCTTGGACATGCTCGCCCAAGCGAAGGCCAGCGGGTCCCTAGAGGATGTAGAGCTAAGCGACTTGCTATCCGCAGACCAGAGGTCTCAGATGCAAGCAGTGCTGAAACCCTTCCAAGCAGTGTTCACCAACCGGCCTGGCAGGACTGAAGTGGCGGTCCATGAAGTGGACACCGGGAATCATGCCCCACTCCGACGGACAGCCTATCGAATCTCCGACGAGGTGCAGCATGTCATGCGCCAGGAGGTCGAGGAGATGCTGCAGTTGGGGGTGATTAAGCGGTCCAAGAGCGCGTGGGCCTCACCTGTAGTCCTGGTGCCTAAGAAGGACCGGACCACCCGGTTCTGTGTGGACTAAAGGGGGCTCAACGCTATCACCGCCTCTGACGCACAACCAATGCCACGCATTGAGGAGCTGCTGGAGCGGTTAGCCAGCGCGAGCTACTCTCCATTATGGATCTGAGCCGGGGATATTGGCAGATTCCCTTGAGCCCCGGGGCCCTGGAGAATTCCGCCTTTATCACCCCCTTCGGGTTGTATGAATCCACGGTCATGCCCTTCGGCATGAAAAATGCCCCTGCCACGTTCCAGCGAATGGTCAACCACCTGCTCCAGGGACTGGAGAGGTACGCAGTGGCGTACCTGGATGACATTGCCATCTTCAGTCCCACCTGGGAGGATCACCTCAAGCATCTGCAGCAGGTGCTCAGGCGCATTCACCAGGCGGGCTTGACCATCAAGCCGGGAAAGTGCCAGATGGGCATGAACGAGGTCCACTACCTGGGGCACCGGGTAGGTGGGGGTACTCTGAAGCCAGAGCCTGGGAAGGTGGACGCTATCGTGTCCTGGCCCACCCCCAGGACCAAGAAGCAGGTGCAGTCCTTCTTGGGCACCGCAGGGTACTATAGACGCTTTGTACAGGACTATAGTAGCCTTGCGAAGCCCTTGACAGACCTCACCAGGAAGAGCCTACCCCATTCCGTCAAATGGACGGATGAATGCGAGGTGGCCTTTAGGGCTTTGAAGACTGCCCTGAGCAGCTCTCCTGTACTAAAGGCGGTCGACGGCACACGGCCACTCTTAGTACAGACCGACCCCAGTGAGTTTGGCCTCGGTGCTGTACTCAGCCAGGTCGACTCGGGGAACCAAGAACACCCCGTGTTGTACCTAAGCCGGAAACTGCTGCCGAGGGAAGTGGCCTATTCCACCATAGAGAAGGAGTGCCTGGCCATTGTATGGGCCCTCAACCGCTTACAGCCTTACTTGTACGGGCGCCCCTTCACTGTCGTGACTGACCACAACCCCCTGAGTTGGCTGCACACCATGTCAGGTGCCAACGGAAGGTTGTTACGCTGGAGCCTCACCCTCCAGCAGTACGACTTTACCATTCAACACCGCAAGGGCAGCGAGCATGGCAATGCCGATGGGTTGTCCCGGCGAGGGGAGCCTCCAGACATACGCTTGGAGGAGTACCAGAAGGTCCTACCTCCATAGCGCAGTCTAAAAGGGGGAGGTGTCAGGCAAAAGGTATTTTTGCCCGAGTTTTAAAAAATGAGAGATGTTTTAAAAAAAAGGAAAAAACTCCACCCCCTATCTGTTTGTAAGAGAAGACATAGAACTCACTTTCGCTTTTCCCCAAACCAGGAATCTTTATGACCCGCCATAAAACCTCAGTCCAGGGCAAGCACTGGTACAAACCGGAAAATCCCTCCAAAAAATCGCATTGTTTAATTGTACAAACGTTTTATGCCAATTTTAATCACGCACAGGTCTGACAGAAACATCGGAACCACGTTTTTTGAATGCTTACCTTTTTCCCATTGCAATAGTATAACTTGCATAACTGAGGAATGACCGGGAACTGAGATAATGGATTCTGAGCTTCTGAGCGTCATAGAGGTTTCATATTTAATATCTATCTTCATGAATATTGGTGACGGTCAAGATGATGTCTCCCTCTTGGATGTGGGACCCCCCACACCAAGATATGGAATCTGAAGGATTTTTTAGGTCTTCTGCAGCTGGGTGGGCTCGCAAAGCCGAGCCCCTTTGTAAGGTAAATAAGGGGTGTTCCCCAGAGTTTTGGCTGCTTGCTAAAAACCAGATCGGCCATTTTTCAAGCCATTCCAACCAGGGACGCAGACGCATGCACTACACGCTGCATGAAGGAATCAAGTCTAATTTCCGGGGAGCCGTCCCCCCCACAGAATCTGAGACCATCACCTTGTGAAGCAGGTTTTGCTATTACTTATCCCTTTTATTTTAATAACTGTTTATGCATACATGTAAATTGTCTCCTTTATAATATCTTGTATATATTTTGTAAACACTGCCCCCCTTTGGGAGTAAATCGTTAATTATTTACCAGTTTCCTCCTTCTTGTCCTATGTCGAGCAAACACGTTCCTCGCCCGCTAATTCACGTTACCTACTAGGTACCCGATCCACCTGTTAAGCGATCGGTGGTGGCAGTATACCAGTATTTATGTGATATTGTGGTTTGAGGGTGGCTGGTCGGAGGTATATATACGTTCCTGGAAGGAACTGGTGGTATATATACATCCTGTCACATCACGTGCCACAATAGTCGACATAAATTAGAGCAGCTGCACCCGTGCTTATCCTCGGTCAATACCCTGTTTGACCAGCAGGAACAGGGGGCGCCAGAGAGCTGCAAGGTCTGACCCAAGAGTGGGTGTCGTTTTCATGACAATCGGTGAAGCGCGGCAAGCTGCCGTTAGTGTGAGTAGCCTATTGAGGGCCCGAGTAGGCCGAAGGCGAGTAGAGAGAGTTAGTTCATAGGGGGCAGAGGAGCTTAACTAGCTCACCCCGAAAAAGCAGTTACCGGACACCGGGTCCGAAGCTTACCGGCATCTCCAAGACCCAGTAAGTATAAAACCGGAATCCCTGGAGAGCTACAAGTCCCAGGATCACTAAAGTGTTGATACGTAACAGAGCCAGGAGACACATAGGCCCCGTAAATCGGGAGCGTGTACTCCAAGAGAAGGCCCTAACTCATGGTCAGCCAGCGCAGGACAGAGACAAAGTTAGGCCTAGCTCCAGGCAGGTCAGAAACTTACTACGCAGAGTCAAGAAACAGGAGGCCCAAAACCCGCTCATTGGGGAGGATCCGGACATACACCCTTCACCCTACAGTGCTCCGGGGAGTGCCTGAATTTCCATCAGTAAAAGGTACTGAAGTGACTATCATGTCTGTCCCTGTTCTTGCTCTGACCTGGTGGGGTCTCTTCGTCCTGCTTTCCCCATTCATACACTGCCCTGAGGCCTAGCTCCACCTGTGGGGAGCTATACCATCCAGCTGCCTTATCACCAGCCTCAGTGTACTGCGCAGCGCTGGTGACCCTTCACCAGCAGCCACAGGTGGCGTCACGAACTCTTTTATAAACTTAACAAATCACCAACCCTTTTAAAGGAGCGGCCCAGGGTACGGGCCCGGGAGCCGACCACCGCGACATCCCTAAAGGCCAGGCTAAAGGCCCGGGTACCGAGTCATCCCCATCCCCCTGGGCTAGTCATCTCCTACTTGGCGTCACGAACAGGATAGCGTGCCTACTGCAACGACGAAGTGTTGTGCCCATTGACACCGGGTACTGTGCGCATTTATTCTGAACTGTGTACGTAACGTTGTGGTGAAGGTTGCCGCCATTGTTGGGCCGTTGAGCGAGAATAAGGGCGTAACCGCGGGAAAATAAGGGACGTACCTGCAAAAGAGCGCAAAGCCTCGGACACGCCCCACGCTTCGACGTCAGACCAAGAAGCGCCAGGTCCTGTGAGGAACGTCACTGAACGAACTGACGTAGGACGCAAGCGACGCAAGGTCCTGAAGATATCCGTCACCTGCGGAGCTGCGGCCTACCGGAAGAAAGAACTAGAAGGTAGGCCACAGTTAACTAGGGGGGCGCCAAGATGTCCGACGAGCAACAGAACGCCGACCTGCCGGTCAACGTCCCTGAAGTTCAGCCCGTGCCCGATGATGAGCAGGCCGAAGGCGTCGCTCCACCAGCAGCGCCCATAACAACTGTAATTCCTATGACTTTACCGTACATTCCAGGAGCAAAGTGGCTCCCCCAGTACAACGGAAATCCAGATACCCTGTCTGAATTCAAACAGAAGATATGTGGTATCTTATGTATGTACTCTATGACCGGCAAACAAAGAGCCACCGTAGTATTAGGACAACTGACCGGTGCTGCAGAACGGGAAGTAGAAACATGGTCGGCCGCAGACCAGGAGTCAGTGTCTGTGATATTCCAAAAACTACAGACTGTCTTTGAGGACCTTACTGAGGTGGACCTCCGGATGAGGTTCTACAGCTGCTCCCAACAACCAGAGTACAATGCTCGGGACTACGCCTGGCGTCTCCAAGGGGCCCTGCAGGCTCTGAACTAGGTTAGTCCAACCAGTGTTGAGAATGAGAACAAAATGCTGAAGGAACAGGTTGTCCGGGGACTGAGGTCTCCAGAGGAGAGCAGGACTGTACGTTGGTGGTCCCTGGATCATCCGGATGCCACCTTTGACAATCTTAAGGACATGGCTATAAAAGGGCTGCAGCCCCTGGAAACAAATACCATCCAACATTACCAGGGTGGGGCTACCCCAGTGCCTGCAACACCTACCTTTTCCCCAGTGACTGCTGAAGCTAAGGTTCCAGCAACGTCCCCTAAAGAACTGGACAGTCTGCGCTCTGAAGTGCGTCAATTGAGCAAAACCTTGACCACCGTGCTGAGTGCCCTGCAGTTGCGGACGAAGCCTGAGAAAGGAGGGAAGATCCTGCTAGCCGATAGCCCTGAGGATGTCCCCTGGATGACGAGGAGGAGGAAGCCAACACCACCCTCGCCGAGGACCAGTGACCAGTGCCGTCCACCGAACGACCCAGCCTGCTATCGCTGCCGCAAGACTGGACACATCGCCCAGAATTGTCCTTTAAAAGAGAAAACCCTGGGTCCGAGGGCCGACACCCAGGAATAGATTCACCAGGCCCATCAGACTGGTACAACAGGTTCGTCGGAGGAAGACCTTTCCTGTCCATTGTATTGGACGGGATCCCGACGCATGCCCTGCTGGATACAGGATCTCAGGTAACCATTATGCCTGAAGTCCTCTACAAGAGGTTCTGGTCCATGGACGGCCTAAGTCCGCCAGCTCCAAATTTGTCTGTATATGCTTCAAATGGACTCCCCCTTAACCTACTCGGGGTTAAGGACGTGACTGTAAAGGTGGGGAGAGTGGAGCTGAAGGACCAGGGACTAATTGTAGTGGAGACTAACCCTGATGACAGCAACCCGTATATGGTACTAGGCACTAACATTGTTGGTAACTGTTTGGGAGAGGTTGTGTTCTTGCTCCAACAGATCGCCGACACTGCCAGACCGAGACAGAGGAGGGCACTGCAAAGGGAGATCCGAGTCCTGATGAATCAACAGCAAGTAAGGTTAACAGACGGTGAAATTGGTAACGTGCGGGTAACGGACCCCATACCCATTGTTATACCTCCAATGAGTGAAATGCTCATCTGGTGTAGAGCTGCCATAGGTCTTAGAGGACAGAGCTACCAGGCGGTAGTAGAACCCCTTTGCTCCGAGCATAGACCCACGCTCTTAACCGCCAGGGAAGTGGTAGATGTACGCAATGGGAGGGTGCCCGTCCGTCTTCTCAATTTTGGGGAAGATGAGGTCAAACTGCCACGTTATGCCACTGTTGCCAAATTACATGCTGTCAATAACAATTGCATTCACCAGACGGAGTCCTTAACCTCACCAGATGAAGTGGAGGATGATGTCCCTGCAACCCAGGTGGAGGATTGGTGTCAGCAGCTCCATGTTGGGACAGACACCACTCCTGCCCATCAAAAACAGGGTGTACACCGGGTGGTTCAGGAATACTCGCAGGTGTTCAGTAAACATCCACTTGACTTCGGGAGGGTTAAGGGGGTTCAACATCATATCCCCACAGGCAACCATTCCCCAATCAAAGAACATTATAGGCCTATACCCCCAGCTCACTACCAGAAGGCAAAAGAAATGTTGCATGACATGAGGAACGCGGGAGTGATAAGGGATAGTTGTAGTCAGTGGGCAGCTCCCCTAGTGCTGGTTAGGAAAAAGGATGGGAGCATGAGAATGTGTGTAGATTACCGTCAAGTAAATCGCATTACACATAAAGATGCATACCCTTTACCACGCATAGAGGAATCCCTAGCTGCCTTAAAGTCTGCAAATTACTTTTCCACCCTTGACCTCACTAGTGGATATTGGCAAGTAGCTGTGGCTGAGGAGGATCAGGAGAAGACGGCCTTCACCACCCCGATGGGACTCTGCGAGTTCAATAGTATGCCGTTTGGACTCTGCAATGCCCCCGGAACGTTCCAGAGATTGATGGAGTGCTGCCTGGGACACTGCAACTTCGAGACTGTGTTACTTTACCTGGACGATGTAATTGTGTACTCCAGAACGTACGAGGACCACTTGAAACACCTGGCAGAGGTATTTGAGTCACTGTCCCGGTACGGGATGAAGTTGAAGCCCTCAAAGTGCCACCTGCTCAAGAGAAAGGTACAGTACCTGGGGCACATTGTCAGTCTGGAAGGGGTAGCACCAGACCCGGAGAAAGTCACAGCCATCCAGAAGTGGCCGGAGCCGAAGAAACCTCAAGGAGGTGCGTCAGTTTTTGGGACTAGTAGGATACTACCGGAGGTTCGTAAAGGACTTTACTAAGAAAGCAGCTCCTCTGCAAGACCTCCTGGTAGGGCAGTCCCCCAAAGGCAAAAACCCTCCATTCCACTGGGGTAAGGAGCAAGCCGAGTCATTTCAGGAGATGAAGGAGATCCTGACAGGTGATGAGATCCTAGCCTACCCTGACTACAGCCAACCGTTCCTGCTGTATACAGATGCCAGCAACGAAGGGCTGGGCGCTATCCTAAGTCAGAAGCAGAATGGCCAAGAGAAGGTGATCACATACGCAAGCAGGAAGCTCTGCCCGACTGAGAGGAACCCAGAGAACTATAGCAGCTTCAAGTTAGAGTTCCTGGCCTTGGTCTGGGCCATCACTGAATGGTTCAAGCACTATCTGGCCTCCAGCAAGTTCACTGCCTTTACTGATAACAACCCCTTGACCCATCTTGAAACAGCTAAGTTGGGGGCACTGGAACAACGATGGATGGCTCGGCTGTCAAACTACCAATTCACAATTAAATACCGGGCGGGCCGCAAGAACGCCAACGCCGATGCCCTGTCTGGGATGCCTCACCAGTTAGACACAGAAGAAGAAGTGGATGACTTGGAAGAGATTGAGCTACCTGCCTTTCATCGGAGTGGGATGATCCATGAGCAACGAGCCTCCAGGAAGCAGCGTGGAAAGACGTTAAACCCCCTGCCTAACCACAGCTGGAAAGAGACCCAGGACAGCGACCGGGTTGTCAGCTGCATTAAACAGCTGATAACCCAAGAAGGTGCCTCCCTGGAGAAGGAAGCGTCTCTGCAAGCAAAGCAGCTGTGGAACGAGAGAAGCCGGCTGTTTATTTACCGTGAGAAGCTGTGCCAGAGGTACATCAATCCAAAAACTCATGAGATGGTATGGCAGATAGTAGTCCCTGAGACAGACATCCAGATGGTATTAGAAGCTTACCACGATCAGGCGGGGCACTTTGGCTGGAAAAAGCTAGAGACCCTGCTGAAGTGTCGATTCTACTGGGTAGGAATGCGCAGCTCCATCGAGAGGTGGTGCCGGGACTGTGGGCCCCGTGGCTTAAGAAGAAAAGACTTCAGCAGCCAGAAGGCACCCCTGCAACCCATCAAGATGACTCGGCCCCTGGAGATCGTGGCCCTGGACCATGTCAAGCTCTCCCCCAGCAGGTCAGGGTACTCCTATGCTCTGACCATGGTAGATCACTACTCACGTTTCCTGGTGGTCGCCCCCTTCAAAGACCTGACGGCAGAGACAGCAGCAAAAACGTTCCAAGCGTATTTCTGCAGACCCCATGGCTACCCTGAGCAGGTGCTGACGGACCAAGGCCAGGCCTTTGAGGCTGAGTTGTTCAAGGAGTTCTGCCATCTCTACGGGTGTAAAAAGATAAGAACTACACCATACCACCCTCAAACCAACGGTCTCTGCGAAAAGATGAACAACATCATCATTGACCTGCTAAAGACCATACCACTTGAGGAGAGAAACCAGTGGCCAGACCTACTACCTGACCTAGTGGATCTGTATAATCATATACCAGTGAGTTCCACCAATTGCACTCCGGCATATCTCAAGCGGGCAAGGCCAGGAAAGCTGCCCATGGATTTGGAGCTTGGTGTTGTTGAACCAGAAGCTGATATGACCACTGAAGACTGGGACAAGACCAGACAGGAGCAGTACAGAAGGGTACAAGCTTGTGTCAAGGACAGTCTTACTCGGGTGAGAGAAAAGCAGGAAGGTCAATACAACAAAAACGCACCCGCAGAACATTTTACACCAGGTGAAACAGTACTAAAAAGGAAAAGACGTAACCACAAACTTGATGACCAGTGGGAAAAAGACCCTTACACTGTGTTACTGTCAAGATTTGACAACAAAAAGACATGCATAATCAGTCGTGATGGAGGAAAAACATCTGCTACAGTGTCCAGGGACCACTTAAAGTTGTGTCCAGAATTACTGAAACCCCAAGAAAAAGTGGCTCTCACAATCCAGGAAGAACCTGAAGAAGCGGTGATACACACTGACCTTGGAGACTTCCCAGCTGATTGGCCTCAGATAGGAGGTGCAGTAATCATTCCAGTACTCCAATTCTATGAACAGCCAGAAAACCCTCTACAGCAAGTTGTACCTGTAAGTGCTGCAGAAGAGCCAACTCAAGAAGTGTCCCCGGATGAAGGATCCCTGGCAGGAGCAGAGCAAGAGGGCTCAGCCAATGGTAGACTTGCCAGTCCAAGAGAGAGGTTAAGGCAGTTTTACAACATGGTTACACGTAGAACTGATAGAGTAACTGAGAATATAGACCCTGACACTCCACCAACCACAGCACTACGCAGATCAGTACGCAGCACACGAGGTAAACCTCCTGCTAGGTACACACAGTAGATGATGAAAATTGCTGAAAGTGTAGATAGTTACCCCTGGGGTATTAAATTGAATTGTATTAACTTGAAATCTACTGAATTAATTGTCTATTTTCATGCATGCTAATCAATTTGTGCATTTTTTTCCTATTAATTCTTTATGCCTACATAATGAACTTCATGGCTGAGGACTGTGTGCAGCCCAAAAACTTTTATTGTATATAATTGCACTCCCTGGAGTGCCCTTTAGGTGACCTCAGAAGGAAAACCTGTCTGGAGTGGCTCTCTTGGAGGTCCAACTCAGGATCTTCATGCCCTGCAGCCACCCCAGGGCCTACGTAGAGGGTTTAGGACAGATCCCTCAAAACTACCAAAGTACTCTACCTTGTGAGATGGACATCCTTCTTGGGAACCTCACCACAAGAGACTTGGATTCTGAGGACACTCTGTAATTGTTTTGTTATGCAACGTTTAAGATTTGTGCCTCCCATAAAGGGAAGATTGTTCTTGTGTTGCTTATGTTCCTATTGTTATTGTTTTATAAAATGTACTTCAGCCCGGGAGTGCTGAGTTTAACTAGGGGGGAATGTGAAGCCCAGCTGTGCTTGGTATCACAGATCCTAGAAGGGTGTATTGATGGATTCCTCCACAAGAGGCCCCCATAACCATTCACACATCTCCACCTTCCACCTCAGACCACCAGAGGGAGCCAGTTAGGGATTTAAAAGGGAAGGTGGAGCCAGGCAGCAGTTAGTCTAGACTGGAGTTGACAGAAAGCAGTTCCTCTGGAGAGTTCAGCAAGTACAATCCTAAATGCAGAGTCGAGCTCAGTCAGTCTGAGAGAGGTTAGTCTGCAGTGGAGCACTTTCTAGGCTCAGTTGTAGCTCAGAGAGGTGAGCTTTAGGTGTGCCGGCGCCATAAGATCGGTGAAGCGCGGCAAGCTGCCGTTAGTGTGAGTAGCCTATTGAGGGCCCGAGTAGGCCGAAGGCGAGTAGAGAGAGTTAGTTCATAGGGGGCAGAGGAGCTTAACTAGCTCACCCCGAAGAAGCAGTTACCGGACACCGGGTCCGAAGGTTACCGGGATCTCCAAGACCCAGTAAGATAAAACTGGAATCCATGGAGAACTACAAGTCCCAGGATAGCTAAAGTGCTGATACGTAACAGAGCCAGGAGACACATAGGCCCCGTAAATCGGGAGTGTGTACTCCAAGAGAAGACCCTACCACACAGTCAGCCAGCGCAGGACAGAGACAAAGTTAGGCCTAGCTCCAGGCAGGTCAGAAACTTACTACGCAGAGTCAAGAAACAGGAGGCCCAAAACCCGCTCATTGGGGAGGATCCGGACATACACCCTTCACCCTACAGTGCTCCGGGGAGTGCCTGAATTTCCATCAGTAAAAGGTACTGAAGTGACTATCGTGTCTGTCCCTGTTCTTGCTCTGACCCGGCGGGGTCTCTTCGTCCTGCTTTCTCTGTTCATACACTGCCCTGAGGCCTAGCTCCACCTGTGGGGAGCTGTACCATCCAGCTGCCTTATCACCAGCCTCAGTGGACTGCGCAGCGCTGGTGACCCTTCACCAGAAGCCACAGGTGGCGTCACGAACTCTTTTATAAACTTAACAAATCACCGACACTTTTAAAGGAGCGACCCCAGGGTACGGGCCCGGGAGCCGACCACGGTGACATCCCTAAAGGCCAGGCTAAAGGCCCGGGTACCGAGTCATCCCCATCCCCCTGGGCTAGTCATGTCCCCCCCATTTCCATGTAGATTGTAGCTTGTGAGCTGGGCCCTCACTCCTCATGTAACTGGTGAAATGTGATACATTGTATTGTTTATATTGTCTGTATATGTCCCTACATAATTGTAAAGCGCTGCAGAATATGCTGGCGCTATATAAATAAAAATTATTATCATTATATATAAACAAGCATAAACTTGGACTAACATGATAGAAACCAACATTCGGGCGAGGAGTGGAGGAAGGATCTGCCTAATAAAGCGCTGCTAGCATGGGATGGGCATGGGAAACAGACCACAGCAGGACACATTAGGGTTAAATTCCTGCACAGACCGGCCACGCCCCCTTAACCACCTAAGGCCAGATGGATCATGGATACCCCATGCAGGTGCAGCAGTGCTGAGAAACGCAAGAGGAAACAAACAAAGCAAAGTGACCTGCTGCACGGTGAGTGGGGCGACGCTGAGGAGCCATGCAAGTTGCCGCTGGGACACCATGAAGGATAGAATTCCTTGCCCACAGCAGCACGACAATATGTCACGCTGTCTCTGTATACTGGAGGTAGGGGGCCTAAGCTGACCCTAAGCTGGGGCCCTGACTAATCCCTCAACCTGGAGGTACTGTTAAAGGTACAGAGGTCCAGGCCGCCAGCGTAACCCCTACCTCCTGAGGATCCCTGCACCTAAGTAATCTAGTCCTGAGAAGGACCCTGATCACAACAAAAGGGGACAAGTAATAATATGCCCACACACAGTACTTAGACGAACGAGACAGTACAAGGGAAAAACCAAAACCACCTTGCATACAAAAACTACACAACTACAACAGAGGGAACACCAACGGGAAAGGAGATAAATGATAAAGCGAGGAAGGGAAAAAACACTCCAAATACACTTATCTCTGAAACTCCAAATACCACGATCCGCTCTGTTAGTCTGCATGAAATGCTTTCACCGACACTTCCCTAACAGACCAGCAGGCATTTGAAGGAGTCTCACTACAGCAGCATTGATTGCAGCTGGGCGAGGCTGGACCTCGTCTAGCACAGAGAGAGAGAGAATTAACTCCCTCACTGCCGAAAAACACAAAGCACCAAAAAGTCAGCTGCGAGAAGTCAGGCTGTGTAATCGTGACGATCTTCGTGGCGACACACCCGTGACAGTACCCCCCCTTCTACGAGGGGCCTCCGGACCCTCAGGGCCAGGTTTATCCGGGTGAGTCGTGTGGAAGGCCCGAACTAATCGGTCTGCGTTAATATCCGACGCAGGAACCCACATCCTCTCCTCAGGACCATACCCTTTCCAATGAACCAGGTACTGAAGGGACCGGCGATTAAAGCGTGAATCGATGACCCTCGATACCTGGAACTCCAAGTTACCATTGACCACCACTGGAGGGGGAGGTAAAGGTGACGGTACCACCGGCGCCACATACCTCTTAAGCAACGATCTGTGGAACACGTTGTGAATTTTAAACGTAGGGGGGAGGTCAAGACGGAATGCCACCGGATTAATTATAGAACTGATTCTGTACGGCCCGATGAACCTGGGACCCAGTTTCCAGGAGGGAACCTTAAGTTTTATATTCCTGGTAGACAACCATACCCGATCGTTCACACTTAGGTCCGGACCAGACACTCTCCTCCTATCAGCCATACGTTTGTATCGGTTCCCCATAGTATTCAGATTCTTCAGCACCCCTCTCCATACTGAAGCGAGTGATGAGGAAAATCGTTCCTCCTCAGGAACCCCCGAAGAGCCCCCCCTACTGAAAGTACAAAACTGGGGGTGAAAACCATATGCCCCAAAAAACGGGGACTTACCAGTGGACTCGCTCCGCCTATTATTAAGAGCAAACTCTGCCAGAGGTAAGAAAGAAGCCCAGTCCTCCTGGTTCTCTGACACAAAACACCGGAGATATGTCTCCAAGCTCTGGTTCATTCGTTCCGTCTGACCATTGGTCTGAGGATGAAAAGCCGATGAGAACGACAAATGCATCCCCCGCCGTGCACAAAACGCCTTCCAGAACTTGGACACAAACTGAGACCCCCGATCAGACACCACCTCGGAGGGTACCCCGTGAAGCCTCACAATCTCCCCAAAGAACACCTGCGCAAGAGTTTTAGCATTAGGGAGAGCAGGAAGAGCGATAAAATGTGCCATCTTGCTGAACCTGTCCACTACAACGAGTATGACCGTTTTACCCGAAGACGGAGGGAGGTCCGTAATAAAGTCCATAGACAGATGAGTCCAAGGACGCTCCGGGATCTTCAAAGGTAAGAGGGCCCCAGACGGACGGGTATGTGAGGTCTTAGAGCGCGCACAAACCCCACAGGACGCGACAAAAGTTACCACCTCCTTATGTAAGTTAGGCCACCAAAACCGACGCGAGAGGAGATCCACAGTTGCTTTACTCCCCGGGTGTCCTGCAAAAACTGAGTTATGGTGTGCCTCGATCACCTTTTGTCGCAACTGATCTGGAACAAACAGTCTCCCCGGAGGTCCAACAGGGGCGTCCCCCTGAGCCTCCAATACCTCCTCCTCCAGCTCAGAGCATACTGCCGAAACCACCACCCCCTCCTGAAGGATAGGAATCGGGTCGTCCGTATTCCCGGCCCCAGCGAAACTACGAGATAAGGCATCCGCCTTTACATTTTTTGACCCAGGACGATATGTAACGACAAAATTAAACCTGGTAAAAAACAATGACCACCTAGCTTGTCTGGGATTCAGACGTTTCGCGGACTCCAGATATAGCAGGTTCTTGTGATCGGTGATGACGGTGACCGGATGGACTGCCCCCTCCAAAAAAAGGGCGCCACTCCTCAAACGCTAACTTAATGGCCAAGAGTTCCCTATTGCCGACATCGTAATTCCTCTCAGCGGACGACAATTTTTTAGAGAAAAAGGCGCACGGATGCCACTTACCAGGGGACGAACCTTGTGACAATACTGCTCCCACCCCTACCTCGGAAGCGTCTACCTCTACAATGAATGGCTGTGACGCATCAGGTTGAATGAGTATGGGTGCCGAGGCAAAACATTTTTTCAAGGAGGAGAATGCTTGACAAGCCTTGTCAGACCACCTAGAAAAATCCGTCCCCTTTTTAGTCATGTCTGTGAGAGGCTTAACCATGGACGAGAAATTACGAATGAACTTCCGGTAATAATTAGCAAACCCCAGGAAACGTTGTAGTGCCTTAAGATTCTCTGGCCGATCCCACTCAAGAATTGCCCGCACTTTCCCAGGGTCCATACGAAAACCGGACGCTGAAACCAGGAAGCCTAAAAACTGGAGTTCCTGTACAGCGAACACACACTTTTCCCATTTGGCATACAGTTTATTATCCCGCAAGATCTGTAACACCTGCCTAACGTGCTCCTGATGAGACACCAGATCCGGCGAGTAAATTAAGATATCATCCAGATATATGACAACAAACTGTCCCACCAGGCGGCGAAAAATGTCATTAACAAAGTGTTGGAACACCGCCGGGGCATTAGTCAGACCGAATGGCATGACAAGGTTCTCATAATGCCCCTCCGGAGTGTTAAACGCCGTCTTCCACTCATCCCCCTCCTTCATCCTAATCAGATTGTACGCCCCCCTGAGATCCAACTTAGAAAACCATTTGGCGCCCACGATCTGATTAAAGAGATCGGGAATAAGTGGGAGCGGATACGGATCTCGGACCGTAATCCGATTAAGTTCACGGAAATCCAGGCAAAGGCGTAGGCCTCCATCTTTCTTCTTAACAAAGAAGAACCCCGCAGCCGCCGGTGAAGATGAAGGTCTAATATGCCCCTTAGCCAGACTTTCTGAAATATAATCCTTCATGGCCTGCCTCTCAGGACCAGAAAGGTTATACAACCTAGCTTTAGGTAACTTGGCCTCAGGGAGCAGTTTTACAGAACAGTCATACTCGCGATGAGGAGGTAGTTCCTGACACCCTTTCTCCGAGAATACATCCTCAAAGTCCGCCAGAAATGGAGGTAAGACCCAAGGAGTAACCGCACCGATGACCGTGTTCATGCAGTTTTTATTACAGAATTTACTCCATTGGCTTATCTCTCTGGTTTGCCAATTAATAACCGGGTTATGCTTAGTTAACCAAGGAAGGCCCAACACTATAGGAGTGGGAAGACCCTCCAACACGTAGCAAGACAACAGTTCTTTATGTATCGCCCCCACTTGAAGTTTTACGTCATGCACAGCTTGCAAAAAACTTCCCTGACCGAGAGGCCTGGCATCGATCGAGAATATGGGGATGGGTTTAGCCAACTCACTCAATCGCATACCTTGAACCCGGGCAAACCGAGCATCAACCAGATTAGCCCCGACCCCACTATCCAGAAGAACAGATATCCTCTCAGTTCTCGTACCCACCACCACCTCCGCCGGTACGAGAAACTGAGACGAACCTAGGGACGAAATACCTACTCCCAGATTGCCGTCCACCACACAACCTGGGATCAACAGTTTTCCGACGACTCTTCACTCTGCAAGGGACGGGATAGACACCCCCCAATAAAATGTCCCTTTCTCCCGCAGAAGAAACACCTTCCTGTCTTATGGCGCACCACCGGTCCCCTCCACCGAAATGATGTCCCTCCTAATTGCATAGGCTCCTCTGGACTGACCAGGGGAACCACCATATGAGGGGACCTTGTAGGAGGTGGAGTCATCACAGGGGGTAGAGTTATCCCGCACCTCTCCCGAAGCCGTCTGTCAACGCGAATAGCAAGGGCCATAGCGGCTTCCAGTGACGCGGGAGAGTCATACTGTGCCAACACATCCTGTAATTTGTCGGATAAACCTTGACAAAACTGGCTCCTAAGAGCCGGGTCATTCCACTGGGTGTCCGTGGCCCACCTACGGAACTCCGAACAGAATTCCTCCGCCGGACGATCTCCCTGCTGAATCCTACGTAACTTAGACTCAGCAAGGGAGATCCGATCTGGGTCATCATATACGAGTCCCAGAGCAGCGAAAAACCTATCCACTGACTGGAGAGCCGGGGAGCCCGGGGGAAGAGAAAATGCCCAAGATTGTGGGTCCCCTTGTAGGAGCGAGATGACAATTCCCACCCTTTGTTCTTCACTCCCCGATGACCGAGGCCGCAGCCGAAAGTACAACTTGCATGCCTCCCGGAAAACAAAAAACTTGTCCCGCCCCCCAGTGAACCTGTCAGGGAGAGCTACTTTAGGTTCTGGTCCGGCTTGCTCCTGAGGATACAAAACCTTGGACCTAACGTCCGCCAGCTCCATGGACAAACTCTGCAACTGCCGAGCTAGACCGGCTACTGGATCCATGGCAGCTGGAGAAAAACTAAGTGGTCGGTGAAAATGTCACGCTGTCTCTGTATACTGGAGGTAGGGGGCCTAAGCTGACCCTAAGCTGGGGCCCTGACTAATCCCTCAACCTGGAGGTACTGTTAAAGGTACAGAGGTCCAGGCCGCCAGCGTAACCCCTACCTCCTGAGGATCCCTGCACCTAAGTAATCTAGTCCTGAGAAGGACCCCGATCACAACAAAAGGGGACAAGTAATAATATGCCCACACACAGTACTTAGACGAACGAGACAGTACAAGGGAAAAACCAAAACCACCTTGCATACAAAAACTACACAACTACAACAGAGGGAACACCAACGGGAAAGGAGATAAATGATAAAGCGAGGAAGGGAAAAAACACTCCAAATACACTTATCTCTGAAACTCCAAATACCACGATCCGCTCTGTTAGTCTGCATGAAATGCTTTCACCGACACTTCCCTAACAGACCAGCAGGCATTTGAAGGAGTCTCACTACAGCAGCATTGATTGCAGCTGGGCGAGGCTGGACCTCGTCTAGCACAGAGAGAGAGAGAATTAACTCCCTCACTGCCGAAAAACACAAAGCACCAAAAAGTCAGCTGCGAGAAGTCAGGCTGTGTAATCGTGACGATCTTCGTGGCGACACACCCGTGACACAATATGACCAAGAATTATGAAGAATCCATGGCTTCTTTTGGCCTATAAAAAAAATGATACCTTGTGTGGGAGCACTTTCAGGTTTCTTGTCATCTTTACCCTGTGTGGTGTCTGGATCCTTCCCGGCATAGAAGGTCAATTTGGACATGATCGACGAGCAGGAGATGACTGACTGTACAGAGGCAGCAGTAGAGTATGGACATGATGGACGGGCAGGAGATCTCAGGCTGCTTAGCAGCAGCAGTTATAGAATATGGACCATAATAGACAGAAGGGGGATGTTTGACTGTACAGAGGCAGCAGTGGCAGCAGGGCCGGCATCAGCACCCAGCGCACCTGGGCAAGTGCCGGGGCCCTGAGCAGGCGGGGGGACCCACTCACCGTCGGGCACCCCGACACGCTATGGGACGCGTGAGCGGTGCGGTGCCGGTGTCAGCACCCGTTTCTCCCCCCCGCTTGCTCAGGGCCCCAGAACAATACTTACCTCTCCCCGTGCCCCTGCAGCAGCTCCGGTCTCTTCACTGTGCACTGCAGCACTGTGACGTCTCAGGTCAGAGGGTGCGGTGACGTCTTTACACCGCTCCCTCTCCTGAGCCGTCACAGCGCAGAGCGGGAAGACGCTGGTGGGAGTGAGGAGTCCAGAACAGCGGCAGCAGGTGAGAAGTGAGGTGAGTATTTGATTTTTTTTTTTTATATGTATGGGGGCATTATAAGGGGGGAGTGACATCCTGCATGGGGCATTATAAGGGGGGGTGACATCCTGCATGGGGTATTATATGGGGGAGTGACATCTTGCATGGGGCATTATATGGGGGGGGACAAGTGACATCCTGCATGGGGCATTATATGGGGGGCTAAGTGACATCCTGCATGGGGCATTATATGGTGGGGGAACAAGTGACATCCTGCATGGGGCATTATATGGGGGGAGAGGTGAAATCCTGCATGGGGCATTATAAGGGGGGGGGGAAGGTGACATCCTGCATGGGGCATTATAAGGGGGGGGAAGGTGACATCCTGCATGGGGCATTATAAGGGGGGGAAAGGTGACATCCTGCATGGGGCATTATATGAGGGGGAGAGGTGACATCCTGCATTGGGCATTATATGGGGGGGAGAGGTGACATCCTGCATGGGGCATTATATGAGGGGGGGAGTGACATCCTGCATGGGGCATTATATGGGGGCAGAGGTGACATCCTGCATGGGGCATTATATGGGGGGAGAGGTGACATCCTGCATGGGGCATTATATGGGGGGGGAGATGACATCCTACATGGGGCATTATATGGGGGGGAGGTGACATCCTGCATGGGGCATTATAAGGGGAGGAAAGGTGACATCCTGCATGGGGCATTATAAGATGGGAAAGGTGACATCCTGCATGGGGCATTATATGGGGAGGAAAGGTAACATCCTGCATGGGGCATTATATGGGGGGGAGAGGTGACATCCTGCATGGGGCATTATATGAGGGGGGTAGTGACATCCTGCATGGGGCATTATATGGGGGCAGAGGTGACATTCTGCATGGGGCATTATATGGGGGGAGAGGTGACATCCTGCATGGGGCATTATATGGGGGGGAGAGATGACATCCTGCATGGGGCATTATATGGGGGGGGAGAGGTGACATCCTGCATGGGGCATTATATGGGGGGGGGTGACATCCTGCATGGGGAATTATAAGGGGGGGATTATGACTCGCCCCCTGGGCCACGTGGGGAACCTGGAACCGGGCCTCTGGTGGGATGCTGGGGGTGGTAGTCTCAGTGTGGCGGCGACCCGGTCCGTGGCTCAGGGTGGTCAAACCAGTGGCAGTCTTAGAGTAATAACAAATGTCCGACTACGCCACCCGTGAATTGCGATCAGTGGGGACCGCCGCTGCGCTGCAGACCGCTGAGGCTGATGTTGTAAGCGCAGCCAAGTATGGGATAACTCCCCACGGGAGAAGTATTGCCTCAGGGCAGCTAGTGTGGATGATGGGATTGATGGTGTGAGCGTCCCAGTACTAATGGTGCTGGTGCGGCGATGAAACACAGAGACGTGTGGTGCAGTTCAGGGTCTTTACTGATGGTATAAAACAGACCCTCCCGGGAGTACTGGTTAGCAGTAGAGGCCTGGTCAATCTGTGAGCAAGCAGCATCTCCCCTGGCCAGGCGGAGTTGTAGGCCTCCCCGTCTATCTGCACTCTTTCCTGGCTACCTTGCTGTAAGCGGTTACAAGTAGCCCACGTCCCTGAGTATACCGTGTGGTGCTCACCCGTATGGCTGGTGACTTGGGGCCTTCTGTTAGACTCTGCTCCTGGATGGCGGCGCTGGTCCCTTTCTTGTGACTGAGCCTCCGGGCTTCTATGGCCAGAGGACCTGGAATCCCCTGCCGGCTGGTTTCTGCTGCTGGGCGTATATCAGTCCCCACAGCCTCGGACTCCGGTGTCCGGTTGTAGTGTCCTCAGCCAGGGCGAGCTCTGCTCAGCTCCAGCCCCTGGTCTTCAGCTACTGTTCCTACAGAGCTCCTGCTGTATCTTTCCCTCTCCAAGCTCTGACTCTCTAATCCCGCCCCAGACCCAGGTTATAAGGGCAGATTCCTCCCCTCCCAGGTCTGGGTGGGCAGTGTTGCATGCTTAGGGCTCCTGACAAGAGAAACCTCCCACTTGCTCTCAGACATAATATTTCTATTACTGTGGCAACAAGACCCCTGGGGTGCCACATTCCCCCCTAGTAAATTTTAGTACTCCGGGACTAAACACATTTTTAAAGAAACATAAATACAAGGGTATAAACGATAATACAATAACATATTTACAAGAAGCTTTAGTTCTTTAAAGGTCACGGCGTGTCCGCAACCGGGTGTCCATATCACCCAAGGTGAAGTTTTAAGCGAGGTAGGGGACCTGTCCAAAGCAAACCCCTTGCGTTGGCCTTGGGCGTGGCTGCAAGGCTGAAGCTAGCTACTTTGGGCCGCAAGGAGGCCACGCCAGACAGGTTTTCTCTTCCGCGGCCATCTTCGCAAGAGGCACAATGTGCAACTATCTACAAAACTGTTTCGGTTATCCAGCGTCCATAACCTGTTAGTCCAAATAAATCTGCAGGGTAACTGAGAAACATAATTAATAACAGGCAACAACAAAAACCATCAACATTTCTCAATAAACAGGTAAATTTACAGTGCATTACTTTATATTTTCCAGCGAGCGGGCATCTGACCTCTAGTGACTCTAGTGGACCTACAGAGCTCACTAACTGGTTCTGCACTACAGGGTGTAGGGCATATTGCGGGTAGGCTGGGCAGCTGTCTGCGCACTCTTTGGCTCACTAGGGGCACGGCAGGATCACTACTAGCAGAGGGTTGATTCTCCTGGTCTGCTGGTATGGATTCTTCTACCTCCTGGGCCGGCTGCTCTTCCAGCTCTACCTGATCTTCTGTAGGCACTTGAGAGGCTGGCTGGAGAAAGGTTAGGACGGGCACCACGATAGCGTTATTTACTTGTGTCCAGGACCGGGGAAAGTCTCCGAGTATGGTGCTGATCATTTCCTCATTTTCCTCTACGGGTTGAGGGTCTTCCTGATCTTCATCCGTGCTTTGCAACTTCTCGGGGCACTTTTTCAGGTGGTCTCTGGAGACAGTGGCTCTGGTCGCTCCTCCATCCTTGCTGATGACGTACACCTTTGGATTATTGTGGCTTGAGGGCAGTACGGTGTACGGGTCCATTTCCCACTGGTCGTCCAACTTATGGAGCCGCCTTTTTCTTTTCAAGACCTGCTCTCCAGGTACCAGGGGAACAGCGGGAGCATGTTGGTTATAAGTCTTCTCCTGCCTTTCTCTTGATTGACAGAGACTTTGCTCGACGCTCTCCTGTACTTTCCGGTACTGCTGCTGCCGTTCTGCATCCCAGTCTGCCTCTGGCGAGGTGTCCTCAGGTGTCAGGACTCCCATATCCAGGTCAATAGGCAGCTTACCAGGTCTTGCTCTCATTAGGTAAGCCGGGGTACAGTTGGTGGAACCTACCGGGATGTGGTTGTACAGGTCCACCAGATCGGGCAGTTTCTCAGGCCACAGGCTGCGTTCTTCCAGGGGCAATGTTTTTAGCAGATCTATCACCACCTGGTTCATCTCCTCACAGAGTCCGTTGGTCTGCGGGTGATAGGGCGTTGTTCTTATCTTCTTGCAACCATACAGGTTGCAGAACTCCTGGAAGACCTCTCCTTCGAAGGCTGGTCCTTGGTCTGTCAACACTTGCTCCGGGTACCCGTGTGGATGGCAGAAGTGCTGCTGGAAGGCTCTAGCTGCTGTTTGAGCCGTTAAGACCTTGACGGGAACCACCACCAGGAACCGGGAGTAGTGATCTACGATTGTGAGGGCGTAGACATACCCAGATCTGCTCGGAGCCAGTTTCACATGGTCCAGGGCTACCAGTTCCAGTGGCTGTCTGGTGATGATGGGCTGCAGGGGAGTCTTCTGGCTGGCACGGTCCTTTCTTCTTAGGTTGCACGGGCCACAGTCTCTGCACCACCTTTCGATGGCTCCTCTCATGCCTACCCAGTAGAACCGTTCACGCAACAAGTACTCCAGCTTCTTCCATCCAAAATGTCCTGCTCCGTTGTGGCATGCCTGCAGAACCATAGCCGCGTCTCGTCTTGGGACCACTACCTGCCAGGTCAACTCATGTGTTCGAGAGTTAACCATTCTTCGGCACAGCTTCTCCCTGTAGAGGAACAGCTTACTTTTCTCCTTCCACAGTTGTTTGGTCTCCTCCGGAGCGTCTGGGTCAAGACGGGCATCGGCCTGTGTCAGCATTTCCTTCACCAGACGGACTGCGGGATCACTGTCTTGCGTTTCCGCCCAGCTGTAGTGGGGCAAGGGATTGAACGTCACAGAGCGCCTGTCCTTCACACGGTGGGAATACAGGGTAATCCCATGACGGTGGAAAGCAGGGAGCTCGACTTCTTCCAGATCTTGTGGATCTTCCCCTATGTCCGGTAAGATTGGCATTCTAGACAGGGCATCCGCGTTGGCGTCCCGCCCGGTATTTGATGGTGAATTCATAGTTGGACAGGAGGGCCATCCATCTCTGTTCCAGGGCACCGAGCCTTGCAGTGTCCAGGTGTGTCAACGGGTTGTTATCCGTGTACACGGTGAACTTGGAAGAGGCAAGGTAATGCTTAAAACGTTCGGATACCGCCCACACCACTGCCAGGAACTCGAGCTTAAATGAGCTGTAATTCTAAGGGTTTCTTTCCGTGGGTCGCAGTTTTCGGCTGGCGTAAGCAATTACCCGTTCTCTCCCCTGCTGGATCTGGGACAGTACGGCTCCTAGCCCGATGTTGCTTTCGTCCGTGTGGAGGATAATGGGCTGGCTTTAATCAGGGTACGCCAGGATTTCATCCCCCTTGAGGGCCATCTTCAGCTGCCAGAAGGACTCCTCTTCCAGCTTTTCCCACCTGAAGGGCGGCTTCTGGTTTTTGGCTTTCCGAGATTGACCTATCAGGAGGTCCTGCATAGGGGCTGCCATTTTGGTGAAACCGGGAATGAATCTTCGGTAGTAGCCTACCAACCCGAGGAACTGCCGCACTTCCTTTATGCTGGAGGGTCTTGGCCAGTCTTTAATCACGGTGATCTTATCGGGGTCGGGAGCCACTCCGGCAGCACTCACCACGTGTCCCAGGTATTGCACCTTTGGTTTCAGGAGGTGACACTTGGAGGGTTTCACCTTTAAGCCATAGTTTGCCAGAGCTTCAAACACTTTGGCCAGGTGTTTCAGGTGGTCCTCGTAGGTCTTGGAATAGACGATGACATCATCCAGGTATAATAGGACCGTCTCGAAGTTCCGGTGTCCCAGACAGCATTCCATCAACCGTTGGAAGGTTCCTGGTGCGTTGCAGTGCCCGAACGGCATACAGTTAAATTCGCTGAATGCGGTCTTCTCCCGGTCCGCCTCTGCTACAGGAACCTGCCAGTACCCACTAGTGAGGTCCAAAGTAGAGAAGAAGTTAGCAGATTTTAATGCAGCTAAGGACTCTTCTATCCCTGGTAACGGGTACGCATCTTTGTGTGTGATACGGTTGACCTTCCTGTAGTCTACACACATTCTCATGGTGTTGTCTTTCTTTTTCACTAAGACTAGTGGAGCTGCCCAGGGGCTACAGCTGTCCCTAATTACTCCAGCCTCCTTCATGTCCTATAACATCCCCTTGGCGTGCTGATAGTGTGCAGGGGGTACGGGTCGGTATCTCTTCTTTATGGGAGGATGGTCTCCTGTTGGGATGTGATGTTCTACCCCCTTTACTCGCCCAAAGTCTAGCGGGTGTTTGCTAAACACTCTCTCGTACTCCTGAACCACCCGGTAGACTCCCTGCTTTTGGTGTGAGGGAGTAGAGTCAGTACCCAAATGCAGTTGCTGACACCAGTCCTCCATTGGTTTCTTAGAGCCGTTACCTTCCTCTGGTTGAGATGGAGGCAAGGGTTCCATGGCCTGTACCGAGTTCTGGTTGATGGTGAACAATTTGGCTAGCGTAACATACCGGGGCAGGTATACTTCTCTCTCCCCGATATTCATGATGCGGACGGGCACCCTCCCATGACGTACATCGACCACCCCCTGTGCTGTCAAAATGGTGGGCCTACTGTCTGAGTAGACGGGTTCTACCATTGCTTGGTAGTCTCTACCTCTTAGACCAATAGCTGCCCGTCACCAAATCATCATCTCACTTTTTGGGGGCATGGCAATAGGGAACGGGTCACACATTCTCACGCTACCTAACTCACCACCAGATAGTTCCACTTGTTGCCGCTTCATCTGACGCGCCCCTGGGCCTGTGCTGAGTAGCGTGCGCGCACGGGGGCCTACCCGAAGCCGGATCTGATAGGGGTAGTAGTCTCGTGGCGGTGACCCGGTCCGTGCCCAGGGAGTCAAACTGAGCGGCAGTATTTAGCAGTAGATGTTAGAATGTTCGACTACGCCACCCGTGGATTGCGGCCACGGAACCGCCGCTGCACGGCAGTCCGCTGAGGCCGGTGTTGTTTGTGCAGCTGAGAATGAGATGACTCCCCACGGGAGGAGTATGGCCTCAGGGCAGATCTGTTAGAGATGATGATGGGAGTGATGGTGCGGGTGTCCCAGTGCTGAGGGTGCAGGTGTGACGGCACGAACACAGAGGCGGGAAGTGCAGTTTCAAAAGCTTTACTCACAGTTCTTTATCAGATCCTTGTGCACAGTAGGACCACCCGAGCCGTGCTGCGTCCACCAGGTCAGGGACTCGGCCAACTCCCAGGCGATTCCAGAGCGTGGTCCAGAGCTCCCCTCTCTTCCTTCCTACTGGCCGTCCTCACCAGGGACCCACCTATGTCCGGCTTCCTCGGGCCTTATGGGGCAAAACCTCTCTCCGGCTTTCCTGACCCTATGTGGCGTGCCTTCCTGGTGGATATGGTGAGTAGTGTTGAGCCACCCCCGTAGTGTTCGAGTTCGGTTCGGTTCGTCGAACACCCGTGTGTTCGCCGAACTGTTCGTCGAACTGTTCGTCGAACACCTTCGAACACCGTTAAAACCAATGGCAGGCAAACAAAAACACATAGAAACACATAGAAAACACCTTCAAAGGTGTCCAAAAGCTGACAAACTGCTCAGAAGACACAACTAACACATGGAAAAGTGACAAGTACATATAGTCATGCGAAAAGAAAAGAGGTGGAGGAGTAAAAGGAGGGGGAGACACAGATATAGGCATGTCATGCCCTTCTAAAATCCAAAAAGTGAGAAGCCGAGACGGCCAGTCCGCTCCTGCCCGTGCCACCTCCGTGTCGCCGGGTTTGTGCCAGAGCCGCGGTGAACCCTGACGGCCAGCCCCCCTCTCCCAATACTGGTGCCTGTCCGCTGGTGGGTCGAGAGAGCCCCCCTGTGGTGGAGGCAGCTCTAAGCTTTTTAATTTAAATTGTCCCTCTAATTTGAATGAATACACTTTAAATCCATTTACAAGGATCTATTGGAGGGCAAGTCTCATGCCAGCAGCCGCGTAATTCCAGCTCCAGTAGCGTCCACTAAAGCTGCTGCAGTTAAAAAGCTTTTATAAGGATCGAGCTCGGCTGTCCACCGCAAGGCATCCTAGTGCCAGTCCCAGCCCCTATGCCTTGGGGTGCCTCCTGATGCTCTTCACTAAGTATCCCGTGGTCCCGAAGCATTTCCTTTGAAAAAATTAAGTGTCCAAACTACAGGTGGTGTAGCTTGCTTAACAGCCGGGATAATCCGCTGACTAGCAGACACTGCTACTAGGCACAAAGTATTTCCTGGGCTAGATGCAGTTAAAAATTTGTAAGTAGATACTCTCGTTGGATGCTGAGAAAGCATTCCATAGAGTCTCCTGGCACGCCATATATGATTCTCTTAAAAAGCTTGGGGTAGGGGTCTAGGGGACCCTTTTATAGCCAAAATCACGGCCCTGTATCACAATACGTCACCTAGGCTGAAGATAAATGGAACTGTAGCACCGAGGGCTCGGTTGCTACAGACGTATTGCACCTCACCCAGAGGTGTGATATCTCACTCTCAGATAAGGATGGAGTGTGGATCAGGACCCGACACCTGCATGCATTACACCACATTGCCGTGGGGCAGGGCGACCAATATGCCCCTGAGATGGGCACGACAGTCCCTGTCCCTGGCTGGAGTGGGGGGAGGGAACACTGAGGAAGGGGAACCCTGCAGTGCAGGAGCAGGGAGGAAGCAGTTCCTGGGTGCATTGAGAAGGGAGTATAAAAGGTGGGCACCATCTTAGTTCAGTGCAGAGAAGTCTGAGCAGAAGTGGCAGGGAGCAGGGGCTCTGCATGAGCTCTGCTCCGGAGGCGGGCCTAGTAACAGAGGCCCAGGCCTGCAAGAGGGAGAAGGAAGGAAGAGGAGCGGAGAAGGCTCCAGGAACGAGGAATGAAGGGATCCCAGGGGTGCGGACGGGCGAGTCGCCACCGCACGCCCGAATCCACCTGCGTGGAGGGGTCAGGCCAAAGGGGGAGACCGGTCCCCGAACTAGTGGAGGCAGGAAACGACCCTCAGCTAGAAACCGGAGGCTCTGACATTTTATGTGGCGCAGCCCCTTGCTCCACCCGCTAGGAAGGCACCACATAGGGTCAGGGAAACTGGCGCCAAGTTTACCAAGAGGAGGCCCGAGGCAGCCGGACAGAAGGGTTGGTAAGAAAGGCCAGACAAAGGACACACAAAGGGGGTCCTGTGAAGCGCTCCAAAGTTATCTGGGAGTTGTCTGAGCCCCTCACCTGGTGAGCACAGTACGACGTGGGCAGCCGTTACCTGCAGACGTGGTCTGGATAATAAGAACTGTGAGTAAAGGCCCTGAACTGCATCACTGACTCCGTGTCGTTACTGCTGCTGCCCTGCACCATCACCTCCATCCTCCGCATACACTGCCCTGAGGCTATACTCCTCCCGTGGGGAGTTATGCTACGCTCTGCTGCACCCACAACACCAGCCTTAGCGGTCTGCCCTGTAGCGGCGGTTCACTCTGACCGCAATCCACGGGTGGCGTAGTCGGACATTTAAACATCAAAACCACATAAATAGTTCCGCCACTGGTTTGACCGCCCTGAGCCACGGAACCGGATCGCCGCCACAAAGACTACAACCACCAGCATCCACCAAAAAGGGTCCGGCTCCGGGTGTCCCAAGGCCCAGGGGGTGCGTCAGAACATTTTCATCACCTTTCACAATCACCAATGGGACAAGGCAGGGATGTCCTCTGTCCCCTCTCTTATACATCCTAGTGACGGAGCACCTGCTCTCATCAATTCGCCATAACCCCAATATTAGGTGGATTGAGGTGGGAGGCACCGAGTACAAGTGCTCTCTATTTGCTGATGATGTCCTAGTATATATCACTCAATCACATATATCCATCCCTGCTGTTATGGCTGAAATAGATCACTTTGTTACATGGTAAAATTTTAAAATCAATGCAGCGAAGTCTGAGGCCCTCGATGTCTCCCTCCCTAAATCCATATAGGATTCCATCCAGTCCAACTTTCCCTTTGCCTGGCCCTCACAGGGTATCAAATACTTAGGAATTCCTATTCATAGAGACCTCTCCCATCTATGTTATCTTAATTTTGGGCCCTTTATTGAACAATTCCATACAGACCACGGTTGGCAAGTTAGAACTGTAAGATTCACTACGTGAACCACTGGTGTTTTGTGGAAAAGCACATGTACACCGCGTTCCAAATTATTATGCAAAAAGTGTTTAGGAGTGATAAGGGAAGAATTTGTTTGTTTGTCAGTTAAACTCATTGATGGTGATGTGTGTCAGGGCTCTTTAAATCACTGTAAGCAATTGCAGACACCTGTGCTAATTAGTTTGGCAGGTGTGTCCAATGAAAGGCAAGACTACTTAAGAAAGCTCTCTCACATTATTAAGCAGCCTACATTTTCTGCCAAAATGGGAAAGGAAAAGGATGTGTCGGCTGCTGAGAAGCAACAAATTGTGGAGTGTTTAGGTCAAGGCATGACTACAATCAACATATGCGATGATCAGGATGAAGTGTCTTGGCAATCAAGAAGTATGTAGCTGATTCACAGTACACACGTGTGCGTGCTGATAAGGGCAAATTGAGGACTCTTTCCTACAGGCAATTACGTCAGGTTGAAACAGCAGCGGCAAAAAAGCCTTGCCATAGCAGCAGACAAGTTTTTGAAGCTGCTTGTGCCTCCAACGTCCCCCGAACAACAAGATGCAGGGTCCTTCAGAGGTTTGCAGCTGTGCATATGCCATCCTGTCGACCTCCTCTATCCACTTCACAAAAACAGAAACGGCTCCAGTGGGCCAAACATTACATGAAGACTGATTTCAAAACTGTTTTGTTCACGGATGAGTGCCGTGCAGCGCTCGATGGTCCAGATGAATGGAGTGGAGGATGGCTGGTTGATGGACACCCCACGCAAGCACGGCTACAGCGCCAACAAGGAGGAGGTGGAGTAATGTTTTGGGCTGGAATCATGGGGAGAGAGATTGTCGGCCCCTTTAGGATCCCTGAAGGTGCTAAAGATGAACTCCATAATGTATGTGGATTTTCTCAAACAGCACTTCCTGCCATGGTTCAAGAAGAAGAACCGTGTATTTCACAGCAAGATCATTTTTCTGCATGATAATGCATCATCTCATGCTGCACATAAAACATCTGCATCTCTGGCTGATATGGGCATAAAAGGGGACAAACTTATGGTGTGACCCCCATGCTCCCCTGACCTCTACCCCATTCAGAACCTTTGGAGCATCATTAAAAGGAGTGTCTATGATGGCGGGAGGCAGTTCACATCTAAGCAACAGCTCTGGGAGGGTATTCTGTCCTCATGCAAAACAATTGAAGCAGAAACCATCCAAAACCTGACAAATTCAATGGACGAGAGAGTTCAGAAGCTCCTTTCGAACAAGGGGTCCTATGTGAAAATGTAACATCACCTAGAATAAAGTTTTGAGTTGAAAACTGTTTGATTTCAGTTTCTAACAACCTGCTAATGCTTATAATTTCAAAAATGACCATTTTTTTGGTCTTTATTAAAATGAAAAGGTTGATCGAAAAGTTTGGGGGATCTAAGAGTGTGGCAACCCAGTAGTCATGATTACTTCGAATTCTGACAATATGAGGGTCATGCTGCAGGTAGTGCAGCAAGAAGGCACTTATGTGTCTTGCGCATCTCGGAGCCCCAAAATTATTTTCCGGGCTTGATGCAGCTAAAAATTATTTTTAATTTTAAATCTGGTGAAGCTTATTATAGATGGCCTAATAGGATCAGTGCTGCACACTGCTACAAAGCCCAAATTATTTTCCAGTCAAGATACAGATAAACATGATTAGTAATTTGAAAGCTTAAAACGGTTGGTAGGGTGATTTTAACCAATCATCAAGCTTTTACTCTCCCCAGGATGACACAGGGGTAGAAAAGTCGTTTCGGATCCATGATTTGTTCATCTTTATGAACGTGAGTCTGTCTACATTATCAGTGGAGAGCCGCGTGCGCTTATCTGTCAGCACACCACCAGCAGCGCTGAACACACGTTCAGACAGAACGCTGGCTGCGGGGCATGACAAGATCTCCAAGGCGTAAGTGGCTAGCTCCGGCCATTTATCCAGATTGGAAGCCCAAAAAGAGCAAGGGTCCAGTGACACAGTCGTGGCTTCAATGTTTACTTGGAGATACTCCTGTACCATCGTCTCTAGGCGTTGACTATGTGTCAGACTTCTTGTCTCCTGTGGCCTTGCAAAGGATGGGCTAAAAAAGTGGTGAAATGATTCCGCAAAATTGATGTTACCAGCAGATACTGTGGTTCTGTTACGGTTTGAGTGCTGAACACTTGACGGTCCCACGGTTGGCAAGTTGGAACTGTGAGATTCACTACGTGCACCACTGGTATTTTGTGGAAAAGCACATGTAAGATTCTGCAACAGTCTCTGCTGATACTCCTGCATGCGTGCATCCCTTTCTATGGCAGGAATAATTTCTGCAAATTTACTTTTGTACCGGGGATCTAACAGTGTGGCAACCCAGTAGTCAGGATTATTTCTAATTCTCACAATTCGAGGGTCATGTTGCAGGTAGTGCAGCAAGAAGGCACTCATGTGTGTTGCGCATCCAGGAGCACCAAGTCCCTGTTGTGTTGGTGGCGAGGTAGCAATCATGCTTCCTTCCTCTGTCCTCTCCCCCCAACCTCGCACAACAGAAATGTGATCAAGGTCTCCCTCATCTGATGAGTCTTCCATCAGTTCGTCCTCCACTTCTTCCTGGGCTCCTGCACCTTCCTCACTAGTTTGGCTGCTACCATGCGCCCTGGTAAAATCATCTCCCCCACCCTCACATGCCTGCCGCCTTGGTGCTGCCGACCGTCTGGACCTTGCAGATGTTAGCCCTTCCGCATACAACTCCTCCTCCTCTACTTCCTCCACCTCCTCTTGTGCCACCACCTGACTCCGAATTCTGTTTAACATGTGCTCCAGCATGTAAATCACCGGAATAGTCATGCTGATAATGGCATCGTCAGCACTAAACATCTTCGTCGCCATTTCAAAACTGTGCAGAAGGGTGCATAGGTCCCTGATCTGAGACCACTCCTCCAGCGTGATTTGCCCCACCTCTGAATCTCGTTGGCCCAGGCTATACGTCAGAACGTATTGCACCAGGGCTTGTCGGTGCTGCCACAGTCGCTGCAACATGTGCAGAGTTGAATTCCACCGGGTAGGCACATCGCATTTTAGCCGGTGAAGTGGCAGGCCCAACGACTTCTGTAGAGATGTAAGTCGCTGAGCTGCGGGATGCGAACGGCGGAAGTGAGCACACAGCAACCGTGCCCTCTGCAGAAGGCCATCTAGTCTGGGATAGTGGGCTAAAAATTGCTGGACAACCAGGTTCAACACGTGAGCCATACATGGCACGTGTGTGACATTGCCCCGGCGAAGGGCCGCACCCAGGTTTGCAGCATTGTCGCACACGGCCTTCCCTGGTTTCAGGTCCAGTGGAGACAACCATTCATGAAATTGGTTCTCCAGAGCTGACCACAACTCCTCAGCTGTGTGACTCACATTTCCCAGACATTTCAATGTAAAAACCGCCTGATGACGTTGAGCCCTACTGCCAGCATAGTAAGGAGGTGTGCAGGACCCCTTCTGCGCAGTTAGAAAGCTTGTGGCATGACCAGACAGGCTTTGGGTGCAGGTGGAAGACCGAGAGGAGGTTGAGGAGGCAGAAGCAGTGGAGGAAAAATGACATAAAGAGGATTGACGCACAACTCGTGGGGACGGCAAGACTTGGACAGCAGCCCCTTGTCCTGCTGTCACCATAGTTACCCAGTGCCCAGTCAGCGACATGTAACGCCCCTGTCCATGCCTACTCGTCCAAGTGTCTGTGGTGAAATGCACCCTGTCACACACAGAGTTTCTCAAAGAAGCGGTGATGTTGTGTGCGACATGCTGGTGGAGCGCAGGCACACCTTTCTTTGAGAAGTAGTGCCGACTGGGCATCTGGTACTGGGGCACTGCGACGGACATAAGGTCTCGAAAATCCTCTGTGTCCACCAGGCGGAAAGGCAGCATTTCTGTAGCCAAGAGCTTGCAGATGGTGAAATTCAACCTCTTAGCTTTCTCATGGCTAGGAGGAAATGGTCTTTTACTTGTCCACATCTGAGGGACCGAGGGCTGGCTATTGTGCTTAGACGGGGTTGATAAGGGTGTCCCCGGCAAACTGCCGGTCTGTGAGGAAGATGCAGGCGGACATGTTAGGTTGCCTTGATCCAAAGGTGGTGCTATCGATGTCGGACAGCGCTCAAGACCAGCTGGTGTTACCACCTCCAAAGAAAATGATGACCTGCCAATCACGCTGGCTGTTGCGGGTAAAGAGGTGGCAGGTCTGCGCCCCAAAACAGGTGTGACTGCTGTCCCCCCAGTCACAGAGGATGAAGAGGCCACGGATGCACAAGATATGGCAGACGGTGGTTGGCCCGGCCGGCTAGACCGCATTGTAGCACACTGAGCTTCCCACTGCAACTTATGCTTCATGTCCATGTGCCGGTTCATGCATGAAGTACTCAAACTATGTATTTTTTGGCCTCTACTTAGCTTTTGCTGACAAATGTTACAGATAACACGAGTTGGGTCATCTTTATCGATCTGAAAAAATGCCCAGGCTATGCAAGGCTTAGCACCCATGCGACCTGAAGAGCCACCACGACTTGTGGTGAGAGGCAGAGTTGTGTTTGAGGATGCAGTTGTTGACGTGCTTCCAGTACTACGTCTCTGTCCAGGAAGGCGCAACCTGACCTCGTCGTCACTAGCATCTTCCTCCACCTCCTCTGCTGACCTCATCTCTTGGCTGACTGTGGGTTGACAGTAAGTGGGATCTCCGACCTCATCATCATCACCCTGTGCGTTATCACACCCGTCGTCCTCAGAGCCAACCTGTTCCTGCCCTGACAAAAAACTAAAGTTGTCGCTCCAATCAGGTATTTGAGTCTTATCATCGTCTTCCTCATTGTCTCCACCAACAGGAGTTACAGTTTGGGAATGAGGGTCTACATTATGGTCAGAACCTTCTGCGTCTGGTCCTGGATCCGACTCATAAAGATTCTGGGCATCAGTGCAGATTATTTCCTCGTCTGGATTCACAGAAGCGCTGGAGTCGACCTCTGATTCCCAGGCTATAGTATGAGTAAACAGCTCTGCAGACTCAACCATCTGTTCTACCTCATACTCAGACGGGCAGCTGGAGATTTGGGAGCTGTGAGGAAGCAAGTGCGATTTGGGTGACACCTTTGAGGACTGGAGTATTTGTGATGTTGAAGTTGATGTGGAGGAGAGCCCACTTAAAGGAGCACTTGATATCCGTTGAAGCACCTGCTGTTTTTGTGCCTCATCTGGAATTTGTAGCGATTGGCGTGGCCGTAAGAAAGGGATCTTATCACATTGTCCGCTAAAAGAAGTACACATTTTAGTTTGGCTGGAAGATGGTCTTTCTTCTGCACCTACCCCACGGACACAACCTTTTTTCCCCTTCCCAACACGCCTATTCCCCTTTCCACCAGCAGCAGGCCTTTTTCCACTCATTTTGGTGGTTAACTAATTCACAACTCTGGAGTTGTTTGCACAAAAAAACAATGGATGGTAACCGAGCAGAGCTGAGTGGCCAAACTGTGGTATTAGGCCAAAACTATTGGCTGGGTTAGATGCAGAAAAAAATTATTTTTAATTTGCAACCTGATGGAGGTCAGTATAGATGGACTAATAGACCAAGTCCCACACACCGCTAGAAGCCCAAATATTTTTTCAGAGCTAGATGCAGAAAATTTTTTTATTCAATTTGCAACCTGATGGAGGTCAGTATAGATGGACTAATAGACCAAGTCCCACACACTGCTAGAAGCCCAAATATTTTTTCAGAGCTAGATGCAGAAAAAAATTATTTTTAATTTGCAACCTGATGGAGGTCAGTATGGATGGACTAATAGACCAAGTCCCACACACCGCTAGAAGCCCAAATATTTTTTCAGAGCTAGATGCAGAAAAAAATTATATTCAATTTGCAACCTGCTGGAGGTCAGTATAGAAGGACTAATAGAACAAGTCCCACACACTGCTAGAAGCCCAAATATTTTTTCAGAGCTAAATGATGAAAAAAATTATTTTTAATTTGCAACCTGATGGAGGTCAGTATAGATGGACTAATAGACCAAGTCCCACACACTGCTAGAAGCCCAAATATTTTTTCAGAGCTAGATGCAGAAAAAAATTATTTTTAATTTGCAACCTGATGGAGGTCAGTATAGATGGACTAATAGACCAAGTCCCACACACCGCTAGAAGCCCAAATATTTTTTCAGAGCTAGATGCAGAAAAAAATTATATTCAATTTGCAACCTGCTGGACGTCAGTATAGAAGGACTAATAGAACAAGTCCCACACACTGCTAGAAGCCCAAATATTTTTTAAGAGCTAAATGAAGAAAAAAATTATTTTTAATTTGCAACCTGATGGAGGTCAGTATAGATGGACTAATAGACCAAGTCCCACACACTGCTAGAAGCCCAAATATTTTTTCAGAGCTAGATGCAGAAAAAAAATATTTTTAATTTGCAACCTGATGGAGGTCAGTATAGATGGACTAATAGACCAAGTCCCACACACCGCTAGAAGCCCAAATATTTTTTCAGAGCTAGATGCAGAAAATTTTTTTATTCAATTTGCAACCTGATGGAGGTCAGTATAGATGGACTAATAGACCAAGTCCCTCACACTGCTAGAAGCCCAAATATTTTTTCAGAGCTAGATGCAGAAAAAAATTATTTTTAATTTGCAACCTGATGGAGGTCAGTATAGATGGACTAATAGACCAAGTCCCACACACTGCTAGAAGCCCAAATATTTTTTCAGAGCTAGATGCAAAAAAAAATTATTTTTAATTTGCAACCTGATGGAGGTCAGTATAGATGGACTAATAGAACAAGTCCCACACGCTGCTAGAAGCCCAAATATTTTTTCAGAGATAAATGAAGAAAAAAATTATTTTTAATTTGCAACCTGATGGAGGTCAGTATAGATGGACTAATAGACCAAGTCCCACACACCGCTAGAAGCCCAAATATTTTTTCAGAGCTAGATGCAGAAAAAAATTATATTCAATTTGCAACCTGCTGGACGTCAGTATAGAAGGACTAATAGAACAAGTCCCACACACTGCTAGAAGCCCAAATATTTTTTCAGAGCTAAATGAAGAAAAAAATTATTTTTAATTTGCAACCTGATGGAGGTCAGTATAGATGGACTAATAGACCAAGTCCCACACACTGCTAGAAGCCCAAATATTTTTTCAGAGCTAGATGCAGAAAAAAAATATTTTTAATTTGCAACCTGATGGAGGTCAGTATAGATGGACTAATAGACCAAGTCCCACACACCGCTAGAAGCCCAAATATTTTTTCAGAGCTAGATGCAGAAAATTTTTTTATTCAATTTGCAACCTGATGGAGGTCAGTATAGATGGACTAATAGACCAAGTCCCTCACACTGCTAGAAGCCCAAATATTTTTTCAGAGCTAGATGCAAAAAAAAATTATTTTTAATTTGCAACCTGATGGAGGTCAGTATAGATGGACTAATAGAACAAGTCCCACACGCTGCTAGAAGCCCAAATATTTTTTCAGAGATAAATGAAGAAAAAAATTATTTTTAATTTGCAACCTGATGGAGGTCAGTATAGATGGACTAATAGACCAAGTCCCACACACTGCTAGAAGCCCAAATATTTTTTCAGAGCTAGATGCAGAAAAAAATTATTTTTAATTTGCAACCTGATGGAGGTCAGTATAGATGGACTAATAGACCAAGTCCCACACACCGCTAGAAGCCCAAATATTTTTTCAGAGCTAGATGCAGAAAAAAATTATATTCAATTTGCAACCTGCTGGAGGTCAGAATAGAAGGACTAATAGAACAAGTCCCACACACTGCTAGAAGCCCAAATATTTTTTCAGAGCTAAGTGAAGAAAAAAATTATTTTTAATTTGCAACCTGATGGAGGTCAGTATAGATGGACTAATAGACCAAGTCCCACACACTGCTAGAAGCCCAAATATTTTTTCAGAGCTAGATGCAGAAAAAAATTATATTCAGTTTGCAACCTGATGGAGGTCAGTATAGATGGACTAATAGAATGATGCTATGCCCAAAAGATTTTACTTCACTAGGTGCAGTAAAAAAATTGGTATTCTATACACAGGTGGTATATCTTGCAACACAGATAGGCTACTCCACTGACTAACACACTCTGCAATAGGCCAAAAAGGATTAGCTTTGCTAGATTCAGCCAAATGCTGTGAAAAAAACTTGCACAGCACTGGCACAGACCTGCCTGGCAAAAACTGATAGGAACTGATGTAACCTAGTCCTGAAAAGGACTCCAATTACAATTAGTCTTTACTCCCACAATCTATCTATTTAAGAGCACAGACCTGCCTGATAAAAGTCGTAGGAAATGCTGTAACCTAGTCCTTAAAAGGACTGCAATCACAACTATTCCCTACTCCCAAGCTATCTGTATATTTGTGCGAAAATTGGCTTGAAATTAACAAGGTATAGCGCACACAGCAACAGCGGTGCCGTCTAACACGCAGCTGCAGCAGTGAGAAAATGGTGGCGACGGGGAAAATGGCTTGGTCTTATAGGGCAAGGACATGTGACATACACTGCCAATCACACATGCCCTTGCTTGTGTGAAAAAAAGCACTTCGCTCCGTGTGTGCGCTGCTGATAGGCTGACAGATTGCACCTCCCCACTGCAAATGCGGGAAAGAGAAAAAAAAATGGAGATCTTCATTGTTCCTGCAGAGATCCATCCCCTGCCCCTCCCCCCGCCCCGCTGTACACTCAAACTGCGTATTAACATTAATTTTCATCATTACTGAGAAAAAATCCAGTTATGATTTTGGTGCACGAACAGTTATCGAACATAACCTCGAACAGCTGAATTTTTCTCAAATTGTTCGTGTTCGCCGACCGGCTCGAACACCGCCCAAAACAGCTCGAATTTGAGATTGGCGTACAGTTCGAGTAGAACAACGCTCATCTCTAATGGTGAGGGGTCGTGCCAAAGCTTGACCACGACCTCCGGTTCCTGGCTAAGGATGATTGACCTCCACCAGTTTGGGATCCGGTACCCTTCTCTGCCAAACCTTCACCCGTTTTAGTTCACTCGTGGGATCTCAGGGTTCCTTCTGCTTGCGTCTCTGGGCCTTTCCTTGTGTTCCTCTTCTTCCTTCCCTCTCTATGCTTCAGGCCTGGCTCTGGAGCTGGGCCCAGACGGAGCCACAGCTCCCCCTCAGCCCTCTCTGGCTGAGCTCCTTTCTCCACTCCTCCAGGCTGAACAGACCCTGTCTAAAGATGGTGCCCACCTTATATACTCCCTCTGACACCCGAGCCCAGGTGACTAGCACCTAATGGGCTCCTACCTATGCCCAGAGTCCCTCCCCTATCTGCTCCTACACTACTGGGATGTTCCTCCCCCCACCCACTCCAGCCAGGGACAGACGCTGTCGTACCTGCACATCTATCTGGTGGGAGTACCGTTGTTCTGTCCCCCGGAAATGGGGTGAGTGTAGTGCATGCAGCTATCTGAGCTCTGTCCCACACTCCATCCTTACCCGGGAGTGGAATACCACACCTCTGGTTTGAGGTGCAATACTCCTGTAGCAGCCGAGTCCTCGGGGTGCTACATTCCCCCCTGGTAAACCACAGCACGTCCTCGGGCTGGAAAAGAGCATAACATATGAAACATACAAAAAATTTTAAAAGTACTCACTAACATATAAAACATTATAAAAAACATTATCAGAAAATATAACATTACAGATAACTTCTTATATTATCATTTTATCAGTATAAACTTTCAATATAAAACTCTTTTATATAAAACGTTCTTGTTCTTCTGGCCACGGTGCAACTTGTGACCGGGTAAAGTGCAACAGTCACTAATAGAAAAAACAGTTCCTTATAAAACCAGTAGGGGGCGCCTGAAAAAGCGCAACTATTTACAAGGTATGGCCGCTCTCAGTCCTCGGCCAGTGGGAATAGGGGAATGGCTGCTCACAGTCCTCAGCCTGATTGGGGATATGGGCACACAGGAAACAGTTCCTTTAAACAGTTCCACACTAGTCCCAACGGGGACCACACTTCACTTAGCAGCTTATCGAATACCCATACGGGTAACTTATTTACAGTACTTTGCTTATGCTACTCCCCTTTAGTAGCAATGTCCTCTCCTTGTCCCCTCCTGAGGGTAGTCTTCAGACCCGTCCGGGTCCTCTTGATCTTCCTCATCCTGTATCTCCTTCTCCGTCAACCAGTGCACGTGAAGGGCGTATGGTCCTTTGGCACACTGGTGCCGGGTGAAGGTGACCTCATCACCTGAGTAAAGGTCACGTCCTCGGTGTCCCTCCGGCAGGTGAGACTCGACATCCCTGCGGGTGACAAAGACGTCGCCGGGGGTTCGGTGATCCCGGATAAAGCCCCAGCTGTTCTCCAGTTGAAATTTTATTACAGTCCCGGTGGCGCGGGGACCGTGGGCCGCACGGGGGTTTCGTCGGGCCCGGCGTTTCTGCTCCGCGCTTTGGACCTGCAGCCGTTCCTCGCGGATCCGCCTCTCTCGCCGTTCTCTCCTGAAGACCTCTAATTGCTGACGGCAGCACTCCTCACGCCGGGCAGCGTCCGCCCGGGTCTCCTGGGTGAACCCCATTAGGTTTTCACCGGTGGGGTCCCATGCAAATTGGGCCTCCTCCAGCGGGAGCGGAACAATTTTGGCGGGTGCCGGAGCCGGGATCAGAGGCTCACACAGAGGCCATTCCTTCCGGAGTCGGGGGTTGACGTACTCCGGTGGCCAAACGAAAGGCAGCCCGTCCAGGCTAGTATGCTGCGCAAACAGATCTTCGCCCAGGGGCAGCACTGTGGAAGTTGAGGGCACTGGAGGGGCAGCGGAGCCCGGAGGTACTCGGCCTTGCGTCCAGGCCGTAGGCATCCTGTCTGGGCTCAAGTATGGCACTTTTGGGAAAGAGGGTGCTGGAGGGGCAGCGTCTCCCCGATCCACTAGGCCTTGCGACCAGGCCGGTGGCGCAGTGGAGGTAGAGGGCGCTGTGGAGACTGCGGCGCCCGGGGGTACTCGGCCCTGCGACCAGGCCAGGGGCTCTTCCTCTTTTGCCGCACTCAGGGTCAAGGGGCGTGGCGTAACAGAGGGCGCGACCGCGGCTCCTGCCGCTCGAGGCCTAGTAGGGAGCAGCGGCAGTGCAGCAACGGGCGCGGTGAGTGGAACTTCGGGCTCTGCGACGGGGAGCTGGGGCAGGCTTGCGGCTACTGGGCACGGGGTGATGACGTCCCCATTACCTGCGTCCATCTCTGCGGCTCCCTCTGCGGCGTCGTCTCCGGCCTCCGTTCCTCCTGCACCATCCTCAGGGGCAGACATGCTCCACGTTGCGGGTGGCGTCTTCTGCTGGTGGGTTCCAGCCTGCTGGACCATCTCCCTCCTCCACTCGGCCAGCGCTTCTTGCTGTACCCGGGCCATCTTCCGGGCCAAGGTCTCCAGCGCGGTTTGTGCACGCTCCCTATCTCTGGGGAGCTGTGCCAGGATCTCCACCAGGCCTTCTGGGGTGGCAGCCTGCAACAGGTTCCGGACTACAGGGTCAGTGCTGCTAGACTCTACCTCCATCTCCGGGTGCGATCTGTCCAGACTCCTCCAGGCCGCACACATCTTCTCTGTTTTGTTCTCTATCCGCCCCCCTTGAGGGTGGTCCCGGGGTAACTTGGTGACAGTCAGTTCCAGGGGCAGCCCCCTCATGCTGATGGACATCTCTATCATTGCAGTCTCTGCTGGTGGGGGCGGTTTCCGCTTTTGGCGCCATTCTTGGACCTGGCCCACGATGGGAGGTGGCCTCTTGCCACCCTCTGGCACGCCCATAATGGAGTCCGCTCTGCCAGGGCGGGAAATCGTCTCAGATGGCGGGAATCGTCTCCTTATGGCGGGAAACTCAGTGGATGGCGGGAAAAGGCTGCAGATGGCGGGCAAACGGCGGGAAACGACCCGAGATGGCGTCCGATGGCGGGAACCCTCTGGAATTGGCCGGAGACTCCTTTTTACGGTAAATGTGAACTTTTCTTCAGGCACGCAATACCCGGTGGTTGCGGGCACGTAATCCTGCCGACTACGCCAACGTTGACGCGCCCCTGGGCCTGTGCTGAGTAGCGTGCGCGCACGGGGGCCTACCCGGAGCCGGATCTGATAGGGGTAGTAGTCTCGTGGCGGTGACCCGGTCCGTGCCCAGGGAGTCAAACTGAGCGGCAGTATTTAGCAGTAGATGTTAGAATGTTCGACTACTCCACCCGTGGATTGCGGTCACGGAACCGCCGCTGCACGGCAGTCCGCTGAGGCCGGTGTTGTTTGTGCAGCTGAGAATGAGATGACTCCCCACGGGAGGAGTATGGCCTCAGGGCAGATCTGTTAGAGATGATGATGGGAGTGATGGTGCAGGTGTCCCAGTGCTGAGGGTGCAGGTGTGACGGCAGGAACACAGAGGCGGGAAGTGCAGTTTCAAAAGCTTTACTCACAGTTCTTTATCAGATCCTTGTGCACAGTAGGACCACCCGAGCCGTGCTGCGTCCACCAGGTCAGGGACTCGGCCAACTCCCAGGCGATTCCAGAGCGTGGTCCAGAGCTCCCCTCTCTTCCTTCCTACTGGCCGTCCTCACCAGGGACCCACCTATGTCCGGCTTCCTCGGGCCTTATGGGGCAAAACCTCTCTCCGGCTTTCCTGACCCTATGTGGCGTGCCTTCCTGGTGGATATGGCGAGGGGTCGTGCCAAAGCTTGACCACGACCTCCGGTTCCTGGCTAAGGATGATTGACCTCCACCAGTTTGGGATCCGGTACCCTTCTCTGCCAACCCTTCACCCGTTTTAGTTCACTCGTGGGATCTCAGGGTTCCTTATGCTTGCGTCTCTGGGCCTTTCCTTGTGTTCCTCTTCTTCCTTCCCTCTCTATGCTTCAGGCCTGGCTCTGGAGCTGGGCCCAGACGGAGCCACAGCTCCCCCTCAGCCCTCTCTGGCTGAGCTCCTTTCTCCACTCCTCCAGGCTGAACAGACCCTGTCTAAAGATGGTGCCCACCTTATATACTCCCTCTGACACCCGAGCCCAGGTGACTAGCACCCAATGGGCTCCTACCTATGCCCAGAATCCCTCCCCTATCTGCTCCTACACTACTGGGATGTTCCTCCCCCCACCCACTCCAGCCAGGGACAGACGCTGTCGTACCTGCACATCTATCTGGTGGGAGTACCGTTGTTCTGTCCCCCGGAAATGGGGTGAGTGTAGTGCATGCAGCTATCTGAGCTCTGTCCCACACTCCATCCTTACCCGGGAGTGGAATACCACACCTCTGGTTTGAGGAGCAATACTCCTGTAGCAGCCGAGTCCTCGGGGTGCTACACATCAGTGCCCGGATCTCTTTTTGGAGCACACGCTGCTGGCTGGAACTGGCATTCTTGGCAACCTGCTGCAAAATAAGAATCACCTCTGCAAGACAGTTTTCGATTACGTTAGTACCTAGGGTTATTTTTGGGTGACTCTCGCGACGGTCAATGTCCACAATGATCAGTCCTTGTGCCGGCAGTTCAACCTTACCGACCTTGATGGTCACCTCTTTAAATCCTATCTGTGGCATGGGCTGACCATTGCTGGCGATAATGCTCAGGTCGTCGTTTGAGTAGCAGGTTATGTCCGAGTCATTCCAGTACCGCTTGAAGAGCACGTACGGGATGGTAGTCACCTGTGACCCAGTGTCTAGTAGGGCACTCTTAGGAATGCCGTCCAGTACCACAGGCAAGACCGGACGTCCCCCTACGTACTTGTCACGCCAGTTCGATGGGCCTGATGATCTTAGGCCTGGGGGTTGGCCCTCTACCCCAGGTTGTGCCCGTTTAAATGACAGTACCTTGCCATATGTCCGGGTTGATTGCAGCGGCGGCAGATGGGTCGTCCGTCCTCGTTGTACCGGTCGCTGGGTCTTCCTCTGGCCGGTGGGGTCCTCCTCAGTCGGCGCCACGGGACGTCCTCCGGTCCGGATGCCAGCTGGATCTTTCCTGGAGAAGAGACCTGCAAAGACTGCACAGTTCTGGTTAGCGCGGCAACACTCTTAGTCAGCTCTTGGACCTGATGGTGCAGGTCTGTAGCCGGGTTATTGTTCAAAGCCTGCGCATCAGCTCCCACAGGCCCTGCAGACAAGGGCGCCGCGTCCTGGTGATAAGTGATAGCAGGGCGCCTGTGTGTCACAGCGCCACCTGGTGCCGGTTCTGGCACCCGGATGGCTCTGTCCTTGAACTGTGCAAAGTCCAGGTCAGGGTCCTGTAAGGCCATTGCCCGCAACTGGGTTCGGTGGTCATTGCACAGTAGACCCTCAATAAATTGTTCGGTCAACAGCTTGTCTTCATTTCCCACGCTGTCAGGGCCTGCCTGCTTAATGGCTCTCAGGGCCTCTTGTAGGTTTAGAGCATAGTCTCTTATACTTTCATGTGCCCGCTGTTTGCACCCGTAAAATCTGAGCTTTATTTCGGCTGAGGTTCGGGTATCAAATGTGTCTTTCAGCCGGGCTAGTATTTCTCTGACAGTCCTCTTCTTCCCAGGTGACCAGGACTTTACCTCCCTTTGGGCTGCCTCGATTAACTGGGCCACCAGGATGCTCACTTTTTGCTATTCCGTGAGGGGGTATACCTGGAAGAGGCTATCCAGTTTTTCCCTAAAGTCACTTAGGGTATGTGACTCCCCTGAGTACTGGGGTAGCCAGGTTGCCCCCGGGATATAGGGCATGGTGAATGGCATGACCGCAGCAGCGGTTGCGCTGGCGGCCGGTGTGGCGATGGAGCTCCCCTCGGTATCCGACATCCTTCTACCCCCCTAGTGGACCGTGTCCTACCTTGTGATGCTCTTCTTCCGTAGGCCGCGGCTCCGCAGTCAATCGTCGGGGTAGTGGACCTGGCGTCGCACTCCGATGACGTCAGCGTCACTCTTTCTCCCTTCCAGGACCTTACGCAGCGTCGGAGCGTGGGGCGGAGCTTCGGATCTCGCGCGCTTTCGGCGTCCACGCCCCTCTTCTTCCCGTGCGGCATCCTGAAGATGGCGAGAAGCAGCTGCGGATGGCGGGAAGTCGGCAGAAGACGGCGAGAAACGACCCAAGATGGCGTCCGATGGCGGGAAACGACTCCGGACGGCGGGAAACTTCGCCACAGGTAAGTACAAAAGTCTTTTTCAGGCACCGGTGGTTGCGGGCACGAAATCCTGCCGACTACGCCAAAGTTGACTCGCCCCCTAGGCCGCGTGGGGAACCCAGAACCGGGCCACTGGTGGGATGCTGGGGGTGGTAGTCTCAGTGTGGCGGCGACCCGGTCCGTGGCTCAGGGTGGTCAAACAAGTGGCAGTCTTAGTGTAATAACAAATGTCCGACTACGCCACCCGTGGATTGCGGTCAGTGGGGACCTCCGCTGCGCTGCAGACCGCTGAGGCTGATGTTGTAAGCGCAGCCAAGTATGGGATAACTCCCCACGGGAGAAGTATTGCCTCAGGGCAGCTAGTGTGGATGATGGGAGTGATGGTGTGAGTGTCCCAGTACTAATGGTGCTGGTGCGGCGATGAAACACAGAGACGCGTGGTGCAGTTCAGGGTCTTTACTGATGGTATAAAACAGACCCTCCCGGGAGTACTGGTTAGCAGTAGAGGCCTGGTCAGTCTGTGAGCAAGCAGGATCTCCCCTGGCCAGGCGGAGTTGTAGGCCTCCCCGTCTATCTGCACTCTTTCCTGGCTACCTTACTGTAAGTGGTTACAAGTAGCCCACGTCCCTGAGTATACCGTGTGGTGCTCACCCGTATGGCTGGTGACTTGGGGCCTTCTGTTAGCTCCCGCTCCTGGATGGCGGCGCTGGTCCCTTTCTTGTGACTGAGCCTCCGGGCTTCTATGGCCAGAGGACCTGGAATCCCCTGCCGGCTGGTTTCTGCTGCTGGGTGTATATCAGTCCCCACAGCCTCGGACTCCGGTGTCCGGTTGTAGTGTCCTCAGCCAGGGCGAGCTCTGCTCAGCTCCAGCCCCTGGTCTTCAGCTACTGTTCCTACAGAGCTCCTGCTGTATCTTTCCCTCTCCAAGCTCTGACTCTCTAATCCCGCCCCAGACCCAGTTTATAAGGGCAGATTCCTCCCCTCCCAGGTCTGGGCGGGTAATGTTGCATGCTTAGGGCTCCTGACCAGAGAAACCTCCCACTTGCTCTCAGACATAATATTTCTATTACTGTGGCAACCAGACCCCTGGGGTGCCACAATTACATCCTGCATAGGGTATTATGTGGGGGCCAGTATTCTGTATGGAGCGTTATAAGGGGGCCAGTATCCTCTATGGAGAATTATATGGGGGCCAGTATCCTCTATGGAGCATTATATGGGGGCTAGTATCCTGTATGGAGCATTATATAGGGACCAGTATCCTGTATGGAGCGTCATATGGGGCCCATAATACTGTATGGAGGACTATACTGTCCTGTCTGCACTATGCGTCTAGAGAATTTGCCGGTTTCTGAGCAATTGTAGAATTTACAATAGATATCGCTCATGTAATGTAAGAAGTGAAATCTTTGGCATTGTACTAATATATATATTATTCTGCGGTATCTGTGTGTAGCACCCCGAGGACTCGGCTGCTACAGGGGTATCGCACCTCGAACCAGAGGTGTGGTATTCCACTCCCGGGTAAGGATGGTGTGTGGAACAGAGCTCAGTAAGCTGCATGCACCACATACACCCCATTTCGGGGGGACAGAACAACGGTACTCCCACCAGATAGTTGTGCAGGTACGACAGCGTCTGTCCCTGGCTGGAGTGGGGGGGGGGGGACATCCCAGTGGTGTAGGAGCAGACAGGGGAGGGACTCTGGGCATAGGTAGGAGCCCATTGGTTGCATTGTCACCAGGGCTCGGGTGTCAGAGGGGTATAAAAGGTGGGCACCATCTAGGATCAGGGTCTGTTCAGAGAGAGAGTTCAGCCAGAGAGGGCTGGCAGGGAGCTGTGGCTCCGTCTGGGCCCAGCTCCAGAGCTAGGCCTGAAGCTGAGAGAGAGAGAAGAGAGCGGGAAGAGGAGAAACACAAAGAAAGGCCCAGAGACGCAAGCAGAGGGAACCCTGAGATCCCACGAGTGAACTAAAACGGGTGAAGGGTTGGCAGAGAAGGGTACCGGATCCCAAACTGGTGGAGGTTAATCATCCTTAACCAGGAACCGGAGGTCGTGGTCAAGCTTTGGCACGACCCCTCGCCATATCCACCAGGAAGGCACGCCACATAGGGTCAGGAAAGCCGGAGAGAGGTTTTGCCCCATAAGGCCCGAAGAAGCCGGACATAGGTGGGTCCCTGGTGAGGACGGCCAGTAGGAAGGAAGAGAGGGGAGCTCTGAACCACCCTCCGGAATCGCCTGGGAGTTGGCCGAGTCCCTGACCTGGTGGACGCAGCACGGCTCGGGTGGTCCTACTGTGCACAAGGATCTGATAAAGAACTGTGAGTAAAGCTTTTGAAACTGCACTTCCCGCCTCTGTGTTCCTGTCGTCACACCTGCACCCTCGGCACTGGGACACCCGCACCATCACCCCCATCATCATCTCTAACAATAGCTGCCCTGAGGCAATCCTCCTCCCGTGGGGAGTCACCCCATACTGAGCTGCACAACCAACATCAGCCTCAGCGGTCTGCAGTGCAGCGGCGGTCCCGTGACCGCAATCCACGGGTGGCGTAGTCGAACATTCTAACATCTACTGCTAAATACTGCCACTCAGTTTGACTCCCTGGGCACGGACCGAGTCACCGCCACGAGACTACTACCCCTATCGGATCCGGCTCCGGGTAAGCCCCCGTGCGCGCGATGCCGCACGACACAGCAGGCCCAGGGGCACGTCAACTTTGGCGTAGTCGGCAGGATTACGTGCCCGCAACCACCGGGTACTGCGTGCCTGAAGAAAAATTCACATTTACCGTAAAAAGGAGTCTCCCGCCAATTCCGGAGGGTCCCCGCCATCGGACGCCATCTCGGATCGTTTCCCGCCGTTTGCCCGCCATCTGCAGCCTTTTCCCGCCATCCACGGAGTTTCCCGCCATAGGGAGAAGATTCCCGCCATCTGAGACGATTTCCCGCCCTGGCAGAGCGGACTCCATTATGGGCGTGCCAGAGGGTGGCAAGAGGCCACCTCCCATCGTGGGCCAGGTCCAGGAATGGCGCCAAAAGCGGGAACCGCCCTCACCAGCAGAGACTGCAATGATAGAAATGTCCATCAGCTTGAGGGGGCTGCCCCTGGAACTGACTGTCACCAAGTTGCCCCGGGACCACCCTCAATGGGGGCGGATAGGGAACAAAACAGAGAAGATGAGTGCAGCCTGGAGGAGTCTGGACAGATCGTACCCGGAGATGGAGGAAGAGACGAGCAGCACCGACCCTGTGGTCCGGAACCAGTTGCAGGCTGCCACCCCAGAAGGCCTGGTGGAGATCCTGGCACAGCTCCCCAGAGATCGGGAGCGTGCACAAACCGCGCTGGAGGCCTTGGCCCGAAAGATGGCCCGGGTACAGCAAGAAGCGCTGGCCGAGTGGAGGAGAGAGATGGTCCAGCAGGCTGGAACCCGCCAGCAGAAGACGCCACCCGCAACGTGGAGCATGTCTGCCCCTGAGGATGGTGCAGGAGGGACGGAGGCCGGAGACGACGCCGCGGAGGGAGCCGCAGAGATGGAAGCAGGTAATGGGGACGTCATCACCCCGTGCCCGGTAGCCGCAAACCTGCCCCAGCTCCCCGTCGTAGAGCCCGAAGTTCCACTCACCGAGCCCGTTGCTGCACCGCCGCTGCTCCCGACTAGACCTCGAGCGGCAGGAGCCGCGGTCGCGCCCTCTGTTACGCCACGCCCCTTGACCCTGAGCGCGGCAAAAGAGGAAGTGCCCTCGGCCTGGTCGCAGGGCCGAGTACCCCCGGGCGCCGCAGTCTCCACAGCGCCCTCTACCTCCACAGCGCCACCGGCCTGGTCGCAAGGCCTAGTGGATCCGGGCGCCGCTGCCCCTCCAGCGCCCTCTTTCCCAAAAGTGCCATACTTGAACCCAGACAGGATGCCTACGGCCTGGACGAAAGTCCGAGTACCCCTGGGCGCCGCTGCCCCTCCAGTGCCCTCAACTTCCACAGTGCTGCCCCTGGGTGAAGATCTGTTTGCGCAGCATACTAGCCCGGACGGGCTGCCCTTCGTGTGGCCACCGGAGTTCGTCAACCCCCGACTCCGGAAGGAACGACCATTGTGCGAGCCTTTGATTCCGGCACCGGCACCCGCCAATATTGTCCCGCTCCCGTTGGAGGAGGCCCAATTTGCATGGGACCCCACTGGTGAAAACCTCATGGGGTTCACCCAAGAGACCCGGGCGGCCGAAGCCCGGCGTGAGGAGTGCTGCCGTCAGCAGTTAGAGGTCTTCGGGAGAGAACGGCGAGAAAGGTGGATCCGCGACGAACGGCTGCAGGTCCAAAGCGCGGAGCAGAAACGCCGGGCCCGACGAAACCCCCGTACGGCCCACGGTCCCCGTGCCACCGGGACTGTGATAAAGTTTCAGCTGGAGAATGGCTGGGGCTTTATCCGGGATCACCAAACCCCCGGCGACGTCTTTGTCACCCGCAGGGATGTCGAGTCTCACCTGCCGGAGGGACATCGAGGACGTGACCTTTACTCAGATGATGAGGTCACCTTCACCTGGCACCAGTGTGCTAAAGGACCATACGCCCTTCACGTGCACCGGTTGACGGAGGAGGAGATACAGGATGAGGAAAATCAAGAGGACCCGGACGGGTCTGAAGACTACCCTCAGAAGGAGACAAGGAGAGGACATCGCTACTAAAGGGGAGTAGCATAAGCAAAGTACTGTAAATAAGTTACCCGTATGGGTATTTGATATGCTGCTAAGTGAAGTGTGTTCCCCGTTGAGACTAGTGGAACTGTTTCCTGTGTGTCCCTATCCCTAACCAGGCTGAGGACTGTGAGCAGCCGTTTCCTTAATCCCCACTGGCCGAGGACTGAGAGCGGCCACACCCTGTAAATAGTTGCGCTTCTTAAGGCGCCCCCTTCTGGTTTTATAGAAGGACTGCTTTTCTACTTTTGAACTAGTGACTGTTGCACTTAACCTGGTCACAAGTTGCCCCGTGGCCAGAAGATCAAGAATGTGTTTTATATGAGAATGTTTTATATGAAAAGTTTTATATTGAAAGTTACATATGCTGCTAACAGAGTTTATAGTATTTTATAAGTGTGAAGAAAGTCTAATAATGTTTCCGTAATGTTTATACCTGTAACGTTAAAAGAAGAACAGAGTACCTCCCATAAAGGGATGAGTTCATAGTTAATATGTCTTATATGTTAGTGTGTATTTTAAAAATTTTGTATGTTTTATAATGTTATGCTCTTTTCCAGCCCGAGGACGTGCTGTGATTTACCAGGGGGGAATGTAGCACCCCGAGGACTCGGCTGCTACAGGGGTATCGCACCTCGAACCAGAGGTGTGGTATTCCACTCCCGGGTAAGGATGGTGTGTGGAACAGAGCTCAGTAAGCTGCATGCACCACATACACCCCATTTCCGGGGGACAGAACAACGGTACTCCCACCAGATAGTTGTGCAGGTACGACAGCGTCTGTCCCTGGCTGGAGTGGGGGGGGGGGAGGAACATCCCAGTGGTGTAGGAGCAGACAGGGGAGGGACTCTGGGTGGTAGTATAACCCCCAACGGGAGGGGTATAGCCTCAGGGGGTCAGACGTGGAGGATGGTGGTTGTGAAGGTGCAGCAAGGAGACTCAGAGGCATGAAATGCAGTTTCAGGGTTTTTACTCACTGGTGTTGCTCGGGTCACTCTGTACAGCAGTGACCACCCAAGCCGTGCTGCGTCCACCAGGTGCGGGACTCGGTCAACTCCCGGGCAATTCCTGAGTATGGTCCTGAGCTCCCTTCTTCTCTCTCTCTCTGGCCGTTCTCACCAGGGATCCACCTATGTCCGGCTCCCTCCGGTTCCTGGCTAAGGTTTGCTTTGGCCTCCGCCAGCTTGGGATCCGGTACCCTTTTGCCGACCCTTCACCCTTTTGTCCTTATTCTGGGATCTTGGGGTCCCCTCTCGTCCTGCGCCTCTGGGTCCCTCTTCCTTCTCCTCTCCTGGAGTTACTGCTGACTCACTGACTGACTGACTGACCCTGTCCTAAGATGGTGCCCACCTTATATACTCCCTCTATGTGTGAGCTCAGGTGACCAGCACCCAATGAGCTCCTATCTTTACCCAGACTACTCCCCCTATCTGCCCCTACACTACTGGGATGTTCCACCCCCCTCCCACTCCAGCCAGGGACAGACGCAGTCGTACCTGCACATAAACTGGTGGGAGTACCGTTGATCTGTCCCCCGGAAATGGGATGTATGTAGTGCATGCAGCCTACTAGCTCAGTTCCACACTCCATCCTTACCCGGGAGTATAATACCACACCTCTGGCTTGAGGTGTAATACCCCTGTAGCAGCCGAGTCCTCAGGGTGCTACATTTGCATCATGTATCGTGGTATGTGTTAAAGGGGCCACGGAGACTCTTTCGCCCGGGACCCACTAAAACCTGGAGCCGAGCCTGAGTGGCAGCATTAGAGTATGGACATGGATGGGCAGGAGATGATTGATTGTACAGAGGCAGCAGCAGAAGAGTGTGGACCATAAGGGACAGGAGGGGGGTGTCTGACTGTCCAGTACAGCAGTGGCAGCAGTAGAATATGTAAAATAATTTACAAGCAAGAGATGCCTGACAGTACAGAGGCAGCAGCACTGTCATCAACAGCAGCAGCAGTTCAGTATCGAACATAAGGGACTGGCAGGCAGTGACAGTATGGGACCTGTGATAAATAGACAGTCCTCACTGTCAGCAATGGCAGATCTAATCATTTATATCTGGCAGTGTTATTTAAAACCGGCGGCGCACGCATATTGAAGCTTTTTTCACTGTTTTCAGAACATTAACAGTAAGAACATGGAAGAGTCCAGGAGCCATTTGGTGAGCTGCATATCCTGCTACATGTTCACAGACTTGCCAGTGGAAAAACCAAACTTCACATGCCAGAAATGCAGCTTGTGTCCCTGTTGGAGGAAAAGTTGCGAAATCTAGAAGAGAGGTTAACTACCTTGAAAATCATTAAGGAAGGTGAAGAGTTCTTAGACAGAGCAGAATTATCTCTTCATGATTCAGAAAGAGAAGAAATTCGAACTGCACCTGAGGAAACAGAGGAATGGAAGCATGTGACCCACAGAAGCAGGAGGATCGAGAGGCAGTCAGCACCCATACTGCTCAGGAACCAGTACCAGGCTCTCACACAAGAGAACCATGAAGAAATACAGCAAAATAAGACTTTGCCAGCAATGAATAACCTTGTAAGCCCTCAGAATCCTCCTGGATGGAGAAAGAAGAATGTTGTGAAGAAAAAACGGAGAGTGGTGGTCATGGGGGATTCCCTGTTAAGAGGAACAGAGGCCGCTATCTGCAGACCAGACATAACCTCAAGAGAAAGGTGCTGTCTTCCTGGAGCAAAAATTAAAGATGTGTCTGACAGGATATCAAGACTCTTCAGACCTACAGATCACTACCCATTCCTGCTAATACATGTGGGGACAAATGACACAGCAAGAAAGGACATGGAAACCATCTGCAGTGACTTTGAAGACTTAGGCAAGAAAGTGAAAGAATTAGGAGCGCAGGTGGTCTTCTCATCCATCCTCCCAGTGGATGGCCATGGAACAATGAGGTGGAATAAGATTCTACAGGTGAACAACTGGCTACGTCGATGGTGCCGTCAACAAGGATTTGGATTTCTGGATCACGGAATGAATTACCTATACGATGGACTACTTGCTAGAGATGGGGTGCACCTTATGAAGACTGGAAAACATGTATTTGGAAGTCGCCTTGCTACACTCATCAGAAGATCTTTAAACTAGAACAATGTGGGAAGGGAAGCAAAAGGCCAGAAAAAGCCATACAGCTGACAAATACTATTGAGATCTCTGCTACTGGAAGTGGAAAAGAAGAACAAAGACAAAAAAATCTAAATAATAAAAATATGGGAGGAAGAGAAACCAATCACAAACTAAAATGTTTTTATACAAATGCACAAAGCATGGGCAACAAACAAGGAGAATTGGAACTACTAATGCAGGAAAAGGAATATGATGTCATTGGAATCACTGAAATTTGGTGGGACGATACACATGATTGGAATAAAAGGCTAAAAGGATACAACTTATTTGCAAGAAACAGAATTGATAAACGAGGAGGAGGTGTCGCATTGTATGTTAGAAAAGCGTATATCTGCACAGAGACTGAAGCTTCAGAGACTGGGAGTTCTGTGGAAACTGTTTGGGTAAGAATACAAGGAGAGAACAACGGAAAGGACACCATTGTAGGCATTTACTACAGACCACCTGGGCAAGCTGAAGATATGGATGAACTCTTTATGTATCAAATGACCAAGTTATCCAAAAAATATGACGTAGTGGTCATGGGAGATTTCTACTATCCAGACATTTGTTGGGAATCTCTCTCAAGTAAAACTAACAGGTCAAGCAAATTCTTATCCTCTATTGCTGACAATTTTATCTTCCAAAAGGTAGGGGAGAAAACAAGGGGATCTGCTACTTTGGATCTAATCCTTATAAACAGGGAGGAAATGGTTGAGGAGGTAAAGGTGGCTGGGACCCTAGGAGGCAGCGATCATGCTATTATAGAATTTTGGATAACTAGAGGAGGAAGACTTGTGAAGACTCAAACTTCAAGGTTAGATTTTAGAAAGGCAGATTTTAAGAGACTCAGAAAGAGAATAGGAGGGATCGAATGGCTGGATGTCCTTAAGGACAAAAATGTCCAGGAAGGATGGGAAATTTTTAAAAATGAGATTCTCAAAGCACAATCGTTAACAATCCCGAAAAGTAGGAAGAATGGGAAGCATTTAAGGAAACCAGGATGGATGAACACAGAATTTAAACACATGCTAAAAAGAAAGAAAGAAATGTTTATTAAATGGAAAGAGGGAGGCATATCTAAAGAAGATTATAATGCAGTCTGCAGATCCTGCAGGGCACGTATCAGGTTAGCTAAAGCTGACAATGAATTAAGGCTTGCAAGAGATGTCAAAAGCAATAAAAAAGGATTTTGGGGGTATGTCAAAAGTAAAAGAAAAGTCAAAGATGCTATAGGATTTTTACAGGATGAAAATGGAGAAATGGTAAGAGAGGATGTTGAGAAGGCCGAACTTTTTAATTCCTATTTTGCATCTGTTTTCTCTCAGAAAGAAAATGTAACATCAACTGATCTTCACTGTCCTTTTAAAGGAATAGAAGAATCCAAGTTATCTGTAAACAGAAAGATTGTGAAGGAATATTTAGCTAACATAAATGAGTTCAAGTCTCCAGGTCCAGATGAATTACACCCCAGAGTACTGAAGGAGATCGTAGAAGAAATTTTAGAACCACTCTCCATAATCTTTGAAAATTCTTGGAGAACAGGAGAAGTCCCAGAAGACTGGAGAAGAGCAAATGTTGTTCCTATCTTCAAAAAGGGGAAGAAGGTGGACCCAGGGAACTATAGGCCGGTGAGTCTGACTTCTATACCAGGAAAGATCTTTGAACAAATTATTAAACAACATGTATGTAAGTACCTGGATAAGAATGAAGTGATTAACCAGAGTCAGCATGGGTTTGTAACTAACAAGTCATGTCAGACTAACTTAATTTCCTTCTATGACAGAATCACTGACTGGGTGGATCAGGGAAATGCTGTAGATATAGTATATCTTGACTTCAGCAAAGCATTTGACAAAGTATCTCACACCATCCTTATTGAAAAAATGACCAAGTATGCAATGGACCAGGCAACTGTTAGGTGGATTCATAACTGGCTTAGTGATCGGACTCAAAGGGTGGTTGTAAATGGCTTCACATCCAGCTGGATGAATGTCTCAAGTGGGGTACCACAGGGCTCCGTCCTGGGACCTGTATTGTTCAACATCTTTATCAATGATTTAGATGAAGGAATTGAGGGTAAACTGATTAAATTTGCTGATGACACAAAGCTAGGAGGGATAGCTAATACTAGAGAAGAGAGAGAGAGGATTCAAAAAGACCTAAATAAACTGGAGCAGTGGGCAGCAACCAACAGAATGGTTTTTAACAGGGAAAAATGCAAAGTACTACATCTGGGCAATAAAAATGAAAAAAGCATATACAGAATGGGAGGAATAGAGCTAAGCAACAGTACATGTGAAAAAGACTTAGGTATACTAATAGATCATAGACTGAACATGAGTCAACAGTGTGATGCAGCAGCAAAAAAGCCAAATACAATTCTGGGATGTATTAACAGAAGCATACAGTCTAGATCACGTGAAGTCATTATCGGTCTTTACTCCTCTTTGGTCAGACCTCATCTGGAATAATGTGTACAGTTTTGGGCACCACATTTTAAAAAAGACATCGACAAACTGGAGCAAGTTCAGAGAAGAGCGACCAGAATGGTGACTGGTCTGCAAACCATGTCCTATGAGGAACGGTTGCAGGATTTGGGAATGTTTAGCTTGCAAAAAAGAAGACTGAGAGGAGACTTAATAGCTGTCTACAAATATGTCAAGGGCTGTCACATTGTAGAAGGATCATCTTTATTCTCATTTTCACAAGGAAAGACTAGAAGCAATGGGATGAAACTAAATGGGAGGAGACACAGATTAGATATTAGAAAAAACTTTTTGACAGTTAGGGTGATTAATGAGTGGAACAGGCTGCCACGAGAGGTGGTGAGTTCCCCTTCAATGGACGTCTTCAAACAGAGGCTGGACAGACATCTGTCTGAGATGATTTAGTGAATCCTGCTTTGAGCAGGGGGTTGGACAAGATGACCCAGGAGGTCCCTTCCAACTCTACCATTCTATGATTCTATGATTCTATGATTCTATGAAAAATCTGAATGGTTGTGACTAGTGTTGAGCCACCCCCGTAGTGTTCGGGTTCGGTTCAGTTCGTCGAACACCGGGATGTTCGAGGAACTGTTCGTCGAACACCTTAGAACACCGTCGAACACCATTAAAACCAATGGCAGGCAAACAAAAACACATAGAAACACATAGAAAACACCTTCAAAGGTTTCTAAAAGCTGACAAACTGCTCAGAAGACGCTCTCTTTAAAAAAGCCGGCCGGCAATTCAGCAGCGGCATACACCGGTACCCGACAATTTAGACAAGAAGGAATAGAGCATCACACATAGATTAGATAGATAGAAACATGTCAGTCACATATATAAGAAGTACAGTGACAGTGTTAGTTACTGTACTTGTCATTTAGTGTAAAGGATTTATTTAAAAAAATATTAGTGTTTTCATGCACCGTCTCTTGAAAAAAGCCGGCCGGCAATTCAGCATCTGTACCCGACAATTTAGAACAGAAAGAATAGAGCTTCACACATATATTAGATAGATAGAAACATGTCAGTCACATATATAAGAAGTATAGTGACAGTGTTGCTTACTGTACTTGTCATTTAGTGTAAAGGATTTATTCAAAAAAATAATATTGTTTTCAAGCACAGTCTCTTTAAAAAAGACGGCCGGCAATTCAGCAGCGGCATACACCGGTACCAGACAATTTAGAACAGAAAGAATAGAGCATCACACATAGATTAGATATATAGAAACATGTCAGTCACATATATAAGTAGTACAGTGATAGTGTTGGTTACTGTACTTATCATTTAGTGTTAAAATAAAGGATTTATTAAAAAAAAATTGGCGTGGGGTTCCCCGTAATTTTAGTCTCTAGCGGAGGTTAAGCAGACGGCTGGGGCAGATGTTTAATGCCTGGGAAGGGGGTAATACCCACGGAGCTTCCCAGGCTACTAATATCAGCCCCCAGATGAATACCTAGCCTTTACTAGCTATTAAAATGGTGGACCCCCCCCAAAAAAATGACGTGGGGTCCCCCCTATTTTAATAGCTAGCAAAGGCTAGGCAGACAGCTGGGGGCTGATATTAATAGCCCAGGAAGGGTGCCATGAATATTGGCCCCCTTCCAGGCTAGAAACACCAGCCGTCAGCCGTCCCAGAAATGGCGCATCCATAGGATGCGCCAATTCTGGCACTTAGCCTCGCTCTTCCCACTGCCCTGTAGCGGTGGCAGTGGGGTAATAGGGTTGAGGTTGATGTCAGCTTATAATGCCAGCTGACATCAAGCCCAGGTTAGTAATGGAGAGGCGTCTATAAGACACCCCCATTACTAACCCCATAGTCAAAGTTAAAAAAAAAACACAAACACCCAGAATAAAGTCCTTTAATTGAAATAAACACACAATTCTTTATTGTTCTAAATTAAACCATACTTACCATCACGCCCATTCCAGCTGAAGCTAACGATCTCCTGCAGTAAAAGAAAAATAATAAAGCAACATCATCTTACCTTTTGATGGTTCCCAGGACAGCTCCAGCTCTGCTACATCGAGATGACAGGTGGACCGCAGCAGAAAGCTGCCATCCAGCCTGTCATCCCGCAGACACTGAAAAGCGCAGGCATGCTTGCGCTCCTCAGTGTCTGGCTGTAACGGCATCCAGATGAGCCGACAATGAACTCGGCTCACCTCATGCACGTCACTGACAGCATGGGAGAATTCTCCTGCGCATGCGGTGAGCGTGAGAGAATTCTCCTGCTGAAGCGCTGAGCACAGGAGAATTTTCCCACGCTGTCAGTGACGTGCATGAGGTGAGCTGTGTTCATTGGACATGACCTCGGCTCATCTGGATGCCGTCACAGCCTAACACTGAGGAGCGCAAGCAAGCCTGCGCTTCTCAGTGTCTGAGGGATAACAGGCTGGATGGCAGCTTTCTGCTGCGGTCCAGCCTGTCATCTCGATGTAGCAGAGCTGGAGCTGTCGTGGGAACCATGGAAAGGTAAGGATGATGTTGCTTTATTATTTTCCTTTTATTGCAGGAGATCGTTGGCTTCAGCTGGAATGGGCGTGATGGTAAGTATGGTTTAATTTAGAACAATAAAGAATTGTGTGTTTATTTCAATTAAAGGATTTTATTCTGGGTGTTGTGTTTTTTTTTAAATACTTTACTAAAAATTCATGGCGGTCATGTCTAATATTGGCGTGACCCCATGAATTTCGGGCTTAGGGCCAGCTGATAATGCCAAGCTGGCCCTAACCCCTTTATTACCCAGTGAGCCACCGCACCAGGGCCCTGGATGAGTTGGGTACAGCGCCAGAAGATGGCGCTTCTATGAACGCGCCATTTTCCGGGGTGGCTGCGGACTTGCAATTTGCAGCGGGGGGGGCCCAGAAAGTTTGGGCCTCCCTGCGCTGCATATTCCAGCCCCCAGCTGCCTAGTTGTACCTGTCTGGACACAAAAATAGGGCGAAGCCCCACGTATTTTTTTTTTAAATTATTTCATAGGCAGCTTACCTGGTCTTGCTCGCATCAGGTAAGCCGGGGTGCAGTTGGTAGCATTCACCGGGATATGGTTGTACAAGTCTATCAGGTCTGGCAGCTTCTCCGGCCACAGGTTGCGTTCTTCCAGGGGCAACGTCTTGAGGAGATCAATGACGATATTATTCATTTTCTCACACAGACCGCTGGTTTGCGGGTGGTAAGGCATTGTCCGAATCTTCCTACAGCAGTAGAGGTTGCAGAACTCCTGGAAGACTTCCGCCTCAAACGCTGGACCTTGATCTGTCAAGACTTGTTCCGGATACCCGTGTGGACGGCAGAAGTGTTGTTGGAAGGCTCTGGCCGAGGTTTGGGCTGTCAAGTCTTTAACCGGGACCACCACCAAGAACCGGGAGTAATGGTCCACAATCGTGAGGGTATAGATGTAGCCGGACCGGCTTGGAGCCAACTTCACATGGTCCAGAGCTACCAGCTCAAGAGGCTGCCTGGTGACGATGGGCCTCAAGGGTGTCTTCTGGCTGGTACGGTCGTTCCTTCTGAGGTGACATCGGCCGCAGTCCCTGCACCACTTCTCGATGGCCCCTCTCATACCGATCCAGTAGAACCGCTCTCTCAGAAGGAACTCCAGATTCTTCCACCCGAAGTGTCCCGCTCTGTCATGGTAGGCCTCCAGGACCATTGCTGCATCCCGTCTCGGGACCACTACCTGCCAGGTCAGCTCGTGCGTCCGGTGGTTGACAAGCCTTCTGCACAGCTTACCTTCGTAGAGGAATAGCCTGCTTTTCTCCTTCCATACCTGCTTGGCTTCCTCTTGAGCGTCCGGGCCAGGGCTAGCGTCTGCCTGGGTTAACATGTCTTTCACCAGGCGAGTTGCAGGGTCACTATCTTGTGCTTCAGCCCCCTCAAGGTCTGTGGGGTAGGGCGTCGCCCCCTGGTAGTAAGTGATGGCAGGGCACCGGGAAGCTACAGCGCCACCTGGTGCGGGTTCTCGGAGCACCCGGATGGCCCTATCTTTGAACTGCGCAAAAGTCAAATCGGGGTTCTGTAGGGCCATGAGGCGCAGCTGGGTTCTGTGGGCGCTGGACAGCAGACCTTCTATGAACTGGTCAGTCAACAGTTTATCGGTGTCCTGCACGCTGCCAGGGTCAGCTTCTTTGATTGCTCTCAGAGCTTCTTGCAGGTTCAAGGCATAGTCTCTGATACTATCTTGGGCTCGCTGCTTACAGCCATAGAACTGCATTTTGATTTCTGCTGAGGTACGGGTGTCAAAGGTGTCCCGCAGAGGGGTCAGAACCCCATTTACAGTCCTTTTCTCCTCAGCTGTCCAAGACTTTACCTCCCGCTGGGCCGCACCAGTTAACTGCCCTATCAGTATGCTTAAGTTCTGTTCTTCGGTCAGGGGGTAAACTTTGAACAGGCTATACAGCCTTTCTTTGAAGTCGCCCAAGGTATGCGACTCGCTGGCATACTGTGGCAGCCAGGCCGCTCTGGGGATATAGGGCATGGAAAACGCCATTAGAGCTGCAGCGGCTACGCCGGTGGTAGAGGGTCCCTCCGCGACCGACATCTTCCTCCCCCCTAGTTAACTGTGGCCTACCTTCTGGCGATCCTCTTCTGTAGGCCGCGGCTCCGCTCGCGATGCTCTGGGCGAGGACCTTGCGTTGCGTCCTGGTGACGTCAGCGTCACTCTCTCTCCTTCCAGGACCTTGCGTAGCGCGGGGCTTCAGGTCTCGCGCAGTTTGGACGCCCGCGCCCCTCTTCTTCCTGTGCGGCATCCCCAAGATGGCGCCCGATGGTGGGAAAACGGCTGAGGATGGTGGGAAATGGCTGAAGATGGCGGGAAACGGCTCCGGATGGCGGGAAACCTCTTTTTAAGGTACGTATACAGTCTTTTTCAGGCACGCAATACCCGTTTGTGGCGGGTTGGTCACAATTCTGCCGACTACGCCAAAGCTGACTCGCCCCCTAGGCCGTGGGGCACCTGGAACTGGGCTTCTATGCGATGCTGGGGGTAGTAGTGGCAACCCGATCCCGTGGCTCACGGTGGTCAGACCAAATTGTGTGTCAGTCTATTTATCAGTGTTTTGAATGTCCGACTACGCCACCCATGGATTGCGGTCAGGGATGACCGCCACTGCAAGGCAGACCGCTGAGGCTGGTCTTGGTGTGCAGCATAGGGATAGGATAACTCCCCACGGGAAGAGTGTAGCCTCAGGGCAGTGTAGGTGAATGCTGAGGGTGATAGTGCAGGCTGCAATAGTAAGGGTTCAGAGTCCGCTTCAAACAGTCCAGGGTCTTTATTGCAGATGTTATTACTGACCCAATAGGAGTACCGGTTAGGAGTGGGCCTAGGTATCTGAGAGCATTCGGGCGAGCCCCACTGGTCAGGGTGAGTGTGTAGGTCTACCGTTCTCTCTATGCTCTTTCTGACTATCCCCCTCTTCGTGGTGTAATAGCCCACGTCCCTGAGCTGGCCCTGTACTTTGCCTGTATGGCTTGCGACTCGGGCCTTAGGTACCTTTTGCTTTCTCCTGCTGTACTGGTCCCTCTGTGTGGCGGAGCCTCCAGGCTTCCTAGGCCAAGGGACCTGAAATCCCTCGCGGGTTGGTTCTCTGCTGCTGGGCTTGAAACCCTGACAGCCTCGGACCCCAATGTCCCTTCCTCTGAGAACCCTTCTGGACACTTCAGAAGTGGGTTCTGGTCTCTCTAACCCTGCCCCAGTTCCAGATTTTATAGGGGTAGCCTGCTCCCCCTACTGGCCTGGGACAGGAGGTGCTGCATGCTAATGGTCCCTGACCAGGGAACATCCCTCCTGCTCTCAGACGCAGCCTTTAATGTTTGTGGCATCCAGGCCTCGGGTGACACAGTTGCATGCCTGATTCATTTCCACAAAGATTAGGTGGAAAATACTTCTGGGTAAAGTTTTGTCATCTTTTATGGGATGATACAACCTGCCATGCTGAATAGCCTCTTTGATATTACACTGGAGGCAGGATAAGATAGCACACCAATGGTAAAATGGGCTAGATAACACCACTGGTCCAATCTACTGATCCATAAGTCTCTGTCAGGACTGGAGCAGAGGGGGTCATCCTAGTGAGACATGAGAGGTGAAGAGTGTCTGCTCAGTGAAAGCTGCACCAATCTGGATACTTAGCTTTTCCAAGCAATATGACAATTTAATTTCACTTTGCTTTTGTTTCAGTTGCCTGGCTATCCAACAATGATTCCTTTTCTAAATGTAGAAGGGAGCACCCAGGGCCGCTACCATCATGCTGTGTGCCGGAACTATCTTTTCTTCCCCCAATGCCCCCTCTACTATTAAGGACTGAGACCGGAGTGTTTTCTGCATTGTAGGATTTGCTGTACTCACTGTTACACCGTTCATGGAACTGACATCGACTTCAAGCAAGATAGGAGATTTGTAGATCCGGGTTAACAGATTCACTTTTACTGTGCAATTCTTCCATACACGGCTTCAGTATACAGCTCAAGACAAGTTCTTTGGTTAGTGAAGCCCCCTTGGCAATGTGCCTTTCCATTGTTTGCTCCAGACCCTTCCTGAGACCCAACACATCCACTTCTTCTGCAACCCAGCTGAGAATCTCCCTTCTTGGGATATAGAGGCCTCGCCTTGAGCACCTCTGACAGGCCATGAGCCTAGGACTGTGCCGGCGTCCAGATTCAGTCTCAAATGTTTCCTCATTCTGTTCTGATAACTTGCACTAGTAAAACACTTCTTCACTGCTAATGGAGTCTGCTTCCTTGTCTGCTCAGTCTTCCTCCACACTCCGTCTCTCTCTGTACATGGGACAGAACCTACACTGGTCCTGTGCAATCGGGTCTTGAACCCAGAAAATGGAGTGGCCTGTCACAGGCCTCCCCTAATGGTAGTCTCACTCTGCCTAACGCTCCTCACTACTCACTCTCCCCCAACTGTCTGCAACCCGGAAATGATTTTCTATAAAACCATCCTAAACCCCTCCCAGCTAATGATGTAACCCCTGTATTAACTACCTAGTGTCTAAGCAATGTTGTGTACTAAATCCCTATCTCTATTGTATGGTTCCCCCTTCTGGGCAGACATCCCACATCCCAGGGACGGCCTTAGGCAAAGCATATAGGAGAACAGGCATACAATAATCGGCCATAGGGATTTCACACAAGAAACACTTTTATGACATAAATACCCATAAACATTAGTGATGAGCGAACATGCTAGCCACTGCTCGGTACTCGCCCGAGCATCACTGTGCTCAACAAGCTCCGCACTCGGCGAGTATTTCCGGGTTGCTCAGACGGGAACTCGGGTCCCCTCCCTGCATGTTTGGTGCTCTTTAGAGAGCCAATGAACATGCAGGGATTGCCTGCCACACACTGTAATGCCGTAGCCATGTTGGTTGTGGGCATTGCAGTGATTGGCTGGCCACACAGCATCATCGGTTCTATATAAGACCTAGCGCCGCTATGCTTGACACAGTCTAACCTTCAGACAGGCAGAGTAGGGAGAGGTGCTGCTGTGTCAGGGAGAGATTTGCTTGTTTGTAATTAGTATAGATATTCCACAACATATATATATATCCATCTGAACTAACAGTCCTTATGAGGAATAATCCAGCTGCATATATTCAGTGGTGATAACAGTAGTTAGGCAGGCAGTGAATGTGGCAGACTGCAGTGCATGATACAGCAAAAGAGGGTCCACTGAAGTCCTGTTAGTATAGGTATTCCACAACATATATATATACATATATATCCATCTGAACTAACAGTCTTTCTAAGGACTAATCCAGATGCATCTATTCAGTGCTAGGCAGGCAGGCAGTGTATGTGGCAGAGTGCAGTGTATGATACATCACAAGAGGGTCCATTGAATGTCCTGTCTGCTGCTGCAATAATTACAGATATTTGTAGACATAGCCCCAGATATCAGGGACCAGGGCAATTTTTTTTTATCGTAATCCTGGTTATTTGCTTAAAAAGCAATCCAGAATACACCATTTTTCTGCTCCATTTGCTTGTTAGCACTGCGGAATACAACCAGATCTGTTCCATATTTCAGCGATAAAAATCCAGAAATTTGAACTAAACATGGAAAATATTGACCTCCATTTCCATTCCGTTGCAGTGTGTCAGTCAAGCTATTCACACTAGGTGTCTGTGAAGGATAGTATTAGTAAACTAGATGGTGGCCCGATTCTAATGCATCGGGTAATCTAGAATATGCATGTGGCTGACCGGGCGCGACTATGCAGCGAAGCAGTGTTTAAATGGGTTGTGCACTACTTTTAATTAACTTCACAATGTATCCCCTCGGTGCACCTAATGAATTTTGTCATTACGTCATGTTGTCAATCCTGTTTGTGACAGCATTGCTGACGACGCACAGCCAGCACGTAATTCTCCCGCCTGCAGCCGGATCTTGCTTCCGTTTACATCACAACTATTTGCGGCTGCAGCCGGGGGTCTGCTGCTCCGCGCACCACAGTGAATGACGGGCTGTGGCCGGGGTTATCCGTCATAGTGTCACATCCAGCATCCACTGCGCGGTCTATCAATGTGGTTTGTATGGCTCCGTCATTCCTCTAATCCTGGTTTGTATGGCTGACTTATTTTGGATTGTACGCCTTCCTCATCTTAGCTTGTATGGCCTGATTATCCTGGTTTTGTATGACCTACTCATTCCCCCATCTCTACAGCACAGTTAAAAAACTAAACCCTAATCCTCACCTTGTTTCCTTTTCTCTGCTCCAGCGCTGTCTGTCCTGTTTTCAGCAGCTCCTCGCAGGATGTGAGGCACAGCACACGCTCTCAGATACTGCCCTGAGTTGCTGCTGTCTGTCCTGTTTTCAGCAGCTCCTCGCAGGATGTGAGGCACACCACGCGCTCTCAGATACTGCCCTGAGTTGCTGCTGTCTGTCCTGTTTTCAGCAGCTCCTTGCAGGATGTGAGGCACAGCACACGCTCTCAGATACTGCCCTGAGTTGCTGCTGTCTGTCCTGTTTTCAGCAGCTCCTCGCAGGATGTGAGGCACACCACGCGCTCTCAGATACTGCCCTGAGTTGCTGCTGTCTGTCCTGTTTTCAGCAGCTCCTCGCAGGATGTGAGGCACAGCACGCACTCTCAGATACTGCCCTGAGTTGCTGCTGTCTGTCCTGTTTTCAACAGCTCCTCGCAGGATGTGAGGCGCAGCACGTGCTCTCAGATACTGCCCTGAGTTGCTGCTGTCTGTCCTGTTTTCAGCAGCTCCTCGCAGGATGTGAGGCACAGCACACGCTCTCAGATACTGCCCTGAGTTGCTGCTGTCTGTCCTGTTTTCAGCATCTCCTCGCAGGATGTGAGGCACAGCACGCGCTCTCAGATACTGTCCTGAGTTGCTGCTGTCTGTCCTGTTTTCAGCAGCTCCTCGCAGGATCGGAGGCACAGCACGCGCTCTCAGATACTGCTGTGATTAGCTGCTGTCTGTAGATTCGCTGCTTTCCACGCCGGGACTAAGTGCGTGGAGAGGCACAAATCTGCATTCACTTTAGTAGCACATGCTGCAGATGTCACTATGAAGATTTAAGAATAATACAATGAATACACAAAATAATACTTTATTAACTATTATTGGTTATAGAACTTAATACAACTAAACAAAATTATTAAACAGATGATGGAAATATATAAACTATTCCATGAATATGTAACAATATTTTACAATAAATCATCGGACAAAAGAAGTACGACCCTAGAATATATTTCTTAACAATATCAACCTAAAATATTTTTGTACACAACATTTTTGGTGAATACTTTTGGACTATCTGGAAGCAACTTTCCTTGTAAATGGGTATCCAAAACTTGCACCTTGACATTGGATCTCATTTTAACTCTTGAAAATGCAACATAGAGTTGTCCATGACCAAAAACGGGCTCCGATAAATATATGCCAACACGGTGTAGAGTTTGACCTTGTGACTTGTTTATTGTCAAGGCAAATGCTGGTTTTACTGGAAACTGTCGACGTCGAAGCCTAAATGGAAGACCGGTGTCTGAAGGACATAAATCAATGCGTGAAATGAACACTTCGTCTCCTTTTGCAGATCCAGTGATCACTGTTGCTTGAATTATGTGGGAATGGAGTCCAGTAACAATAAGGCGAGTTCCATTACATAGGCCATTTCTTGTATTTAGATTCCGAAGCAACATTACGATTGCCCCAACTTTAAGTTGTAGTCTGTGGGATGGCATTCCTGATGGCGTAACACTATTTAAAAATTCAACTGGATAATGCTCTCGTTCATCTTCATTGTCGACATCCACCGAATCATCACTTTTGTATAATTTATACTCTCCAGGCATTCTATCCATCACACGGGAATTTAGCAGAGCTACGTCATCGTTCTTGGGACAGAGAATTGCATAGGAATAGGCTCTCTCAACACTGCTTTGGTCGTTCACATCTATTTCAACGCGTTGTCCAAAAACATCACTTACGATGCAGTCAGTGCACAACATGTCTTCTGGTATTTCAATAATGTCTTCTCCAAGGTTATATTCATTGCTAAGTTCACCATTACCAAGTTTAAGAAGCCAGTTGCTGTACTCTGGGTCACAAGATCGCATGTTGTTAATTAGTTGTAGTTTATTAAACTCTTTCTAAAGGTCTGACATTTTTAAGGTTGACTCGATAATATTTGTTCTTGTTCCATTCGGTACAACTGGAAGGCATTGCCTAAAATCTCTGCCAAGGACAAAAACTTTACCTCCAAAAGGAATTTCATTTTTTTCAGCAATATTTGTAGTCATAACTTCACGCAGAAGTCTGTCAATTAAGCTCAAAGCATATTTGGGTGCCATGGTGCACTCATCAAGTATCAAAAGATTTGCACTGTTCAACTGTTTTCCTGCAAATGTGTCTTGTTTGATTCTGGAAACGGAGATTTCATTGACCGGAACTGGTATCCCAAAGAGTGAATGCATAGTGCGACCTCCTATTAAAAGGTTTGCTGCAATACCTGTTGTAGCCGATGGCAATACGACTTTTCCTAACCCTCTAACGTGATGCATTAAAACTTCATAGAGGTATGTTTTACCGCTGCCTCCAGGACCATCAATAAAGAAACATTTTGGCGTTGGATCGGCTTGGTTTTCTACAGCGCTCACAATAGTGTCATATGCAATCCGTTGTTCTTGATTTAAGGAGTTTTTCTCCTCTGTTGACTTGCAGGCTGTGGCAAATTAAAGTCTGAAAACATTTTTCCATGCAGTAGTAGGATATTTTGGACATCTTGCATGGCATAAGATTCGCAATTGTGACAATTTCCACTTTTGTTGTGAAGACGTAAGCAGTAATCTTCAATTATATGTTCTTTGAAATTTTTCCAAAGATGAGCCGGATTTGTAGGCGGTCCAAAGACACAAATGTAGGCAAACAATTCATGAAGTTTCTTAGGCATATGTAGGGTAACTGCGTCTTCTAAAGTAAATGTCCGCATAGTATCATCCAATAGAAGTCCTAAATCCAAAGCTGATGCTTTAAACGTATCGTGCAATACTCCGTTAACTGTTTTCAAATCTTTGTAACTTCTAGCTCCTTTGACATGCAGTAGTAACAGCCGAAAGCAATATCTTTCTTGATCCTTGACACTAACAGTATACATGCGTCCAATTATTCTGCTAAGTCCTCGTTGTCTTGGCTTCCAAATTTTATTCCAAATGTAATGCTCTGGAATCTCTCGATACAAATACTGCCTTCCGTTTTCGTCACGTTGGTTCAGCAAAAACCATTCCATTAATGTTGACGTTGTGCTTAAATTTTTAGAGACATCTTTGACTTGAGCATTTTCAAAGAAATAAAGCTGCTGTTGATTTGGTAAATGAATAGCTAAACGTATAATGGCATGGGACTGTGAATGCATTGGAAATGCAAATATTCTCCAAGTAGCTTCTGGAGCACTGACATATCTTGAGTCAACAAACCGTGATGATTCATCGTGATTGACTGTTTTTTGTTGGATTTCAACGTTAGCTTTGTCATGCCCCTTGTAGATGTACTTGAAAAGATATTTAACACTTTTCATTGAAGCGCAGATTTCAACGTTGATGTGACAGTTGTAGCGTTTTAATAAGTACGGGTTGTATGGAACTATCCATGAGTTATTTATAATCTTTTTGTTGTGTACAATGTTATCAATCAGTTGTCTCCGGTAGGATGGGTAGCCGTCCAAATCTTTAACAGTGTGCTGTTTCAACTGCTTTGGAAACCCTTTTGTACACTTTCCGTTTTCCATGCATGGACTTTTTGGATTTGCTACACCGCATGGGCCATGAACCATATTACAGATTACAATATTATACAATTCAGGATACTTTTCTTGGTTAGGAATTTCAGCCCACACTATGTTGTCAATTTCGTCTTCCGTGCGAAACTTGGAATCCGCGTCTAAAATAATTAGTATATGCGCATGTGGGAGACCTAGTTTCTGAAACTCTATGACGTGTACCATTGCTACGACTGTTCCAAAAAGGCCTTTTTTGATGTCTTTAAAAAGGCTGCTGAGTTTTATTCTAAATACGCGTGCAACTAAGTCCGGCCTGTGTTCAATTTGCTGCCAGGGTTGTAGATTTTCTGTAATTTCTGGCCATTTAGGATTATAGGTCATTGTTAAAAAAATGTCAGGTCTTCCATACTTTGTTACTATTGCCATTGCATCTTGATAACGCTGTTGCATGTTGTGGGGGCTACCTTCAAGGGATGACGGGAGAATTACTGTTTTTCCAATTGGAATTCCTTTTTGAATGGATTGTTTTTGCAAATGTTCTTGAAGAACGCAGTAGTCTTCAACTTTAAGTTGTTTTTGGTTCCTTCGTATGAAATTGAGCCGATTTACTTCAATTTTAACGTATGCGTCTACTAAGTACTGTTGTGTCAGTTTCCCACCGTTTAAAATAGGATTGAAGTAATTTTGCACAGACAGAAGAAAACTGTAGTACTGTAGTTGTGTAATTCTTCTTGAAGTTCCTTGCTGGTGTAGGTTTTCATGCCACCCTTGATCACCACTTGGAAAGAATAGCGATACAGAAGAGCATCAAGGTTGCTATGCAAAATGCTAATCCGTTGTGTTTTAGGAACGAAAGGGTTGTTTTTGTCTGGTTTAAGATGGACTAATATATCTCTTTGAAAAGGAGGCTCTCCATCATCGTTTTGAAAAACAACTGCGACCTCACTTACACGTGGTTTGTTGTAACATCGGGGATCTTGTTGACGTTCTTGTTTAATGGCCATGATAATAGAAGGCATTTCCGTCCCATTTTGTATAGCTCTCTGTTCCTCCTCAGCTTCAACGTCTTTTAGCATGCGGTATGCGGCAGCAAATGGGCTGATTGTTTGTAAATGTACGGCAATTAGGTTCATCAGTTCTGCATTACACTTTTCATTTTCTTTTCGGTTCATCCATTTGTTCTGTAGCCTCATTTGGATCAAAGATGTATAATTGTGCAAATGTTGGTGGTTGTCCTAGTTCTGGGTGAAGTGTTCCAGTGCGGTGGTAAATCTGGCCATGAATTTTAAAACAATACGGTCCGAATCCAGGGGGCGGTGCAATGTTGGCACCAAATGAAGCAAACGCATGAGAACTGTTGATACTTCTGATATTTTCCATAAAATTTCTACTGTGTTCATGCGTTCCTTTCATCAACTGCTCAAACAGATCTGAGTAGTGACATCTTGGTAGCATCACTTTTCCTTTTTGGCAGCATCGAGTAAACTGATTGTCAGATGGTTTTTCCTCGATAAAATTCATAGATTCGCATTTTGAACAAACTACATTCATCTTCCCACAGTAGTGTTGAATAATTATAGTTTCATTGTCTGTTACGTAATGTGCAAGTTGTTGAATGTTCTGCTGGGTTAGCCTTAGTTGGTAGAGCATTCGTTTTTGATAAATTTGTTGATCGTGTTGTTCTCGGTTTGTCCTGGATTCTAGAGATTCATTCAGACAACATTGTCTATGGGATTCCGCATCGTCTTCCTGTCTAGCCGCAGTGTGTTGCGGTGTTTCCCGTTCCCGACATTGTCTGTGAGATTCCACATCCTGTGCTTGTCTGGCGGAAGAGTGTTGTGGTGTCTCTTGTTCCCGGCGTTTTTGTTGAGATTCTGCATCCTGGGCTTGTCTAGCGGCAGTGTGTTGTGGTGTATCTTGTTCCCGACGTTGTCTGTGACATTCGGCATCCTCGGCTTGTCTGGCGACAGTGTGTTGTGGTGTCTCTTGTTCCCGACGTTTTCTGGGAGATTCCGCATCCTGGGCTTGTCTGCCGGCAGTGTGTTGTGGTGTCTCCTGGTCCCGAAGTTTTCTGTGAGCTTCCGCATCCTGGGCTTGTCTGCCGGCAGTGTGTCGTGGTGTCTCCTGTTGCCGAATTTTTCTGTGAGCTTCCGCATCCTGTGCTTGTCTGGCGGCAGTGTGTGGTGTTGTCTCCTGCTTCTGAATTTTTCTGTGAGCTTTCGCATCCGGGGCTTGTCTGCTGGCAGTGTGTTGTGGTGTCTCCTGTTCCCGGCGTTTTTGGTGAGATTCCGCATCATGGGCTTGTCTGGTGGCAGTGTGTTGTGGTGTGTCCTGCTCCTGTCGTTTTTTGTGATATTCTGCATCCTTGGCTTGTCTGGCGGCAGTGTGATGCGGTGTCTCCTGTTCCCGGCATTTTTGTTGAGATTCTGCATCGTAGGCTTGTCTGGCGGCAGTGTGTTGCGGTGTCTCCAGTTTCCGGCGTTTTTGGTGAGATTCCGCATCCTGGGCTTGTCTGGCGGCAGTGTGTTGCGGTGTCTCCTGTTCCCGGCGTTTTTGTTGAGATTCTGCATCGTGGGCTTGTCTGGCGGCAGTGTGTTGCGGTGTCTCCTGTTCCCGGCGTTTTTGGTGAGCTTCCGCATCCTGGGCTTGTCTTGCGGCAGTGTGTTGCGGTGTCTCCTGTTCCCGGCGTTTTTGGTGAGATTCGGCATCCTTGGCTTGTCTGGCGGCAGTGTGTTGCGGTGTCTCCTATTCCCGGCGTTTTTTGTGAGATTCGGCATCCTGGGCTTGTCTGGCGGCAGTGTGTTGCGGTGTCTCTTGTTCCCAGCGTTTTTGTGAGATTCGGCATCCTGGGCTTGTCTGGCAGCAGTGTGTTGCGGTGTCTCCTGTTCCCGGCGTTTTTGGTGAGATTCCGCATCCTGGGCTTGTCTTGCGGCAGTGTGTTGCGGTGTCTTCTGTTCCCGGCGTTTTTGTTGAGATTCTGCATCCTGGGCTTGTCTGGCGGCAGTGTGTTGCGGTGTCTCCTGTTCCCGGTGTTTTTTGTGAGATTCGGCATCCTGGGCTTGTCTGGCGGCAGTGTGTTGCGGTGGTTCTGTTTCTGGTGTTTTTTGTGAGATTCCGCATCCTGGGCTTGTCTGGCGGCAGTGTGTTGCGGTGTCTCCTGTTCCCGGCGTTTTTTGTGAGCTTCCACATCCTGGGCTTGTCTGGCGGCAGTATGTTGTGGTGTCTGTTGCTCTCAACGTTGTCATTTTCTTGCTGCTTCTGCTACTTTTCTGTCTTCTTCCGTGGCGTATTTTCGCTTACGATCCATTATAAAACAGGAAACGTAAAGAAGTATCTCTTCAGCGCGCTGTCACTGGCAGAACGTGTTCAGTAAACCTGACAGTGTGACTGAAGTCCCTCGCACAGTGTGAGTGAAGTACCTCGCACAGTGTGACAGAAGTCCCTCGCACAGTCTGACTGAAGTCCCTCACACAGTGTGACTGAGAAAACCTGCTCAGTACGTTATGAGCATTTTGTGAGTCACATGACCACATGGGCTGAGTTAGCCGTGCTATCTCCCGAAGGTGGCGTAGATATTTGAAATGTTGCGGTAATTGGCCGGAGAGCGTGTTTAAATTTGGTGCGAAAATCTGTGATTGGTCGCGGGCGGCGTCCGCGACCAATCATAGTAGCGGGTTTTAAATCTCGCGCGCTGTGTTACTAAGCAGCGGACAGTGTGTTTGAATTCAGCGATAAAATCTCTGATTGGTCGCGTCAGGAGGTCGCGACCAATCAGCGTATTGTATTGGTGAGTATCGGGGAGCGGCTGCCTGTGCGGCTACTTCCGCTCCGAGAAGCCGGGAGATGAGCGACTGCTCGCAGCAGAAGTATCCGTACCCGCAGCGCCGCTCCCCGGTCCTCCCTTCACACCCTAGCCGCATGGATGTCAGCACCGCTCCCCGTCCTCCCTTCCGCATGGATGTCAGCGGCGCTTCCTGTGCGGATACTTCCGCTCCAAGAAGCCGGGACATGAGTGGGCGCTGGCAGCAGAAGTATCCGGACCCGCAGCGCCGCTCCCCGGTCCTCCCTTCACACCCTAGCCGCTGATCTCCCCACAGTATCCGCATGGTGTTACAAAGGTCCTGACATTTTTGTTCAAAATCGCTGATTGGTCACTGGCGCTGCCAGCAACCAATCACCGATTTGGGCGCCACATTTAAATATCGTCCGCGACCAATCACCGATCTTGGCTCCACATTTAAACACCGCTGTGCTGATTGGTCGCCGACGCTGGGCGCGACCAATCACCGATTTTGGCGGCACATTTAAATAGCGTCCGCGACCAATCAGCACAGCAATGTTTAAATGTGGAGCCAAGATCGGTGATTGGTCGCGGCCGATATTTAAATGTGGCGCCCAAATCGGTGATTGGTCGCGGGCAGCGTCCGCGACCAATCAGCACAGTAGTGTTTAACTTTTGCGGCAAGATCAGTGATTGGTTGCGGGCCAAGACCGCGACCAATCACCGATTTGTGCGGCACATTTAAATAGCGGCCGCGACCAATTGGATGTCAGCGCCGCTCCACGGTCCTCCCTTCACACCCTAGCCGCTGATGTCCCCACTGTATCCGCATGGTGTTACAAAGGTCCGGACATTTGTGCTAAAAATCGCTGATTGTCGCTGGCGCTGGCCGCGACCAATCACCGATCTTGGTGCCACATTTAAACACCGCTGCTACCGGCCGGGAGATGAGCGCCTCGCTGCACATCTCCGTCCCGCAGATGGGTCCGGCGGTCGAGGTCCTTCTGCTGGTACCGGCCGGGAGATGAGCGCCTCGCGACGCTCATCTCCCGGCTGCATCACCGCTGAGCTCCGTCCCGCAGATTAGCCGCTAACGGCCACCATCTTTTTTCAGAAATCCCGCGGCGCTGATTGGCCGCTGCCGGACCAATGAGCGTCGCGCGATTTCCAGGACAGACAGACAGAAAGACAGACAGACAGACGGGATAAGACTATTATATATATAGATTACAGGCCTGCTATTTAAAACCGTGGTTCTCTGTCAGACATAACACCTATAAGAGTGTTCCAAAATCTGACATTTCCTCAATTTTCATTCTGTTGCAGTGTGTTGGTCAAGCTATTCACACTAGGTGTCTGTGAAGAATAGTATTAGTAAAACACAGGCCTGCTATGTAAAACCGTGGTTCTCTGTCAGACATATCAACTATAAGAGTGTTCCAAAATCAGACATTTCTTCCATTTCCATTCTATTGCAGTGTGTCAGTCAACCTATTCACACAAGGTTGCTGCAAAGAATAGTATTAGCAACATATAGGTCTGCTATTTAAAATCGTGGTTCTCTGTCAGACGTATCAAATATAACTGCGTTCCAAAATCATCCATTTCTCGCGAATGTGGAAAATATTGTCCTCCATTTAAAATGAGCAAGGTGCGTGGCAAGAGATGGGGAAGTGGACGTCATGCTGATGGTGCATGCAGAGGCCGAGGATGTAGCCGTGGGCAAGCTGAAATTGTGCCACAACAAACACCAACATCTTCTCGCTCGACCTTCCTCTCCCAATTAATAGGGGACCGCAGAACACCACTATTCAACATAGAGTAGTGTCAAAGGTTGTTGGTTGGATAGCAGATAATGCTTCCAGTCACTTTGCCACCATCATCACCACCCTGTCTTCCACACGGTCAAGTCTCAGAGTCTGGACCCCTTATTCCTCACCCTGATCCTCCTTCCTCCCACCATGCTGAGTACCTGGAGACAACTGATCCCACACTTGGACACTCAGAAGAGCAGTTCACTTTTCCATTTGTAGATTCGGGCCTCTCGCCCGGCCAGCTCAAGCGAGTATAGAGGAGAACGCGTGTAGCGATGCCCAAATATTGGTGTTATGATCTGAAACTAAGGAAAGATAGGGGAAAGCTGTCCCTACAGTAAGACTAAGCTGAATCCCTACGATGTAGCGGGCTGCCTGTTCCTAGGGAACAGACCCGCCTAGTCCTCGGCTAGTCTGAATGAAGAACTATAGCATTAAGGGAGGGGTCCCTAAGAGAACTAAGGACTGGGACAAAAATGGGACACCTCTTAAACAGAAAACTAGTTGCAGAACACAAAAAGACAAACTGACAAAAAAGTACTAGAGGTCCCAGAAGAACCAAGCGAACTGACAGAGAAAGGCACAGAAGCACCAGGCTAGAGAAACAGTCAAACACTGAAGTCCAGCACAGCCAGAAGGGCAGAGCTGGAATATAAAGGTAGCTGGTCACGTGACCGCAAAACACAAGATGGAAAAAACAAACAGGAGGGGTCTAACAGTACTCCCTCTTTTATGAGGGTCCTCCTGATCCTCCAAGCCCAGGCCTATCCGGAAACCTCTTGTGGAAAGCCTTAACAAGCCTAGGAGCAGCCTAGGAGCAGAGACATCATCCATCCTTACCCAGGAGTTGTCTTCGGGACCAAAACCCTTCCAGGAGACGAGATACTGTAATCTCCCTCTATGCCATCTAGAATTCAAGATACGAGAAATTTCATATTCGACGTCTTCCACCACAGGAGGAACTGTGACAGTGGCGTCCCTATCAGATACATCAGCCTTTTTCAACAAGGAAACATGAAACACAGGATTAAACTTCCAGGAAGTAGAGACATCCAACCTAACAGCAGACGGGTTAACAACCTGAAACACTTTAACCCTAGAACGCATACCTGGGGCCTCGCAGGCCCGCCCTGTTAATTGTTTTCTATTTTCTGCAAGATTTCTTTAGTTACAATTTTGAAACTCTAGGAATTCCTCAGGTATATAGTTGTTTGTCATTTCCAGTTGGTCATTTATTTATTATTTGCACACGGGCCTAAAAGGCCCCAGGTATGTGAAAATGTAGATTTTTATGGTCATGCGTTCTAGGGTTAAATGGACCCACAATCTTAGGACCCAGTTTTTTAGAGGGAATCCTCAACCGCAGGTTCTTCGAGGACAACCAAACCATGTCACCCACAGTAAACAAAACCTCCTTACGTTTCCTGTCAAAATACTTCTTGGACTTCTTGTTAGCCTCTTGAAGGTTGCCGCGTACATTAGTCCAAACTCTCTCCAAATCACAGGAAAAATTCTCCTCCTCTGGCACCGCCGACACCAATTTGGAGAACGAACCAAAAGACGGATGTCTCCCAGTACAACAAAAAAAAGGAGAACACCCAGCAGAGGAGGATGTAAGGTTGTTAAGAGCAAATTCAGCAAGAGGCAGAAACTCAGACCACACCTCTTGATTGTCTGCCACAAAACAACGCAAAAACTGTTCAACATTCTGGTTCTTTCTTTCAGTCTGTCCATTAGACTCAGGATGATACCCAGATGAAAAAGACAAATGGACTCCCAACCTGTCACAAAAAGCACGCCAAAAGCGAGCCACAAACTGAGGTCCTCTATCAGAAACAATATCCGTGTGAACGCCATGGAGCTTAACAATCTCCTTAACAAACGCCTTAGCGAGTGTCTTGGCACAGGGCAACTTAATGAATGGAACCTAATGACACATCTTACTAAAACGGTCCACGACCACCCAGATGACAGTAAAACCCTCGGACACAAGAAGATTAGTGATATAATCCATTGTGAGATGCGTCCAAGGTGCACTAGGAACCTCCAGAGGGCAAAGCGACCCTGCAGCAGGAGTATGTGAAGCCTTTGACCTAGCACACACAGTAGACTGACGCACCCACTTGATGACTTCCTTCTGCCATCCAGGCCACCAAAAACTGCGACTGATAAGTCTCTTAGTCTCTGAAATTCCTGGATGACCTGTCAACCGAGACTCATGACACTTCACAAACAAATCTCTCCTAAAGGCTCTAGGCACGAACAACCTCCCATGGGGAGTGTTAGATGGAGCATCATCTTGAGCATTCAGAATCCCATTCTCCAAATCGGAGTCCAATGTCGCCACCACAACTCCTTTCTATAAAATGCTGTTCTCCTCCTCGGCACCGACCGTAGGAGTGAAGCTGCGAGATAAAGTGTAGCACCCCGAGGGCTCGGCTGCTACAGGGATATTGCACCTCAAACCAGAGGTGTTATATTCCACTCCCGGGTAAGGATGGAAAGTGGACCAGGACTCAGCAAGCTGCATGCACTACACACACCCCATTTCCGAGGGACAGCTCAACAGTGCTCCCACTAGACAGAAGTGCAGGCACGACAGCATCTTTCCCTGGCTGGAGTGGGGAGGGGAAGGAAAACCCAGTGGAGTAGGAGCAGATAGGGGTGGGTCTCTGGGCATAGGTAGGAGCCCATTGGTTGCTAGTCACCTGGGCTCACACATAGAGGGAGGTATATAAGGTGGGTACCATCTTAGAACAGTGTTCAGTGCAGTGAGAGAAGGAATTCAGCCAGAGAGGGCTGACAGGGAGCTGTGGCTCAGTCTGGGCCCAGCTCCACGAGGCAGGCCTGGAGTGGAGGCCAGAAACATCAGAGAGAACAGGAACAGAAGAGAAAGGAAACAAGGAACAGAACATTAAGAGAGGCCCAGAGACACGAGAGAAGAAGGAACCCCATAGGCCCAGGAGATTGCGGGTGACAGGTTGGCAGAACAGGGTACCGGATCCCAAATTGGTGGAGGCGACTAATCCTCAGCCAAAGACCGGTGGTCGTGACTATATCTCGGTGCGACCCCTCACTACACCTACCAGGAAGGCACACCACATAGGGCCAGGGACGCTGAGATCAGCATACCAAGAGAAGGCCCGAGGCAGCGGGACAAAAGGAGAGTCACTGGTGGGGCACGGCCAGAGAGAGGGAAGAAAAGGGAGCCCTGTGCCACGCTCTGGAATTGCCTGGGAGTTGGTCCAGCCCCTTGCCTGGTGGACGCAGCACGGCATGGGCAGTCACCGCCGGTACCGAGGTGACTAGGACCAGTAAAGAACTGTGAGTAAAGCATTGGAAACTGCAACCACACGTCTCTGTGCTTCTTCGCCGCACCAGCACTATCAGTGCTGGGACGCTCTTGCACCATCACTACCATCATCTGCACTGACTGCCCTGAGGCTATACTTCTCCCGTGGGGAGTCATCCCATACTTGGCTGCGCATACAACATCAGCCTCAGTGGTCTGCATCGCAGCGGCGGTCCCCACTGACCGCAATTCACGGGTGGCGTAGTCGGACAACTAATCTAAAACCCTTATAATACTACTACGACTGCCACTGATTTGACCACCCTGGGCACGGAGACTACAACCCCCAGCATCCCACAAGAGGCCCGGTTCTGGGTTCCCCACGCGGCCCAGGGGGCGCGTCAAAAGCATCGGCTTTAACATTCTTAGTACCAGGGATATAGGTAACAGAAAAATGAAACCGAGAAAAAAAAAGTGCCCACCTAGCTTGACGGGCATTCAAGAGCTTGACAGCATCCAGATAGATCAAATTCTTATGATCTGTGAAAACCTGAATAGGAAATCTAGCGCCTTCCAAAAAATGACGCCAATGTTCAAACGCAAGTTTAATAGCCAGCAACTCCCGATTTCCAACATCATCATTCAGTTCGGTATCCGAAAAATTTTTCGAAAAGAAGGCACAAGGATGTACTCCACCCTTGTTCTCCTGAGACAAAACTGCTCCGACCCCCACCGATGAAGCATCGACCTCGACCAAAAAAGGCTTAGTCTCATCAGGCATAAGGATAGGGGCAGAACTGAACCTCTCTTTGAGATACTCAAACGCTTCAATGGCCTCAGTAGTCCACTGGGCCGTATTCGCACCTTTCCTAGTGAGATCGGTTAGAGATTTAACAATTGCAGAAAAATTCTTAATGAATTTCCTGTAATAATTGGCAAAACCCAAAAATCTCTGTATAGATTTCAAACCATTAGGCCTAGGCCATTCCTGCACAGCCTGAACCTTCATCGGGTCCATCTCAAAGCCCTCGCTGGAGACAATGAAGCCCAAAAAACTAATTCTCTGCACAGCGAACTCACATTTCTCCAGCTTAGCAAAGAGTGAATTATCACTCAATAACTGCAAAACCTCACGTACGCTCCGCCAATGAGACTCCAGATCTGGTGAATAAATCAGAATGTCATCCAAATACACAACCACATTCTTACCATTCAAAGGTCTCAGGATGTCATTAATAAGGTTCTGAAAAAATGCAGGTGCATTGGTAAGACCAAAAGGCATCACCAGATTCTCAAAATGACCTACCGGAGTGTTAAAAGCAGTTTTCCATTCATCACCCTCCTTCACTCGTAACAAATTGTATGCCCCCCGGAGATCAATTTTAGAGAACCACTTGGCCCCCACTAACTGGTTAAAAAGTCAGGAATTAACGGCAATGGGTAGGAATTGCATACAGTAATCTTATTAACTTCACAAAAATCCAGACATGGACGTATACCCCCGTCCTTTTTCTTTACAGAGAAAAATCCAACTGCCACAGGCGACTTAGAAGGTGTAATTTGACCAGCAGCCAGGCTAGTCTCTATGTACTCCTCCAACGCCTTTCTTTCAGGGATAGTTAGATTAAACAAGCGAATCTTGGGAAGAGTAGCACCAGGAACAAACTCAATGGCGCAATCATAATCCCTATGAGGAGGTAAAACTTGTGACTCCTCCTCCGAAAAAAACCCTCCAAAAATCTTGAATAGGTACAGGTAATTCCCCTTTTTCCACAGCCGCAGTGCGACCATTACAACATTTATCATAGCACTTCAGACTCCATGACTTAATCACATTAGTAGACTAGTCCAGTAAAGGATTGTGCAGTTTTAACCAAGGCAATCCTAGAACGACTGGAGAGGGTAAGTTATCTAAAACAACCAAGTCCAAAATTTCTTGGTGAACTCCATTGATAGAGAGGGGAAATGCAGCAACCTTGTGAGTTATACATTTCAAGGGAGTGTTATCAATTGCAATCACAGAAATAGGTTATGACAAAAGTTTGGATTTCAATTTAAGGTTTTCAAAAAACCCTTTGTCAATCACATTAAGTGTTGAACCACAATCCACAAATACCTGAAATTCAATCAAATCTCCCTGCAGAGTAGTACTGCCAGAAAGAAATACTCCTGCAGAGCGTAAACAAGCTATACGGGCGTAACTGACCTTTTTTTTTTCTTTACTTAAATGAAGCTCACAATACTAAATCAAATGGTCAGCTTTACCACAATAAAGACACAATCCCTAGGCGAACCTCCGGTCTCTTTACTGAGAGGGGAGCGACTTTACCCCAACCTCCATCGGTTCTCCGCCATTTTCTGTGGACTAGGAACTGACATTACAGGAGTCTTTACCTCATTCAGCCTGAACCTCAGCCTCCAGTCCACACGAACAGCTAATTGCATGGCATCCTGCAAAGTCTCAGGTGCAATTAGCAGATCCTTAACCCTTTCACTCAGACCAGCAAGAAATAAACATTTCAGCGCAGGATCATTCCATTTAACTTCTGAGGCCCATCTCCTGAATTGTGTGCAATAATTTTCAACATCACCTGACCCCTGATTCAAACGTCTGAGTTCTGCCTCAGCAGATGAGATTTGATCAGGATCATCATATAATAGCCCCATAGCAGAAAAAAATTCTTCAACAGACCTTAAACACGGATCATTAGGTTGGAGAGAAAAGGCCCACCCCTGTGGTTCATTGCGCAAAAGTGACATAATAAAACCAATGCGCTGTGATTCATTCCCAGAGGACCTTGGTCTCAAACGAAAATATAACAAACAAGCATTTTTAAAGGAAAAAAAATCTTACTGTTTACCATAAAAAACATCAGGCAGTCCTACCTTGGGTTTGACAAAATGTGCTCCAGAACAGCTACTCACATGTTGCTGAAGCTCGGTCACCTCCAGAGACAATCCCTGCAGGCGTTGAGTCAAATCCTGGATGGAAACCATACTGATCCCCAAATTTCTTTCCTTTTAGTTTTTGGGCTGAACTTACTGTTATGATCTGCAACAAGTACTAAGGAAAGAAAGGGAAAGCTGTCCCTACAGAAAGACTAAGCTGAATCCCTATGATGTAACGAGCTGCCTGTTCCTAGCGAACAGACCCGCCTAGTCCTCAGCTAGTTTGAATGAAGACCTATAGCATTAAGGGAGGGGTCCCTAAAAGAACTAAGGACTGGGACAAAAATGGGACACCTCCTAAACAGAAAAGTAGTTGCAGAACACAAAAAGACAAACTGGCAAAAAAGTACTAGAGGTCCCAGAAGGACCAAGCGAACTGACAGAGAAAGGCACAGAAGCACCTGGCTAGAGAAACAGTCAAATGCTGAAGTCCAGCACAGCCAGAAGGGTGGAGCTGGAATATAAAGGCAGATGGTCACGTGACCGAAAAACACAAGATGGAAAAAACAAACAGGAGGTTTCTAACAATTGGAGCAGCCACGGTCACGTGAAGGCGATGGTGGGAAAGTGCAATTACTGTCGCAAGAGGTGGATGATGAGACTCATTTGCCAGAAAGACAGGATGTGGACCAGGGTGCGGAAGAGGAAGACGGGGTGGTGGATGATATAGTAACTGACCCAACCTGGCAGGGAGAAATACAGAGCGAGGACAGCTGCACACAGGGGGAGTGAGGTGTAGCACCACATCAGGCAGGAAGAAGCAGTGTAGTGGTTGAAGATACAAGGCAGGAAAGCGTTCCTCATAACGCCAACACGACAGTACAACTGTTAGATCTTCCCGAGTCTGGTTCTTTTTTAAAGACTCTGCAGATAAGTCCAAAAAGGCCATTTGCACCATCTGCCAGGCCAGCATCAGCAGGGGTAGCAAAACTACCAGCCTGACCACCACCAGCATGATCACGCACATGGCAGCAAAGCACCCGACTAAGTGGGCCGGACCCCAGGGTCCAGCAACAGTGTCTGTGGGTGACACCACTGCTTGTTCCATTGTTGTTCGTGCACGTCAATCCCCTGTCCATGGCACATTCCCTGCATCTGTCATTGAACACTCTCAACTAGCACCATCAGCAAGCATGTGTCCCATAACATTAGACGTGCCCTCAACAATGCAGTTATTGGGAAAGTAAACCTAACCACGGACACATGGACAAGTGCTTGTGGGATGGGACGGTACATCTCGCTGATGGCACGCTGGGTTAGTATAGTGGAAGCCGGGACCCAGTCGGACCTTGGGACAGAACAAGTCCTCCCGACACTGAGGATTGCCGGCCCTGGGTCAATCAGGGTTGCCCACACATTCTACAGCTCCTGCAACTTCTCCTCTTCTTCTTCAGCCTCCATCTTCGAAATGACCACATCAGTCGCAATCTAGAAGCACTGCAGCACTGTCTCGGCCAAGCTGCAACAGGCTGTGCTGAAGCTAATATGCTTAGGTGACAAACCGCACAATGTTGAAGAGTTGTGGACAGCTCTGAAAGAGCAGGCAGATCTGTGGCTGACACTGCTGACCCTACAGCCAGGCATGGTCGTGTGTGACAATGGCCAGAAACTGCTGGTGGCTCTGAAGCGAGGCGAGCTCACACACATACCGTGCCTGGCCCATGTGCTTAACCTCGTGGTTCAGCGGTTTCTCAAAACTTACCTGGATCTGCCAGATCTGCTTGTCAAAGTATGCCACCTGTGTGCCCATTTTAGAAAGTCAACTACAGCTTCAGCCGTCCTTGCTGTGTTTCAGCAGCATTTGCAGCTTCCAGCTCACCAACTAATCTGCGATGTCCCCATGCATTGGAACTCTACATTGCAGATGCTGGGAACGATTTGTGAGCAGAAGAGGGCAGTTCAGTTGTTGACTACCAGCATCAACACTGCTGTCGGTATTCAGGTCAGACTCCACATATAAAACCTCAAGAATGGACATGGATGTCAGATATATATACCATCCTCCAAAACTTTGAGGACTCCACCAAGATGGTGAGCGGCGATGATGCCATAATTAGCATCACCATCCCGATTCTCTGTCTTCTGAAATGATCTCTGCTCACAATTAAAGAGGATGCATTGCAGGCGGAGCACGATGAGATGGTGCAGGGAACCATACAGGGTGATTCCACACAGCCAAGCCTCATCTCATCCCAACGTGGATTGGGTTGCAATGAGGAAAAAGGAGGAGGAAGAACAGGAGCTAGTTTCCGGCGCTATAGAGGGTACTACCTGCACAACTGTCATACCATCTGTTTAGCGTGGATGGCCTGAGGACAGGGATGAGGAGGAAGAGGAGGAGGATGAGGAGTAGAGCATGGTCAGTCGTCCTCTTGGTGTGGACATGTGAGTCTTCCCTTGCAGTCTGCCACACATGGCTGAGTTTATCTTACGCTGCCTTTCCCGTGACCCACGCGTTGTGCAAATTTTGGGAGACAGTCTTTATTGGTTACACATCTAGACCCACACTACAAGGAGAACTTTCTGTTTCTTTTTCCCACGTGGGACAGGCCTAATAGAATGGGGCAGTACAAGAAGGCCCTTGTTGCAGAATTATTAAAAAAAATTCCCATTTGAAAACGCTGGCAGCAGAGGTCACAGTTCGTTGGACAACCAAGGAGTACAGGCGAAAGAGACACAAATGCAATCCAGCAGTGGCAGAGGAACACTGTCAAAGTTATGGGACAGTTTTCTCAGAACCTCCCATCGCACAAGCTCTGATGCTCGGGGTACTCTTCCAAGTAGAGAAAAGTTGCGGGAGATGCTGAGGGAGTACCTTGCCGACTGTACCAACGTCCTCCGTGATTCCTCTGTGCCTTATAATTATTGGGTATCCAAGCTGGACACGTGGCATGAACTGGCTCTCTACGCCTTGGTGGTCTTGGCCTGTCCTGCCGCTAGCATTTTGTCAGAGCGAGTTTTTAGTGCCGCCGGTGGAATTACAACCAATAGGTGCATTCGCCTGCCAGCTGAAAATGCTGACAGGCTGACTCTTATAAAAATGAGCAAGGGCTGGATTGGGCCAGACTTCTCACCACCACTGAATGATAGCAACGTAACATAAGCTCAAATCCAGTGTCTTTTTTTGGGAGGTCTAACTCTATTCCCATGCACCTCTGTCTTCACACCCAGACATGGGTATAAACTTCCTGATTTTGTCTATTTGCTCTTGTCCTCCTCCTTCTCCGCATCCTCATCCTCCACCACAATATCACCACCATATGTACCATATCAACATATCTATGTCTCTTGCAAGGGACATTGGACTTCATCCAAATTTTGCTTCACTGCATAGGCAAATAGTATGGGAGACCCACTTCCTAATAATGAGAACATTGTTTTCAGGAGCTCTTTCAACCTCTATGTCTCTTTCAAGGGGCATTGGAGTTCTATCAAATTTTTGGCAGCCGTTGCTTCACTACATAAGCAAATAGTATAGGAGACCAACTTCCTAATAATGGGAACATTGTTTTCAGGAGGCCCTCCAACCTCTACCTCTCTTGTAAGGAGCATTGGAGTTCCTCCAAAATTTTGGCAACCATTGCTTCACTGCATTGGCAAACATAATGTGAGACCCACTTCCTAATAATGGGAACATTGTTTTCAGGAGGCCCTCTGACCTCTACGTCTCTTGCAAGGGGCATTGGAGTGCCCCCAAATTTTTGACACCCATTGCAGTCACTGCATAAGCAAACAGTATGGGAGACCCTCTCCTTTCTAAAGGGAATATGTCGTTATTGAGGCCCACCTCTATGTGTCTTTAAATTGTTAGTGGGGTTTTTCCAAAATTTTGGCAGCCTTTGGACCCACTGCATACCCTATAACTGTATAGCCGACCAGCTCCTTTCTAATGGAGACATGTTGTTACTGTGGCCCGGCTCTATGTGTCTTTAAATTGTTAGTGGGGTTTTTCCTAAATTTTGGCAGCCATTAGACTCACTGCATAACCTATAACTGAATAGCAGACCCTCTCCTTTCTAATGGGAACATATCGTACTCATTACTGTGGCCCAGCTGTATGTGTCTTTAAATTGTTAGTGGGAATTTTCCTAAATTCTGGCAGCCCTTGCAGTCACTGCATATGACGCGCCCCCTGGGCCGTGTGTGGGGGAATACCCGGAGCCGGGTTTCTGTGTAATGCTGGGGGTTGTAGTCTCCGTGGCGGCGACCCGGTCCCATGGCTCAGGGTTGTCAAACCAGTGGCGGATCTATTTATTTGTTTTTTTATGTTTAAGTGTCCGACTACGCCACCTGTGGATTGCGGTCACTGAGAACCGCCGCTGTGGGGCAGTCCGGTGAGGCTGATGTTGTGTGCGCAGCAGAGGGTAGTATAACTCCCCACGGGAGGAGTATAGCCTCAGGGCAGCGTGTGTAGATGGTGAGGGTTGCGGTGCATGGGCGCAGCAGAAATGACTCAGAGTCCATGCAGTGCAGTTCAGGGTCTTTACTGTTGGTAGTGAAGAAGGCCCTGCCGGGAGTACTGGCTAACATTTGAGGCCTGGTCAGTCTGTGAGCGAACAAGAGTCCCCCTGGCCAGGTGGAGGTGTAGGCCTTCCCGTCTGACTGCACTCTTCCTGGCTACCCTGCTGTAGTCGTGTAGTAGCCCACATCCCTGAGTGTACCGTGTGGTGCTCACCCATATGGCTGGTGACTTGGGGCCTTTGGTGCCTTCCGCTCCTCGATTGCGGTACCGGTCCCTTGCTCGTGACTGAGCCTCCGGTCTTTCTATGGCCAGAGGACCTGAAATCCCCTGCCAGGTGGTTTCTGCTGCTCGATGTGAATATCCTCACAGCCTCGGACTCCGGTGTCCGATTCTCTGCGTCTTCTGCCAGGATGAGCTCTATCAGCTCCAATACCTGGTCTTCAGCTCCTGGCTCCTACAGAGCTCCTTGCTGCTGCTCTGTCCCTTCCTCTAGAACTCGACTAACTAACCCCGCCCCAGATCCAGTTTATAAAGGGCAGGTTCCTCCCCTCCCTGGACTGGGGCAGGAGGCGTGGCATGCAATAATGCTCCTGACCAGGAAAACCCATGCTTGCTCTCAGACATGGTATTTCTACCACTGTGGCAACCAGACCCCTGGGGTGCTACATTCCCCCCTGGTAAATTTTAGTACTCCGGGACTAAACACATTTTGCAAAAACACAACAGGTAATAACAATACAGTAACATATTTACAAGGAGTTCAGTCTTTATAGGTCACGGCGCTTCCGTAACCAGGTGTCCATATCACCCAAGATGTATTTTGAGGGACCCGTCCCAAACCCTCCACGTAGGCCCTGGGGTGGCTACAGGGCATCGATGATCTGGCGTTGGACCACGTCTTCAGCCATCTCCACGGGTTTTTGTTCTGTGGTCTGGACAAAAGGGGGCACTTCACAGGTGCAACTATTTACAAGGTACAGTTCCGGTTATTCATTGTCCATAACCTGTCAGTCCATAGACCCTGTCAGGTAACTTGAGAAACATAATTAGTATTCATGCCATAAACATAAAACATTTTAACATTTGCAATATACAGGTATATATATCACATTTAAATTCTCCAGCGAGCAGGAATTTGTCCCTTAGTGCTCCTGGTGGACCTACGTAACACACTATCTGGTGGTGTTCTTTCTGGGTCCCCTGTTTTCACCCCTTGTGTAGTGGGCTCGCTAGTGTCTGCACTACAGGTGTTTGGAGATGTTACGGGTAGGTTGGGCAGCTTTCTGCGTACTCTTTGGCTTACCACGGGCACGGCAGGCTCACTACTAGCAGAGGGTTGATTCTCCTGGGCTGCTGGTATGGAATCTTCTGCCTCCGGGGCCGGTTGCTCTTCCAACACTACTTGCTCTTCTGTAGGCCCTTGAGGGGCTGGCTGGAGAAAGGTAAGGATGGGTACCATAATAGCGTTGTTAATTTGTGTCCAGGAGCGGGGAAATTCTCCAAGTACTGTACTGACCATTTCTTCCCTTTCCTCTGCGGTTTGAGGGCTATCTTGGTCTTCATCAGTGCTTTGCAGCTGCTCGGGACACTTCTTCAGGTGATCTCTGGAGACAATGGCTGTGGTCTCTCCTCCATCCTTACTGATAATGCATACTTTCGGATTTTCATGGCTTGATGGCAGTACTGTGTACTGGTCTTTCTCCCACTGGTCATCCAACTTATGGAGCCGCCTCGTCCTCTTCAAGACCTGCTCTCCGGGTGCCAGGGGAACAGCGGGAGCATGCTGGTTGTAAGTCCTCTCTTGCCTTTCGCTTGCTTGAGACAGACTTCTCTCAACACTCTCCTGCACTTTCCGGGACTGCTGCTGCCGTTCTGTATCCCAGTCTGCCTCTGGCGAGGTGTCCTCGGGTGTCAGGACTCCCATATCCAGGTCAATAGGCAGCTTACCAGGTCTTGCTCTCATTAGGTAAGCCGGGGTGCAGTTGGTGGAATTTAATGGGATGTGGTTATACAAGTCCACCAGATCAGGCAGGTTTTCAGGCCACAGACTGCGTTCTTCAAGGGGCAACGTTTTCAGCAAGTCTATCACCACCTGGTTCATCTTCTTGCACAATCCGTTGGTTTGGGGGTGATAGGGCGCTGTCCTTATCTTCTTGCAGCCATACAGGTTGCAGAACTCCTGGAAGACCTCCGCTTCGAAGGCTGGACCTTGGTCAGTCAACACTTGCTCCGGATACCCATGTGGACGGCAGAAGTGCTGCTGGAAGGCTCTAGCGGCTGTCTGAGCTGTTAAGTCCTTGACAGGGACCACCACCAGGAACCGGGAGTAGTGGTCTACGATGGTGAGGGCGTAGACGTACCCGGACCTACTTGGAGCCAGCTTCACATGGTTCAGGGCTACCAGTTCTAGTGGCTGCTTGGTGATGAATGGCTGCAGGGGCGTCTTCTGGCTGGCACGGTCCTTCCTTCTCAGGTTGCACGGGCCGCAGTCTCTGCACCATCTCTCAATGGCCCCTCTCATGCCTACCCAGAAGAACCGTTCACGCAACAGGAACTCCAACTTCTTCCATCCAAAGTGCCCTACTTCTTCGTGGTATGCCTCCAGGACCATAGCCGCATCTCTTCTCGGGACCACTACCTGCCAGGTCAGCTCATGTGTCCGGGAGTTGACAATCCTCCGACACAGCTTCCCCTTGTAGAGAAACAGTTTACTCTTCTCCTTCCACAGCTGTTTGGTCTCCTCCAGAGCGTCTGGGTCAAGGCGGGCATAAGCCTGGGTCAGCATCTCTTTTACCAGGCGGACGGCTGGTTCACTGTCTTGCGTCTCCGCCCAGCTGTAGTGGGGTAAGGGATTGAACATGGCAGTGTGCCTGTCCCTTACACAGTGGGAATACTGGGTAATCCCATGACGGTGGAACACAGGGAGTTCAATCCCTTCCAGTTCTTCTGGATCTTCCCCTCCGTCCGGTAAGTTCAGCATCCTGGACAGGGCGTCTGCGTTGGCATTTGTGCGTCCCGCCCTGTATTTGATGATAAAGTCATAGTTGGACAGCCGGGCCATCCATCTTTGCTCCAGGGCACCAAGTCTTGCAGTGTCCAGGTGTGTCAATGGGTTGTTTTCCGTGTACACAGTGAACTTGGCAGAGGCAAGGTAATGTTTGAAACGTTCCGTCACTGTCCACACCACTGCCAGGAACTCTAGCTTAAAGGAGCTATAATTCTCAGGGTTTCTCTCTGTGGGCCGTAGTTTTCGGCTGGCGTAAGCAATTACCCGCTCTCTGCCCTGCTGAATCTGGGATAGTACGGCTCCTAGCCCTACGTTACTGGCGTCTGTGTGGAGGATGAAAGGCTTGCCGTAATCAGGGTTAGCCAGGATCTCATCCCCCGTGAGGGCCATCTTCAGCTGGCGGAAAGATTCCTCTTCCAGCTTGTCCCACCTGAAGGGCAGCTTCTGATTATTGGTCTTTGACTGACCCAACAGGAGGTTTTGCATAGGGGCTGCCATTTTGGTGAACCCGGGGATGAATCTTCGGTAGTAGCCTACCAACCCTTCCTACCAACGCACTTCCTTTATGCTGGAGGGTCTTGGCCAGTCCTTAATCACTGTGATCTTATCAGGGTCTGGAGCTACTCCGTCAGCACTCAACACGTGTCCCAGGTATTGTACCTTTGGTTTCAGTAGATGGCACTTGAAGGGTTTCACCTTTAGGCCGTAGCCTGCCAGGGAGTCGAACACCTCTGCCAGGTGTTTCAGATGGTCCTCATATGTTTTAGAATACACAATAACATCGTCCAGGTATAGCAGGACCGTCTCGAAATTCCTGTGCCCCAGGCAGCACTCCATCAACCGCTGGAAGGTTCCTGGTGCGTTGCAGAGCCCGAACGGCATACAGTTGAATTCGCTGAGACCCATCGGGGTGGTGAACGCGGTCTTCTCCTTGTCCGCCTCTGCTACAGGAACCTGCCAGTACCCGCTAGTAAGATCCAAAGTGGAGAAGAAGTTAGCAGACTTTAATGCAGCTAAAGATTCCTCTATCCTAGGTAACGGGTACGCATCTTTGTGTGTGTTACGGTTGACCTTTTTGTAATCTACACACATTCTCATGGTGCCATCTTTCTTTTTCACAAGAACTAGTGGAGCTGCCCAGGGGCTACAGCTGTCCCTGATTACCCCAGCCTCGTTCATTTCTCGCAAAATTCCCTTGGCATTCTGATAGAGTGCAGGGGGTACAGGTCAGTATCTTTCCTTTATGGGTAGATGGTCTCCTGTGGGGATGTGGTGTTCTACCCCCTTTACTCGCCCAAAGTCTAGCGGGTGTTTGCTAAAGACTTTTTCGTACTCCTGCACCACCCGGTAGACCCCCTGTTTTTGGTGTGAGGGAGTGGATTCGCTGCCCACATGCAGCTTCTGACACCAGTCCTCCCTTTGTTTCTTGGAGCCATTACCCTCCTCTGGTTGAGATGGAGGCAAGGGTTCCATGGCCTTTACAGAGTTTTGGTTAACGGTGAACAATTTGGCTAGAGTGGCATACCGGGGCAAGTATACTTCTCTTGTTTAGGATGCGGACGGGTAACCTCCCATGGCGTACATCGACCACCCCCCGTGCTGTCAAAATGGTGGGCCTACTGTCTGAATAGACGGGCTCTACCATGGCTTGGTAGTCCCTTCCTCTTAACCCGATTGCAGTCCGGCACCAGATCATCATCTCACTTTTTGGGGGCATGGCGATAGGGAACGGGTCACTCATCCTAACACTACCAATCTCACCACCAGACAGTTCGACCTGTTGCCTTTTCATCAAGGCTCTGATCTCTTTTTGTAGGACACGCTGCTGGCTGGAGCTGGCCTTCATCGCAACCTGCTGTAAAATGACAATTATCTCTGCAAGACAATTTTCAATAACATTAGTACCCAATGTTATTTTAGGGTGGCTTTCACGATGGCCAATGTCCACAATAATCAGTCCTTGCGCTGGCAGTTCAACTTTACCAATTTTGATGGTCACCTCCTTGAATCCCACCTGCGGTACGGGCTGACCATTGCTGGCGATGATGCTCAAATTGTTATTTGGGTAGCGGGTAATATCTGAGTCATTCCAGTACCGCTTAAAGAGAACATAGGGGATAGTGGTAACCTGTGACCCGGTATCCAGTAGTGCACTCATAGGAATGCCATCCAGCACCACAGGCAAGACCGGTCGTCCCCCTATGTACTTATCATGCCAGCAAAATGGGCCTGATGGTCTTATGCCTGGGGGTCGGCCCTCTGCCCCAGGTTGGGCCCGTTTAAATGACAGTACCTTGCCATATGTCCTGGTTTGTTGCAGCGGCTACAGATGGGTTGTTCATCCTGGTCATAGCGGTCGCTGGGCCTTCCTCTGGATGATGGGATCCTCCTCCGTTGGCTCCAAGGGACGTCCTCCGGACTGGAAGCCAGCTGGATCTTTCCTGGGGGGAACACCTGTAAAGACTGCACACTTCTGGTTAGCGCGGCAATGCTTTTGGTCAGCTCTTGGACCTGGTGGTGCAGGTCTACAGCCGGGGCTTTGTCCAAAGCCTGTGCATCAGCTCCCACAGGCCCTGCAGACAAGGGCGCCACCTTCTGGTGATAGGTAACAGCAGGGCGCCTGTGGGTTACAGTGCCACCTGGTGCCGGTTCTAGGAGCACCCGGATGGCCCTGTCTTTAAACTGCGCAAAGTCAAAATCAGGGTTCTGCAAGGCCATTACACGCAACTGGGTTCGGTGGGCACTAGACTGTAGACCCTCAATGAACTGTTCAGTCAACAGCTTATCCTCGTTCTGCACGCTCTCAGGGTCTGCCTGCTTAATGGCTCTCAGGGCCTCCTGCAAATTCAAAGCATAGTCCCGCTGTTTGTGTGTCACCCCAGGCCTGGATGCCACAAATATTAAAGGCTGTGTCTGAGAGCAGGAGGGAGGTTCCCTGGTTAGGGACAATTAGCATACAGCACCTCCTGTCCCAGGCCAGTAGGGGGAGCTGGCTGCCCCTATAAAAGCTGTAACTGGGGGCAGGGTTAGAGAGAACTGGATGACCGAGCTCAGGACTGAGACTGGTCCCAGAGAAGGAGGGACAGTTCAGCTGTAGCTGAGGAGTCCGTGAGGCAGAGGAGAAACTGCAAGCCAGGGACAGAGGCGAGGAGAGCCGGTCCTGGCTGAGAGAATCGATCTAACCGGACATTGGGGTCCGAGGCTGTTTAGGTTATCAAGCCCAGCAGCAGAGAACCAACCCGCGAGGGATTTCAGGTCCCTTGGCCTAAGAAGCCTGGAGGCTCCGCCACACAGAGGGACCAGTACAGCGAGAAAGCAAAAGGTACCCAAGGCCCGAGTCGCAAGCCATACAAGCGAGAAGTACACGGCCAGCTCAGGGACGTGGGCTATTACACCACGAAGAGGGGGATAGTCAGAAAGAGCATAGAGAGAACGGTAGGCCTTCACACTCACCCTGACCAGTGGAGCTCGCCCGAATGCTCTCAGACACCCAGGCCCATTCCTAACCGGTACTTTTGTTGGGTCATTAATAATTCCTACAATAAAGACCCTGGACTGTTTGAAGCGAACTCTGAACTCTTACTGTTGCGGCCTGCACTATCACCCCCAGCATCCACCTACACTGCCCTGAGGCTACACTCTTCCCGTGGGGAGTTATCCTATCCTTGTGCTGCACACCAACACCAGCCTCAGCGGTCTGCCTTGCAGCTGCGGTTATCCCTGACCGCAATCCACGGGTGGTGTAGTTCAAAACACTGATAAATAGACTGCCACAATTTGGTCTGACCACCCTGAGCCACGGGATCGGGTTGCCACTACTACCCCCATCAGCACTGTACACCAGAAGGCCCGGTTCCGGGTACCCCACAGCCCAGGGGCGAGTCATTTGCATCCATAAAATTTTAGTTTGATCTCTGCTGAGGTGCGGGTATCAAAAGTGTCCTTTAGACGGGCCAGTATTTCCTTTACAGTCCCCTTTTCCCTGGCTGACCAGGACATCACTTCTCTTTGGGCCGCTCTGATTAACTGGCCTATCAGGATGCTCACTTCTTGTTCCTCGGACAGCGGGTATACTTTGAATAAACTGTACAGTCTTTCTTTAAAGTTGCTCAGGGTATGCGACTCCCCTGAGTACTGGGGTAACCATGCCGCTCCGGGGATATACGGCATCGTGAACGGCATCACAGCGGCAGCAGCCGCGCTGGTGGTGGGAGCTCCCTCCATTCCTGGTGTCTTCCTCCCCCCTGGTTAACCGTGGTCTACCTTCCGTTGCTTCTTCTCCATAGGCCGCGGCTCTGCAGGCGATCGTCGGGGTCGAGGACCTTGCGTCGCGCTCTGGTGACGTCGGCGTCCGCTGGGCTCCTTCCACGACCTTGCGCAGCGTCAGTACGTAAGGCGGGGCTTCAGCTCTCGTGCGCTTTTGGCGTCCACTCCCCTCTTCTTCCCGCACGGTGTCCCGAAAATGGCGCCCAATGGCGGGAAAATGGCTGCGGATGGCGGGAAAAAGGCTGCAGATGGTGGGAAACTTCACCACAGCAAGTATCACAGTCTTTATTCAGGCACGCAGTACCCGGTGGTTGCGGGCACGAAATCCTGCCGACTACACCAAAGTTGATGCGCCCCCTGGGCCGTGTGTGGGGAAATACCCGGAGCCGGGTCTCTGTGTAATGCTGGGGGTTGTAGTCTCCGTGGCGGTGACCCGGTCCCTTGGCTCAGGGTGGTCAAACCTGTGGCGGATCTATTTATTTGTTTTTTTATGTTTAAGTGTCCGACTGCGCCACCTGTGGATTGCGGTCACTGAGAATCGCCGCTGCGGGGCAGACCGCTGAGGCTGATGTTGTGTGCGCAGCAGAGGGTAGTATAACTCCCCACGGGAGAAGTATAGCCTCAGGGCAGCGTGTGTAGATGGTGAGGGTTGCGGTGCATGGGCGCAGCAGAAATGACTCAGAGTCCGTGCAGTGCAGTTCAGGGTCTTTACTGTTGGTAGTGAAGAAGGCCCTGCCGGGAGTACTGGCTAACATTTGAGGCCTGGTCAGTCTGTGAGCGAACAAGGGTCCCCCTGGCCAGGTGGAGGTGTAGGCCTTCCCGTCTGACTGCACTCTTCCTGGCTACCCTGCTGTAGTCGTATAGTAGCCCACGTCCCTGAGTGTACCGTGTGGTGCTCACCCATATGGCTGGTGACTTGGGGCCTTTGGTGCTCCTTGATGGCGGTGCCGGTCCCTTGCTCGTGACTGAGCCAGAGGACCTGAAATCCCCTGCCAGGTGGTTTCTGCTGCTCGATGTGAATATCCTCACAGCCTCGAACTCCGGTGCTCGATTCTCTGGGTCTTCTGCCAGGATGAGCTCTATCAGCTCCAATCCCTGGTCTTCAGCTCCTGGCTCCTACAGAGCTCCTTGCTGCTGCTCTGTCCCTTCCTCTGGAACTCGACTAACTAACCCCGCCCCAGATCCAGTTTATAAAGGGCAGGTTCCTCCCCTCCCTGGACTGGGGCAGGAGGCGTGGCATGCAATAATGCTCCTGACCAGGAAAACCCATGCTCGCTCTCAGACATGGTATTTCTACCACTGTGGCAACCAGACCCCTGGGGTGCCACACATACGCAATATCAGTATAGGAGACCTACTCTTTAATAATGGATACAACAAAGCATAGCCAGCTGATGGCTCTCTAAAAATAGCGAGGGCAGACTGCCAGCCCTTTAAGAATAGTAATGGCCGCCTAATGGCCCTTTAAAAATAGGCATAGTGACTTTCAGAGTCCCTCCATCATAAATGAAACACGATGTGTCTGATGATGTGTCACATACCACATGGCCAGATAAGGTTGTAAAATGGTAAAATGACATTTCCTGGTTAATGCATTTTTCACGTTTGAAAACAAGGCAAAAGTGCAAAAACGCATCAAAAATGCTACGTGTAAACATAGCCCAAGGTGTGGTGGAGCATTTTTATTTTTGTATATTTATTTTGCCTTATATACAATTCATTACCCTGGAAAGGATGTTCCTTAACATAATTCCCAGGAAAATCCATTTTGGTTTAGCTTTTGTATGTTTTATTGTGAGCCCGTAAAAGTGGTGTAATACCTCTGATAACGTTGTTGACAGCAGTGACCTAGGAGTCAGAAATGCTTCCAGTGATCTTCCCCATGCTGTTCCCATGTCATTTGAGCACTGTTCCCATCGATTTGGGCACTTTTAAGTCCTTCTATATATTGCCGGGGGGAGCCGCCGGAAAAATGCTCGAGTTTCCCATAGACTTACATTGTGCTACTCAGACCAAGCACTCGAGCATTCCAGTTTGCTTGACTCGAATAACGAGTACCCGAGCATTTTAGTGCTCACTCATCACTAATCAACACATATAACAATTACTAACCCCATCTTCAACTTGACGTCTTCATCACCCAGCCAACCCCTACATGCCCCCACTTCAGAACTTGGTCATCCCCAACCATTCTACTTATATTAACACACTATTAATACACACATTTTTTTTTAACTTATCCAAACCCCAGCTTTTCTTCTTCCGTGAACGACGTCCCGATCTCTTAGAACATGGTTGGCTATCTCCGAATAGCCCGACTGTAGTGTCCTTTTAACAGTCTCCTTGGCAGCAGGGCAACAGGCCTCCAGGTGGTATAACGCTGCAAGTGGCAACGGCCACTCAGGGAAAACAGGAACACTGGACAGTAGAAGTAGAGCCTTGTTGCTCAGTCTGTCCTCAAAATCAGCCACATGGAACAGATGCAGGGGAGCAATAACAAAGAGATTCACTTCCTTAGCCTCTTAAAGTAGTCATCCTTAATTAACTGGACACAGATGTTTGGAGATGGAGGGCAATCCCACCTCCATAGGGCATCGGGGTATCTCTGTCTCCCCTTGTCTACGTCTTGGACATCAGTCTCGGTCATTACCACATTTGTAGCGTTGTTAAAATAGACTCATGAAATGGCCACTGGGGGTGCTGCAGCTGCTGACGCTCCGGCCTCATGGAATTGAGTAGAGGCCGGAGAGAAACTTTCTGATTCCTGGGTCTGGGTGCCCGTCTACATGGTCCTAGAAGGCTTCTGGGTGTCGGAGGGCTGGCTCATGGGCTGATTAGACGGGGGTAGGTGTCGCCGCTGATGACATTGTGTCCGCTTGAATGCCACTTCCCCTTCCCAGTGAGCGGTCTCCTCAGCCGAGGAGGGGTGCGTGACACCCACCGCGTACCAGCCCTTCCTACACTAGACCTTCATAAAGTTCACTTTTTCTCCGACATGTAAGCTATGCAGGCGGTACGGCAAGGTGTCTCTCTTCACCATAGCCATAGTACGGTTCACATATATGTCATCGCCTGTTCCTTGTTCTTTTATAAAGCCGAATCCTCTTATCATGTTGAAATCTACCACCCTCCCCTCGGTGCACTGCTCCTCGAACAGAGCCCGCCTCGGGCCCAACAGTCATTCCCGTGCGAGTGCATCAGCCTGCTTACGCTCCTCCACCACGTTCAGTAGCTCCCTCAGGCCGTGGAAGCTGAGGGGAGAAGACCCCAGGCATATAGGGGGTTCCATCACCCGTGGTCCTAGTCAAACTCATCGTGTGTGAACCGTGGTGGAGATTCGAGTGCTGGCAGCGAAATAGGAGCAGGCTAATTGGTAGGGGCAGGCTGCAGTGTGGAGACCAGTCGCGTAATGGGAGCCCTCAGGGGAAGCAAGGCGGGAAGGAGAAGCTCTTCTTCCTCTTCGGCCATCTGAGGGGATACAGACGGCTCAGGGGGAGTGCACCAACCTGACTCGCTGAGCCACTCCAATGGCAGCATCTTGTCTTCCCCATCCATCTGGGTCCAGTATGTCATGCTGATCTCATGCTGGACCAGACCCAGCTTCGGTCATGGTATGGCCTCCCAGCGTGCAGCTGCCAACATGGGGACTTCTTCCTCCTCCACCAGTAAAACTTTCCCAGCTGGGGCAACCGGGGTTGTCACATAGATGAATTCCTCATCCGAGGTACAGTCCATGTCCTCCGATCCCTTAGTATAGCACACGTAACGGCTCATTTTTCTCTGTAGCAGCTCCCTCAACACATCCACACGCTCACTGTGCTGGAAGCAGAATGGCACCGGCAAGTCACTTCCGGTCTCCGGCTCAATAAACCCCGCCTTTCCGACGGTCGCACCATTGACGGGGACCACATCTCCACAGTCATTCCTCTGATCTCCGCCTCTTGCCGCGCCACCTGATCTCATCGTCTCTTACCAGGTGAGGCCTCTCTCCTTCAGGTACGCCCTTTCTTCTGTATGGCTCCACCTCTCTTGGGCTGGGACTTAGTTCTGGAACACACCATGAAGGATGGTCGTATGGTGGGCCGTACTCGCCATTTTTGCACCTTTGGTCTCTTACTACGCCCACGATGGGCCGAACTTCTTCTCCTTGGACACGCGGTCGTCGCCATCTTGGGAACTACGTTGCTGTTCGCCATTTTGGGAAACACACCGCCATCCACCATTCTGGCAATTATGTCACGATTCTTCTTTAAAGTACTGAATTTTTCTTTTCAGTCGCTTAACTTCCCGCCATTCACTATTCTGGCATCACCATCCACCATTCTGGCATTTTTCATCTTTTTCTTTACCTGTACGGTACTTGTTTCTTTCTATTTCCTTGGTTTCCCCTCTTTCTTCATTTTCTTCTGTTTCTTTACTTTTCAAGGCCTGATACTCTGCTCGCAGCGCCACTTGTAGAGGGGAGTACCCAGGGCCCCTACCATCACGCTGTGTGCCGGAACTATCTTTTCTTCCCCCACTGCCCCCTCTACTATTAAGGACTGAGACCGGAGTGTGTGCTGCATTATAGGATTTGTTGTACTCACTGTTACACCGTTCATGGAACCAACACCGACTTCAAGCAAGACCCTTGGTAATGAACCTTTCCAGTGTTCGCTCTCGTCCCTTCCTGAGACCCAACATAATCCACTTCTTCTGCAACCCAGCTGAGAATCTCCCGTCTTGGGAAATAGAGGCCTCGCCTTGAGCACCTCTGTCAGGCCATGAGCCTAGGACTGTGCCGGCATCCAGATTCCGTCTCAAATGTTTCCTCATTCTGTTCTGATAACTTGCACTAGTAAAACACTTCTTCACTGCTGATGAAGTCTGCTTTCCTGTCTGCTCAGTCGTTCTCCATCTCCATACTACTTCTCTCTCTCTCTGTACATGGGACAGAACCTACACCAGTCCTGTGCCATCCGGTCTTGAACCCAGAAAATGGAGTGGCCTGTCACAGGCCTCCCCCAATGGCAGTCTCACTCTGCCTAATGCTCCTCACTATTCAATCTCCCCCAACTGTCTGCAACCCGGAAATGATTTTCTATAAAACCATTCTAAACCCCTCCCAGCTAATGATGTAACCCCTGTATTAACTACCTAGTGTCTAAGCAATGTAGTGTACTAAATCCCTATCTCTATTGTATGGTTCCCCCTTCTGGGCAGACATCCTGCATCCCAGGGACGGCCTTAGGCAAAGCATATAGGAGAACAGGCATACAATAATCGGCCATAGGGATTTCACACAAGAAACACTTTTATGACATAAATACCCATAAACATTAGTGATGAGCGAACATGCTAGCCACTGCTTGGTACTCGCCCGAGCATCACTGTGCTCGACAAGCTCGGCACTCGGCGAGTATTTCCGGGTTGCTCAGACAGGAACTAGGGTCCCCTCCCTGCATGTTTGGCGCTCTTTAGAGAGCCAATGAACATGCAGGGATTGCCTTCCATGCACTGTAATGCCGTAGTCATGTTGGTTGTGGGCATTGCAGTGATTGGCTGGCCGCACAGCATCATCGGTTCTATATAAGACCTAGCGCCGCTATGCTCGACACAGTCTAACCTTCAGACAGGCAGAGTAGGGAGAGGTGCTGCTGTGTCAGGGAGAGATTTGCTTGTTTATAATTATTGTAGGTATTCCTCAACATATATATATATATCCATCTGAACTAACAGTCCTTCTGAGGAATAATCCAGCTGCATATATTCAGTGGTGATAACAGTAGTTAGGCAGGCAGTGAATGTGGCAGACTGCAGTGCATGATACAGCAAAAGAGGGTCCACTGAAGTCCTGTTAGTATAGGTATTCCACAACATATATATATATGTGGCACCCCATGGGTCTGGTTTCCACAGTAACAGCAATGTTATGTCTGAGAGCAGGTGGGAGGTCTCTTGGTCAGGAATCCTATGCCTGCCACACCTCCTGCCCAGTCCTGGGAGGGGAAGAACTTCCCATATATAAACCTGGGGCTGAGGCAGGGTTAGAGAGTTCAGAGGGAGAGTTCAGCCAGGAGGGCTGACAGGGAGCTGTGGCTCCGGCTGGGCCCAGCTCCTGGGCCATGCCAGAAGTAGAGACAGAGAACAGAAGCAGCTATGGGAAGAAACAACAGGAGCTCTGTGGGAGCAGTGTTACAAGGAGTCAGGGGCTGGCAGCTGCAGAGCTCGCCCTGACTGAGAAGATTTCTTACCGGACCCGGAGTCCGAGGCTGTGGGGACTAACTCCTACCCAGCAGCAGAATCCGTCAGGCAGGGGATTTCAGGTCCTCTGGCCAAGAAACCCGAAGGCACGGTCACACGCATGGGACCAGCACCGCCGTCGTGGAGCGGAAGCTACTAGAAGGCCCCGAGTCACCGGCCATACGGGTGAGCACCACACGCTACACTCAGGGACGTGGGCTACTTATACCCGCCTCTAGCAAGGTAGCCAGAAGAGTACAGTTAGTTTGGGAGGCCTACAACTCCGCCTGGCCAGGGGAGATCCCATCTGCTCAAGGACTGACCAGGCCCCAATCGCTAGCCAGTACTCCGGGAGGGTCTATCATTGTCACCAGTAAAGACCCTGAACTACACCGTACCGTCTCTGAGTGGTTCCTGCTACCCCCATCATCCACGTCGGCTGCCCTGAGGCCATACCCCTCCCGTTGGGGGTTATACTATCACGCTGCACAATCCTACCACCGGCCTCAGCGGTCTGCCCTGCAGCAGCAGCTCCTTAGCTGTACTCAACGGGTGGCGTAGTCGTCCAACATCTACCAAGACTGCCACACACTTAGTCTGACACCCTGGGCACGGACCGGGTTACCGCCACGAGACTACTACCCCCATCTGATCCGGCTCCGGGTAAGCCCCCGTGCGCGCGATGCCGCACGACACAGCAGGCCCAGGGGCGCGTCAACTTTTGGCGTAGTCGGCAGGATTTCGTGCCCGCAACCACCGGGTACTGCGTGCCTGAAAAAGACTGTTCAAACTTACCTGTGGTGAAGATTCCCGCCATCCGGCGCCATCTTCCGCTTCCTTCCCGCCATCGGTGGAGTTTTCCCGCCATCCGGCGCCATCTTCAGCCTTCTTCCCGCCATACGTGGAGTTTTCCCGCCATTGGACGCCATCTTGAGGACGCCGCGCGGGAAGAAGAGGGGCGTGGACTCCGAAAGCGCGCGAGAACTGAAGCCCCGCCTCACGTCCGGACGTTGCGTAAGGTCCTGGAAGGAGCCCAGCAGACGCCGACGTCACAGGAGCGCGACGGAAGGTCCTCAACCCTGACGATCCACTGCGGAGCCGCGGCCTACGGAAGAGGATCATCGCAAGGTAGGCCACGGTCCACTAGGGGGGAGGAAGATGTCGGATACGGAGGAGAGCTTCACTGCCTCAACCCCCGCCAGCGCCACCGCTGCTGCAGTCATGCCTTTCACCATGCCCTATATCCCGGGGGCAGCCTGGCTACCCCAGTACTCAGGGGAGTCACATACCCTGCATGACTTTAGAGAAAAGCTGGATAGCCTCTTCCAGGTGTACCCCCTCACAGAGGAGCAAAAAGTGAGCATCCTGGTGGCCCAATTAACCGGGGCAGCCCAAAGGGAGGTAAAGTCCTGGCCACCTGGGAGGAGGACTGTCGCAGAGATACTAACCCAGCTAACCGAGGAGGAGCTGCAGTACTACCAATACGAGGAAAGCCAAGAGGACCCGGACGGGTCTGAGGACTACCCTCAGGAGGGAGCACAAAGAGGACATAGCTACTGAAGGGAAGTAGCGTGAATAAAGAGCTGTAAATAGTTACCCGTAAGGGTACAAGGACTGCTGCTAATTAAAATATGGTCCCCGTTTGGATTAGTGAATTGTTCCCCATGTGCCCCTATCTTAAACCAGGCTGAGGACTGTGAGCAGCCATTCCTTATCCCCACTGGCCGAGGACTGAGAGCGGCCATATCCTGTAAATAATTATGTGTTTCTAGTAATTTATGGGAGTCTTTGGTGGATTTACCGGGAATCCTTTGTACATGGTTGGAGCGTAACCCAGGAATGGACTAAAGACTGTTAAGGACTCGGGGCAGGACAGACCCCTACCTGGTTACGTCTCCCTGTTTTGGTGAAATGGACACCTTGCTTTTCTTCAAAACTGCACCCGGTTGCGGACACGCCGTAACCATCTTTATGTGTTTTTCTTATTGTATTATTATTGTTTATACCTTGTTATGTTTTTCTAAAAATATGTTTAGTCCCGGAGTACTAAATTTCACTAGGGGGGAATGTGGCACCCCAGGGGTCTGGTTTCCACAGTAACAGCAATGTTATGTCTGAGAGCAGGTGGGAGGTCTCTTGGTCAGGAATCCTATGCATGCCACACCTCCTGCCCAGTCCTGGGAGGGGAAGAACTTCCCCTATATAAACCTGGGGCTGAGGCAGGGTTAGAGAGTTCAGAGGGAGAGTTCAGCCAGGAGGGCTGACAGGGAGCTGTGGCTCCGGCTGGGCCCAGCTCCTGGGCCATGCCAGAAGTAGAGACAGAGAAGAGAAGCAGCTATGGGAAGAAACAACAGGAGCTCTGTGGGAGCAGTGTTACAAGGAGTCAGGGGCTGGCAGCTGCAGAGCTCGCCCTGACTGAGAAGATTTCTTACCGGACCCGGAGTCCGAGGCTGTGGGGACTAACTCCTACCCAGCAGCAGAATCCGTCAGGCAGGGGATTTCAGGTCCTCTGGCCAAGAAACCCGAAGGCACGGTCACACGCATGGGACCAGCACCGCCGTCGTGGAGCGGAAGCTACTAGAAGGCCCCGAGTCACCGGCCATACGGGTGAGCACCACACGGTACACTCAGGGACGTGGGCTACTTATACCCGCCTCTAGCAAGGTAGCCAGAAGAGTACAGTCAGTTTGGGAGGCCTACAACTCCGCCTGGCCAGGGGAGATCCCATCTGCTCAAGGACTGACCAGGCCCCAATCGCTAGCCAGTACTCCGGGAGGGTCTATCTTTGTCACCAGTAAAGACCCTGAATCACACCGCATCGTCTCTGAGTGATTCCTGCTACCCCCATCATCCACGTCGGCTGCCCTGAGGCCATACCCCTCCCGTTGGGGGTTATACTATCACGCTGCACAATCCTACCACCGGCCTCAGCGGTCTGCCCTGCAGCAGCAGCTCCTTAGCTGTACTCAACGGGTGGCATAGTCGTCCAACATCTACCGCTGATACAGCGCCACTTAGTCTGACTCCCTGGGCACGGACCGGATCACCGCCACGAGACTACAACCCTCAAAAGATCCGGCTCCAGGTAAGCTCCCGCGTGCGCAACGCAGCGCGACACAGGCCCAGGGGCGCGTCATATATATATATATATATATATATATATATATATATATATATATATACACATATATATCCATCTGAACTAACAGTCTTTCTAACGACTAATCCAGATGCATCTATTCAGTGCTAGGCAGGCAGACTGCAGTGTATGTGGCAGACTGCAGTATATGATACATCACAAGAGGGTCCATTGAAGTCTTGTCTGCTGCTGTAATAAATACAGATATTTGTAGACATAGCCCCAGATATCAGGGACCAAAGCAATTTTTTTTTAATGTAATCCTGGTTATTTGCTTAAAAAGCAATCCAGAATACACCATTTTTCTGCTCCATTTGCTTGTTAGCACTGCGGAATACAACCAGATCTGTTCCATATTTCAGCGATAAAAATCCAGAAATTTGAACTAAACGTGAAAAATATTGCCCTCCTTTTCCATTCCGTTGCAGTGTGTCAGTCAAACTACTCACACTAGGTGTCTGTGAAGGATAGTATTAGTAAATTACAGGCCTGCTATTTAAAATTGTGGTTCTCTGTCAGACGTATCAAATATAACTGCGTTCCAAAATCATCCATTTCTCGTGAATGTAGAAAATATTGTCCTCCATTTAAAATGGGCAAGGTGCGTCGCAAGAGACGGGGAAGTGGACGTCATGGTGATGGTGCATGCAGAGGCCAAGGATGTAGCCGTGGGCAAGCTGAAATTGTGCCACAACAAACACACACATCTTCTCGCTCGACCTTCCTCTCCCAATTAATAGGGGACCGCAGAACACCACTATTCAACACAGAGTAGTGTCTAAGGTTGTTGGTTGGATAGCAGATAATGCTTCCAGTCACTTTGCCACCACCATCACCACCCTGTCTTCCACACAGTCAAGTCATAGAGTCTGGACCGCATATTCCTCACCCTGATCCTCCTTCCTCCCACCATGTCGAGTGCCTGGAGACAACGGATCCCACACTTGGACACTCAGAAGAGCAGTTCACTTTTCCATTTGTAGATTCGGGCCTCTCGCCTGGCCAGCTTCAAATTAGGCAAGAAAGTGAAAGAATTGGGAGCGCAGGTGGTCTTCTCATCCATCCTCCCAGTGGATGGCCATGGAACAATGAGGTGGAATAAGATTCTACAGGTGAACAACTGGCTACGTCGATGGTGCCGTCAACAAGGATTTGGATTTCTGGATCACGGAATGAATTACCTATACGATGGACTACTTGCTAGAGATGGGGTGCACCTTACAAAGACTGGAAAACATGTATTTGGAAGTCGCCTTGCTACACTCATCAGAAGAGCTTTAAACTAGAACAATGTGGGAAGGGAAGCAAAAGGCCAGAAAAAGCCATACAGCTGACAAATACTATTGAGATCTCTGCTACTGGAAGTGGAAAGGAAGAACAAAGACAAAACAATTTAAATAATAAAAATATGGGAGGAAGAGAAACCAATCACAAACTAAAATGTTTTTATACAAATGCACAAAGCATGGGCAACAAACAAGGAGAATTGGAACTACTAATGCAGGAAAAGGAATATGATGTCATTGGAATCACTGAAACTTGGTGGGACGATACACATGATTGGAATAAAAGGCTAAAAGGATACAACTTATCTGCAAGAAACAGACTTGATAAACGAGGAGGAGGTGTCGCATTGTATGTTAGAAAAGCGTATATCTGCACAGAGATTGAAGCTTCAGAGACTGGGAGTTCTGTGGAAACTGTTTGGGTAAGAATACAAGGAGAGAACAACGGAAAGGACACCATTGTAGGCATTTACTACAGGCCACCTGGGCAAGCTGAAGATATGGATGAACTCTTTATGTATCAAATGACCAAGTTCTCCAAAAAATATGACGTAGTGGTCATGGGAGATTTCAACTATCCAGACATTTGTTGGGAATCTCTCTCAAGTAAAACTAACAGGTCAAGCAAATTCTTATCCTCTCTTGCTGACAACTTTATCTTCCAAAAGGTAGGGGAGAAAACAAGGGGATCTGCTACTTTGGATCTAATCCTTATAAACAGGGAGGAAATGGTTGAGGAGGTAAAGGTGGCTGGGACCCTAGGAGGCAGCGATCATGCTATTATAGAATTTTGGATAACTAGAGGAGGAAGACATGTGAAGACTCAAACTTCAAGGTTAGATTTTAGAAAGGCAGATTTTAAGAGACTCAGAAAGAGAATAGGAGGGATCCAATGGCTGGATGTCCTTAAGGACAAAAATGTCCAGGAAGGATGGGAAATTTTTAAAAATGAGATTCTCAAAGCACAATCGTTAACAATCCCGAAAAGTAGGAAGAATGGGAAGCATTTAAGGAAACCAGGATGGATGAACACAGAACTTAAACACATGCTAAAAAGAAAGAAAGAAATGTTTATTAAATGGAAAGAGGGAGGCATATCTAAAGAAGATTATAATGCAGTCTGCAGTTCCTGCAGGGCACGTATCAGGGTAGCTAAAGCTGACAATGAATTAAGGCTTGCAAGAGATGTCAAAAGCAATAAAAAAGGATTTTGGGGGTATGTCAAAAGTAAAAGAAAAGTCAAAGATGCTATAGGATTTTTACAGGATGAAAATGGAGAAATGGTAAGAGAGGATGTTGAGAAGTCCGAACTTTTTAATTCCTATTTTGCATCTGTTTTCTCTCAGAAAGAAAATGTAACATCAACTGATCTTCACTGTCCTTTTAAAGGAATAGAGGAATCCAAGTTATCTGTAAACAGAAAGATTGTGAGGGAATATTTAGCTAACATAAATGAGTTCAAGTCTCCAGGTCCAGATGAATTACACCCCAGAGTACTGAAGGAGATCGTAGAAGAAATTTTAGAACCACTCTCCATAATCTTTGAAAATTCTTGGAGAACAGGAGAAGTCCCAGAAGACTGGAGAAGAGCAAATGTTGTTCCTATCTTCAAAAAGGGGAAGAAGGTGGACCCAGGGAACTATAGGCCGGTGAGTCTGACTTCTATACCAGGAAAGATCTTTGAACAAATTATTAAACAACATGTATGTAAGTACATGGATAAGAATGAAGTGATTAACCAGAGTCAGCATGGGTTTGTAACTAACAAGTCATGTCAGACTAACTTAATTTCCTTCTATGACAGAATCACTGACTGGGTGGATCAGGGAAATGCTGTAGATATAGTATATCTTGACTTCAGCAAAGCATTTGACAAAGTATCTCACACCATCCTTATTGAAAAAATGACCAAGTATGCAATGGACCAGGCAACTGTTAGGTGGATTCATAACTGGCTTAGTGATCGGACTCAAAGGGTGGTTGTAAATGGCTTCACATCCAGCTGGATGAATGTCTCAAGTGGGGTACCACAGGGCTCCGTCCTGGGACCTGTATTGTTCAACATCTTTATCAATGATTTAGATGAAGGAATTGAGGGTAAACTGATTAAATTTGCTGATGACACAAAGCTAGGAGGGATAGCTAATACTAGAGAAGAGAGAGAGAGGATTCAAAAAGACCTAAATAAACTGGAGCAGTGGGCAGCAACCAACAGAATGGTTTTTAACAGGGAAAAATGCAAAGTACTACATCTGGGCAATAAAAATGAAAAAAAACATATACAGAATGGGAGGAAAAGAGCTAAGCAACAGTACATGTGAAAAAGACTTAGGTATACTAATAGATCATAGACTGAACATGAGTCAACAGTGTGATGCAGCAGCAAAAAAGGCAAATACAATTCTGGGATGTATTAACAGAAGCATACAGTCTAGATCACGTGAAGTCATTATCGGTCTTTACTCCTCTTTGGTCAGACCTCATCTGGAATACTGTGTACAGTTTTGGGCACCACATTTTAAAAAAGACATAGACAAACTGGAGCAAGTTCAGAGAAGAGTGACCAGAATGGTGACTGGTCTGCAAACCATGTCCTATGAGGAACGGTTGCAGGATTTGGGAATGTTTAGCTTGCAAAAAAGAAGACTGAGAGGAGACTTAATAGCTGTCTACAAATATGTCAAGGGCTGTCACATTGTAGAAGGATCATCTTTATTCTCATTTGCACAAGGAAAGACTAGAAGCAATGGGATGAAACTAAATGGGAGGAGACACAGATTAGATATTAGAAAAAACTTTTTGACAGTTAGGGTGATTAATGAGTGGAACAGGCTGCCACGAGAGGTGGTGAGTTCCCCTTCAATGGACGTCTTCAAACAGAGGCTGGACAGACATCTGTCTGAGATGATCTAGTGAATCCTGCTTTGAGCAGGGGGTTGGACCAGATGACCCAGGAGGTCCCTTCCAACTCTACCATTCTATGATTCTATGATTCTATGAAATGAGTCAAGAGGAGAAAGCTTGTAGCGATACCCAAATATTGGAGCAGCCACGGTCACGTGAAGGCGATGGTGGGAAAGTGCAATTACTGTCGCAAGAGGTTGATGATAATGATGAGACACAGTTGCCAGAAAGACAGGAGGTGGACCAGGGTGCGAGGTGGTGGATGATATAGTAACTGACCCAACCTGGCAGGAGGACATGCAGAGCGAGGACAGCAGCACACAGGGGGAGGGAGGCGTAGCACCACAACAGGCAGGAAAAAGTAGTGTGGTGGTTGAAGACACAAGGCGGGAAAGCATTCCTCATAATGCCAACACGACAGAAGTTACCAGTACAACTGTTAGATCTTCCTGAATCTGGTTCTTTTTTAAAGACTCTGCAGATAAGCCCAAAAAGGCCATTTACACCACCTGCCAGGCCAGCATCAGCAGGGGTAGCAAAACTACCAGCCTGACCACCACCAGCATGATCACGCACATGACAGCAAAGCACCCGACTAAGTGGGCGGGACCCCAGGGTCTAGCAATAGTGTCTGTGGGTGACACCACTGCTTGTTCCACTGTTGTGCATGCACGCCAATCCCCTGTCCATGGCACATGCCCTGCACCTGTCGTTGAACACTCTCAACTAGCACCATCAGCAAGCATGTGTACCACAACATTAGACGTGCCCTCAACAACGCAGCTACTGGGAAAGTAAACCTAACCATGGACACATGGACAAGTGCTTGTGGGAAGGGATGATACATCTCGCTGATGGCACACTGGGTTAGTATAGTAGAAGCCGGGACCCAGTCAGACCTTGAGACGGAACACATCCTCCCGACACTGAGGATTGTCGGCCCTGGGTCAATCAGCGTTGCCCCCCACATTAAACAGCTCCTGCAACTCCTCCTCTTCCTCTTCAGCCTCCATCTCCGAAATGACCACATCAGTCACAAGCTGGAAGCACTGCAGCACTGTCTTGGCCAAGCTGCAACAGGCTGTGCTGAAGTTAATATGCTTAGGTGACAAACCACACAATGCTAAAGAGTTGTGGACAGCTCTGAAAGAGCAGGCAGATCTGTGGCTGACACTACTGAACCTACAGCCAGGCATGGTCATGTGTGACAATGGCTGGAACCTGGTGGCGGCTCTGAGGCGAGGCGAGCTCACACACACACTATGCCTGGCCCATGTGTTTAACCTCGTGGTTCAGCGGTTTCTCAGATCCTACCTGGATCTGCCAGATCTTCTTGTCAAAGTACGCCACCTGTGTGCCCATTTTAGAAAGTCAACTACAGCTTCCGCTGCCCTTTCTGTGCTTCAGCAACATTTGCAGCTTCCAGCTCACCAACTATTCTGCGATGTCCCCACGCATTGGAACTCTACATTGCAGATGTTGGGAACGATTTGTGAGCAGAAGAGGGCAGTTGTTGACTACCAGCATCAACACTGCTGTCGGTATTCAGGTCAGACTCCACACATAAAACCTCAAGAATGGACATGGATGTCAGATATATTTACCATCCTCCAAAACTTTGAGGACTCCACCAAGATGGTGAGCGGCGATGATGCCATAATTAGCATCACCATCCCGATTCTCTGTCTTCTGAAATGATCTCTGCTTACAATTAAAGAGGATGCATTGCTGGCGGATAAGATAGTGCAGGGAACCATACAGGATGATTCCACACAGCCTAGCCTCATCTCATCCCAACTTGGATTGGGTTGCAATGAGGAAAAAGGAAGAGGAGGAAGAACAGGAGCTAGTTTCCGGCGCTATAGAGGGTACTACCTGCACAACTGTCATACTGTCTGTTTAGCGTGGATGGCCTGAGGACAGGAAGGAGGAGGAAGAGGAGGAGGATGAGGAGTAGAGCATGGTCAGTCGTCCTCTTGATGTGGACATGTGAGTCTTCCCTTGCAGTCTGCCATACATGGCTGAGTTTATGTTACCCTGCCTTTCCTGTGACCCTCGCGTTGTGCAAATTTTGGGTGACAGTCATTATTGGTTACACATCTAGACCCACGCTACAAGGAGAACTTTCTGTTTCTTATTCCCGCGCGGGACAGGCCTAATAGAATGGGGCAGTACAAGAAGCCCCTTGTTGTGGAATTATTTAAAAAAATTCCCATCTGAAAACGCTGGCCGCAGAGGTCACAGTTCGTTGGACAACCAAGGAGTGCAGGCGACAGAGACACAAATGCAATCCAGCAGTGGCAGAGGAACACTGTCAAAGTTCTGGGAGAGTTTTCTCAGACCCTCCCATCGCACAAGCCCTGATGCTCGGGGTACTCTCCCAAGGAGGGAAAAGTTGCGGGAGATGCTGAGGGATTACCTTGCCGACCGTACCAACGTCCTCCGTGAATCCTCTGTGCCTTATAATTATTGGTTATTCAAGCTGGATAGGAATGAACTGGCTTAGTGGTCTTGGCCTGTCCTGCCGCTAGCATTTTGTCGGAGCGGGTTTTTAGTGCAGCCAGTGGAATTACAACCGATAGGTGCATTCGCCTGCCAGCTGAAAATGCTGACAGGCTGACTCTTATAAAAATGAGCAAGGGCTGGATTGGGCCAGACTTCTCAACACCACCGAATGATAGCAACGTAACAAACTCAAATACAGTGTCTTTTTTTTGCGAGGTATAACTCTATTCCCATGCACCTCTGTCTTCACACCCACACATGGGTATACGCTTCCTGATTTTGTCTATTTGCTCTTGTCCTCCTCCTTCTCCACATCCTCATCCTCCACCACAATATCATCACCATATGTACCATATCAACATATTTACGTCTCTTGCAAGGGACATTGGAGTTCCTCCAAATTTTGTTTCACTGCATAGGCAAATAGTATGGGAGACCCACTTCCTAATAATGAGAACATTGTTTTCAGGAGGCCTTTCAACCTCTATGTCTCTTGTAAGGAGCATTGGAGTTCCTCCAAATTTTTGGCAGCCATTGCTTCACTGAATTGGCAAACATAATGTGAGAACCACTTCCTAATAATGGGAAAATTGTTTTCAGGAGGCCCTCTGACCTCTACGTCTCTTGCAAGGGGCATTGGAGTGCCCCCAAATTGTTGACACCTATTGCAGTCACTGCATAGGCAAACAATATGGAAGACCCGCTCCTTTCTAAAGGGAATATGTCGTTATTGAGGCCCACCTCCATGTGTCTTTAAATTGTTAGTGGGGTTTTTCCTAAATTTTGGCAGCCTTTGGACTCACTGCATACCCTATGACTGTATACTAGACCCTCTCCTTTCTAATGGGAACATGTCGTACTCGTTACTGTGGCCCAGCTGTATGAGTCTTTAAATTGTTAGAGGGGATTTTCCTAAATTCTGGCAGCCCTTGCAGTCACTGCATACGCAATAACAGTATAGGAGACCTACTCTTTAATAATGGATACAACAAAGCATAGCCAGCTGATGGCTCTCTAAAAATAGCGAGGGCCGACTGTCAGCCCTTTAAGAATAGTAAAGGCCGCCTGATGGCCCTTTAAAATAGGCTTAGTGACTTTCAGAGTCCCTCCTTCATAAATGAAACAGGATGTGTCTGATGATATGTCACACACCACATGGCCAGATAAGGTTGTAAAATGTTAAATGACATTTCCCAGTGAATGCATTTTTCACGTTTGAAAACAATGCAAAAGTGCAAAAACGCATCAAAAATGCTACATGTAAACATAGCCCAAGGTGTGGAGGAGCATTTTTATTTCTGTATATTTATTTTTCCTTATATACAATTCATTACCCTGGAAAGGATGTTCCTTAACATATTTCCCAGGAAAATCAATTTTGGTTTTGCTTTTGTATGTTTTATCGTGAGTCGGTAAAAGTGGTGTAATACCTCTGATAACATTGTTGACAGTAGTGACCTGGGAGTTAGAAGTGCTTCCAGGGGTCTTCCCCATGCTGTTCCCATGTCATTTTAGCACTGTTCCCATCGATTTGGGCAATTTTAAGTCCTTCTATATATTGCCGGTGGGAGCCGCCGGAAAAATGCTCGAGTTTCCCATAGACTTACATTGGGCTACTCAGACCAAGCACTCGACCATTCCAGTTTGCTCGACTCGAACAACGAGTACCCAAGCATTTCAGAGCTCGCTCATCACTAATAAACATATATAACAATTACTAATCCCATCTTCAACTTGACATCTTCATCACCCAGCCAACCCCTACATTCCCCCACTTCAGAACTTGGTTGTCCCCAACCATTCTACTTATATTAACACTCTATTAAAACACACATTTTTTTTAACTTATCCAAACCCCAACTTTTCTTCTTCCATGAACGATGTCCCGATCTCTTAGAACATGGTTGGCTATCTCCGAATAGCCCAACTGTAGTGTCCTTTTAACAGTCTCCTTGGCAGCTGGGCAACAGGCCTCCAGGTGGTATAACGCTGCAAGTGGTAACGGCCACTCAGGGAAAACAGGAACACTGGACAGTAGAAGTAGAGCCTTGTTGCTCAGTCTGTCCTCAAAATCAGCCACATGGGACAGATGCAGGGGAGCAACAACAAAGAGATTCACTTCCTTAGCCTCTTAAAGTAGTCATCCTGAATTAACTGGACAGTGTGGACACAGATGTTTGGAGATGGAGGGCGATCCCACCTCCATAGGGCATCGGTATCTCTGTCTCGCCTTGTCTACATCTTGGACATCAGTCCCGGTCATTACCACGTTGGTAGCGTTGTTAAAATAGACTCTTGAAATGGCCACTGGGGGTGCTGCAGCTGCTGACACTCATGGGATTGAGTAGAGGCCAGAGAGAAACTTTCCGATTCCTTGGTCTGGGTGCCCTCTGCATGGTACTAGACGGTTTCTGGGTGTCGGAGGGCTGGCTCATGGGCTGGTTAGACGGGGGTAGGTGTTGCCGCTGATGACACTGTGTCTGCTCGAATGCCACTTCCCCTTCCCAGTGAGCGGTCTCCTCAGCCGAGGAGAGGTGCGTGACACCCACCGCGTACCAGCCCTTCCTACACTAGACCTTCATAAAGTTCACTTTTTCTCCGACATGTAAGCTATGCAGGCGGTACGGCAAGGTGTCTCTCTTTATCATAGCCACAGTGCGGTTCACATATATGTCATCGCCTGTTCCTTGTTCTTTTATAAAGCCAAATCCTCTTATCATGTTGAAAACCATCACCCTCCCCTCGGTGCACTGCTCCTTGAACAGAGCCCGCCTCGGGCCCAACAACCATTCCCATGCAAGTGCATCAGCCTGCTTGCGCTCCTCCACCACGTCCAGTAGCTCCCTCAGCCAGTGGAAGCTGAGGGGAGAAGACCCCAGGCATATAGGGGGTCCCATCACCCATGGTCCTAGTCAACCTCATCGTGTGTGGACCATGGTGGAGATTCGAGTGCTGGCAGCAAAATAGGAGCAGGCCAATTGGTAGGGGCAGGCCACAGAGTGGGGACCAGCCGGGTAATGGGAGCTCTCAGGGGAAGCAAGGTGGGAAGGAGAAGTTCTTCTTCCTCTTCGGCCATCTGAGGGGATACAGACAGCTCAGGGGGAGTGCACCGACCTGACTCGCTGATCCACTCCAATGGCAGCATCTTGTCTTCCCCATCCATCTGGGACCAGTATGTCATGCTGGTGTCATGCTGGACCAGACCAAGCTCCGGTCACGGTATGGCCTCCCAGCGTGCAGCTGCCAACATGGGGACTTCTTCCCCTCCTCCAGTAAAACGTTTCCAGCTGCTTCCCCCAGGGTTGTCAAATAGATGAATTCCTCATCCCAGGGTACAGTCCATGTCCTCTGATCCCTTAGTATAGCACACGATGTGGCTAATTTTTCTCTGTAGCAGCTCCCTCAACACATCCACACGCTCATTGTACTGGAAGGAGAATGGCACCGGCAAGTCACTTCCGGTCTCCGGCTCAATAAACCCCGCCTTTCAGACGGTCGCACCATTGACGCGGACGACATCTCCACAGTCACGCCTCTGATCTCCGCCTCTTGCCGTGCCGCCTGATCTCATCGTCTCTTACCAGGTGAGGCCTCTCTCCTTCTGGTACACCCTTTCTTCTATATGGCTCCACATCTCTTGGGCTGGGACTTGTTTCTGGAACACCCCGTGAAGGATGGTCGTCGGGTGGGCCGTACTCGCCATTTTTGCGCCTTTGGTCTCTTACTACGCCTACAATGGGCCGAACTTCTTCTTCATGGACACGCGGTAGTCGCCATCTTGGGAACTACGTTGCTGTTTGCCATTTTGGGAAACACACATCCACCATTCTGGCAATTATGTCAAGATTCTTCTTTAAAGTACTGAATTTTTCTTTTCAGTCACTTAACTTCCAGCCATTCACCATTCTGGCATCACCATCCACCATTCTGGCATTTTTCATCTTTTTCTTTACCTGTACGGTACTTGTTTCTTTCTTTTTCCTTTGTTTCCCCACTTTCTACATTTTCTTCTGTTTATTTACTTTTCAGGGGCTGATACTCTGCTTTCAGCACCACTTGTAGAGGGGAGCACTCAGGGCCCCTAGCATCACGCTGTGTGCTGGAACTATCTTTTCTTCGCCCACTGCCCCCTCTACTATTAAGGACTGAGGCCAGAGTGTGTGCTGCATTGGAGGATTTGCTGTACTCACTGTTACACCATTCATGGAACCAACACCGACTTCAAGCAAGACCCTTGGTAATGAACCTTTCCAGTGTTTGCTCTCGTCCCTTCCTGAGACCCAACATAATCCACTTCTTCTGCAACCCAGCTGAGAATCTCCCTTCTTGGGAAATAGAGGCCTCGCCTTGAGCACCTCTGTCAGGCCATGAGCCTAGGACTGTGCCAGCGTCCAGATTCCATCTCAAATGTTTCCTCCTTCTGTTCTGATAGTTTGCACTAGTAAAACACTTCTTCACTGCTGATGAAGTCTGCTTTCCTATCTGCTCAGTCTTTCTCCATACTACTTCTCTCTCTCTCTGTACATGGGACAGAACCTAAACCACTCCTGTGCAATCCGGTCTTGAACCCAGAAAATGGAGTGGCCTGTCACAGGCCTCCCCTAATGGCAGTCTCATTCTGCCTAATGCTCCTCACTACTCATTCTCCCCCAACTGTCTGCAACCCGGAAATGATTTTCTATAAAACCATCCTAAACCCCTCCCAGCTAATGATGTAACCCCTGTATTAACTACCTAGTGTCTAAGCAATGTAGTGTACTAAATCCCTATCTCTATTGTATGGTTTCCCCTTCTGGGCAGACATCCCGTATCCCAGGGATGGCATTAGACAAAGCCTATAGGAGAACCAGCATACACTAATCTGCCATAGAGATTTCACACAAGCAACACTTTTATCACATAATTAACCATAAACACATATAACAATTATTAACCCCATCTTCAACTCAACATCTTCATCACCCCCAGCCCCCTACACCACCATTACCAAGGACCTCGTTTTCCTTTTTGCTCTGATCTGCAGCAGTCATTCCTCACAGAAAACATTGTCATCATCACAATGAGTACCTGCCTCATTTTGTAGGTGTACCTGGGATAACGCAGTGCTCTCCACATTCACCTGCTCTGATCTCCCTCCACACTTTTTGCATATGAGATTGTCTCTTGATTCACAACAGCCTCTGGGCAGCAACCAAGATGTAGAACTTGCTGTTCTCCCTACATCCCTTGTCAAATCAATGTCAGGGTTTGCTGTGATATAAACATTGAGGAATGAATACAGTGCTCATGTGCTGATGGAGAGTCATAGTTTTTAGTCAATTTGTATACAAAGGGACACAGCTCATGGTCCTTCTCCAGAAACTGCACTCTGCAATTATACTTCCGTCTGACACCATGCAGAGAAAAATTCCCACACAGGGAACACCCGCTCATGGTCACTAGAGATGAGCGAACATTTCTATATTCAGTTTGCAAATGTTCGCCGAATATTTAAACATTCGCCAAATGTTCTCGAAATTTTCCGAATGCCATAGGATTCAATGGGTGCCAAAAAAACGCATACACAACACCTTAAAATGGGCTCAAAAGCTGCCAAAACACATGAAATTAGGGGTAGATACCTGGAAAGTGCCATCAATAGACCCAGAGTACAAGTACTACAGGGTGGGCCATTTATATGGATGCACCTAAATAAAATGGGAATCGTTGGTGATATCAACTTCCTGTTTGTGGCACATTAGTATATGGGAGGGGGAAAACTTTTCCAGATGGGTGGTGAACATGGCGGCCATTTTGAAGTCGGCCATTTTGGATCCAACTTTATTTTTTTCAATGGGAAGAGGGTCATGTGACACATCAAACTTATTGAGAATTTCATAAGAAAAACAATGGTGTGCTTGGTTTTAACGTAACTTTATTCTTTCATGAGTTATTTACAAGTTTATGACCACTTATAAAATGTGTTCAAAGTGCTGCCCATTGTGTTGGATTGTCAATGCAACCCTCTTCTCCCACTCTTGACACACTGATAGCAACACCGCAGAAGAAATGCCAGCACAGGCTTCCGGGATCCATTGTTTCAGATGCTGCACATCTCGTATCTTCACAGCATAGACAATTGCCTTCAGATGACCCCAAAGATAAAAGTCTAAGGGGGTCAGATCGGGAGACCTTGGTGGCCATTCAACTGACCCACGATGACCAATCCACTTTCCAGGAAACTGTTCGGACCTGACACCCATAATGTGGTGGTGACACCATCTTGTTGGAAAAACTCAGAGAACGTGCCATCTTCAGTGCATAAAGAGGGCAACACATCATCATGGAGAAATTTCAGATATCCAGTGGCATTGAGATTTTCATTGATGAAGAATGGCCCCACTATCTTTGTACCCCATATACCACAGCATACCATCAATTTTTGTGTTCCACCAGTCTTGGAGGGATCTCTCCACTGTGGGTTAGTGTCAGACCAATAGCGACGGTTTTGCTTGTTAACTTCACCATTCACAAAAAAGTTTGCTTCATCACTGAACATAATGTTCTGTGTAAACTAAGGGTCCTGTTCCAATTTTTGTTTTGCCCATTCTGCAAATTCAGTGCGCCCCGATCTGGTCATCCTCGTTGAGATGCTGCAGCAGCTGGATTTTGTGAGGGTGTCATTTGTGAGTAGCTAATATCCACTGAAGGGATGTTGGACAAATGCCACTCTCCAGTGACATGCGGCGAGAGCTACGCTGTGGGTTCTTGCTGAATGAAGCTAGGACAGCCACTGATGTTTCTTCATTAGTAACAGTTTTTTTGCGTCCACATTTTGGCAAATCCAACACAGAACCTGTTTCATGAAATTTGGCAAGCAGTTTGCTAACTGTAGCATGGGAGATGGGTGGTCTCGTAGGGTGTCTTGCATTGAAATCTGCCACCCAGGTACTGCGTTCACCAGACATCAACACAATTTCTATCCGCTCCTCACGTGTTAACCTCTGTCATTCCCATGTCAATGGCTGTAAACAAAGAGAAACTTGTAAATAACTCATGAAAGAATAAAGTTACGTTAAAACCAAGCACACCATTGTTTTTTTTATAAGATTCTCAATAAGTGTGATGGGTCACATGACCCTCTTCCCATTGAAAAAAATAAAGTTGGATCCAAAATGGCTGACTTCAAAATGGCCACCATGGTCACCACTCATTTGGAAAAGTTTTCCCCCCTTCCATATACTAATGTGCCACAAACAGGAAATTGATATCACCAACCATTCCCATTCCCATTTTATTTAGGTGTATCCATATAAATGGCCCACCCTGTATAATTATTATTACTATTACAGCGACATTTATTCCGGGGTGCTTTACATGTCAAAAGGGGTCACCGAATGGTAAAAGAGGGGAGAGGACCCTGTCCACGAGGGCGCACAATCTACAAGGGATGGGTGAGGATACAGTAGGTCAGGGTACAGCTTGTCGTGAAGTGGTATGCTGGAGCGAGGCCTACCGCAGATTGTACGCTTGTCACAAGAAGTGGGTCTTCAGCTTTCTTTTCAAGGTTTCCATGGTAGGCGAGATTCTGATGTGTTGGGGTACAGAGTTACACAGTAGGGGGAATGCACGGAACAAATCTGCTGAGAGACTAAATCACAGTAAGCTTCCAGGAGCTCACAACTGAGCAGATTAACCCCTGCACTCATTAATATGAAGGCAAAAGGCTTCTAATTACTGCAGGAGTGGGAAGAATCAGACGCTGCGGTCTTCTGGTTTCTCTCTGTCACAGTAAATCCGTAACACAATGTTCACAAGGTAGACAACAGCAGTGGTTGGTCTCCTAGATATTCAGCTAACTCCTTTATAATGATAGAGGCCACCATCTCCTTAGCTTGCTGCTGGTACTTTTCTGTGGGAATGAGCTTGTCTCCAACCAGCCAGGAATTTTTCCAGTGAATTATGGCATGCCATGGTAATAGCACTGCACCCAGTACCAGAAGCGAAGCCAGCCACAATTTCCTTCCCAGGAATTTAATTTGGTAGACTGAGTGGCTGCCTAAACATTAGTTTCTCATAAAGGAGCTGAAAACAATGAGTGGAAGTAGCTGCAAGTTTCTCCAGCATGTTAGATATCAGAGCCAGGAGAACAGAGAGAGCAGCTCGGTGGTTCAGTGGTTCAGGATTTGAACCCAGTGCTGGAGTTCTGGGTTCAAATCCTTCCAAGTACAACATCTGAAAGTAGTTTGTATGTTCTCCCCTTGTTTGTGGGGGTTTCCTCCAGGTTCTCCAGTTTCCTCTTCAGTCAAAAATCAGCCATACAGGAGTGTTCACAGTTCAAAAAAATTAGGGCCTGACTCAACCATTTCCATGGCCAACAGATTGGAGATGGTGTAGGATGAAACAATCTTTTACATGACGACAACTGTGGAACCGAGGGCTGGCTGCGGTGCTGAGAGAGGGCGGAGTATAGTGAAACAGACAAACTGCAAGACCGTGAGTGAGGTGCAGGCACAGATGTTACGGTGGATTGAAAAACATGTGGTGTGCTTGGTGAAACAAACACAGCAGGCATGTCCTCTTCCATTACAGCTGACGGGCTCTCACTCAGCTTATTGGAGAGAACCGGAGGTTCTGCGGTGGGAGACCTGCGTGACAATACTTGACACGGTAACAGAGAATGAGGAAGAAGCAGCGGATGTGGTTGATGGGGCAGCTGATAGTTGTTGAGGTCCACTTGTCCGCATTTCAGTGCGATGAGATTCCCAGCGTAACGCATGTTGTTTGCACATGTAAAGTTTCATGCATATAGTAGTCACATTTTTGCAGTTTTTCCCTCTACTGAGATTTATCACAAAGTTTGCAGATAATGTGCGCTGGCTCATCCTTTGCGGTCTCAAAAAAGGCCCAGGCTAGGCAACCCTTGCCGCCCCTGCGAGCTGCAGACCACGACCATTGCTGGTCACTGCCACGGTTGTGGGTAAGGATGCAGTGCTCCTCTTGATTGCATCACTCCATGTCTGCGCCACAGGATTCAACGGAACCTCCTCATCTTCCTCCTCCTCCACTTCCTCAGATGAGCTACTCAGCTGCATGCCTCTGGGTTCACACCAAGTTGGATGTACAACCTCATCATCATCCAATGTGTTATCCCATTCCTCGCCCTCAAAGTCACCCTCCTCCACTTCTTGCCCTGACAGCACAGTACAGTCGAGGGTCAGGAAGTTGCTCGGACCCAACTTTTTTTTTCCCCCTGTGTGCAGAGTGAGAACAATATCTGCCCCAAACAATTTTAAGCAGTGATGTAGCCTGCTTTATATACCAATTTTGAGTTTATAATTTCTGCGTACCCCTGTATGGAGAACAATATCTGCCCCAAACAATTTTTAGCTGAGATGTAGTCTGCTTTATATACCAATTTTGAGTTTATCATGTCTGTGTACCCCTGTATGGAGAACAATATCTGCCCAAAATAATTTGAAGTGGAGGTGTAGCCTGCTTTATATACCAATTTTAAGTTTATAATGTCTGTGTACCCCTGTATGGAGAACAATATCTGCACTAAAAAATACATTTCACTAGAGTATAACTATTGTAAAGGAGACCAAAACCTCTTCCACTACAGCCAACCCAGCAGATGGAGACCCAATCAGGACTGCTCACATTTACAAAAATTAAGGCCTAACACCACTGAAGTGGCATCAATTTCACTAGAGTATAAGTAGTATAATGGGGACTGACACCTCTTCCACTACAGCCAACCTAGTAGATGGAGACTGAATCAGGATTCTCCACATTTCAAAAGATTTGTGGCAGACATCAGCAAAGTGGCATCAATTTCAGTACAGTATTAATTGTAAAATTAGGAACGACACCTCTTCCCCTACAGCCAACCCAGGAGATGGAGACCCAGTCAGGATTCTCAATATTTCAAAAAAATAGGGCCTAAAACCTGCAGCATTAGCAAGAGCAGACACAAAAACCATATCACAGACTGCAATTCCGCAAGATCAATGCAGCACACTAAAAACTACAACATTGTCTAATCTTTACAGTCTGTGATTGGGGTGCAAAAGTCTTTGGAGATCCATGACTTGTTCATCTTGATGAAAGTTAGGTTGTCTATGTGACAGGGTGTGAGACGGAGCAGGCACAGACAGCAGGCCAATGAACAATCCCACAACCTTTATTGGGACTAGGAGAATATAACACCAAACCTAGCTGTAGCTCCTTAGAGTCAGTAACACAGAAAGGGACAAATCCGGACAAATCCAATGCCAAGTACAATGCAACTATAGTCTCAGTCCTCAAATCCTGCAGGGTGGCGAGAGATCACAATCCCACGTGGCAACTGATTCCCAATGTCCAATAGTCCAACGGATCTTCAATAGTCCATACACGGCACCAGGATCTGACCACAACACAGGTCCTAGCCCTTCACACAGCATAGCATCAACTAACTAAAAAACATGTGTCTTATTGTTCTCCTTCTCTTGGGATCAGCCCCCAGGTTGGGTAGAGATACACACACCCCACCCCCTTAAATATTTACTACAGGTAACTGGAAGAATGAAGAATCTTCTAGAACTCCAGTCTCCAGCAGGTCTGCAGAGTTGTGTATTTAAGGGAAGCCCCATGCAGGGAGGAACAAAGACACTAGATGCAGGACAGAAAATGCTAATATAAGCCTAAGTCCAGTATGGTCCATGAAAACAGGCTGAGGTGGGGGACACTCTGTTACAACCCCTTCCCCTCTCAATTTGTGTACAGACTAGTGACCTCAACAGGTCGCTTGTCAAGTACACGTAGACATGGCAGTCAGGACTCATGGCCCCTCCTGTCTGGACAATCTATCAGCATTTTGGTGCTGGTTCTCTTTTGGATATCATACAATAAAGTTACAGGGCTGATGGTCCAGTTCCATTTTGCATCCTCTGACTTAAACGCTGATTCTTGCACCCACAAATAGGCACTGTAAATCTCCCACATCATTTCCTAGGAAAATATTTGCAGGCAGGCCACTCATCACCCCAACCACACATTGCTTGACTCCAAAGCCAAAGTCCAGTTCTACGTTTGCTTTTGGGATATTCCTCCATTGGCCTCCAGCTAATTCAATGGTAATCCCAGGTCCTTGGTGTATCGCCTCCGGCCGAACCACTCTGGGATAAGCTATGGTGAGAAATGCCCCAGAGTCACAAAACCCAAGAACTCCCCAACCGTCCAGCATGACCTCTTGTAAATGCTTTCTTTGATTATTAGAGGAACTCGTGGCTGTGGCCCGCACCCCTTAAACCCCTAATGGTCGAACATGGGTGTCTGAGTCATTGGGCAAGTCAACTTGGAGGGGTGACACCTCTTCCTCCATGAAATTTGGCTTTAAATAATTTATAGGCCGATTTGGTGTAGGGTTATTCCTCAACTGACCATGAGGGCAGGTATCTTGCAGATGCCCAGGCTGCCCACATCGGTAACATTTGCGCTGTGTCACACTCCTTCCCATTTGCATTCTGGGGAAGGAGGAAAGGGAACCTGGGGGCTGATATTTCTGTGAAGGTACATAAGGTGGTTGTTGGGGTTGAGGACGATTCCTCCACTTGGTAGCTGAGCATGTGGCCTGCAGATGCCCGGGATGCCCACAGCCTTAACACATAACACCTGCACTCTACTACATTCCCTCCTTGTCGCATTCCAGAGGATGAGGTAGGACTAGCTGGAAGGTGATTCACATGGGTATCAACATGAGGTGGTGGTCTAGTTAGACAGCGAACCTTGGGGACTGAAGTGTTGGTAGTTTTTTCTCCATCCACCAGCAGATTTTTCCACTGAGGCTTGATGGTGAGAACCTCATCAGCTAAAGTGGCAACTTGTTCTACTGTCGCTGGTTTTCTTTCACGCACCCATTCCCTGATTTCAGAGGGGCATTTGACAAAGAACTGTTCTTTTAGGATAACCTGGAGGATGGTCTCCCAAGTTAAGGCTCCCTCTCCTTCCAGCCAGCGATGACACACCTGTTTGATCCTATGGGCATACATTTTAAAAGAGCCTTCTCCATTACAGGCTAAACAGCGGAACTGAGTCCTGCAAGTGTCTGGAATAACCGCATAATGTTCCAGGATGGTTTCCTTAATATCCTCATACTCACGATTCCAATGTCGGTCCATAGCTCGATACACTTCCGCAGCTCCACCCTCTAAGAGCCCCACCAGATGTCTGACCCGCTCCATTTCTGGAACTTCCATTAACTGACATTGATGTTCAGAGTCTTGGAAGAATCCCTCAATGTCCCCTGAAGCCTCATTAAATGGCTTAAAGTCCTTATGGGACACTCTTGGAGTTTCCCTCATGGTGGGTGTGGTGATTAATGTCTGACTGAATCCACAGTGAGCTGCCTTTCATGGGCTCTTCGAATGGCCTCCCTTTAATCTTTTATGGTGGCTTCACCCCCAAGCTATGCCATCTCCTCCTCATACCACACAACCCACTGACTTTTCGGGGCATTTACCTTCAATTTATTTGGGAATCCACCTTCAGTGCCATCTTGAAGGCTGGCTCTTTCCAAAGCCTCAATAAGTTGCTCTTTTGATAGTCCTTTGTAACTGACCCCTAATTCACGGGCCTTTGCTTGATGATTCCCCACAGTCCAATTCCTGTATCCTGTGGTTCTGGCTCCATTGATTGCTGGGCCGGTATTATCCATTCCCTCTGCTCTGATTCCTCCGCTGCCAACCAGTTTGTGACGGAGCATGCACAGACTGTAGGCCGATGAACAATCCCACAACCTTTATTGGGAGCAAGGGGGTGCTGGAAAGCAAAAAGAAAACAATCAAATGGTCCATCATAGTGAAAAAGATGAAAAAACTTTATTATAAATACTGCACAGGGTGTATGAGGAGGAGGAGAGAAAAATACATACATATACATTAAAAAAATATTTTAAAAGCAGATACAAAATGTGTCAAATGCATGTATAGGACCCCTCTATGTTCATACTAGATAGAATGGGATATAGTGGTGCTGGAACATAGAGGAGGGAGACACATTACATGATAAATAGCATACTAGTGTACATATACATCAATGTCCCTCACATCATATATGGCCACCATAGGAAGTAATTACCTTAGTAGGAATGAAAAAACACCACATCAACCTGCATCAGCACGTGTTTCCCCATGAAGAAGAATGAAGAATCTTCTAGAACTCCAGTCAGTCTGCAGAGTGGTGTACTTAAGGGAAGCCCCATGCAGAGAGGAACAAAGACACCCATGCCCCCACTAGATGCAGGACAGAAAATGCTAATATATGCCTGAGTCCAGAATGGTCCATGAAAACAGGCTGAGGTGGGGGGACACTCTGTTACAGTCTACAGCCACATGGGACAGCCGGCTGCGCTTACCCGTCAGGACACCACCAGCAGCTCTGAAGTTTCCATGGGGACAGATGCCCGGAGGGTCCCAATCTGGCTTCTCCAAATGTCTCCATAGGTTCCAGGCAACCGAAGGTTCAAACCTGGCAACCCTAAATAACCTATCCATGGGGCCAGGTGATTTCATCGTCCCAACCTGGTCTCCCCAAATGTATCCATGGTCTCTCTGATGGTCAATGGAACAGATTTGTATCCTTCCAATCAGGGCCATATACCCTTAGGCTGGAATCAAGTAGAATCGAAATTATTATTATTATTATTTATTATTATATCACCATTAATTCCTTTACATATTTAAAAGGGGTATACATAGCAAACAACAAGTACAATAATTTGAACAAAAACGAGTCATCAACTGGTACAGGAGACGAGAGGACCCTACCAGCAAAATCTGTATCTCTTTGGTTGGAGACGCCATTCAATCCATCTACTGTCCTGAAGGATGTCTCTTCTTCTCCTTGTGAAGTCTTTCTGACGCCCCTTAATTCTGCTTGCAGCACTACAGACTAGAGATGAGCGGTGTTCGACTAGAACTGTTCGCCAATCTCAAATTCGAGCTGTTTTGGGCGGTGTTCGAGTTGTTCGACGAACCCGAACGATTTGCAAAAAATTCGGCTGTTCGAGGTTATGTTCGATAACTGTTCGTGCACCAAAAGCGTGTCCTGCATGTCTGGCGCTATTTAGAGCACCAATCATGCAGGGATTGTCTGCCACTCACTGTAATGCCACAGCCATGGTGGTTGTGGCATTACAGTGATTGCCCAAATCGATGGGAACAGTGATCACAGTGAAACATGAAAAGCCGGCAATTCATCAGCGGCATACACCGGTACCCGACAATTTAGAACCGAAAGAATAGAGCTTCACCCATAGATTAGATAGATAGAAACATGTCAGTCACACATATAAGAAGCACAGTGACAGTGTTGCTTACTGTACTTGTCATTTAGTGTAAAGGATTTATCAAAAAAAATAATAGTGTTTTCATGCACCGTCTCTTTAAAAAAGCCGGCCGGCAATTCAGCAGCGGTACCCGACAATTTATAACAGACAGAATAGAGCTTCACACATAGATTAGATAGATAGAAACATGTCAGTCACATATATATGAAGAACAGTGACAGTGTTGCTTACTGTACTTGTCATTTAGTGTAAAGGATTTATTAAAAAAAATAATAGTGTTTTCGTGCACTGTCTCTTTAAAAAAGCCGGCCGGCAATTCAGCATCTGTACCCGACAATTTAGAATAGAAGGAATAGAGAATCACACATAGATTAGATAGATAGAAACATGTCAGTCACATATATATGAAGTACAGTGACAGTGTTGATTACTGTACTTGTCATTTAGTGTTAAAATAAAGGATTTATTTAAAAAAAAATTGGCGTGGGGTTCCCCATAATTTTAGGCTCTAGCGGAGGTTAACCAGATGGCTGGGGCAGATGTTTGAAGCCTGGGAAGGGGGTAATACCCACGGAGCTTCCCAGGCTACTAATATCAGCCACCAGCGGAATACCTAGCCTTTACTAGCTATTAAAATGGGGGACCCCCCAAAAAAATGACGTGGGGTCCCCCCTATTTTAATAGCTAGCAAAGGCGAGGCAGACAGCTGGGGGCTGATATTAATAGCCCAGGAAGGGTTCCATGAATATTGGCCCCCTCCCAGGCTAGAAACACCAGCCGTCAGCCGTCCCAGAAATGGCGCATCCATAGGATGCGCCAATTCTGGCACTTAGCCTCGCTCTTCCCACTGCCCTGTAGCGGTGGCAGTGGGGTAATAGGGCTGGGGTTGATGTCAACTTATAATGCCAGCTGATATCAAGCCCAGGTTAGTAATGGAGAGGCGTCTATAAGACACCCCCATTACTAACCCCATAGTCAAAGTTAAAAGAAAACACAAACACCCAGAATAAAGTCCTTTAATTGAAATAAAGACACAATTCTTTATTGTTCTAAATTAAACCATACTTACCATCACGCCCATTCCAGCTGAAGCCAACGATCTCCTGCAATAAAAGAAAAATAATAAAGCAACCTCATCCTTACCTTTCCATGGTTCCCACGACAGCTTCAGCTCTGCTACATCGAGATAACAGGCTGGACCGCAGCAGAACGCTGCCATCCAGCCTGTCATCCCGCAGACACTGAGAAGCGCAGGCATGCTTGCGCTACTCAGTGTCTGGCTGTGACGGCATCCAGATGAGCCGAAGTCATGTCCAATGAACTCGGCGCACCTCATGCACGTCACTGACAGCGTGGGAGAATTCTCCTGCACTCAGCACTTCAGCGTGAGAATGCTCCCACGCTGTCAGTGACGTACATGAGTTGCGCCGAGTTCATTGGACATGAACTTGTCTCATCTTTATGCCGTCACAGCGAGACACTGAGGAGCGCAAGCATGCCTGCGCTTCTCAGTGTCCGCGGGATGACAGGCTGGATGGCAGCTTTCTGCTGCGGTCCAGCCTGTCATCTCGATGTAGCAGAGCTGAAGCTGTCGTGGGAACCATGGAAAGGTAAGGATGAGGTTGCTTAATTATTTTACTTTTATTGCAGAAGACATTGGCTTCAGCTGGAATGGGCGTGACGGTAAGTATGGTTTAATTTAGAACAATAAAGAATTGTGTGTTTATTTCAATTAAAGGACTTTTTTCTGGGTGTTGTGTTTTTTTTAAATACTTTACTAGAAATTCATGGTGGTCATGTCTAATATTGGCGTGACCCCATGAATTTCGGGCTTAGGGCCAGCTGATAATGCCAAGCTGGCCTTAACCCCTTTATTACCCAGTGAGCCACCGCACCAGGGCCCTGGATGAGTTGGGTACAGCGCCAGAAGATGGCGCTTCTATGAACGCGCCATTTTCTGGGGCGGCTGCGGACTGCAATTTGCAGCGGGTGGGGCCCAGAAAGCTTGGGTCTCCCTGCGCTGCGGATTCCAGCTCCCAGCTGCCTAGTTGTACCTGGCTGGGCACAAAAATAGGGCGAAGCCCCACGCATTTTTTTTTTTAATTATTTCATGAAATTCATGGAATAATTAAGAAAAAAAGGGCTTCCCTATATTGTTGTGTCCAACCAGGTACAAATAGGCAGCTGGTGGTTGGGGGCAGCCCGTTCCTGCCTGCTGTACCTGACTGGACACAAATATAGGGCGAAGCCCCACGTCAATTTTTTTTAAATTATTTCAGGAAATTCATGAATTTAAAAAAAAAATACGTGGAGCTTCGCCCTATTTTTGTGTCCAGCCAGGTACATCTAGGCAGCTGGGGGCTGGAATCTGCAGCGCAGGGAGGCCCAAGCTTTCTGGGCCCCACCAGCTGCAAATTGCAGTCCGCAGCCGCCCCGGAAAATGGCGCGTTCATAGAAGCGTCATCTTCTGGCGCTGTACCCAACTCATCCAGGGCCCTGGTGCGGTGGCTCACTGGGTAATAAAGGGGTTAAGGCCAGCTTGGCATTATCAGCTGGCCCTAAGCCCGAAATTCATGGGGTCACGCCAATATTAGACATGACCACCATGAATTTCTAGTAAAGTATTTAAAAAAAACACAAACACCCAGAAAAAAGTCCTTTAATTGAAATAAACACACAATTCTTTATTGTTCTAAATTAAACCATACTTACCACCACGCCCATTCCAGCTGAAGCCAACGATCTCCTGCAATAAAAGTAAAATAATAAAGCAACATCATCCTTACCTTTCCATGGTTCCCACGACAGCTTCAGCTCTGCTACATCGAGATGACAGGCTGGACCGCAGCAGAACGCTGCCATCCTGCCTGTCATCCCGCAGACACTGAGAAGCGCAGGCTTGCTTGCGCTACTCAGTGTCTGGCTGTGACGGCATCCAGATGAGCCGAGGTCATGTCCAATGAACTCAGCTCACCTCATGCACGTCACTGACAGCGTGGGAAAATTCTCACGCTGAAGCGCTGAGTGCAGGAGAATTTTCCCACGCTGTCAGTGACGTACATGAGGTGAGCCGAGTTCATTGTCGGCTCATCTGGATGCCGTCACAGTCAGACACTGAGGAGCGCAAGCATGCCTGCGCTTCTCAGTGTCTGCGGGATGACAGACTGGATGGCAGCGTTCTGCTGCGGTCCAGCCTGTCATCTCGATGTAGCAGAGCTGAAGCTGTCCTGGGAACCATGGAAAGGTAAGGATGAGGTTGCTTTATTATTTTTCTTTTATTGCAGGAGATCGTTGGCTTCAGCTGGAATGGGCGTGGTGGTAAGTATGGTTTAATTTAGAACAATAAAGAATTGTGTCTTTATTTCAATTAAAGGACTTTATTCTGGGTGTTTGTGTTTTTTTTTTAACTTTGACTATGGGGTTAGTAATGGGGGTGTCTTATAGACGCCTCTCCATTACTAACCTGGGCTTGATGTCAGCTGGCATTATAAGCTGACATCAACCCCAACCCTATTACCCCACTGCCACCGCACCAGGGCAGCGTGGAAGAGCGAGGCTAAGTGCCAGAATTGGCGAATCCTATGGATGCGCCATTTCTGGGGCGGCTGACGGCTGGTGTTTCTAGCCTGGGAGGGGGCCAATATTCATGGCTCCCTTCCTGGGCTATTAATATCAGCCCCCAGCTGTCTGCCTAGCCTTTGCTAGCTATTAAATTAGGGGGGACCCCACTAGAGATGAGCGTTGTTCTACTCGAACTGTTCGCCAATCTCAAATTCGAGCTGTTTTGGGCGGTGTTCGAGCCGGTCGGCGAACACGAACAATTTGAGAAAAATTCGGCTGTTCGAGGTTATGTTCGATAACTGTTCGTGCACCAAAATCATAACTGGATTTTTTCTCAGTAATGATGAAAATTAATGTTAATACGCAGTTTGAGTGTACAGCGGGGCGGGGGGAGGGGCAGGGGATGGATCTCTGCAGGAACAATGAAGATCTCCATTTTTTTTTCTCTTTCCCGCATTTGCAGTGGGGAGGTGCAATCTGTCAGCCTATCAGCAGCGCACACACGGAGCGAAGTGCTTTTTTCACACAAGCAAGGGCATGTGTGATTGGCAGTGTATGTCACATGTCCTTGCCCTATAAGACCAAGCCATTTTCCCCGTCGCCACCATTTTCTCACTTCTGCAGCTGCGTGTTAGACGGCACCGCTGTTGCTGTGTGCGCTATACCTTGTTAATTTCAAGCCAATTTTCGCACAAATATACAGATAGCTTGGGAGTAGGGAATAGTTGTGATTGCAGTCCTTTTAAGGACTAGGTTACAGCATTTCCTACGACTTTTATCAAGCAGGTCTGTGCTCTTAAATAGATAGGTTGTGGGAGTAAAGACTAATTGTAATTGCAGTCCTTTTCAGGACTAGGTTACATCAGTTCCTATCAGTTTTTGCCAGGCAGGTCTGTGCCAGTGCTGTGCAAGTTTTTTTCACAGCATTTGGCTGAATCTAGCAAAGCTAATCCTTTTTGGCCTATTGCAGAGTGTGTTAGTCAGTGGAGTAGCCTATCTGTGTTGCAAGATATACCACCTGTGTATAGAATACCAATTTTTTTACTGCACCTAGTGAAGTAAAATCTTTTGGGCATAGCATCATTCTATTAGTCCATCTATACTGACCTCCATCAGGTTGCAAATTAAAAATAATTTTTTTCTGCATCTAGCTCTGAAAAAATATTTGGGCTTCTAGCAGTGTGTGGGACTTGGTCTATTAGTCCATCTATACTGACCTCCATCAGGTTGCAAATTAAAAATAATTTTTTTCTTCATTTATCTCTGAAAAAATATTTGGGCTTCTAGCAGCGTGTGGGACTTGTTCTATTAGTCCATCTATACTGACCTCCATCAGGTTGCAAATTAAAAATAATTTTTTTCTGCATCTAGCTCTGAAAAAATATTTGGGCTTCTAGCAGTGTGTGGGACTTGGTCTATTAGTCCATCTATACTGACCTCCATCAGGTTGCAAATTAAAAATAATTTTTTTCTTCATTTAGCTCTGAAAAAATATTTGGGCTTCTAGCAGTGTGTGGGACTTGGTCTATTAGTCCTTCTATACTGACCTCCAGCAGGTTGCAAATTGAATATAATTTTTTTCTGCATCTAGCTCTGAAAAAATATTTGGGCTTCTAGCGGTGTGTGGGACTTGGTCTATTAGTCCATCTATACTGACCTCCATCAGGTTGCAAATTAAAAATAATTTTTTTCTTCATTTATCTCTGAAAAAATATTTGGGCTTCTAGCAGCGTGTGGGACTTGTTCTATTAGTCCATCTATACTGACCTCCATCAGGTTGCAAATTAAAAATAATTTTTTTCTGCATCTAGCTCTGAAAAAATATTTGGGCTTCTAGCAGTGTGTGGGACTTGGTCTAATAGTCCATCTATACTGACCTCCATCAGGTTGCAAATTAAAAATAATTTTTTTCTTCATTAACTCTGAAAAAATATTTGGGCTTCTAGCAGTGTGTGGGACTTGTTCTATTAGTCCTTCTATACTGACCTCCAGCAGGTTGCAAATTGAATATAATTTTTTTCTGCATCTAGCTCTGAAAAAATATTTGGGCTTCTAGCGGTGTGTGGGACTTGGTCTATTAGTCCATCTATACTGACCTCCATCAGGTTGCAAATTAAAAATAATTTTTTTCTGCATCTAGCTCTGAAAAAATATTTGGGCTTCTAGCGGTGTGTGGGACTTGGTCTATTAGTCCATCTATACTGACCTCCATCAGGTTGCAAATTAAAAATAATTTTTTTCTGCATCTAACCCAGCCAATAGTTTTGGCCTAATACCACAGTTTGGCCACTCAGCTCTGCTCCGTTACCATCCATTGTTTTTTTGTGCAAACAACTCCAGAGTTGTGAATTAGTTAACCACCAAAATGAGTGGAAAAAGGCCTGCTGCTGGTGGAAAGGGGAATAGGCGTGTTGGGAAGGGGAAAAAAGGTTGTGTCCGTGTGGTAGGTGCAGAAGAAAGACCATCTTCCAGCCAAACTAAAATGTCTACTTCTTTTAGCGGACAATGTGATAAGATCCCTTTCTTACGGCCACGCCAATCGCTACAAATTCCAGATGAGGCACAAAAACAGCAGGTGCTTCAACGGATATCAAGTGCTCCTTTAAGTGGGCTCTCCTCCACATCAACTTCAACATCACAAATACTCCAGTCCTCAAAGGTGTCACCCAAATCGCACTTGCTTCCTCACAGCTCCCAAATCTCCAGCTGCCCGTCTGAGTATGAGGTAGAACAGATGGTTGAGTCTGCAGAGCTGTTTACTCATACTATAGCCTGGGAATCAGAGGTCGACTCCAGCGCTTCTGTGAATCCAGACGAGGAAATGATCTGCACTGATGCCCAGAATCTTTATGAGTCGGATCCAGGACCAGACGCAGAAGGTTCTGACCATAATGTAGACCCTCATTCCCAAACTGTAACTCCTGTTGGTGGAGACAATGAGGAAGACGATGATAAGACTCAAATACCTGATTGGAGCGACAACTTTAGTTTTTTGTCAGGGCAGGAACAGGTTGGCTCTGAGGACGACGGGTGTGATAACGCACAGGGTGATGATGATGAGGTCGGAGATCCCACTTACTGTCAACCCACAGTCAGCCAAGAGATGAGGTCAGCAGAGGAGGTGGAGGAAGATGCTAGTGACGACGAGGTCAGGTTGCGCCTTCCTGGACAGAGACGTAGTACTGGAAGCACGTCAACAACTGCATCCTCAAACACAACTCTGCCTCTCACCACAAGTCGTGGTGGCTCTTCAGGTCGCATGGGTGCTAAGCCTTGCATAGCCTGGGCATTTTTTCAGATCGATAAAGATGACCCAACTCGTGTTATCTGTAACATTTGTCAGCAAAAGCTAAGTAGAGGCCAAAAAATACATAGTTTGAGTACTTCATGCATGAACCGGCACATGGACATGAAGCATAAGTTGCAGTGGGAAGCTCAGTGTGCTACAATGCGGCCTAGCCGGCCGGGCCAACCACCGTCTGCCATATCTTGTGCATCCGCGGCCTCTTCATCCTCTGTGACTGGGGGGACAGCAGTCACACCTGTTTTGGGGCGCAGACCTGCCACCTCTTTACCCGCAACAGCCAGCGTGATTGGCAGGTCATCATTTTCTTTGGAGGTGGTAACACCAGCTGGTCTTGAGCGCTGTCCGACATCGATAGCACCACCTTTGGATCAAGGCAACCTAACATGTCCGCCTGCATCTTCCTCACAGACCGGCAGTTTGCCGGGGACACCCTTATCAACCCCGTCTAAGCACAATAGCCAGCCCTCGGTCCCTCAGATGTGGACAAGTAAAAGACCATTTCCTCCTAGCCATGAGAAAGCTAAGAGGTTGAATTTCACCATCTGCAAGCTCTTGGCTACAGAAATGCTGCCTTTCCGCCTGGTGGACACAGAGGATTTTCGAGACCTTATGTCCGTCGCAGTGCCCCAGTACCAGATGCCCAGTCGGCACTACTTCTCAAAGAAAGGTGTGCCTGCGCTCCACCAGCATGTCGCACACAACATCACCGCTTCTTTGAGAAACTCTGTGTGTGACAGGGTGCATTTCACCACAGACACTTGGACGAGTAGGCATGGACAGGGGCGTTACATGTCGCTGACTGGGCACTGGGTAACTATGGTGACAGCAGGACAAGGGGCTGCTGTCCAAGTCTTGCCGACCCCACGAGTTGTGCGTCAATCCTCTTTATGTCAAAGTTCCTCCACTGCTTCTGCCTCCTCAACCTCCTCTCGGTCTTCCACCTGCACCCAAAGCCTGTCTGGTCATGCCACAAGCTTTCTAACTGCGCAGAAGGGATCCTGCACACCTCCTTACTATGCTGGCAGTAGGGCTCAACGTCATCAGGCGGTTTTTACGTTGAAATGTCTGGGAAATGTGAGTCACACAGCTGAGGAGTTGTGGTCAGCTCTGGAGAACCAATTTCATGAATGGTTGTCTCCACTGGACCTGAAACCAGGGAAGGCCGTGTGCGACAATGCTGCAAACCTGGGTGCGGCCCTTCGCCGGGGCAATGTCACACACGTGCCTTGTATGGCTCACGTGTTGAACCTGGTTGTCCAGCAATTTTTAGCCCACTATCCCAGACTAGATGGCCTTCTGCAGAGGGCACGGTCGCTGTGTGCTCACTTCTGCCGTTCGCATCCCGCAGCTCAGCGACTTACATCTCTACAGAAGTCGTTGGGCCTGCCACTTCACCGGCTAAAATGCGATGTGCCTACCCGGTGGAATTCAACTCTGCACATGTTGCAGCGACTGTGGCAGCACCGACAAGCCCTGGTGCAATACGTTCTGACGTATAGCCTGGGCCAACGAGATCCAGAGGTGGGGCAAATCACGCTGGAGGAGTGGTCTCAGATCAGGGACCTATGCACCCTTCTGCACAGTTTTGAAATGGCGACGAAGATGTTTAGTGCTGACGATGCCATTATCAGCATGACTATTCCGGTGATTTACATGCTGGAGCACATGTTAAACAGAATTCGGAGTCAGGTGGTGGCACAAGAGGAGGTGGAGGAAGTAGAGGAGGAGGAGTTGTATGCGGAAGGGCTAACATCTGCAAGGTCCAGACGGTCGGCAGCACCAAGGCGGCAGGCATGTGAGGGTGGGGGAGATGATTTTACCAGGGCGCATGGTAGCAGCCAAACTAGTGAGGAAGGTGCAGGAGCCCAGGAAGAAGTGGAGGACGAACTGATGGAAGACTCATCAGATGAGGGAGACCTTGATCACATTTCTGTTGTGCGAGGTTGGGGGGAGAGGACAGAGGAAGGAAGCATGATTGTTACCTCGCCACCAACACAACAGGGACTTGGTGCTCCTGGATGCGCAACACACATGAGTGCCTTCTTGCTGCACTACCTGCAACATGACCCTCGAATTGTGAGAATTAGAAATAATCCTGATTACTGGGTTGCCACACTGTTAGATCCCCGGTACAAAAGTAAATTTTCAGAAATTATTCCTGCCATAGAAAGGGATGTACGCATGCAGGAGTATCAGCAGAGACTGTTGCAGAATCTTACATGTGCTTTTCCACAAAATACCAGTGGTGCACGTAGTGAATCTCACAGTTCCAACTTGCCAACCGTGGGACCGTCAAGTGTTCAGCACTCAAACCGTAACAGAACCACAGTATCTGCTGGTAACATCAATTTTGCGGAATCATTTCACCACTTTTTTAGCCCATCCTTTGCAAGGCCACAGGAGACAAAAAGTCTGACACATAGTCAACGCCTAGAGACGATGGTACAGGAGTATCTCCAAGTAAACATTGAAGCCACGACTGTGTCACTGGACCCTTGCTCTTTTTGGGCTTCCAATCTGGATAAATGGCCGGAGCTAGCCACTTACGCCTTGGAGATCTTGTCATACCCCGCAGCCAGCGTTCTGTCTGAACGTGTGTTCAGCGCTGCTGGTGGTGTGCTGACAGATAAGCGCATGCGGCTCTCCACTGATAATGTAGACAGACTCACGTTCATAAAGATGAACAAATCATGGATCCGAAACGACTTTTCTACCCCTGTGTCATCCTGGGGAGAGTAAAAGCTTGATGATTGGTTAAAATCACCCTACCAACCATTTTAAGCTTTCAAATTACTAATCATGTTTATCTGTATCTTGACTGGAAAATAATTTGGGCTTTGTAGCAGTGTGCAGCACTGATCCTATTAGGCCATCTATAATAAGCTTCACCAGATTTAAAATTAAAAATAATTTTTAGCTGCATCTAGCCCGGAAAATAATTTTGGGGCTCCGAGATGCGCAAGACACATAAGTGCCTTCTTGCTGCACTACCTGCAGCATGACCCTCATATTGTCAGAATTCGAAGTAATCATGACTACTGGGTTGCCACACTCTTAGATCCCCCAAACTTTTCGATCAACCTTTTCATTTTAATAAAGACCAAAAAAATGGTCATTTTTGAAATTATAAGCATTAGCAGGTTGTTAGAAACTGAAATCAAACAGTTTTCAACTCAAAACTTTATTCTAGGTGATGTTACATTTTCACATAGGACCCCTTGTTCGAAAGGAGCTTCTGAACTCTCTCGTCCATTGAATTTGTCAGGTTTTGGATGGTTTCTGCTTCAATTGTTTTGCATGAGGACAGAATACCCTCCCAGAGCTGTTGCTTAGATGTGAACTGCCTCCCGCCATCATAGACACTCCTTTTAATGATGCTCCAAAGGTTCTGAATGGGGTAGAGGTCAGGGGAGCATGGGGGTCACACCATAAGTTTGTCCCCTTTTATGCCCATATCAGCCAGAGATGCAGATGTTTTATGTGCAGCATGAGATGGTGCATTATCATGCAGAAAAATGATCTTGCTGTGAAATACACGGTTCTTCTTCTTGAACCATGGCAGGAAGTGCTGTTTGAGAAAATCCACATACATTATGGAGTTCATCTTTAGCGCCTTCAGGGATCCTAAAGGGGCCGACAATCTCTCTCCCCATGATTCCAGCCCAAAACATTACTCCACCTCCTCCTTGTTGGCGCTGTAGCCGTGTTTGCGTGGGGTGTCCATCAACCAGCCATCCTCCACTCCATTCATCTGGACCATCGAGCGCTGCACGGCACTCATCCGTGAACAAAACAGTTTTGAAATCAGTCTTCATGTAATGTTTGGCCCACTGGAGCTGTTTCTGCTTGTGTGAAGTGGATAGAGGAGGTCGACAGGATGGCGTATGCACAGCTGCAAACCTCTGAAGGACCCTGCATCTTGTTGTTCGGGGGACGTTGGAGGCACAAGCAGCTTCAAAAACTTGTCTGCTGCTATGACAAGGCTTTTTTGCCGCTGCTCTTTCAACCTGACGTAATTGCCTGTAGGAAAGAGTCCTCAATTTGCCCTTATCAGCACGCACACGTGTGTACTGTGAATCAGCTACATACTTCTTGATTGCCAAGACACTTCATCCTGATCATCGCACAATGTTGATTGTAGTCATGCCTTGACCTAAACACTCCACAATTTGTTGCTTCTCAGCAGCCGACACATCCTTTTTCTTTCCCATTTTGGCAGAAAATGTAGGCTGCTTAATAATGTGAGAGAGCCTTCTTAAGTAGTCTTGCCTTTCATTGGACACACCTGCCAAACTAATTAGCACAGGTGTCTGCAATTGCTTACAGTGATATAAAGAGCCCTGACACACATCACCATCAATGAGTTTAACTGACAAACAAACAAATTCTTCCCTTATCACTCCTAAACACTTTTTGCATAATAATTTGGAACGCGGTGTACATGTGCTTTTCCACAAAACACCAGTGGTTCACGTAGTGAATCTTACAGTTCTAACTTGCCAACCGTGGTCTGTATGGAATTGTTCAATAAAGGGCCCAAAATTAAGATAACATAGATGGGAGAGGTCTCTATGAATAGGAATTCCTAAGTATTTGATACCCTGTGAGGGCCAGGCAAAGGGAAAGTTGGACTGGATGGAATCCTATATGGATTTAGGGAGGGAGACATCGAGGGCCTCAGACTTCGCTGCATTGATTTTAAAATTTTACCATGTAACAAAGTGATCTATTTCAGCCATAACAGCAGGGATGGATATATGTGATTGAGTGATATATACTAGGACATCATCAGCAAATAGAGAGCACTTGTACTCGGTGCCTCCCACCTCAATCCACCTAATATTGGGGTTATGGCGAATTGATGAGAGCAGGTGCTCCGTCACTAGGATGTATAAGAGAGGGGAAAAAAGGACATCCCTGCCTTGTCCCATTGGTGATTGTGAAAGGTGATGAAAATGTTCTGACGCACCCCCTGGGCCTTGGGACACCCGGAGCCGGACCCTTTTTGGTGGATGCTGGTGGTTGTAGTCTTCGTGGCGGCGATCCGGTTCCGTGGCTCAGGGCGGTCAAACCAGTGGCGGAACTATTTATGTGGTTTTGATGTTTAAATGTCCGACTACGCCACCCGTGGATTGCGGTCAGAGTGAACCGCCGCTACAGGGCAGACCGCTAAGGCTGGTGTTGTGGGTGCAGCAGAGCGTAGCATAACTCCCCACGGGAGGAGTATAGCCTCAGGGCAGTGTATGCGGAGGATGGGGGTGATGGTGCAGGGCAGCAGCAGTAACGACACGGAGTCAGTGATGCAGTTCAGGGCCTTTACTCACAGTTCTTATTATCCAGACCACGTCTGCAGGTAACGGCTGCCCACGTCGTACTGTGCTCACCAGGTGAGGGGCTCAGACAACTCCCAGATAACTTTGGAGCGCTTCACAGGACCCCCTTTGTGTGTCCTTTGTCTGGCCTTTCTTACCAACACTTCTGTCCGGCTGCCTCGGGCCTCCTCTTGGTAAACTTGGCGCCAGTTTCCCTGACCCTATGTGGTGCCTTCCTAGCGGGTGGAGCAAGGGGCTGCGCCACATAAAATGTCAGAGCCTCCGGTTTCTAGCTGAGGGTCGTTTCCTGCCTCCACTAGTTCGGGGACCGGTCTCCCCCTTTGGCCTGACCCCTCCACGCAGGTGGATTCGGGCGTGCGGTGGCGACTCGCCCGTCCGCACCCCTGGGATCCCTTCATTCCTCGTTCCTGGAGCCTTCTCCGCTCCTCTTCCTTCCTTCTCCCTCTTGCAGGCCTGGGCCTCTGTTACTAGGCCCGCCTCCGGAGCAGAGCTCATGCAGAGCCCCTGCTCCCTGCCACTTCTGCTCAGACTTCTCTGCACTGAACTAAGATGGTGCCCACCTTTTATACTCCCTTCTCAATGCACCCAGGAACTGCTTCCTCCCTGCTCCTGCACTGCAGGGTTCCCCTTCCTCAGTGTTCCCTCCCCCCACTCCAGCCATTGACAGGGACTGTCGTGCCCATCTCAGGGGCATATTGGTCGCCCTGCCCCACGGCAATGTGGTGTAATGCATGCAGGTGTCGGGTCCTGATCCACACTCCATCCTTATCTGAGAGTGAGATATCACACCTCTGGGTGAGGTGCAATACGTCTGTAGCAACCGAGCCCTCGGTGCTACAGTTCCATTTATCTTCAGTCTAGGTGACGTATTGTGATACAGGGCCGTGATTTTGGCTATAAAAGGGTCCCCTAGACCCCTACCCCAAGCTTTTTAAGAGAATCATATATGGCGTGCCAGGAGACTCTATGGAATGCTTTCTCAGCATCCAACGAGAGTATCTACTTACAAATTTTTAACTGCATCTAGCCCAGGAAATACTTTGTGCCTAGTAGCAGTGTCTGCTAGTCAGCGGATTATCCCGGCTGTTAAGCAAGCTACACCACCTGTAGTTTGGACACTTAATTTTTTCAAAGGAAATGCTTCGGGACCACGGGATACTCAGTGAAGAGCATCAGGAGGCACCCCAAGGCATAGGGGCTGGGACTGGCACTAGGATGCCTTGCGGTGGACAGCCGAGCTCGATCCTTATAAAAGCTTTTTAACTGCAGCAGCTTTAGTGGACGCTACTGGAGCTGGAATTACGCGGCTGCTGGCATGAGACTTGCCCTCCAATAGATCCTTGTAAATGGATTTAAAGTGTATTCATTCAAATTAGAGGGACAATTTAAATTAAAAAGCTTAGAGCTGCCTCCACCACAGGGGGGCTCTCTCGACCCACCAGCGGACAGGCACCAGTATTGGGAGAGGGGGGCTGGCCGTCAGGGTTCACCGCGGCTCTGGCACAAACCCGGCGACACGGAGGTGGCACGGGCAGGAGCGGACTGGCCGTCTCGGCTTCTCACTTTTTGGATTTTAGAAGGGCATGACATGCCTATATCTGTGTCTCCCCCTCCTTTTACTCCTCCACCTCTTTTCTTTTCGCATGACTATATGTACTTGTCACTTTTCCATGTGTTAGTTGTGTCTTCTGAGCAGTTTGTCAGCTTTTGGACACCTTTGAAGGTGTTTTCTATGTGTTTCTATGTGTTTTTGTTTGCCTGCCATTGGTTTTAACGGTGTTCGAAGGTGTTCGACGAACAGTTCGACGAACAGTTCGGCGAACACAGGGGTGTTCGACGAACCGAACCGAACTCGAACACTACGGGGGTGGCTCAACACTAGACCCCACGTCATTTTTTTGGGGGGGGTCCTCCATTTTAATAGCTAATAAAGGCTAGGTATTCAGCTGGGGGCTGATATTAGTAGCCTGGGAAGCTCCGTGGGTATTAACCCCTTCCCAGGCTTCAAACATCTGCCCCAGCTGTCTGCTTAACCTCCGCTAGAGACTAAAATTACGGGGAACCCCACGCCAATTTTTTTTAATAATAAATCCTTTATTTTAATACTAAATGACAAGTACAGTAACCAACACTATCACTGTACTTATTATATATGTGACTGACATGTTTCTATCTATCTAATCTATGTGTGAAGCTCTATTCTGTCTGTTATAAATTGTCGGGTACCGCTGCTGAATTGCCGGCCGGCTTTTTTAAAGAGACGGTGCATGAAAACACTAATATTTTTTTGACATGTTTCTATCTATCTAATCTATGTGTGAAGCTCTATTCTGTCTGTTATAAATTGTCGGGTACCGCTGCTGAATTGCCGGCCGGCTTTTTTAAAGAGACGGTGCATGAAAACACTAATATTTTTTTTGATAAATCCTTTACACTAAATGACAATTACAGTAAGCAACACTGTCACTGTACTTCATATATATGTGGCTGACATGTTTCTATCTATCTAATCTATGTGTGATTCTCTATTCCTTCTATTCTAAATTGTCGGGTACCGATGCTGAATTGCCGGCCGGCTTTTTTAAAGAGACGGTGCATGAAACACTATTATTTTTTTTAATAAATCCTTTGCAGTAAATGACAAGTACAGTAATCAACACTGTCACAGTACTTCATATATATGTGTGACTGACATGTTTCTATCTATCTAATCTATGTGTGAAGCTCTATTCTGTCTGTTATAAATTGTCGGGTACAGATGCTGAATTGCCGGCCGGCTTTTTTAAAGAGACGGTGCACGAAAACACTATTATATTTTTTAATAAATCCTGTACACTAAATGACAAGTACAGTAAGCAACACTGTCACTGTACTTCATATATATGTGACTGACATGTTTCTATCTATCTAATCTATGTGTGATGCTCTATTCCTTCATGTCTAAATTGTGGGGTACCGGTGTATGCCGCTGATGAATTGCCGGCCGGCTTTTTTAAAGAAAGCGTCTTCTGAGCAGTTTGTCAGCTTTTGGACACCTTTGAAGGTGTTTTCTATGTGTTCCTATGTGTTTTTGTTTGCCTGCCATTGGTTTTAACGGTGTTCGACGGTGTTCTAAGGTGTTCGACGAACAGTTCGACGAACAGTTCCTCGAACATCCCGGTGTTCGACGAACCGAACCGAACCCGAACACTACGGGGGTGGCTCAACACTACTACAGACATCCCTGTTTATATTTACATCTGTGTCATCAGTCACAGGTTGGGGAGAAAGGGCAGCACGCAGATCTCATTGTTTTAGCTAATCAATTTCCGTAGTTGGTATACAGTGGGCTCTTTAAATCAACATTCAGATGGCTTTTACTACAATATGTAATTAGCATATTAGCAAACATTACTGTTTCCAAGCAAAAGAGGAGATAACAATCAGGGTTATACAAATACTGGTCTGTCCTTCTTGAAATACACATACATTTACAAGTCAACAGAAACACAAATAGATAATAGTGTATTTCTTTTGGATTAACAAATCTAAACATCTGTCTTATTAAGATTATAGGCTGTATCATCACACTGTCCATACGTGAACCAGTGGAAGGCATAAGGATACATTTAGCATCAGTCAGAGTATGATATAGTTAAAAGCTTGGGAATAGCCTACATATTGGGAGGGGTTAGATCAGATAAAAAGGAGAAGCACTTCCCAGGGTGAGGCCTTAGACATTGACAGTGATTGAGAGGTTCAAATTCAGTGGAAGTAGCAGCAGCAAAGGGTCCTTTCAGTTTCAAGTCTCCAAAACAGTATAGGGACACATGTGAAGTTTCTAGCAGATCCCGGGGCGGTATTGGGCCCAGGGCCCAAAACAGGCATCGGATTCCATGGCCCTGTCTCCCCTGATTGGTAGACACCAGTTGGGTCACAGCGAGAGGGAAAGATGGTGGGCCTCAGAGAATCTGTAATGCCGGATAGAAAGTCCCTGGCACCAACAGAAGCTGTTGAGGGGGGCAGATTGGAGGAAAGAGCTGATAGTGTACTGGACAAAGGGAACAGCAACTGGAGGGGTCTCCATCTCATTCTGTATGCCACAACAACATGTAGCCAAATTGCACAGTAAAGCTGAACCTGCTAAACTGAACCTAATGTTTCCTATGTGTGCAGCTGTTTCCAGTCCCAAAGACGGGGAGGTAACAAATGCTCCCGCATGACAAATGAGTACAGAACACATCACATAGCATAACATACAAATGTCAGATTCCCATTTAGAAGAGGGGTTTCATGGTGAAGAGAAGTCAGTTCCGGCCCACAGCACCAACCCTGAGTCCCCCGTTGCCTGCATAGCACCTCAACAAATATCCAATGGTGGCATTAATTTTCTTAGTACTCAGTCAAGTGCGGAGAGCTGAGTCCTGCTCTCATTCCTTCCTGTAACATCTCGACTCCAGTCACACAGTCCAAATGGTTCGGTCTTTGCAGCCTAGAAAGTGACATTATCCATAGTCCAAAAAATAGTCATTTAAATAAAAAAATGTAACCACAAATTACTCAATAAAAAATAAAAATCTGCATAAGTCCAGTGAGTTTCAGGGTGTATACACTTATAGTAGTAATATTTATGATAATTAATTAGAAATTGAAATGTATCCTTGATAGAAGGGTTCACGCCAAACTGCTTTGGATAAGTGCACAAGTTTTTATGCTGACTAATAGAGAAATTAATACCACCAGTGACCATCCACTGGGATGCTAGGTCTGCACTCCATTGTTTCAGAAAAACATTTATTTTTTTTCTATGTATATATGGAATCCTGATTGAGGAGAGTCCGGTGAGGATTGAAGCAGAAACCTGAAAAAAAGAGGAATAAGCTTCTTGGAAATTGTGCAAGTGGTGGTAAACTGCCACACACAAAGAGTAAAAGCGATATATATTTTTATTGTTAATTTAGGATTTTTTCCTTGTTTATTTCATCCTCGTTTGCTACCCTAAATTCTTACTTCTCGGTTTGCCCTGCATGCCCCTATTATTTTTGATGCTAGTGTCACCACCACAAGAATGGCTACAAGTGCCACCATCACCACCCTCACAGCTTGCATCTCAGTCATGTCCTCCACAAATACCTCAGCCTTGTCCCAGTCCAAATACTGACTGTAGCGTCGGTGACTCTGCCTCCTGCCGTGCAGAGACGCCGTTCACCTCACCTCCGCGGTCCCGGTCCGGCGTCCTCCAGCTCACCTGCTGCTGTTGCGTGCGCTGTGCGCAGCTTCCCTGGCACTGTGCTTAGGGCGCGCACTCCCTCCCTCTTAAAGGGGCCGCGTGCGCCATCCTAAAGAGTCCCCGGCCAGTGGCCGGTGGACCACTCCTATTTAAAGCACCTCCTCCAAAATGGAGGTGCCTGTGCAAGGCTGTTGTTTGTGTGCTAACACTCTCCACAGCTCTCAGTTTCCAGTTCCCTCCAGTCTGTCTATCAGCCGTGCCCGCCAGTCTGTCTATCAGCCATGCCCGCCTGCCTATCAGCCATGCCCACCAGCCTGTCTATCAGTCGTGCCCGCTGGCTTGCCTACCCGGATCACCTGTCAGGTTACCTGATGTGCCCGCATGCTTACCTACACAGATCTCCTGTCTGGCTACCTGCCGTGCCCGCCTGCTTGCCTACCCGGATCACCCGTCAGGCTACCTGCCGTGCACATCCGCTGTACCGGTCAGTTCCTGCCATCTGACCCATGGGAGTCACCTGCTCTCACACAAAGTCAGTCGGTCAGTCCCAGAGTGGCACCTGGTCCCCCTGCCCGGTCCCTCCTTGGTTCATGGAGTTGACTGAGCCGCCATGTGGCCAGGGTTGGTCCGGGTAGGCACTTAGTCACGCCCCTCTGGTCCCTCCTTGCATCTCAGCACAGAGGTTCCACCACCTGGATCCGTAACACTGACTTTGCTCCCCCAATTATCCAGTAGTTGTTACTTGGTCTTTTTTTATTAAATAGAGTCAGGTGGGTTATACCGTCGTATTAGCACGTCATAATGTTATGATTGGTGGGATTCATCCTAAAGTTGTGCACATTTGCAGAATAATCTAGCCCAACGGACATGCAATCTGCGGCACCTGAAATGCATTGACGTTAACATGGATGTTTTACCACTCGTCCTTTGTAAAATACTTACTTGAATGAAGAATATTGCACATCCATTGGACTGGATTATCCTTTCTTTACACAGTTCCTTTGTGCACTGGCAGAGCCGCCATCCTTGCTCCGGACAATCTCACGGTGAGCTGGAAACCCCCTATTTTTATTATCATTTGCAGAATCCATGAAATATTGGTAGGTGAGTCTTGTTCTTCCCATGTCGTCTCAAACCCAAACATGTAAAATCCTGGAAAGAAGCTTTTAGGAGAAGGGCTCACCCAAAAGTGAACGTATCCATTGCTCTGATTCTTTCAAGTTCGCTGCCTTCATTTTCATTCCATTTTTTAGCAATCGGCATTGGTTCCTATATAACATCCATACTGAGATGAGGATGTCTAATTTGTGAGCTTCATAAAGCAGTAACAGATACGGCTCTTGCTTTTAGGACTGTGCATTTCTGCAATGCTAGCTTGTTTTATGTCTTTGGCGCGGCATGCTACAGTTAGAGGAAAAGACATTTATGTAACATACCTAATGTTGTAGATTAAGTCCCGCCATTTACATGGGTAATTTCAGACATTTGAGCCGGTTGCCTGGAGACTGGATAATGTCTAATGTATATTCTTATGATACAAATAATTTGTGAAAAGCTCGACAATAAAATTTGAAATCATTATAAAAACATACCTGCAAATTGAAAACTAGAATTACACAGCGGTAAACATCCATTCATCTCCAGAAGATCACAATGTCGGGAAAGAACATTTTACTACAATTTGGTTAACGGTAGAAAACTTTTGGGTTTAGAAATATTAAGGAAATATCATGTCAGGAAGTGTCTGTGTTCTTGGGTTTGTAGGAGGTTGAACAAATTAGACTTTTCTAAAGTTTTCTTGACGGGTCACAAATCTCCATATATTCTTTATAGGCCAAGGACCTGGGGAACCAATTCTGGGATCTAAAAGTAATGTGAGGAGGAAACTCAGTATGCCTAACACAGCTCTTCATCAAAAGCACCAACATTGACAGAACATGTTCTAAGCCACTACAGATCTCCCGACACTAGGGATGAGCGAACTCAAACCATAAAGTCCGGGGTTCGTACCGGACACAGTGTCCGTTATTGCACCCCGAACAAAGACTATCAGAAGTCCCGTTTAATGTTTGATTTCGGATGCCAAATAAAGTTTGTTGAAACGCTGCAGCGCTGCCAATCAGCAAGCTTTTAGGCAGTGGGCACTTTTGGAGCCATAACAGCCATTCCAAGTATTGATAAGGCTGTGATTGGCCGGCGCACCACATGACCCCGCCTGTATGAATGCTGAATCACGGATGACATTTCCATTCTGCTCTGATTACTGTAGAGACAGGATGCAGCTGGAGTGAGGGACATTATTAGACTTTCTGCGTGCGCAATCTGCAAAAAACCTCTGTTTGTATTCCTTATGCGGCTCAGTTAGAGTACAAAAATCCTCTGTGTGTATGCTGCACCCCTGCCTATGCGAGTACTGTGCCAAAAAGCCTTTGTGTGTACTCTGCACCCCTGCCTATGCGAGTACTGTGCCAAAAAGCCTTTGTGTGTACTTCGCACACCTGCATGTGGGAGTACTGTGTCAAAAAGCCTTTGTGTGCACTCTGCACCCCTGCCTGTGGGAGTACTGTGCCAAAAAGCCTTTGTGTGTATTCTGCACCCCTGCATGTGGGAGTACTGTGCCAAATAGCCCTTGTGTGTACTCTGCACCCCTGCATGTGGGAGTACTGTGCCAAAAAGCCTTTGTGTGTGACTCGCCCAGGGGAATGGGGATGACTCGGTACCCGGGCCTTTGCCTTGGGGATGTTGCAGTGGTCGGCTCCCGGGCCCATACCCTGGGGTCCCTCTTTAAAAGCGTTGATAGATGTTTATTTTATAAAAGTTCGTGACGCCACCTGTGGCTTCTGGTGAGAAGCACCAGCGCTGCGCAGTCCACTGAGGCCTGTGATAAGGCAGCTCGATGGTATGGCTCCCCACAAGTGGAGCTAGGCCTCAGGGCAGTGCATGAAGGGGAATGCAGGACAGGCGAGACCCAGCCGGGTCAGAGCAAGAACAGGGACAGACACGATAGTCACTTCAGTACCTTTTACTGATGGAAATTCAGGCACATCCCGGAGCACTGTAGGGTGAAGGGTGCATGTCAGGATCCTCCCCAATGAGCGGGTGTAGGGCCTCCTGTTACTTGCCTCTGCGTAGTAAGTTTCTGACCTGCCTGGAGCTAGGCCTAACATTGTCTCTGTCCTGCGCTGGCTGACCTTGTGGTAGGGCCTTTTCTTGGAGTACACGCTCCTCAGCTTGGGGGCCTATGTGTCTCCTGGCTCTGTTACGTATCAGCACTTTAGAGATTCTGGGACTTGTAGTTCCCCAGGGATTACGGTTATGTCTTACTGGGTCATAGAGATCCCGGTAAACTTCTGACCCGGTGTCCAGTAAATTCTTCGGGGTGAGCTGTTTAGGCTCCTCTGCCCCCTATGTACTAACTCTCCACTCTCCTTCGGCCTACTCGGGCCATCACTAGGCTATACACACTAACGACAGTCTGCCGTGCTTCACCGATCTTATGGCGCCGGCACACCTAAAGCTCACTACTATGAGCTACCACTGAGTCTTGATCTGGATAGGCTCCACTGCAGGCTAGCAATTGCAGGAGCTGGAACAGGCTTTTGTCCTCTGAGGTAACTCTTCTCAGACTGTACTGGACTCACTGCTAAACCAGAATAGACTAACTGCTGTCTGGCTCCACCTTCCCTATTTATCTATCCCTAACGGGCTCCCTCTGCTGGTCTGAGGTGAAGGTGGAGATGTGTGAATGGTTATGGGGGCCTCTTGTGGAGGAATCCATCAATGCACTCTTCCAGGATCTGTGATACCAAGCGCAGCTGGGCGTCACATTCCCCCCTAGTTAAGCTCAGCACTCCCGGGCTGAAGTACATTTTATAAAACATTAACAATAAACAATGCATTAACAATCTTCCCTTTATGGGAGGCACCAATCTTAAACGTTGCATAACAGTATAACAAATACAGAGTGTCCTCAGAATTCAAGTATCCTATTGTGAGGTTCCCATACAGGATGTCCATCTCACAGGGTAGAGTACTTGGTGGTTTTGAGGGACCTGTCCTAAACCCCCAACGTAGGCCCTGGGGTGGCTGCAGGGCATGAAGATCCCAAGTTGGACCTCCAATAGGGCCACTCCAGACAGGTTTTCCTTCTGAGGTCACCTAAAAGGGGCACTCCAGGGAGCGCAATTATATACAATAAATAGTTTTTGGGCTGCACATAGTCCTCAGCCACGAAGTTCTTAGGTAAATAAAGAAGGAAATGAGCAAAACACAAATTAATAAAGACATACATATGCCTAAAAATATACAATTAATTCAGCACATTACAATTTTATTACAATTCAATTTAATACACAATACCCCAGGGGTAACTATCTACACTTGTCAGAAGTTTAACTATTTTATTCAGTGTACCTGACAGGGGTTTTATCTCTTGTGCTACGTGCTTGTGACGCCTCTACTCAGAGAAGCCCATGTTTTACCCTGGGTGTTGGGGGACTCGGTGTCGGGCCCTGTGATGGAGAGGTGCTTAGTGCTGGAGAAATGCAATATCTCCCGGGGTCAACACGCTGCCGCCTTGCTCTCTGCCGGGTGAAGGGCCTGAACCGGGTTCAGTAGATGCGTGGTCTTGCTCCCCAGAGGCATCCATGTCTGCCTCCGTTGACTGCCAAGCTCCGACTGCAATGGCCGCACCTTGTTACTTTTCTTCTTCCTCCTCTTTCGGGCCAGATCCTGGGTGGAATGCTGACAGGCCCGCCTTCGTTCAGCCCATCCAGTTTGACGGGCATTACCCCGCGGACAGTCTCTGATGGAAGGGGCAGTCCACATTTTTGGCGCCAAGCGAGAGCCCAACCCACGATGGGAGGCGTTCAAAGACAGTCTTTTTACAGAGTTATGGCGTCTGTTCTTCTTGGGCAGGTGCCATTTTAAGTGTAAAACAACAGTTCAAGGTGTAAGGCACACAGTACCCGGTAGCAATGGGCACTTCTTCCTTTGCTGTGGGCACGCGATCCTGCCGACTACGCCAGGTTGCGACGCCTCAACTCAGAGAAGCCCATGTTTTACCCTGGGTGTTGGGGGACTCGGTGTCGGGCCCTGTGATGGAGAGGTGGGATGCAGCCGTGGCCCGGGCCCGACCCGTGCTCAGGGCCGTCACATTAGAAAGAGATGGTGTGGGCTTGTCCGGGTTGAGTGGCTGATTAACGACTACGCCACCTGTGGTGCCTGGTGAAGGGTCACCAGCGCCGCTACAGTCCGCTGAGGCCCGGTGTCATGGCGGCCAAAGTTCTCTCTGCTCCCCACAGGCGGAGCAAGGCCTCAGGGCAGAGGGACAGGAGGATGGGGGCAGTAGTAGGGGGAGACGGGCGCCACGTCTCGCGGTGTGGCGCAGAATAAACAGTCCGGAGGCCATAGGGGTGAACTTCCAAGGCTTTACTCTCTTTAGAGATGGCAGAAGGAAGGTGACTCCCTGCTCCTCGCAGAGTCCTGCGCTCACCAGGGACGGGGGTTCGACAACCTCCGAGTAAGTCCAGCATTCAGTCGAGACCTTACACCAGAGTGTTCCTGAACTACAGACCAAATCCTTTCCTGTCCGTGTGTGTGCAAATAGGCCGGGTCTCCCTCTGAGCTCCTCTCAGAACAAGGGTACGGGTGGCAATTCCTCTCCATCTGATACCCGGAGGGATCCTCTGGGCCTAACCGGGCTTTCCCGTCCAGGACGTAGAGTAGCAAGGTCGGGTGTCGGGGGCCGGTACCCCTCTTGCAGCCGGAGTCCCTCTGAATATATCAGGTTGGCGAGGACAGGTGGCGTATACTGCTTCATCTGCATCCTGCCTGGGATCCATTCACTGTGGAGCCACACTCTTAAGCTCCGGGCCTTCTTGATCCTGGTCCTTGGCCGGGTTGAGACATTCCATGTGTGCAACCTACCTCTCGTCCCAAGGCTGGGGTACGAGGGCTGTGTCCCTTGCCAGTGCAGGCCCACACAGGATCTGCGCTCCCGGAGGGAGGTCACATTAACACACAGTACATGACAGCACAGAGCAACCAAGACCGACTAGCCAGGTTGCGCCAAAAGACCGACTAACTAGGATCAGCCAAAAGAACCAAGATCAAAGATGGCTTTCTATTAAATATTAAATCTAAAGTGTAACTAACTTGTAAGTCCTCCACCCTCACCCACTAACTGGTTCCTACCACTTTGTGTTCCCCAGTCTCCCTGTAACCAGGGGAGTAGCACCTAGTGCATACCAGCTCCCTCTGGTGGAGAAGTGTGGTGTTGGATGCAAGGCTGGGTCACGACTATCACACTGGCCTTACCTCAGAGGAGGAACACTACACTCCATTAGAGAAGTGCAGCATTCTCAGGGGCGAACCCTCAAGGGCGCCACATTCCCCCCTGGTGAAACACAGCACGTCCGCGGGCTGCAAAAGAAGTAACACCCAGGAAATTTTCTTTTTAATATAACAAAACTATCTTCCCTTTATGGGAGGCACATTTCTTAAACATTGCATAACAAGGTATATAGTATAAAAGTATAAAAGTATAAAATTACAAAAGTGCTAGCATTTTCCAGAGACATTAGTGCAAACAGACAGATTAAGGTGCAAAGACGCAGAGTCAGTTCAGAAGTGCGAGGGACCTGTCCTAAACCCCCAACGTTGGCCCTGGGGTGGCGGCAGGGCATGAAGATCCCGAGTTGGACCTCCTGGAGAGCCACCCTGACAGGTTTTTCTTCTGAGGCTTTGAGGTAGAGAATATCCGCGGTTTTGTATAAAACCAATATGGAGCACCTAAAGAGATGCAAACTATATACATGGGGAAAGAATCTGTCTGCTGCCAGTTCACAGGGACACGTGTCTCTAGAAAAACCGGGTAAGAAATAATACATAATAGCAAAAGTCAACACATTAAAACTTGTGAACAAAAACTGCAACTACAGCCGGGGGCTGCTTTAAACCTCGGGTTGTCTTCTTGGAAAGGGCTCATTCCTCCCGACGGAGGCTAGCCGGTCCCCTGAGGCTGAGCGCGGGGTGGCATCGCTCCCGGACACTTTGTGTACGTCCAGGGCGTGCCACCCACGTTCCCTCTGGTGGTGAGAGAAAGTCACTGTGTCGCCCGGGAAGAGGTTCCGACCGGGGTGTCCCTTCTTGAGGCGTGGCTCAATGTCTCGCCGGCTGACGAACACATCGTCCTGGAACTGGGGACACCGGATGTACCCCCACCCCGCCTCATGATGAAAACCGACGACTTGGTCTTCGTACCGGGGACTGGGACAGGTGGCCTCCTCCTGACGCGCCCGAGATTTGGCAGCTTTGGTCCGCACCTCGAGGCGCTCGCAGCGCTGCTCCCACCGACGCTGCTCCCATGCGAGCTGGAATATCTGGTCGCTGCACCACTGGCTCCTCCTCTGCGCTTCAGCCCGGGTCTCCCGGGGGCAGCCCATTAGGTCGCCCCCCTGGTTTTCCCAGGCCCACTCCTCAGCCTCGGGCCAGGTTACTGCTGGTGCGGGTAGCGGGGTAAGAACGGGTTGCTGCGAGTCCTCTATAGACGCGGACCAGTTCGGGTTGGAGCCGGTAGTTTCCTCCGCAGCTTCAGGCACCTCCGTGTCAGGGTTTGGGCGGCATCACAGGTCCCCACCCTGGCTGCCGATTGCAGCTCTGGAGCCAACGCTTGCTTCCAGGTGACTGGGTGGGGAATTAGGTACTCCGACATAAGGTCCATAATAGTCACGGTAGGCTCTGCAGCCGGGGCAGGGGTTGCACACTCACCCGCCGCTGGGCCGCTCTCGACCTCTGTCACCGAGTCGACTTGTCCTGGGACCTCAACTCCTTGGCGGCGGTCCTGGATACGCAGCAGCATCTCCTCACGCCACGCAGCCGTCGCCACCTCCTGGGCCTCTTTCTGCCTGCTTAAGAGTTCCGGAGCTTCCTGCTGGAGAAATGCAATATCTCCCGGGGTCAACACGCTGCCGCCTTGCTCTCTGCCGGGTGAAGGGCCTGAACCGGGTTCAGTAAACGCGTGGTCTTGCTCCCCAGAGGCATCCATGTCTGCCTCCGTTGACTGCCAAGCTCCGACTGCAATGGCCGCACCTTGTTGCTTTTCTTCTTCCTCCTCTTTCGGGCCGGTTCCTGGGCGGAATGTTGACAGGCCCGCCTTCGTTCAGCCCATCCAGTTTGACGGGCATTACCCCGCGGACAGTCTCTGATGGAAGGGGCAGTCCACATTTTTGGCGCCAAGCGGGAGCCCAACCCACGATGGGAGGCGTTCAAAGATAGTCTTTTTACAAAAGTTATGGCGTCTGTTCTTCTTGGGCGGGCGCCATTTTAAGTGTAAAACAACAGTTCAAGGTGTAAGGCACACAGTACCCGGTAGCAATGGGCACTTCTTCCTTTGCTGCAGGCACGTGATCCTGCCGACTACGCCAGGTTGCGACGCCTCAACTCAGAGAAGCCCATGTTTTACCCTGGGTGTTGGGGGACTCGGTGTCGGGCCCTGTGATGGAGAGGTGGGATGCAGCCGTGGCCCGGGCCCGACCCGTGCTCAGGGCCGTCACATTAGAAAGAGATGGTGTGGGCTTGCCCGGTTGAATGGCTGATTAACGACTACGCCACCTGTGGTGCCTGGTGAAGGGTCACCAGCGCCGCTACAGTCCGCTGAGGCCCGGTGTCATGGCGGCCAAAGTTCTCACTGCTCCCCACAGGCGGAGCAAGGCCTCAGGGCAGAGGGACAGGAGGATGGGGGCAGTAGTAGGGGGAGACGGGCGCCGCGTATCGCGGTGTGGCGCAGAATAAACAGTCCGGAGGCCATAGGGGTGAACTTCCAAGGCTTTACTCTCTTTAGAGATGGCAGAAGGAAGGTGACTCCCTGCTCTTCGCGGAGTCCTGCGCTCACCAGGGACGGGGGTCCGACAACCTCCGAGTAAGTCCAGCATTCAGTCAAGACCTTACACCAGAGTGTTCCTGAACTACAGACCAAATCCTTTCCTGTCCGTGTGTGTGCAAATAGGCTGGGTCTCCCTCTGAGCTCCTCTCAGAACAAGGGTAGGGGTGGCAATTCCTCTCCATCCGATACCCGGTGGGATCCTCTGGGCCTAACCGGGCTTTCCCGTCCAGGACGTAGAGTAGCAAGGTCGGTGTTATGTTCTGCTACCAGAGCTAAGGAAAGAGAGGAGATCTGTCTCTACGATAGAACTCAGCTTAATCCCTACAATGTAACAGGGAACCTGATCCTGCGATCAGACCTGCTAAAGTCCTAAGCTAGTCTGTACGGAGACCTATAGATGTGGGGAAGGAATCCCTACAAGTACTAAGGACTGGGAGGAAAATGGGACACCTCCTAACAGAAATAGTAGCAGACAGACGAACAAACAAAATATATAGAACATAGAGGTCCGTAGACCAAGCAAACTAACAGGGTTAGATACAGAGCACAGGCTAGCTAGAAAGTAGTTATACAATGAAGTCCAGCAAAGCCAGAAGGGCGGAGCAGGATTAAATAGGCCAACAAGGTCATGTGACCAGCAAAGAAAAAAACCTAAGAGCAAGGTTCTAACAGTACCCCCCCTTCTAAGAGGATCCTCCGGATCCCCTAGGACCAGGCTTATCAGGAAATCTCCTGTGAAACGCTCTGATAAGTCTGGACGCGGAAACATCATCTGACCTCACCCAAGAGTTATCCTCGGGTCCGAAACCTTTCCAGGCCACAATATACTGCAAACTACCTCTATACCGTCTAGAGTTAAGGATGCGAGAAATTTCATATTCCCCGTCCTCCACCACCGGAGGAACAGAGGCAGAGGCGTCACCATCCGACACAACAGCTTTTTTTAACAGAGAGACATGAAATACCGGATTAATTCTCCAGGAGGTAGGAACCTCCAACCTAACAGCAGATTGGTTGACAACCTGAAGCACCTTAAAGGGCCCTACAAACTTGGGACCCAATTTCTTAGAAGGAATCCTCAACCGCAGATTCCTAGAGGACAACCAAACCATGTCACCAACAGCGAACAAAACCTCCTGTCATTTCCTATCAAAGTAGTCTTTAGATTTTCTGTTGGCCTCCTGAAGATTACCACGCACATCCGTCCAAACTCTCTCCAAATCACCGGAAAAATTCTCCTCCTCAGGCACGGCAGATCCCAACTTGGAGAACGACCCAAACGACGGATGTCTCCCAGAACAACAAAAAAAAGACGAACAACCAGCAGAAGAAGATGTATGATTGTTCAGAGCAAATTCAGCAAGTGGCAGAAACTCAGACCACCCCTCTTGATTGTCTGCCACAAAACAACGCAAGAACTGCTCAACATCCTGGTTTTTCCTTTCTGTCTGGCCATTAGATTCAGGATGATATCCGGACGAGAACGACAAATGAACTCCCAACCTGTCACAAAAGGCACGCCAAAAACGAGCCACGAACTGAGGACCCCTATCAGAAACAATGTCAGTAGGAACGCCATGAAGTCTGACAATTTCCTTGACAAAGGCCTTAGCGAGAGTTTTAGCGCAGGGCAGTTTGACGAAGGGAACCAAGTGACACATCTTGCTAAAACGGTCCACGACCACCCAGATGACAGTAAAACCCTCAGAGGGGGGAAGGTCAGTTATAAAGTCCATAGCCAAATGTGTCCAAGGAGCACTGGGAACCTCCAAAGGACAAAGCAACCCCACAGCAGGAGTATGTGAGGACTTAGATCTAGCACATATAGTACATTGACGCACCCACTTAATGACTTCCTTCTGCCATCCAGGCCACCAAAAACTGCGACCCACCAGTCTCTTGGTCTCAGAGATTCCGGGATGACCTGCCAACCGAGATTCGTGACACTCAACAAACAAATCTCTCCTAAAGGTCCCAGGCACAAACAACCTCCCATGGGGAGTGTTAGATGGGGCATTCTCCTGTGCTTTAAGAATCTCATCTTCCAAAACGGAGTCCAAAGCAGCTATCACAACACCTTCTTGTAAAATGTTCTCCTCTTTCTCAGCACCGACTATGGGAGAAAAACTGCGAGACAAGGCATCCGCCTTAACATTCTTAGTACCAGGGATGTAAGTAACGGAGAAATTAAACCGCGAGAAAAACAGTGCCCACCTAGCCTGACGGGCATTCAGGCGCTTGGCAGCATCAAGATATATCAGATTTTTATGATCCGTAAGAACCTGAACGGGAAATTCCGCACCTTCCAAGAAGTGGCGCCAGTGTTCAAATGCGAGTTTAATAGCCAATAATTCCCGATTACCAATATCGTAATTCAGTTCAGTCTCCGAAAATTTTTATGAAAAAAAGGCACAGGGATGTAATCCATCCCCGTTATCCTGAGACAATACTGCGCCAACCCCCACAGAGGAAGCATCAACCTCAACCAAAAACGGCTTAGTCACATCAGGCTGCATAAGGATGGGAGCAGAGGTGAACCTCTCCTTGAGATACACAAAAGCTTCAATGGCCTCAGAAGACCACTGAACCGCATCAGCACCTTTCCTGGTGAGATCGGTCAGAGGTTTGACAATACTAGAAAAATTTTTTATGAATTTTCTGTAATAATTGGCAAAACCTAAAAACCTCTGTATCGATTTCAAACCAATAGGCCTAGGCCATTCCTGTACAGCTTGAACTTTAACCGGGTCCATCTCAAAACCTTCGCTGGAGATAATGTAACCCAAAAAACTAATTCTCTGTACAGCGAACTCACATTTCTCCAGCTTAGCAAAAAGCGAATTGTCCATTAATAACTGTAATACCTCACATACACTCCGCCAATGAGACTCCAGATCCAGCGAATAAATCAAAATGTCATCCAAATACACAACCACATTTTTGCCGATCAAAGGTCTAAAGATGTCATTAATAAGATTCTGAAAAAATGCAGGAGCATTAGTAAGACCAAAAGGCATAACCAGATTCTCAAAATGACCCACAGGAGTGTTAAAAGCAGTCTTCCATTCGTCACCCTCCTTCATGCGCAACAGATTGTATGCCCCCTTAAGGTCAATTTTAGAGAACCACTTGGCCCCCATTAACTGGTTAAACAGATCAGGAATCAATGGTAGTGGGTAAGGATTGCGTACAGTAATTTTGTTAATCTCACGAAAATCCAGACAAGGACGTAAACCGCCGTCCTTTTTTTTTACAAAAAAAAATCCAACCGCCACAGGAGACTTAGAGGGCCTAATGTGACCGGCGGCCAAACTTGTCTGTATGTATTCCTCCAAAGCCTTCCTCTCAGGAATAGTAAGGTTAAATAAACGACTTTTAGGAAGAGTTGCTCCAGGGACAAATTCAATAGAACAATCATAGTCTCTATGGGGAGGCAAAACCTACGATTCCTTCTCAGAAAAAACTCTCCAAAAATCCTGAATTGTAACAGGCAATTCTCCCCTATCCAAAGCTGCAATACGCCCGTTACAACACTTGTCATAACATTTATGGCTCCAGGATTTAATTTCACTGGTAGACCAATCCAGTACAGGATTGTGAAATTTTAACCAGGGCAATCCCAATATTACTGGAGAAGGCAAGTTATTCAAAACTACCAAATCCAATTTCTCATGGTGAACACCATTAATAGTGAGAGGAAATTCACAGACCTTGAGAGTAATATTCTTCAAAGGGGAACCATCCACAGAAACCACAGCAATGGGGGATGATAAAGGTTCGGGTTTTAAATTGAGTCTTTCCAAGAATCCCCCATCAATTACATTCAGAGTAGACCCACAATCAACAAACACCCGAAATTCCATTAATTTTTCCTGAGCAATCGTGGAAGCAGCTAAAAATACACCCTTGGAATTTAAACAGGCAATACGGGCATGACTGACCATTTTTTTTTCTTTCTTCATACGAAGCTCACAGCCTTTAATCAAATGACCAGATTTTCCGCAATAGAAACACAAGCCTTCAGAAAATCTACGGTCCTTTTCTTGAGAGCGAGGTGCCACCGATCCAACCTCCATCGGTTCACCACTGTTAGTACACACATTCTCATAACCAGAAACTGACATAGCAGAGGATTTGCTCTCATTAACCCTTGCACGCAGTCTCCTATCCACCCGTATAGCTAATTGCATAGCCTGTTGCAAATCTTCAGGTGTAGGATAAGCAATTAGCAGGTCTTTAACCCTTTCATTGAGCCCAGCAAGTAATAGACTTTTCAGAGCAGAATCGTTCCACCCTGTTTGAGTAGACCAACGACGGAAATGAGTACAATATTTTTCCACATTACCTGATCCCTGTTTCAAATGTCTCAACTCAGTCTCAGCTGATGCGACACGGTCAGGATCATCATATAATAGTCCCAAAGCAGAAAAAAAACTATCCACTGATCTGAAGCATGTATCACTAGGTTGCAAAGAAAAGGCCCACTCCTGAGGCTCTTTGCGCAAAAGTGACATTATGAACCCTATGCGCTGGGATTCATCCCCAGAGGACTTGGGTCTCAAACGAAAATACAATAAGCAAGCATTTTTAAATGAAAAAAATTCTCGGTGTTCACCAAAAAATAAATCCGGCAAACATACCTTAGGCTCCAAGAAATGTGCTCCAGAACAGTTACTCACGTGCTGACGGAGCTCGGCCACCTCCAGAGAGAGTCCCTGCAGGCGATGAGCCAAATCCTGAACCGACACCATGATGGAACAGAAAAATCTTTCCTTAGAGAATTTGAAGGCTGGACTTACTGTTATGTTCTGCTACCAGAGCTAAGGAAAGAGAGGAGATCTGTCCCTACGATAGAACTCAGCTTAATCCCTACGATGTAACAGGGAACCTGATCCTGCGATCAGACTTGCTAAAGTCCTAAGCTAGTCTGTACGGAGACCTATAGATGTGGGGAAGGAATCCCTACAAGTACTAAGGACTGGGAGGAAAATGGGACACCTCCTAACAGAAATAGTAGCAGACAGACGAACAAACAAAATATATAGAACATAGAGGTCCGTAGACCAAGCAAACTAACAGGGTTAGATACAGAGCACAGGCTAGCTAGAAAGTAGTTATACAATGAAGTCCAGCAAAGCCAGAAGGGCGGAGCAGGATTAAATAGGCCAACAAGGTCATGTGACCAGCAAAGGAAAAAACCTAAGAGCAAGGTTCTAACAGTCGGGTGTCGGGGGCCGGTACCCCTCTTGCAGCCGGAGTCCCTCTGAATATATCAGGTTGGCGAGGACAGGTGGCGTATACTGCTCCATCTGCATCTTGCCTGGGATCCATTTGCTGTGGAACCACACTCTTAAGCTCCGGGCCTTCTTGATCCTGGTCCTTGGCCGGGTTGAGACATTCCCTGTCTGCAACCTACCTCTCGTCCCAAGGCTGGGGTACGAGGGCTGTGTCCCTTGCCGGTGCCGGCCCACACAGGATCTGCGCTCCCGGAGGGAGGTCACATTAACACACAGTACATGACAGCACAGAGCAACCAAGACCGACTAGCCAGGTTGCGCCAAAAGACCGACTAACTAGGATCAGCCAAAAGAACCAAGATCAAAGATGGCTTTCTATTAAATATTAAATCTAAAGTGTAACTAACTTGTAAGTCCTCCACCCTCACCCACTAACTGGTTCCTACCACTTTGTGTTCCCCAGTTTCCCTGTAACCAGGGGAGCAGCACCTAGTGCATGCCAGCTCCCTCTGGTGGAGAAGTTTGGTGTTGGATGCAAGGCTGGGTCACGACTATCACACTGGCCTTACCTCAGAGGAGGAACACTACACTCCATTAGAGAAGTGCAGCATTCCTGTGGCGGTCGAACCCTCAGGGGCGCCACATGCTGATCTGTGCATTACCGGTATGCGTGAAGTACTAGTAGGTGCACTACTCCCTAATGTGTCAATACTAGTTGTGGAGGGGCTACATGACCTCACTACTGGACAAGCAAGCATACCATTGGCTGGGCCTTCTTGCTCTGTTCCTACCGGGGATCCTTCATCCGGGGGTACTTCTTGAGCTGGCTCCTTTGCAGTACTTACAGGTTCAACTTGCTGTGGCTGTTCATAGAATTGGAGTACTGGGATGATTACTGCACCTCCTATTTGAGGCCAATCTGCTGGGAAGTCTCCTAAGTCAGTGTGGATCACTGCTTCTTTAGGTTCTTCCTGGATTGTGAGAGGCACTTTTTCTTGGGATTTCAGTAAGTCTGGACACAACTTTTGGTGGTCCCTGGACACTGTAGCAGATGTTCTCCCTCCATCTCGACTGAATATGCAGGTCTTCTTATTGTCAAATCTTGACGGTAACACAGTGTAGGGTTCTTTTTCCCACTGGTCATCAAGTTTATGGTTGCGTCTTTTCCTTTTCAATACTGTTTCACCAGGTGTGAAAGGTTCTGCGGGTGCGTTTTTGTTGTATTGAGTTTCCTGCATTTCTCTCACCCGAGTGAGACTATCCTCGACACAGGCTTGTACCCTCCTGTACTGCTCTTGTCTGGTGGTGTCCCAGTCCTCAGTGGTCATATCAGCTTCAGGCTCAACAACACCAAGCTCCAGATCCATGGGCAGCTTTCCTGGCCTTGCCCGCATGAGATATGCCGGAGTGCAGTTGGTGGAACTTACTGGTATATGATTATACAGATCCACTAGGTCAGGTAGTAGGTCTGGCCACTGGTTTCTTTTCTCAAGTGGTATGGTCTTTAGCAGCTCGATGATGATGTTGTTCATCTTTTCGCAGAGACCGTTGGTTTGTGGGTGGTAAGGTGTAGTGTTGAGCCACCCCCGTAGTGTTCGAGTTCGGTTCGGTTCGTCGAACACCCGTGTGTTCGCCGAACTGTTCGTCGAACTGTTCGTCGAACACCTTCGAACACCGTTAAAACCAATGGCAGGCAAACAAAAACACATAGAAACACATAGAAAACACCTTCAAAGGTGTCCAAAAGCTGACAAACTGCTCAGAAGACATAACTAACACATGGAAAAGTGACAAGTACATATAGTCATGCGAAAATAAAAGAGGTGGAGGAGTAAAAGGAGGGGGAGACACAGATATAGGCATGTCATGCCCTTCTAAAATCCAAAAAGTGAGAAGCCGACACGGCCACTCCGCTCCTGCCCGTGCCACCTCCGTGTCGCCGGGTTTGTGCCAGAGCCGCGGTGAACCCTGACGGCCAGCCCCCCTCTCCCAATACTGGTGCCTGTCCGCTGGTGGGTCGAGCGAGCCCCCCTGTGGTGGAGGCAGCTCTAAGCTTTTTAATTTAAATTGTCTCTCTAATTTGAATGAATACACTTTAAATCCATTTACAAGGATCTATTGGAGGGCAAGTCTCATGCCAGCAGCCGCGTTAATTCCAGCTCCAGTAGCGTCCACTAAAGCTGCTGCAGTTAAAAAGCTTTTATAAGGATCGAGCTCGGCTGTCCACCACAAGGCATCCTACTGCCAGTCCCAGCCCCTATGCCTTGGGGTGCCTCCTGATGCTCTTCACTAAGTATCCCATGGTCCCGAAGCATTTCCTTTGAAAAAATTAAGTGTCTAAACTACAGGTGGTGCAGCTTGCTTAACAGCCGGGATAATCCGCTCACTAGCAGACACTGCTACTAGGCACAAAGTATTTCCTGGGCTAGATGCAGTTAAAAATTTGTAATTAGATACTCTCGTTGGATGCTGAGAAAGCATTCCATAGAGTCTCCTGGCACGCCATATATGATTCTCTTAAAAAGCTTGGGGTAGGGGTCTAGGGGACCCTTTTATAGCCGAAATCACGGCCCTGTATCGCAATACGTCACCTAGGCTGAAGATAAATGGAACTGTAGCACCCTGAGGGCTCGGTTGCTACAGACGTATTGCACCTCACCCAGAGGTGTGATATCTCACTCTCAGGTAAGGATGGAGTGTGGATCAGGACCCGACACCTGCATGCATTACACCACATTGCCGTGGGGCAGGGCGACCAATATGCCCCTGAGATGGGCACGACAGTCCCTGTCCCTGGCTGGAGTGGGGGGAGGGAACACTGAGGAAGGGGAACCCTGTAGTGCAGGAGCAGGGAGGAAGCAGTTCCTGGGTGCATTGAGAAGGGAGTATAAAAGGTGGGCACCATCTTAGTTCAGTGCAGAGAAGTCTGAGCAGAAGTGGCAGGGAGCAGGGGCTCTGCATGAGCTCTGCTCCGGAGGCGGGCCTAGTAACAGAGGCCCAGGCCTGGAAGAGGGAGAAGGAAGGAAGAGGAGCGGAGAAGGCTCCAGGAACGAGGAATGAAGGGATCCCAGGGGTGCGGACGGGCGAGTCGCCACCGCACGCCCGAATCCACCTGCGTGGAGGGGTCAGGCCAAAGGGGGAGACCGGTCCCCGAACTAGTGGAGGCAGGAAACGACCCTCAGCTAGAAACCGGAGGCTCTGACATTTTATGTGGCGCAGCCCCTCGCTACACCCGCTAGGAAGGCACCACATAGGGTCAGGGAAACTGGCGCCAAGTTTACCAAGAGGAGGCCCGAGGCAGCCGGACAGAAGTGTTGGTAAGAAAGGCCAGACAAAGGACACACAAAGGGGGTCCTGTGAAGTGCTCCAAAGTTATCTGGGAGTTGTCTGAGCCCCTCACCTGGTGAGCACAGTACGACGTGGGCAGCCGTTACCTGCAGACGTGGTCTGGATAATAAGAACTGTGAGTAAAGGCCCTGAACTGCATCACTGACTCCGTGTCATTACTGCTGCTGCCCTGCACCATCACCCCCATCCTCCGCATACACTGCCCTGAGGCTATACTCCTCCCGTGGGGAGTTATGCTACGCTCTGCTGCACCCACAACACCAGCCTCAGTGGTCTGCCCTGTAGCGGCGGTTCACTCTGACCGCAATCCACGGGTGGCGTAGTCGGACATTTAAACATGAAAACCACATAAATAGTTCCGCCACTGGTTTGACCGCCCTGAGCCACGGAACTGGGTCGCCGCCACGAAGACTACAACCACCAGCATCCACCAAAAAGGGTCCGGCTCCGGGTGTCCCAAGGCCCAGGGGGTGCGTCAGAACATTTTCATCACCTTTCACAATCACCAATGGGACAAGGCAGTGATGTCCTCTGTCCCCTCTCTTATACATCCTAGTGACGGAGCACCTGCTCTCATCAATTCGCCATAACCCCAATATTAGGTGGATTGAGGTGGGAGGCACCGAGTACAAGTGCTCTCTATTTGCTGATGATGTCCTAGTATATATCACTCAATCACATATATCCATCCATGCTGTTATGGCTGAAATAGATCACTTTGTTACATGGTAAAATTTTAAAATCAATGCAGCGAAGTCTGAGGCCCTCGATGTCTCCCTCCCCAAATCCATATAGGATTCCATCCAGTCCAACTTTCCCTTTGCCTGGCCCTCACAGGGTATCAAATACTTAGGAATTCCTATTCATAGAGACCTCTCCCATCTATGTTATCTTAATTTTGGGCCCTTTATTGAACAACTCCATACAGACCACGGTTGGCAAGTTAGAACTGTAAGATTCACTACGTGAACCACTGGTGTTTTGTGGAAAAGCACATGTACACTGCGTTCCAAATAATTATACAAAAAGTGTTTAGGAGTGATAAGGGAAGAATTTGTTTGTTTGTCAGTTAAACTCATTGATGGTGATGTGTGTCAGGGCTCTTTATATCACTGTAAGCAATTGCAGACACCTGTGCTAATTAGTTTGGCAGGTGTGTCCAATGAAAGGCAAGACTACTTAAGAAGGCTCTCTCACATTATTAAGCAACCTACATTTTCTGCCAAAATGGGAAAGAAAAAGGATGTGTCGGCTGCTGAGAAGCAACAAATTGTGGAGTGTTTAGGTCAAGGCATGACTACAATCAACATTGTGCGATGATCAGGATGAAGTGTCTTGGCAATCAAGAAGTATGTAGCTGATTCACAGTACACATGTGTGCGTGCTGATAAGGGCAAATTGAGGACTCTTTCCTACAGGCAATTACGTCAGGTTGAAAGAGCAGCGGCAAAAAAGCCTTGTCATAGCAGCAGACAAGTTTTTGAAGCTGCTTGTGCCTCCAACGTCCCCCGAACAACAAGATGCAGGGTCCTTCAGAGGTTTGCAGCTGTGCATGCGCCATCCTGTCGACCTCCTCTATCCACTTCACACAAGCAGAAACGGCTCCAGTGGGCCAAACATTACATGAAGACTGATTTCAAAACTGTTTTGTTCACGGATGAGTGCCGTGCAGCGCTCGATGGTCCAGATGGATGGAGTGGAGGATGGCTGGTTGATGGACACCCCACGCAAACACGGCTACAGCGCCAACAAGGAGGAGGTGGAGTAATGTTTTGGGCTGGAATCATGGGGAGAGAGATTGTCGGCCCCTTTAGGATCCCTGAAGGCGCTAAAGATGAACTCCATAATGTATGTGGATTTTCTCAAACAGCACTTCCTGCCATGGTTCAAGAAGAAGAACCGTGTATTTCACAGCAAGATCATTTTTCTGCATGATAATGCACCATCTCATGCTGCACATAAAACATCTGCATCTCTGGCTGATATGGGCATAAAAGTGGACAAACTTATGGTGTGACCCCCATGCTCCCCTGACCTCTACCCCATTCAGAACCTTTGGAGCATCATTAAAAGGAGTGTCTATGATGGCGGGAGGCAGTTCACATCTAAGCAACAGCTCTGGGAGGGTATTCTGTCCTCATGCAAAACAATTGAAGCAGAAACCATCCAAAACCTGACAAATTCAATGGACGAGAGAGTTCAGAAGCTCCGTTCGAACAAGGGGTCCTATGTGAAAATGTAACATCACCTAGAATAAAGTTTTGAGTTGAAAACTGTTTGATTTCAGTTTCTAACAACCTGCTAATGCTTATAATTTCAAAAACGACCATTTTTTTGGTCTTTATTAAAATGAAAAGGTTGATCGAAAAGTTTGGGGGATCTAAGAGTGTGGCAACCCAGTAGTCATGATTACTTCGAATTCTGACAATATGAGGGTCATGCTGCAGGTAGTGCAGCAAGAAGGCACTTATGTGCCTTGCGCATCTCGGAGCCCCAAAATTATTTTCCGGGCTAGATGCAGCTAAAAATTATTTTTAATTTTAAATCTGGTGAAGCTTTAGTATAGATGGCCTAATAGGATCAGTGCTGCACACTGCTACAAAGCTCAAATTATTTTCCAGTCAAGATACAGATAAACATGATTAGTAATTTGAAAGCTTAAAACGGTTGGTAGGGTGATTTTAACCAATCATCAAGCTTTTACTCTCCCCAGGATGACACAGGGGTAGAAAAGTCGTTTCGGATCCATGATTTGTTCATCTTTATGAACGTGAGTCTGTCTACATTATCAGTGGAGAGCCGCGTGCGCTTATCTGTCAGCACACCACCAGCAGCGCTGAACACACGTTCAGACAGCACGCTGGCTGCGGGGCATGACAAGATCTCCAAGGCGTAAGTGGCTAGCTCCGGCCATTTATCCAGATTGGAAGCCCAAAAAGAGCAAGGGTCCAGTGACACAGTCGTGGCTTCAATGTTTACTTGGAGATACTCCTGTACCATCGTCTCTAGGCGTTGACTATGTGTCAGACTTCTTGTCTCCTGTGGCCTTGCAAAGGATGGGCTAAAAAAGTGGTGAAATGATTCCGCAAAATTGATGTTACCAGCAGATACTGTGGTTCTGTTACGGTTTGAGTGCTGAACACTTGACGGTCCCACGGTTGGCAAGTTGGAACTGTGAGATTCACTACGTGCACCACTGGTATTTTGTGGAAAAGCACATGTAAGATTCTGCAACAGTCTCTGCTGATACTCCTGCATGCGTGCATCCCTTTCTATGGCAGGAATAATTTCTGCAAATTTACTTTTGTACCGGGGATCTAACAGTGTGGCAACCCAGTAGTCAGGATTATTTCTAATTCTCACAATTCGAGGGTCATGTTGCAGGTAGTGCAGCAAGAAGGCACTCATGTGTGTTGCGCATCCAGGAGCACCAAGTCCCTGTTGTGTTGGTGGCGAGGTAACAATCATGCTTCCTTCCTCTGTCCTCTCCCCCCAACCTCGCACAACAGAAATGTGATCAAGGTCTCCCTCATCTGATGAGTCTTCCATCAGTTCGTCCTCCACTTCTTCCTGGGCTCCTGCACCTTCCTCACTAGTTTGGCTGCTACCATGCGCCCTGGTAAAACCATCTCCCCCACCCTCACATGCCTGCCGCCTTGGTGCTGCCGACCGTCTGGACCTTGCAGATGTTAGCCCTTCCGCATACAACTCCTCCTCCTCTACTTCCTCCACCTCCTCTTGTGCCACCACCTGACTCCAAATTCTGTTTAACATGTGCTCCAGCATGTGAATCACCGGAATAGTCATGCTGATAATGGCATCGTCAGCACTAAACATCTTCGTCGCCATTTCAAAACTGTGCAGAAGGGTGCATAGGTCCCTGATCTGAGACCACTCCTCCAGCGTGATTTGCCCCACCTCTGAATCTCGTTGGCCCAGGCTATACGTCAGAACGTATTGCACCAGGGCTTGTCGGTGCTGCCACAGTCGCTGCAACATGTGCAGAGTTGAATTCCACCGGGTAGGCACATCGCATTTTAGCCGGTGAAGTGGCAGGCCAAACGACTTCTGTAGAGATGTAAGTCGCTGAGCTGCGGGATGCGAACGGCGGAAGTGAGCACACAGCGACCGTGCCCTCTGCAGAAGGCCATCTAGTCTGGGATAGTGGGCTAAAAATTGCTGGACAACCAGGTTCAACACGTGAGCCATACAAGGCACGTGTGTGACATTGCCCCGGCGAAGGGCCGCACCCAGGTTTGCAGCATTGTCGCACACGGCCTTCCCTGGTTTCAGGTCCAGTGGAGACAACCATTCATGAAATTGGTTCTCCAGAGCTGACCACAACTCCTCAGCTGTGTGACTCACATTTCCCAGACATTTCAATGTAAAAACCGCCTGATGACGTTGAGCCCTACTGCCAGCATAGTAAGGAGGTGTGCAGGATCCCTTCTGCGCAGTTAGAAAGCTTGTGGCATGACCAGACAGGCTTTGGGTGCAGGTGGAAGACCGAGAGGAGGTTGAGGAGGCAGAAGCAGTGGAGGAACTTTGACATAAAGAGGATTGACGCACAATTCGTGGGGACGGCAAGACTTGGACAGCAGCCCCTTGTCTTGCTGTCACCATAGTTACCCAGTGCCCAGTCAGCGACATGTAACGCCCCTGTCCATGCCTACTCGTCCAAGTGTCTGTGGTGAAATTCACCCTGTCACACACAGAGTTTCTCAAAGAAGCGGTGATGTTGTGTGCGACATGCTGGTGGAGCGCAGGCACACCTTTCTTTGAGAAGTAGTGCCGACTGGGCATCTGGTACTGGGGCACTGCGACGGACATAAGGTCTCGAAAATCCTCTGTGTCCACCAGGCGGAAAGGCAGCATTTCTGTAGCCAAGAGCTTGCAGATGGTGAAATTCAACCTCTTAGCTTTCTCATGGCTAGGAGGAAATGGTCTTTTACTTGTCCACATCTGAGGGACCGAGGGCTGGCTATTGTGCTTAGACGGGGTTGATAAGGGTGTCCCCGGCAAACTGCCGGTCTGTGAGGAAGATGCAGGCGGACATGTTAGGTTGCCTTGATCCAAAGGTGGTGCTATCGATGTCGGACAGCGCTCAACACCAGCTGGTGTTACCACCTCCAAAGAAAATGATGACCTGCCAATCACGCTGGCTGTTGCGGGTAAAGAGGTGGCAGGTCTGCGCCCCAAAACAGGTGTGACTGCTGTCCCCCCAGTCACAGAGGATGAAGAGGCCGCGGATGCACAAGATATGGCAGACGGTGATTGGCCCGGCCGGCTAGGCCGCATTGTAGCACACTGAGCTTCCCACTGCAACTTATGCTTCATGTCCATGTGCCGGTTCATGCATGAAGTACTCAAACTATGTATTTTTTGGCCTCTACTTAGCTTTTGCTGACAAATGTTACAGATAACACGAGTTGGGTCATCTTTATCGATCTGAAAAAATGCCCAGGCTATGCAAGGCTTAGCACCCATGCGACCTGAAGAGCCACCACGACTTGTGGTGAGAGGCAGAGTTGTGTTTGAGGATGCAGTTGTTGACGTGCTTCCAGTACTACGTCTCTGTCCAGGAAGGCGCAACCTGACCTCGTCGTCACTAGCATCTTCCTCCACCTCCTCTGCTGACCTCATCTCTTGGCTGACTGTGGGTTGACAGTAAGTGGGATCTCTGACCTCATCATCATCACCCTGTGCGTTATCACACCCGTCATCCTCAGAGCCAACCTGTTCCTGCCCTGACAAAAAACTAAAGTTGTCGCTCCAATCAGGTATTTGAGTCTTATCATCGTCTTCCTCATTGTCTCCACCAACAGGAGTTACAGTTTGGGAATGAGGGTCTACATTATGGTCAGAACCTTCTGCGTCTGGTCCTGGATCCGACTCATAAAGATTCTGGGCATCAGTGCAGATCATTTCCTCGTCTGGATTCACAGAAGCGCTGGAGTCGACCTCTCATTCCCAGGCTATAGTATGAGTAAACAGCTCTGCAGACTCAACCATCTGTTCTACCTCATACTCAGACGGGCAGCTGGAGATTTGGGAGCTGTGAGGAAGCAAGTGCGATTTGGGTGACACCTTTGAGGACTGGAGTATTTGTGATGTTGAAGTTGATGTGGAGGAGAGCCCACTTAAAGGAGCACTTGATATCCGTTGAAGCACCTGCTGTTTTTGTGCCTCATCTGGAATTTGTAGCGATTGGCGTGGCCGTAAGAAAGGGATCTTATCACATTGTCCGCTAAAAGAAGTAGACATTTTAGTTTGGCTGGAAGATGGTCTTTCTTCTGCAGATGTTACTGTTGCTTTAACACCTAGCCCACGGAAACAACCTTTTTTCCCCTTCCCAACACGCCTATTCCCCTTTCCAGCAGCAGCAGGCCTTTTTCCAGTCATTTTGGTGGTTAACTAATTCACAACTCTGGAGTTGTTTGCACAAAAAAACAATGGATGGTAACCGAGCAGAGCTGAGTGGCCAAACTGTGGTATTAGGCCAAAACTATTGGCTGGGTTAGATGCAGAAAAAAATTATTTTGAATTTGCAACCTGATGGAGGTCAGTATAGATGGACTAATACAAATAGTCCCACACACTGCTAGAAGCCCAAATATTTTTTCAGAGCTAGATGCAGAAAAAAATTATTTTTAATTTGCAACCTGATGGAGGTCAGTATAGATGGACTAATAGACCAAGTCCCACACACCGCTAGAAGCCCAACTATTTTTTCAGAGCTAGATGCAGAAAAAAATTATATTCAATTTGCAACCTGCTGGAGGTCAGTATAGAAGGACTAATAGAACAAGTCCCACACACTGCTAGAAGCCCAAATATTTTTTCAGAGCTAAATGAAGAAAAAAATTATTTTTAATTTGCAACCTGATGGAGGTCAGTATAGATGGACTAATAGACCAAGTCCCACACACTGCTAGAAGCCCAAATATTTTTTCAGAGCTAGATGCAGAAAAAAAATATTTTTAATTTGCAACCTGATGGAGGTCAGTATAGATGGACTAATAGACCAAGTCCCACACACCGCTAGAAGCCCAAATATTTTTTCAGAGCTAGATGCAGAAAAAAATTATTTTTAATTTGCAACCTGATGGAGGTCAGTATAGATGGACTAATAGACCAAGTCCCACACACTGCTAGAAGCCCAAATATTTTTTCAGAGCTAGATGCAGAAAAAAATTATTTTTAATTTGCAACCTGATGGAGGTCAGTATAGATGGACTAATAGACCAAGTCCCACACACTGCTAGAAGCCCAAATATTTTTTCAGAGCTAGATGCAGAAAAAAATTATTTTGAATTTGCAACCTGATGGAGGTCAGTATAGATGGACTAATAGACCAAGTCCCACACACTGCTAGAAGCCCAAATATTTTTTCTGAGCTAAATGCAGAAAAAAATTATTTTTAATTTGCAACCTGATGGAGGTCAGTATAGATGGACTAATAGACCAAGTCCCACACACCGCTAGAAGCCCAACTATTTTTTCAGAGCTAGATGCAGAAAAAAATTATATTCAATTTGCAACCTGCTGGAGGTCAGTATAGAAGGACTAATAGAACAAGTCCCACACACTGCTAGAAGCCCAAATATTTTTTCAGAGCTAAATGAAGAAAAAAATTATTTTTAATTTGCAACCTGATGGAGGTCAGTATAGATGGACTAATAGACCAAGTCCCACACACTGCTAGAAGCCCAAATATTTTTTCAGAGCTAGATGCAGAAAAAAATTATTTTTAATTTGCAACCTGATGGAGGTCAGTATAGATGGACTAATAGACCAAGTCCCACACACCGCTAGAAGCCCAAATATTTTTTCAGAGCTAGATGCAGAAAAAAATTATTTTTAATTTGCAACCTGATGGAGGTCAGTATAGATGGACTAATAGACCAAGTCCCACACACTGCTAGAAGCCCAAATATTTTTTCAGAGCTAGATGCAGAAAAAAATTATTTTTAATTTGCAACCTGATGGAGGTCAGTATAGATGGACTAATAGACCAAGTCCCACACACCGCTAGAAGCCCAAATATTTTTTCAGAGCTAAATGCAGAAAAAAATTATTTTTAATTTGCAACCTGATGGAGGTCAGTATAGATGGACTAATAGACCAAGTCCCACACACCGCTAGAAGCCCAACTATTTTTTCAGAGCTAGATGCAGAAAAAAATTATATTCAATTTGCAACCTGCTGGAGGTCAGTATAGAAGGACTAATAGAACAAGTCCCACACACTGCTAGAAGCCCAAATATTTTTTCAGAGCTAAATGAAGAAAAAAATTATTTTTAATTTGCAACCTGATGGAGGTCAGTATAGATGGACTAATAGACCAAGTCCCACACACTGCTAGAAGCCCAAATATTTTTTCAGAGCTAGATGCAGAAAAAAATTATTTTTAATTTGCAACCTGATGGAGGTCAGTATAGATGGACTAATAGACCAAGTCCCACACACTGCTAGAAGCCCAAATATTTTTTCAGAGCTAGATGCAGAAAAAAATTATTTTTAATTTGCAACCTGATGGAGGTCAGTATAGATGGACTAATAGACCAAGTCCCACACACTGCTAGAAGCCCAAATATTTTTTCTGAGCTAAATGCAGAAAAAAATTATTTTTAATTTGCAACCTGATGGAGGTCAGTATAGATGGACTAATAGACCAAGTCCCACACACCGCTAGAAGCCCAACTATTTTTTCAGAGCTAGATGCAGAATAAAATTATATTCAATTTGCAACCTGCTGGAGGTCAGTATAGATGGACTAATAGAATGATGCTATGCCCAAAAGATTTTACTTCACTAGGTGCAGTAAAAAAATTGGTATTCTATACACAGGTGGTATATCTTGCAACACAGATAGGCTACTCCACTGACTAACACACTCTGCAATAGGCCAAAAAGGATTAGCTTTGCTAGATTCATCCAAATGCTGTGAAAAAAACTTGCACAGCACTGGCACAGACCTGCCTGGCAAAAACTGATAGGAACTCATGTAACCTAGTCCTGAAAAGGACTCCAATTACAATTAGTCTTTACTCCCACAACCTATCTATTTAAGAGCACAGACCTCCCTGATAAAAGTCGTAGGAAATGCTGTAACCTAGTCCTTAAAAGGACTGCAATCACAACTATTCCCTACTCCCAAGCTATCTGTATATTTGTGCGAAAATTGGCTTGAAATTAACAAGGTATAGCGCACACAGCAACAGCGGTGCCGTCTAACACGCAGCTGCAGCAGTGAGAAAATGGTGGCGACGGGGAAAATGGCTTGGTCTTATAGGGCAAGGACATGTGACATACACTGCCAATGACACATGCCCTTGCTTGTGTGAAAAAAAGCACTTCGCTCCGTGTGTGCGCTGCTGATAGGCTGACAGATTGCACCTCCCCACTGCAAATGCGGGAAAGAGAAAAAAAAATGGAGATCTTCATTGTTCCTGCAGAGATCCATCCCCTGCCCCTCCCCCCACCCCGCTGTACACTCAAACTGCGTATTAACATTAATTTTCATCATTACTGAGAAAAAATCCAGTTATGATTTTGGTGCACGAACAGTTATCGAACATAACCTCGAACAGCCGAATTTTTCTCAAATTGTTCGTGTTCGCCGAACGGCTCGAACACCGCCCAAAACAGCTCGAATTTGAGATTGGCGAACAGTTCGAGTAGAACAACGCTCATCTCTAGTAAGGTGTAGTTCTGATCTTTTTACACACGTAGAGATGGCAGAACTCCTTAAACAACTCAGCCTCAAAGGCCGGGCCTTGGTCCGTCAGCACCTGCTCAGGGTAACCATGGGGTCTACAGAAATACGCTTGGAACGTCTTTGCTGCTGTCTCTGCCGTCAGGTCTTTGACGGGGGCGACCACCAGGAAACGTGAGTAGTTATCCACCATGGTCAAAGCATACGAGTATCCTTACCTGCTGGGGGACAACTTAACATGGTCCAGGGCCACGATCTCCAGAGGTCGAGTCGTCTTGATGGGTTGCAGGGGTGCCTTCTGGCTGCTGAAGTCTTTTCTTCTTAGGCCACAGGGTCCACAGTCCCGGCACCACCTCTCAATGGAGCTGCGTATTCCTACCCAGTAGAATCGACACTTCAGCAGGGTCTTTAGCTTTTTCCAGCCAAAGTGCCCCGCCTGATCGTGGTAAGCTTCTAATACCATCTGGATGTCTGTCTTCGGGACTACTATCTGCCATACCATCTCATGAGTTTTTGGATTGACGTAACTCCGACACAGCTTCTCACGGTAGATAAACAGCCGGCTTCTCTCGTTCCACAGCTGCTTTGCTTGGAGAGACGCATCCTTCTCCAGGGAGGCACCTTTTTGGGTTATCAGCTCCTTGATACGGCTGACAACCGGGTCACTGTCTTGGGTCTCTTTCCAGCTGTGGTGAGGCAGGGGGTTTAATGTCTTTCCAAGTGGCTTACTGGAGGATCGTTGCTCATGGATCATCCCACTCCAATGAAAGGCAGGTAGTTCAATCTCTTCCAGGTCATCCACTTCTTCTTCTGTGTCTGACTGGTGAGGCATCCTAGACAGAGCATCGGCGTTGGCGTTCTTGCGGCCCGCCCGGTATTTGATTGTAAATTGGTAGTTTGACAGCCGAGCCATCCATCGTTGTTCCAGTGCCCCCAACTTAGCTGTTTCAAGATGAGTCAAGGGGTTGTCATGAGTAAAGGCAGTGAACTTGCTGGAGGCCAGATAGTGCTTGAACCTTTCAGTGATGGCCCAGACTAAGGCCAGGAACTCCAACTTAAAGCTGCTATAGTTCTCTGGGTTCCTCTCAGTCGGGCGGAGCTTCCTGCTTGCATATGTGATCACTTTCTCTTGGCCATTCTGCTTCTGACTTAGAACAGCGCCCAGCCCTTTGTTGCTGGCATCTGTATACAGCAGGAACGGTTGGCTGTAGTCAGGGTAGGCTAAGATCTCATCACCCGTCAGGATCTCCTTCATCTCCTGAAATGACTCGGCTTGCTCCTTTCATCAGTGGAATGGGGAATTTTTGCCTTTGGGGGACTGCCCTACCAGGAGGTCTTGCAGAGGAGCTGCTCTCTTGGTGTAATCCTTTACGAACCTCCGGTAGTATTCTACTAGTCCCAAGAACTGACGCACCTCCTTGACGTTGTTCGGATCTGGCCACTTCTGGATGGCTGTGACCTTCTCCGGGTCTGGTGCTACAACTTCCGGACTGACAATGTGCCCAGGTACTGTACCTTTTTCTTGAGCAGGTGGCACTTTGAGGCCTTCAATTTCATCTCGTACCGGGACAGTGACTCAAATACCTCTGCCAGGTGTTTCAAGTGTTCCTCGTACGTTCTGGAGTATACTATTACATCGTACAGGTAAAGTAACACAGTCTCGAAGTTGCGGTGTCCCAGGCAGCACTCCATCAATCTTTGGAACGTTCCAGGGGCATTGCAGAGTCCAAACGGCATACTGTTGAACTCGCAGAGTCCCATCGGGGTGGTGAAGGCTGTCTTCTCCCGATCCTCCTTAGCCACAGCTACTTGCCAGTACCCACTAGTGAGGTCAAGAGTGGAAAAGTAATTTGCAGACTTTAAGGCAGCTAGGGATTCCTCTATGCGTGGTAAAGGGTATGCATCTTTATGTGTAATGCGATTTACTTGACGGTAATCTACACACATTCTCATGCTCCCGTCCTTTTTCCTAACTAGCACTAGGGGAGCTGCCCAGGGACTACAACTATCCCTTATTACTCCCGCTTTCTTCATGTCATGCAGCATTTCTTTTGCTTTCTGGTACTGAGCTGGGGGTATAGGCCTATAACGTTTGTTGATTGGGGAATGGTTGCCTGTGGGGATATGATGTTGAACCCCCTTAACCCTCCCGAATTCAAGTGGATGTTTACTGAACACCTGCGAGTATTCTTGAACCACCCGGTGTACACCCTGTTTTTGATGGGCAGGAGTGGTGTCTGTCCCAACATGGAGCTGTTGACACCAATCCTCCACCTGGGTTGCAGGGTCATTATCCTCTACTTCATCTGGGGAGGTTAAGGACTCTGCCTCATGGATGCAGTTGTTATTTACAGCATGTAATTTGGCAACAGTGGCATAACGTGGCAATCTGACCTCATCTTCCCCTAAGTTGAGAAGACAGACAGGCACCCTCCCATTACGTACATCTACCACTCCCCTGGCGGTTAAGAGCGTGGGTCTATGCTCGGAGAAAAGGGGTTCTACTACCACCTGGTAGCTCTGTCCTCTTAGACCTATGGCAGCTCTACACCAGATGAGCATTTCACTCATTGGGGGGATGACAATGGGTATGGGGTCTGTTACCCGCACGTTACCGATTTCACCGTCTGTTAACTTACTTGCTGTTGATACATCAAGACTCGGATCTCCCTTTGCAGTGCCCTCCTCTGTCTTGGTCTGGCAGTGTCGGCTATCTGTTGGAGCAAGAACACAACTTCTCCCAAACAGTTACCAACAATGTTAGTGCCAAGTACCATATACAGATTGGTGTCATCAGGATTAGTCTCTACTACAATTAGCCCCTGGTCCTTCAGCTCCACTCTCCCCACCTTTACAGTCACATTCTTAACCCTGATTAGGTTAAGGGGGAGTCCATTTGAGGCATATACAGAAAGATTTGGAGCTGGCGGATGTAGGTCATCCATGGACCAGAACCTCTGGTAGAGAACGTCAGGCATGATGGTTACCTGAGATCCTGTGTCCAGCAGGGCATGCGTCGGGATCCCGTCCAGCACAATGGACAGGAAAGGTCTTCCTCCGACGAACCTGTTGTACCAGTCTGATGGGCCTGGTGAGTTTACTCCTGGGTGTCGGCCCTCGGACCCAGGGTTTTCTCGTTTAAAGGACAATTCTGGGTGATGTGTCCGGTCTTGCGGCAGCGGTAGCACGCAGGGTCCTTCTATGGACGGCGCTGGTCACTGGTCCTCGGTGCGGGTGGCGTTGGCCTCCTCCTCCTTCGCATCCAGGGGACATCCTCAGAGCTATCGGCGAACAGGATTTTCCCTCCTTCCTCGGGCTCCGTCCGCAGCTGCAGAGCACTCAGCGCTGTGGTCAGGGTTTTGATTAACTGACGCACCTCAGAGCGTAAACTGTCCAGTTCTTTAGGGGACGTTGCTGGAACCTTGGCTTCAGCAGCCACTGGGGAAAAGGTGGGTGTAGCAGGTACTGAGGTAGCCCCACCCTGGTAACATTGGATGGCATTGGTTCCCAGGGGCTGCAGTCCTTTTATAGCCATGTCCTTAAGATTGTCAAAAGTGGCATCTGGATGATCCAGGGACCACCAACGCACAGTCCTGATCTCCTCTGGAAACCTCAGTCGCCGGACAAACTGTTCCTTCAGCAATTTGTTCTCGTTCTCAACGCTGGTTGGACTAACCTGGTTCAGAGCCCGCAGGGCCCCTTGTAGACGCCAGGCGTAGTCCCGAACATTGCCCTCCGGCTGTTGGGAACAGCTGTAAAACCTCATCCGGAGGTCCGCCTCAGTAAGATCCTCAAAGACAGTCTGTAGCTTTTGAAATATTGCAGACACTGACTCCTGGTCTGCGGCCGACCATGTTTCCACTTCCCGTTCCGCAGTACCAGTCAGTTGTCCTAATACAACGGCTGCTCTTTGTTTACCTGTCATAGAGTACATATCCAAGATATCGCATATCTTCCGTTTGAATCCAGACAGGGTATCTGGTTTGCCATTGTACTGGGGGAGCCACTTTGCTCCCGGAATGTACGGTAAAGTCATAGGAATGACAGGAGTTACAGGCGCTGCTGGTGGGGCGGCGGCTTCAGACTGCTCATCCTCGGGCGCGGGTTGAACATCAGGGACGTTGACCGGCATGTCGGCGCTCTGCTGCTCGTCGGACATCTTGGCGCCCCCCTAGTTAACCGTGGCCTACCTTCTTTTCTTTTCTTCTGGAAGGCTGCAGCTCCGCAGGTGATGGTCGTCTTCAGGACCTTGCGTCGCTTGCGTCCTACGTCAGACCGTTCAGCGACGCTCCTTACAGGACCTTGCGCTTCCTGGTTTGACGTCGAGGCGTGGGGCGTGTCTGAGACTTTGCGCTCTTTTGCAGGTACGGCCCTAATTTTCCCGTGGTTACGCCCTTCTTCTCGCTCGGCAGCCCAACAATGGTGGCAATCTTCACCACAGCTTTACGTACACAGTTCAGAATAAAGGCGCACAGTACCCGGTGGCAACGGGCACAACACTCTGTCATTGCAGCGGGCACGCTATCCTGTTCGTGATGCCAGTTAGAGATGACTCGCCCAGGGGAATGGGGATGACTCGGTTCCCGGGCCTTTGCCTTGGGGATGTCGCGGTGGTCGGCTCCCGGGCCCGTACCCTGGGGTCTCTCTTTAAAAGCGTTGATAGATGTTTATTTTATAAAAGTTTGTGACGCCACCTGTGGCTTCTGGTGAGGATCACCAGCACTGCGCAGTCCACTGAGGCCTGTGATAAGGCAGCCCAAAGGCATGGCTCCCCACAGGTGGAGCTAGGCCTCAGGGCAGTGTATGAAGGGGAATGCAGGACAGGCGAGACCCAGCCGGGTCAGAGCAAGAACAGGGACAGACACGATAGTCATTTCAGTACCTTTTACTGATGGAAATTCAGGCACATCCCGGAGCACTGTAGGGTGAAGGGTGCATATCAGGATCCTCCCCAATGAGCGGGTTTTGGGCCTCCTGTTACTTGCCTCTGCGTAGTAAGTTTCTGACCTGCCTGGAGCTAGGCCTAACTTTGTCTCTGTCCTGCGCTGGTGACCTTGTGGTAGGGCCTTTTCTTGGAGTACACGCTCCTCAGCGTGTACTCCAGTCATAGTGGTGTCTTCAGCAAGTCAGATGACTCACCCATGTGTAGTGTAAACTCCAATGTTGTGTTGAAGACACCACTATGACTGTCTCACAATTTTATGAGAATGGCTGGAACAGTTACTGAATCTGTATACCTATAGATTCCATGCCATCTCTTGGGTTCTTCTGATCATATATACTGCCATTTGGTTAGACTATTTATGCATGTTCCTTTCATGTGGCTAGTTACACTTATATTAGAGTGTAACCCTTACTTTAATGTTATCAGATGATCTCATGTGCACTTCTACACAGAATTGTCGCATTGAATTTGTGTTTTCCATTCCCGGTGACCTACTAATTTGTTAAGAGTGTACTGATTTTAATATTTGTATCGAATAAAATTTGTCTTTTTAATATTATTCAATATTGCTCTATACTTCCTTTTTGGAGGGTCATACTCCATATATCTCTATAGGCTATGCATTCCAGTAGGAGTACCCTGTGTATATAATATGGTGTCCTTCCATACAGTTCGGTTCAATTGTATTTGTGTCTCCTGGCTCTGTTACGTTTCAGCACTTTAGAGATCCTGGGACTTGTAGTTCCCCAGGGATTACGGTTATGTCTTACTGGGTCATAGAGATCCCGGTAAACTTTAGACCCGGTGTCCGGTAAATACTTCGGGGTGAGCTGGTTAAGCTCCTCTGCCCCCTATGTACTATCTGTCCACTCGCCTTCGGCCTACTCGGGCCCTCACTAGGCTATGCACACTAACGGCAGCGTGCCGTCCTTCACCGATCTTATGGCGCCGGCACACCTAAAGCTCACTACTATGAGCTACAACTGAGTCTTGATCTGGATAGGCTCCACTGCAGGCTAGCAATTGCAGGAACTGGAACAGGCTTTTGTCCTATGAGGTAACTCTTCTCAGACTGTACTGGACTCACTGCTAAACCAGAATAGACTGACTGCTGCCTGGCTCCACCTTCCCTATTTATCTATCCCTAACGGGCTCCCTCTGCTGGTCTGAAGTGGAAGGTGGAGATGTGTGAAAGGTTATGGGGGCCTCTTGTGGAGGAATCCATCAATACACTCTTCCAGGATCTGTGATACCAAGCGCAGCTGGGAGTCACATGTGTACTCTGCACCCCTGCCTTTGGAAGTACTGTGCCAAAAAACCTTTGTGTGTACTCTGCACCCCTGCCTGTAGGAGTACTGTGCCAAAAAGCCTTTGTGTGTTTTCTGCACCCCTGCATGTGGGAGTACTGTGCCAAAAAGCCTTTGTGTGTACTCTGCACCCCTGCCTGTGGGAGTACTGTGCCAAAAAGCCTTTGTGTGTACTCTGCACCCCAGCCTGTGGAAGTACTGTGCCAAAAAGCCTTTGTGTGTACTCAGCACCCCTGCATGTGGGAATACTGTGCCATAAAGCCTTTGTGTGTACTCTGCACCCCTGCATGTGGGAGTACTGTGCCAAAAAAACATTTGTGTGTATCCTGCACCACTGCCTGTGGGAGTACTGTGCCAAAAAGCCTTTGTGTGTACTCTGCACCCCTGCATGTGGGAGTACCGGGCCAAAAAGCCTTTGTGTGCATTCTGCACCCCTGCATGTGGGAGTACTGTGCCAAAAAGCCTTTGTGTGTACTCAGCACCCCTGCATGTGGGAGTACTGTGCCATAAAGCCTTTGTGTGTACTCGGCACCCCTGCATGTGGGACTACTTGGCCAAAAAGCCTTTGTGTGTATTCTGCACCCCTGCATGTGGGAGTACTGGGCCACAAAGCCTTTGTGTGTATTCTGCACCCCTGCATGTGGGAGTACTGTGCCATAAAGGCTTTGTGTGTACTCAGCACACCTGCATGTGGGACTACTGTGCCAAAATGCCTTTGTGTGTATTCTGCACCCCTGCATGTGGGAGTACTATGCCAAAAAGCCTTTGTGTGTACTCTGCACCCCTGCATGTGGGAGTACAGGGCCAAAAAGCCTTTGCGTGTATTCTGCACCCCTGCATGTGGGACTACTGTGCCAAAAAGCCTTTGTGTGTATTCTGCACTCCTGCATGTGGGAGTACTGTGCCATAAAGCCTTTGTGTGTACTCAGCACCCCTGCATGTGGGACTACTGTGCCAAAAAGCCTTTGTGTGTACTCTGCACCCCTGCATGTGGGAGTACAGGGCCAAAAAGCCTTTGCGTGTATTCTGCACCCCTGCATGTGGGACTACTGTGCCAAAAAGCCTTTGTGTGTATTCTGCACCCCTGCATGTGGGAGTACTGTGCCATAAAGACTTTGTGTGTACTCAGCACCCCTGCATGTGGGACTACTGTGCCAAAAAACCTTTGCGTGTATTCTGCACCCCTGCATGTGGGAGTACTGTGGGAAAAAGCCTTTGTGTGTACTCTGCACCCCTGCATGTGGGAGTACTGGGCCAAAAAGCCTTTGTGTGTATTCTGCACCCCTGCATGTGGGAGTACTGTGCCATAAAGCCTTTGTGTGTATTCTGCACCCCTGCATGTGGGAGTACTGTGCCATAAAGCCTTTGTGTGTGCTCAGCACCCCTGCATGTGGGACTACTGTGCCATAAAAGCCTTTGCGTGTATTCTGCACCCCTGCCTGTGGGAGTACTGTGCCAAAATGCCTTTGTGTGTACTCTGCACCTCTGTATGTGGGAGTACTGTGCCAAAAAAGCCTTTGTGTGTACTCTGCACACCTGCAGTGGGAGAACTTTGCGAAAAATCCTCTGTGTGTATTCTGCACTCTCGCCTATGGGAGTACTGTACCACTAAGCCTCTGTATACTCTGTTCCCTTGCCTGTGGGAGTACTGTGCCAAAAAGCCTCTGTGTGAACTCTGCACCCCTGACTGTGGGAGTAGTGTGCCCAAAATTCTCTGTGTACTCTGCATCCTCATATATTAATATTGTGCATTTAATCCTCTGTGTATTCTGTGCCACTGACTGTGGAAGTTATTATACCTTTAATCCACTGAGTGTACGGTGCACCCCTGCCTGTGGACTTTAAGCCTCTGTGTGTACTCTGCACGCCTGCTTGTGGGAGTACTGTGCCTTTAATCCTCTGTGTGTACTCTACACCACTGCCTGTGGGAGTACTGTGCAAAAGAGCCTCTGCGTGTGCTCTGCACCACCGCCAGTGGGAGTCCTATTCCAAAAATCTTCTGTGTATTCTGCACCCCTGCCTGTGGGAGTACTGTGCCTTTAAGCCTCTGTGTGTACTCTGCACCCTCACCTGTGGGAGTACTATGCAAAAAAGCCTCTGTGTGTAAGAACCCTCCTGCTAGTTTTTGCTATCTTATGTTTTGCGGTCACGTGACCAGCTGCCTATATATTCCAGCTCCGCCCTTCTGGCTTTGCTGGACTTCAGTGTTTTTTGCCTGCCTCTCTAGCCAGGTGCTTCGGTGCCTATCTCTGTCTAGTTTGCTTGGTCCTCTGGGACCTCTAGTACTTTTTTTCAGTTTGTCTTTTTGCTCTGCAACAACTTCTGTTAGGAGGTGTCCAATTTTTGTCCCAGTCCTTAGTACTTTTAGGGACCCCTTCCTTTACTCTATAGGTCTCCGTTCAGACTAGCCGAGGACGAAGGCGGGTCTGGTCACAAGGAACAGGCTGCCCGCTACATCATAGGGATTCAGCTTAGTCTTACTGTAGGGACAGCTTTCCCCTATCTTTCCTTAGTTTATGTTGCAAATCCTAACAGTAAGTCCATCCCAAAAAAAAAAAACTAAAAGGAAAGAAATTCGGGGATCAGTATGGTTTCCGTCCAGGAGTTGGTTCAACACCTGCAGGGATTGTCTCTGGAGGTGGCCGAGCTTCAGCAACACGTGAGTAGCTGTCCTGGAGCGCATTTTGTGGAACCCAAGGTACGACTTCCTAATATTTTTTATGGTAAACAGCAAGATTTTTTTTCCTTTAAAAATGCTTGTTTGTTAGATTTTCATTTGAGACCGAGGTCCTCTGGGAATGAATCACAGCGCATTGGTTTTATTGTGTCACTTTTGAGCAAAGAACCACAGGGGTGGGCATTTTCTCTCCAACCTAATGATCCGTGTTTAAGTTCTGTTGAGGAATTTTTTTCTGCTTTGGGGCTATTATATGACGATCCTGATAGAATCTCATCTGCTGAATCAGAACTTAGACGTTTGAATCAGGGGTCAGATGATTTTGAAATTTATTGCACACACTTCAGGAGATGGGCTTCAGAAGTTAAGTGGAATGATTCGGCGCTGAGAAGTTTATTTCTTGCTGGTCTGAGTGAAAGGGTTAAGGATTTGTTAATTGCATTCCCTGCACCTGAGACTCTGCAGGAATCTATGCAGTTAGCTGTTCATGTGGACAGGAGAATAAGGTCCAGGGTCAATGATGTAAAAACTCCTGTAACTTCAGGTCCTAGTTTCCAGAAAATCTGCTCTGACAGCGGAGAACCAATGGAGGTTGGGGCGATATCACTCCGCTCTCAAGAAAGAGATCGGAGATTCGCCGAAGGTTTGTGTCTTTATTGTGGTAAGGCTGATCATTTGATTAAGTATTGTGAGCGTCGTTTAAGTAAAGAAAAAAAAAAGGTCAGTTATGCCCGTATAGCTTGTTTACGCTCTGCAGGATTATTTCTTTCTGGGAGTACTACTCTGCAGTAGTGTTGAGCCACCCCCGTAGTGTTCGAGTTAGGTTCGGTTCGTCGAACACCCGTGTGTTCGCCGAACTGTTCGTCGAACTGTTCGTCGAACACCTTCGAACACCGTTAAAACCAATGGAAGGCAAACAAAAACACATAGAAACACATAGAAAACACCTTCAAAGGTGTCCAAAAGCTGACAAACTGCTCAGAAGACACAACTAACACATGGAAAAGTGACAAGTACATATAGTCATGCGAAAAGAAAAGAGGTGGAGGAGTAAAAGGAGGGGGAGACACAGATATAGGCATGTCATGCCCTTCTAAAATCCAAAAAGTGAGAAGCCGAGACGTTCAGTCCGCTCCTGCCCGTGCCACCTCCGCGTCGCCGGGTTTGTGCCAGAGCCGCGGTGAACCCTGACAGCCAGCCCCCCTCTCCCAATACTGGTGCCTGTCCGCTGGTGGGTCGAGCGAGCCCCCCTGTGGTGGAGGCAGCTCTAAGCTTTTTAATTTAAATTGTCTCTCTAATTTGAATGAATACACTTTAAATCCATTTACAAGGATCTATTGGAGGGCAAGTCTCATGCCAGCAGCCGCGTAATTCCAGCTCCAGTAGCGTCCACTAAAGCTGCTGCAGTTAAAAAGCTTTTATAAGGATCGAGCTCGGCTGTCCACCGCAAGGCATCCTACTGCCAGTCCCAGCCCCTATGCCTTGGGGTGCCTCCTGATGCTCTTCACTGAGTATCCCGTGGTCCCGAAGCATTTCCTTTGAAAAAATTAAGTGTCCAAACTACAGGTGGTGTAGCTTGCTTAACAGCCGGGATAATCCGCTGATTAGCAGACACTGGTACTAGGCACAAAGTATTTCCTGGGCTAGATGCAGTTAAAAATTTGTAATTAGATACTCTCGTTGGATGCTGAGAAAGCATTCCATAGAGTCTCCTGGCACGCCATATATGATTCTCTTAAAAAGCTTGGGGTAGGGGTCTAGGGGACCCTTTTATAGCCAAAATCACGACCCTGTATCGCAATACGTCACCTAGGCTAAAGATAAATGGAACTGTATTACCCTGAAGGCTCGGTTGCTACAGAGGTATTGCACCTCACCCAGAGGTGTGATATCTCACTCTCAGGTAAGGATGGAGTGTGGATCAGGACCCGACACCTGCATGCATTACACCACATTGCCGTGGGGCAGGGCGACCAATATACCCCTGAGATGGGCACGACAGTCCCTGTCCCTGGCTGGAGTGGGGGGAGGGAACACTGAGGAAGGGGAACCCTGTAGTGCAGGAGCAGGGAGGAAGCAGTTCCTGGGTGCATTGAGAAGGGAGTATAAAAGGTGGGCACCATCTTAGTTCAGTGCAGAGAAGTCTGAGCAGAAGTGGCAGGGAGCAGGGGCTCTGCATGAGCTCTGCTCCGGAGGCGGGCCTAGTAACAGAGGCCCAGGCCTGGAAGAGGGAGAAGGAAGGAAGAGGAGCGGAGAAGGCTCCAGGAACGAGGAACGAAGGGATCCCAGGGGTGCGGACGGGCGAGTCGCCACCGCACGCCCGAATCCACCTGCGTGGAGGGGTCAGGCCAAAGGGGGAGACCGGTCCCCGAACTAGTGGAGGCAGGAAATGACCCTCAGCTAGAAACAGGAGGCTGTGACATTTTATGTGGCGCAGCCCCTCGCTACACCCGCTAGGAAGGCACCACATAGGGTCAGGGAAACTGGCGCCAAGTTTACCAAGAGGAGGCCCGAGGCAGCCGGACAGAAGGGTTGGTAAGAAAGGCCAGACAAAGGACACACAAAGGGGGTCCTGTGAAGCACTCCAAAGTTATCTGGGAGTTGTCTGAGCCCCTCACCTGGTGAGCACAGTACGACGTGGGCAGCCGTTACCTGCAGACGTGGTCTGGATAATAAGAACTGTGAATAAAGGCCCTGGACTGCATCACTGACTCCGTGTCGTTACTGCTGCTGCCCTGCACCATCACCCCCATCCTCCGCATACACTGCCCTGAGTCTATACTCCACCCGTGGGGAGTTATGCTACGCTCTGCTGCACCCACAACACCAGCCTCAGCGGTCTGCCCTGGAGCGGCGGTTCACTCTGACCGCAATCCACGGGTGGCGTAGTCGGACATTTAAACATCAAAACCACATAAATAGTTCCGCCACTGGTTTGACCGCCCTGAGCCACGGAACCGGGTCGCCGCCACGGAGACTACAACCACCAGCATCCACCAAAAAGGGTCCGGCTCCGGGTGTCCCAAGACCCAGGGGGCGCGTCAGAACATTTTCATCACCTTTCACAATCACCAATGGGACAAGGCAGGGATGTTCTCTGTCCCCTCTCTTATACATCCTAGTGACGGAGCACCTGCTCTCATCAATTCGCCATAACCCCAATATTAGGTGGATTGAGGTGGGAGGCACCGAGTACAAGTGCTCTCTATTTGCTGATGATGTCCTAGTATATATCACTCAATCACATATATCCATCCATGCTGTTATGGCTGAAATAGATCACTTAGTTACATGGTCAAATTTTAAAATCAATGCAGCGAAGTCTGAGGCCCTCGATGTCTCCCTCCCCAAATCCATATAGGATTCCATCCAGTCCAACTTTCCCTTTGCCTGACCCTCACAGGGTATCAAATACTTAGGAATTCCTATTCATAGAGACCTCTCCCATCTACAGTACAGACCAAAAGTTTGGACACACCTTCTCATTTAAAGATTTTTCTGTATTTTCATGACTTTGAAAATTGTATATTCACACTGAAGGCATCAAAACTATGAATTAACACATGTGGAATTATATACTTAACAAAAAAGTGTGAAACAACTGAAAATATGTTATATATTCTAGGTTCTTCAAAGTAGCCACCTTTTGCTTTGATGACTGCTTTGCACACTCTTGGCATTCTCTAGATGAGCTTCAAGAGGTAGTCACCGGAAATGGTTTTCACTTCACACGTATGCGTTGTCAGGTTTAATAAGTGGGATTTCTTGCCTTATAAATGGGGTTGGGACCATCAGTTGTGCTGTGCAGAAGTCAGGTGGATACACATCTGATAGTCCTACTGAATAGACTGTTAGAATTTGTATTATGGCAAGAAAAAAGCAGCTAAGTAAAGAAAAACGAGTGACCATCATTACTTTAAGAAATGAAGGTCAGTCAGTGCAAAAAATTGGACAAACTTTGAAAGTGTCCCCAAGTGCAGTTGCAAAAACCATCAAGCGCTACAAAGAAACTGGCTCACATGAGGACCGCCCGAGGAAAGGAAGAAGAAGAGTCACCTCTGCTTCTGAGGATAAGTTTATCCGAGTCACCGGCCTCAGAAATCGCAGGTTAACAGCAGCTCAGATTAGAGACCAGGTCAATGCCACACAGAGTTCTAGCAGCAGACACATCTCTACAACAACTGTTAAGAGGAGACTTTGTGCAGCAGGCATTCATGGTAAAATAGCTGCTTGGAAACCACTGCTAAGGACAGGCAACAAGCAGAAGAGACTTGTTTGGGCTAAAGAACACAAGGAATGGACAATAGACCAGTGGAAATCTGTGCTTTGGTCTGATGAGTCCAAATTTGAGATCTTTGGTTCCAACCACCGTGTCTTTGTGCGACGCAGAAATGGTGAACGCATGGGCTCTACATGCCTGGTTCCCACCGTGAAGCATGGAGGAGGAGGTGTGATGGTGTGGGGGTGCTTTGCTGGTGACACTGTTGGGGATTTATTCAAAATTGAAGGCATACTGAACCAGCATGGCTACCACAGCATCTTGCAGCGGCATGCTATTCCATCTGGTTTGCGTTTAGTTGGACCATCATTTATTTTTCAACAGGACAATGACCCCAAACACACCTCCAGGCTGTGTAAGGGCTATTTGACCAAGAAGGAGAGTGATGGGGTGCTACGCCAGATGACCTGGCCTCCACAGTCACCAGACCTGAACCCAATTGAGATGGTTTGGGGTGAGCTGGACTGCAGAGTGAAGGCAAAAGGGCCAACAAGTGCTAAGCATATCTGGGAACGCCTTCAAGATTGTTGGAAGACCATTTCCGGTGACTACCTCTTGAAGCTCATCAAGAGAATGCCAAGAGTGTGCAAAGCAGTCATCAAAGCAAAAGGTGGCTACTTTGAAGAACCTAGAATATAAGACATATTTTCAGTTGTTTCACACTTTTTTGTTAAGTATATAATTCCACATGTGTTAATTCATAGTTTTGATGCCTTCAGTGTGAATGTACAATTTTCATAGTCATGAAAATACAGAAAAATCTTTAAATGAGAAGGTGTGTCCAGACTTTTGGTCTGTACTGTATGTTATCTTAATTTTGGGCCCTTTATTGAACAACTCCATACAGACCACGGTTGGCAAGTTAGAACTGTAAGATTCACTACGTGAACCACTGGTGTTTTGTGGAAAAGCACATGTACACTGTGTTCCAAATTATTATGCAAAAAGTGTTTAGGAGTGATAAGGGAAGAATTTGTTTGTTTGTCAGTTAAACTCATTGATGGTGATGTGTGTCAGGGCTCTTTATATCACTGTAAGCAATTGCAGACACCTGTGCTAATTAGTTTGGCAAGTGTGTCCAATGAAAGGCAAGACTACTTAAGAAGGCTGTCTCACATTATTAAGCAGGCTACATTTTCTGCCAAAATGGGAAAGAAAAAGGATGTGTCGGCTGCTGAGAAGCAACAAATTGTGGAGTGTTTAGGTCAAGGCATGACTACAATCAACATTGTGCGATGATCAGGATGAAGTGTCTTGGCAATCAAGAAGTATGTAGCTGATTCACAGTACACACGTGTGCGTGCTGATAAGGGCAAATTGAGGACTCTTTCCTACAGGTAATTACGTCAGGTTGAAAGAGCAGCGGCAAAAAAGCCTTGTCATAGCAGCAGACAAGTTTTTGAAGCTGCTGGTGCCTCCAACGTCCCCCGAACAACAAGTTGCAGGGTCCTTCAGAGGTTTGCAGCTGTGCATACGCCATCCTGTCGACCTCCTCTATCCACTTCACACAAGCAGAAACGGCTCCAGTGGGCCAAACATTACATGAAGACTGATTTCAAAACTGTTTTGTTCACGGATGAGTGCCGTGCAGCGCTCGATGGTCCAGATGGATGGAGTGGAGGATGGCTGGTTGATGGACACCCCACGCAAACACGGCTACAGCGCCAACAAGGAGGAGGTGGAGTAATGTTTTGGGCTGGAATCATGGGGAGAGAGATTGTCGGCCCCTTTAGGATCCCTGAAGGCGCTAAAGATGAACTCCATAATGTATGTCGATTTTCTCAAACAGCACTTCCTGCCATGGTTCAAGAAGAAGAACCGTGTATTTCACAGCAAGATCATTTTTTTGCATGATAATGCACCATCTCATGCTGCACATAAAACATCTGCATCTCTGGCTGATATGGGCATAAAAGGGGACAAACTTATGGTGTGACCCCCATGCTCCCCTGACCTCTACCCCATTCAGAACCTTTGGAGCATCATTAAAAGGAGTGTCTATGATGGCGGGAGGCAGTTCACATCTAAGCAACAGCTCTGGGAGGGTATTCTGTCCTCATGCAAAACAATTGAAGCAGAAACCCTCCAAAACCTGACAAATTCAATGGACGAGAGAGTTCAGAAGCTCCTTTCGAACAAAGGGTCCTATGTGAAAATGTAACATCACCTAGAATAAAGTTTTGAGTTGAAAACTGTTTGATTTCAGTTTCTAACAACCTGCTAATGCTTATAATTTCAAAAATGACCATTTTTTTGGTCTTTATTAAAATGAAAAGGTTGATCGAAAAGTTTGGGGGATCTAAGAGTGTGGCAACCCAGTAGTCATGATTACTTCGAATTCTGACAATATGAGGGTCATGCTGCAGGTAGTGCAGCAAGAAGGCACTTATGTGTAGTGTTGAGCCACCCCCGTAGTGTTCGAGTTCGGTTCGGTTCGTCGAACACCCGTGTGTTCGCCGAACTGTTCGTCGAACTGTTCGTCGAACACCTTCGAACACCGTTAAAACCAATGGCACCCAAACAAAAACACATAGAAACACATAGAAAACACCTTCAAAGGTGTCCAAAAGCTGACAAACTGCTCAGAAGACATAACTAACACATGGAAAAGTGACAAGTACATATAGTCATGCGAAAATAAAAGAGGTGGAGGAGTAAAAGGAGGGGGAGACACAGATATAGGCATGTCATGCCCTTCTAAAATCCAAAAAGTGAGAAGCCGACACGGCCAGTCCGCTCCTGCCCGTGCCACCTCCGTGTCGCCGGGTTTGTGCCAGAGCCGCGGTGAACCCTGACGGCCAGCCCCCCTCTCCCAATACTGGTGCCTGTCCGCTGGTGGGTCGAGCGAGCCCCCCTGTGGTGGAGGCAGCTCTAAGCTTTTTAATTTAAATTGTCTCTCTAATTTGAATGAATACACTTTAAATCCATTTACAAGGATCTATTGGAGGGCAAGTCTCATGCCAGCAGCCGCGGTAATTCCAGCTCCAGTAGCGTCCACTAAAGCTGCTGCAGTTAAAAAGCTTTTATAAGGATCGAGCTCGGCTGTCCACCGCAAGGCATCCTACTGCCAGTCCCAGCCCCTATGCCTTGGGGTGCCTCCTGATGCTCTTCACTAAGTATCCCATGGTCCCGAAGCATTTCCTTTGAAAAAATTAAGTGTCTAAACTACAGGTGGTGCAGCTTGCTTAACAGCCGGGATAATCCGCTCACTAGCAGACACTGCTACTAGGCACAAAGTATTTCCTGGGCTAGATGCAGTTAAAAATTTGTAATTAGATACTCTCGTTGGATGCTGAGAAAGCATTCCATAGAGTCTCCTGGCACGCCATATATGATTCTCTTAAAAAGCTTGGGGTAGGGGTCTAGGGGACCCTTTTATAGCCAAAATCACGGCCCTGTATCGCAATACGTCACCTAGGCTGAAGATAAATGGAACTGTAGCACCCTGAGGGCTCGGTTGCTACAGACGTATTGCACCTCACCCAGAGGTGTGATATCTCACTCTCAGGTAAGGATGGAGTGTGGATCAGGACCCGACACCTGCATGCATTACACCACATTGCCGTGGGGCAGGGCGACCAATGTGCCCCTGAGATGGGCACGACAGTCCCTGTCCCTGGTTGGAGTGGGGGGAGGGAACACTGAGGAAGGGGAACCCTGTAGTGCAGGAGCAGGGAGGAAGCAGTTCCTGGGTGCATTGAGAAGGGAGTATAAAAGGTGGGCACCATCTTAGTTCAGTGCAGAGAAGTCTGAGCAGAAGTGGCAGGGAGCAGGGGCTCTGCATGAGCTCGGCTCCGGAGGCGGGCCTAGTAACAGAGGCCCAGGCCTGGAAGAGGGAGAAGGAAGGAAGAGGAGCGGAGAAGGCTCCAGGAACGAGGAATGAAGGGATCCCAGGGGTGCGGACGGGCGAGTCGCCACCGCACGCCCGAATCCACCTGCGTGGAGGGGTCAGGCCAAAGGGGGAGACCGGTCCCCGAACTAGTGGAGGCAGGAAACGACCCTCAGCTAGAAACCGGAGGCTCTGACATTTTATGTGGCGCAGCCCCTCGCTACACCCGCTAGGAAGGCACCACATAGGGTCAGGGAAACTGGCGCCAAGTTTACCAAGAGGAGGCCCGAGGCAGCCGGACAGAAGTGTTGGTAAGAAAGGCCAGACAAAGGACACACAAAGGGGGTCCTGTGAAGTGCTCCAAAGTTATCTGGGAGTTGTCTGAGCCCCTCACCTGGTGAGCACAGTACGACGTGGGCAGCCGTTACCTGCAGACGTGGTCTGGATAATAAGAACTGTGAGTAAAGGCCCTGAACTGCATCACTGACTCCGTGTCGTTACTGCTGCTGCCCTGCACCATCACCCCCATCCTCCGCATACACTGCCCTGAGGCTATACTCCTCCCGTGGGGAGTTATGCTACGCTCTGCTGCACCCACAACACCAGCCTCAGTGGTCTGCCCTGTAGCGGCGGTTCACTCTGACCGCAATCCACGGGTGGCGTAGTCGGACATTTAAACATGAAAACCACATAAATAGTTCCGCCACTGGTTTGACCGCCCTGAGCCACGGAACTGGGTCGCCGCCACGAAGACTACAACCACCAGCATCCACCAAAAAGGGTCCGGCTCCGGGTGTCCCAAGGCCCAGGGGGTGCGTCAGAACATTTTCATCACCTTTCACAATCACCAATGGGACAAGGCAGTGAAGTCCTCTGTCCCCTCTCTTATACATCCTAGTGACGGAGCACCTGCTCTCATCAATTCGCCATAACCCCAATATTAGGTGGATTGAGGTGGGAGGCACCGAGTACAAGTGCTCTCTATTTGCTGATGATGTCCTAGTATATATCACTCAATCACATATATCCATCCATGCTGTTATGGCTGAAATAGATCACTTTGTTACATGGTCAAATTTTAAAATCAATGCAGCGAAGTCTGAGGCCCTCGATGTCTCCCTCCCCAAATCCATATAGGATTCCATCCAGTCCAACTTTCCCTTTGCCTGGCCCTCACAGGGTATCAAATACTTAGGAATTCCTATTCATAGAGACCTCTCCCATCTATGTTATCTTAATTTTGGGCCCTTTATTGAACAACTCCATACAGACCACGGTTGGCAAGTTAGAACTGTAAGATTCACTACGTGAACCACTGGTGTTTTGTGGAAAAGCACATGTACACTGCGTTCCAAATTATTATACAAAAAGTGTTTAGGAGTGATAAGGGAAGAATTTGTTTGTTTGTCAGTTAAACTCATTGATGGTGATGTGTGTCAGGGCTCTTTATATCACTGTAAGCAATTGCAGACACCTGTGCTAATTAGTTTGGCAGGTGTGTCCAATGAAAGGCAAGACTACTTAAGAAGGCTCTCTCACATTATTAAGCAGCCTACATTTTCTGCCAAAATGGGAAAGAAAAAGGATGTGTCGGCTGCTGAGAAGCAACAAATTGTGGAGTGTTTAGGTCAAGGCATGACTACAATCAACATTGTGCGATGATCAGGATGAAGTGTCTTGGCAATCAAGAAGTATGTAGCTGATTCACAGTACACACGTGTGCGTGCTGATAAGGGCAAATTGAGGACTCTTTCCTACAGGCAATTACGTCAGGTTGAAAGAGCAGCGGCAAAAAAGCCTTGTCATAGCAGCAGACAAGTTTTTGAAGCTGCTTGTGCCTCCAACGTCCCCCGAACAACAAGATGCAGGGTCCTTCAGAGGTTTGCAGCTGTGCATGCGCCATCCTATCGACCTCCTCTATCCACTTCACACAAGCAGAAACGGCTCCAGTGGGCCAAACATTACATGAAGACTGATTTCAAAACTGTTTTGTTCACGGATGAGTGCCGTGCAGCGCTCGATGGTCCAGATGGATGGAGTGGAGGATGGCTGGTTGATGGACACCCCACGCAAACACGGCTACAGCGCCAACAAGGAGGAGGTGGAGTAATGTTTTGGGCTGGAATCATGGGGAGAGAGATTGTCGGCCCCTTTAGGATCCCTGAAGGCACTAAAGATGAACTCCATAATGTATGTGGATTTTCTCAAACAGCACTTCCTGCCATGGTTCAAGAAGAAGAACCGTGTATTTCACAGCAAGATCATTTTTCTGCATGATAATGCACCATCTCATGCTGCACATAAAACATCTGCATCTCTGGCTGATATGGGCATAAAAGGGGACAAACTTATGGTGTGACCCCCATGCTCCCCTGACCTGTACCCCATTCAGAACCTTTGGAGCATCATTAAAAGGAGTGTCTATGATGGCGGGAGGCAGTTCACATCTAAGCAACAGCTCTGGGAGGGTATTCTGTCCTCATGCAAAACAATTGAAGCAGAAACCATCCAAAACCTGACAAATTCAATGGACGAGAGAGTTCAGAAGCTCCTTTCGAACAAGGGGTCCTATGTGAAAATGTAACATCACCTAGAATAAAGTTTTGAGTTGAAAACTGTTTGATTTCAGTTTCTAACAACCTGCTAATGCTTATAATTTCAAAAATGACCATTTTTTTGGTCTTTATTAAAATGAAAAGGTTGATCGAAAAGTTTGGGGGATCTAAGAGTGTGGCAACCCAGTAGTCATGATTACTTCGAATTCTGACAATATGAGGGTCATGCTGCAGGTAGTGCAGCAAGAAGGCACTTATGTGTCTTGCGCATCTCGGAGCCCCAAAATTATTTTCCGGGCTAGATGCAGCTAAAAATTATTTTTAATTTTAAATCTGGTGAAGCTTATTATAGATGGCCTAATAGGATCAGTGCTGCACACTGCTACAAAGCCCAAATTATTTTCCAGTCAAGATACAGATAAACATGATTAGTAATTTGAAAGCTTAAAACGGTTGGTAGGGTGATTTTAACCAATCATCAAGCTTTTACTCTCCCCAGGATGACACAGGGGTAGAAAAGTCGTTTCGGATCCATGATTTGTTCATCTTTATGAACGTGAGTCTGTCTACATTATCAGTGGAGAGCCGCGTGCGCTTATCTGTCAGCACACCACCAGCAGCGCTGAACACACGTTCAGACAGAACGCTGGCTGCGGGGCATGACAAGATCTCCAAGGCGTAAGTGGCTAGCTCCGGCCATTTATCCAGATTGGAAGCCCAAAAAGAGCAAGGGTCCAGTGACACAGTCGTGGCTTCAATGTTTACTTGGAGATACTCCTGTACCATCGTCTCTAGGCGTTGACTATGTGTCAGACTTCTTGTCTCCTGTGGCCTTGCAAAGGATGGGCTAAAAAAGTGGTGAAATGATTCCGCAAAATTGATGTTACCAGCAGATACTGTGGTTCTGTTACGGTTTGAGTGCTGAACACTTGACGGTCCCACGTTTGGCAAGTTGGAACTGTGAGATTCACTACGTGCACCACTGGTATTTTGTGGAAAAGCACATGTAAGATTCTGCAACAGTCTCTGCTGATACTCCTGCATGCGTGCATCCCTTTCTATGGCAGGAATAATATCTGCAAATTTACTTTTGTACCGGGGATCTAACAGTGTGGCAACCCATTAGTCAGGATTATTTCTAATTCTCACAATTCGAGGGTCATGTTGCAGGTAGTGCAGCAAGAAGGCACTCATGTGTGTTGCGCATCCAGGAGCACCAAGTCCCTGTTGTGTTGGTGGCGAGGTAGCAATCATGCTTCCTTCCTCTGTCCTCTCCCCCCAACCTCGCACAACAGAAATGTGATCAAGGTCTCCCTCATCTGATGAGTCTTCCATCAGTTCGTCCTCCACTTCTTCCTGGGCTCCTGCACCTTCCTCACTAGTTTGGCTGCTACCATGCGCCCTGGTAAAACCATCTCCCCCACCCTCACATGCCTGCCGCCTTGGTGCTGCCGACCGTCTGGACCTTGCAGATGTTAGCCCTTCCGCATACAACTCCTCCTCCTCTACTTCCTCCACCTCCTCTTGTGCCACCACCTGACTCCGAATTCTGTTTAACATGTGCTCCAGCATGTAAATCACCGGAATAGTCATGCTGATAATGGCATCGTCAGCACTAAACATCTTCGTCGCCATTTCAAAACTGTGCAGAAGGGTGCATAGGTCCCTGATCTGAGACCACTCCTCCAGCGTGATTTGCCCCACCTCTGAATCTCGTTGGCCCAGGCTATACGTCAGAACGTATTGCACCAGGGCTTGTTGGTGCTGCCACAGTCGCTGCAACATGTGCAGAGTTGAATTCCACTGGGTAGGCACATCGCATTTTAGCCGGTGAAGTGGCAGGCCCAACGACTTCTGTAGAGATGTAAGTCGCTGAGCTGCGGGATGCGAACGGCGGAAGTGAGCACACAGCAACCGTGCACTCTGCAGAAGGCCATCTAGTCCGGGATAGTGGGCTAAAAATTGCTGGACAACCAGGTTCAACACGTGAGCCATACAAGGCACGTGTGTGACATTGCCCCGGCGAAGGGCCGCACCCAGGTTTGCAGCATTGTCGCACACGGCCTTCCCTGGTTTCAGGTCCAGTGGAGACAACCATTCATGAAATTGGTTCTCCAGAGCTGACCACAACTCCTCAGCTGTGTGACTCACATTTCCCAGACATTTCAATGTAAAAACCGCCTGATAACGTTGAGCCCTACTGCCAGCATAGTAAGGAGGTGTGCAGGATCCCTTCTGCGCAGTTAGAAAGCTTGTGGCATGACCAGACAGGCTTTGGGTACAGGTGGAAGACCGAGAGGAGGTTGAGGAGGCAGAAGCAGTGGAGGAAAAATGACATAAAGAGGATTGACGCACAACTCGTGGGGACGGCAAGACTTGGACAGCAGCCCCTTGTCCTGCTGTCACCATAGTTACCCAGTGCCCAGTCAGCGACATGTAACGCCCCTGTCCATGCCTACTCGTCCAAGTGTCTGTGGTGAAATGCACCCTGTCACACACAGAGTTTCTCAAAGAAGCGGTGATGTTGTGTGCGACATGCTGGTGGAGCGCAGGCACACCTTTCTTTGAGAAGTAGTGCCGACTGGGCATCTGGTACTGGGGCACTGCGACGGACATAAGGTCTCGAAAATCCTCTGTGTCCACCAGGCGGAAAGGCAGCATTTCTGTAGCCAAGAGCTTGCAGATGGTGAAATTCAACCTCTTAGCTTTCTCATGGCTAGGAGGAAATGGTCTTTTACTTGTCCACATCTGAGGGACCGAGGGCTGGCTATTGTGCTTAGACGGGGTTGATAAGGGTGTCCCCGGCAAACTGCCGGTCTGTGAGGAAGATGCAGGCGGACATGTTAGGTTGCCTTGATCCAAAGGTGGTGCTATCGATGTCGGACAGCGCTCAAGACCAGCTGGTGTTACCACCTCCAAAGAAAATGATGACCTGCCAATCACGCTGGCTGTTGCGGGTAAAGAGGTGGCAGGTCTGCGCCCCAAAACAGGTGTGACTGCTGTCCCCCCAGTCACAGAGGATGAAGAGGCCGCGGATGCACAAGATATGGCAGACGGTGGTTGGCCCGGCCGGCTAGACCGCATTGTAGCACACTGAGCTTCCCACTGCAACTTATGCTTCATGTCCATGTGCCGGTTCATGCATGAAGTACTCAAACTATGTATTTTTTGGCCTCTACTTAGCTTTTGCTGACAAATGTTACAGATAACACGAGTTGGGTCATCTTTATCGATCTGAAAAAATGCCCAGGCTATGCAAGGCTTAGCACCCATGCGACCTGAAGAGCCACCACGACTTGTGGTGAGAGGCAGAGTTGTGTTTGAGGATGCAGTTGTTGACGTGCTTCCAGTACTACGTCTCTGTCCAGGAAGGGGCAACCTGACCTCGTCGTCACTAGCATCTTCCTCCACCTCCTCTGCTGACCTCATCTCTTGGCTGACTGTGGGTTGACAGTAACTGGGATCTCCGACCTCATCATCATCACCCTGTGCGTTATCACACCCGTCGTCCTCAGAGCCAACCTGTTCCTGCCCTGACAAAAAACTAAAGTTGTCGCTCCAATCAGGTATTTGAGTCTTATCATCGTCTTCCTCATTGTCTTCACCAACAGGAGTTACAGTTTGGGAATGAGGGTCTACATTATGGTCAGAACCTTCTGCGTCTGGTCCTGGATCCGACTCATAAAGATTCTGGGCATCAGTGCAGATCATTTCCTCGTCTGGATTCACAGAAGCGCTGGAGTCGACCTCTGATTCCCAGGCTATAGTATGAGTAAACAGCTCTGCAGACTCAACCATCTGTTCTACCTCATACTCAGACGGGCAGCTGGAGATTTGGGAGCCGTGAGGAAGCAAGTGCGATTTGGGTGACACCTTTGAGGACTGGAGTATTTGTGATGTTGAAGTTGATGTGGAGGAGAGCCCACTTAAAGGAGCACTTGATATCCGTTGAAGCACCTGCTGTTTTTGTGCCTCATCTGGAATTTGTAGCGATTGGCGTGGCCGTAAGAAAGGGATCTTATCACATTGTCCGCTAAAAGAAGTAGACATTTTAGTTTGGCTGGAAGATGGTCTTTCTTCTGCACCTACCCCACGGACACAACCTTTTTTCCCCTTCCCAACACGCCTATTCCCCTTTCCACCAGCAGCAGGCCTTTTTCCACTCATTTTGGTGGTTAACTAATTCACAACTCTGGAGTTGTTTGCACAAAAAAACAATGGATGGTAACCGAGCAGAGCTGAGTGGCCAAACTGTGGTATTAGGCCAAAACTATTGGCTGGGTTAGATGCAGAAAAAAATTATTTTTAATTTGCAACCTGATGGAGGTCAGTATAGATGGACTAATAGACCAAGTCCCACACACTGCTAGAAGCCCAAATATTTTTTCAGAGCTAGATGCAGAAAAAAATTATTTTTAATTTGCAACCTGATGGAGGTCAGTATAGATGGACTAATAGACCAAGTCCCACACACCGCTAGAAGCCCAAATATTTTTTCAGAGCTAGATGCAGAAAAAAATTATTTTTAATTTGCAACCTGATGGAGGTCAGTATAGATGGACTAATAGACCAAGTCCCACACACTGCTAGAAGCCCAAATATTTTTTCAGAGCTAGATGCAGAAAAAAATTATTTTTAATTTGCAACCTGATGGAGGTCAGTATAGATGGACTAATAGACCAAGTCCCACACACCGCTAGAAGCCCAACTATTTTTTCAGAGCTAGATGCAGAAAAAAATTATATTCAATTTGCAACCTGCTGGAGGTCAGTATAGAAGGACTAATAGAACAAGTCCCACACACTGCTAGAAGCCCAAATATTTTTTCAGAGCTAAATGAAGAAAAAAATTCTTTTTAATTTGCAACCTGATGGAGGTCAGTATAGATGGACTAATAGACCAAGTCCCACACACTGCTAGAAGCCCAAATATTTTTTCAGAGCTAGATGCAGAAAAAAATTATTTTTAATTTGCAACCTGATGGAGGTCAGTATAGATGGACTAATAGACCAAGTCCCACACACTGCTAGAAGCCCAAATATTTTTTCAGAGCTAGATGCAGAAAAAAATTATTTTTAATTTGCAACCTGATGGAGGTCAGTATAGATGGACTAATAGACCAAGTCCCACACACTGCTAGAAGCCCAAATATTTTTTCAGAGCTAGATGCAGAAAAAAATTATTTTTAATTTGCAACCTGATGGAGGTCAGTATAGATGGACTAATAGACCAAGTCCCACACACTGCTAGAAGCCCAAATATTTTTTCAGAGCTAGATGCAGAAAAAAATTATATTCAATTTGCAACCTGCTGGAGGTCAGTATAGAAGGACTAATAGAACAAGTCCCACACACTGCTAGAAGCCCAAATATTTTTTCAGAGCTAAATGAAGAAAAAAATTATTTTTAATTTGCAACCTGATGGAGGTCAGTATAGATGGACTAATAGACCAAGTCCCACACACTGCTAGAAGCCCAAATATTTTTTCAGAGCTAGATGCAGAAAAAAATTATATTCAGTTTGCAACCTGATGGAGGTCAGTATAGATGGACTAATAGAATGATACTATGCCCAAAAGATTTTACTTCACTAGGTGCAGTAAAAAAATTGGTATTCTATACACAGGTGTTATATCTTGCAACACAGATAGGCTACTCCACTGACTAACACACTCTGCAATAGGCCAAAAAGGATTAGCTTTGCTAGATTCAGCCAAATGCTGTGAAAAAAACTTGCACAGCACTGGCACAGACCTGCCTGGCAAAAACTGATAGGAACTCATGTAACCTAGTCCTGAAAAGGACTGCAATTACAATTAGTCTTTACTCCCACAACCTATCTATTTAAGAGCACAGACCTCCCTGATAAAAGTCGTAGGAAATGCTGTAAACTAGTCCTTAAAAGGACTGCAATCACAACTATTCCCTACTCCCAAGCTATCTGTATATTTGTGCGAAAATTGGCTTGAAATTAACAAGGTATAGCGCACACAGCAACAGCGGTGCCGTCTAACACGCAGCTGCAGCAGTGAGAAAATGGTGGCGACGGGGAAAATGGCTTGGTCTTATAGGGCAAGGACATGTGACATACACTGCCAATCACACATGCCCTTGCTTGTGTGAAAAAAAGCACTTCGCTCCGTGTGTGCGCTGCTGATAGGCTGACAGATTGCACCTCCCCACTGCAAATGCGGGAAAGAGAAAAAAAAATGGAGATCTTCATTGTTCCTGCAGAGATCCATCCCCTGCCCCTCCCCCCACCCCGCTGTACACTCAAACTGCGTATTAACATTAATTTTCATCATTACTGAGAAAAAATCCAGTTATGATTTTGGTGCACGAACAGTTATCGAACATAACCTCGAACAGCCGAATTTTTCTCAAATTGTTCGTGTTCGCCGAACGGCTCGAACACCGCCCAAAACAGCTCGAATTTGAGATTGGCGAACAGTTCGAGTAGAACAACGCTCATCTCTACTTATGTGTCTTGCGCATCTCGGAGCCCCAAAATTATTTTCCGGGCTAGATGCAGCTAAAAATTATTATTAATTTTAAATCTGGTGAAGCTTTAGTATAGATGGCCTAATAGGATCAGTGCTGCACACTGCTACAAAGCCCAAATTATTTTCCAGTCAAGATACAGATAAACATGATTAGTAATTTTAAATCTGGTGGAGCTTATTATAGATGGCCTAATAGAATCAGTGCTGCACACTGCTACAAAGCCCAAATTATTTTCCAGCCAAGATACAGATAAACATGATTAGTAATTTGAAAGCTTAAAACGGTTGGTAGGGTGATTTTAACCAATCATCAAGCTTTTACTCTCCCCAGGATGACACAGGGGTAGAAAAGTCATTTCGGATCCATGATTTGTTCATCTTTATGAACGTGAGTCTGTCTACATTATCAGTGGAGAGCCGCGTGCGCTTATCTGTCAGCACACCACCAGCAGCGCTGAACACACGTTCAGACAGAACGCTGGCTGCGGGGCATGACAAGATCTCCAAGGCGTAAGTGGCTAGCTCCGGCCATTTATCCAGATTGGAAGCCCAAAAAGAGCAAGGGTCCAGTGACACAGTCATGGCTTCAATGTTTACTTGGAGATACTCCTGTACCATCCTCTCTAGGCGTTGACTATGTGTCAGACTTCTTGTCTCCTGTGGCCTTGCAAAGGATGGGCTAAAAAAGTGGTGAAATGATTCCGCAAAATTGATGTTACCAGCAGATACTGTGGTTCTGTTACGGTTTGAGTGCTGAACACTTGACGGTCCCACAGTTGGCAAGTTAGAACTGTGAGATTCACTACGTGCACCACTGGTATTTTGTGGAAAAAGCACATGTAAGATTCTGCAACAGTCTCTGCTGATACTCCTGCATGCGTGCATCCCTTTCTATGGCAGGAATAATTTCTGCAAATTTACTTTTGTACCGGGGATCTAACAGTGTGGCAACCCAGTAGTCAGGATTATTTCTAATTCTCACAATTCGAGGGTCATGTTGCAGGTAGTGCAGCAAGAAGGCACTCATGTGTGTTGCGCATCCAGGAGCACCAAGTCCCTGTTGTGTTGGTGGCGAGGTAACAATCATGCTTCCTTCCTCTGTCCTCTCCCCCCAACCTCGCACAACAGAAATGTGATCAAGGTCTCCCTCATCTGATGAGTCTTCCATCAGTTCGTCCTCCACTTCTTCCTGGGCTCCTGCACCTTCCTCACTAGTTTGGCTGCTACCATGCGCCCTGGTAAAACCATCTCCCCCACCCTCACATGCCTGCCACCTTGGTGCTGCCGACCGTCTGGACCTTGCAGATGTTAGCCCTTCCGCATACAACTCCTCCTCCTCTACTTCCTCCACCTCCTCTTGTGCCACCACCTGACTCCGAATTCTGTTTAACATGTGCTCCAGCATGTAAATCACCGGAATAGTCATGCTGATAATGGCATCGTCAGCACTAAACATCTTCGTCACCATTTCAAAACTGTGCAGAAGGGTGCATAGGTCCCTGATCTGAGACCACTCCTCCAGCGTGATTTGCCCCACCTCTGGATCTCGTTGGCCCAGGCTATACGTCAGAACGTATTGCACCAGGGCTTGTCGGTACTGCCACAGTCGCTGCAACATGTGCTGAGTTGAATTCCACCAGGTAGGCACATCGCATTTTAGCCGGTGAAGTGGCAGGCCCAACGACTTCTGTAGAGATGTAAGTCGCTGAGCTGCGGGATGCGAACGGCGGAAGTGAGCACACAGCGACCGTGCCCTCTGCAGAAGGCCATCTAGTCTGGGATAGTGGGCTAAAAATTGCTGGACAACCAGGTTCAACACGTGAGCCATACAAGGCACGTGTGTGACATTGCCCCGGCGAAGGGCCGCACCCAGGTTTGCAGCATTTTCGCACACGGCCTTCCCTGGTTTCAAGTCCAGTGGAGACAACCATTCATGAAATTGGTTCTCCAGAGCTGACCACAATTCCTCAGCTGTGTGACTCACATTTCCCAGACATTTCAATGTAAAAACCGCCTGATGACATTGAGCCCTACTACCAGCATAGTAAGGACATGTGCAGGATCCCTTCTGCGCAGTTAGAAAGCTTGTGGCATGACCGGACAGGCTTTGGGTGCAGGTGGAAGACCGAGAGGAGGTTGAGGAGGCAGAAGCAGTGGAGGAACTTTGACATAAAGAGGATTGACGCACAACTCGTGGGGACGGCAAGACTTGGACAGCAGCCCCTTGTCCTGCTGTCACCATAGTTACCCAGTGCCCAGTCAGCGACATGTAACGTCCCTGTCCATGCCTACTCGTCCAAGTGTCTGTGGTGAAATGCACCCTGTCACACACAGAGTTTCTCAAAGAAGCGGTGATGTTGTGTGCGACATGCTGGTGGAGCGCAGGCACACCTTTCTTTGAGAAGTAGTGCCAACTGGGCATCTGGTACTGGGGCACTGCGACGGACATAAGGTCTCGAAAATCCTCTGTGTCCACCAGGCGGAAAGGCAGCATTTCTGTAGCCAAGAGCTTGCAGATGGTGAAATTCAACCTCTTAGCTTTCTCATGGCTAGGAGGAAATGGTCTTTTACTTGTCCACATCTGAGGGACCGAGGGCTGGCTATTGTGCTTAGACGGGGTTGATAAGGGTGTCCCCGGCAAACTGCCGGTCTGTGAGGAAGATGCAGGCGGACATGTTAGGTTGCCTTGATCCAAAGGTGGTGCTATCGATGTCGGACAGCGCTCAACACCAGCTGTTGTTACCACCTCCAAAGAAAATGATGACCTGCCAATCACGCTGGCTGTTGCGGGTAAAGAGGTGGCAGGTCTGCGCCCCAAAACAGGTGTAACTGCTGTCCCCCCAGTCACAGAGGATGAAGAGGCCACGGATGCACAAGATATGGCAGACGGTGGTTGGCCCGGCCGGCTAGGCCGCATTGTAGCACACTGAGCTTCCCACTGCAACTTATGCTTCATGTCCATGTGCCGGTTCATGCATGAAGTACTCAAACTATGTATTTTTTGGCCTCTACTTAGCTTTTGCTGACAAATGTTACAGATAACACGAGTTGGGTCATCTTTATCGATCTGAAAAAATGCCCAGGCTATGCAAGGCTTAGCACCCATGCGACCTGAAGAGCCACCACGACTTGTGGTGAGAGGCAGAGTTATGTTTGAGGATGCAGTTGTTGACGTGCTTCCAGTACTACGTCTCTGTCCAGGAAGGCGCAACCTGACCTCGTCGTCACTAGCATCTTCCTCCACCTCCTCTGCTGGCCTCATCTCTTGGCTGACTGTGGGTTGACAGTAAGTGGGATCTCCAACCTCATCATCATCACCCTGTGCGTTATCACACCCGTCGTCCTCAGAGCCAACCTGTTCCTGCCCTGACAAAAAACTAAAGTTGTCGCTCCAATCAGGTATTTGAGTCTTATCATCGTCTTCCTCATTGTCTCCACCAACAGGAGTTACAGTTTGGGAATGAGGGTCTACATTATGGTCAGAACATTCTGCGTCTGGTCCTGGATCCGACTCATAAAGATTCTGGGCATCAGTGCAGATCATTTCCTTGTCTGGATTCACAGAAGCGCTGGAGTCGACCTCTGATTCCCAGGCTATAGTATGAGTAAACAGCTCTGCAGACTCAACCATCTGTTCTACCTCATACTCAGACGGGCAGCTGGAGATTTGGGAGCTGTGAGGAAGCAAGTGCGATTGGGGTGACACCTTTGAGGACTGGAGTATTTGTGATGTTGAAGTTGATGTGGAGGAGAGCCCACTTAAAGGAGCACTTGATATCCGTTGAAGCACCTGCTGTTTTTGTGCCTCATCTGGAATTTGTAGCGATTGGCGTGGCCGTAAGAAAGGGATCTTATCACATTGTCTGCTAAAAAAAGTAGACATTTTAGTTTGGCTGGAAGATGGTCTTTCTTCTGCAGATGTTACTGTTGCTTTAACACCTACCCCACGGACACAACCTTTTTTCCCCTTCCCAACACGCCTATTCCCCTTTCCACCAGCAGCAGGCCTTTTTCCACTCATTTTGGTGGTTAACTAATTCACAACTCTGGAGTTGTTTGCACAAAAAAACAATGGATGGTAACCGAGCAGAGCTGAGTGGCCAAACTGTGGTATTAGGCCAAAACTATTGGCTGGGTTAGATGCAGAAAAAAATTATATTCAATTTGCAACCTGATGGAGGTCAGTATAGATGGACTAATAGAACAAGTCCCACACACAGCTAGAAGCCCAAATATTTTTTCAGAGGTAGATGCAGAAAAATTTTTTATTCAGTTTGCAACCTGATGGAGGTCTGTATAGATGGATTAATAGAACAAGTCCCACACACAGCTACAAGCCCAATATTTTTTCAGAGGTAGATGCAGACAAAAAATTATTTTGAATTTGCAACCTGATGGAGGTCAGTATAGGTGGACTAATAGAACAAGTCCCACACACTGCTAGAAGGCCAAATATTTTTTCAGAGCTAGATGCAGAAAAAAATTATATTCAGTTTGCAACCTGATGGAGGTCTGTATAGCTGGATTAATAGAACAAGTCCCACACACAGCTAGAAGCCCAAATATTTTTTCAGAGGTAGATGCAGATAAAAATTATTTTTAATTTGCAACCTGATGGAGGTCAGTATAGATGGACTAATAGAGAAAGTCCCACACACTGCTAGAAGGCCAAATATTTTTTCAGAGGTAGATGCAGATAAAAATTATATTCAATTTGCAACCTGATGGAGGTCAGTATAGATGGACTAATAGAACAAGTCCCACACACAGCTAGAAGCCCAAATATTTTTTCAGAGGTACTGTAGATGCAGATAAAAATTATTTTTAATTTGCAACCTGATGGAGGTCAGTATAGATGGAGTAATAGAACAAGTCCCACACACAGCTAGAAGCCCAAATATTTTTTCAGAGGTAGATGCAGATAAAAATTATTTTTAATTTGCAACTTGATGGAGGTCAGTATAGATGGATTAATAGAACAAGACCCACACACAGCTAGAAGCCCAAATATTTTTTCAGAGGTAGATGCAGATAAAAATTATTTTTAATTTGCAACCTGATGGAGGTCAGTATAGATGGACTAATAGAGAAAGTCCCACACACTGCTAGAAGGCCAAATATTTTTTCAGAGCTAGATGCAGAAAAAAATTATATTCAGTTTGCAACCTGATGGAGGTCAGTATAGATGGACTAATAGAACAAGTCCCACACACAGCTAGAAGCCCAAATATTTTTTCAGAGGTAGATGCAGATAAAAATTATTTTTAATTTGCAACCTGATGGAGGTCAGTATAGATGGACTAATAGAGAAAGTCCCACACACTGCTAGAAGGCCAAATATTTTTTCAGAGCTAGATGCAGAAAAAAATTATATTCAGTTTGCAACCTGATGGAGGTCAGTATAGATGGACTAATAGAGAAAGTCCCACACACTGCTAGAAGTCCAAATATTTTTTCAGAGGTAGATGCAGATAAAAATTATTTTTAATTTGCAACCTGATGGAGGTCAGTATAGATGGACTAATAGAGAAAGTCCCACACACTGCTAGAAGGCCAAATGTTTTTTCAGAGCTAGATGCAGATAAAAATTATATTCAATTTGCAACCTGATGGAGGTCAGTATAGATGGACTAATAGAACAAGTCCCACACACTGCTAGAAGCCCAAATATTTTTTCAGAGGTAGATGCAGATAAAAATTATTTTGAATTTGCAACCTGATGGAGGTCAGTATAGATGGACTAATAGAGAAAGTCCCACACACTGCTAGAAGGCCAAATAATTTTTCAGAGCTAGATGCAGAAAAAAATTATATTCAGTTTGCAACCTGATGGAGGTCAGTATAGATGGACTAATAGAGAAAGTCCCACACACTGCTAGAAGGCCACATATTTTTTCAGAGGTAGATGCAGAAAAAAATATATTCAGTTTGCAACCTGATGGAGGTCTGTATAGATGGATTAATAGAACAAGTCCCACACACAGCTAGAAGCCCAATATTTTTTCAGAGGTAGATGCAGAAAAAAATATATTCAGTTTGCAACCTGATGGAGGTCAGTATAGATGGACTAATACAACAAGTCCCACACACAGCTAGAAGCCCAATATTTTTTCAGAGGTAGATGCAGAAAAAAATATATTCAGTTTGCAACCTGATGGAGGTCAGTATAGATGGACTAATAGAACAAGTCCCACACACTGCTAGAAGCCCAAATATTTTTTCAGAGCTAGATGCAGATAAAAATATATTCAATTTGCACCCTGATGGAGGTTAGTATAGATGGACTAATAGAATGATGCTATGCCCAAAAGGTTTTACTTCACTGGGTGCAGTAAAAAAATTGGTATTCTATTCACAGGTGGTATATCTTGCAACACAGATAGGCTACTCCACTGACTAACACACTCTGCAATAGGCCAAAAAGGATTAGCTTTGCTAGATTCAGCCAAATGCTGTGAAAAAAACTTGCACAGCACTGGCACAGACCTGCCTGGCAAAAACTGATAGGAACTGATGTAACCTAGTCCTGAAAAGGACTGCAATTACAATTATTCTTTACTCCCACAATCTATCTATTTAAGAGCACAGACCTGCCTGATAAAAGTCGTAGGAAATGCTGTAACCTAGTCCTTAAAAGGACTGCAATCACAACTCTTCCCTACTCCCAAGCTATCTGTAGATTTGTGCGAAAATTGGCTTGAAATTAACAAGGTATAGCGCACACAGCATCAGCGGTGCCGTCTAACACGCAGCTGCAGCAGTGAGAAAATGGTGGCGACGGGGAAAATGGCTTGGTCTTATAGGGCAAGGACATGTGACATACACTGTGTAACGGGTCTGGGAGGCGGAACCTCTGAGCTACTATACAAGGGGGCAGTCCTTGTAAGGGAGCGGGTGGCGACCAGGCAGGCAGTCACAGCAGGTGACCGGGACAGTCTCTGGAAGAACGGGCAGGAGATCACGACAAGTGACTGGGGCAGTCTCTGGGTGAACGGGCAGTTGATCACGGCAAGTGACTGGGGCAGTCTCTGGGTTAAGGGTTGGTACGACCTGTGGCGGCGGATGGTAGACTTGAGCTCCCAGGTGAGCAGGCGAGAGTCTCTGGATAAACGGGTGGTCACAGCATGTGACGGCGGAGCCTCCAGGAAGACCAACAGACAGGCGGCAGATGAGCGCTCCCAGGTGAGCGGGCAGAAGTCTCTGGACAGGCGGGTGGTCACAGCATGTGACGGCAGAGCCTCCAGGTAGGCTAGCAGACAGGCAGCAGATGAGCGCTCCCAGGTGAGCGAGCAGGAGTCACTGGACAGGCAGGTGGTCACAGCATGTGACGGCGGAGCCTCCAGGTAGACTAGCAGGCAGGTAGCAGGTGTGTGCTCCCAGGTGAGCGGGCAAGCTGGTCCATAGACAGACTGACGGGAGTAGGAAGGCAGACCGTCGGACCTCAGGCAAGCAGGCAGGTGGCTGGTGTGCGCTCCCAGGTGAGCGGGCAGGCTGGTCCTTAGACAGACTGACAGGAGTAGTAAGGCAGACCGTCGGACCTCAGACTAGCAGGCAGGTAGCAGATAATCAGGCAGGAATCTGGCAGGTAACTGGCAGGTAACTGGCAGGTAACTGGCAACGGGACCTGAGGGCTGAAGCAGAGTAGTGAACAGTGCAACAACATTGCTCGGGCACCTCCATTTTGGAGGAGGTGCCTTATATATGGTGAAGTCCTCCGGCCATTGGCCGGGGACTCCTTAGGACGGCGCGCGCGGCCCCTTTAAGAGGGAGGGAGAGCGCGCGCGCCCTAAGCACAGTGGCCGGGAAGGAGCGCGCGCTGCCAGCAGAGCGGGAGGAGGACGCCGGGCACGGAGCAGAGAGGTGAGGGGAACAGCGTCCCTGCCTAGCAGAGGGCAGGGACGCCGGCGCTACAGTACCCCCCCCTTTAGGCCTCCCCTTTTTTAGGCCAGACAGAAATTTAGCAAGGATAAGAGGGGCATGGATGTTCTCCCGGGGCTCCCACGTTCTCTCCTCAGGACCAAACCCCTTCCAATCTACTAGAAAAAAGGTCTTTCCTCTTACCCTTTTGGTGGCAAGAATGTTCTCTACCTCAAACTCGTCCTCAGCAGAAACCGGAGCAGGAGGCGTACCTGTAGACTTGGAAAAAGAGTTAAGTACCACAGGTTTGAGGAGAGATACATGGAAGGAGTTAGGGATCCGTAAGTTGGCCGGGAGTTTCAATTTATAGGCCACCGGGTTGATCTGACTGATGACCTCCAGGGGGCCGATGAACCGAGGCCCTAACTTGTAAGAAGGTATCTTGAGCCGGACATATTTAGATGAGAGCCAGACTTTATCTCCGGGACGAAATTGTGGAGGATCCAGGCGTTTTTTGTCAGCGTGTCTTTTCATCCGTTCGGACGACTGAAGGAGTGCGGATCGGGTACTCTCCCAAATGGAGGAAAATTTGCTAACGAGAGATTCCGCAGCCGGGTTGTCCACAGAGGTGGAGACAGGAAAAGGAATCCGAGGATGCTGACCGAAGACTACAAAAAACGGGGATTTGGAGGAGGATTCGCTCTCGTGATTATTATAAGAGAACTCGGCCCATGGTAGGAGATCCACCCAGTCAGAATGATGGGCATTAACGAAGTGCCGGAGGTAACTGGTCAGGTTCTGATTGATCCGCTCCACTTGACCATTGGACTGTGGGTGGTAAGCGGAAGAGAAGTCCAGGGTGACATCTAGCAGTTTACAAGTGGCTCTCCAGAAGCGTGAGGTGAACTGTACCCCACGATCCGACACGATGTGGAGGGGCAGGCCATGAAGACGAAAGATGTGATGAATAAAGTCTTTAGCTAGCTCGGGTGCAGAAGGGAGGCCTGGCAGGGGAACGAAATGAGCCATCTTGGAGAAGCGGTCAGCGACCACCCAAATGACCGTACAACCGGCAGAGACTGGGAGGTCTGTTATAAAGTCCATTGCTATATGCTGCCAGGGGGCAGCAGGTACTGGGAGCGGAAGAAGGCGACCGGCTGGCAGATGTCTCGGAACCTTGTTGCGGGCGCAGGACACACAGGCAGAAACAAAGTCTATTACGTCCTTGTGCAGGGTAGGCCACCAGTAGTGCCGGGTAATAAGCTGGAGGGTCTTTTTCTGACCGGCATGGCCAGCTAGTTTAGACGAGTGACCCCAGTGAAGGATCTTCTCCCGATCAGGTACTGATACGAACGTCTTTCCGGGAGGGAGACTATTTAGACTCACGGGAGCCACCTGCATTACTCTGGCGGGATCGATGATGTGTTTTGGATCTTCCTCGAGATCAGACACCAGAAAGGATCGAGACAAGGCGTCCGCCTTGACGTTTTTGTCAGCCGGGCGAAAATGAAGAACAAAATCAAAGTGAGCAAAAAACAAGGACCACCGGGCTTGGCGCGGGTTAAGTCTCTGGGCATGCTGGAGGTAAGCCAAGTTCTTGTGGTCAGTGTAAATTATTACCGGGTGAAGAGCCCCCTCGAGCAGGTAACGCCACTCCTCTAATGCCAGCTTGATGGCCAATAACTCTCGGTCTCCTATGGAATAATTGCGCTCAGAGGAGGAGAAGAGTTTAGAGAAGAAGCCGCAAGTTACCATCCTCCCGGAAGATGATTTTTGAGTAAGTACCGCTCCGGCTCCAGAGGAGGAGGCGTCAACTTCCAGGAAGAACTGCTTGTTGCCGTCCGGGCGATGCAGCACCGGGGCGGAAGAGAAGGCCTGTTTTAAGGAAAGAAAGGCCTCCTCTGCTTCGGGCGGCCACTCTTTGGGATTAGTACCCTTACGGGTGAGCGCGGAAATTGGGGCAGTCCGGGAAGAGAAGTGTGGTATGAAGAGGCGGTAGTAGTTGGAACCGCTGAATGGCCTTCAACCCCTCCGGTCGGGGCCATTTCTCGATGGCAGACAGTTTCTCTGGATCCATTCGTAGGCCGGTCTGAGAAATAATGTAGCCTAAAAACGGAAGCGAGGTCTGCTCAAAGAGGCACTTCTCGTATTTAGCGAAGAGGTGATTCTGCCTGAGCCTGAGCAGGACCTGACGAACGTCCCTCCGGTGAGTCTGGAGATCCGGAGAGAAGACCAAGATGTCGTCCAGGTACACCACTACGCAGGAGTAGAGAAGGTCCCGGAAGATGTCATTGACCAACTCTTGAAAGACGGCAGGAGCGTTACAGAGACCAAAGGGCATTACCAGATATTCATAGTGGCCGTCCCGGGTGTTGAATGCCATCTTCCATTCATCCCCCTGACGGATACGAACCAGGTTGTAAGCCCCACGGAGGTCCAGTTTGGTGAAGATTCTAGCCCCTCTCAGATGATCAAATAACTCCGGAATGAGCGGAAGGGGGTACTTATTTTTCACCGTGATCTGGTTAAGGCCTCTATAGTCTATACAGGGACGGAGAGAGCCGTCCTTCTTTTTTACGAAGAAGAAGCCTGCTCCCGCCGGGGAGGTAGACTTCCGGATGAATCCCCTGGCCAGATTCTCCTCAATATATTCGGACATCGACCGGGTCTCAGCAGCGGATAATGGATAAATACGCCCACGGGGAGGAGTAGTACCGGGTATCAAGTCGATAGGGCAGTCGTATGGTCTATGAGGGGGTAGTGTCTCTGCTTCCTTTTTATTAAAGACATCAGCATAAGACCAATAAGGAATCGGAAGTCCAGGTAGATTAGCTGGGGTAGGAGAAGGACGGACGGGATGGACGGGAACCAGACAGGTCTTATGGCAGTCCTGTCCCCAGCGAAGGACTTCTCCGGTCTGCCAGTCAAGCACGGGTGCATGTCTCTGGAGCCAAGGTAGACCTAGCAGGAGGGCGTGAGAGAGTCCAGGCAGAACATGAAAGGAGATACTCTCAGAATGCAGCATTCCCACTTGCAGAGTAATGGATTCGGTGATGAGTTGGATGGGGCGTGGTAAGAGACCCCCATCCACGGCAGCAACAGACAAGGGTACAGCCAGAGGTTTGGTGGGGATGCGGTACTTCTCTACCAGGGACTGTGAAATAAGATTCCCGGCTGCTCCAGAGTCCAGTTGGGCTAGTTCGAAATAACGGTTCTCCCCGCAGACGATTGAAACTGACAGCAGCAGAGATCGAGAGGATTTATTCTTGTCTAGGTCGACCTCTCTGAGCGAACCTAGACACAGGCGTTTCCCGACCTCTCTGGGCAGGCACGGATCCGGTGCTCCTTACTGCCACAGTAGAAGCAGCTCCCCTCGGCACGGCGTAAGTCCTGACGGGTTTTGACCATCTTGGTCTGGTCGACCTGCATAGGCTCAGGAGAGTGTACCTGGGGAGAGACGGAGGGAGTGACGGGTTTCTGAAAAGTAGGAGCTAGACGTGGAAACCTCCTCTCACGGGTGACCTCTTTGGCACGCTCCTGGAACCGTAGGTCAATCCGGGTGGCAAGAGTTATTAGGTCATCGAGAGTGGTAGGAACGTCCCGACCGGCAAGTTCATCTTTAATACGGCCGGACAGACCCTCCCAGAAGACGGATACCAGAGCGTCGTTATCCCAGGCCAGCTCCGAGGCAAGGGTACGGAACCGTATGGCATATTGGCCCACGGTGAGACTTCCCTGACGGAGGCGTAGCAGAGACGATGCGGATGAGGTCTTCCGTCCGGGTTCGTCGAAGACTTTCCGGAAAGCCGTGAGGAAGGCAGGCAGGTCGGACACCAGGGGGTCTCCTCTCTCCCATAGAGGATTTAGCCAGGCCAGGGCCTCCCCGGTGAGATGGGACATTATGAAGGCAATTTTGGCCCGGTCGGAGTTAAACTGGTGGGGCAATAGTTCAAAGAGCAGGGTGCACTGATTAATGAAGCCCCGAGCCTGGGCGGGGTCGCCTCCGAAGCGAGGAGGTGCAGAAAGCCGGGGTCCGGGGTAGGATACCATGGTATTGGTGGGCAGCGGAGCTGCCGGGTTGCGAGCCATGGCACAGGCGGTGGTTGCTGGTGGAGCAGTCAGAGTGTCCAGGCGAGAATTGACATTCCGCAGGTGACCCAGGATGGACTCCTGTTGGGACCTCTGACGGGACAGTTCATGACAGAGGTCCGAGAGTGAGGGAGCTTGGGTGCCACCGGGTTCCATGGCCCGAGCAAACTGTAACGGGTCTGGGAGGCGGAACCTCTGAGCTACTATACAAGGGGGCAGTCCTTGTAAGGGAGCGGGTGGCGACCAGGCAGGCAGTCACAGCAGGTGACCGGGACAGTCTCTGGAAGAACGGGCAGGAGATCACGACAAGTGACTGGGGCAGTCTCTGGGTGAACGGGCAGTTGATCACGGCAAGTGACCGGGGCAGTCTCTGGGTTAAGGGTTGGTACGACCTGTGGCGGCTGATGGTAGACTTGAGCTCCCAGGTGAGCAGGCGAGAGTCTCTGGATAAACGGGTGGTCACAGCATGTGACGGCGGAGCCTCCAGGAAGACCAACAGACAGGCGGCAGATGAGCGCTCCCAGGTGAGCGGGCAGAAGTCTCTGGACAGGCGGGTGGTCACAGCACGTGACGGCAGAGCCTCCAGGTAGGCTAGCAGACAGGCAGCAGATGAGCGCTCCCAGGTGAGCGAGCAGGAGTCACTGGACAGGCAGGTGGTCACAGCATGTGACGGCGGAGCCTCCAGGTAGACTAGCAGGCAGGTAGCAGGTGTGTGCTCCCAGGTGAGCGGGCAAGCTGGTCCATAGACAGACTGACGGGAGTAGGAAGGCAGACCGTCGGAACTCAGACTAGCAGGCAGGTAGCAGATAATCAGGCAGGAATCTGGCAGGTAACTGGCAGGTAACTGGCAGGTAACTGGCAACGGGACCTGAGGGCTGAAGCAGAGTAGTGAACAGTGCAACAACATTGCTCGGGCACCTCCATTTTGGAGGAGGTGCCTTATATATGGTGAAGTCCTCCGGCCATTGGCCGGGGACTCCTTAGGACGGCGCGCGCGGCCCCTTTAAGAGGGAGGGAGAGCGCGCTCGCGCGCCCTAAGCACAGTGGCCGGGAAGGAGCGCGCGCTGCCAGCAGAGCGGGAGGAGGACGCCGGGCACGGAGCAGGGAGGTGAGGGGAACAGCGTCCCTGCCTAGCAGAGGGCAGGGACGCCGGCGCTACACACTGCCAATGACACATGCCCTTGCTTGTGTGAAAAAAAACAGTTCGCTCCGTGTGTGCGCTGCTGATAGGCTGACAGATTGCACCTCCCCACTGTAAATGTGGGAAAGAGAAAAAAAAAATGGAGATCTTCATTGTTCCTGCAGAGATCCATCCCCTGCCCCTCCCCCCACCCCGCTGTACACTCAAACTGCGTATTAACATTAATTTTCATCATTACTGAGATAAAATCCAGTTATGATTTTGGTGCACGAACAGTTATCGAACATAACCTCGAACAGCCGAATTTTTCTCAAATTGTTCGTGTTCGCCGAACGGCTCGAACACCGCCCAAAACAGCTCGAATTTGAGATTGGCGAACAGTTCGAGTAGAACAACGCTCATCTCTACTCTGCAGGGAGATTTGATTGAATTTCAGGTATTTTTGGATTGTGGTTCAACACTTAATGTGATTGATAAAGGGTTTTTGGAAAACCTTAAATTGAAATCCAAACCTTTTTCATCAAATATTCTGTGGTTGCAATTGATAACACTCCTTTGAAATGTATTACTCACAAGACTGCGGCATTTCCTCTCACTATCAATGATGTTCACCAAGAAATTTTGGACTTGGTTGTTTTGGATAATTTGCCCTCTCCAGTTGTTCTAGGATTGCCTTGGTTAAGACTGCACAATCCTTTATTGGACTGGTCTACTAATGTGATTAAGTCTTGGAGTCCGAAGTGCTATGATAAATGTTGTAATGTTCGCATTGCGGCTGTGGATAAAGGGGAATTACCTGTACCAATTCAAGATTTTGGGAGGGTTTTTTCGGAGGAGGAGACGCAAGTTTTACCTCCTCATAGGGATTATGATTGCGCCATTGAGTTTGTTCCAGGTGCTACTCTTCCCAAAAGTCGCTTGTTTAATCTTACTATCCCTGAAAGAAAGGCCTTGGAGGAGTACATACAGACTAGCCTGGCTGCTGGTCACATTAGACTTTCTAAGTCGCCTGTGGCAGTCGGATTCTTCTTTGTTAAAAAAAGGACGGCGGTTTACGTCCAAGTCTGGAGTTTCGTGAAATTAATAAGATTACCGTATGCAATTCCTACCCATTGCCGTTAATTCCTGACTTGTTTAACCAGTTAGCGGGAGCCAAGTGGTTCTCAAAAATTGATCTCTGGGGGGCATACAATTTGTTACGTGTGAAGGAGGGTGATGAATGGAAAACTGCTTTTAACACTCCGGTAGGTCATTTTGAGAATCTGATGATGCCTTTTGGTCTTACCAATGCACCTGCGTTTTTTCAGAACCTTATTAATGACATCCTGAGACCTTTGAACGGTAAGAATGTGGTTGTGTATTTGGATGACATTTTGATTTATTCACCAGATCCGGAGTCTCATTGGCGGAGCGTACGTGAGGTTTTGCAGTTATTGAGTGATAATTCACTCTTTGCTAAGCTGGAGAAATGTGAGTTCGCTGTGCAGAAAATTAGTTTTTTGGGCTACATTGTCTCCAGCGAGGGCTTTGAGATGGACCCGGTGAAGGTTCAGGCTGTGCAGGAATGGCCTAGGCCTATTGGTTTGAAATCGATACAGAGATTTTTGGGTTTCGCCAATTATTACAGAAAATTCATTAAAAATTTTTCTATAATTGTTAAGCCACTGACCGATCTCACCAGGAAAGGTGCGAATACAGTCCAGTGGACTACTGAGGCCATTGAAGCTTTTGAGTATCTCAAAGAGAGGTTCAGTTCTGCCCCCATCCTTATGCAGCCTGATGAGACCAAGCCTTTTTTGGTCGAGGTTGATGCTTCATCGGTGGGGGTCGGAGCAGTTTTGTCTCAGAAGAACAGGCATGGAGTACATCCTTGTGCCTTCTTTTCGAAAAAATTTTCAGAAACCGAACTGAATTATGATGTTGGAAATCGGGAGTTGCTGGCTATTAAACTTGCGTTTGAACATTGGCGTCATAGTTACATAGTTACATAGTTTATAAGGCCGAAAAAAGACAAGCGTCCATCCAGTTCAGCCTATTTCTTGTGCACTGCAGCTATTCCGCAGCGTTGATCCAGGGGAAGGCAACAAAAAACCATGCGGTATAGGCCAATTTACATCATTGAGGAAAAATTCACTTCCCGACACCAATCTGGCAGTCAGAGTAAATCCCTGGATTAATTAACTAAGCATAAGATGTAATTTTATTGTTCTCAAGAAAGGCGTCCAGGCCTCTCTTGAACTCTTTAAGTGAGTTGGACATCACCACTTCCTCTCCCAGAGAGATCCAGAGTCTCACGGCTCTGACCTTAAAGAATCCCCTTCTATGCTGGTGCAGGAACCTCCTTTCCTCCAGACGCATAGAGTGCCCCCTCGTCTTTGTCACCATCCTTGGTATAAACATTTTTTGGAAGGTGCTAGATTTCCTATTCAGGTTTTCACAGATCATAAGAATTTGATCTATCTGGATGCTGCCAAGCGCTTGAATGCCCGTCAAGCTAGGTGGGCACTTTTTTTATCTCGGTTTCATTTTTCTGTTACCTATATCCCTGGTACTAAGAATGTTAAAGCCGATGCTTTATCTCGCAGTTTCTCTCCTATGGTCGGTATCGAGGAGGACGAGAGCATTTTACAGAAAGGAGTTGTGGTGGCGGCATTGGACTCCGATTTGGAGAATGGGATTCTGAATGCTCAAGATGATGCTCCATCTAACACTCCCCATGGGAGGTTGTTCGTGCCTAGAGCCTTTAGGAGAGATTTGTTTGTGGAGTGTCATGAGTCTCGGTTGGCAGGTCATCCTGGAGTTTCGGAGACTAAGAGACTTATCAGTCGCAGTTTTTGGTGGCCTGGATGGCAGAAGGAAGTCATCAAGTGGGTGCGTCAGTGTACTGTGTGTGCAAGGTCAAAGGATTCACATACTCCTGCTGCGGGGTTGCTTTGCCCTCTGGAGGTTCCTAGTGCGCCTTGGACGCATCTCTCTATGGATTTTATTACTGATCTTCCTGTGTCTGAGGGTTTTACTGTCATCTGGGTGGTCGAGGACCGTTTTAGTAAGATGTGTCATTTGGTTCCATTCATTAAGTTGCCCTGCGCCAAGACTCTCGCTAAGGCGTTTGTTAAGGAGATTGTCAAGCTCCATGGCGTTCCTACGGATATTGTTTCTGATAGAGGACCTCAGTTTGTGGCTCGCTTTTGGCGTGCTTTTTGTGACAGGTTGGGAGTTCATTTGTCATTTTTGTCTGGTTATCATCCTGAGTTTAATGGACAGACTGAAAGAAAGAAGCAGGATGTAGAACAGTTTTTGCAATGCTTTGTGGCGGAAAATCAAGAGGTGTGGTTGCAGTTTCTGCCTCTCGCAGAATTTGCTCTTAACAATCATACATCCTCCTCTGCTGGGTGTTCTCCTTTTTTTGTTGCACTGGGAGACATCTGTCTTTTGGTTCGTTCTCCAAATTGGGGTCGGCGGTGCCGGAGGAGGAGAATTTTTCCGGTGATTTGGAGAGAGTTTGGTCTAATGTACGTTGTAACCTGCAAGAGGCTAACAAAAAGTCCAAGAAGTATTTTGACAGGAAACGTAAAGAGGTTTTGCTTACGGTGGGTGACATGGTTTGGTTGTCCTCGAAGAACTTGGGGTTGAGGATTCCCTCTAAAAAACTGGGTCCTAAGTTTGTGGGTCCATTTAAAGTGCTTCAGGTTGTTAACCCATCTGCGGTTAGGTTGGATGTCCCTACTTCCTGGAAGATTAATTCTGTGTGTCATGTTTCCTTGTTGAAAAAGGCTGACGTTTCTAATAGGGACTCCACTGTCACAGTTCCTCCTGAGGTGGAAGACGGCGAATATGAAATTTCGTGTATCTTGAATTCTAGATGGCATAGAGGGAGATTACAGTATCTCGTCTCCTGGAAGGGTTTCGGTCCCGAAGACAACTCCTGGGTAAGGACGGATGATGTCTCTGCTCCTAGGCTTGTTAAACCTTTCCACAGGAGGTTTCTGGATAGGCCTGGGCCTGGAGGATCCGGAGGATCCTCATAGAAGAGGGGGTACTGTTAGAACCCTCCTGTTATTTTTTGCTATCTTGTTGTTTGCGGTCACGTGACCATCTGCCTATATATTCCAGCTCCGCCCTTCTGGCTTTGCTGGACTTCAGTGTTTTTTGCCTGTCTCTCTAGCCTGGTGCTTCGGTGCCTATCTCTGTCTAGTTTGCTTGGTCCTCTGGGACCTCTAGTACTTTTTGTCAGTTTGTCTTTTTGCTCTGCAACAACTTCTGTTAGGAGGTGTCCCATTTTTGTCCCAGTCCTTAGTTTTAGGGACCCCTCCCTTTATTCTTTAGGTCTTCGTTCAGACTAGCTGAGGACTAAGGCGGGTCTGTTCACAAGGAACAGGCTGCCCGCTACATCGTAGGGATTCAGCTTAGTCTTACTGTAGGGACAGCTTTTCCCATTCTTTCCTTAGTTTATATTGCAGATCCTAACACTGTGAGCACTTTGCACCCCTACCTGTGGGAGTATTGTGCCTTTTAAGAATGTAGGTACTCATTACCCATGCCTGTGGGAGTTCTGTGCCAAAAAACTTCTGTACTTTTCACCCACACCAGTGGGAGTACTGTGCCATTAAGCCACTGTGTGTAGTCTGCACCCTTGCCTGTGGAGTACTGTTCTAAAAAGTCTTTGTGTGTACTCTCCACCCACACCTATGGGAGCAATGAGCCTTTAATCCTCTGTATTCTGCACCCCTGCCTGTGGCCTTTAAACCTCTGTGTGTACTCTGTACCCTTGCCTGTGGGAGTACTTTTCCAAAAAGCCTCTGTGTACTCTGCACCCCGCCTGTGGGAGTACTGTTCAAAAAAGCCTTTTTGCGTACTCTGCACCCCCCGCCTATAGAAGCAATGAGCTTTTAATCCTTTGTACTCTGCACCCCTGCCTGTGCCTTTAAGCTTCTGTGTGTATTCTGCACCCCTGTCTGTGGAAGTATTGTGCCTTTAACCCTCTGTGTATGCTATGCACCCCACCTATGGGAGCACTGAGCTTTTATTCCCCTGTGTGCACTCTGCACCCCTGCCTGCGGCTGTTAAACCTCTGTGTGTACTCTGCACCCCTGCTTGTGGGAGGACTGTGCCTTTAAGCCTCTGTATGTACCCTGCATCCACACCTATGGGAGTACAGTTCAAAAAATTCTGTGTGTACTCCGCACTCCCGCCTGTGGGAGTACTGTGTCAAAAAGCCTCTGTATGTACTCTGTACCCCTGCCTATGGGAGTACTGTGCCTTTAAGCCTCTATGTGTACTGTGCACCCCCACATTTGGGAGTACTGTGATTTTAAGTCTCTGTGTATACTCTGCACCCCCACCTATGGGAGTACTGTGCCAAAAAGCCTCTGTGTACTCTGCACCCCTGCCTATGGGAGTACTGTGCCCAAAAGCTTGTGTGTTTAATCTGCACCCCTGTCTGTGGGAATACTGTGCCAAAAAGCCTCTATGTGTACTCTGCACCTCTGCCTGTGGGAGTACTGTGCCAAAAAGCCTCTGTGTGTACTCTGCACCTTCACCTGTGGGAGTACTGTGCCAAAAAGCCTCTCTGTGTACTCTGCACCCCCGCCTATGGGAATACAGCTGTTAATCTTTTTTTGTACTCTGCACCACTGCCTAGAGGAGTATTGTTTCTTTAATCCACTCTGTGTCCTCTGCACACATGCCTGTGGCCTTTAAGCCTCTGTGGGAGTGCTGTGCAAAAAAGCCTCTGTGTGTACTCTGCACCCCTGCCTGTGGCCTTTAAGCCTCTGTGTGTACTCTGCACCAATGCCTGTGGGAGTACTGTGCCAAAAAGCCTTTGTGTGTACTCTGCACCCTTGCCTGTGGGAGTACTATGCCAAAAATCCTGTTTGTACTATGCACCTTCAGCTGTGCGAGTACTGTGCCATAAAGCCTCTGTGTGTACTCTGCATCTGAGACTGTGAGAGTACTATGCCAAAAAGCTTCTGTGTGTACTCTGCACCCTAGCCTATGGGAGTACTGTGCCTTTAAGCCTCTATGTGTACTGTGCACCCCTGCATGAGGGAGTACTGTGCTTTTAAGTCTCTGTGTATACTCTGCATCCCCACCTATGGGAGTACTGTGCCAAAAAGCCTCTGTGTACTCTGCACCCCTGCCTATGGGAGTACTGTGCCCAAAAGCTTGTGTGTGTAGTCTGCACCCTTGCCTGTGGGAACACTGTGCCAAAAAGCCTCTGTGTGTACTATGCACCTTCACCTGTGGGAGTACTGTGCCAAAAAGCCTCTCTGTGTACTCTGCACCCCCGCCTATGGGAACACAGCGGTTAATCTTTTTTTGTACTCTGCACCACTGCCTAGGGGAGTATTGTTTCTTTAATCCACTCTGTGTACTCTGCACCCATGCCTGTGGCCTTTAAGCCTCTGTGGGAGTACTGTGCCAAAAAGCCTCTGAGTGTACTCTGCACCCCTGCCAGTGGCCTTTAAGCCTCTGTGTGTACTCTGCACCCCTGCCTGTGAGAGTACTGTGCCAAAAAGCCTTTGTGTGTACTCTGCACCCTTGCCTGTGGGAGTACTATGCCAAAAATCCTCTGTTTGTACTATGCACCTTCAGCTGTGCGAGTACTGTGCCATAAAGCCTCTGTGTGTACTCTGCACCCGAGCCTGTGGCAGTACTATGCCAAAAAGCCTCTGTGTGTACTCTGCACCCTAGCCTATGGGAGTACTGTGCCTTTAAGCATCTATGTGTACTGTGCACCCCTGCATGTGGGAGTACTGTGCTTTTAAGTTTCTGTGCATACTCTGCACCCCCACCTATGGGAGTACTGTGCCAAAAAGCCTCTGTGTACACTGCACCCCTGCCTATGGGAGTACTGTGCCAAAAAGCTTGTGTGTATAATCTGCACCCCTGTCTGTGGGAATACTGTGCCAAAAAGCCTCTGTGTGTACTCTGCACCTCTGCATGTGGGAGTACTGTGCCAAAAAGCCTCTGTGTGTACTCTGCACCCACACCTGTGGGAGTACTGTGCCAAAAATCCTCTCTGTGTACTCTGCACTCCCACCTATGGGAACACAGCCTTTAATCTTTTTTTGTACTCTGCACCACTGCCTAGAGGAGTATTGTTTCTTTAATCCACTCTGTGTAATCTGCACTCATGCCTATGGCCTTTAAGCCTCTGTGGGAGTACTGTGCCAAAAAGCCTCTGTGTGTACTCTGCACCCCTGCCTGTGGCCTTTAACCCTCTGTGTGTACTCTGCACCCCTGCCTGTGGGAGTACTGTGCCAAAAAGTCTTTGTGTGTACTCTGCACCACCACCTATGGGAGTACTATGCCAAAAATCCTGTTTGTATTATGCACCTTCAGCTGTGCGAGTACTGTGCTGTTATGTTCTGCTACCAGAGCTAAGGAAAGAGAGGAGATCTGTCCCTACGATAGAACTCAGCTGAATCCCTACGATGTAACAGGGAACCTGATCCTGCGATCAGACCTACTAAAGTCCTAAGCTAGTCTGTACGGAGACCTATAGATGTGGGGAAGGAATCCCTACAAGTACTAAGGACTGGGAGGAAAATGGGACACCTCCTAACAGAAATAGTAGTGTAGCACCCTGAGGATTCGGCTGCTACAGGGGTATTACACCTCAAGCCAGAGGTGTGGTATTCCACTCCCGGGTAAGGATGGAGTGTGGAACTGAGCTCAGTTAGCTGCATGCACTACACACATCCCATTTCCGAGGAACAGACCGATGGTACTCCCACTAGAGAAATGTGCAGGTACGACAGTGTCTGTTCCTGGCTGGAGTGGGAGGGGGGTGGAACATCCCAGTAGTGTAGGGGCAGATAGGGGGAGCAGCCTGGGTAAAGCTAGGAGCTCATTGGGTGCTGGTCACCTGAGCTCACACATAGAGGGAGTATATAAGGTGGGCACCATCTTAGATCAGGGTCAGTCAGTCTTTGTAGAGGAAGAGAGCAGAGGAGAAGAGCAGCTCCAAGGCCAAGAGAGAGAGAGAGAGGAGAAAGAAAGACCCAGAGGGGGAGAAAGAAGGAACTCCAAGAGCCCAAATTAGACCAGAGGGTGAAGAGTTGGCAACAGGGTACCGGATCCCAAGCTGGCAGAGGCTGCAGCACACCTTAGCCAGGAACCGGAGGTCGTGGGCAGGATCGATCTGCCACGATCACCCACTAAATCCACCCGGAAGGCAGACCAGGAATAGGGTCAGGGAACCCAGAGACAAGGGTTTACCACCAAGAGGCCCGAGGGAGCCGGACATAGGTGGATCCCTGGTGGGGAAGGCCAGAGAAGAGGACAGGACAGAAAGGGAGCTCAGGACCACGCTCCAGAATCACCTGGGGGTTGGCTGAGTCCAGGACCTGGTGGACGCAGCATGGCTCGGGTGGTCACTCAAGGCCGGAGTGACCAGAACAACTGCAGTAAGTAAAAACCCTGAACTGCACAGCCCGACTCTGAGTCTCATTTCCATCCTCGCTGCACCACCACAACCCCCATCCTCTGCAACTGACCCCCTGAGGCTATACCCCTCCCGTTGGGGGTTATACTACCTGAGCTGCACACACATCACCAGCCTCAGCGGACCCTGCTGCAGCGGCGGTCGTATTGACCGCAAATCAACGGGTGGCGTAGTCGACACAAAAGAACATCTAGTAACATCATAAGGACTGCCACACACTGAGCTTGACACCCTGGGCACGGACCGGGTCACAGCCACTCGGAGACTACAACCCCCATCTGATCCGGCTCCGGGTATCCCCCAAACAACACTGGCCAAGGGGGCGCGTCAACTTTGGCGTAGTCGGCAGGATAACCTGCCCGCAACAACCGGGTACTGCGTGCCTGAAGAAAAGTTCACCGTTACCTCAAAAAGAAGTCTCCCGCCGGTTCCGGAGGGTCCCCGCCAACGGACCCCATCACAGGTCGTTTCCCGCCGGTTGTCCGCCATTTGCAGCTTTTTCCCGCCATCCATGGAGTTTCCCGCCACTGGGAGACGATTCCCGCCATTTCTGAAGATTTCCCGCCTTGGGGGAGCGGACGCCATTATGGGCGTGCCAGAGGGTGGCAAGAGGCCACCTCCCATCGTGGGCCAGGTCGAAGAATGGCGCCAAAAGCGGAAACCGCGCCCACCAACAGAGACTGTGATGCTGGAAGTGTCCATCAGCGTAAGAGAACTGCCCTGGAACTGAAGTTGCCCTGGGACCACCCTCGATGTGGGCGGAGACAGAAGAAGAGAACAAAGATGGGTGTCGCTTGGAGCAGTCTGGAGAGAGCGCACCCGGAGACAAGACGTCTGGAAGAGAGTCCAGAGAGAGCCTACCTGGAGATGGAGGGAGAGTCAGGCAGCACCGACCCAGTGGTCAGGAGCCTGTTGCAGGTCGCCACTCCAGAAGGCCTGCTGGAGATCCTAGCACAGCTCCCCCGAGACCGGGAGTGTGCACAGACCGCGCTGGAGGGCCTCGCACGGAGGATGGCCCGGGTGCAGCGGGAGACGTTGGCGGAGTGGAGCCGAGAGATGGCCCAGCAGACCGAGACTCGTCAGCGGAGCACGCCACCCGAGACGAGGAGACAGACCGCCTCTGAGGATGGCGCAGGAGGACTGAAGGCCGGAGACGGCGCCGAGAAGGGAGCCGAACGAATGGAGGCAGGTAAAGGGGACGTCTCTACCCCGAGCCGGGAAACCGCGTGCCTGCCCCAGCTCCCCGTCGCAGAGCCCGAAGTACCCCCTGCCGTGCCCGTCGCTGCAACGTCACCGCCGCAGACTAGGCCTCAAACGGAAGCCGCGACCCCTGTGACGTCACACGCCTCGACCTCGAGCGTGGCCAAGCAGGAAATACCACCGGCCTGGTCGCAAGGCCTAGTACCCCCGGGCGCCGCAATACCAACAGCGCCCCCTACCTCCGCGGAGCCCCCGGCCTGGTCGCAGGGCCAAGTAACACAGGGCGCCACCGTTCTTACGGTGCCCTTTACTTTCAAGGTGCCCCAGGCCTGGTCGCAAGGCCTGGTTAACCCGGGCGCCGCTACCACCACGGCGCCCATAACACCTAAAGTACCGCACCTGGGTGAGGACCTGTTCGCCCAGCATACGTGCCCGGATGGGCAGCCCTTCGTATGGCCCCAGGAATACATCCAGCTGGAGCTGCAAAAAGCAAGGGCCATGTGCGAACCCCTGATCCCGGCTCCAAAGCCCATAAAGAGGATCTCGTCCCCGCTAGAAGAGACCCAGTTTGAGTGGGATCCCACTGGAGAAGACCTCATGGGGTTCACTCAGGAGACTCGGGCAGCCACAGCGGAGCGTGCAGAGTGCTGCCGCCAGCAGCTCGAGGTCTTTGAGAGGGAGCGGAGAGAGAGGCGGGTCCGGGAACAACAAGCCCAAATAAGGAGCGCGGAGCAGAAGAGCCGGACCAGGAGAAACCCCCGTGCAGCGCATGGTCCCCGTACCATCGGGACTGTGATAAAGTTCAATCTGCAGCATGGGTGGGGTTTCATCAGGGATCACCGCACCCCAGGCGACGTCTTCGTGACCAGGAGAGACGTTGAGTCCCACCTACCGGAGGGACACAGAGGTCGTGACCTGTATTTAGGGGACGAGGTCACCTTCACCCGGCACAAGTGTGCCAAAGGACCCTACGCCCTCCATGTGCATCGCCTGACGGAGGAGGAGCTGCGGTGTGAGGAGGAGCAAGAGGACCCGGACGGGTCTGAAGAATCTAAAGAAGGAGCAGGAGGACGCCGTCGTTGAAGTACGGTAGAGAGAGACTGTATAAAGTTGCCCATCGGGGTACCAAGAACTGTTACTTAGTTAAAATATAGTCCCCGTTGGGACCAGCCAAGAGTGAACTGTTAACCCCGTGTGTCCCTATTCCCACTGACCGAGGACTGAGAGCGGTCAATCCTCCCTAATACCTGGCCGAGGACTGAGAGCGGCCATATCCCCTTGTATATAGTTGCGCTTCCTAAAGCGCCCCCTACCGGTTTTATAGGAAACTGTTTTATTCCAAGAGAGACTGTCGCACTTTACCCGGTCACAAGTTGCACCGTGACCGGAGGAACCAGAAACAAGAATGTTTATATGAAAAGTTTATTGCTGCTGATGATGTTTTATATGTTTTATATGTTTATGTTTTATGAAAAAAAATGTATGTTTGTGGATGTTTATATCTTACAGCCCGAGGACGTGCTGTGATTTACCAGGGGGGAATGTAGCACCCTGAGGATTCGGCTGCTACAGGGGTATTACACCTCAAGCCAGAGGTGTGGTATTCCACTCCCGGGTAAGGATGGAGTGTGGAACTGAGCTCAGTTAGCTGCATGCACTACACACATCCCATTTCCGAGGAACAGACCGATGGTACTCCCACTAGAGAAATGTGCAGGTACGACAGTGTCTGTTCCTGGCTGGAGTGGGAGGGGGGTGGAACATCCCAGTAGTGTAGGGGCAGATAGGGGGAGCAGCCTGGGTAAAGCTAGGAGCTCATTGGGTGCTGGTCACCTGAGCTCACACATAGAGGGAGTATATAAGGTGGGCACCATCTTAGATCAGGGTCAGTCAGTCTTTGTAGAGGAAGAGAGCAGAGGAGAAGAGCAGCTCCAAGGCCAAGAGAGAGAGAGAGAGGAGAAAGAAAGACCCAGAGGGGGAGAAAGAAGGAACTCCAAGAGCCCAAATTAGACCAGAGGGTGAAGAGTTGGCAACAGGGTACCGGATCCCAAGCTGGCAGAGGCTACAGCACACCTTAGCCAGGAACCGGAGGTCATGGGCAGGATCGATCTGCCACGATCACCCACTAAATCCACCCGGAAGGCAGACCAGGAATAGGGTCAGGGAACCCAGAGACAAGGGTTTACCACCAAGAGGCCCGAGGGAGCCGGACATAGGTGGATCCCTGGTGGGGAAGGCCAGAGAAGAGGACAGGACAGAAAGGGAGCTCAGGACCACGCTCCAGAATCACCTGGGGGTTGGCTGAGTCCAGGACCTGGTGGACGCAGCACGGCTCGGGTGGTCACTCAAGGCCGGAGTGACCAGAACAACTGCAGTAAGTAAAAACCCTGAACTGCACAGCCCGACTCTGAGTCTCATTTCCATCCTCGCTGCACCACCACAACCCCCATCCTCTGCAACTGACCCCCTGAGGCTATACCCCTCCCGTTGGGGGTTATACTACCTGAGCTGCACACACATCACCAGCCTCAGCGGACCCTGCTGCAGCGGCGGCCGTATTGACCGCAAATCAACGGGTGGCGTAGTCGACACAAAAGAACATCTAGTAACATCATAAGGACTGCCACACACTGAGCTTGACACCCTGGGCACGGACCGGGTCACAGCCACTCGGAGACTACAACCCCCATCTGATCCGGCTCCGGGTATCCCCCAAACAACACTGGCCCAGGGGGCGCGTCAGTAGCAGACAGACGAACAAACAAAATATATAGAACATAGAGGTCCGTAGACCAAGCAAACTAACAGAGTTAGATACAGAGCACAGGCTAGCTAGAAAGTAGTTATACAATGAAGTCCAGCAAAGCCAGAAGGGCGGAGCAGGATTAAATAGGCCAACAAGGTCATGTGACCAGCAAAGGAAAAAACCTAAGAGCAAGGTTCTAACAGTACCCCCCCTTCTAAGAGGATCCTCCGGATCCCCTAGGACCAGGCTTATCAGGAAATCTCCTGTGAAACGCTCTGATAAGTCTGGACGCGGAAACATCATCCGACCTCACCCAAGAGTTATCCTCGGGTCCGAAACCTTTCCAGGCCACAAGATACTGCAAACTACCTCTATACCGTCTAGAGTTAAGGATGCGAGAAATTTCATATTCCCCGTCCTCCACCACCGGAGGAACAGAGGCAGAGGCGTCACAATCCGATACAACAGCTTTTTTCAACAGAGAGACATGAAATACCGGATTAATTCTCCAGGAGGTAGGAATCTCCAACCTAACAGCAGATTGGTTGACAACCTGAAGCACCTTAAAGGGCCCTACAAACTTGGGACCCAATTTCTTAGAAGGAATCCTCAACCGCAGATTCCTAGAGGACAACCAAACCATGTCTCCAACAGCGAACAAAACCTCCTGTCGTTTCCTATCAAAGTAGTCTTTAGATTTTCTGTTGGCCTCCTGAAGATTACCACGCACATCCGTCCAAACTCTCTCCAAATCACCGGAAAAATTCTCCTCCTCAGGCACGGCAGATCCCAACTTGGAGAATGACCCAAACGACGGATGTCTCCCAGAACAACAAAAAAAAGGCGAACAACCAGCAGAAGAAGATGTATGATTGTTCAGAGCAAATTCAGCAAGTGGCAGAAACTCAGACCACCCCTCTTGATTGTCTGCCACAAAACAACGCAAGAACTGCTCAACATCCTGGTTTTTCCTTTCTGTCTGGCCATTAGATTCAGGATGATATCCGGACGAGAACGACAAATGAACTCCCAACCTGTCACAAAAGGCACGCCAAAAACGAGCCACGAACTGAGGTCCCCTATCAGAAACAATGTCAGTAGGAACGCCATGAAGTCTGACAATTTCCTTGACAAAGGCCTTAGCCAGAGTTTTAGCGCAGGGCAGTTTGACGAAGGGAACCAAGTGACACATCTTGCTAAAACGGTCCACGACCACCCAGATGACAGTAAAACCCTCAGAGGGGGGAAGGTCAGTTATAAAGTCCATAGCCAAATGTGTCCAAGGAGCACTGGGAACCTCCAAAGGACAAAGCAACCCCGCAGCAGGAGTATGTGAGGACTTAGATCTAGCACATATAGTACATTGACGCACCCACTTAATGACTTCCTTCTGCCATCCAGGCCACCAAAAACTGCGACCCACCAGTCTCTTGGTCTCAGAGATTCCGGATTGACCTGCCAACCGAGATTTGTGACACTCAACAAACAAATCTCTCCTAAAGGTCCCAGGCACAAACAACCTCCCAAAGGGAGTGTTAGATGGGGCATTCTCCTGTGCTTTAAGAATCTCATCTTCCAAAACGGAGTCCAATGCAGCTATCACAACACCTTCTTGTAAAATGTTCTCCTCTTTCTCAACACCGACTATGGGAGAAAAACTGCGAGACAAGGCATCCGCCTTAACATTCTTATAACCAGAAACTGACATAGCAGAGGATTTGCTCTCATTAACCCTTGCACGCAGTCTCCTATCCACCCGTATAGCTAATTGCATAGCCTGTTGCAAATCTTCAGGTGTAGGATAAGCAATTAGCAGGTCTTTAACCCTTTCATTGAGCCCAGCAAGAAATAGACTTTTCAGAGCAGAATCGTTCCACCCTGTTTGAGTAGACCAACGACGGAAATGAGTACAATATTTTTCCACATTACCTGATCCCTGTCTCAAACGCCTCAACTCAGTCTCAGCTGATGAGACACGGTCAGGATCATCATACAACAGTCCCAAAGCAGAAAAAAAACTATCCACTGATCTGAAGCATGTATCACTAGGTTGCAAAGAAAAGGCCCACTCCTGAGGCTCTTTGCGCAAAAGTGACATTATGAACCCTATGCGCTGGGATTCATCCCCAGAGGACTTGGGTCTCAAACGAAAATACAATAAGCAAGCATTTTTAAATGAAAAAAATTCTCGGTGTTCACCAAAAAATAAATCCGGCAAACATACCTTAGGCTCCAAGAAATGTGCTCCAGGCCAGTTACTCACGTGCTGACGGAGCTCGGCCACTTCCAGAGAGAGTCCCTGCAGGTGTTTAGCCAAATCCTGAACCGACACCATGATGGAACAGAAAAATCTTTCCTTAGAGAATTTGCAGGCTGGACTTACTGTTATGTTCTGCTACCAGAGCTAAGGAAAGAGAGGAGATCTGTCCCTACGATAGAACTCAGCTGAATCCCTACGATGTAACAGGGAACCTGATCCTGCGATCAGACCTGCTAAAGTCCTAAGCTAGTCTGTACGGAGACCTATAGATGTGGGGAAGGAATCCCTACAAGTACTAAGGACTGGGAGGAAAATGGGACACCTCCTAACAGAAATAGTAGCAGACAGACGAACAAACAAAATATATAGAACATAGAGGTCCGTAGACAAAGCAAACTAACAGAGTTAGATACAGAGCACAGGCTAGCTAGAAAGTAGTTATACAATGAAGTCCAGCAAAGCCAGAAGGGCGGAGCAGGATTAAATAGGCCAACAAGGTCATGTGACCAGCAAAGGAAAAAACCTAAGAGCAAGGTTCTAACATGTGCCATATAGCCTCTATGTGTACTCTGCATCCGAGCCTGTGGGAGTACTATGCCAAAAAGCCTCTGTGTGTACTCTGCACCCTAGCCTATGGGAGTACTGTGCCTTTAAGCCTCTCTGTGTACTGTGCACCCCTGCATGTGGGAGTACTGTGCTTTTAAGTCTGTGTATACTCTGCACCCTCAACTATGGGGGTGCTGTGCCAAAAAGCCTCTGTGTACTCTGCACCCCTGCAAATGGGAGTACTGTGCCCAATAGCTTGTGTGTACTCTGCACCACTGCCTGTAGGAGTACTATGCCAAAAAGCCTTTGTGTGTACTCTGCACCCTAGCCTGTGGGAGTACTGTGCCTTTAAGCTTCTATGTGTACTGTGCACCCCTGCATGTGGGAGTACTGTGCTTTTAAGTCTGTGTATACTCTGCACCCCCAACTATGGGAGTACTGTGCCAACAAGCCTTTGTGTGTACTCTGCACCCCTGCCTTTGGGAGTATTGTGCCAAAAAGCCTTTGTGTGTACTCTGCACCCCTGCCTGTAGGAGTACAGTGCCAAAAAGCCTTTGTGTGTACTCTGCACCCCTGCATGTGGGAGTACTGTGCCAAATAGCCTTTTTGTGTACTCTGCACCCCTGCCTGTGGGAGTACTGTGCCAAAAAGCCTTTGTGTGTATTCTGCACCACTGAATGTGAGAATAATGTGCCAAAAAGGCTTTGTGTGTATTCTGCACCACTGAATGTGAGAGTACTGTGCCATAAAGCCTTTTGTGTGTACTTTGCACCCCTGCCTGTGGGAGTGCTGTGCCAAAAAGCCTTTGTGTGTACTCTGCACCCCTGCCTGTGGGAGTACTGTGCCAAGAAGCCTTTGTGTGTACTCTGCACCCCTGCATGTGGGAGTACTGTGCCAAAAAAACCTTTGTGTGTATCCTGCACCCCTGCCTGTGGGAGTACTGTGCCAAAAAGCCTTTGTGTGTACTCTGCACCCCTGCATGTGGGAGTACTATGCCAAAAAGCCTCTGTGTGTATTCTGCACCCCTGCATGTGGGAGTACTGTGCCAAAAAGCCTTTGTGTGTATTCTGCACCCCTGCATGTGGAAGTTCTGTGCCAAAAAGCCTTTATGTGCATTCTGCACCCATGCATGTGGAAGTACTGTGCCAAAAAGCCTTTATGTGTACTCAGCACCCCTGCATGTGGGAGTACTGTGCCAAAAAGCCTTTATGTGTACTCAGCACCCCTGCATGTGGGAGTACTGTGCCATAAAGCCTTTGTGTGTACTCTGCACCCCTGCATGTGGGAGTACTGGGCCAAAAAGCCCTTGTGTGTATTCTGCACCCCTGCATGTGGGAGTACTGTGCCATAAAGCCTTTGTGTGTACTCTGTGTATGCTATGCACCCCACCTATGGGAGCACTGAGCTTTTATTCCTCTGTGTGCACTCTGCACACCTGCCTGCGGCTGTTAAGCCTCTGTATGTACTCTGCACCCTCGACTGTGGGAGTACTGTGCCTTTAAACCTCTGTGTGTACTCTGCACCCCTGCATGTGGGAGTATTGTTCCTTTAATCCACTGTGTGTACTCTGCACCCCTGCCTGTAGCCTTTAAGCCTCTGTGTGTACTCTGCACCTGTCATGGGTGTATCAAATGTGACAGACAGTTGTTCTGGATGCAGCTATAGAAAGTCCCTGCTCTTCGCTTTGCAGACGCCTTCCTGATTCTTTCATCTCTGTAGTGTAGTGATATCCTTCTCCCTCTAGGACCTAGCAGTGACCTCCACCTTCTGCTGCTAATTAACACACTCTTGCTAAAAACTCTCAATGCCTCCAGAGAGATGCCAGTGATAGTTCTATGTTCCTCTGTCCAGGCCTGGAGTACTAGTAGTCGGCTACTTTCTTTTTGCACTTTCCTTGGAGGATAGTTGGCGTGATCTCTCTGGTGTCTTCTCAAGCTAAGTATATTCCCTTGTCCTTTTACCTGTTTGTCTTTAGTTGCAGTGGGGGCTGACTACTGCTCAGGCCATCCCCTCCCTATCTAAGGCCTATCGCTAGGGGCATTCAGGGATTAGGTTTCTTGCTCGGCAATAGGGGAGGAACCTATTTAGGGACGTTATGGGAGTCAGGGAATTGTCAGATTTACCTAGGGGTCTCACCTCTGCCTTTCCCTAGTTTTTGGGCTTCCTTCCCCCACTTCCCTTCGTTGTACACTTGATCCTTCCCTCGCTCAACGTGATAGCACCCTTTCCTGTGGGAGTACTGTGCCTTTAAGCCTCTGTGTGTACTCTGCACCCTAGCCTATGGGAGTACTGTGCCTTTAAGCCTCTATGTGTACTGTGCACCCCCGCATTTGGGAGTACTGTGATTTTACGTCTCTGTGTATACTCTGCACCCCCACCTATGGGAGTACTGTGCCAAAAAGCCTCTGTGTACTCTGCACCCCTGCCTATGGGAGTACTGTGCCCAAAAGCTTGTGTGTATAATCTGCACCCCTGTCTGTGGGAATACTGTGCCAAAAAGCCTCTGTGTGTACTCTGCACCTCTGCCTGTGGGAGTTCTGTGCCAAAAAGCCTCTGTGTGTACTCTGCATCTTCACCTGTGGGAGTACTGTGCCAAAAAGCCTCTCTGTGTACTCTGCACCCCTGCCTATGGGAACACAGCTGTTAATCTTTATTTGTACTCTGCACCACTGCCTAGAGGAGTATTGTTTCTTTAATCCACTCTGTGTACTCTGCACCCATGCCTGTGGCCTTTAAGCCTCTGTGGGAGTGCTGTGCAAAAAATCCTCTGTTTGTACTATGCACCTTCAGCTGTGCGAGTACTGTGCCATAAAGCCTCTGTGTGTACTTTGCACCCGAGCCTATGGGAGTACAGTGCCTTTAAGCATCTATGTGTACTGTGCACCCCTGCATGTGGGAGTACTGTGCTTTTAAGTTTCTGTGTATACTCTGCACCCCCACCTAGTACTGTGCCAAAAAGCTTGTGTGTATAATCTGCACCCCTGTCTGTGGGAATACTGTGCCAAAAAGTCTCTGTGTGTACTCTGCACCTCTGCATGTGGGAGTCCTGTGCCAAAAAGCCTCTGTGTGTACTCTGCACCCACACCTGTGGGAGTGCTGTGCCAAAAATCCTTTTTGTGTACTATGCACCTTCACCTGTGGGAGTACTGTGCCAAAAATCCTCTCTGTGTATTCTGCACTCCCACCTATGGGAACACAGCCTTTAATCTTTTTTTGTACTCTGCACCACTGCCTAGAGGAGTATTGTTTCTTTAATCCACTCTGTGTAATCTGCACTCATGCCTGTGGCATTTAAGCCACTATGTGTACTGTGCACCCCTGCATGTGGGAGTACTGTGCTTTTAAGTCTGTGTATACTCTGCACCCCCAACTATGGGAGTGCTGTGCCAAAAAGCCACTGTGTACTCTGCACCCCTGCCTATGGGAGTACTGTGCCCAAAAGCTTGTGTGTACTCTGCACCGCTGCCTGTAGGAGTACTATGCCAAAAAGCCTTTGTGTGTACTCTGCACCCTAGCCTGTGGGAGTACTGTGCCTTTAAGCTTCTATGTGTACTGTGCACCCCTGCATGTGGGAGTACTGTGCTTTTAAGTCTGTGTATACTCTGCACCCCCAACTATGGGAGTACTGTGCCAACAAGCCTTTGTGTGTACGCTGCACCCCTGCCTTTGGGAGTACTGTGCCAACAAGCCTTTGTGTGTACGCTGCACCCCTGCCTTTGGGAGTACTGTGCCAAAAAGCCTTTGTGTGTACTCTGCACCCCTGCCTGTAGGAGTACTGTGCCAAAAAGCCTTTGTGTGTACTCTGCACCCCTGCATGTGGGAGTACTGTGCCAAATAGCCTTTTTGTGTACTCTGCACCCCTGCCTGTGGGAGTACTGTGCCAAAAAGCCTTTGTGTGTACTCTGCACCCCAGCCTGTGGAAGTACTGTGCCAAAAAGCCTTTGTGTGTACTCTGCTCCCCTGCATGTGGGAGTACTGTGCTATAAAGCCTTTGTGTGTACTTTGCACCCCTGCCTGTGGGAGTGCTGTGCCAAAATGCCTTTGTGTGTACTCTGCACCCCTGCCTGTGGGAGTACTGTGCCAAGAAGCCTTTGTGTGTATTCTGCACCCCTGCCTGTGGGAGTACTGTGCCAAAAAGCCTTTGTGTGTACTCTGCACCTCTGCATGTGGGAGTACTGTGCCAAAAAAGCCTTTGTGTGTACTCTGCACACCTGCAGGGGGAGAACTTTGCGAAAACGCCTCTGTGTGTATTCTGCCCTCTCACCTATGGGAGTACTGAACCACTAATCCTCTGTGTACTCTGTTCCCTTGCCTGTGGGAGTACTGTGCCAAAAAGCCTCTGTGTGAACTCTGCACCCCTGCCTGTGCGAGTAGTGTGCCAAAAATTCTCTGTGTACTCTGCACCCTCATATATTAATATTGTGCATATAATCCTCTGTGTATTCTGCTCCACTGACTGTGGAAGTTATTATGCCTTTAATCCACTGTGTGTACGCTGCACCCCTTCCTGTGGACTTTAAGCCTCTGTGTGTACTCTGCACGCCTGCTTGTGGGAGTACTGTGCCTTTAATCCTCTGTGTGTACTCTGCACCACTGCCTGAGGGAGTACTGTGCAAAAAAGCCTCTGCATGTGCTCTGCACCACCACCAGTGGGAGTCCTATTCCAAAAAGCTTCTGTGTATTCTGCACCCCTGCCTGTGGGAGTACTGTGCCTTTAAGCCTCTGTGTGTACTCTGCACCCTCACCTGTGGGAGTACTATGCAAAAAAGCCTCTGTGTGTTAGAACCCTCATGTTAGTTTTTGCTATCTGTTTTGCGGTCGCGTGACTAGCTGCCTATATATTCCAGCTCCGCCCTTCTGGCTTTGCTGGCTTCAGTGTTTTTTGCCTGTCTCTCTAGCCAGGTGCTTCGGTGCCTATCTCTGTCTAGTTTGCTTGGTCCTCTGGGACTTCTAGTACTTTTTGTCAGTTTGTCTTTTTGCTCTGCAACAACTTCTGTTAGAAGGTGTCCCATTTTTGTCCCAGTCCTTAGTTCTTTTAGGGACCCCTTCCTTTATTGTATAGGTCTCCGTTCAGACTAGCCGAGGACGAAGGCGGGTCTGTTCACAAGGAACAGGCGGCCCCCTACAGCGTAGTGATTCAGCTTAGTCTTACTGTAGGGACAGCTTTTCCCATTCTTTCCTTAGTTTTTGTTGCAGATCCTAACAGTAAGTCCAGCCCCCCAAAAAAAACTAAAAGGAAAGAAATTCGGGGATCAATATGGTTTCCGTCCAGGAGTTGGCTCAACGCCTGCAGGGATTGTCTCTGGAGGTGGCCAAGCTTCAGCAACACGTGAGTAGCTGTCCTGGAGCGCATTTTGCGGAACCGAAGGTAGGACTGCCTGATATTTTTTATGGTAAACAGCAAGATTTCTTTTCCTTTAAAAATGCTTGTTTGTTATATTTTCATTTGAGAGTGAGGTCTTCTGGGAATGAATCACAGCGCATTGGTTTTATTATGTCACTTTTGGGCAAAGAACCACAGGGGTGGGCCTTTTCTCTCCAACCTAATGATCCATGTTTAAGTTCTGTTGAGGAATTTTTTTCTGCTATGGGGCTATTATAAGATGATCCTGATCGAATCTCACGAATCTCATCTGCTGAATCAGAACTTAGACGTTTGAATCAGGGGTCAGATGATTTTGAAATTTATTGCACACACTTCAGGAGATGGGCTTCAGAAGTTAAGTGGAATGATTCTGCGCTAAGATGTTTATTTCTTGCTGGTCTGAGTGAAAGGGTTAAGGATTTGCTAATTGCATTCCCTGCACCTGAGACTCTGCAGGAAGCTATGCAGTTAGCTGTTCGCGTGGACAGGAGAATAAGGTCCAGGGTCAATGATGTAAAAACTCCTGTAACTTCAGGTCCTAGTTTCCAGAAAATCTGCTCTGACAGCGGAGATCCAATGGAGGTTGGTGCGATGTCACTCCGCTCTCAAGAAAGAGATCGGAAATTCGCCGAAGGTTTGAGTCTTTATTGTGGTAAAGCTGATCATTTGATTAAGTATTGTGTGCGTTGTTTAAGTAAAGAAAAAAAAAGGTCAGTTACGCCTGTATAGCTTGTTTACGCTCTGCAGGAGTATTTCTTTCAGGGAGTACTACTCTGCAGGGAGAATTGATTGAATTTCAGTTATTTGTGGATTGTGGTTCAACACTTAATGTGATTGATAAAGGGTTTTTGGAAAACCTTAAATTGAAATCCAAACCTTTGTCATCTCCTATTTCTGTGGTTGCAATTAATAACACTCCTTTGAAATGTATTACTCACACTATCAATGGTGTTCACCAAGAAATTTTGGACTTGGTTGTTTTGGACAATTTGCCCTCTCCAGTTGTTCTAGGATTGCCTTGGTTAAAACTGCACAATCCTTTGTTGGACTGGTCTACTAATGTGATTAAGTCATGGAGTCTGAAGTCCTATGATAAATGTTGTAATGGTCACATTGCGGCTGTGGAAAAAGGGGAATTACCTGTACCTATTCAAAATTTTTGGAGGGTTTTTTCGGAGGAGGAGTCGCAAGTTTTACCTCCTCATAGGGATTATGATTGCGCCATTGAGTTTGTTCCTGGAGCTACTCTTCCCAAAAGTCGCTTATTTAATCTTACTATCCCTGAAAGAAAGGCCTTGGAGGAGTACATAGAGACTAGCCTAGCTGCTGGTCACATTAGACCTTCTAAATCACCTGTGTCAGTCAAATTCTTATTTGTTAAAAAAAAGGATGGGGTTTACGTCCATGTCTGGATTTTCGTGAAATTAATAAGATTATCGTACGCAATTCCTACCCATTGCAGTTAATTCCTGACTTGTTTAACCAGTTAGCGGGAGCCAAGTGGTTCTCAAAAATTGATCTCCGGGGGGCATACAATTTGTTACGTGTGAAGGAGGGTGATGAATGGGAAACTGCTTTTAACACTCCGGTAGGTCATTTTGAGAATCTGGTGATGCCTTTCGGTCTTACCAATGCACCAGCGTTTTTTCAGAACCTTATTAATGACATCCTGAGACCTTTGATTGGTAAGAATGTGGTGGTATATTTGGATGACATTCTGATTTATTCGCCAGATCTGGAGTCCCTTTGGCAGAGTGTACGTGAAGTTTTGCAGTTATTGAGTGATAATTTACTCTTTGCTAAGCTGGAGAAATGTGAGTTTGCTGTGCAGAGAATTAGTTTTTTGGGCTACATTATCTCCAGCGAGGGCTTTGAGATGGACCCGGTGAAGGTTCAGGCTGTGCAGGAATGGCCTAGGCCTATTGGTTTGAAATCTATACAGAGGTTTTTGGGTTTTGCCAATTATAGCAGGAAATTCAATAAGAATTTTTCTGTTATTGTTAAACCTCTAACCGATCTCACCAGGAAAGGTGTGAATACGGCTTAGTGGACTACTGAGGCCATTGAAGCGTTTGAGTATCTCAAAGAGAGGTTCAGCTGTGCCCGTATCCTTATGCAGCCTGATGAGACCAAGCCTTTTTTGGTCGAGGTCGATGCTTCTTCGGTGGGGGTCGGAGCAGTTTTGTCTCAGGAGAGCAAGGGTGGCGTACATCCTTGTGCCTTCTTTTCGAAAAAAATTTCAGAAACCGAACTGAATTATGATGTTGGAAATCAGGAGTTGCTGGCTATTAAACTCGCGTTTGAACATTGGCGTCATTTTTTGGAAGGCGCTAGATTTCCTATTCAGGTTTTCACAGATCATAAGAATTTGATCTATCTGGATGCTGCCAAGAGCTTGAATGAACATCAAGCTAGGTGGGCATTTTTTTTGTCTCGGTTTCATTTTTCTGTTACCTATATCCCTGGTACTAAGAATGTTAAAGCCGATGCTTTATCTCGCAGCTTCTCTCCTACGGTCGGTACCGAGCAGGAGAGCATTTTGCAGAAAGGAGTTATGGTGGCGGCATTGGACTCCGATTTGGAGAATGGGATTCTGAATGCTCAAGATGATGCTCCATCTAACACTCCCCATGGGAGGTTGTTCGTGCCTAGAGCCTTTAGGAGAGATTTGTTTGTGGAGTGTCATGAGTCTCGGTTGGCAGGTCATCCAGGAGTTTTGGAGACAAAGAGACATATCAGTCGCAGTTTTTGGTGGCTTGGATGGCAGAAGGAAGTCATCAAGTGGGTGCGTCAGTGTACTGTGTGTGCTAGGTCAAAGGCTTCACATACTCCTGCTGCGGGGTTGCTTTGCCCTCTGGAGGTTCCTAGTGCGCCTTGGACGCATCTCACAATGGATTTTATTACTGGACTTCCTGTGTCCGAGGGTTTTACTGTCATCTGGGTGGTCGTAGACCGTTTTAGTAAGATGTGTCATTTGATTCCATTCATTAAGTTGCCCTGCGCCAAGACACTCGCTAAGGCGTTTGTTAAGGAGATTGTCAAGCTCCATGGTGTTCCCACGGATATTGTTTCTGATAGAGGACCTCAGTTTGTGGCTCGCTTTTGGCGTGCTTTTTGTGACAGGTTGGGAGTTCATTTGTCATTTTCGTCTGGTTATCATCCTGAGTCTAATGGACAGACAGAAAGAAAGAATCAGGATGTTGAACAGTTTTTGCGTTGTTTTGTGGCGGACAATCAAGAGGTGTGGTCTGAGTTTCTGCCTCTCGCAGAATTTGCTCTTAACAATCATACATCCTCCTCTGCTGGGTGTTCTCCTTTTTTTTGTTGCACTGAGAGACATCCGTCTTTTGGTTCGTTCTCCAAATTGGGGTCGGCGGTACCGGAGGAGGAGAATTGTTCCGGTAATTTGGAGAGAGTTTGGTCTAATGTACGTTGTAACCTGCAAGAGGCTAACAAGAGGTCCAAGAAGTATTTTGACAGGAAACGTAAGGAGGTTTTGTTTACTGTGGGTGACATGGTTTGGTTGTCCTTGAAGAACTTGCGGTTGAGGATTCCCTCTAAAAAACTGGGTCCTAAGTTTGTGGGGCCATTTAAAGTGCTTTAGGTTGTTAACCCATCTGCGGTTAGGTTGGATGTCCCTACTTCCTGGAAGATTAATCCGGGGTTTCATGTTTCCTTGTTGAAAAAGGCTGATGTTTCTAATAGGGACGCCACTGTCACAGTTCCTCCTGTGGTGGAAGACGGTGAATATGAAATTTCTCGTATCCTGAATTATAGATGGCATAGAGGGAGATTACAGTATCTCGTCTCCTGGAAGGGTTTCGGTCCCAAAGACAACTCCTGGTTAAGGACGGATGATGTGTCTGCTCCCAGGCTTGTTAAAGCTTTCCACAGGAGGTTTCCTGATAGGCCTGGGCCTGGAGGATCCGGAGGATCCTCATAGAAGAGGGGGTACTGTTAGAACCCTCCTGTTTGTTTTTGTTTCTATCTGGTGTTTTGCGGTCACGTGACCAGCTGCCTATATATTCCAGCTCCGCCCTTCTGGCTTTGCTGGACTTCAGTGTTTTTTGCCTGTCTCTCTAGCCAGGTGCTTCGTTGCCTATCTCTGTCTAGTTTGCTTGGGTCTCTGGGACCTCTAGTACTTTTTGTCAGTTTGTCTTTTTGCTCTGCAACAACTTCTGTTAGGAGGTGTCCCATTTTTTTCCCAGTCCTTAGTTCTTTTAGGGACCCCTCCCTTTATTCTATAGGTCTCCGTTCAGACTAGCCGAGGACGAAGGCGGGTCAGTTCATAAGGAACAGGCTGCCCGCTACATCGTAGGGATTCAGCTTAGTCTTACTGTAGGGACAGTTTTTCCCATTCTTTCCTTAGTTTATATTGCAGATCCTAACACTGTGAGCACTTTGCACCCCTACCTGTGGGAGTATTGTGCCTTTTAAGAATGTAGGTACTCTTTACCCATGCCTATGGGAGTTCTGTGCCAAAAAGCCTCTGTTTGTACTTTGCACCCACACCTGTGGGAGTACTGTGCCATTAAGCCACTGTGTGTACTCTGTACCCTTGCCTGTGGGAGTACTGTTCTAAAAAGTCTTTGTGTGTACTCTCCATCCCCATCTATGGGAGCAATGAGCCTTTAATCCTCTGTACTCTGCACCCCTGCCTGTGGCCTTTAAGCCTCTGTGTGTACTCAGCACCCTTGCCTGTGGGAGTACTTTTCCAAAAAGCCTCTGTGTACTCTGCACCCCGCCTATGGGAGTACTGTTCAAAAAAGCCTCTGTGCGTACTCTGCACCCCCCGCCTATTTAAGCAATGAGCTTTTAATCCTTTGTACTCTGCACCCCTGCCTGTGCCTTTAAGCTTCTGTGTGTATTCTGCACCCCTGTCTGTGGAAGCATTGTGACTTTAACCCTCTGTGTATGCTGTGCACCCCACCAATGGGAGCACTGAGCTTTTATTCCTCTGTGTGCACTCTGCACGCCTGCCTGCGGCTGTTAATCCTCTGTATGTACTCTGCACCCTCGACTGTGAGAGTACTGTGCCTTTAAGCCTCTGTGTGTACTCTGCACCCCTGCTTGTGGGTGGACTGTGCCTTTAAGCCTCTGTGTGTACTCTGCATCCACACCTATGGGAGTACAGTTCCAAAAAGTCTGTGTGTACTCCGCACTCCCGCCTGTGGGAGTACTGTGTCAAAACGCCTCTGTGTGTACTCTGTACCCCTGCCTATGGGAGCACTGACTCTTTAATCCTCTGTGTGTACTCTGCACTACAGCCTGTGGGAGTATTGTTCCTTTAATCCACTGTGTGTACTCTGCACCCCTGCCTGTAGCCTTTAAGCCTCTGTGTGTACTCTGCACCTGTCATGGGTGTATCAAATGTGACAGACAGTTGTTCTGGATGCAGCTATAGAAAGTCCCTGCTCTTCGCTTTGCAGACGCCTTCCTGATTCTTTCATCTCTGTAGTGTAGTGATATCCTTCTCCCTCTAGGACCTAGCAGTGACCTCCACCTTCTGCTTCTAATTAACACACTCTTGCTAAAAACTCTCAGTGCCTCCAGAGAGATGCCAGTGATAGTTCTATGTTCCTCTGTCCAGGCCTGGAGTACTAGTTGTCGGCTACATTCTTTTTGCACTTTCCTTGGAGGATAGTTGGCGTGATCTCTCTGGTGTCTTCTCAAGCTAAGTATATTCCCTTGTCCTTTTACCTGTTTGTCTTTAGTTGCAGTGGGGGCTTACTAGTGCTCAGGCCATCCCCTCCCTACCTAAGGCCTATCGCTAGGGGCATTCAGGGATTGGGTTTCCTGCTCGGCGATAGGGCAGGAACCTATTTAGGGACGTTATAGGAGTCAGGGAATTGTCAGATCTACCTATGGGTCTCACCTCCGCCTTTCCCTAGTTGTTGGGCTTCCTTCCCCCACTTCCCTTCGTTGCACACTTGTTCCTTCCCTCGCTCAACGTGATAGCAAACTTTCCTGTGGGAGTACTGTGCCTTTAAGCCTCTGTGTGTACTCTGCACCCGAGCCTGTGGGAGTACTATGCCAAAAAGCCTCTGTGTGTACTCTGCACCCTAGCCTATGGGAGTACTGTGCCTTTAAGCCTCTATGTGTACTGTGCACCCCCGCATTTGGGAGTACTGTGATTTTAAGTCTCTGTGTGTACTCTGCACCCCCACCTATGGGAGTACTGTGCCAAAAAGCCTCTGTGTACTCTGCACCCCTGCCTATGGGAGTACTGTGCCCAAAAGCTTGTGTGTATATTCTGCACCCCTGTCTGTGGGAATACTGTGCCAAAAAGCCTATGTGTGTACTCTGCACCTCTGCCTGAGGGAGTACTGTGCTAAAAAGCCTCTGTGTGTACTCTGCACCTTCACCTGTGGGAGTACTGTGCCAAAAATCCTCTGTGTGTACTATGCACATTCACCTGTGGGAGTACTGTGCCAAAAATCCTCTGTGTGTACTATGCACATTCACCTGTGGGAGTACTGTGCTAAAAAGCCTCTCTGTGTACTCTGCACCCCTGCCTAGGGGGACACAGCCTTTAATCTTTTTTGTACTCTGCACCACTGCCTAGAGGAGTATTGTTTCTTTAATCCACTCTGTGTACTCTGCACCCATGCCTGTGGCCTTTAAGCCTCTGTGGGAGTGCTGTGCCAAAGAGCCTCTGTGTGTACTCTGCACCCCTGCCTGTGGCCTTTAAGCCTCTGTGGGAGTGCTGTACCAAAGAGCCTCTGTGTGTGCCTGTGGGAGTAAAAACCTTACTGTATATCAAAGTTGAAGTAATGCATATAAAAGGGTAGACAAATAGGACCGGGTCCCATCTCCAGACCACCTAGGCCCGTGGTAAGCTACATATATACTAATCAGCTTAGGGTCACCTTGTGGGACGGCTTGTATACTTTTTTTGATCAAAAATAGTTCACTAAGTACCCTATATTTATTATGCAACTTTGCTTTACATTTATATATAATGATGGTAGGGTATGAGATATATTTTTTGTCTTTTGTAGGTTTTGCTTCTTTTTGCTAGTGTGAACATGCTCCTATTTCTTGCATGTCTACCATCTTAGACCTCAGTTCACATTGCTTTGTTTTTTTTTTACCTTCACCTGTTGGAGTACTGTGCAATAAAGCCCCTGTGTGTACTCTGCACCCCCGCCTATAAGAACACAGCCTTTAATCCTTTTTGTACCCCGCACTACTGCCTGGAGGAGTATTGTTCCTTTAATCCTCTGTATTCTGCACCCCTGCCTGTGGCCTTTAAACCTTTGTGTGTACTCTGTACCCTTGCCTGTGGGAGTACTGTGCCAAAAATCCTCTGTTTGTGCTATGCACCCTTGCCTATGGGAGCACAGCCTTTAATCCTTTTTGTACTTTGCACCACTGCCTGTAGGAGTATAATTCCTTATCTGTAATGTGGCCTGATCTATAATGTGTTTTGAGAAATAAAGTGCAAAAGCAAAACCATGGTTTAGGTCACTGAAGGTCATCATTATGCGAAACTTAGACAGCTTTCCCACAGACTGAAAGAGGGGTATCAAGACTTCCAAGACAGCCAAGACTTCCCTGTCCTCACCAAGAGGATGACTGTCCATGTTCTCCTCCTCATTCTCCTCCTCATTATCACCCAATCAGCTTTGAGATAAGATGAGGCTGGGATGTGTAACATCACCCTGTATAGTTCCTTGCTCCGCCTGCAATGCCTCCTCTTTATTTGTGAGCAGTGAGCATTTCATTAGACAGAGAAACAGGATGGTGACGCTAATTATGTTGTCATCGTCGCTCACCATCTTGGTGGAGTCCTCAACGTTTTGGAAAAAGGCACAGACGTCGGACATCCATGCCCACTCAAGAGCTCTTATGTGTGAAGGCTGTCCTGAATTCCAACAGGCATGTTGAAGCTGGTACTCAATAACTGCCCTCTGCTGCTTGCAAATCCTTCCCAACATCTGCAACATTGATTTCCAGAGTGTGGTGACACCGAACACCAGTCGGTGAGCTGGAAGCAGCAAAGATTGCTGAAGCACTGCCAAGGTGGTGGAAGCCGTAGCTGACGTTCTGAAATGGGCACAAATGCGGCATACTTTCACAAGCAGCTTTGGAAGATCTGGGTAGGTTTTGAGAAACCGCTGAACCACTGAGTAGAGCACATTTAGTGCTCACTCATTACTAATATGTATTCCTGTATGGATAACAATATCAGCACCAAAGAATTAAAAGGTGAAATGTAGCCCGCTTTATATACTACGGGAGTAAGAAATACAATTTTGATTTTATCATGTGTACCCCTGTGTGGAGAATAGTATCTGCACCAAAGAATTTAAAGATGAAATGTAGCCTGCAATTCACAGATTTATCCAATTGGAGTAGAAAAAATAAAATTTAACTTTTATTACATTGATTACATTTTTGCTGCGATATATTAGTCATGATAAATAGAATAATAATAAACAGACTAAAGACCCTTATAACCCTGGACTAGAGTCTTCATAGGGTGGTGTAATTAGGAACAAATACAGTTTGAAATTATATCAATACTCTTAATCACCATGCATAGATTTAATAATTCCACACTGGTTATACCTGGTATCTCATTTAGTTATTCTGTGTAGTAGATACTTCACAAGAGTACAACACCCAGATTGAGATGGATAAACTACAAATATACTGAGCAGTTACAGCCTAGGTACTGACCCTATATGCCCTAAACTACACCATTAATCAGCCCTCAGAGGTCTGAGGATAAAAAAGAATGCCGGGTGAGGCAAACTTCAGCTAGTCAGCTAGTCTAATTGGACTGCAGCCACGCTGAGACACTATGATTGTGTGTCTCCGCTGCTGCGGTGTACCGTGTCCAGCCTGAATAAATCACCCTAAGTGTATAACACTTGTAATTTACAGCCCTACTCGTTTCATCATTTAGGTTATTGACTGCTATGATCATCAGGGGCTAGCAGTCTTTCTAATATATTCAATAGTCAGGTAACATGTTTTAACTGATAAACGTATTGGCAGGGTTGCTGGCCGTGAAATGTAGCCCGCTTTATATACCGTGATAGTAAGAAAAACAATTTTGATTTTATCATATGTACCCCTGGGTGGAGAACAATATCTGCACCAAAGAATTAAAAGATGAAATGTAGCCTGCTTATATACCACGGTAGAAAGAAAAGCAATTTCGATTTTATCATGTGTACCCCTGTGAAAACAATATCTGCACCAAAGAATTAATTTCACTAGAGTATAACTATTATAATGGGGACTGACATCTCTCCCGCTACAGCCAACCCAGTAGATGAAGACCCAACCATTAGTGTTCACATTAAAAAATTAGGGGCGGACATCACCGAAGTGGCATCAATTTCAGTAGAGTAGAACTACTATAGTGGGCACTGACACATTTTCCAGTACAGCGAACCCAGCAGATGGAGACCCAATCAGGAGTCTTAAAGTTTAAAAAAATTAGGGTCTAACACCACCATTTCCATGGGCCAAAAAATTGGAGATGGTGAAGTTCAACATCTTAGCTTTGTCATGTGTAGGAGGAAACAATCTTTTACATGACCACAACTGCAGCACCAAGGACTGGCTACAGTGCTGAGAGAGGGCGGAGTACGGTGAATCGGACAAACTGCAGGACAGTGAGTGAGGTGCAGGCAGAGATGTTACGGTGGATTGATAAAGTTGTGGTGTGCTCTGAGATCGGTCAAACATGAGGTATGTCCTCTTCCGTTACAGCTAACGGGCTCTCAATCAGCATGACTGGAGCGGGTAGAGACCCGGAGGTTCTGCTGTCGGAGACCTACGTGACAATACTCGGCACAGTAATAGAGGAGGTGGAAGAAGCAGCAGATGTTGTTGATGGGGTGGATGATGGTTGTTGAGGTCCGGTGGTCCGCATTTTATCGCAGTTAGATTGCCAGAGCACTGCATGTTGATTGCGCATGTGAACCTTCATGCACGTAGTAGTCATATTATTGCATTTTTTCCCTCTACTGAGTTTTTTCTTGCACAGTTGCCAGATAATGTGAGTCGACTCATTCTTTGCAGTGTCAAAAAAAGCCCAGCCGCCCCTGCGAGCTGCAGACCCACAACCACTGCTGGTCACTGCCACAGTTGTGGCTAAGGATGCAGTGCTCATCACGATTGCATCACTCCGTGTCTGCGTTGTAGGATGGAACTTAACCTCCTAGTCTTCCTCCTCCTCCACATCCTCTGATGAGCTACTCAGCTGTGTGCCTCTGGGTCCACACCAAATGGGATCTACAACCTCCTCATCATCCAATGTGTTATCCCATTCCTCGCCTTGAGATTCATCCTCCTCCTCTTCCTGCTCTGACAGCACAGTACAGTCCCCGTAAGCATCAGTTATCTGAATCTCATCAGGATCACCCCCCTCCCCGGTAGTTAACGTCTGGTGATGAGGGTCAGGAAGCTGCTCTGACCCTACTTTGTCCTGCCCCAAATCCAACCTAAAAAAAATTTGGGCATCGGTGCAGATGCTTTCCTCCTCTTGACTCTGTGAATCTTTTGAGTACACTTCTGATGCCCATGGCATAGAATGTGTGAACAGTTCTGCAGACTCAACCATCTGTGGTTCCCTACAGTCATTTGGGCGGTTTGACAGCTGTGACACAGGAGGAATCAAATGTAATTGGGGTGCCCTTTGTGCATTGTACTGTGTGTGATGTTGAAGTGGAGGAAGAGGACAAGAGGCGACTTTAAGCAGCACTTGCTGTCCACTGGAGCACCTGCTCTTTCTGGTCCTCATCAACAAGGCGTACCTGTTATGATCTGCTACAAGCACTAAGGAAAGACAGGAGATCTGTCCCTACAATAGAACTAAACTGGATCCCTACGATGTAACGGAGAACCTGATCCTGCGATCAGACCCGCTAAAGTCCTCGGCTAGTCTGAACGAAAACCTATAGATATGAGGAGGGGATCCCTACAAGAACTAGGGACTGGGAGAAAGATGGACACCTCCTAGCAGAAATTGTAGCAGTAAAAAGACAAACAAACAACATAGAACATAGAGGTCCGAAGACCAAGCAAAACTGACTGAGAAAGGTTACAAAGCACCTGGCTAGCTCAAGAGTAGAAATTACAATGAAGTCCAGCATGGCCAGGAGGGCGGAGCAGGATTAAATAGGCAAAAAAGGTCATGTGACCAGCAAGATAGAAAAAACCTACCAGGAGAGTTCTAACAGTACCACTGTGCAGCTGTCAAAGAAATAGAGTGGAGTAGCCTGTCCAGTAACAGAAGTCATCAGTTGTCATTGGATAGGAGGTGACAGTGTTGGTTCACTACTACTGTCTTCACTAACATTACCTCTTACCCAACTTATACATTGAACACCAAGCCTATTCTCTCTTCTGCCACAACCTCTCTTTTACCCACTCATGTTGCTCAGTGTAGTTGGAGCACACTATTAGCAACAAAAAATAGATTTTTTTACTGTGCACCAGCTCTGCACACAGCTGGATTTCAGTGGCGCTAAATGACAAGGTGAGATATGGCTGCTGTATCATGTTAGTAACAGAAGAAAGTATTTTTTTCCCCGGTATGGAGAACAATATTTGCACCAAAGAATTTAAAGATGAAATGTAGCCATCTTTGTATACCACGGTAGTAAGAAAACCAATTTTGAATTCATCATGTGTACGCTTGTATGGAGAACAATATCTGTACTAAGGAATTAATTTCACTAGAGTATAACTGTATTAATAGGGACCGTCACTTTTTCCACTAAAGCCAACCCAGCAGATGGAGACCCAACCAGGAGTGCTCACATTTCCAAAAAATAGTGTTAATATCTGCAGCAGCAGCAACAGCAGGCACAGAAGCCACACTAAATATATCATAGACTGCAATTACATGAGATCAGTGCAGCACACTAAAAACAACAGCACCGCCTAGTCTGTACAGTCTGCGTTTTGGGTACAAAAGTCCTTGGAGATCCATGAATTGTTCATCTTGCTGAAAGTTAGGCAGCCTACACTTTCTGGGGACAGCCGTCTATGTTTATCCGTCAGAACCCCACCAGCAGCGCTAAAGACACGTTTTGAGAGAATGCTGGCTGCCGAACATGATAAAACCTCCAAGGCGTGACAGGCGAGCTAAGGCCACTCATCTATTTTTGAACACCAAAATGTCAAAGGGTCCAAACCCTCCCTGATGGTATTAATATTGAGTTCTACATACTCCTGCACCATCCTCTCCAGTCATTCACCTTGTGTCAGACTTGTATTCTGTTGTGCTGGTGCCCGAGCTGCTGGTCTGAAAAATGTGTGAAAGGACTCACAAATTGCTTCTGCCACTTATGCTGCTGCTAATATTTTGGCATTGTCTAATTGATTTGCCAAAGGTTGGAAGTGTAAAGCTGTGATGCTCACTGTGTGACTCACTGATGTCTTGGGGGAAATCCTCTCTTAACCCCTTTTTGACATTGTCAGTAATAGTACGTCCCTGTGCCCTGGGGCTATTGGATCAGGTACGTACTATTGCGCACAATGCCATCACAGAAGCTCTTTGGGATAATCACCGCCGGGTGTAAGCTGATTCTCACCCATTGTTATGTGTCAGGAGCAGTGCCGCACTGATCCCAGCACATTAACCCCCAAAATGATGCGATCTAAGTCGATCACAACATTTTGGGAGCAAGGGGAGGTGAGCGCGACCCTCTTACCTTGTTTCCGGGATCCCGCGCTGTGTCTGCTGGATCCTAGTAGTTACTATGGTGACCCAATGTCATCATGACGACATCTGGGTCACCAGGCATCAGGATCTTACTTTGGGCATGCGCACTGCACGATCAAGTGACTCTTGCACGCATGGCTGACAGGCCGCATAGCATGGAGATGCTACTGTTGCATCTCTATGCTATACAAGCGATCAGCCTGTAAAAAGTGAAAGTCCCATAGTGGGACAAAGTGTAAAAGTAAACACAAAGTGTCAGAAAGTGGGAAAATTGAAAAAAAAAATAGTAAAAATATTTAAAAAAAATGAAAAAATAATCCCCAAAAAATAAAAATATACTATTTCAGCTGAAGACTTTGCCTCATTCTTCAAGCAGAAGATTGACACTATCAGACAAAGTGTTTGCCTAAAGTCCCACAGACCCTCCTCATATCCACTCAACACTCCTCCTCCAAAACCACCTTCTCCACCATTACGGAAAAACAGCTTTCCTCTTTACTCTCCAAATCACACTTCACCACCTGTAAACTTGACCCAATCCTGTCCCACCTCATCCCAAACCTTACCACTATCTTCATCTCAACTGTTAGGCGTCGGGCCATTGCTGGACCTGAAATTGGGTCAGAATCATCTGTGGTCTCCAATTCTGGTACAGCTGGGGCACATGCTGCTTAGTATCACCATTAGTCCCAACACCTAGCCAGTGCATGAGAAGTGCAGGCTGTCTCTCAGGTCCTTGTTCCTAGTAGTGCTAAGCATAGGTTGCAGAGGGGAACAAGGGCTGCTACAGCCTAAGTCCAGGATGCACTGTACTGAGCATGCCAGTGACATGGCGGACCGTGATTGGTGCTTTGGTATCAGCTGATCCGGTGACCTGTCACCGCCTGATTGGCTGCGGGTGACATCATCAGTAGTGTGACCAGTAATGCGACAGTGGGCAGGGCTTAGTCTTTAAATAGGCCGCCCACAAGCATGGCGGCGCGCTCTGATCATTGAGCTAAGGTTGTGTTCATGTGTGGACGCTTGCCTGTTTGAGCTCCACGTGCTCTCTTGCTGCTCTAGCTTCGGATAGGCAGGTTTAGCTGGGGATAGGCAGTCTTAGCTGGATGGAGGCTGGAAGCTTCGTCTGACAGTCTGGCTCCGACAAGGGGGTCGCTATACACCCCGAACAGACTACAGACTCAGTATTCCCGGCACCGCCTGTTAGCCACGTGGAGAGATACGCCTCAGTCCGGTAGCACGCCGGCTGGGAGCACGTATACACCGGCGTGAGTCACACACACTACTTAGCGTCTGCTGCGGAGCCTCTGTGCAGTTAACAGTAGAGATGAGCATTGTTCTACTCGAACTGTTCGCCAATCTCAAATTCGAGCTGTTTTGGGCGGTGTTCGAGCCGTTCGGCGAACACGAACAATTTGAGAAAAATTCGGCTGTTCGAGGTTATGTTCGATAACTGTTCGTGCACCAAAATCATAACTGGATTTTTTCTCAGTAATGATGAAAATTAATGTTAATACGCAGTTTGAGTGTACAGCGGGGCGGGGGGAGTGGCAGGGGATGGATCTCTGCAGGAACAATGAAGATCTCCATTTTTTTTTCTCTTTCCCGCATTTGCAGTGGGGAGGTGCAATCTGTCAGCCTATCAGCAGCGCACACACGGAGCGAAGTGCTTTTTTTCACACAAGCAAGGGCATGTGTCATTGGCAGTGTATGTCACATGTCCTTGCCCTATAAGACCAAGCCATTTTCCCCGTCGCCACCATTTTCTCACTGCTGCAGCTGCGTGTTAGACGGCACCGCTGTTGCTGTGTGCGCTATACCTTGTTAATTTCAAGCCAATTTTCACACAAATATACAGATAGCTTGGGAGTAGGGAATAGTTGTGATTGCAGTCCTTTTAAGGACTAGGTTACAGCATTTCCTACGACTTTTATCAGGGAGGTCTGTGCTCTTAAATAGATAGGTTGTGGGAGTAAAGACTAATTGTAATTGGAGTCCTTTTCAGGACTAGGTTACATCAGTTCCTATCAGTTTTTGCCAGGCAGGTCTGTGCCAGTGCTGTGCAAGTTTTTTTCACAGCATTTGGCTGAATCTAGCAAAGCTAATCCTTCTTGGCCTATTGCAGAGTGTGTTAGTCAGTGGAGTAGCCTATCTGTGCTGCAAGATATACCACCTGTGTATAGAATACCAATTTTTTTACTGCACCTAGTGAAGTAAAACCTTTTGGGCATAGCATCATTCTATTAGTCCATCTATACTGACCTCCATCAGGTTGCAAATTAAAACTAATTTTTATATGGATCTACAGTACCTCTGAAAAAATATTTGGGCTTCTAGCTGTGTGTGGGACTTGTTGTATTAGTCCATCTATACTGACCTCCATCAGGTTGCAAACTGAATATAATTTTTTCTGCATCTACCTCTGAAAAAATATTTGGGCTTCTAGCTGTGTGTGGGTCTTGTTCTATTAATCCATCTATACTGACCTCCATCAGGTTGCAAATTAAAAATAATTTTTATCTGCATCTACAGTACCTCTGAAAAAATATTTGGGCTTCTAGCTGTGTGTGGGACTTGTTGTATTAGTCCATCTATACTGACCTCCATCAGGTTGCAAACTGAATATATTTTTTTCTGCATCTACCTCTGAAAAAATATTGGGCTTCTAGCTGTGTGTGGGTCTTGTTCTATTAATCCATCTATACAGACCTCCATCAGGTTGCAAACTGAATATAATTTTTTTCTGCATCTACCTCTGAAAAAATATTTGGCCTTGTAGCAGTGTGTCGGACTTTCTCTATTAGTCCATCTATACTGACCTCCATCAGGTTGCAAATTAAAAATAATTTGTATATGGATCTACAGTACCTCTGAAAAAATATTTGGGCTTCTAGCTGTGTGTGGGACTTGTTGTATTAGTCCATCTATACTGACCTCCATCAGGTTGCAAACTGAATATAATTTTTTCTGCATCTACCTCTGAAAAAATATTTGGGCTTCTAGCTGTGTGTGGGTCTTGTTCTATTAATCCATCTATACTGACCTCCATCAGGTTGCAAACTGAATATAATTTTTTTCTGCATCTAGCTCTGAAAAAATATTTGGCCTTCTAGCAGTGTGTCGGACTTTCTCTATTAGTCCATCTATACTGACCTCCATCAGGTTGCAAATTAAAAATAATTTTTATCTGCATCTACCGTACCTCTGAAAAAATATTTGGGCTTCTAGCTGTGTGTGGGACTTGTTGTATTAGTCCATCTATACTGACCTCCATCAGGTTGCAAATTAAAAATAATTTTTATCTGCATCTACAGTACCTCTGAAAAAATATTTGGGCTTCTAGCAGTGTGTGGGACTTGTTCTATTAGTCCATCTATACTGACCTCCATCAGGTTGCAAACTGAATATAATTTTTTTCTGCATCTACCTCTGAAAAAATATTTTGGCCTTGTAGCAGTGTGTCGGACTTTCTCTATTAGTCCATCTATACTGACCTCCATCAGGTTGCAAACTGAATATAGTTTTTTCTGCATCTAACCCAGCCAATAGTTTTGGCCTAATACCACAGTTTGGCCACTCAGCTCTGCTCGGTTACCATCCATTGTTTTTTTGTGCAAACAACTCCAGAGTTGTGAATTAGTTAACCACCAAAATGAGTGGAAAAAGGCCTGCTGCTGGTGGAAAGGGGAATAGGCATGTTGGGAAGGGGAGAAAAGGTTGTGTCCGTGGGGTAGGTGTTAAAGCAACAGTAACATCTGCAGAAGAAAGATCATCTTCCAGCCAAACTAAAATGTCTACTTCTTTTAGCGGACAATGTGATAAGATCCCTTTCTTACGGCCACGCCAATCGCTACAAATTCCAGATGAAGCACAAAAACAGCAGGTGCTTCAACGGATATCAAGTGCTCCTTTAAGTGGGCTCTCCTCCACATCAACTTCAACATCACAAATACTCCAGTCCTCAAAGGTGTCACCCAAATCGCACTTGCTTCCTCACAGCTCCCAAATCTCCAGCTGCCCGTCTGAGTATGAGGTAGAACAGATGGTTGAGTCTGCAGAGCTGTTTACTCATACTATAGCCTGGGAATCAGAGGTCGACTCCAGCGCTTCTGTGAATCCAGACGAGGAAATGATCTGCACTGATGCCCAGAATCTTTATGAGTCGGATCCAGGACCAGACGCAGAAGGTTCTGACCATAATGTAGACCCTCATTCCCAAACTGTAACTCCTGTTGGTGGAGACAATGAGGAAGACGATGATAAGACTCAAATACCTGATTGGAGCGACAACTTTAGTTTTTTGTCAGGGCAGGAACAGGTTGGCTCTGAGGACGACGGGTGTGATAACGCACAGGGTGATGATGATGAGGTCGGAGATCCCACTTACTGTCAACCCACAGTCAGCCAAGAGATGAGGTCAGCAGAGGAGGTGGAGGAAGATGCTAGTGACGACGAGGTCAGGTTGCGCCTTCCTGGACAGAGACGTAGTACTGGAAGCACGTCAACAACTGCATCCTCAAACACAACTCTGCCTCTCACCACAAGTCGTGGTGGCTCTTCAGGTCGCATGGGTGCTAAGCCTTGCATAGCCTGGGCATTTTTTCAGATCGATAAAGATGACCCAACTCGTGTTATCTGTAACATTTGTCAGCAAAAGCTAAGTAGAGGCCAAAAAATACATAGTTTGAGTACTTCATGCATGAACCGTCACATGGACATGAAGCATAAGTTGCAGTGGGAAGCTCAGTGTGCTACAATGCGGCCTAGCCGGCCGGGCCAACCACCGTCTGCCATATCTTGTGCATCCGCGGCCTCTTCATCCTCTGTGACTGGGGGGACAGCAGTCACACCTGTTTTGGGGCGCAGACCTGCCACCTCTTTACCCGCAACAGCCAGCATGATTGGCAGGTCATCATTTTCTTTGGAGGTGGTAACAGCAGCTGGTGTTGAGCGCTGTCCGACATCGATAGCACCACCTTTGGATCAAGGCAACCTAACATGTCCGCCTGCATCTTCCTCACAGACCGGCAGTTTGCCGGGGACACCCTTATCAACCCCGTCTAAGCACAATAGCCAGCCCTCGGTCCCTCAGATGTGGACAAGTAAAAGACCATTTCCTCCTAGCCATGAGAAAGCTAAGAGGTTGAATTTCACCATCTGCAAGCTCTTGGCTACAGAAATGCTGCCTTTCCGCCTGGTGGACACAGAGGATTTTCGAGACCTTATGTCCGTCACAGTGGCCCAGTACCAGATGCCCAGTCGGCACTACTTCTCAAAGAAAGGTGTGCCTGCGCTCCACCAGCATGTCGCACACAACATCACCGCTTCTTTGAGAAACTCTGTGTGTGACAGGGTGCATTTCACCACAGACACTTGGACGAGTAGGCATGGACAGGGGCGTTACATGTCGCTGACTGGGCACTGGGTAACTATGGTGACAGCAGGACAAGGGGCTGCTGTCCAAGTCTTGCCATCCCCACGAGTTGTGCGTCAATCCTCTTTATGTCAAAGTTCCTCCACTGCTTCTGCCTCCTCAACCTCCTCTCGGTCTTCCACCTGCACCCAAAGCCTGTCTGGTCATGCCACAAGCTTTCTAACTGCGCAGAAGGGATCCTGCACACCTCCTTACTATGCTGGCAGTAGGGCTCAACGTCATCAGGCGGTTTTTACATTGAAATGTCTGGGAAATGTGAGTCACACAGCTGAGGAGTTGTGGTCAGCTCTGGAGACCCAATTTCATGAATGGTTGTCTCCACTGGACCTGAAACCAGGGAAGGCTGTGTGCGACAATGCTGCAAACCTGGGTGCGGCCCTTCGCCGGGGCAATGTCACACACGTGCCTTGTATGGCTCACGTGTTGAACCTGGTTGTCCAGCAATTTTTAGCCCACTATCCCAGACTAGATGGCCTTCTGCAGAGGGCACGGTCGCTGTGTGCTCACTTCCGCCGTTCGCATCCCGCAGCTCAGCGACTTACATCTCTACAGAAGTCGTTGGGCCTGCCACTTCACCGGCTAAAATGCGATGTGCCTACCCGGTGGAATTCAACTCAGCACATGTTGCAGCGACTGTGGCAGCACCGACAAGCCCTGGTGCAATACGTTCTGACGTATAGCCTGGGCCAACGAGATTCAGAGGTGGGGCAAATCACGCTGGAGGAGTGGTCTCAGATCAGGGACCTATGCACCCTTCTGCACAGTTTTGAAATGGCGACGAAGATGTTTAGTGCTGACGATGCCATTATCAGCATGACTATTCCGGTGATTTACATGCTGGAGCACATGTTAAACAGAATTCGGAGTCAGGTGGTGGCACAAGAGGAGGTGGAGGAAGTAGAGGAGGAGGAGTTGTATGCGGAAGGGCTAACATCTGCAAGGTCCAGACGGTCGGCAGCACCAAGGCGGCAGGCATGTGAGGGTGGGGGAGATGGTTTTTCCAGGGCGCATGGTAGCAGCCAAACTAGTGAGGAAGGTGCAGGAGCCCAGGAAGAAGTGGAGGACGAACTGATGGAAAACTCATCAGATGAGGGAGACCTTGATCACATTTCTGTTGTGTGAGGTTGGGGGGAGAGGACAGAGGAAGGAAGCATGATTGTTACCTCGCCACCAACACAACAGGGACTTGGTGCTCCTGGATGCGCAACACACATGAGTGCCTTCTTGCTGCACTACCTGCAACATGACCCTCGAATTGTGAGAATTAGAAATAATCCTGACTACTGGGTTGCCACACTGTTAGATCCCCGGTACAAAAGTAAATTTGCAGAAATTATTCCTGCCATAGAAAGGGATGCACGCATGCAGGAGTATCAGCAGAGACTGTTGCAGAATCTTACATGTGCTTTTCCACAAAATACCAGTGGTGCACGTAGTGAATCTCACAGTTCCAACTTGCCAACCGTGGGACCGTCAAGTGTTCAGCACTCAAACCGTAACAGAACCACAGTATCTGGTGGTAACATCAATTTTGCGGAATCATTTCACCACTTTTTTAGCCCATCCTTTGCAAGGCCACAGGAGACAAGAAGTCTGACACATAGTCAACGCCTAGAGACGATGGTACAGGAGTATCTCCAAGTAAACATTGAAGCCACGACTGTGTCACTGGACCCTTGCTCTTTTTGGGCTTCCAATCTGGATAAATGGCCGGAGCTAGCCACTTACGCCTTGGAGATCTTGTCATGCCCCGCAGCCAGCGTTCTGTCTGAACGTGTGTTCAGCGCTGCTGGTGGTGTGCTGACAGATAAGCGCACGCGGCTCTCCACTGATAATGTAGACAGACTCGCGTTCATAAAGATGAACAAATCATGGATCCGAAACGACTTTTCTACCCCTGTGTCATCCTGGGGAGAGTAAAAGCTTGATGATTGTTTAAAATCACCCTACCAACCGTTTTAAGCTTTCAAATTACTAATCATGATTATCTGTATCTTGACTGGAAAATAATTTGGGCTTTGTAGCAGTGTGCAGCACTGATCCTATTAGGCCATCTATAATAAGCTCCACCAGATTTAAAATTAAAAATAATTTTTAGCTGCATCTAGCCCGGAAAATAATTTTGGGGCTCCGAGATGCGCAAGACACATAAGTGCCTTCTTGCTGCACTACCTGCAGCATGACCCTCATATTGTCAGAATTCGAAGTAATCATGACTACTGGGTTGCCACACTCTTAGATCCCCCAAACTTTTCGATCAACCTTTTCATTTTAATAAAGACCAAAAAAATGGTCATTTTTGAAATTATAAGCATTAGCAGGTTGTTAGAAACTGAAATCAAACCGTTTTCAACTCAAAACTTTATTCTAGGTGATGTTACATTTTCACATAGGACCCCTTGTTCGAAAGGAGCTTCTGAACTCTCTCGTCCATTGAATTTGTCAGGTTTTGGATGGTTTCTGCTTCAATTGTTTTGCATGAGGACAGAATACCCTCCCAGAGCTGTTGCTTAGATGTGAACTGCCTCCCGCCATCATAGACACTCCTTTTAATGATGCTCCAAAGGTTCTGAATGGGGTAGAGGTCAGGGGAGCTTGGGGGTCACACCATAAGTTTGTCCCCTTTTATGCCCATATCAGCCAGAGATGCAGATGTTTTATGTGCAGCATGAGATGGTGCATTATCATGCAGAAAAATGATCTTGCTGTGAAATACACGGTTCTTCTTCTTGAACCATGGCAGGAAGTGCTATTTGAGAAAATCCACATACATTATGGAGTTCATCTTTAGCGCCTTCAGGGATCCTAAAGGGGCCGACAATCTCTCTCCCCATGATTCCAGCCCAAAACATTACTCCACCTCCTCCTTTTTGGCGCTGTAGCCGTGTTTGCGTGGGGTGTCCATCAACCAGCCATCCTCCACTCCATCCATCTGGACCATCGAGAGCTGCACGGCACTCATCCGTGAACAAAACAGTTTTGAAATCAGTCTTCATGTAATGTTTGGCCCACTGGAGCCGTTTCTGCTTGTGTGAAGTGGATAGAGGAGGTTGACAGGATGGCGTATGCACAGCTGCAAACCTCTGAAGGACCCTGCATCTTGTTGTTCGGGGGACGTTGGAGGCACAAGCAGCTTCAAAAACTTGTCTGCTGCTATGACAAGGCTTTTTTGCCGCTGCTCTTTCAACCTGACGTAATTGCCTGTAGGAAAGAGTCCTCAATTTGCCCTTATCAGCACGCACACGTGTGTACTGTGAATCAGCTACATACTTCTTGATTGCCAAGACACTTCATCCTGATCATCGCACAATGTTGATTGTAGTCATGCCTTGACCTAAACACTCCACAATTTGTTGCTTCTCAGCAGCCGACACATCCTTTTTCTTTCCCATTTTGGCAGAAAATGTAGGCTGCTGAATAATGTGAGAGAGCCTTCTTAAGTAGTCTTGCCTTTCATTGGACACACCTGACAAACTAATTAGCACAGGTGTCTGCAATTGCTTACAGTGATATAAAGAGCCCTGACACACATCACCATCAATGAGTTTAACTGACAAACAAACAAATTCTTCCCTTATCACTCCTAAACACTTTTTGCATAATAATTTGGAACACAGTGTACATGTGCTTTTCCACAAAACACCAGTGGTTCACGTAGTGAATCTTACAGTTCTAACTTGCCAACCGTGGTCTGTATGGAGTTGTTCAATAAAGGGCCCAAAATTAAGATAACATAGATGGGAGAGGTCTCTATGAATAGGAATTCCTAAGTATTTGATACCCTGTGAGGGCCAGGCAAAGGGAAAGTTGGACTGGATGGAATCCTATATGGATTTGGGGAGGGAGACATCGAGGGCCTCAGACTTCGCTGCATTGATTTTAAAATTTGACCATGTAACAAAGTGATCTATGTCAGCCATAACAGCATGGATGGATATATGTGATTGAGTGATATATACTAGGACATCATCAGCAAATAGAGAGCACTTGTACTCGGTGCCTCCCACCTCAATCCACCTAATATTGGGGTTATGGCGAATTGATGAGAGCAGGTGCTCCGTCACTAGGATGTATAAGAGAGGGGACAGAGGACATCCCTGCCTTGTCCCATTGGTGATTGTGAAAGGTGATGAAAATGTTCTGACGCGCCCCCTGGGCCTTGGGACACCCGGAGCCGGACCCTTTTTGGTGGATGCTGGTGGTTGTAGTCTCCGTGGCGGCAAACCGGTTCCGTGGCTCAGGGCGGTCAAACCAGTGGCGGAACTATTTATGTGGTTTTGATGTTTAAATGTCCGACTACGCCACCCGTGGATTGCGGTCAGAGTGAACCGCCGCTCCAGGGCAGACCGCTGAGGCTGGTGTTGTGGGTGCAGCAGAGCGTAGCATAACTCCCCACAGGAGGAGTATAGCCTCAGGGCAGTGTATGCGGAGGATGGGGGTGATGGTGCAGGGCAGCAGCAGTAACGACACGGAGTCAGTGATGCAGTCCAGGGCCTTTACTCACAGTTCTTATTATCCAGACCACGTCTGCAGGTAACGGCTGCCCACGTCGTACTGTGCTCACCAGGTGAGGGGCTCAGACAACTCCCAGATAACTTTGGAGCACTTCACAGGACCCCCTTTGTGTGTCCTTTGTCTGGCCTTTCTTACCAACCCTTCTGTCCGGCTGCCTCGGGCCTCCTCTTGGTAAACTTGGCGCCAGTTTCCCTGACCCTATGTGGTGCCTTCCTAGCGGGTGTAGCGAGGGGCTGCGCCACATAAAATGTCACAGCCTCCTGTTTCTAGCTGAGGGTCGTTTCCTGCCTCCACTAGTTTCGGGGACCGGTCTCCCCCTTTGGCCTGACCCCTCCACGCAGGTGGATTCTGGCGTGCGGTGGCGACTCGCCCGTCCGCACCCCTGAGATCCCTTCGTTCCTCGTTCCTGGAGCCTTCTCCGCTCCTCTTCCTTCCTTCTCCCTCTTCCAGGCCTGGGCCTCTGTTACTAGGCCCGCCTCTGGAGCAGAGCTCATGCAGAGCCCCTGCTCCCTGCCACTTCTGCTCAGACTTCTCTGCACTGAACTAAGATGGTGCCCACCTTTTATACTCCCTTCTCAATGCACCCAGGAACTGCTTCCTCCCTGCTCCTGCACTACAGGGTTCCCCTTCCTCAGTGTTCCCTCCCCCCACTCCAGCCAGGGACAGGGACTGTCGTGCCCATCTCAGGGGCATATTGGTCGCCCTGCCCCACGGCAATGTGGTGTAATGCATGCAGGTGTCGGGTCCTGATCCACACTACATCCTTACCTGAGAGTGAGATATCACACCTCTGGGTGAGGTGCAATACCTCTGTAGCAACCGAGCCCTCAGGGTGCTACAGTTCCATTTATCTTCAGCCTAGATGACGTATTGCGATACAGGGCCGTGATTTTGGCTATAAAAGGGTCCCCTAGACCCCTACCCCAAGCTTTTTAAGAGAATCATATATGGCGTGCCAGGAGACTCTATGGAATGCTTTCTCAGCATCCAACGACAGTATCTAATTACAAATTTTTAACTGCATCTAGCCCAGGAAATACTTTGTGCCTAGTAGCAGGGTCTGCTAGTCAGCGGATTATCCCGGCTGTTAAGCAAGCTACACCACCTGTAGTTTGGACACTTCATTTTTTCAAATGAAATGCTTCGGGACCACGGGATACTCAGTGAAGAGCATCAGGAGGCACCCCAAGGCATAGGGGCTGGGACTGGCAGTAGGATGCCTTGCGGTGGACAGCTGAGCTCGATCCTTATAAAAGCTTTTTAACTGCAGCAGCTTTAGTGGACGCTACTGGAGCTGGAATTACGCGGCTGCTGGCATGAGACTTGCCCTCCAATAGATCCTTGTAAATGGATTTAAAGTGTATTCATTCAAATTAGAGAGACAATTTAAATTAAAAAGCTTAGAGCTGCCTCCACCACAGGGGGGCTCGCTCGACCCACCAGCGGACAGGCACCAGTATTGGGAGAGGGGGGCTGGCCATCAGGGTTCACCGCGGCTCTGGCACAAACCCGGCGACACGGAGGTGGCACGGGCAGGAGCGGACTGGCCGTGTCGGCTTCTCACTTTTTGGATTTTAGAAGGGCATGACATGCCTATATCTGTGTCTCCCCCTCCTTTTACTCCTCCACCTCTTTTATTTTCGCATGACTATATGTACTTGTCACTTTTCCATGTGTTAGTTATGTCTTCTGAGCAGTTTGTCAGCTTTTGGACACCTTTGAAGGTGTTTTCTATATGTTTCTATGTGTTTTTGTTTGCCTGCCATTGGTTTTAACGGTGTTCGAAGGTGTTCGACGAACAGTTCGGCGAACACACGGGTGTTCGAACCGAACCGAACCGAACTCGAACACTACGGGGGTGGCTCAACACTAGTTAACAGGGCTACGGCTACGTTATTTGTTGCACATCTATCGTGCAGTTAATGGAGATAATGCAAATCCCTTTTCCCGTCTCGGTGTGCAGTAACACTGGAGGGATTTATATATTAGTTGGTTGTTTTACCTTCCTACCCGGAAGGTGTTCGGCCGCAGTCTTCTAGGCTGCATCGCGGACCCCGGGTTCGGTTGCTTTCCATTATTAATAAAGTTGTTTGCAACCGTCCCCATAACACCAACCCTAACCCACATTTTCAACCGGTCATTAACAACTGGCGTCTTCCCTCATGCTTCAAACATGACTCAATCACACCCATCCTCCCTTGACCCATCCTCTCTGACTAGTTTTCACCCCATATCACTTCTCCCCTATGCCTCAAAACTACAGGAACAAGATGTCCATTCTGAACTGTCCTCCCACCTCTCCTCTTGCTCCCTTTTCGACCGCCTACAATCTGGTTTCCGACCGCACCATTCTACTGAAACTGCACTGACTAAAGTCACCAACGACCTACTAACTGCCAAATCCAAGTGACACTACTCCCTCCTCCTCCTCGTGGACCTGTCATCTGCCTTTGAAACAGTGGACCATTCCCTCTTACTCCAGACTCTCTCATCTTTCAGCATCACGGACTTGGCCCTATCCTGGATCTCCTCATACCTAACAGACCAGACATTCAGTGTCTCCCACTCACACACCACCACCTCATCCCACCCCCTATCTGTCGGTGTTCCCCAAGGTTCAGTTCAAGGACCCCTTTTCTTCTCTATCTACACCTTAGGCCTGGGACAGCTCATAGAGTCTCATAGCTTTCAGTATCACCTCTATGCCGATGACACACAGATCTACCTCTCTGGACCCGATATCACCTCCTTACTAACCAGAATCCCACAATGTCTGTCCGCTATCTCATCCTTCTTCTCTGCCAGATTTCTAAAGTTTAACATGGATAAGACAGAATTCATCATCTTTCCGCCATCTCACTCAATCCCCCCAACTGACCTATCTATCAACGTCAATAGCTATCCACTCTCCCCAGTCTCACAAGCTCACTGCCTTGGGGTAACCCTGGATTCTGACCTCTCCTTCAAACCACATATCCAAGCCCTTTCCACTTCCTGCCGACTCCAACTCAAAAATATCTCCGGGATCCGCACATTCCTCAACCACGAATCTGGAAAAACACTAGTGCATGCCCTGATCATCTCCTTCCTCGACTACTGCAACCTCCTGCTCTGTGGCCTCCCTTCCAACGCTCTCGCACCCCTCCAATCAATCCTAAACTCTGCTGCCTGACTAATCCACCTGTCCCCCCGCTTTTCCCCAGCCTCTCCCCTCTGTCAATCCCTTCAGTGGCTTCCCATTACCCAGAGACTCCAGTTCAAAACCCTAACAATGGCATACACAGCCATCCACAACCTGTCTCCTCCATATATCTCTGACCTAGTCTCCCGGTACATACCCGCATGCAACCTCCGATCCTCACAAGATCTCCTTCTCAACTCCCCTCTTATCTCCTCTTCCCACAATCGCATACAATATTTCTCCCTTGCATCCCCCCTACTCTGGAACGCTCTAACCCAACATATCAGACTCTCTCCTACCGTGGAAACCTTCAAAAGGAACCTGAAGACCCACCTCTTCCGACAAGCCTACAACCTGCAGTAACCACCGCTCCACCATACCGCTGCATAACCAGCTCTACCCTCACCTACTTTATCTTCACCCATCCCTTGTAGACTGTGAGCCCTTGTGGGCAAGGTCCTCGCTCCTCATGTACCAGTCGCCGTCACGTTTTGTTCAAGATTATTGTAATTGTTTTAGCTATGTATACCCCTTTTTCACATGTAAAGAGCCATGATATAAATGGCGCTATAATAATAAATAATAATACGGTACCCATAAATAAATATTATTATGAAAAAAGAATAGCCCAATAAAAGTACACATATTTGGTATCACCGCATCCAGAACGACCTAACCTATAAAACTGTCCAACTAGTTAACCCCTTTAGTGAACACGGTTAAACAAAAAAGCAAAAAATGATGGTTTATCGTCATACCGCCAAACAAAAAATGGAATAAAGCGCGATCAAAAAGACAAATGTAAATAAAAATGGTACCACTGAAAACTTCATCTTGCCCCGCAAAAAACAAGCCACCATACAGCTCCATCAGCTGAAAACTAAAAAAGTTATAGCTCTCAGAATAAATCAATACAAAAAAAACATTTTTTTATAAAAGTTTTTATTGTGTAAAAGCACTCGTATATGTGATGCCCCTGTAAACGTACTGACCCAAAAAATAACGCTACCTTATCAATTTTACAACACGTGGAACGGCATAAAAAAAAATTCCTGAATTGTTTGGTTTTTGTCTATTCCGCCTCCCAAAAATTGGAATACAAAGCAATCAAAAAATGTCATGTGCCCGAAAATGGTACCAATAAAAACATCAACTTGTCCCGTGTCAGGATTGTCATTTGTCAGGGATTCACACAATCCCGATTACTCACAGAGACCACCGACTGTGATCTCTTGAGTGTACAGCTCTCTGCTGCCCCCTATTGTCCGGACAATTGCACGATTGGCCAACGATCAATACTGGAGTCTGCAGGCTATTCTCACTAAGTAGTTGTCGGCAAGCTCGCAGTGAGCGCATGGCATACACACTACCTTCCAACGCATGGAATGTGTGAATATGCCCTCGTACTATCACTGATAGCCTCACGATAACCCAATTAATATTATTTGCTGCCACCACCGATCAGATTTGAAATACAATATAGGCCTGATCGGACACCTGTTTTTAAGTAGCGCATGGCTTCGGGGTAGGGAACGATCACAGAGCAGAAGAAACAGAACTATTAAATTTTATATTTAATCCTAAAGGGAGGCAGTGTTTATGAAAAATATACAAAAGGTTTTACAAAAGGAGACAATACAGTACAGAATATACAGTTACACAAAATAAATGGGATTAAAGAAGAACGTACTATACAGATCACAGACGATTCAGTTTAGCTGGAGGGAAGGCGCTCCAATTGATTTGACCGTTATCAAACGGGACCCCTTGCTTATAGAATATATACCTCCCGGCAATGAGTATGGACCCATCTTCAGCTGGGTCTTTTATGCTGAAGGGGGGACCTGCCCATACATCCCTCTGTGATGACTTCACATGGGGGGGCTCTACCCTTCATGTTTTTATTAAAAACTCTATCTTCTACAATAACTACTTGCTGGTTGATCGCAGAAGCTCGCAAGTGATACCATATTTTTTAGTACAAATTTTCCTTTCTTTACAGACTACACATGGCATAGCTGTGGTCTGTTATTTTTATACTTTTGCATTACAGCTCACCGGAAGGGATCACAGATCCAGAAAAATATGTGTATTGTTCCTTAGCTTACCTTGCCTCTAAAAATATGTGTCCCATTATTATCGGAAATATTGAACTTCCGATATCCCATATTTCGTACTGGTGTCGAAACATGTTGGCTTAAGCACTGTGTAACCCCCTGTTTGGATTGAAGATTTTATCTTTCGCACAATAAATTTTGGAAATTGGATACCACTTCGCTGGAAAACTTTTTCTTCTATGTTGATTACTGGTCACAGGACGGTGTCCATGCGAGTGAGCATCTAACGGGACAGATTTATACTACTGGCTGGGGAGCTGCTTCACCTCTTTTTACAATCTACCACAAGGGGTTAAGGTTGTGTAAAAGCGTGTTTCGATACTGCAGCATTAGGGTGGGAAGCATCTGACAAAATTGACTCTTATGACGTGGATATAACAAAGTGGCAACCCAGTCGTCAGCATTATTTTGAATCATAACTATAGGGGGATCATGTTGCAGATAATGCAGCACGAAGGCACTCATATGTCAGGCTCTTCCATGAGCTCCAAGCTCATGCTGTGTTGATGGCTGGATAATTCTGATGCTGGTTTCCTCCGTCCTTCCCGCCAACCACGAACAACAGAGAGGGGATGATTATCTTCATCTCCTGACAGCTGCTCGCCCATCACCTCTTCCTCATCCATTTGTTCCTCGGCTCTTGCTCATTCACTAACAGTTTGTCTGGTATCACCAAACCCCCTCAATCGCAGTAATCTACTCTCCTTTTGCATCCTGAGATGTCCTCTACTGTATCACATTAGTAACAAAAGAAAGTATTTTTTTTTGTGTGGATGAGACCTGTATAACAGAAAATATATGCTCCAAACAATTTCAAACTCAGACCTAGCCTGCTGTATCACATTTGTCACAGAAAAAATAGATTTTTTTACTCTGCACACAGCTGAATTTTACCCCCACAAAATGACAAGGTGCGATATGGCTTGCTGTATCACATTAGCAACTGAAAAAAATAGAGTTTTAAAGGTGTACTCGTACGTGGAGCACAATAGAAGCAGTGCACAACAGACTTCTATGGCATGTGCCCTGCTGTCATTGTTTGGACCTCAGTAATGGCGCAAGAAAAAAAAAATCTGCTGGAAGGTCGATTTCACAGCCACACAGGACACTAGCTATCTAAACTATCTGACTTAGAAGCAACCGCTTATCTAACTAGCTAAAATCTCTAATGAGTCCAGGAGCAGAATCAGCAGCAGCCTCTGTGACCTCTTATAATGACAAAATGGCACTAAAACAAGATGTCCGCTCTTTATATAGAGAGGGACATGTGATTTTGGCAGCCAATGGCACAAGTCCTTGTGTCTGGACAGTGTGGATGCTTCCTGCTCCCTTATCGGCTAGCCACGATTTGCACACATAAAGTTAGGGAAAAAGAAAAGATTACAAGTGCACCGCTCCTCAGCCCTCCCCTCATCCAACACGCCCCGCTCATCATACACCATGTCAGGCAAAATGTATTTTTGTCCTAGTTTTAAAAATGTTAAAAGGACAGCCAGAGATATCTTAAATCTCCACCCCCTGCTCATTTGGAAGAGACCTAGATAGAACTCACTCTTGCTTTCCCCCAAACCAGGAATTTTTATAACCTCCATAAAACCTCAGCCCAGACCAAGCATTCTGGTCTAAACTGCAAATCCCCTCCAAAATCCTATTGTCTAACTGCACAAACTTTTAATGTCGATTTTAATAATGCACATGGCTGTCACAAACACAGGGACCACATTTTTGAGATGTTCACCTTTTTCCAATTGTGATGGTGTGGTTTTTGTGGCTGGGAGACCACCAGGAACCTGGGAAATGGGTTCTGAGCTTCTGAGCGTCATAGAGATATCATATTTGATATCAATCTTCATGAATATTGGTGACGGCAAACATGATGTCTCCATCTTGGATGTGGGACCCCCCCATACAAAGATATGAAATCTGAAGGATTTTTATGTCTTGTGCAGCTGGGTGGGTTCACAAAACCGAGCCCCCATGTGAGGTAAACAACATGGGTGTCTCCTAGAGTTTTGGCCTCTTACTAAAAACCAGAATGGACATTTTACTTTATTCTTACCCCGGGATGCCAGACGCATGCAGTACACGCTGCATGGAGGAATCACATCTAATTTCCAGGGAGCCGTCCCACCCCACAGAATCTGAGACCAGGTTTTGCTATCACTTATCCCTTTTATTTTAATAACTGTTTTATGCATATATGTAAATTGTCTCTTTTATAATATCTTGTATATCTTTTGTAAACACTGCCCACTTTCAGGAGTAAATCATTATTATTTGCCAGCTTCGTTATTCTTGTCCTATGTCGAGCAAACACCTTCCTCACCCGCTAATTCACGTTACCTAACGGGTACCCGATCCACCTGTTAAGCGATCGGTGGTGGCAGTATACCAGTATTTATGTGATATTGTGGTTTGGGGGTGGCTGGACGGAGGTATATATATGTTCCTGGAAGGAACTGGTGGTATATATACGTCCTGCCACATCACATGCCACAATAGTCAACATAAATTAGAGCAGCTGCGCCCTGTTGCTTATCCTCGGTCAATACCTTGTTTGACCAGCAGGATAAGGGGACGCCAGAGGGCTGCAAGGTCTGACCAAGTGTGTTACTGTAGCATCGGCGTCTCTGCCCTCTGCTGGGCAGAGACGCCGTTCCCCTCACCTCTCTGCTCCGTGCTCAGCGTCATCCTCCTGCTCTGCTGGCAGCGCGCGCTGCTTCCCAGGCACTGTGCTTAGGGCGCGCGTGCTCCCTCTCTCTTAAAGGGGCCGCGCGCGCCGTCCTAAGGAGTCCCCGGCCAATTGCCGGAGGATCTCCCATATATAAGGCACCTCCTACCAAATGGAGGTGCCCGAGCAAAGTTGTTGCAAAGCCTCTTACCTCTGCTTCAGCCCTCAGGTCCCATTGCCAGTCTGACTACCAGTCCTGTCTACCTGCTTGCCTTTCCTCCGGCCCGACAGTCTGCCTTCCAGCATCCGCCAGTCTGTCTATGGGCCAGTCCACCTGCGGACCAGGAAGCACCTGCCAGTTACCTACTTGCTACCTGCCAGCCAGCTAAGAGACTCTTTCCTGCTCACCTGGGAGCGCTCATCTGCTACCCGCCTGCTAACCTACCTGGAGGCTCCGCTGTCACTTGCCGTGACCACCAGCCAGCCAGCCAAGAGACTCTTACCCATCCTGCCGTCACTTGCCGTGACCACCTGCCCGTCTACCCAGAGACTGTCCCCGTCACTTGCCGTGACCACCTGCCCGTCTACCCAGAGACTGTCCCCGTCACTTGTCGTGACCACCTGCCCGTCTACCCAGAGACTGTCCCCGTCACTTGCCGTGACTACCTGCTTGCCTTCCCTGGGAGTCACCCGCTTCCTTACAAGGACTTTCCCTTTGTATTGCAGCTCAGAGGTTCCACCTCCCGGACCCGTTACAGTTTGCTCGGGCCATGGAATACGGTGGCTCCCAAGCTCCCTCGCTCTCCGACCTATACCATGAACTATCCCGTCAGAGGTCCCAACAGGAGTCCATCCTGAGTCACCTGCGTAGTGTTAATTCCCGCCTGGACACACTGACTGCCTCATCGGGAGCTGCTTCCTCTCGCACAACTACTACCCCGGCAGCGTCGCTGCCCATCAATACCATGGCATCCCTTCCCGGTGCCCGCCTTTCCGCCCCGCCTCGTTTTGGTGGAGACCCCGGCCTAGCACGGGGCTCCATTAACCAGTGCACCCTGCACTTCGAACTTTTGGCACACCAGTTCACCACCGACCGGGCCAAGGTGGCCTTCATCATGTCCCATCTCACTTGGGAGGCAGTGGCCTGGCTAAATCCTCTATGGGAGAGAGGAGATCCCCTGGTGTCCAACTTGCCAGTCTTTCTCACGCCTTTCCGGAAAGTCTTCGACGAACCAAGACGAGAGACCTCTTCTGCCTCCTCTCTGCTACGCCTCCGCCAAGGGAGTCTCACCGTGGGCCAATATGCCATACGGTTTCGTACCCTTGCTTCCGAGCTTGCCTGGGATAATGAGGCCCTGGTGTCCATCTTCTGGGAGGGCCTATCCGGCCGGATTAAAGATGAACTTGCCGGTCGGGACATTCCAACCACCCTGGATGACTTGGTGACACTTGCCACCCGGATTGACATCGGGTTCCAGGAGCGTACCAAAGAGGTCACCCGTGAGAGGAGGTTTCCCCGCCTTGCTCCTACTTTCCAGAATCCCGTCTCTTCATCTGTAACTCCCCAGGCGCACTCGCCAGAGCCCATGCAGGTCGACCAGACCAAGATGGTCAAAACCCATCAAGAGTCACGCCGTGCCGAGGGGAGCTGTTTTTACTGTGGCAGTAAGGAGCACCGGATCCATTCCTGCCCGGAGAGGCCGGGAAATGCCTGTGTCTAGGATCGCTCAGAGAGGTCGTCCTAGACAAGAGTAAACCCTCTCCATCTCTGATGCTGTCGGTCTCTATCATCTGCGGGGAGAACCGTTACTTTGAACTAGCTCAACTTGATTCTGGAGCTGCCGGAAATCTCATTTCTCAGTCCCTGGTAGAGAAATACCGCATTCCCACTAAACCTCTGGCTGAACCCTTATCTCTCGCCTCCGTGGATAGGGGCCTCTTACCGCAAACTATCCAACTCATCACCGAACCCATAACTCTGCAGGTGGTAATGCTGCACTCTGAGAGCATCTTCTTCCATGTTCTACCTGGACTCTCTCACGCCCTTTTGTTAGGCCTACCTTGGCTCCAGAGACATGCACCCGTGCTGAATTGGCAGACCGGAGAAGTCCTACGCTGGAGGCAGGACTGCCATAAGACTTGTTTAGTTCCTGTTCGTCCTGCTCGTCCCTCTCCTTCTCCAGCCAATCTACCCGGCCTACCGGTTCCTTATTGGTCTTATGCTGATGTTTTCAACAAGAAAGAAGCAGAGACATTACCCCCTCATAGTCCATACGATTGCCCAATTGCCCCGGCGCTTCTCCACCCCGTGGGCGTATTTACCCGTTGTCCGCTGCCGAGACCCGGGCCATGTCTGAATATATATCGAGGAAAATCTGGCCCGGGGATTTATCCGGAAATCTACCTCCCCGGCGGGAGCAGGCTTCTTCTTCGTTAAAAAAAAAGATGGTTCACTCCGTCCCTGTATTGACTATAGAGGTCTTAACCGAATCACGGTGAAGAATAAATACCCCCTTCCGCTCATTCCTGAATTATTTGACCGTCTGAGGGGTGCCAGAATCTTCACCAAGCTGGATCTCCGTGGGGCGTATAACCTTGTCCGTATCTGTCGGGGGGATGAATGGAAGACGGCATTCAACACCCGGGACGGCCACTATGAATACCTCGTAATGCCCTTCGGCCTCTGTAATGCTCCCGCCATCTTTCAAGAGTTGGTCAATGACATCTTCCGTGACCTTCTCTACTCCTGCGTGGTGGTGTACCTGGACCACATCTTGGTCTTCTCTCCGGATCTTCTCACACACCGGAGGGACGTTCGTCAGGTCCTGCTCAGGCACAGGCAGAACCACCTCTACGCAAAATTTGAGAAGTGCCTCTTTGAGTAGACCTCGCTTCCATTTCTGGGCTACGTCTTCTCCCAGACCGGCCTACGAATGGATGCTGAGAAACTTTCTGCCATCCTGAAGTGGCCCCGACCGGAGGGGTTGAAGGCTATTCAGCGGTTCCTGGGCTTCGCCAACTACTACCACCTCTTCATTCCGCACTTCTCTTCCCGGACAGCCCCTATCTCTGCGCTCACCCGTAAGGGCGCTAGTCCCAAAGAATGGCCGCCCGAGGCAGAGGAGGCCTTCCTTTCTTTGAAACAAGCTTTCTCCTCCGCTTCTGTGCTGCACCGTCCGGACTGCAACAAACAATTCTTCTTAGAAGTAGATGCTTCCTCCTCCGGAGCTGGAGCGGTACTCACCCAAAAGTCGTCATCCGGGAGAATGGTAACCTGCGGCTTCTTCTCCAAACTCTTTTCCTCGTCTGAGTGCAATTATTCTATAGGGGACCGAGAATTGTTAGCCGTTAAGTTGGCACTGGAGGAGTGGCGTTACTTGCTCGAGGGGGCTCTTCTTCTGGTAATAATTTATACGGACCACAAACACTTGGCTTACCCCCAGAGTGCCCAAAGACTTAACCCGCGCCAAGCCCGGTGGTCCTTGTTCTTCACCCGCTTTGATTTCATTCTTCATTTCCACCTGGCAGACAAAAATATCAAAGCCGATTCCTTGTCCCGATCCTTTCTGTCCTCCGATCTTGAGGAGGAGCCAAAGCACATCATCGACCCCGCCAAGGTAATGCAGGTGGACCCCATGGATCTGAATCGTCTTCCACCCGGTAAGACGTTCGTGACAGTACCTGATCGTGAGAAGGTTCTGCACTGGGGACATTCATCTAAGCTTGCCGGCCATGCTGGCCAAAAGAAGACCCTCCAGCTTATTACCCGGCATTACTGGTGGCCTACCCTGCGCAAGGAGGTAATAGACTTTGTCTCGGCCTGTGCGTCCTGCGCTCGCAACAAGGTTTCTAGACATCTGCCAGCCGGCCGCCTTCTGCCTCTTCCCGTACCTGCTGCCCCGTGGCAGCATATAGCCATGGACTTTATAAGGGATCTCCCTGTCTCTGCTGGTTGTACGGTCATTTGGGCGGTCGCTGACCGCTTCTCTAAGATGGCTCACTTCATTCCCCTGCCGGGTCTTCCGTCTGCATCTGAGTTGGCTAAGGCTTTTTTTCATCATATTTTCCGTCTCCATGGTCTTCCTCTCCACATCGTGTCCGATCGAGGGGTTCAGTTCACCTCTCGCTTCTGGAGAGCCACGTATAAACTGCTGGGGGTCACCTTGGACTTCTCTTCTGCTTATCACCCACAGTCCAATGGTCAAGTAGAGCGGATCAACCAAATTTTAACCAGTTACCTCGGCACTTTGTTAATGCCCACCATTCCGACTGGGTGGATCTTTTACCGTGGGCCGAATTCTCCTATAATAATCACGAGAGCGAATCCTCTTCCAAATCCCCGTTTTTTACAGTCTACGGTCAACATCCCCGGATCCCGGTTCCCCGTCTCCGCCTCCGTGGACAACCCGGCTGCGGAGTCTCTTGTTAGCAAATTCTCCTCCATTTGGGAGAGTACCAGATCCACACTTCTTCAGTCCTCCGAACGGATGAAGAAACAGGCTGACAAAAGACGTCTGGATCCTCCCCAATTCCGTCCCGGAGATAAAGTCTGGCTCTCGTCCAAATATGTCCGGCTCAAGATTCCTTCCTACAAGTTAGGGCCCTGGTTCATCGGCCCACTGGAAGTTATCAAGCAAATCAACCCAGTGGCCTATAAATTGAAACTCCCGGCCAACTTGCGGATCCTCAACTCCTTCCATGTATCTCTCCTCAAACCTGTGGTACTTAACTCTTTTTCCAAGTCTACAGGTACGCCTCCTGCTCCGGTCTCCGCTGAAAACGAGTTTGAGGTAGAGAGCATTCTGGCCATCAAGAGGGTAAGAGGAAAGAACTTTTTTCTAGTCGATTGGAAGGGGTTTGGTCCTGAGGAGAGAACATGGGAGCCCCGGGAGAACATCCATGCCCCGCTCATCCTTGATAAATTTCTCTCTGGCCTAAAAAAGGGGGGCCTAAAGGGGGGGTACTGTAGCATCGGCGTCTCTGCCCTCTGCTAGGCAGAGACGCAGTTCCCCTCACCTCTCTGCTCCGTGCTCGGCGTTCTCCTCCCGCGCTGCTGGCAGCGCGCGCTGCTTCCCAGGCACTGAGCTAAGGGCGCGCGCGCGCTCCCTCTCTCTTTAAAGGGGCCGAGCGCGCCGTCCTAAGGAGTCCCCGGCCAATTGCCGGAGGATCTCCCATATATAAGGCACCTCCTCCAAAATGGAGGTGCCCTAGCAAAGTTGTTGCAAAGCCTCTTACCTCTGCTTCAGCCCTCAGGTCCCGTTGCCAGTCTGACTACCAGTCCTGTCTACCAGCTTGCCTTTCTTCCGACCCGACAGTCTGCCTTCCAGCATCCGCCAGTCTGTCTATGGGCCAGTCCACCTGCAGAACAGGAAGCACCTGCCAGTTACCTGCCTGCTACCTGCCAGCCAGCAAAGAGACTCTTTCCCGCTCACCTGGGAGCGCTCATCTGCTACCCGCCTGCTAGCCTACCTGGAGGCTCCACTGTCACTTGCCGTGACCACCTGCCAGCCAGCTAAGAGACTTACCCGCTCACCTGGGAGCGCTCACCTGCTACCCGCCAGCTAGCCCACCTGGGGGCTCTGCTGTCACTTGCCGTGACCACCAGCCAGCCAGCCAAGAGACTCTTACCCATCCTGCCGTCACTTGCCGTGACCACCTGCCCGTCTACCCAGAGACTGTCCCCGTCACTTGCCGTGACCACCTGCCCGTCTACCCAGAGACTGTCCCCGTCACTTGCCGTGACTACCTGCTTGCCTTCCCTGGGAGCCACCCGCTTCCTTACAAGGACTTCCCCTTTGTATTGCAGCTCAGAGGTTCCACCTCCCGGACCCGTTACAGTTTTCGTGACACACCACCAATATCCTAGCCAAAGGCATAAAAATACTTCAGTGGCAATGCAATTATATCCCGCACTTTAACAGAATTTTACCTATGTTTGCCGATTTTAAGAAAAAATGTTCGTGTTTCAGATCACGAATATGAATGTGCCATATTTGTGCCCAATTGAAATTTGCGATAGTTTTTTTAACATATTCGCTCATCACTACTCATCACTAGTGTTGAGCGAGCACTAAAATGCTCGGGTGCTCGAAGCTAGGGCCGAGTTCACCGTGATACTCGGGTGCTCGGCCCGAGCAACGAGCCCAATGTTAGTCTATGGGAGACCCGAGCATTTTTGCGCCCCCCACCCCCGGCAGTCTGTAGAAAGCCTAAAAAGTGCCCAAAACAATAGTGACAGTGCTCAAAAGACATGGAGGCAGCATGGGGATCGCCCCTGGAAGCATTTCTGACCCCCAGGTCACTGCTGTCAACAACGTGGTCAGAGGTATTAAGCCACTTTTACGGGCTCACAATAAAACGTTCAAAAGCGAAACTGAAACTGTTTTCCTGTGAAAAAAGTAAAGGAATTTCCTTTCCAGGGTAAATACTTGTGTATAAGGTAAAAGAAATAACCAAAAACAAAAATACTCCTCCACACCTTGGCCTATGTTCACAAGTAGCATTTTTCATGCTTTTTTGCACTTTTGTATTGCTTTCAACCATGACAAATGCGTTCACCGGGAAATGTAATTTTAACATTTTACAACCTTATCTGGCCATGTGCTGTGTGACACATGCATACAGTGCAGAAATGACATGGGAACAGCATGGGGAAGACCCCTGGAAGCATCGCTGACTCCCAGGTCACTGCCTAAAAGTGTGCCCATCAGAAGTCATCCTTGCCGCATCAGAAGATGCAGACTTGCAACTATCCCCATGCAATTCCTTGTCCCAGGGCAGTGTTCAATTATACCTCCCCCACTCCTTGCAATGCAAGCGCAAATATGCAGCCACCCACCCGCAGGCTGCAATGCCATACTGCTAGCTTTCACTTGAAATGGGGCCTTTCAGTTTGGAGGAGGCCAAAGCTGGCCACTACCTCATGGCTGCTTCGGCAGCGAGGTATCTATACTCTGTCCCCAGCCGCCCCACGGCCGGGTGTCCACGCTCGGTCCCCAGCCGCCAAGGTGGCGGCCGGGTGCCATACTCGGTCCCCAGCCGCCCCGCGGCCAGTTGTCCACACACGGTCCCCAGCCGCCTGGGGGTGGCCGGGTGTCCATAAACGGTCCCCAGCCACTCCTATTTCTCCTGTCACCTTCCCCCACACTTTTCTTTGCCCGGCCTGCTTTAGGGCAGCATTGGATGAGCCCACCAGAGAACAAGACTCCTCCAGTGGGCCCTGGCTTCTCCATCAGGGGAGTTGAGAGTGCCAAGATGAGGAGCATGATGATGATGATAGAAGTGAGCATCTGCTTTCTTTTCTTGGAATGCAAGCGCATGTATGTAGTAGAGGCTAGGCCTGAGGTGGTCAGCATTTTGGCGCATATCCTACCTCCTCCGAGGATTGCTGGATGTTTTCCTGCTACTATCCCAGTTCTATGACTCCCGTTAAAAGAAAGCTTCAGGTGATAAATGATGGATGAGGTGGTGGCAAAGGAGAAAGAGCAGGAGGAAGAGGGACCATTCACATCAATATCAGGCCAGTCAAACACATATGTCTTGTAGGATATGTTTCTGTACCAAAAGGAGCGGTTCGGTTACACAGTTATAGGGCATACAGTGAGTGCAATGCCTACCAAAAATTTAGAGGCACTCCAATGCCCCTTGGAAGTGAGTAGAGATGAGCGGTGTTCGACTCGAACTGTTCGCCAATCTCAAATTCGAGCAGTTTTGGGTGGTGTTCGAGCCGTTCGGCGAACACAAACGATTTGAAAAAAATTCGGTTGTTCGAGGTTATGTTCGATAACTGTTCGTGCGCCAAAATCATAACTGGATTTTTTCTCAGTAATGATGAAAATTAATGTTAATGCGCAGTTTGAGTGTACAGCGGGGCGGGGGGAGGGGCAGGGGATGGATCTCTGCAGGAATAATGAAGATCTCCATTTTTTTTTCCTCTTTCCCGCATTTACAGTGGGGAGGTGCAGTCTGTCAGCCTATCAGCAGCGCACACACGGAGCGAACTGCTTTTTTTCACACAAGCAAGGGCATGTGTCATTGGCAGTGTATGTCACATGTCCTTGCCCTATAAGACCCAGCCATTTTCCCCGTTGCCACCATTTTCTCACTGCTGCAGCTGCGTGTTAGACGGCACCGCTGTTGCTGTGTGTGCTATACTTTGTTAATTTCAAGCCAATTTTCGCACAAATCTACAGATAGCTTGGGAGTAAGGAATAGTTGTGATTGCAGTCCTTTTAAGGACTAGGTTACATCATTTCCTACGACTTTTATCAAGCAGGTCTGTGCTCTTAAATAGATAGGTTGGGAGTAAAGACTAATTGTAATTGCAGTCCTTTTCAGGACTAAGTTACATCAGTTCCTATCAGTTTTTGCCAGGCAGGTCTGTGCCAGTGCTGTGCAAGTTTTTTTCACAGCATTTGGCTAAATCTAGCAAAGCTACTCCTTTTTGGCCTATTGCAGAGTGTGTTAGTCAGTGGAGTAGCCTATCTGTGTTGCAAGCTACACCACCTGTGTATAGAATACCAATTTTTTTACTGCACCTAGTGAAGTAAAACCTTTTGGGCATAGCATCATTCTATTAGTCCATCTATACTAACCTCCATCAGGGTGCAAATTGAATATATTTTTATCTGCATCTAGCTCTGAAAAAATATTTGGGCTTCTAGCAGTGTGTGGGACTTGTTCTATTAGTCCATCTATACTGACCTCCATCAGGTTGCAAATTGAATATAATTTTTTTCTGCATCTAGCTCTGAAAAAATATTTGGGCTTCTAGCAGTGTGTGGGACTTGGTCTATTAGTCCATCTATACTGACCTCCATCAGGTTGCAAATTAAATATAATTTTTATCTGCATCTAGCTCTGAAAAAATATTTGGGCTTCTAGCAGTGTATGGGACTTGTTCTATTAGTCCTTCTATACTGACCTCCATCAGGTTGCAAATTCAATATAATTTTTTTCTGCATCTAGCTCTGAAAAAATATTTGGGCTTCTAGCAGTGTGTGGGACATGTTCTATTAGTCCATCTATACTGACCTCCATCAGGTTGCAAATTGAAAATAATTTTTATCTGCATCTAGCTCTGAAAAAATATTTGGGCTTCTAGCAGTGTGTGGGACTTGTTCTATTAGTCCATCTATACTGACCTCCATCAGGTTGCAAATTCAATATAATTTTTTTCTGCATCTAGCTCTGAAAAAATATTTGGGCTTCTAGCAGTGTGTAGGACTTGGTCTATTAGTCCATCTATACTGACCTCCATCAGGTTGCAAATTAAAAATAATTTTTATCTGCATCTAGCTCTGAAAAAATATTTGGGCTTCTAGCAGTGTGTAGGACTTGGTCTATTAGTCCATCTATACTGACCTCCATCAGGTTGCAAATTAAAAATAATTTTTATCTGCATCTAGCTCTGAAAAAATATTTGGCCTTCTAGCAGTTGTAACGCCGGTACCGGAATGCAACGCACAGAGACACAAGGCGAGAACAGTCAGAGATGTTTGTAAACAGTTTTATACAACAGGTATACTGAAACAAGGGATTAGCAACAAGGGTAATGAACAGTGGTTTGAAATATCAGAAAAATACGAAATTTCTCAAAGTAAGGCGCAGTCTCTTAAAATAAGGCGCAGTCTCTTAAAGTAAGGTGATGCCCTCAAGCATGAGAAGCACCACACAAGTTCTTTATCCGTGAATTTGGCCCTAGCGGGGGTCACCGGTTATTCCCGCTAGGCCGTGAGTCTCTTTCCGGATGAATTCAATTAAATCACGTTGAGCTACTTTAGCCCCAGCAGTCCCCCTCCCAACCTGAGTACTTAAACCCAATTGTCCCCGGTACCGTGGGTGAGCAGTGGAAGTGACGGCCCTGCTCACGTGTGCAGCTCCTCTCTGCTTGGCTGTTGGGGGAAGTCTCTCGAGCTTTGGATAGGGGGGTCCAGGCCTCGACTGTCGGCGGCCGACGTCGGGTTCCGCGAACTCACTCAGCACCGCGATCAGGTTCCTAGTATCCTCAGCAGGCACAGCACTCGGGTCACAACTGTGAGGGATCCGGAGCTCTTTTACTGGTGCCCGGCTGGAGCACCTCTCAGGCCTCTGGATTTGGCCTGTCACGCGGGGTTTCTCAGGACGCAGGGAGCACGTCTGCTCCTCTCTGCTGCTTGGCGCCAAAGACCCCTCAGGTTTGGCGCGCTGGCCTCTTATCTCTCTGAACTCCTTCCTGGAAGTCACCTGATCGGGTCCAGCCTCTGAATCTGCCCTCCCTGCAACTTCCTTTGTATATTTTGGTTCCGCTTGACTGTCTCTGGCCAGTAGATGGCAGTCTCGCTCCATCCTTGAAACGTCATATTGAAGTTCTTTTACAAGCTTTTTAGCTCGTTCTACACAGTGTGTGGGACTTGGTCTATTAGTCCATCAATACTGACCTCAACCAGGTTGCAAATTCAATATAATTTTTATCTGCATCTAGGTCTGAAAAAATATTTCGGTTTCTAGCAGTGTGTGGTACTCATTGTATTAGGCCATCTATACCAAGCTCCACCAGCTTTGAAATTAATAATAATTTTTAGCTGCATCTAGCCCTGAAAATAATTTTTCTACCCAATAGTGGTAGCGATAGAAATATGGGGCACGCGCCTGGCTAACAAAAATATACGCTTCATAACAAAAAACACCAGCCTAGCGCACTGCATTAATAAGATGGCATCATCGTCTCTCCCAGTGCTTGGCCTATTTCGCCGGCTAGCATTCCTGTGCCTAAAACACAATATATGGGTCCGCGCTAGCCACTATGCTGAGGGGTCTAAAGCTGCTGCTAACGCTTTATCACAATTCAATTGGCAGATTTTCACAGAGCTCTTCCCCAACGCCCACCCATCGGGCTGCAGTTGCCCACCCTCCCTATGGGATCTAGTGGCGAATAGTTGATGCCATTAATCAGAGCGTCAGTTGCCCCGTCGACGTGGCAAGCATACGGTAAGGCATGGGAAGAGTGGACACGACTAGTAACAGGCAGACGGGTTGACCAATGTGAACAAGTCACCATAGAATTTCTCCACCATCTAATGATGAGGGGCATATCAGAGGCGTCAGCGCAGCAGTGTCTGACCGGAGTAGTATTTCACTTCCAACTACTGAATTGGGGAGATGTGACAAAGATTCATCATCAGACAATCCATAAAAGGGTGGAAAAGGGGTCAGCCAAGTCAGGAGAGTGGACGTCCCGTCCCGTGTCACTAAAACTGATTTCTCACATCATATCCCTAATAGAGATGAGCGGTGTTTGACTCGAACTGTTCGCCAATCTCAAATTCGAGCTGTTTTGGGCGGTGTTCGAGCCGTTCGGCGAAAACGAACGATTTGAAAAAAAATCGGCTGTTCGAGGTTATGTTCGATAACTGTTCGTGCACCAAAATCATAACTGGATTTTTTCTCAGTAATGCTGAAAATTAATGTTAATACGCAGTTTGAGTGTACAGCGCGGCGGGGGGAGGGGCAGGGGATGGATCTCTGCAGGAATAATGAAGATCTCCATTTTTTTTCTCTTTCCCGCATTTACAGTGGGGAGGTGCAATCTGTCAGCCGATCAGCAGCGCACACACGGAGCGAAGTGCTTTTTTTCACACAAGCAAGGGCATGTGTCATTGGCAGTGTATGTCACATGTCCTTGCCCTATAAGACCAAGCCATTTTCCCCGTCGCCACCATTTTCTCACTGCTGCAGCTGCGTGTTAGACGGCACCGCTGTTGCTGTGTGCACTATACCTTGTTAATTTCAAGCCAATTTTCGCACAAATCTACAGATAGCTTGGGAGTAGGGAATAGTTGTGATTGCAGTCCTTTTAAGGACTAGGTTACAGCATTTCCTACGACTTTTATTAGGCAGGTCTGTGCGCTTAAATAGATAGATTGAGGGAGTAAAGACTAATTGTAATTGCAGTCCTTTTCAGGACTAGGTTACATGAGTTCCTATCAGTTTTTGCCAGGCAGGTCTGTGCCAGTGCTGTGCAAGTTTTTTTCACAGCATTTGGCTGAATCTAGCAAAGCTAATCCTTTTTGGCCTATTGCAGAGTGTGTTAGTCAGTGGAGTAGCCTATCTGTGTTGCAAGATATACCACCTGTGTATAGAATACCAATTTTTTTACTGCACCTAGTGAAGTAAAATCTTTTGGGCATAGCATCATTCTATTAGTCCATCTATACTGACCTCCATCAGGTTGCAAACTGAATATAATTTTTTTCTGCATCTAGCTCTGAAAAAATATTTGGGCTTCTAGCAGTGTGTGGGACTTGTTCTATTAGTCCATCTATACTGACCTCCATCAGGTTGCAAATTGAATATAATTTTTATCTGCATCTAACCCAGCCAATACTTTTGGCCTAATACCACAGTTTGGCCACTCAGCTCTGCTCGGTTCCCATCAATTGTTTTTTTGTGCAAACAACTCCAGAGTTGTGAATTAGTTAACCACCAAAATGAGTGGAAAAAGGCCTGCTGCTGGTGGAAAGGGGAATAGGCGTGTTGGGAAGGGAAAAAAGGTTGTGTCCGTGGGGTAGGTGTTAAAGCAACAGTAACATCTGCAGAAGAAAGACCATCTTCCAGCCAAACTAAAATGTCTACTACTTTTAGCGGACAATGTGATAAGATCCCTTTCTTACGGCCACGCCAATCGCCACAAATTCCAGATGAGGCACAAAAACAGCAGGTGCTTCAACGGATATCAAGTGCTCCTTTAAGTGGGCTCTCCTCCGCCTCAACTTCAACATCACAAATACTCCAGTCCTCAGAGGTGTCACCCCAATCACACTTGCTTCCTCACAGCTCCCAAATCTCCAGCTGCTCGTCTGAGTATGAGGTAGAACAGAGTCTGCAGAGCTGTTTACTCATACTATAGCCTGGGAATCAGAGGTCGGCTCCAGCGCTTCTGTGAATCCAGACGAGGAAATGATCTGCACTGATGCCCAGAATCTTTATGAGTCGGATCCAGGACCAGACGCAGAAGGTTCTGACCATACTGTAGACCCTCATTCCCAAACTGTAACTCCTGTTGGTGGAGACAATGAGGAAGACGATGATGAGACTCAAATACCTGATTGAAGCGACAACTTTAGTTTTTTGTCAGGGCAGGAACAGGTTGGCTCTGAGGACGACGGCTGTGATAACACACAGGGTGATGATGATGAGGTTGGAGATCCCACTTACTGTCAACCCACAGTCAGCCAAGAGATGAGGTCAGCAGAGGAGGTGGAGGAGGATGCTAGTGACGAAGAGGTCAGGTTGCGCCTTCCTGGACAGAGACGTAGTACTGGAAGCACGTCAACAACTGCATCCTCAAACACAACTCTGCCTCTGACCACAAGTCATGGTGGCTCTTCAGGTCGCATGGGTGCTAAGCCTTGCATAGCCTGGGCATTTTTTCAGATCGATAAAGATGACCCAACTCGTGTTATCTGTAACATTTGTCAACAAAAGCTAAGTAGAGGCCAAAAAATACATAGTTTGAGTACTTCATGCATGAACCGGCACATGGACATGAAGCATAAGTTGCAGTGGGAAGCTCACTGTGCTACAATGCGGCCTAGCCGGCCGGGCCAACCACCGTCTGCCCCATCTTGTGCATCTGCTGCCTCTTCATCCTCTGTGACTGGGGGGACAGCAGTCACACCTGTTTTGGGACGCAGACCGGCCACCTCTTTACCCGCAACAGCCAGAGTGATTGGCAGGTCATCATTTTCTTTGGAGGTGGTAACACCAGCTGGTGTTGAGCGCTGTCCGACATCGATAGCACCACCTTTGGATCAAGGCAACCTAACATGTCCGCCTGCATCTTCCTCACAGACCGGCAGTTTGCCGGGGACACCCTTCTCAACCCCGTCTAAGCACAACAGCCAGCCCTCGGTTCCTCAGATGTGGACAAGTAAAAGACCATTTCCTCCTAGCCATGAGAAAGCTAAGAGGTTGAATTTCACCATCTGCAAGCTCTTGGCTACAGAAATGCTGCCTTTCCACCTGGTGGACACAGAGGATTTTCGAGACCTTATGTCCGTCGCAGTGCCCCAGTACCAGATGCCCAGTCGGCACTACTTCTCAAAGAAAGGTGTGCCTGCGCTCCACCAGCATGTCGCACACAACATCACCGCTTCTTTGAGAAACTCTGTGTGTGACAGGGTACATTTCACCACAGACACTTGGACGAGTAGGCATGGACAGGGGCGTTACATGTCGCTGACTGGGCACTGGGTAACTATGGTGACAGCAGGAGAAGGGGCTGCTGTCCAAGTCTTGCCGTCCCTACGAGTTGTGCGTCAATCCTCTTTATCTCAAAGTTCCTCCACTGTTTCTGCCTTCTCAACCACCTCTCGGTCCTCCACCTGCACCCAAAGCCTGTCTGGTCATGCCACAAACTTTCTAACTTCGCAGAAGGGATCCTGCGCACCTCCTTACTATGCTGGCAGTAGGGCTCAAAGTCATCAGGCGGTTTTTACTTTGAAATGTCTGGGAAATGTGAGTCACACAGCTGAGGAGTTGTGGTCAGCTCTGGAGAACCAATTTCATGAATGGTTGTCTCCACTGGACCTGAAACCAGGGAAGGCCGTGTGCGACAATGCTGCAAACCTGGGTGCGGCCCTTCGCCGGGGCAATGTCACACACGTGCCTTGTATGGCTCACGTGTTGAACCTGGTTGTCCAGAAATTTTTAGCCCACTATCCCGGACTAGATGGCCTTCTGCAGAGGGCACGGTCGCTGTGTGCTCACTTCAGCCATTCGCATACCGCAGCTCAGCGACTTACATCTCTACAGAAGTCGTTGGGCCTGCCATTTCACCGGCTAAAATGCGATGTGCCTACCCGGTGGAATTCAACTCTGCACATGTTGCAGCGACTGTGGCAGCACCGACAAGCCCTGGTGCAATACGTTCTGACGTATAGCCTGGGCCAACGAGATCCAGAGGTGGGGCAAATCACGCTGGAGGAGTGGTCTCAAATGGCGACGAAGATGTTTAGTGCTGACGATGCCATTATCAGCATGACTATTCCGGTGATTTACATGCTGGAGCACATGTAAAACAGAATTCGGAGTCAGGTGGTGGCACAAGAGGAGGTGGAGGAAGTAGAGGAGGAGGAGTTGTATGCGGAAGGGCTAACATCTGCAAGGTCCAGACGGTCGGCAGCACCAAGGCGGCAGGCATGTGAGGGTGGGGGTGATGGTTTTATCAGGGCGCATGGTACCAGCCAAACTAGTGAGGAAGGTGCAGGAGCCCAGGAAGAAGTGGAGGACGAACTGATGGAAGACTCATCAGATGAGGGAGACCTTGATCACATTTCTGTTGTGCGAGGTTGGGGGGAGAGGACAGAGGAAGTAAGCATGATTGTTACCTCGCCACCAACACAACAGGGACTTGGTACTCCTGGATGCGCAAGACGCATGAGTGCCTCCTTGCTGCACTACCTGCTACATGATCCTCGAATTGTGAGAATTAGAAATAATCCTGACTACTGGGTTGCCACACTGTTAGATCCCCGGTACAAAAGTAAATTTGCAGAAATTATTCCTGCCATAGAAAGGGATGCACGCATGCAGGAGTATCAGCAGAGACTGTTACAGAATCTTACATGTGTTTTTCCACAAAACACCAGTGGTGCACGTAGTGAATCTCACAGTTCCAACTTGCCAACCGTGGGACCGTCGAGTGTGCAGCACTCAAACCGTAACAGAAACACAGTATCTGCTGGTAACATCAATTTTGCGGAATCATTTCACCACTTTTTTAGCCCATCCTTTGCAAGGCCACAGGAGACAAGAAGTCTGACACATAGTCAACGCCTAGAGACGATGGTACAGGAGTATCTCCAAGTAAACATTGAAGCCATGACTGTGTCACTGGACCCTTGCTCTTTTTGGGCTTCCAATCTGGATAAATGGCCGGAGCTCGCCACTTAAGCCTTGGAGATCTTGTCATGCCCCGCAGCCAGCTTTCTGTCTGAACGTGTGTTCAGCGCTGCTGGTGGTGTGCTGACAGATAAGCGCACGTGGCTCTCCACTGATAATGTAGACAGACTCACGTTCATAAAGATGAACAAATCATGGATCCGAAACGAGTATTCTACCCCTGTGTCATCCTGGGGAGAGTAAAAGCTTGATGATTGGTTAAAATCACCTCACCAACCGTTTTAAGCTTTCAAATTACTAATCATGTTTATCTGTATCTTGGCTGGAAAATAATTTGGGCTTTGTAGCAGTGTGCAGTACTGATTCTATTAGGCCATCTATACTAAACTCCACCAGATTTAAAATTACTAATCATGTTTATCTGTATCTTGGCTGGAAAATAATTTGGGCTTTGTAGCAGTGTGCAGTACTGATTCTATTAGGCCATCTATACTAAGCTCCACCAGATTTAAAATTAATAATAATTTTTAGCTGCATCTAGCCCGGAAAATAATTTTGGGGCTCCGAGATGCGCAAGACACATAAGTGCCTTCTTGCTGCACTACCTGCAACATGACCCTCAGATTGTCAGAATTCAAAGCAATCCTGACTACTGGGTTGCCACACTCTTAGATCCCCCACACTTTTCGATCAACCTTTTCATTTTAATAAAGACCAAAAAAATGGTCATTTTTGAAATTATAAGCATTAGCAGGTTATTAGAAACTGAAATCAAACAGTTTTCAACTCAAAACTTTATTCTAGGTGATGTTACATTTTCACATAGGACCACTTGTTCGAAAGGAGCTTCTGAACTCTCTTGTCGCTGGGATTTGTCAGGTTTTGGATGTTTTCTGCTTCAATTGTTTTGCATGAGGACAGAATACCCTCCCAGAGCTGTTGCTTAGATGTGAACTGCCTCCCGCCATCATAGACACTCCTTTTGATGATGTTCCAGAGGTTCTGAATGGGGTAGAGGTCAGGGGAGCATGGGGGTCACACCATAAGTTTGTCCCCTTTTATGCCCATATCAGCCAGAGATGCAGATGTGTTATGTGCAGCATGAGAGGGTGCATTATCATGCATGAAAATGATGTTGCTGTGGAATACACGGTTCTTCTTCTTGAACCATGGCAGGAAGTGCTGTTTGAGAAACTCCACATACATTATGGAGTTCATCTTTACCCCTTCAGGGATCCTAAAGGGACCAACAATCTCTCTCCCCATGATTCCAGCCCAAAACAATACTCAACCTCCTCCTTGTTGGCGCCGTAGCCGTGTTTGCGTGGGGTGTCCATCAACAAGCCATCCTCCACTCCATCAATTTGGACCATCGAGCGTTGCACGGCACTCATCCATGAAAAAAATAGTTTTGAAGTCAGTCTTCATGTATTGTTTGGCCCACTGGAGCCATTTCTGCTTGTGTGCAGTGGATAGAGGATGGCTTACGCACAGCTGCAAACCTCTGAAGGACCCTGCATCTTGTTGTTTGGGGGACGTTGGAGGCACCAGCAGCTTCAAAAGCTTGTCTGCTGCTATGACAAGGCTTTTTTGCCACTGCTCTTTTAACCTGACGTAATTGCCTGTAGGAAAGAGTCCTCAATTTGGCCTTATCAGCACGCACACGTGTGTACTGTGAATCAGCTACATACTTCTTGATTGCCAAGACACTTCATCCTGATCATCGCACAATGTTGATTGTAGTCATGCCTTGACCTAAACACTCCACAATTTATTGCTTCTCAGCAGCCGACACATCCTTTTTCTTTCCCATTTTGGCAGAAAATTTAGGCTGCTTAATAATGTGAGAGAGCCTTCTTAAGTAGTCTTGCCTTTCATTGGACACACCTGCCAAACTAATTAGCACAGGTGTCTGCAATTGCTTGCAGTGATATAAAGAGCCCTGACACACATCACCATCAATGAGTTTAACTGACAAACAAATTCTTCCCTTATCACTCCTAAACACTTTTTGCATAATAATTTGGAACACAGTGTACATGTGCTTTTCCACAAAACACCAGTGGTTCACGTAGTGCATCTCACAGTTCTAACTTGCCAACCGTGGTCTGTATGGAGTTGTTCAATAAAGGGCCCAAAATTAAGATAACATAGATGGGAGAGGTCTCTATGAATAGGAATTCCTAAGTATTTGATACCCTGTGAGGGCCAGGCAAAGGGAAAGTTGGACTGGATGGAATCCTGTATGGATTTGGGGAGGGAGACATCGAGGGCCTCAGACTTCTCTGCATTGATTTTAAAATTTGACCATGTAACAAAGTGATCTATTTCAGCCATAACAGCATGGATGGATATATGTGATTGAGTGATATATACTAGGACATCATCAGCAAATAGAGAGCACTTGTACTCGGTGCCTCCCACCTCAATCCACATAATATTGGGGCTATGGTGAATTGATGAGAGCAGGTGCTCCGTCACTAGGATGTATAAGAGAGGGGACAGAGGACATCCCTGCCTTGTCCCATTGGTGATTATGAAAGGTGATGAAAATGTTCTGACACGCCCCCTGGGCCTTGAGACACCTGGAGCCGGACCCTTTTTGGTGGATGCTGGTGGTTGTAGTCTCCGTGGCGGCAACCCGGTTCCGTGGCTCAGGGCGGTCAAACCAGTGGAGGAACTATTCATGTGGTTTTGATGTTTAAATGTCCGACTACGCCACCCGTGGATTGCGGTCAGAGTGAACCGCCGCTGCAGGGCAGACCACTGAGGCTGGTGTTGTGGGTGCAGCAGAGCGTAGCATAACTCCCCACGAGAGGAGTATAGCCTCAGGGCAGTGTATGCGGAGGATAGAGGTGATGGTGCAGGGCAGCAGCAGTAACGACACGGAGTCAGTGATGCAGTCCAGCGCCTTTACTCACAGTTCATATTATCCAGACCACTTCTGCAGGTAACGGCTGCCCACGTCGTACTGTGCTCACCAGGTGAAGGGCTCAGACAACTCCCAGATAACTTTGGAGCGCGTCACAGGACCCCCTTTGTGTGTCCTTTGTCTGGCCTTTCTTACCAACCCTTCTGTCCGGCTGCCTCGGGCCTCCTCTTGGTAAACTTGGCGCCAGTTTCCCTGACCCTATGTGGTGCCTTCCTAGCGGGTGTAGCGAGGGGCTGTGCCACATAAAATGTCACAGCCTCCGGTTTCTAGCTGAGGGTCGTTTCCCGCCTCCACTAGTTTCGGGGACCGGTCTCCCCCTTTGGCCTGACCCCTCCACGCAGGTGGATTCGGGCGTGCTTTGGCGACTCGCCCGTCCGCACCCCTGGGATCCCTTCGTTCCTCATTCCTGGAGCCTTCTTTGCTCCTCTTCCTTCCTTCTCCCTCTTCCAGGCCTGGGCCTCTGTTACTAGGCCCGCCTCCGGAGCAGAGCTCATGCAGAGCCCTTGCTCCCTGTCACTTCTGCTCAGACTTCTCTGCACTGAACTAAGATAGTGCCCACCTTTTATACTCCCTTCTTAATGCACCCAGGAACTGCTTCCTCCCTGCTCCTGCACTACAGGGTTCCCCTTCCTCAGTGTTCCCTCCCCCCACTCCAGCCAGGGAAAAGGACTGTCGTGCCCATCTCAGGGGCATATTGGTCGCCCTGCCCCACGGCAATGTGGTGTAATGCATGCAGGTGTCGGGTCCTGATCCACACTCCATCCTTACCTGAGAGTGAGATATCACACCTCTGGGTGAGGTGCAATACGTCTGTAGCAACCGAGCCCTCAGGGTGCTACAGTTCCATTTATCTTCAGCATAGGTGACGTATTGCGATACAGGGCCGTGATTTTGGCTATAAAAGGGTCCCCTAGACCCCTACCCCAAGCTTTTTAAGAGAATAATATATGGCGTGCCAGGAGACTCTATGGAATGCTTTCTCAGCATCCAACGAGAGTATCTAATTACAAATTTTTAACTGCATCTATCCCAGAAAATACTTTGTGCCTAGTAGCAGTGTCTGCTAGTCAGCGGATTATCCTGGCTGTTAAGCAAGCTACACCACCTGTAGTTTGGACAGTTAATGTTTTCAAAGGAAATGCTTCGGGACCACGGGATACTCAGTGAAGAGCATCAGGAGGCACCCCAAGGCATAGGGGCTAGGACTGGCGGTAGGACGCCTCTCGGTGGACAGCTGAGCTCGATCCTTATAAAAGCTTTTTAACTGCAGCAGCTTTAGTGGACGCTACTGGAGCTGGAATTACGCGGCTGCTGGCATGAGACTTGCCCTCCAATAGTTCCTTGTAAATGGATTTAAAGTGTATTCATTCAAATTAGAGAGACAATTTAAATTAAAAAGCTTAGAGCTGCCTCCACCACAGTGGGGCTCGCTCGACCCACCAGTGGATAGGCACCAGTATTGGGAGAGGGGGGCTGGCCGTCAGGGTCCACCGCGGCTCTGGCACAAACCCGGCGACACGGAGGTGGCACGGGCAGGAACGAACTGGCCGTGTCGGCTTCTCACTTTTTTGATTTTAGAAGGGCATGACATGCCTATATCTGTGTCTCCCCCTCCTTTTACTCCTCCACCTCTTTTCTTTTCGCATGACTATATGTACTTGTCACTTTTCCATGTGTTAGTTATGTCTTCTGAGCAGTTTGTCAGCTTTTGGACACCTTTGAAGGTGTTTTCTACGTGTTTCTATGTGTTTTTGTTTGCCTGCCATTGGTTTTAACGGTGTTCGAAGGTGTTCGACGAATAGTTCGACGAACAGTTCGGCGAACACACGGGTGTTCGACGAACCGAACCGAACTCGAACACTACAGGGGTGGCTCAACACTAATCCCTAACACCATTAACATGACACTCACAATTCGAAGCAACACTACTGTCTACTGCATTTGCGATCGCCTTCTTCGGGGCGCTATGCATAAGCGAATTAGTCCCTCAATCCAAAATTACCACCAGTGGAGGCTTATTACACCAGGACGTAGTCATAGCCAATAATGCAATACGTCTACGCATACGCCAATCGAAAACGGTTCCAGCGGGCAGGGGCACTTGGGTACTTCTACAACCCACAAACGGTACACTGAGTCGAGTAACAATAGTATAAACATATATAACCGTCAGATCACAAAGTAATTTCTTCCTATCACACATTGATGGAACTCCATTATCAAGATACCTGTTCCAAGCTGTATTTAATAAATGCATAACATCAGCAGGGAACCACCCCAAAGATTATGGGACACACTCATTCCGCATAGGCGCGGCCACGGAAGCAGCGAGAGCAGGACTGTAAGAAACAGAAGTTCAGAGGATAGGGAGATGGTGATCCACGTGTTTTGCGAGATACATAAGACCGGACTTGTTATCCTAATGTGGTTTGTTTCTTTTACAGGTGACTCTAAGCCAACAGTGTGGGTGGTAGGCCACTCGTATATATATTGGGCAGAAAAAATGGCGAAAGTCCACCCAGGCGGGAGGAAATTAGAGTTTCATAACACATATTTCAACTGGAGAGGTATTAGAGGCCTGCTATGGCCACAGGTACTAATGGAGGTAATCAAGGTAGGGAGAGAGGCAAGAGGTCCGGTCATCTTAGTTATACAGGCCGGGGGAAACAACCTTGGTCATCACAAGAGCGCATAACTAATGGCAATAATGAAGCTAGACACTGAGCGCTTCAGAGAATTTTTCTAGCTATAGTATGGTCAGAGATTGTGCCGATAGCGGTATGGCAAGGTGCGCGAGACATCACGGCCATGGAATGGACAAGGCGGGTAATAAATATTCGGATGGCAAAATTTAGAAGAGACAGAGGCGGTGTAGTGATACGACTCCAACAACTGGAAGGAGATAAAGCAGGCCTCATACGGCCCGACGGTGTTCACTTAATGGATATTGGACTGGACATATTCCTGTCAGGACTCCAGGACGGAGTGGATCAAGCGTTAAGAGTGATGGGTGGGGGTCAGAGTCCTGCATACGAGTACGCAGGATCCTCTGTGGCCTTGAAATAGAAAGGACATGTTGGAGAGTTACACTTGTTGGCCAACTTGCCGGAGTGGAGACCCAGGGCATGCTGCAACAAGCTGAATTATTTTAGAAATAAAATGCCTTTCTAATGGAATGAGTATAAAGAGTTAATAAAGCTGTGACCGATCCTCACCCATCCAGTTGTAAGAGTTACATTATTGTATTGTCAAGGAAAGGGGGGCGGTAGGGGGGCTGAGCGTCTGGGTTTGGTTGGGGGTCCCCACAGTCTGCGTAGGCTAGATGCATTTAAAAATTCTTATTAGATACACAGGCGGTGCAGCTTGCTTCGCAGCTGGGCTACTATGCCCAAAGTATTGCCTAGGCTAGATGCAGTTAAAAATTCTATGCTGACTAGCAGACACTGAAGCTTTGGAGCAGACCTCTGAGTAAACAGCTCTTCACACTCAACCATCTGTGTTACCCCAAGCCATAGTGTATGTAGTTTCTTACAGTTAAAAGGGGGGGGGAGCGACCCAACCCACCTGGAATTGACGATGCCAACGTCACGTAAGACACAGCAAGGGGACTCCAAAAAGAGTCTCCATTTTTTCACAAAATTGATGCACAGACACCACTTAACCCTAGAAAGCATACCTTTGGCTTCGCAGGCCCGCCCTGTTAATTGTTTTCTATTTTCTGCAAGATTACTTAAGTTAGAATTTTGAAACTCTAGGTATTCTTCATGTATATAGTTGTTTGTCATTTAACTTTGAGTTATTCCATGTTATTTGCACACGGGCCTAAAAGGTCCCAGGTATGTGAAAGTGTAGATTTTTATGGTCATGCGTTCTAGGGTTAAGTGGCATCAATTGCCTCACAGTTGCTTAAAACGGTTGGTGAGGTGATTTTACGAAATCCTCAAGCTTTTAGTCTCCCCAGGATGACACAGGGGTAGAAAAGTCCTTGCGAATCCATGATTTGTTCATCTTTATGAACGTGAGTCTGTCTACATTCTCAGTGGACAGCCGCGTGTGTTTATCTGTCAGCACACCACCAGCAGCGCTGAACACACGTTCAGAGAGAACGCTGGCTGCAGGGCATGACAAGGTCTCCAAGGCGTAAGTGGCGAGCTCTGGCCATTTTTTCAGATTGGAATCCCAAAATGAGCAAGGGTCCAGTGACACAGTCATGGCTTCAATGTTTACTTGGAGATAATCCTGTACCATCGTCTTTAGGCGTTGACTATGTGTCAGACTTCTTGTCTCCTGTGGCCTTGCGAAGGATGGTCTGAAAAAGTGGTGAAATGATTCCACAAAATTGCTATTACCAGCAGATACTGTGTTACTGTTATGGTTTGAGTGATGAAGACTCGACAGTCCCACGGTTTGCAAGTTAGAACTGTGAGATTCACTACGTGCACCACTGGTGTTTTGTGGAAAAGCACATGTAAGATTCTGCAACAGTCTCTGCTGATACTCCTGCATGCGTGCATCCCTTTTTATGGCAGGAATTATTTCGGCAAATTTACTTTTTTAACGGGGATCTAAGAGTGTGGCAACCCAGTAGTCGGGATTACTTCGAATTCTGACAATCCGAGGGTCATGTTGCAGGTAGTGCAGCAAGAAGGCACTCATGTGTCTTGCGCATCCAGGAGGACCAAGTCCTTGTTGTGTTGGTAACGAGGTAAGAATCATGCTTCCTTCCTCTGCCCTCTCCCCCCAACCTCGCACAACAGAAATGTTATTAAGGTCTCCCTCATCTGATGAGTCTTCCATGCCCATCGCCAGTTCGTCCTCCACTTCTTCCTCGGCTCCTGCACCTTCCTCAACAGTTTGGCTGCTACCATGCGCCCTGGTTAATCCCTCTCCCCCACCCTCCCATGCCTGCCGCCTTGGTGCTGCAGATCGTCTGGACCTTAGAGATGTTATCCCTTCCGCATACGACTCCTCCTCTACTTCCTCCACCTCCTCTTGTCCCACCACCTGACTTTGAATTCTGTTTAATGTGTGCTCCAGCATGTAAATCACCGGAATAGTCATGCTGATAATGGCATCGTAGTCAGCACTAAACATCTTCGTCACCATTTCAAAACTGTGCAGAAGGGTGTGTGGCGCCCCTGAGGGTTCAGTCGCCACATAGTTACTGCATCTCACCCAGAGGTGTGGTATCTCACCCTCAGGTAAGGAAGGCGTATGGCTCGCGACATTAACACCTGCATCCAACACATACCCGCAGTGGGGGTAGGGCGAGATTACTCCTAAGGGAGAGCACAGTCCCAGGTCCCTAGCTGGCGGGAGGGTCCTATGTAGTGGGTGCTTAGGGGAGCACATGACAGGGAGAGTATAAATAGGAAGCCATTTTAGAAAGAGCAAGCCAGTCAGAGGAGGAAAAGTGACAGGAGCAGAGGCTCTGCATGAGCTCTGCTCCCGAGGTGGGCCTAGCCTGGGAGGCCCAGGACTGAAGGAGAGAAGAGAGGAGTGGGAGCAGGAAGGCTCCAGGAACCGAAGGGACCCTAGGGGTACGGGCTGTGCAGAAAGCCACCCGTACTCCCGCTGCTACCAGGAGGTAGAGGGGTCAGGCTAGATAAGGGGAACTGGTCCCTCAACTAGCGGAGAAACAGCAAGGCTCAACTAGAAACCGGAGGCTTCAACATTTCATGTACTGCAGGCCAAAGTCCACAACCAGTCTCACTAAGAAGGTAGCCACATAGGACCCAGGGGACGGAACACACGTCGCCCGCCAAGGCCCGAGGATACCGGATAGAAGTGTCACTGGGTGTGAGGTGCAGGGAGAAGCCCAGAGAAAGGACACACAGAAGGGGGTCCTGCTAAGTACTCCGGAGCTATCTGGTGGTGGACTGAGCCCCTCACTGAGTACCCACAGCACGACGGGGGAGATTGCTCTGTAATCTGGACTGCAACAACTGTGAGTAAAGATCTTGGGACTGCATCACACGGACTCTGTGTTCATTACTGACTCCCTGCACTACAACCACCATCATCCACCCACACAACCCTGAAGCTACACTCTTTCTGTGGGGAGTAATAATACCATTGCTGCAAAACCACCAGCTTCAGAGGACTGTTCCGCAGCGGCGGCCCCTTTTGCCGCACTCCAAAGGTGGCGTAGTCGGACATTATAAAACCCATATATACATATTACCCTTGGATTGACCGCCCTGGGTCACGGACCGGGTCACCGGCACAGTGTCTACAACCCCCAGCATCTACCGGCCCGGATCCAGGTACCCCACGGTCCAGGGGGCGCGTCAACTTCATAGGTCCCTGATCTGAGACCACTCCTGCAGCGTGATTTGCCCCACCTCTGGATCTCGTTGGTCCAGGCTATACGTCAGAACGTATTGCACCAGGGCTTGTCGGTGCTGCCACAGTCGCTGCAACATGTGCAGAGTTGAATTCCACCGTGTCGGCACATCGCATTTCAGCTGGTGAACTGGCAGGCCCAACGACTTCTGTAGAGATGTAAGTCGTTGAGCTGCGGGATGCGAACGGCGGAAGTGAGCACACAGCCACCATGCCCTGTACAGAAGGCCATCTAGTCCGGGATAGTGGGCTAAAAATTGATGGACAACCAGGTTCAACATGTGAGCCATACAAGGCACGTGTGTGACATTGCCCCGGCGAAGGGCCGCACCCAGGTTTGCAGCATTGTCGCACACGGCCTTCCCTGGTTGCAGGTCCAGTGGAGACAACCATTCATGAAACTGGGTCTCCAGAGCTGACCACAACTCCTCAGCTGTGTGACTCACATTTCCCAGACATTTCAAAGTAAACACCGCCTGATGACGTTGAGCCCTGCTGCCAGCATAGTAAGGAGGTGTGCAGGATCCATTCTGCGCAGTTAGAAAGCTTGTGGCATGACCAGACAGGCTTTGGGTGCAGGTGGAGGTGTGATGCCTCTACTCAGAAAGCCCGTGTTTTACCCTGAGTGTTGGGGGACTCAGAGTCGGGCCCTGCGTCGAAGAGATGGGATGCAGCCGTGGCCCGGGCCCGACCCGTGCTCAGGGCCGTCACATTAGAAAGAGATGGTGTGGGCTATTCCGGGTTGAGTGGCTGATTAACGACTACGCCACCTGTGGTGTCTGGTGAAGGACCACCAGCGCCGCTACAGTCCGCTGAGGCCCGATGTCATGGCGGCTAAAGTTCTCACCGCTCCCCACAGGCGGAGCGTGGCCTCAGGGCAGGCAGGACAGGATGGAGGGATAGGGTAGTAGTGGCGCCGGAGTATGGGCACTGCATCGCGTGGTATGGCGCGTAATGAACAGTCCGGAGGCCATAGGGATGAATTTTCAAGGTTTTACTCACAGTTCTCATAAGCAGCGCAAGGCTTTTCCCTGCTCCTCGCGGAGTCCTGCGGCCACCAGGGACGGGGGTCCGACTACCTCTGTGGAAGTCCAGTGTTCGGTAGCGACCCTACACCAGAGTGTTCCTGCACTACAGACTTTCCCCTTTCCCATCTGTGCGTGTGTAGATAGGCCAGGTCTCCCTCTGAGCTCCTCTCAGGTATATGGCTCGGGTGGCAATTCCTCTCCAGCCGAGGCCCGCTGGGATCCTCAGGGCCTAACCGGGCTTTCCCGTCCTGGACATAGAGTACGAGGTCGGGTGTCGGGGGCTGGTAGCCCTCTTGCAGCCGGAATCCCTCTGAATAGATCAGGTAGGCGAGGAAAGGTGGCGTACTCCGCTCCGTTTGCATCCTCCCCGGGACCCATTTGCTAGGGAGCCACACTCTAAAGCTCCCGGGCCTTCTTGATCCTGGTCCTTGGCCGGGTTGAGACATTCCTCGTCTGCAACCTACCTCTCGTCCCATAGATCGGGGTACGAGGGCTGTGTCCCATGCCGGTGCAGGCCCACACAGGATCTGCGCTCCCGGAGGGAAGTCACTTTACACACAGTATTTTGACAGCACAGTACGACCACTTAGAAGGACAGGTCCACACAGAACCAAAAGGACCAGCAAGAGACCCAACGAAAGACCTGAACCAGAAGACCAAGATCAAAGATGGCATTCTATTAAATCTGAAATTAGAAGTGTCACTAACTAGTTGTTCCTCCACCCACACCCACTAACTGGTTCCTACCACTTTGTGTTCCCCAGTCTCCCTGTAACCAGGGGAGCAGCACTAGTGCATACTAGTTCCCTCTGGAGGAGATGTGGTGTTGGATGCAAGAGGCTGGATCACTACCATCACACCGGCCTTACCTCAGAGGAGGAACACCACACTCCATTAAAGAAGTGCAGCATTCCTGTGGCGGTCGAACCCTCAGGGGCGCCACATTCCCCCTGGTAAAACACAGCACATCTGCGGGCTGCAAAGGAAGTAACACCCAGGAAAATTTATTTTTATATCAACAAGTAAAACTATCATCCCTTTATGGGAGGCACATTTCTTGTAACGTTGCATAACAAGGTACATAATAGAAAAATACAAAAATTTAAAAGTGCAAAATTATAAAAGTGCTAGCATTTTTCCAGAGACATTATGGCAAACAGACAGTTCAAGGTGCAAAGACGCAGAGTCAGTTGAGGTAGAAATGTCCGCGGTTTTGTATAAAACCAATATGGAGCACCTAAAGAGATGCAAACTATATACCAGGGGGAAAAGAGTCTGTCTGCTGCAAGTCCGCAGGGACACGTGTCTCTAGAAACCAAATAAAATCCAACATAATAGAAAAGTCAACTTTCAAACTTTGTAAACAAAACTGCAACAACAGCCAGGGGCTGCTTTAAACTGGGGCTTCCGAGGAGGGAAGGGCTCATTCCTCCCGACAGAGGCTAGCCGGTCACCTGAGGCTGAGGACAGGGTGGCGTCACTCCCAGACACTTTGCGGATGTCCAGGGCGTACCACCCACGCTCCCCCTGGTGGCGAGTTAAAGTCACAACATCGCCCGGGAAGAGGTTCCGGCCGAGGTGTCCCTTTTAAAGGCGCGGCTCGACGTCCCGCTGGCTGACGAACACATCGTCCTGGAACATGGGTCTCTGGATAAACCCCCACCCCGCCTCATGCTGAAATCGAACAATCTGGCCTTCATACCGGGGACTGGGACGGGTGGCCTCCTCCTGACGTGCCCGAGTCTTTGCAGCCTTGGTCCTGACCTCGAGGCGCTCGCAGCGCTGCTCCCGCCGACGTTGCTCCCGTGCTAACTGAAAGATCTGATCGCTGCACCACTGGCTTCTCCTGTGCGCTTTAGATCGGGTCTCCCAAGGGAAGCCCATTAGGTCGCCCCCCTGGTTTTCCCAGGCCCACTCCTCGGTCTCCGGCCAGGTCACCGCTGGTGCAGGTATCGGGGTAAGGACGGGTTGCTGCGAGTCCTCAATCGACGCGGACCAGTCCGGGTTGGAGCCGGTAGTCTCCTCCGCAGCTCCAGGCACCTCGTTTCTGAGCTCGGGTGGCAGCGCAGGTCCCCACCGATGGCTGCCGATTGCAACTCAGGAGCTAGAGCTTGCTCCCAGGTGACCGCGTGGGGGACTATGTACTCCACCATGAGGTCCAGTATAGTCTCTGCTGGCTCTGCAGCCGGGGCAGGGGTTGCAGAATCACCCGCCGCTAGGTCACTCTCGACTTTGACCTCCGAGTCGACCAGTCCTGGAACCTCCACTCCTCGGCGGCGGTCTCGGATACGCTGCAGCATCTCCACTTTCCACGCTGCCGTTGCCGCCTCCTGGGCCTCCTTTTGTCTCCTTGCAAGTCCCGGAGCTTCCATGTGGAGAAACTCAATATCTCCCGGAGTTAACACGCTGCCGCCTTGCTCTTTACCGGGTGAAGGGCCTGAACCGGGTTCAGTGGTCGCATGTTCTTGCTCCCCAGAGGCATCCATGACAGCCTCCGTTGACTGCCAAGCTCCGACTGCATGGCCGCACCTTGTTGCTTCGCTTCTTCTTCCTCCTCTTTCGGGGCGGTTCCTGGGCGGAATGCTGACAGGCCCGCCTTCGTTCAGCCCATCCAGTTTGACGGGCATTACCCCGCGGACAGTCTCTGATGGAAGGGGCAGTCCACATTTTGGCGCCAAGCGAAAGCCCAGCCCACGATGGGAGGCGTTCAAAGACAGTCTTTTTACAGCATTATGGCGCCTGTTCTTCTTGGGCGGGTGCCATTTTAAGTGTCAAAACAACAGTCCAATGTGTAAGGCACACAGTACCCGATAGCAATGGGCACTTTTCTCCGTTGCTGCGGGCACGATATCCTGCCGACTACGCCAGGTTGTGACGCCTCTACTCAAAAAGCCCGTGTTTTACCCTGGGTGTTGGGGGACTCGGAGTCGGGCCCTGCGTCGAAGAGATAGGATGCAGCCGTGGCCCGGGCCCGACCCGTGCTCAGGGCCGTCACATTAGAAAGAGATGGTGTGGGCTATTCCGGGTTGAGTGGCTGATTAACGACTACGCCACCTGTGGTTTCTGGTGAAGGACCACCAGCGCCGCTACAGTCCGCTGAGGCCCGATGTCATGGCGGCTAAAGTTCTCACCGCTCCCCACAGGCGGAGCGTGGCCTCAGGGCAGGCAGGACGGGATGGAGGGATAGGGTAGTGGTGGCGCCGGAGTATGGGCACTGCATCGCGTGGTATGGTGCGTAATGAACAGTCCGGAGGCCATAGGGATGAATTTCCAAGGCTTTACTCACAGTTCTCATAAGCAGCGCAAGGCTTTTCCCTGCTCCTCGCGGAGTCCTGCGGCCACCAGGGACGGGGGTCCGACTACCTCCGTGGAAGTCCAGTGTTCGGTAGCGACCCTACACCAGAGTGTTCCTGCACTACAGACTTTCCCCTTTCCCGTCTGTGCGTGTGTAGATAGGCAAGGTCTCCCTCTGAGCTCCTCTCAGGTATATGGCTCGGGTGGCAATTCCTCTCCAGCCGAGGCCCGCTGGGATTCTCAGGGCCTAACCGGGCTTTCCCATCCTGGACATAGAGTACGAGGTCGGGTGTCGGGGGCCGGTACCCCTCTTGCAGCCGGAATCCCTCTGAATAGATCAGGTAGGCGAGGACAGGTGGCGTACTCCGCTCCATCTGCATCCTCCCCGGGACCCATTTGCTAGGGAGCCACACTCTAAAGCTCCCAGGCCTTCTTGATCCTGGTCCTTGGTCGGGTTGAGACATTCCTCGTCTGCAACCTACCTCTCGTCCCATAGATCGGGGTACGAGGGCTGTGTCCCATGCCGGTGCAGGCCCACACAGGATCTGCGCTCCCGGAGGGAAGTCACTTTACACACAGTATTTTGACAGCACAGTACGACCACTTAGAAGGACAGGTCCACACAGAACCAAAAGGACCAGCAAGGGACCCAACGAAAGACCTGAACCAGAAGACCAAGATCAAAGATGGCATTCTATTAAATCTGAAATTAGAAGTGTCACTAACTAGTTGTTCCTCCACCCACACCCACTAACTGGGTGTTCCCCAGTCTCCCTGTAACCAGGGGAGCAGCACTAGTGCATACTAGCTCCCTCTGGAGGAGATGTGGTGTTGGATGCAAGAGGCTGGATCACTACCATCACACCGGCCTTACCTCAGAGGAGGAACACCACACTCCATTAAAGAAGTGCAGCATTCCTGTGGCGGTCGAACCCTCAGGGGCGCCATAGAGGACCGAGAGGAGGTTGAGGAGGCAGAAGCAGTGGAAGAACTTTGAGATAAAGAGGATTGACGCACAACTCGTGGGGACGGCAAGACTTGGACATCAGCCCCTTGTCCTGCTGTCACCATAGTTACCCAGTGCCCAGTCAGCGACATGTAACGCCCCTGTCCATGCCTTCTCGTCCAAGTGTCTGTGGTGAAATGCACCCTGTCACACACAGAGTTTCTCAAAGAAGTGGTGATGTTGTGTGCGACATGCTGGTGGAGCGCAGGCACACCTTTCTTTGAGAAGTAGTGCCGACTGGGCATCTGGTACTGGGGCACTGCGACGGACATATGGTCTCGAAAATCCTCTGTGTCCACCAGGCGGAAAGGAAGCATTTCTGTAGCCAAGAGCTTGCAGATGGTGAAATTCAACCTCTTAGCATTCTCATGGCTAGGAGGAAATGGTCTTTTACTTGTCCACATCTGAGGAACCGAGGGCTGTCTGTTGTGCTTAGACGGGGTTGAGAAGGGTGTCCCCGGCAAACTGCCGGTCTGTGAGGAAGATGCAGGCGGACATGTTAGGTTGCCTTGATCCAAAGGTGGTGCTCTCGATGTCGGAGAGTGCTCAACACCAGCAGGTGTTTCCACTTCCCAATGAACTGACGACATGCCAATCACACTGGCTGTTGCGGGTAAAGAGGTGGCAGGTCTGCGTCCAGAAACATGTGTGACAGCTGTCCCCCCAGTCACAGAGGATGAAGAGGCTGCGGATGCACAAGATGGGGCAGACGGTGGTTGGCCCGGCCCGCTAGGCCGCATTGTAGCACAGTGAGCTTCCCACTGCAACTTATGCTTCATATCCATGTGACGGTTCATGCATGAAGTACTCAAACTATGGATTTTTTGGCCTCTACTTAGCTTTTGGTGACAAATATTACAGATAACACGAGTTGGGTTATCCTTATCGATCTGAAAAAATGCCCAGGCTATGCAAAGCTTAGAGCCCATGCGACCTGAAGAGCCACCACGACTTGTGGTCAGAGGCAGAGTTGTGGTTGAGGATGCAGTTGTTGATGTGCGTCCAGTACTCCGTCTCTGTCCAGGAAGGCACAACCTAACCTCATCGTCAATAGCATCTGTGACGCCCTGCTGTGCTTGGTATCACAGATCCTAGAAGAGTGCATTGATGGAACCCTCCACAAGAGGCCCCCATAAACATTCACACATCTCCACCTTCCACCTCAGACCAGCAGAGGGAGCCCGTTAGGGATATAAATAGGGAAGGTGGAGCTAGGCAGTTCAGTTCCTCTGAAGAGATCCTGCAGTAGAGAAGCCTAAGAGAGGTCAGTCTGCAGTGGAGCTCAGTCTAGTCTAGAGAACTCAGTTAATAGTTCAGCAGTGGAGGAGGCTCCTGCTAGCTAGATTCAGGGAGCCCAGATAGAGCTTAAGGTGTGCCGGCGCCATAAGATCGGTGAAGCGCGGCAAGCTGCCGTTAGTGTGTATAGCCTAGTGAGGGCCCGAGTAGGCCAAAGGCGAGTGGCGAGTTAGTACATAAGGGGCAGAGGAGCTTAACCAGCTCACCCTGAAGCATTTACCAGACACCGGATCTGAGCTTAGCGGGATCTCTATGACCCAGTAAGGCATAACCGGAATCCCTGGAGAACTACAAGTCGCAGGATCGCTATGGTGCTTATACGTAACAGAGCCAGGAGACGCTTAGGCCCCGCATACTGGGAGCGTGAACTCCAAGAGAAGGCCCTACCACAAGGTCAGCCAGCGCAGGGCAGAGAAAAAGTTAGGCCTAGCTCCAAGCAGGTCAGAAACTTACTACGCAGAGGCAAGAAACAGTAGGCCCTACACCCGCTCATTGGGGAGGATCCTGATATGCACCCTTCACCCTACAGTGCTCCGGTATGTGCCTGAATTTCCACCAGTAAAAGGTACTGAAGTGACTACCGTGTCCGTTCCCGTTCTTGCTCTGACCCAGCTGGGTCTTGCCTGTCCTGCATTCCCCCTGGATACGCTGCCCTGAGACCTAGCTCCATCTGTGGGGAGCTATACAATCGAGTTCCCTTTTCACAGGCCTCAGTGGTCTGCTGCAGCGCTGGTGCATTTTCACCAGATACCACAGGTGGCGTCACGAACTCTTATAAAATTAACAATTATCCACCCTTTTAAAGAGTGACCCCAGGGTACGGGCCAGGGAGCCGACCACCGCGACATCCCCAAGGCCAGGCAAAGGCCCGGGTACCGAGTCATCCCCATCCCCTGGGCTAGTCACATCCTCCTCCACCTCCTCTGCTGACCTCATCGACTGGCTGACTGTGGGTTGACAGTAAGTGGGATCTCCAACCTCGTCATCATCACCCTGTGTGTTCTCACACCCGTCGCCCTCAGAGCCAACCTCTTTCTGCCCTGACCGAAAAGTCAAGTTGTCGCTCCAATCAGGTATTTGAGTCTCATCATCATCTTCCTCATTGTCTCCACCAACAGGAGTTACAGTTTGGGAACGAGGGTCTACATTATGCTCAGAACCTTCTTCATCTGGTCCTGGATCCGAGTTATAAAGATTCTGGGCATCAGTGCAGATCATTTCCTCGTCTGGATTAACAGAAGCTCTGGAGCAGACCTCCGTTTCCCAGGCTATAGTATGAGTAAACAGCTGTGCAGACTCAACCATCTGTGTTACCCCATACTCAGACGGGCAGCTGGAGACTTGGGAGCTGTGAGGAAGCAAGTGCGATTGGGGTGACACCACTGAGGACTGGAGTATTTGTGATGTTGACATTGAGGTGGAGGAGAGCCCACTTGAATGAGCACTTGATATCCGTTGAAGCACGTGCTGTTTTTGTGCCTCATCTGGAATTTGTAGCGATGGGCGTGTCCGTAAGAAAGGCATCGTATCACATTGTCCACGAAAAGAAGTAGACATCTTAGTTTGGCTGGAAGATGGTCTTTCTTCTGCAGATGCTACTCCCCCCCCCCCCACCGCGGGGGGGCTCGACTCACCAGCGGACAGGCACCATTATTTGGAGAGTGGGGCTGGCCGTCAGGGTCCACCGTGGCTCTGGCACAAACCCGGCAGCTTCGCACTTTTTTGGTTTTAGAAGGGCATGACATGCCTATATCTGTGTCTCCCCCTCCTTTTACTCCTCCACCTCTTTTCTTTTTGCATGACTATATGTACTTGTCACTTTTCCATGTGTTAGTTGTGTCTTCTGAGCAGTTTGTCAGGTTTTGGACACCTTTGAAGGTGTTTTCTATGTGTTTCTATGTGTTTTTGTTTGCCTGCCATTGGTTTTAATGGTGTTCGAAGATGTTCGACGAACAGTTCAACGAACAGTTTGGCGAACACACGGGTGTTCGACGAACCGAACCGAACTCGAACACTAAGGGGGTGGCTCAACACTAGAAGTGACATGGAGGTCAGAGGGCCTTAACTAAACCATTTTTTCCATTTATAGCAACTGCGTCTCCTGTGCACTGTTGGCCTAAGCAGTGAATGGAAGGCTTTCCAAAAATTATGAGGAACTGCAATGCCCCTTGAAACAGACGTGGATTACAGCGTACTAAAAACCTTCTACCCATTATTGGGCAGTGGGTCTCCCTTAGTGTTCGCCTATGCATTGAAAAGCAAAAGCTGACTAAAATTAGGAAGAAATGCAATGCCCGTTGGAAGAGTCGCGGAGGTCGCAGTAGCTTAACAAGACGGTTTTAATGCCCCTTGGAAAAGTGGTGGAGGTCGCAGTAGCTTAACAAGACGATTTGAATGCCCCTTGGAAAAGTGGTGGAGGTCGCAGTAGCTTAACAAGATGGTTTTAATGCCCCTTACAAGAGCCATGCAGTACAGCATCTTAAAAACATTATTCCCATTATTGGGGAGTGGGTCTCCCATAGTCTTTGCTTATGCCTTCCAAGCAAAAGCTGCCAAAAATTAGGATGGAGAAACTTGCAATGCCCCTTACTGTTAGAACCCTCCTGTTAGTTTTTTCTATCTTGTGTTTTGCGGTCACGTGACCATCTGCCTATATATTCCAGCTCCACCCTTCTGGCTTTGCTGGACTTCAGTGTTGTTTGACTGTTTTGCTAGCCTGGTGCTTCGGTGCCTATCACTGTCAGTGTGCTTGGTCCTCTGGGACCTCTAGTACTTTTTGTCATTTTGTCTTTTGTGTTCTACAACAATTTCTGTTTAGGAGGTGCACCATTTTTGTCCCAGTCCTTAGTTCTTTTAGGGACCCCTCCCTTAATTCTATAGGTCTTCATTCAGACTAACCGAGGACGAAGGCGGGTCTGTTCACTAGGAACAGGCAGCCCGCTACATCGTAGGGATTCAGCTTAGTCTTACTGTAGGGACAGCTTCCCCCTATCTTTCCTTAGTTCTAGTTGCAGATCATAACAGTAAGTCCAGCCCAAAAAACTTAAAGGAAAGAAATTCAGAGATCAGTATGATTTCCATCCAGGATTTGGCTCAACGCCTGCAGGGATTGTCTCTGGAGGTGGCCGAGCTTCAGCAACACGTGAGTAGTAGTGTTGAGCGATACCTTCCGATATCGAGAAATATCGGATCGGATTGTATCGGACCGATACCCAAAAAATATCTGATATCGCCGATTCCGATACCGGAAACCAATGCAAGTCAATGGGACACAAATATCGGAATGAAAATAAACCCTTTCTTTCCTTGTAGGTTAATTCTACATGAAGGAAAACAACTAAGAATAATGTAGAATGTATTGGGGGAGGTGGGGGAGACAATAAAGGCACAGAGGTTTAGCCCAATCAAATGGAATAGCAGGAATTCATATTTTTTTAAGACGTTCTGAGTTATGGAAATATTGACTATGTTAAGTTTTTTTATATTTTGTCAGATATTTATGTTTCACTACTTCCATGCTCTTCACCTTCTTTTTTACTTCCCCCACACTTTCTCCTTCATCATCCTCAGCATCAGCATCTTTTTCATCAACTTCTTCTTCACCTTCTTCATCTTCTTCTTCTTCATCTTCTTCGTATTATTCTTTTTTTTTTACATTCTTCATATTCTTCTTATTCAACTATTATTCTTCTTCATATTCTTCTTCTTCATCATATTCTTATTTGTGACAGGCATTCCTGTAGTTGTTATCTATAAAAGTTTGAACATTACACCTTTCGTTCTGCCCGTCACAAAAGATTTACAACAGGATTTGTCCGCGTTCAGTTTGGCCTGCAGCAGCAGGTCTTTTCCAGGGGCACCACGAGGAGGAACGGACTCACCCCCATACACTGCTTAGTCTTCTTCTGCTTAGAATTTAAATAATATCTTTTGCTCTGATTTTTAGTCTTATGCTTAATGTTCTTCCGCTTTTTGTTCTGCAGCTTCTTGTACTTCTGCTTCTTGGTTTTCTGTCTCTTGTTCTTCTGTATCTTGGTGGTTGTCTTCTTGTTCTTTGTCCTCTTGGTCATCTTCTTCAGGGTCATCTTCTTGGTCTTCTTCGAGGTGGTCTTCAGGGTAGTCGTCTTCAGGGTTGTCATCTTTGGGGTCCTCGTCTTCTTCGGGGTGGTCTTCAGGGTCCTCGTCTTTAGGGTCGTCGTCTTCGGGGTCCTCGTCTTCTTCGGGGTAGTCTTCAGGGTCGTCATCTTTGGGGTCCTCGTCTTCTTTGGGGTGGTCTTCTGGGTCCTCGTCTTCAGGGTCATCGTCTTCGGGGTCCTCGTCTTCGGGGTCCTCATCTTCGGGGTGGTCTTCAGGGTCCTCGTCTTTAGGGTCATCGTCTTCGGGGTCCTCGTCTTCTTCGGGGTGGTCTTCAGGGTCGTCGTCTTCAGGGTCGGCGTCTTCGGGGTCCTCGTCTTCTTCGGGGTGGTCTTCAGGGTCCTCGTCTTCAGGGTCCTCGTCTTCGGGGTCCTCGTCTTCTTCGGGGTGGTCTTCAGGGTCGTCATCTTCGGGGTCCTCGTCTTCTTCGGGGTGGTCTTCAGGGTCCTCATCTTCAGGGTCCTCGTCGTCGGGGTCCTTGTCTTCTTCGGGGTGGTCTTCAGGGTCCTCGTCTTCAGGGTCCTCATCAGGGAGATCCAGAGTGATTACCAAGAACCACTTCAAAAAGCTTGAACTTGGAAATGTAGCAGAAGGAACAAGAAGGCTGAGGAACTGCCGAGAATCAGCTGACGGTACTGGAACCCGGATGAGTAGCAGAAGGTACAAGAGCCAATGGAACTACCGAGGACCAGCTGACGGTACTGGAACTCGGTTACTGAGCAAGAGGTACCTGTGCCAGAAAGCACTACCAAGGACCAGCAGACGTTGGTGGAACTTGGATACCGAGAAGGAGGCACCTAAGCCAAAGGCACTGCCGAGAACCAGCTCACGGTACTGGAACTTGGATGGGTAGCAGAAGTTACAAGAGCCAATGGAACTACCGAGGACCAGCTGACGGTACTGGAACTCTGTTACTAAGCAGGAGGTACGTGTGCCAGAAAGCACTATCAAGGACCAGCAGACGTTGGTGGAACTTGGATACCGAGAAGGAGGCACCTAAGCCAAAGGCACTGCCGAGAACCAACTGATGGTACTGGAACTCGGATGGGTAGCAGAAGGTACCCATGAAAAAAAAAAGTTGCAAGGCCGCGAGCCGGCTGCAGTTAATGAAACCCACAGTCCTACAGGGGGTGCTTGTCCTATTGGCACTATGGAACCAGCCTTCATTGCCAGATCCCACAGCCCACATAGGAGTCAGCTAAACTGCTGGCACCATAGAGTCGGCTAACCCGACCACAACACGACAGGACAACGTATTGGAGGCAAAGTGACGTTGACACTACCCGGAAACAGCTGGCATGCTGGAACCAGGCTGGGCAGGAGGGAGTACCAGTGCCAAAGACACTGCTGGGAAACAGCTGGTGGTGCTGGAACCCAGGGTAAATGCTAAAAACAGAGTGGCTACAACATGAGCTGAAGAGGTGGTAGGTGGCGCTGTAGGTTGGCCTAGGTCTTCAGTGTGTTTTTGTAACTCCACCACAAGCTTGGTCCGCACATGTTTCCACATATTTGTGGTATTGAGGTTGCTGACACTTTTGCCTCTTTTCACCTTCTGATTACACAGCTTGCATTTGACAAAGCAAATGTCATCTGCAACTGTGTCTAAAAAGGACCAGGCACTGCAAGTCTTGGGAGCGCCCGCTTTGGATTTTGGAAGAGCCATGCTCCTAATGGGTGCCGAAGTGGAGGCTACAGGCAACCAAGTCTGCCCCCTCCCTCTCCCTCCTTTTTGGGCCGTTCTGGGAATCTCTTCCTCAGAGCTGCTCCCACCACCTTCCTGTCCCTCACGCCATGATGGGTCAAGTACCTCATCATCTACACCACCCTCTTCAAACAACTACTTCTCCTGGGTAGTCTCGACAGCACAGTACGCACCAGAAAGTGGCACCTGAGTCTCATCATCAGATGCGTACTGAGGTGTGGTGCTGACCATAGGCACTGGCCCACCTGCCTCTCCAGATTCAGAGAGACAAAACGGTTGCGCAACACTGCATACTACCTCTTCTTCAAATTCTTGAATTCTGCTTGGCTGGCCCCCTCTTTCCAAGCCAAGAGATTCAGAGAACAGAAGTAGAGATGGCTCCTGTCCAGGGCTCTCTGACTGCCTGGGCAATTTGACAGGTGGTGAAGAGCCAGATGGGTGCTCTTCAGTGCTCAGGACCTGAGAGGATCTGGAACTAATTGAAGTCAATGCGTTAGCTGCCATCCATCTGACAACGGCTTCAATTTGGTCCTCCCGCAGCAGTGGAGTACGGCTAGCTCCTACAAAGCTGCTCATAAAGGACTGTTCCCTGGTAAAACTGGGGGATGCTGAGTCACTGGTGCCCGCAGCAGGCACAGAATCCCACGTCCTCTCCCTGCAGGCACAGAATCCTCACGTCCTCTCCCTGCAGAAACTCCACGCCCACGACCACGAACACATGCCTTACTCCCTGCCTTCTTCATCTTGGTAGACTGATAAAGATAGGCAGAAAAGTACTAAGGGCTTAGTGTGCTTATTCCTGACAGCTACTAACAGGTATAAGAAACAATAATTTTATAAAGTGTGCACTAGACTTTAATATGAGCTAATGTGGCCTACACAACTGTAAAGTGGAGTGTTTGGTGAACTTTATTTAGGGTTTTTTGTCACAAAAAGACACTGGATGTGCCCAAAGATGTAATACCGATAGTATCACAAACTTTTTGTAGCTATTACAATGTAGGAAGGTAACCTACAATGCAATAGATGAGGCTACATAAAATAGGCTAATAATAATCTGGCTGGGGCTGCAGGGCACAATGCTGCAGAAAGGCTCCTCTATCTACTCCTATATAGTGTGTTTGGAACTAATGTAGCTGAATACGGATGGAACCACCACACTAATAGGAGAAATCAGGAAAAATTATCAATTAGCAAAAAAGGACAATGTATGAGGCAGTGACACACACTGAGCACACTACAACAAGACGTGGCTGAAGCACACACTACAGGGTGAGCTGCACTCACACACACAGACCTTTCAGACAGCGGTGAACAGCACAGAGAACTGTGCACTTGTAATAGTGGGGAAGGATGTAGCCTTCCCTAGGCACTGAAGTAGTTAAGGAAAATGTTCCCTTGGTTAATCCTCTCTGAACTGTGGTAGGCCAAGCTAAGGGGTTAGCTTCAGTGGTCCAGTCAGTAGAGTAGAGGGGGAACTTAGTGCCCGGATCAAGCCTTGAGGGATATAGAGCTTGTTTCTGGTATAAATCCTTCTGGGCTGTAGTACCTGAAAACAGCCACAAGATGCCACTGTTCTGGGTGCAGATGTCAGGTTGAGTCTGCCAACAGAGTTATAGACAGTGATGGGTTAAAGTTCTGTGATGACAGCTCACTGAGGGTGGGCATATTAGGAAAGTCTCTGTTTAGTGTCCAGAATCAGGAAGAGATTCTTCAGTACGAGTTGAGACCTCAAGTTGTTCAGACAGCCTGATTATAGTGGCTGCTAGGGTAGACGGGAGCTCCGTACCCTCAGACAGTGGGATCCCAGTGTGCAAGTCTCCCCACACAAGAGCACGAGTCCTGTCAGCCCGCCGGAGAAACTCATCAAAGCGTAGTGAGGACACGGGGCACTTCTAGTCTGCAGGAAGCAGAGGAAGCTAAATAGGACTCCAGGCTAAGACATGGAGGAGAGATATCGGATCCAAGTCACTGTCAATACAGAGGAGTCTCTTGGGCCAGGGATTATAGCCACAGAGATGCTCCGCTTAAAGAGGGAAACCAGGGCTGAAGCAGTTAACAGCGCCTGTGAGAGAGATGATTGCCTGTCGGGCCTTAGCCATTATATCTGACTGTAAATATTGTATATATTCCTCTTCCCCAAGTAAAGTCCAAGTTCTGGTTAAGAACCTCATGTCCTCTGAAATTATTGCTGCCCTGGTCCCAGAAGAAAATTGCCTGGAGACAGCCGCGATCGGATGGCTTGAAGTAAGTGAAGAGCACTACATACACAGCCACACTTCAGAGGGAGGACACGTATTGTCTGTAGGGTGCCATAGCGAGAGGGGGCTACAGCTCGCCCACGACTACCTCGCTGGGGCACCTTACATTTGGCGTAGTCGGCAGGATGCGAGCTCCTCGCATGAAGAAAGCGGGGAAGAGCCGACACAGAACACTGAGGAGAAAGTGTTGGAAGGCATGCGGCCCAAGATGGCGGCCCGAAGCATGGATTCCAAGATGGTGACGACGGCGGTAAAGTCTGGGAGAAGAACCGCCTATCGTGGGAGTGGACGGCGCTGGAGAGCGCGAAAAGATGTCCAGCCCCTACGAGTTCCGGCCCGAAGAAGGATGGGCCCAGCGGTGAAGATGCGTCCCAGGATGGGACGTCCAGAGAGGAAGAGGGCGCGGCGTAAAGTGAAGCCCGGCCCCGTGAGTATCAGAACGCACAGAGAGGGGGCGCGGCTGAAGGCGGAGCGGCCGAGAGTGACGAGTGACGAGGCGGTCGCGTCAGAGGGCCGGCCTAGGAAGAGGAAGAGTTGGACGCGCATCACCGGAGAGCGACCGGCGCCATTTTCGTCCCAGCCCATGAGAGGTAAGGAGCTGGGGAAGATATTAGTTGTGATGACACATCGTGATCACGAGGCAAGAGCCCAGCCTGTATTGAGAATGAGCATTGGCGGTGATGATCAAGAGATGGAAGACATGAGCGGTGAGAGTGAATATGGGGACCCATATGCAGTGGACGCGTACTGGCGGAGACTTGGAGTCTTTTGTCTGCCCTGGGGACCTGATCACCGCAATCAAGTAGTTCCAGAGATACTACCATCCCCAGTTATTGTGGCTCAGCCTGAAGGGAGGCACTAAGTGTACACCGCTCCGGGGACTGGAGAGTCCGTGACCGCTCTAGAATACCAAGAAGAGGTGGAGCCCACTGCAGAAGTTATGCAAGCCTCAGCTCCATCCCGTTCAGTAAGGCGGGACGCAGGCCAGCAACTATTGCATGCTGCTCAGTTGCCAACCCAAAGAAGCTGCGGTGAATTCCTCAGAAGCATAGAGCTGTGGTATCCCGAGGGGAGGAAGATGGTAGAGGAGCTTCAGGAAGGACTCTGGGCCTTGACTTCACTCTGGGAGCCTGATGCAGATGTGCAGGTAGTTCCAGTGATAACTTCAGCTGGAAGTGGCTTGGTTCTGCCTGAGAGGAGTCTGGAAGAAGATGGAGAAATTCCAGGAGACACCTGAGCAGTGACCAAGGTGCCCTCTGGGCAGTTGAAGTTACTTGATTCGTCCAGCAGGCTATTCTGAGGGGTCGAGTTCCAAGGAACCCCTATTTAAAGGCTGGAGACCAGTCGAGTCTCAGGAAACGAAGTTTAAGGCGCCTCGCCTTTGTTATTCTAGGAAGGACTGTTTATACCTTCATGGCCAGAATGCCTGTTTGATTCTTTTTTTTCTTCTTCCTGAAAAAGAATATGAGGACTGTTCCCCTACCTCCCAGGCCAGGAAGGTCTTAAGCAGCACTAAGTTGTGTGCCTAAGAGAGCTGCTCTTTTTGTTTTTACTCTTTATTTTTCTTTTTGTTGCGCTTGTTGCGCCTTTTTCTGCTGGAATTTAAAATGCTGAGGCACACCTTGAGGATGGATATCCTCCAAATATAAGAGACTTGCGGCCTAGCGGGAAGAACCGGTGACCCCCGCTAGGGCCAAGAAGAAAGAGACTCATGGGTGTTACCTGTGACTGTGTGCCTCAGAATGCAGCCCTTGAAGGAGAATGGGGGCTATTGAGGTGTTGACCTGTCTTAAAAATATGGACATGGACACTGTGTTTCCAGGGTCCTTACCAAGATGGACCGGTACCTCTGAGAAGTTTTGAAAAGTTGATAATGGACTGTCCTGAATTGCTGTTCCGGGGCCCTTAACCGAGAAGGGCCGGTCTTCCATCTAAGAAGATGACTTCAGGACCAGTCATATACTAAAGTGTTTTAGTAACTATAGTAATGTGATATGATGTCATAGCTGCTGATTTTTGTTGATTGTATAGTGTGGTCGGGGATGACTAACATTAAAGTCTTGGGGAATGTAATAGTGGGGAAGGATGTAGCCTTCCCTAGGCACTGAAGTAGTTAAGGAAAATGTTTCCTTGGTTAATCCTCTCTGAACTGTGGTAGGCCAAGCTAAGGGGTTAGCTTCAATGGTCCAGTCAGTAGAGTAGAGGGGGAACTTAGTGCCCGGATCAAGCCTTGAGGGATATAGAGCTTGTTTCTGGTATAAATCCTTCTGGGCTGTAGTACCTGAAAACAGCCACAAGATGCCACTGTTCTGGGTGCAGATGTCAGGTTGAGTCTGCCAGCAGAGTTATAGACAGTGATGTGTTAAAGTTCTGTGATGACAGCTCACTGAGGGTGGGCATATTAGGAAAGTCTCTGTTTAGTGTCCAGAATCAGGAAGTGATTCTTCAGTACGAGTTGAGACCTCAAGTTGTTCAGACAGCCTGATTATAGTGGCTGCTAGGGTAGACGGGAGCTCCGTACCCTCAGAAAGTGGGATCCCAGTGTGCAAGTCTCCCCACACAAGAGCACGAGTCCTGTCAGCCCGCCGGAGAAACTCATCAAAGCGTAGTGAGGACACGGGGCACTTCTAGTCTGCAGGAAGCAGAGGAAGCTAAATAGGACTCCAGGCTAAGACCTGGGGGAGAGATATCGGATCCAAGTCACTGTCAATACAGAGGAGTCTCTTGGGCCAGGGATTATAGCCACAGAGATGCTCCGCTTAAAGAGGGAACCAGGGCTGAAGCAGTTAACAGCGCCTGTGAGAGAGATGATTGCCTGTCGGGCTTTATCCATTATATCTGACTGTAAATATTGTATATATTCCTCCTCCCCAAGTAAAGTCCAAGTTCTGGTTAAGAACCTCATGTCCTCTGAAATTATTGCTGCTCTGGTCCCAGAAGAAAATTGCCTGGAGACAGCCGCGATCGGATGGCTTGAAGTAAGTGAAGAGCACTACATACACAGCCACACTTCAGAGGGAGGAAACGTATTGTCTGTAGGGTGCCATAGCAAGAGGGGGCTACAGCTCGCCCACGACTACCTCGCTGGGACACCTTACACACTAGCGCTGCAAGGCACAGCGATTTATAAAGTAGCTTGGGTAAAGCAGAATAGACCAAATAGGTAGCTAAAACTGTCCCTCAGAACAACAGCGTCCTATCCCTAACTTAATTCACAGCAGAGTGAGCTCAAAAAGGCGGCGGCGGCTTTTATAGTGCATCATGACATAATTTCAGCAGCCAATCACAGTCATGCCATTAGTTAACATGCCTACATGCCTAACAGGATGTGCCCACACTTCTTAGGATCCTCATTTGCTGAATAAAATGAAACTGGCTCATTGCATTATGGGACTGTCACGCTGTCTCAGCATTCAGGAGGTCAGGAGCCTATGCTGACCCTACACTGGGCCCTGCCTAATCCCTCTACCTGGAGGTACTGTTGATGGTACAGAGGTCCAGGCCGCCAGCATAAACCTACCTCCTGAGAATCCCTGAACCTCAGTAATCTAGTCCTGAGAAGGACCCCGATCACAACAATTGGGGACAGGACCGTATATGCCCAACACAGTACAAGACGAACGAGACAGTACAAGGGGCAAACCAAAAACCACCTTGCATACAAAAACTTACACCACTACAACGGAGGGAACACCAACGGGTAAGGGGATAAAGAATAAAGCGAGGAAGGGAAAAAACCACACCAAGTACACTTCGCTCCTACTTCACAATACCACGTGTCACTCCGATAGTCTGCATGAAAAGCTTTCACGGACAACCACCCTATCAGAACGGCAGGTATTTGAAGGAATCCCAATACTGCAGAATTAACTGCAGCTGGGCGAGGCTGGGCCTCGTCTAGCACAGAGAGAGAGAATTAACTCCCTCCCTGCCGAAAAACACCAAGCACCAAAAACTCAGCTGCGAGAAGTCAGGCTGTGTAATCGCGACGATCTTCGTGGCAACACACCCGTGACAGTACCCCCCCTTCTACGAGGGGCCTCCGGACCCTCAGGGCCAGGTTTATCCGGGTGAGTCGTGTGGAAGGCCCGAATTAATCGGTCTGTGTTAATATCCGACGCAGGAACCCACATCCTCTCCTCAGGACCATACCCCTTCCAATGAACCAGGTACTGAAGGGACCGGTGATTAAAACGTGAATCGATGACCTTCGATACCTGAAACTCCAAGTTACTATTGACCACCACAGGAGGAGAAAGCTTGACAAGCCTTGTCAGACCACCTAGAAAAATCCGTCCCTTTTTTTGTCATGTCTGTGAGAGGTTTAACCATGGAGAGAAATTACGAATGAATTTCCGGTAATAATTAGCAAACCCCAGAAAACGTTGTAGTGCCTTAAGATTCTCTGGCAGATCCCACTCAAGAACTGCCCGCACTTTCCCAGGGTCCATACGAAAACCAGACGCTGACACCAGGAAGCCTAGAAACTGGAGTTCCTGAACGGCAAACACACACTTTTCCCACTTGGCGTACAGTTTATTATCCCGCAAGATCTGTAACACCTGCCTAACATGCTCCTGATGAGACACAAGATCAGGCGAGTAAATTAAGATGTCATCCAGGTAAATAACAACAAACTGACCCACCAGGCAACGAAAAATGTCATTAACAAAGTGTTGGAACACCGCCGGGGCATTAGTCAGACCAAATGGCATGACAAGGTTCTCATAATGTCCCTCCGGAGTGTTAAAAGCCGTCTTCCAATCATCCCCCTCCTTCATCCTAATCAGATTCTACGCCCCCCTGAGATCCAATTTAAAGAACCATTTGGCGCCCACGATCTGATTGAAGAGATCGGGGATAAGTGGGAGCGGATACGGATCTCGGACCGTAATCCGATTAAGTTCACGGAAATCCAGGCAAGGGCGTAGGCCACCATCTTTCTTCTTCACAAAGAAGAACCCCGCGGCTACCGGGGAAGATGAAGGTCTAATATGCCCCTTAGCCAGACTCTCTGAAATATAATCCTTCATGGCCTGCCTCTCCAGACCAGACAAATTATACAATCTAGATTTAGGTAACTTGACCCCAGGAAGCAGTTTTACCGAACAGTCATACACGCGATGAGGAGGTAGTTCCTGACACCCTCTTTCCGAGAACACATCCTCAAAGTCAGCCAGAAATGGGGGTAAAACCCTAGGAGCGACCGTACCAATGACCGTATTCATTCAGTTTTTTTTACAGAATTCACTCCATTGGCTTATCTCTCTAGATTGCCAATTAATAACCGGGTCATGCTTAGTTAACCAAGGAAGGCCCAACACAATAGGAGTGGGAAGACCCTCCAACACGTAACAAGACAACAGTTCTTTATGTATCGCCCCCACCTGAAGATTTATGTTATGCACCGCTTGCGAAAAACTTCCCTGACCGAGAGGCCTGGCGTCGATCGGGAATAAGGGGATGGGTTTAGCCAACACACTCAAACGCATACCTTGAACCCGAGCAAACCGAGCGTCCACCAGATTAGCCCCGGCCCCACTATCCAGAAGAACAGATAACCTCTCAGTTCTCGTACCCACCACCACCTCCGCCGGTACAAGAAACTGAGACGAACCTAGGGACGAAATACCTACTCCCAGATTGCCGTCCACCACACAACCTGGGATCAATAGTTTTCCGACGACTCTTTGCTCTGCGAAGGACGGGAAAGACACCCCCCAATAAAATGTCCCTTTCTCCCGCAGAAGAAACACCTTCCTGTCTTGTGGCGCACCGCCGGTCCCCTCCCCCGAAAGGATGTCCCTCCTAACTGCATAGGCTCCTCTGGACTGACCAGGGGAACCTCCATATAAGGGACCTTTGTAGACGGTGGAGTCATCACAGGGGGTGGAGTTATCCCGCACCTCTCCCGAAGCAGTCTGTCAATGCGAATAGCAAGGGCCATAGCGGCTTCCAGCGACACGGGAGAGTCATACTGTGCCAACATATCCTTTAATTCGTCAGATAAACCTTGACAAAACTGCCTCCGAAGAGCCGGGTCATTCCACTGGGTGTCCGTGGCCCACCTACAGAACTCTGAACAGAATTCCTCCGCTGGACGATGTCCCTGCTGGATCCTACGTAACTTAGATTCAGCAAGGGAGATCCGATCCGGGTCATCATATACAAGACCCAGAGCAGAGAAAAACCCATCCACTGTCCGGAGAGCCGGAGAGCCCGGGGGAAGAGAGAACGCCCAAGATTGGGGGTCCCCTTGAAGGAGCGAGATGACTATTCCCACCCTTTGTTCTTCACTCCCCGATGACCGAGGCCGCAGTCGAAAGTACAACTTACATGCCTCCCGGAAAACAAAAAACTTTTCCCGCCTCCCCGTGAACCTGTCAGGGAGAGCTACTTTGGGTTCTGATCCGGCTTGCTCCAGGGGATACAAAACCTTGGACTTAACATCCGCCAGCTCCAAGGACAAACTCTGCAACTGCCGAGCTATATTGGCTACTGGATCCATGGTGGCTGGAGAGAATCTTTTAGTGGGTCGGTGAAAATGTCACGCTGTCTCAGCGTTCAGGAGGTCAGGAGCCTATGCTGACCCTACACTGGGGCCCTGCCTAGTCCCTCTACCTGGAGGTACTGTTGATGGTACAGAGGTCCAGGCCGCCAGCGTAAACCTACCTCCTGAGAATCCCTGAACCTCAGTAATCTAGTCCTGAGAAGGACCCCGATCACAACAATTGGGGACAGGACCGTATATGCCCAACACAGTACAAGACGAACGAGACAGTACAAGGGGCAAACCAAAAACCACCTTGCATACAAAAACTTACACCACTACAACGGAGGGAACACCAACGGGTAAAGGGATAAAGAATAAAGCGAGGAAGGGAAAAAACCACACCAAGTACACTTCGCTCCTCCTTCACAATACCACGTGTCACTCCGATAGTCTGCATGAAAAGCTTTCACCGACAACCACCCTATCAGAACGGCAGGTATTTGAAGGAATCCCAATACTGCAGAATTAACTGCAGCTGGGCGAGGCTGGGCCTCGTCTAGCACAGAGAGAAAGAATTAACTCCCTCCCTGCCGAAAAACACCAAGCACCAAAAACTCAGCTGCGAGAAGTCAGGCTGTGTAATCGCGACGATCTTCGTGGCGACACACCCGTGACAGGGAACTTCCGATTCCCGTATACGATATTCTAAAAGTTTCGGAATTAAGTATCGGAATTCCGATACTGCGAATATCGGCCGATACCCGATATTTCAGTATCGGAATGCTCAACACTAATGGGTAGCTGTCCTGGAGCGCATTTTGTCGAACCGAAGGTAGGATTGCCTGATGTTTTTTATGGTAATCAGCAAGATTTTTTTTCCTTTAAAAATGCTTGTTTGTTATATTTTCGTTTGAGACCAAGATCCTCTGGGAATGAATCACAGAGCATTGGTTTTATTATGTCACTTTTGCGCAAACAACCACAGGGTTGGGCCTTTTCTATCCAATCTAATGATCCGTGTTTAAATTCTGTTGAAGAATTTTTTTCTGCTATGGTGCTATTATATGACGATCCTGATCGAATCTCATCTGCTGAATCAGAACTTAGACGTTTGAATCAGGGGTCAGATGATGTTGAAAATTATTGCACACACTTCAGGAGATGGGCCTCAGAAGCTAAGTGGAATGATTCGGCGCTGAGATGTTTATTTCTTGCTGGTCTGAGTGAAAGGGTTAAGGATTTGCAACGTCACGTAAGACACAGCAAGGGGACTCGAAAAAGAGTCTCCATTTTTTCCCAAAATTGTGGCACAGACACCACTTAAGTGGCATCAATTGCCCCACAGTTGCTTAAAACGGTTGGTGTGGTGATTTTACCAAATCCTCAAGCTTTTAGTCTCCCCAGGATGACACAGGGGTAGAAAAGTCCTTGCGGATCCATGATTTGTTCATCTTTATGAACGTGAGTCTGTCTACATTCTCGGTGGACAGCCGCGTGCGCTTAGCTGTCAGCACACCACCAGCAGCGCTGAACACACGTTCAGAGAGAACGCTGGCTGCGGGGCATGACAAGATCTCCAAGGCGTGAGTGGCGAGCTCCAGCCATTTTTCCAGATTGGAATCCCAAAATGAGCAAGGGTCCAGTGACACAGTCATGGCTTCAATGTTTACTTGGAGATAATCCTGTACCATCCTCTCTAGGCGTTGACTATGTGTCAGACTTCTTGTCTCCTGTGGCCTTGCAAAGGATGGTCTAGAAAAAAGTGGTGAAATGATTCCACAAAATTGCTGTTACCAGCAGATACTGTGTTACTGTTACGGTTTGAGTGATGAAGACTCGACAGTCACACGGTTTGCAAGTTAGAACTGTGAGATTCACTACGTGCACCACTGGTGTTTTGTGGAAAAGCACATGTAAGATTCTGCAACAGCGTCTGCAGATACTCCTGCATGCGTGAATCCCTTTCTGTGACAGGAATTATTTCGGCAAATTTACTTTTGTACCGTGGATCAAAGAGTGTGGCAACCCAGTAGTCGGGATTACTTCGAATTCTGACAATCCGAGGGTCATGTTGCCGGTAGTGCAGCAAGAAGGCACTCATGTGTCTTGCGCATCCAGGAGGACCAAGTCCTTGTTGTGTTGGTAGCGAGGTAAGAATGATGCTTCCTTCCTCTGCCCTCTTCCCCCAACCTCGCACAACAGAAATGTGATCAAGGTCTCCCTCTTCTGATGAGTCTTACATGCCCATCGCCAGTTCGTCCTCCACTTCTTCCTCGGCTCCTGCACCTTCCTCAACAGTTTGGCTGCTACCATGCGCCCTGGTTAATCCCTCTCCCCCACCCTCCCATGCCTGCCGCCTTGGTACTGCCGACCGTCTGGACCTTGGAGATGTTATCCCTTCCGCATATGACTCCTCCTCTACTTCCTCCACCTCCTCTTGTCCCACCACCTGACTCTGAATTATGTTTAATGTGTGCTCCAACATGTAAATCACCAGAATAGTCATGCTGATAATGGCATCGTCGTCAGCACTAAACATCTTCGTCGCCATTTCAAAACTGTGCAGAAGGGTGTGTGGCGCCCTTAAGGGTTCAGTCGCCACAGAGTTACTGCATCTCACCCAGAGGTGTGGTATCTCACCCTCAGGTAAGAAAGGCGTATGGCTCGGGACCCTAACACCTGCATCCAACACATACCCGCAGTGGGGGTAGGGCGAGATTGCTCCTGGGGGAGAACACAGTCCCAGGTCCCTAGCTGGCGGGAGGGTCCTCTGTAGTGGGTGCTTAGGGGAGCAGCTTAGGGGAGCACATGACAGGGAGAGTATAAATAGGAAGCCATCTTATAAAGAGCAAGCCAGTCAGAGGAGGAGAAGAGACAGGAGCAGAGGCTCTGCATGAGCTCTGCTCCGGAGGCGGGCCTAGCCTGGGAGGCCCAGGACTGAAGGAGAGAAGAGAGGAGTGGGAGCAGGAAGGCTCCAGGAACCGAAGGGACCCTAGGGGTACGGGCCATGCAGAAGGCCACCCGTATGCCCGCTGCTACCAGGAGGTAGAGGGGTCAGGCCAGATAAGGGGAACCGGTCCCTCAACTAGAGGAGAAACAGCAAGGCTCAACTAGAAACCGGAGGCTGCAGCATTTCATGTACTGCAGGCCAAAGTCCACACCAGTCTCACTAAGAAGGTAGCCACATAGGACCCAGGGGACGGAACACACGTCGCCCACCAAGGCCCGAGGATACCGGATAGAAGTGTCACTGGGTGTGAGGTGCAGGGAGAAGGCCAGAGAAAGGACACAAAGAAGCGAGTCCTGCTGAGTACTCCGGAGCTATCTGGGGGTGGACTGAGCCCCTCACTGGGTACGCACAGCACGACAGGGGAGATTGCTCTGGTACCTGTAATCTGGACTGCAACAACTGTGAGTAAAGATCTTGGGACTGCATCACACGGACTCTGTGTTCATTAATGACTCCCTGCACTACAACCACTATCATCCACTCACACAACCCTGAAGCTACACTCTTCCTGTGGGGAGTAATAATACCATTGCTGCAAAACCACCAGCTTCAGAGGACTGTTCCGCAGCAGCGGCCCCTTTGGCCGCACTCCACAGGTGGTGTAGTCGGACATTATAAAACCCATATATACAAATTACCCTTGGATTGACCGCCCTGGGTCACGGACCGGGTCAACGCCACAGTGACTACAACCCCCAGCGTCTACCGGCCCGGGTCCGGGTACCCCATGGCAAAGGGGGCGTGTCAACTTCATAGGTCCCTGATTTGAGACCACTCCTGCAGCGTGATTTGCCCCACCTCTGGATCTCGTTGGCCCAGGCTATACGTCAGAACGTATTGCACTAGGGCTTGTCGGTGCTGCCACAGTCGCTGCAACATGTGCAGAGTTGAATTCCACCGTGTCGGCACATTGCATTTCATCCGGTGAACTGGCAGGCCCAACGACTTCTGTTCTGTAGAGATGTAAGTCGTTGAGCTGCGGGATGCGAACGGCGGAAGTGAGCACACAGCGACCGTGCCCTCTACAGAAGGCCATCTAGTCCGGGATAGTGGGCTAAAAATTGCTGGACAACCAGGTTCAACACGTGAGCCATACAAGGCACGTGTGTGACATTGCCCCGGCGAAGGGCCACACCCAGGTTTGCAGCATTGTCACACACGGCCTTCCCTGGTTGCAGGTCCAGTGGAGACAACCATTCATCAAACTGGGTCTCCAGAGCTGACCACAACTCCTCAGCTGTGTGACTCACATTTCCCAGACATTTCAAAGTAAACCCTGATGCCGTTGAGCCCTGCTGCCAGCATAGTAAGGAGGTGTGCAGGATTCCTTCTGTGCAGTTAGAAAGCAGGTGGCATTACCAGACAGGCTTTGGGTGCAGGTGGAGGACCGAGAGGAAGTTGAGGAAGCAGAAGCAGTGAAGGAACTTCGAGAAAAAGAGGATTGACGCACAACTCGTGGGGACGGTAAGACTTGGACATCAGCCCCTTGTCCTGCTGTCACCATAGTTACCCAGTGCCCAGTCAGCGACATGTAACGCCCCTGTCCATGCCTACTCGTCCAAGTGTCTGTGGTGAAATGCACCCTGTCACACACAGAGTTTCTCAAAGAAGCGGTGATGTTGTGTGCGACATGCTGGTGGAGCGCAGGCACACCTTTCTTTGAGAAGTAGTGCCGAATGGGCATCTGGTACTAGGGCACTGTGACGGACATAAGGTCTCGAAAATCCTCTGTGTCCTCCAGGTGGAAAGGCAGCATTTCTGTAGCCAAGAACTTGCAGATGGTGAAATTCAACCTCTTAGCTTTCTCATGGCTAGGTGGAAATGGTCTTTTACTTGTCCACATCTAAGGGACCGAGGGCTGGCCTTTGTGCTTAGACGGGTTTGAGTAGGGTGTCCCTGGCAAACTGCCGGTCTGTGAGGAAGATGCAGACGGACATGTTAGGTTGCCTTGATCCAAAGGTGGTGCTCTCGATGTCAGAGAGAGCTCAACACCAGCAGGTGTTTCCACTTCCAAATGAACTGACGACCTGCCAATCAAACTGGCTGTTGCGGGTAAAGAGGTGCCAGGTCTGCGTCCAAAAACATGTGTGACTGCTGTCCCCCCAGTCACAGAGGATGAAGACGCCGCGGATGCACAAGATGGGGCAGACGGTGGTTGGCCCGGCCCACTAGGCTGCATTGTAGCAAGGGTGAGCTTCCCACTGCAACTTATGCTTCATATCCATGTGACGGTTCATGCATGAAGTACTCAAACTATGGATTTTTTGGCCTCTACTTAGCATTTGGTGACAAATATTACAGATAACACGAGTTGGGTCATCCTTATCGATCTGAAAAAATGCCCAGGCTAAGCAAGACTTAGAGCCCATGCGACCTGAAGAGCCACTACAACTTGTAGTCAGAGGCAGAGTTGTAGTTGAGGATGCAGTTGTTGACGTGCTTCCAGTACTCCGTCTCTGTCCAGGAAGGCGCAACCTAACCTCGTCGTCAATAGCATCTGTGACGCCCCGCTGCGCTTGGTATCACAGATCCTAGAAGAGTACATTGATGGAATCCTCCACAAGAGGCCCCCTTAAACATTCACACATCTCCACCTTCCACCTCAGACCAGCAGAGGGAGCCCGTTAGGGATATAAATAGGGAAGGTGGAGCTAGGCAGTTCAGTTCCTCTGAAGAGATCCTGCAGTAGAGAAGCCTAAGAGTGTTCAGTCTGCAGTGGAGCTCAGTCTAGTCTAGAGAACTCAGTTAATAGTTCAGCAGTGGAGCACAAGGCTCCTGCTAGCTAGATTCAGGGAGCCCAGTTACAGCTTAAGGTGTGCCGGCGCCATAAGATCAGTGAAGTAGGCCGAAGGCGAGTGGCGAGTTAGTACATAAGGAGCAGAGGAGCTTAACCAGCTCACCCCGAAGTATTTACCGGACACCGGATCCGAGCTTACCGGGATCTCTATGACCCAGTAAGGCATAACCGGAATCCCTGGAGAACTACAAGTCCCAGGATCGCTAAGGTGCTGATACGTAACTGAGCCAGGAGACGCTTAGGCCCCGCATACTGGGAGCGTGAACTCCAAGACAAGGCCCTACCATAAGGTCAGCCAGCGCAGGACAGAGACAAAGTTAAGCCTAGCTCCAGGCAGGTCAGAAACTTACTACGCAGAGGCAAGAAACAGGAGGCCCTACACCCGCTCATTGGGGAGGATCCTGATATGCACCCTTCACCCTACAGTGCTCCGGGATGTGCCTGAATTTCCACCAGTAAAAGATACTGAAGTGACCTTCTTGCTCTGACCCAGCTGGGTCTCGCCTGTCCTGCATTCCCCCTTCATACGCTTTTCTGAGGCCTAGCTCCACCTGTGGGGAGCTATACCATTGAGCTGCCTTATCACCGGCCTCAGTGGACTGCTGCAGCGCTGGTGCTTCTCACCAGATACCACAGGTGGCGTCACGATCTCTTATAAAATTAACAATTATCCACCCTTTTAAAGAGTGACCCCAGTGTACGGGCCCGTGAGCCGACCACCGCGACATCCCCAAGGCCAGGCAAAGGCCCGGGTACCGAGTCATCCCCATCCCCTGGGCTAGTCACATCCACCTCCACCTCCTCTGCTTACCTCATCGACTGGCTGACTGTGGGTTGACAGTAAGTGGGATCTCCAACCTCGTCATCATCACCCTGTGTGTTCTCACACCCGTCGTCCTCAGAGCCAACCTCTTCCTGTCCTGACCGAAAAGTCAAGTTGCCGCTCCAATCAGGTATTTGAGTCTCATCATCGTCTTCATCATTGTCTCCACCAACAGGAGTTACAGTTTGGGAACGAGGGTCTACATTATGCTCAGAACCTTCTTCATCTGGTCCTGGATAAGACTTATAAAGATTCTGGGCATCAGTGCAGATCATTTCCTCGTCTGGATTAACAGAAGCTCTTGAGCAGACCTCCGTTTCCCAGGCTATAGTATGAGTAAACAGCTGTGCAGACTCAACCATCTGTGTTACCTCATACTCAGACGGGCAGCTGGAGACTTGGGAGCTGTGAGGAAGCAAGTGCGATTGGGGTGACACCTCTGAGGACTGGAGTATTTGTGATGTTGAAGTTGAGGTGGAGGAGAGCCCACTTGAAGGAGCACTTGATATCCGTTGAAGCACCTGCTGTTTTTGTGCCTCATCTGGAATTTGTAGCGATGGGCGTGTCCGTAAGAAAGGGATCGTATCACATTGTCCACGAAAAGAAGTAGACATCTTAGTTTGGCTGGAAGATGGTCTTTCTTCTGCAGATGCTACTCCCCCCCACCGCGGGTGGGCTCGACCCACCAGCGGACAGGCACCATTATTGGGAGAGGGGGGCTGGCCGTCAGGGTCCACCGTGGCTCTGGCACAAACCCGGCGACACGGAGGTCGCACGGGCAGGAACGGACTGGCCGTGTCAGCTTCGCACTTTTTTGGTTTTAGAAGGGCATGACATGCCTATATCTGTGTCTCCCCCTCCTTTTACTCCTCCACCTCTTTTCTTTTAGAAAAACTATATGTACTTGTCACTTTTCCATGTGTTAGTTGTGTCTTCTGAGCAGTTTGTCAGCTTTTGGACAACTTTGAAGGTGTTTTCTATGTGTTTCTATGTGTTTTTGTTTGCCTGCCATTGGTTTTAACGGTGTTCGAAGGTGTTCGACGAACATTTCGGCGAACATACGGGTGTTCGACGAACCGTACCGAACTCGAACACTACGGGGGTGGCTCAACACTAGTCCTAAGTTTATGGGTCCATTTAAAGTGCTTCAGGTTGTTAACCCGTCTGCGGTTAGGTTGGATGTCCCTACTTCCTGGAAGATTAATCCTGTGTTTCATGTTTCCTTGTTGAAAAAGGCTGATGTGTCTGATAGGGACGCCACTGTCACAGTTCCTCCTGTGGTGGAAGAAGGCGAATATGAAATTTTGCGTATCTTGAATTCTAGATGGCATAGAGGGAGATTACAATATCTTGTCTCCTGGAAGGGTTTCGGTCCCGAAGACAACTCCTGGGTAAGGACGGATGATGTCTTTGCTCCTAGGCTTGTTAAAGCTTTCCACAGGAAGTTTCCGGATAGGCCTGGGCCTAGAGGATCCGGAGGATCCTCATAAAAGAGGGGGTACTGTTAGAACCCTCCTGTTAGTTTTTTCTATCTTGTGTTTTGCGGTCACGTGACCATCTGCCTATATATTCCAGCTCCGCCCTTCTGGCTTTGCTGGACTTCAGTGTTGTTTGACTGTTTTGCTAGCCTGGTGCTTCGGTGCCTATCTCTGTCAGTTTGCTTGGTCCTCTGGGACCTCTAGTACTTTTTGTCAGTTTGTCTTCTGTGTTCTACAACAATTTCTGTTTAGGAGGTGTCCTATTTTTGTCCCAGTCCTTAGTTCTTTTAGGGACCCCTCCATTAATTCTATAGGTCTTCGTTCAGACTAGCCGAGGACGAAGGCGGGTCTGTTCACTAGGAACAGGCAGCCTGCTACATCGTAGGGATTCAGCTTAGTCTTACTGTAGGGACAGCTTCCCCTTATCTTTCCTTAGTTCTTGTTGCAGATTATAACACTTACAAGAGCCATGCAGTAAAGCATATTACAAACATTGTTCCCATTATTGGGGAGTGGGTCTCCCATAGTCTTTGCTTATACATTCCAAGCAAAAGCTGCCAAAAATTAGGAGGAAATGCAATGCCCATTCGAAGAGTCGTGGAGGTTAGAGTTAATTAAAAACAATATTTCAATGCCCCTTGGAAGAGCTGTGGAGCTCAGAGTGGTTTAACAAGACGCTTTTAATGCCCCTCGGAAGAGACGTGGAGGTCACAGTAGCTTAACAAACGGTTTTAATGCCACTCGGAAGAGACGTGGAGGTCGCAGTAGCTTAACAAGACGGTTTTAATGCCCCTCGGAAGAGACGTGGAGGTCGCAGTAGCTTAACAAGACCATTTTAATACCCCTTGGAATAGTGGTGGAGGTCGCAGTAGCTTAACAAGACGGTTTTAATGCCCCTTACAAGAGCCATACAGTACAGCATCTTAAAAATATTATTCTCATTATTGGGGAGTGGGTCTCCCACAGTCTTTGCTTATGCCTTCCAAGCAAAAGCTGACAAAAATAAGGACAGAGTAACTTTCAATAATGGCAACATGGACCACGGTCACCCTGGTGGTATAGTGGTGGTGGAGGCTGAGGATAAGGAGAAGAACATAAAACAGCCTAAATGAGGAAGCGTATACCCATGTGTGGGTGTGAAGCGGTGCATGTGAATACACCTCTCGAAATAACACAGTGGAATTGACTTTATGGTACTCTGCTGTCATTTGGTTTTGATGAGAAGACTGGCCCAATCCAGCCCTTGTTCATTTTGATAAGGGTCAGCTTATCAGCATTGTCAGTTGACAGGCGAGTGCGCTTATCAGTTATAATTCCCCCAGCGGCACTAAAAGCACGCTCCGATAACACGCTAGCGGCAGGGCAGGCCAGGACCTCCAAGGCGTACAGAGCGAGTTCATTCCAAGTGTCCAGCTTGGATACCCAATAATTAAAAGGCACAGAGGAATCACGGAGGACGCTGGTACAGTAGACAAGGTACTCCCTCACCATCTTTTGAAACTTTCCACTCCTTGTGAGAGTACCCCACGCCTCAGGGTCTGTCCGAAGGGAGGGTCTGAGAAAACTGTCCCAGAACGTTGACAGTGTTCCCCTGCCTCTGTTGAATTGGAGTTGCGTCTCTATCGCATGTACGCCTTGGTTTGGCAACGAACTGTGACCTCTTCCGCTAGCGTGTTCAGATGGGAATTTTTTTAACAGTTCTGCAGCAAGGGCCTTCTGGTACTGCCCCATTTTTGTAGACCTCTCCACCTCAGGAATAAGAGAGTGAAAGTTCTTCTTGTAGCGGGGGTCTAAAAGTGTCACCAACCCGTAATGACTGTCACTCAACATTTTGACAACGAGAGTGTCACGGTTACGCAGCGTAACATAAAGTCAGCCATGCGTGCTAGACTGGTAATTGGCAAGACTTCCGTGTCCTCACCAAGATGACGACTGACCATGCTCTCCTCCTCCTCCTCCTCCCCCCTGTCCTCAGGCCACCCATGCTGAACTGACGGTATGACAGTTGTACAGGTACTACCTCCTCCTCTCCCTCATTGTCCCCAAATGCACGTTGGGATGATATGAGGCTGGGCTGTGTGTAATTGACCGCTACGGCTTCTTGATCCATCTCATCATACTCTGGCTGCAATGCCTCCTCTTTAATTCTCTGCAGTGAGCGTTGCAAAAGACAGACCAGTGGAATTCTGATGCTAATGATGCAAATGATGGCGTCATCACCACTCACCATCTTGGTGGACTCCTCAAAGTTTGTCAAGATGGTACATATGTCAGACATCCAGCTCCACTCCTGAGGTCTTATGTGTGGAGTCTGACCTGAATATCGACCGCCTTGTTGCAGCTGGTACTCCACAACTGCTCTCTTCTGCTCACAAATCCTTTGCAACATGTGGAGTGTAGAGTTCCAATGTGTGGGGACATCACACACCAGTCGGTGTGACGGAAGTGTACCACCCGGTAGACTCCTTGTTTTTGGTGCAGGGGAGTGTAGTCAGCACCCACATGGAGTTTCTGGCACCAGTCCTCGTGTTTCTGAGAGCCATTACCCTCCACCGGGGACGATGGAGGCAAGGGTTCCATGACCCTGATAGCATTGTGTTGGACGGCAAACAATTTAGCTAGTGTAGCGTACCGGGGCAAGTATACTTCCCTTTCCCCGATGTTTAAGATCCGGACGGGCACCCTTCCATGGTGGACATCAACCACCCTTCTGGCTGTCAAAATGGTGGGCCTGCTGTCTGAGTACATGGTTTCTACCATGGCTTGGTAGTCTCTCCCTCTTAACCCGATTGCAATCCGACACCAGATCATCATTTCACTTTTGGGAGGCATGGCAATGGGGAACGGGTCGCTCATCCTCACGCTACCGATCTCACCACCAGACAGTTCTACCTGTTGCCGTCTCATCAGGGCTCTTATCTCTTTCTGGAGGACCCTCTGTTGGCTGGAGCTCACATTCATCGCCACCTGCTGTAAAATCACAATTACTTCTGAAAGACAGTTTTCAATCACATTAGTACCCAAGGTTATTTTAGGGTGACTTTCACGGCGATCAATGTCCACAATGATAACTCCCTGTGCCGTCAGTTCGACCTTACCAATCTTGATGCTCATCTCTCTGAACCCCACCTGTGGCACGGGTTGGCCATTACTGGCAATGATGCTTAAGTCATCGTCTGGATAACGGGTTATATCCGCATCACTCCAGTACCGATTGAAAAGTACGTAGGGGATGGTAGTCACTTGAGACCCGGTGTCCAGCAATGCACTCATGGGGATACTGTCCAGCACTACGGGTAAGACCGGGCGTCCCCCCATGTACTTATCACGCCAATTAGACGGGCCTGATGACCTTACGCCTGGGGGTTGGCCCTCTGCCCCAGGTCAGACCCATTTAAAGTACAGTACCTTGCTATGTGTCCTGGCTGACTGCAACGGCGGCAAATCGGCTGTCCATCCTCAGTGTAATGGTCAACGGGCCTCCCTCTGAACGGCGGGATCCTCCTCTGTCGACGCCACAGGACATCCTCCGGACTGGAAGCCAGCTTGATGGGTCCTGACGGGTCCAGCTGTAATGACTGTACGGTCCTGGTCAATGCAGCAACACTCCAGGTTAGTTCCTGGACCTGATGGTGCAGGTCTGCAGGCGGGGATGGGCTTGAGACCTGCGCATCAGCCCCTACAAGGTATGCAGGGTAGGGCGCCGCCCCCTGGTGGTAAGTATTGGCAGGGCGCCGGGAAGCAACAGCGACACTTGGTGCGGGTTCTTGGAGCACCCGGATGGCCCTATCCTTGAACTGCGCAAAAGTCAAATAGGGGTTCTGTAGGGCCATGAGGCGCAGCTGGGTTCTGTGGGCGCTAGACAGCAGACCTTCTATGAACTGGTCAGTTAACAGCTTATCGGTGTCCTGCACGCTACCAGGGTCAGCTTGTTTGATAGCTCTCAGGGCTTCTTGCAGGTTCAAGGCATAGTCCCTGATACTATCTTGGGCTCGCTGCTTACAGCCATAGAACTGCATTTTGATTTCTGCTGACGTAAGGGTATCAAAGGTACTCCTCAACCGGGTCAGAATGTCCTTTACAGTCCTTTTATCCTCATCTGACCATGATTTCACTTCCCGTTGGGCAACACCGGTGAGCTGCCCCGTCAGAATGCTCACTTTCTGTTCCTCTGTCAGGGGATAAACTTTAAATAAACTGTGCAGTCTTTCCTTAAAGTCAGTCAATGTTTGGGATTCCCCTGAGTATAGGGGCAGCCAGGCTGCTCCGGGGATGTAGGACATAGAGAACGGCATCACCGCTGCTGCAGCCACGCTGGTGGTAGAAGGTCCCTCCGCATCCGTCATCTTCCTCCCCCCTAGTTAACCGTGGCCTACCTTCCGTTGATCCTTGTTAGAACCTTGCTCTTAGGTTTTTTCCTTTGCTGGTCACATGACCTTGTTGGCCTATTTAATCCTGCTCCGCCCTTCTGGCTTTGCTGGACTTCATTGTATAACTACTTTCTAGCTAGCCTGTGCTCTTTATCTAACTCTGTTAGTTTGCTTGGTCTACGGACCTCTTTGTTCTATATATTTTGTTTGTTCGTCTGTCTGCTACTATTTCTGTTAGGAAGTGTCCCATTTTCCTCCCAGTCCTTAGTACTTGTAGGGATTCCTTCCCCATATCTATAGGTCTCCGTACAGACTAGCTTAGGACTTTAGCAGGTCTGATCGCAGGATCAGGTTCCCTGTTACATCGTAGGGATTAAGCTGAGTTCTATCGTAGGGACAGATCTCCTCTCTTTCCTTAGCTCTGGTAGCAGAACATAACAGTAAGTCCAGCCTGCAAATTCTCTAAGGAAAGATTTTTCTGTTCCATCATGGTGTCGGTTCTGGATTTGGCTAAATGCCTGCAGGGACTCTCTCTGGAGGTGGCCGAGCTCCGTCAGCACGTGAGTAACTGTCCTGGAGCACATTTCTTGGAGCCTAAGGTATGTTTGCCGGATTTATTTTTTGGTGAGCACCGAGAATTTTTTTCATTTAAAAATGCTTGCTTATTGTATTTTCGTTTGAGACCCAAGTCCTCTGGGGATGAATCCCAGCGCATAGGGTTCATAATGTCACTTTTGCGCAAAGAGCCTCAGGAGTGGGCCTTTTCTTTGCAACCTAGTGATACATGCTTCAGATCAGTGGATAGTTTTTTTTCTGCTTTGGGACTATTATATGATGATCCTGACCGTGTCTCATCAGCTGAGACTGAGTTAAGACGTTTGAAACAGGGATCAGGTAATGTGGAAAAATATTGTACTCATTTCCGTCGTTGGTCTACTCAAACAGGGTGGAACGATTCTGCTCTGAAAAGTCTATTTCTTGCTGGGCTCAATGAAAGGGTTAAAGACCTGCTAATTGCTTATCCTACACCTGAAGATTTGCAACAGGCTATGCAATTAGCTATACGGGTGGATAGGAGACTGCGTGCAAGGGTTAATGAGAGCAAATCCTCTGCTATGTCAGTTTCTGGTTATGAGAATGTGTGTACTAACAGTGGTGAACCGATGGAGATTGGATCGGTGGCACCTCGCTCTCAAGAAAAAGACCGTAGATTTTCTGAAGGCTTGTGTTTCTATTGCGGAAAATCTGGTCATTTGATTAAAGGCTGTGAGCTTCGTATGAAGAAAGAAAAAAAAATGGTCAGTCATGCCCGTATTGCCTGTTTAAATTCCAAGGGTGTATTTTTAGCTGCTTCCACGATTGCTCAGGAAAAATTAATGGAATTTCGGGTGTTTGTTGATTGTGGGTCTACTCTGAATGTAATTGATGGGGGATTCTTGGAAAGACTCAATTTAAAACCCGAACCTTTATCATCCCCCATTGCTGTGGTTTCTGTGGATGGTTCCCCTTTGAAGAATATTACTCTCAAGGTCTGTGAATTTCCACTCACTATTAATGGTGTTCACCATGAGAAATTGGATTTGGTAGTTTTGAATAACTTGCCTTCTCCAGTAATATTGGGATTGCCCTGGTTAAAATTTCACAATCCTGTACTGGATTGGTCTACCAGTGAAATTAAATCCTGGAGCCATAAATGTTATGACAAGTGTTGTAACGGGCGTATTGCAGCTTTGGATAGGGGAGAATTGCCTGTTCCTATTCAGGATTTTTGGAGAGTTTTTTCTGAGAAGGAATCGCAGGTTTTGCCTCCCCATAGAGACTATGATTGTTCTATTGAATTTGTCCCTGGAGCGACTCTTCCTAAAAGTCGTTTATTTAACCTTACTATTCCTGAGAGGAAGGCTTTGGAGGAATACATACAGACAAGTTTGGCCGCCGGTCACATTAGGCCCTCTAAGTCAGAGGTCCCCAACCGCCGGTCCGCGGACCAGGACCGGGCCGTTGGGGTTTTTCAGCCGGTCCGCGGGGAGAGGGGGCCCATCCAGCCTCCAGCAGGGCCGCCATCAGGGCATGACTGCCCTGACTCCAGTATGGGGCCCGGCCGGTAGGAGCCCCCTCGGAGCCCCCCTCTTGTGCGTCTCTCTCCTCATGGGGCCCCCGGCCGCATGCTAAGCGCTGGGTCCGGGACATCTTAGCGCTGCGCTGCTGCGGCAGCACCTTCATGATTCCCCTGACTTCCGGTCATGTGACGGCGCCGTCACATGGCCGGAAGTCAGGAGAACCTGGTGTCAGCGATTTGGACGAGCGCCAGGATTCTGCAGGGATCGCATGGGGGTAAGTATAACAAGTTTTATTTTTTTTTAAATACAATTAACTAGGAGTGGGGGGAATGGGAGATGCACATGGGGGGAGGGGAGAGATGAGAGATGCACATGGGGGAGGGGAGAGATGAGAGATCCACATGGGGGGGAGGGGAGAGATGAGAGATGCACATGGGGGAGGGGAGAGATGAGAGATCCACATGGGGGGGAGGGGAGAGATGAGAGATGCACATGGGGGAGGGGAGAGATGAGAGATCCACATGGGGGGAGGGGAGAGATGAGAGATGCACATGGGGGGATGGGAGAGATGAGGGATGCACATGGGGGGAGGGGAGAGATGAGAGATGCACATGGGAGGGAGGGGAGAGATGAGAGATGCACGGGGGGGTGAGAGATGCACGGGGGGGTGAGAGATGCACGGGGGGGATGAGAGATGCACGGGGGGTGGATGAGAGATGCACGGGGGGGTGAGAGATGCATGGGGGGGATGAGAGATGCACAGGGGGTGGATGAGAGATGCACGGGGGGGATGAGAGATGCACGGAGGGGATGAGAGATGCACGGGGGGTGGATGAGAGATGCACGGAGGGGGATGAGAGATGCACGGAGGGGGATGAGAGATGCACAGGGGAGAGCTGCACATGGGGGGGTTATGTTTACATAACTTTGTTGCCTTGTGAAGGGCGGGGGGGGCCCCCAAAAATTTCTTGCACAGGGGCCCACTACAGTCTGTGTCCGCCCCTGGGATGAAGTAAATGCAGCTGAACAGCAGCTGTCAGGACAGCTGCCCTGTCCTGCTGCAGGGCGTGATGGGGCCTCAGTGATGCGGCTCCTGGCACAGCACATTATGTGGGGCTCCTGGCATAGCTCCTGGCAGGGACCTGGTCTACACTATATGATAAGTATGCACTAAACTCCAAATCCCTCCATTACCCCGCCCCCATATGACCAAAGCCCCGCCCACCCCACCCCCTCCTTGCTGGGCCATGGAAAAATAATCTTGCTTCAAGCCGGTCCCTGGTGCAAAAAAGGTTGGGGACCACTGCTCTAAGTCTCCTGTGGCGGTTGGATTTTTTTTGTAAAAAAAAAGGACGGCGGTTTACGTCCTTGTCTGGATTTTCGTGAGATTAACAAAATTACTGTACGCAATCCTTACCCACTGCCATTGATTCCTGATCTGTTTAACCAGTTAATGGGGGCCAAGTGGTTCTCTAAAATTGACCTTAAGGGGGCATACAATCTGTTGCGCATGAAGGAGGGTGACGAATAGAAGACTGCTTTTAACACTCCTGTGGGTCATTTTGAGAATCTGGTGATGCCTTTTGGTCTTACTAATGCTCCTGCATTTTTTCAGAATCTTATTAATGACATCCTTAGACCTTTGATCGGCAAAAATGTGGTTGTGTATTTGGATGACATTTTGATTTATTCGCCGGATCTGGAGTCTCATTGGCGGAGCGTACGTGAGGTATTACAGTTATTAATGGACAATTCGCTTTTTGCTAAGCTGGAGAAATGTGAGTTCGCTGTACAGAGAATTAGTTTTTTGGGTTACATTATCTCCAGCGAAGGTTTTGAGATGGACCCGGTTAAAGTTCAAGCTGTACAGGAATGGCCTAGGCCTATTGGTTTGAAATCGATACAGAGGTTTTTAGGTTTCGCCAATTATTACAGAAAATTAAAAAAAAATTTTTCTAGTATTGTCAAACCACTGACCGATCTCACCAGGAAAGGTGCTGATGCGGTTCAGTGGTCTTCTGAGGCCATTGAAGCTTTTGTGTATCTCAAGGAGAGGTTCACCTCTGCTCCCATCCTTATGCAGCCTGATGTGACTAAGCCGTTTTTGGTTGAGGTTGATGCTTCCTCTGTGGGGGTTGGCGCAGTATTGTCTCAGGATAACGGGGATGGATTACATCCCTGTGCCTTTTTTTCAAAAAAATTTTCGGAGACTGAACTGAATTACGATATTGGTAATCGGGAATTATTGGCTATTAAACTCGCATTTGAACACTGGCGCCACTTCTTGGAAGGTGCGGAATTTCCCGTTCAGGTTCTTACGGATCATAAAAATCTGATATATCTTGATGCTGCCAAGCGCCTGAATGCCCGTCAGGCTAGGTGGGCACTGTTTTTCTCGCGGTTTAATTTCTCCGTTACTTACATCCCTGGTACTAAGAATGTTAAGGCGGATGCCTTGTCTCGCAGTTTTTCTCCCATAGTCGGTGCTGAGAAAGAGGAGAACATTTTACAAGAAGGTGTTGTGATAGCTGCTTTGGACTCCGTTTTGGAAGATGAGATTTTTAAAGCACAGGAGAATGCCCCATCTAACACTCCTCATGGGAGGTTGTTTGTGCCTGGGACCTTTAGGAGAGATTTGTTTGTTGAGTGTCACGAATCTCGGTTGGCAGGTCATCCCGGAATCTCTGAGACCAAGAGACTGGTGGGTCGCAGTTTTTGGTGGCCTGGATGGCAGAAGGAAGTCATTAAGTGGGTGCGTCAATGTACTATATGTGCTAGATCTAAGTCCTCACATACTCCTGCTGCGGGGTTGCTTTGTCCTTTGGAGGTTCCCAGTGCTCCTTGGACACATTTGGCTATGGACTTTATAACTGACCTTCCCCCCTCTGAGGGTTTTACTGTCATCTGGGTGGTCGTGGACCGTTTTAGCAAGATGTGTCACTTGGTTCCCTTCATCAAACTGCCCTGCGCTAAAACTCTCGCTAAGGCCTTTGTCAAGGAAATTGTCAGACTTCATGGCGTTCCTACTGACATTGTTTCTGATAGGGGTCCTCAGTTCGTGGCTCGTTTTTGGCGTGCCTTTTGTGACAGGTTGGGAGTTCATTTGTCGTTCTCGTCCGGATATCATCCTGAATCTAATGGCCAGACAGAAAGGAAAAACCAGGATGTTGAGCAGTTCTTGCGTTGTTTTGTGGCAGACAATCAAGAGGGGTGGTCTGAGTTTCTGCCACTTGCTGAATTTGCTCTGAACAATCATACATCTTCTTCTGCTGGTTGTTCGCCTTTTTTTTGTTGTTCTGGGAGACATCCGTCGTTTTCCAAGTTGGGATCTGCCGTGCCTGAGGAGGAGAATTTTTCCGGTGATTTGGAGAGAGTTTGGACGGATGTACGTGGTAATCTTCAGGAGGCCAACAGAAAATCTAAAGACTACTTTGATAGGAAACGACAGGAGGTTTTGTTCGCTGTTGGTGACATGGTTTGGTTGTCCTCTAGGAATCTGCGGTTGAGGATTCCTTCTAAGAAATTGGGTCCCAAGTTTGTAGGGCCCTTTAAGGTGCTTCAGGTTGTCAACCAATCTGCTGTTAGGTTGGAGGTTCCTACCTCCTGGAGAATTAATCCGGTATTTCATGTCTCTCTGTTGAAAAAAGCTGTTGTATCGGATTGTGACGCCTCTGCCTCTGTTCCTCCGGTGGTGGAGGACGGGGAATATGAAATTTCTCGCATCCTTAACTCTAGACGGTATAGAGGTAGTTTGCAGTATCTTATGGCCTGGAAAGGTTTCGGACCCGAGGATAACTCTTGGGTGAGGTCGGATGATGTTTCCGCGTCCAGACTTATCAGAGCATTTCACAGGAGATTTCCTGATAAGCCTGGTCCTAGGGGATCCGGAGGATCCTCTTAGAAGGGGGGGTACTGTTAGAACCTTGCTCTTAGGTTTTTTCCTTTGCTGGTCACATGACCTTGTTGGCCTATTTAATCCTGCTCCGCCCTTCTGGCTTTGCTGGACTTCATTGTATAACTACTTTCTAGCTAGCCTGTGCTCTGTATCTAACTCTGTTAGTTTGCTTGGTCTACGGACCTCTTTGTTCTATATATTTTGTTTGTTCGTCTGTCTGCTACTATTTCTGTTAGGAAGTGTCCCATTTTCCTCCCAGTCCTTAGTACTTGTAGGGATTCCTTCCCCATATCTATAGGTCTCCGTACAGACTAGCTTAGGACTTTAGCAGGTCTGATCGCAGGATCAGGTTCCCTGTTACATCGTAGGGATTAAGCTGAGTTCTATCGTAGGGACAGATCTCCTCTCTTTCCTTAGCTCTGGTAGCAGAACATAACAATCCTCTTCCGTAGGCCGCGGCTCCGCTGGTGCTGCTCCGGGCGAGGACCTTGCGTCGCGTCCTGGTGACGTCAGCGTCGCTCTCTCTCCTTCCAGGACCTAGCGCAGCATTGGTGCATAGGGCGGGGCTTCAGGTCTCGCGCGGTTTGGACGTCCACACCCCTCTTCTTCCCACGCGGCGTCCTGAACATGGCGTCCGATGGCGGGAAAATGGCTGAAGATGGCGGGAAACTACTGAAGATGGCAGGAAACGGCTCTGGATGGCGGGAAACTTCCTTTTCAAGTACGCACACAGTCTTTTCATGCGCGCAATACCCGTTTGTGGTGGATTAGTCACAATCCTGCCATCTACGCCAAAGCTGACTCACCCCCTGGGCCGTGGGGCACTCGGTACCGGGCTTCAGTGCAATGTTGGGGGTAGTAGTGGCAACCCGATCCCATGGCTCAGGGTGGTCAGACCAAGTGCTGGGGCAATCTATTTGTATGGTTTTGAATGTCCGATTACGCCACCCATGGATTGCGGTCAGGGAGGACCGCCGCTGCAAGGCAGACTGCTGAGGCTGATGTAGATATGCAGCACAGGGATAGGATAACTCCCCACGGGAAGAGTGTAGCCTCAGGGCAGTGTAATAGGATGCTGGGGGTGATGGTGCAGACACAGCAGAAATCACACAGAGTCCAATAATGCAGTCCAGGGTCTTTTACTGCAGATGTTATCACTGGCCCAACAGGAGTACAGGGTAGGAATGGGCCTGGGTGTCTGAGAGCATTCGGGCCAGCCCCACTGGTTAGGGTGAGTGGGTAGGCCTACCATACTCTCTCTGCCCTTGCTGACTATCTCCCCCTTTACTGGTGTGATAGCCCACGTCCCTGAGCTGGCCGTGTACTACGCCTGTATGGCTTGCGACTCGGGCCTTAGGTACCTGTGGCTTCTCCGTGCTGTACCGGTCCCTCTGTGTGGCGGAGCCTCCAGGCTTCTCAGGCCAAGGGACCTAAAATCCCTCGCAGGAAGGTGATCTGCTGCCAGGCTTGCAACCCTGACAGCCTCGGACCCCAGTGTCCGGTTGTGCAGTTCTCTCTCAGCCAGGACCGGCTCTCGTCGCCTCTGTCCCTGGCTTGCTGTTCCTCCTTAGCCTCGTGGACTCCTCAGCTGCCGCTGACCTGTCCCTCTCTTCTGGGAACTCTTCTGGATGCTTCAGAAGTGGGTCCTGGTCCCTGTAACCCTGCCCTCAGTTCCAGCTTTTATAGGGGCAGTCTGCTCCCCCTACTGGCCTGGGACAGGAGGTGCTGCATGCTAATGGTCCCTGACCAGAGAACCTCCCTCCTGCTCTCAGACACAGCCTTTAACTATTTGTGGCATCCAGGCCTGGGGTGACACAGATGCTGCAAATGCTGCTGCAACACAGCAAGGGCGACGTAAGCTGTAGCCGACTTGTGAAAATGAGCTGACAGGCGGCGTACTTTGACGAGCAGATCTGGCAACTCGGGGTATGATATAAAAAACTGCTGAACCATGAGGTTAAGCACATGAGCCAGGCATGGTACGTGTGTGATCGCGCCTCGCCTCAGAGCCGCCACCAGGTTACGGCTATTGTCACACACGACCATGCCTGGATATAGGTTCAGCGGTCTCAGCCAGAGATCTGCCTGCTCTTTCACAGCTGTCCACAACTCACAAGCAGTGTGAGGTTTCTCACCTAAGCTTATGAGTTTCAGCACAGCCTGTTGCTGCTTGGCAGAGGCAGTACTGCAGTGCTTCCAGCTTGTAACTGATGTGGTGATATCTGAGATGGAGGCTGAACATGAGGAGGAGGATGATGCGCAGGAGCTGTACTCTGTGGGGGCAACCCTGACTGACATAGGGCCCGCAATCCTCGGTGTGGGGAGGATGTGCTCCGTCCCAAGGTCCGACTGGGTCCCGGCTTCCACTATGTTTACCCAGTGTGCCGTCAGGGAGATGTACCGTCCCTGGCCACAAGCACTTGTCCACGTGTCCGTTGTCAGGTGGACTCTCCCAGTAATTGCATTGTTGAGGGCACGGCAGATGTTTTGGGACACGTGCTTGTGTAGTGCGGGGATGGCACACCGGGCAAAATAGTGTCAGCTGGGGACTGAGTACCGAGGGACAGCCACCGCCATAAGGTTGCGGAAGGATTCCATCTCCACCAGCTTAAAAGGCATCATTTCCAACGCAAGCAGTCTTGAAATGTGCGAATTTAAGACTGTGGCCTGTGGGGCGTTGGCTGCGAATTTCCACTTTCGTTCAAAGGTCTGGGATATGGACAATTAAATGCTGCGGTGGGACGTGGACGTGGACATTGATGCTGTTTCTTGAGAAACTGCCATAACAAGTGAAGACTGAGAGGAGGGGGCAACATTGCATGCAGTATGGACAGGGGATTGCCTTGCACACACAACAGGGGGTTTTATTGCACGCACAACAGCAGAAGAAGCAGTGGTGACACCCGCTGACACTGGTCGTGGACCCTGGGGTTCACCCCACAAAATCGGGTGCTTTGCTGCCATGTGTCTAATCATGCTGGTGGTGGTCAGGCTGGTAGTTTTGTCACCCCTGCTGATGCTGGCATGGCAGGTGGTACAAATGGCCTTTTTGGGGTTATCAGCAGAGTCTTTAAAAATATTCTAGACTCTGGAAGACCTACAGGTTGTACTGGCAACGTCCCTCATGTTGGTGTTACGGGGAACTGTTGCCTGCCTTTTGTGTGCGGCCACCACACTGCTTCTTCCTGCCTGTTGGGGTACTCTGCCTCCCTTACCCTGTGTGCTGCTGGCCTCGCTCTGCATGTCCTCCTGCCACGCTGGGTCAGTTACTAGATCATCCACCACCTCCTCCTGTTCTACTTGCGCACCACGATCCTCCTCCTCACTTCCCGGCAATTGTGTCTAATCATCGTCCACCTCTTGTGACAAATTGCCAGCGTCGACTTCCTGTGGCCGTGGCTGTTCAAATATTTGGGCATCGCTACATAGGATCTCCTCTTCCACCACTTCAAGCGGAGCAGGCGAGGGGCACAAATCTGGAAATGGACCAGTGAACATCTCTTCAGAGTGTCCAAGTGTGGGATCAGTTGCTGTCTGACGACACTCGGCATGGTGGGAGGAGGGAGCATCAGGGTGAGGAGAAGTATGCGGTCGAGACTCACGGCCACTAAGATTTGACCGTGTGGAAGACAGACCGGAGGTAATAACCTGTTCACACTGATCAGTTGGCAATACTGGTGTTGTTGTATGGTTCCCAAGTAATTTGGTCAAGAAGTGGGAGCGAGAAGATGTGACTGTTGGTTGTGGCACATTTTCACCTTGGCCACGGCCCTGTCCTTTGCACGCACCATCACCAGAACGTCCAGTTCCACGTCCCTTGCCACGCGCCTTGCCCATTGTAAAGGAAGTAAAATAGCTTACACTCGCACTGTCAATTGAAAAAGGGTAATAGAAAGTAGATTAGAACCGTGGAAGAGAAAACCACAGTTCTATTTCTCTGGCCTACACCCGACTCTTTAAAACAATCTGAGCAATCAGGAGACACTATTACTGCTTTTCTTTACGGAAAAAAATACCAAAAGCTGAATAATAGAGATTTTTTACCGTGGAACGGCAAAACCACAGTTATTGTTTACTGGGGTATTCCAGACAATTTTAAATAGATATATTTGCGGCTGAAAAGTGAGCGACATACTCAAACTGTTTTTTTTTAGGTAAAAATGGCCCAAAAGTGGATAATACAGAGGTTTGAACCATGGAACGTCAAAACCACACTTCTATTTCTCGGGCCTACACCAGACTATTTTCAACAGATATATTTGTGTCTGAACAATCAGGAGACACTATTATTTATTTTTTACGGCAAAAAATGCCAAAAGCAGGATAATAGAGATTTTTTACCATGGAACAGCAAAACCACAGTTAAAATTTACTGGTGTATACCAGACTATTTTCAGCAGATATATTTGTGTCTGAACAATCAGGAGACACTATTATTTATTTTTTACGGCAAAAAATGCCAAAAGCAGGATAATATTTTTTACCGTGGAACAGCAAAACCACAGTTATAATTTACTGGTGTATACCAAACTATTTTCAACACATATATTTGTGTCTGAACAATCAGGAGACACTATTATTTATTTTTTATGGCAAAAAGTGCCAAAAGCAGGATAATAGAGATTTTTTACCGTGGAACAGCAAAACCACAGTTATAATTTACTGGTGTATTACAGACTATTTTTAACAGATATATTTGTGTCTGAACAATCAGGAGACACTATTATTTATTTTTTACGGCAAAAAATGCCAAAAGCAGAATAATAGAGATTTTTTTCTCCTCATCTGGCTCCCGCAGGGCCAGCATCATCACCTGGCGCACCCGGGCAAATGCCGGGACCCTGAGCAGGCTGGAGGGGGCCCTCACCGTCGGGCACCCCGTGCGCTATGGGACCCGTGAGCGGAGGAGAGCGGTGTCAGCGCCCTCCCCCTCCTCCCCCCCGCTTGCTCAGGGCCCCGGCAAAATACTTACCCCTCCCCGTACCTCCGCAGCAGCTCCTGCATCTTCCGCAGCTGCTGCACTGTGACGTCTCAGGTCAGAGCGCGCGGTGACGTCTTTACACCGCGCTCTCTCCTGAGCAGTTACAGTGCAGAGCGGGATGAGGCTGGCGATGCTGGAGTCCAGAGCAGCGGCAGCAGGTGAGACGTGAGGTGAGTATTTGATTTTTTTTTATTGTATGGAGGCCTGTGGCAGTATAAGGGAGGGGGGTGAGGTGGGGGTGTGTGAAATCCTGCATGGGGCATTATAAGGGGGGGTGACATTCTGCATGGGGCAAAATAAGGGAGGGGGGTGTGTGACATCCTGTGTGGGGCATTATAAGGAAGGGGAGGTGTGTGTCATCCTGCATGGGGCATTATAAGGGTGGGGTGACATCCTGCATGGGGCATTATAAGGGAGGGGGGGTGACATCCTGCATGGGGCATTATAAGGGGGTTGACATCCTATATGGGGGGGAACAGCCTGCATGGGGCATTATGTGGGGGGAACAGCCTGCGTGGGGCATTATGTGGGGGGAACAGCCTGCGTCGGGCATTATGTGTGGGGAACAGCCTGCTTGGAGCGTTATATGGGGTCCAGTATTCTGTGTGTAGCGTTATATGGGGGCCAGTATCCTGCATGGAGCGTTATATGGGGGCCAGTATCCTGCATGGAGCGTTATATGGGGGCCAGTATTCTGTATGGAGCATTAAATGGGGGGGCCAGTATCCTGTATGGAGCGTTATATGGGGGCCAGTATTCCGTATGGAGCATTATATGGGGGCCAGTATCCTGTATGGAGTGTTATATGGGGGCCAGTATTCCGTATGGAGCGTTATATGGGGGCCAGTATTCTGTATGGAGCATTTTATGGGGGCCAGTATTCTGCATGGAGCATTATATGGGGGCCAGTATCCTGTATGGAGCGTTATATGGGGGCCAGTATTCTGTATGGAGCGTTATATGGGGGCCAGTATTCTTTATCGAGCGTTATATGGGGGCCAGTATTCTGTATGGAGTGTTATATGGAGGCCAGTATTCTGTATGGAGCATTATATGGAAGCCAGTATTCTGTTTCGAGCGTTATATAGGGGCCAGTATCCTGTATGGAGCATTATTTGGGGACCAGTATCCTGTATGGAGCATTTTATGGGGGCCAGTATTCTGTATGGAGCATTTTATGGGGGCCAGTCTCCAGTATGGAGCATTTTATGGGGGCCAGTATACTGTGTGGAGTGATTTGCTGGTTTCTGAGCTATTGTGGAATTTACAATAGATATCACTCATGTAATGTAAGAAGTGAAATCTTTGCATTGTACTATATATACTGTATATATATTTCTCTTCGGTATCTGTGCATCATGAAGCGTGGTATGTGTATGTGTTAAAGGGGCCCACTGAGACTCTTTCGCCCGGGGCCCACAAAAACCTGGAGCCGGCCCTGCGCCCCCGGCCCCATGCTGAGCGCTAAGCGCCGGGACATCTCAGGGCTGCTTTCCTCTGTGTAGCAGTGCAGCGCCTTCATGATTCCCCTGACTTCCGGTCATGTGACGGCGCAGTCACATGGCTGGAAGTCAGGAGAACCTGGTGGCAGCGACGTGGACGAGCGCCAGGATTCTGCAGGGATCGCATGGGGGTAAGTATAACAAGTTTTATTTTTTTTAAATACAATTAATTAACTAGGAGTGGGGGGAATCATAGATGCACGGGAAGATGAGAGATGCACGGGGGGGATGAGATTCATGGGGGGGGCTGAGATGCACGGGGGGCTGAGATGCACGGGGGGGTGAGAGCTGCACATGGGGGGGATGAGAGCAGCACATGGGGGGATGAGAGCTGCACATGGGGGGATGAGAGCTGCACATGGGGGGGATGAGAGCTGCACATGGGGGGGATGAGAGCTGCACATGGGGGGGATGAGAGCTGCACATGGGGGGATGAGAGCTGCACATGGGGGGATGAGAGCTGCACATGGGGGGGATGAGAGCTGCACATGGGGGGGATGAGAGCTGCACATGGGGGGGATGAGAGATACACGGGGGGGTGAGAGCTGCACATGGGGGGGATGAGAGATGCACGGGGGGATGAGAGCAGCATATGGGGGGATGAGAGCTGCACATGGGGGGTGAGAGCTGCACATGGGGGGATGAGAGCTGCACATGGGGGGGATGAGAGATGCACGGGGGGGATGAGATGCACATGGGGGGGATGAGAGATGCACATGGGGGGATGAGAGATGCACATGGGGGGATGAGAGATGCACATGGGGGGTTATGTTTACATAACTTTGTTGCCCTATGAAGGGCAGGGGGGGCAAAAATTTCTTTCACAGGGGCCCACTACAGTCTGTGCCGCCCCTGCCACTGCATCTCCTATACAGCCTGCCTGCCTGCCTGCCTGCCTGATATCTGGGATGCATATTAGTCCTGAGAAGGACTGTTTGTTTGATCTGGCAGCCTTTACAGACCCTACACTAACTATTTCGGAGTATAAATCTCTCCCTAGCTCAGCAGCACTCTCCCTACACCGTCTGATCCGGAGCGACTGTGTCCAAGATGGCGGCGCCCGGTTTTAAATACTCGAAGTGACGCTGTGCGGCCAGCCAATCACTGTAATGCCCACAAACAACATGGCGGCGGCATTACAGTGACAGGCTGGCAATCCCTGCATGTTCATTGGCTCTGTAAAGAGCGCCAAACATGCAGGGCGGAGACCCGAGCTCCCGCCCGAGTAACCCGGAAATGCTCGGTGCTCGCCGAACATCCCGAGTAGTGAAATGCTTAGGTGAGTACCGAGCAGTGTCGAGCATGCTCGCTCAACACTACTCATCACTAGTAATTATACTAACAATATAGGCTGATCTGTTTGATGTATTAATATGCATATCTATGATAGCTATGAGATGTTAAGAAGGTATTAGCTTACCTTTATTGTTATCCAACCACCATTGTATGATTTCATGGTCTATATAAAGGTCTTGTATTGTGTCCCACATTATTTAAAAAATAATCTTAAATGTTATTTTTAAATATTTCTAAACAAAAATGATAATTTATTATAAACTGCGAGTCTCACTCTATATATGTAGCCATTCACATTGGGTTGAGATATTTTGACATATGTATATTTCTTAGGGTGATTTGATGACTTATGGGTTAAATGACTAGTTAGGACCTTTTTTTTATTTAATAATAATGAGAGAAGAGCGCTGACATCAGTAAGGTGACTGGCTATGAACTCCGGTCACCTTACTAACTTCAGTGAATGCTGCGTGAGAACTTTACTGGCGATGTATGTGAGGAGAGATATGTTTCATTGCGGTTCTTAGCTTCAGTAAACTGGACCTAGAAGTTTTCTTCAGCATGTTAGGTGCTGAAGAGGTTAATCAGCTATTTTGGGATGGGTTCTTTGAGTTGGTGTGAGATTAGCAAGACGCCTACTCACCATATCTCCACCTCAAGGGTGTGGCTGGAGTAGTTAAATCTCCAGCATTGAGATTTTATTGCTGTTGTCTGTTGTCTCCTGTGTGGAACTTCAGGGAGAGCTGAAGTTTGTGATAACCTGAGCGGGCGAACCCTGCGTGCATGAGGACTGTGCTATACTTTATCTTTACTTTTACCATTATGCCAGCAAGGTTGTGTTTATGTTGTTGAACCTGCAGTACTTTTTGCCATATTAAATAGTGATAAGCGAGCACTAAAATGCTCGGGTGCTCGTTACTCGGGTGGAGCACATTGGAATACTCGGGTGCTCGACCCGAACAACGAGCCCAATGTAAGTCTATGGGAAACTCCAGCATTTTTCAGGTGGCTCCCCCCGGCGGTCTGCAGAGGGCCTAAAAATTGCCCAAATCGATGGGAACAGTGCTCATATGACATGAAAACAGCATGGGGAAGACCCCTGGAAGCATTTCTGACTCCCAGATCACTGCTGTCAACAACGCTGTCAGAGTATTACGCCACTTTTACGGACTCACAATAAAACATACAAAAACAAAACCAAAATGGATTTTCCTGGGAAATATATTAGGGAACATCCTTTCCAGGGTAATGACTTGTGTATAAGGCAAAATAAATAACCAAAACCAAAAATACTCCTCCACACGTTGGGTTATGTTCACACGTAGCGTTTTTGATGCGTTTTTGCACTTTTGTATTGCTTTCAACCGTGACAAATGCATTCACCAGGAAATGTCATTTTAAAATTTTACATGGCCATGTAGTGTGTGAAACATCATCAGACACATGCATACAGTGCTGAAAAGACATGGGAACAGCATGGGAAAGGCCCCTGGAAGCATCTCTGACACCCAGGTCACTGCCTAAAAGTGTGCCCATTATAAGTGATCCTTGGCGCATGCGAAGATGCCTCCTACCATGCACCTGTCATTGCAGACTTTCAACAATCACCATCCACGTCCTTGCCCCAGTGCAGCATTCAGTTGTCCCTACCCCATTCCTTGGAAGGCAGGCGCAAGTATGCAGCCAGCCACCTACCCAACCACAGGCTGCAATACTATACTGCAAAATTTTTGACAGCTGCTTGCACTTGAAATGTGGCCTTTTAGTCTCGTGGAGGCAGAAGCTTTTCATAACCTCATGCCGGCGGTGGCTGGGTGTCCATACTTGGTCCCCAGCCTCCACTATTTCTCCCGGTATCGTCTCTGCCTTCCATAAGCACGGGTCCCACAACATTACCTGTGACCTCCCCAGTGCACTTACTGGGAAGGACCGCCTAACCACAAACACGTGGACAGGTGAATATGGCCAGGGACGGTACGGAGCCAGTCCACAGCTTTTTTTGCTGAGAGTTGGATTTAGCTCGGTGAAAGGACTGGCATAGAGGGAAACCGTATCTACACTGTGTGTCATTTCTCCCAGGAAGTCCTCTAATGCAGCTTGTTGCAGAAGCAATGGCAGCCCGTCCAACATCAACTCGCACTTGTCGGTGGTGCTTTGACACACAAACATCTTTCTTTGTGCATTTAATTTCATGACTACAGAGTTGGGTAATTGGCCTGATCTGTAATGCGTTTTGAGAAATAACATGCATAAGCATGGCTGATCCACATTAAAAAAGCAGCCATAGAGTGTCCGGGAACCTTCCCCCACACTTTTCTTAGCCAGGACTGCTTCTCGGCAGGGTTGGATGGCCGACCAGCGAACCGGAGACTAGTGTTGAGCATTCCGATTCTGAAATATCGGGTATCGGCCGATATTCGCGGTATCGGAATTCTGATACTTAATTCCGATACTTTTAGAATATCGTATACCGGAATCGGAAGTTCCCATAATGCAATGAGCCAGTTTCATTTTATTCAGCCAATGAGGATCCTAAGTAGTGTGGGCACATCCTGTTAGGCATGTTAACTAATGGCATGGCTGTGATTGGCTGCTGAAATGATGTCATGATGCACTATAAAAGCCGCCGCCGCCATTTTGAGCTCACTCTGCTGTGAATTCAGTTAGGGATAGGACGCTGTTGTTCTGAGGGACAGTTTTAGCTACCTATTTGGTCTATTCTGCTTTACCCAAGCTACTTTATAAATCGCTGTGCCTTGCAGTGTTAGTGCACAGTTCTCTGTGCTGTTCACCGCTGTCTGCAAGGTCTGGTGTGTGAGTGCAGCTCACCCTGTAGTGTGTGCTTCAGCCACGTCTGGTTGTAGTGCGCTCAGCGTGCGTCACTGCCTCATACATTGTCCTTTTTTGCTAATTGATCATTTTTCCTGATTTCTCCTATTAGTGTGGTGGTTCCATCCGTATTCAGCTAAATTGGTTCCAAACACACTATATAGGAGTAGATAGAGAAATTTTTTTGGTCTTGCAGTGCTAGTGCACAGTGCTCTGCATCTGTACTGTTCACCGCTGTCTGCAAGGTCTGGTGTGTGAGTGCAGCTCACCCTGTAGTGTGTGCTTCAACCACGTCTGGTTGTAGTGCACTCAGTGTGTGTCACTGCCTCATACATTGTCCTTTTTGCCAATTCATAATTTTTCCTGATTTCTCCTATTAGTGTGGTGGTTCCATCCGTATTCAGCTAAATTGGTTCCAAACACACTATATAGGAGTAGTTAGAGGAGCCTTTCTGCAGCATTGTGCCCTGCAGCCCCAGCCAGATTAGTATTAGCCTATTTTTTGTAGCCTCATCTATTGCATTGTAGGTTACCTTCCTGCATTGTAATAGCTACAAAAAGTTTGTGATACTATCGGTATTACATCTTTGGGCACATCCAGTGTCTTTTTGTGACAAAAAACCCTAAATAAAGTTCACCAAACACTCCACTTTACAGTTGTGTAGGCCACATTAGCTCATATTAAAGTCTAGTCCACACTTTATAAAATTTGTGTTTCTTATACCTGTTAGCAGCTGTTCAGGAATAAGCACACTAAGCCCTTAGTACTTTTCTGCCTATCTTTATCAGTCTACCAAGATAAAGAAGGCAGGGAGTAAGGCATGTGGTTGTGGTCGTGGGCGTGGGCGTTCAGTTTCTGCAGGGAGAGGACGTGAGGATTCTGTGCCTGCAGGGAGAGGACGTGGGGATTCTGTGCCTGCTGCGGGCACCAGTGACTCAGCATCCCCCAGTTTTACCAGGGAACAGTCCTTTATGCGCAGCTTTGTAGGAGCTAGCCGTACCCCACTGCTGCGGGAGGACCAAATTGAAGCCGTTGTCGGATGGATGGCAGCTAACGCATCGACTTCAATTAGTTCCAGATCCTCTCAGGTCCTGAGCACTGAAGAGCACCCATCTGTCTCTTCACCACCTGCCAAATTGCCCAGGCAGTCAGAGAGCCCTGGGCAGGAGCCATCTCTACTTCTGTTCTCTGAATTTCTTGACTTGGAAAGAGGGGACCAGCCAAGCAGAATTCGAGAATTTGAAGAAGTAGTATGCAGTGATGCGCTACCGTTTTGTCTCTCTGAATCTGAAGAGGCAGGTGGGCCAGTGCCTATGGTCAGCAGCACACCTCAGTACGCATCTGATGATGAGACTCAGGTGCCACTTTCTGGAGTGTACTGTGCTGTCGAGACTACCCAGGAGAAGCAGTTGTTTGAAGAGGGTGTTGTAGATGATGAGGTACTTGACCCATTATGGCATGAGGGACAGGAAGGTGGTGGGAGCAGCTCTGAGGAAGAGATTCCCCGAACAGCCCAAAAAGGAGGGAGAGGGAGGGGGCAGACTTGATTGCCTGTAGCCTTCACTTTGGCACCCATTAGGAGCATGGCTCTTCCAAAATCCAAAGCTGGTGCTCCCAAGACTTGCAGTGCCTGGTCCTTTTTTGACACAGTTGCAGATGACATTTGCTTTGTCAAATGCAAGCTGTGTAATCAAAAGGTGAAAAGAGGGAAAAGTGTCAGCAACCTCAATACCACAAATATGTGGAAACATGTGTGGACTAGAGATGAGCGGTGTTCGACTAGAACTGTTCGCCAATCTCAAATTCGAGCTGTTTTGGGCGGTGTTCGAGTTGTTCGACGAACCCGAACGATTTGGAAAAAATTCGGCTGTTCGAGGTTATGTTCGATAACTGTTCGTGCACCAAAAGCGTGTCCTGCATGTCTGGCGCTATTTAGAGCACCAATCATGTAGGGATTGTCTGCCACTCACTGTAATGCCACAGCCATGGTGGTTGTGGCATTACAGTGATTGCCCAAATCGATGGGAACAGTGCTCACAGTGAAACATGAAAAGCCGGCAATTCATCAGCGGCATACACCGGTACCAGACAATTTAGAACCGAAAGAATAGAGCATCACACATAGATTAGATAGATAGAAACATGTCAGTCACATATATAAGAAGTACAGTGACAGTGTTGATTACTGTACTTGTCATTTAGTGTAAAGGATTTATTGAAAAAAATATTAGTGTTTTCGTGCACCGTCTCTTTAAAAAAGCCGGCTGGCAATTCAGCATCTGTACCCGACAATTTAGAATAGAAGGAATAGAGAATCACACATAGATTAGATAGATAGAAACATGTCAGTCACATATATAAGAAGTACAGTGATAGTGTTGATTACTGTACTTGTCATTTAGTGTTAAAATAAAGGATTTATTTAAAAAAAAATTGGCGTGGGGTTCCCCATAATTTTAGTCTCTAGCGGAGGTTAAGCTTTCTGATGTTGCTTTATTATTTTTCTTTTATTGCAGGAGATCGTTGGCTTCAGCTGGAATGGGCGTGATGGTAAGTATGGTTTAATTTAGAACAATAAAGAATTGTGTCTTTATTTCAATTAAAGGACTTTTTTCTGGGTGTTGTGTTTTTTTTAAATACTTTACTAGAAATTCATGGCGTCATGTCTAATATTGGCGTGACTCCATGAATTTCGGGCTTAGGGCCAGCTGATAATACCAAGCTGGCCCTAACCCCTTTATTACCCAGTGAGCCACAGCACCAGGGCCCTGGATGAGTCGGGTACTGCGCCAGAAGATGGCGCTTCTATGAACGCACCATTTTCCGGGGTTGCTGCGGACTGCAATTTGCAGCGTGGGGGGGGGGGGGGGGCAGAAAGCTTGGGCCTCCCTGAGCTGCAGATTACAGCCCCCAGCTGCCTGCTGTACCTGGCTGGACACATAAACAGGGCGAAGCCCCACGTCAATTTTCTTTAAATTATTTCATGAAATAATTAAGGAAAAAAGGGCTTCCCTATATTGTTGTGTTCGGCCAGGTACAAATAGGCAGCTGGTGGTTGGGCGCAGCCCGTTCCTGCCTGCTGTACCTGGCTGGACACAAATATAGTGCGAAGCCCCACGTCAATTTTTTTTAAATTATGTCAGGAAATTCATGAATTTTCTGAAATAATTTAAAAAAATTTAAGTGGGGCTTCGCACTATATTTGTGTCCAGCCAGGTACAGCAGGCAGGAACGGGCTGCGCCCAACCACCAGCTGCCTATTTGTACCTGGCCGGACACAACAATATAGGGAAGCCCTTTTTTTCTTAATTATTTCATGAATTTCATGAAATAATTAAAAAAAAAATATGTGGGGCTTCGCCCTATTTTTGTGTCCAGCCAGGTACAACTAGGCAGCTGGGGGCTGTAATCCGCAGCTCAGGGAGGCCCAAGCTTTCTGGGCCCCCCCCCCCGCTGCAAATATTATTCTCTTAAAAAGCTTGGGGTAGGGGTCTAGGGGACCCTTTTATAGCCGAAATCACGGCCCTGTATCGCAATACGTCACCTAGGCTGAAGATAAATGGAACTGTAGCACCCCGATGGCTGGGTTGCTACAGAGGTATTGCACCTCACCCAGAGGTGTGATATCTCACTCTCAGGTTAGGATGGAGTGTGGATCAGGACCCCGACACCTGCATGCATTACACCACATTGCCATGGGGCAGGGTGACCAATATGCCCCTGAGATGGGCACGACAGTCACTGTCCCTGGCTGGAGTGGGGGGAGGGAACACCGAGGAAGGGGAACCCTATAGTGCAGGAGCAGGGAGGAAGCAGTTCCTGGGTGCATTGAGAAGGGAGTATAAAAGGTGGGCACCATCTTAGTTCAGTGCAGAGAAGTCTGAGCAGAAGTGACAGGGATCAGGGGCCCAGGCCTGGAAGAGGGAGAAGGAAGGAAGAGGAGTAGAGAAGGCTCCAGGAACGAGGAACGAAGGGATCCCAGGGGTGCGGACGGGAGAGTCGCCACCGCACGCCCGAATCCACCTGCGTGGAGGGGTCAGGCCAAAGGGGGAGACCGGTCCCCGAAACTAGTGGAGGCGGGAAACGACCCTCAGCTAGAAACCGGAGGCTGTGACATTTTATGTGGCGCAGCTTCTCGCTACACCCGCTAGGAAGGCACCACATAGGGTCAGGGAAACTGGCGCCAAGTTTACCAAGAGGAGGCCCGAGGCAGCCGGACAGAAGCGTTGGTAAGAAAGGCCAGACAAAGGACTAGTGTTGAGCCACCCCCGTAGTGTTCGAGTTCGGTTCGGTTCGTCGAACACCCATGTGTTCGCCGAACTGTTCGTCGAACTGTTCGTCGAACACCTTCGAACACCGTTAAAACCAATGGCAGGCAAACAAAAACACATAGAAACACATAGAAAACACCTTCAAAGGTGTCCAAAAGCTGACAAACTGCTCAGAACACACAACTAACACATGGAAAAGTGACAAGTACATATAGTCATGCGAAAAGAAAAGAGGTGGAGGAGTAAAAGGAGGGGGAGACACAGATATAGGCATGTCATGCCCTTCTAAAATCCAAAAAGTGAGAAGCCGAGACGGCCAGTCCGCTCCTGCCCGTGCCACCTCCGTGTCGCCGGGTTTGTGCCAGAGCCGCAGTGAACCCTGACGGCCAGCCCCCCTCTCCCAATACTGGTGCCTGTCCGCTGGTGGGTCGAGAGAGCCCCCCTGTGGTGGAGGCAGCTCTAAGCTTTTTAATTTAAATTGTCCCTCTAATTTAAATGAATACACTTTAAATCCATTTACAAGGATCTATTGGAGGGCAAGTCTCATGCCAGCAGCCGCGTAATTCCAGCTCCAGTAGCGTCCACTAAAGCTGCTGCAGTTAAAAAGCTTTTATAAGGATCGAGCTCGGCTGTCCACCGCAAGGCATCCTAGTGCCAGTCCCAGCCCCTATGCCTTGGGGTGCCTCCTGATGCTCTTCACTAAGTATCCCGTGGTCCCGAAGCATTTCCTTTGAAAAAATTAAGTGTCCAAACTACAGGTGGTGTAGCTTGCTTAACAGCCGGGATAATCCGCTGACTAGCAGACACTGCTACTAGGCACAAAGCATTTCCTGGGCTAGATGCAGTTAAAAATTTGTAAGTAGATACTCTCGTTGGATGCTGAGAAAGCATTCCATAGAGTCTCCTGGCACGCCATATATGATTCTCTTAAAAAGCTTGGGGTAGGGGTCTAGGGGACCCTTTTATAGCCAAAATCACGGCCCTGTATCACAATATGTCACCTAGGCTGAAGATAAATGGAACTGTAGCACCGAGGGCTCGGTTGCTACAGACGTATTGCACCTCACCCAGAGGTGTGATATCTCACTCTCAGATAAGGATGGAGTGTGGATCAGGACCCGACACCTGCATGCATTACACCACATTGCCGTGGGGCAGGGCGACCAATATGCCCCTGAGATGGGCACGACAGTCCCTGTCCCTGGCTGGAGTGGGGAGAGGGAACACTGAGGAAGGGGAACCCTGCAGTGCAGGAGCAGGGAGGAAGCAGTTCCTGGGTGCATTGAGAAGGGAGTATAAAAGGTGGGCACCATCTTAGTTCAGTGCAGAGAAGTCTGAGCAGAAGTGGCAGGGAGCAGGGGCTCTGCATGAGCTCTGCTCCGGAGGCGGGCCTAGTAACAGAGGCCCAGGCCTGCAAGAGGGAGAAGGAAGGAAGAGGAGCGGAGAAGGCTCCAGGAACGAGGAATGAAGGGATCCCAGGGGTGCGGACGGGCGAGTCGCCACCGCACGCCCGAATCCACCTGTGTGGAGGGGTCAGGCCAAAGGGGGAGACCGGTCCCCGAACTAGTGGAGGCAGGAAACGACCCTCAGCTAGAAACCGGAGGCTCTGACATTTTATGTGGCGCAGCCCCTTGCTCCACCCGCTAGGAATGCACCACATAGGGTCAGGGAAACTGGCGCCAAGTTTACCAAGAGGAGGCCCGAGGCAGCCGGACAGAAGTGTTGGTAAGAAAGGCCAGACAAAGGACACACAAAGGGGGTCCTGTGAAGCGCTCCAAAGTTATCTGGGAGTTGTCTGAGCCCCTCACCTGGTGAGCACAGTACGACGTGGGCAGCCGTTACCTGCAGACGTGGTCTGGATAATAAGAACTGTGAGTAAAGGCCCTGAACTGCATCACTGACTCCGTGTCGTTACTGCTGCTGCCCTGCACCATCACCCCCATCCTCCGCATACACTGCCCTGAGGCTATACTCCTCCCGTGGGGAGTTATGCTACGCTCTGCTGCACCCACAACACCAGCCTTAGCGGTCTGCCCTGTAGCGGCGGTTCACTCTGACCGCAATCCACGGGTGGCGTAGTCGGACATTTAAACATCAAAACCACATAAATAGTTCCGCCACTGGTTTGACCGCCCTGAGCCACGGAACCGGATCGCCGCCATGAAGACTACAACCACCAGCATCCACCAAAAAGGGTCCGGCTCCGGGTGTCCCAAGGCCCAGGGGGTGCGTCAGAACATTTTCATCACCTTTCACAATCACCAATGGGACAAGGCAGGGATGTCCTCTGTCCCCTCTCTTATACATCCTAGTGACGGAGCACCTGTGTAACATACCTGGCGGCGTCCTTGCATGGTGGTCCATCTCCCACTGTGCAAGAGAGCGCACTTGATCTCCTGTCCAGCATGTCTCTCTGGCTTCCCTCCATGCTGTCTGTTTGTGTCTGTCTCTGCTGCTTAAGGGCGGCGCCCGATCACTTCCTGCTTTTTGTACCTGCTGTGGGTCACACCCCTTGTGCGTCCTCAGCCTATCGCTGTCTGTCTCTTGGTATATAGCTCAGCAGCTCCCTTCTATCCCTGCCTGAGCATATGTGTTTCTTTCAGTGTGTGCTTGCACTCTGAAGTTGCCAGGTCCCGTTCCTGTTTTCCCTGTCTGCCCTTCCTGGAGGCTGTATTTCCAGGCCTGTCTGAACTAAGTCCTGTATGTCTCCTGCCTTGCGGTGTCAGCTCCCGTGTCTGAACTGTGTCCTGTATGTCTCCTGCTTTACGGTATTAGTTCCCGTGTCTGAACTAAGTCCTGTATTTCTCCTGCCTTGCGGTGTCAGCTCCCGTGTCTGAACTGTGTCCTGTATGTCTCCTGCTTTACGGTATTAGTTCCCGTTTCTGAACTAAGTCCTGTTTGTCTCCTGCTTTACGGTATTAGTTCCCGTGTCTGAACTAAGTCCTGTATTTCTCCTGCCTTGCGGTGTCAGCTCCCGTGTCTGAACTGTGTCCTGTATCTTGTCTGTCCTGTCTGAACACGCTCCTTGCCTGTTCGTCCCGCCTCTCTGGGGGCAGTATTCCCAGACCCGCTCCTGTATCCCGCTGCAGTGTCGGTCTCCTCCGTACACTCAGTTCCAGTCTGAACTCTCTCCTATCCTTTACCTGTTTTGTCTATGTCCATTCCCTTCCTTTACCTGCAGAGTCTGTACTCGTACCTATCTCCTGCCTGTTGTCTCTGTACTCCCGTTTGTGAGTTTGTGGTCCACTCGCTACTTCACTGCAAGTACCCTGTGGGTGTCTGGCTCTGCCTTTCCCTTCCTGTCTGTTCAGTGTGAACAGAGCCCTGTCCTCCCTGCTCAGTCTTCTGCACTCTAGTTGTGCTTGCCTGTACCCCTCTGCCTGTATTGTTCCTGAATCCCGGTGTGTACTGGGTCCTATCCCGCCTGTGTTCCTACTTGCTAGTGCCTCCCCGTCTGCACTCTATCTGTGCTTACCTTTACCCCCCGGCCTGCATACCCGCCTGCCTGCATACCCGCCTGCCTGCATACCCGCCTGCCTGCATACCAGTCTGTTCCTGTATTTCCCTGTGTGGGTCAACAGCCGTGTCCGGGGTCTGTCCTGGAGTAGCACCTGGTCCCTCTGCCCGGTTCCTCCTCGGTGCTCTGGCGTCGTATGCCGTCGTGCCACCTTGGTCGGATCGGGTAGATACTTAGTTACGCCCCTCCAGGCATTCACTCTCCGGCACGGTCCAGTGGAATCACTACCAATCACATGCACACGCCGCTCTAGCCCGGGCGTGTGCATAACAGCATGCTCAGGCCATGGTTCCCGTTGAGCCCCACGGCCTTCGCTCTCTGAGAAGTTTCCAGCGAAGACTTGCATTAAAATAAATAAATAAATTTTTTTTCCCTTAGCTGAGTTCCAGGCGAATTACGCACCGTCCAGATGGATCTATCAGCTCTCGTTCCTGCGGATCCGCCACGTTACTATGGGGATCCAAGACAGTGTCGTGCATTTGTGGAGCAATGCATGCTACACTTTAAGGCCTACCCTCTTTATTTTCCTTCCGATTGGGCTAAAGTGGCCTTTATTATGTCTTACCTGGCGGGGGATGCCTTGGAATGGATCAACCCCCTATATGAGACACAGGATCCGATCCTCCGGGACCTAATGGCCTTCCTGGTGGCCTTTCTAATGGTCTTCGATGATCCTAACCCGGAGGCTCCTGCTGAAGCTTCACTTCCCAATATCCCGGAGCAGCCCCAATGGGTAATGTGTGTGGGTAGCGTAATAGTTCTCCAGCCCAATGAGACTACTGCCCACCCAGAATCCTCACAGGGTGACTACGCTTTCCGGAATACTTCTTCCAACCTCAAGAGGCAGTCCAGACGTGCTAGACTTAGAGGCAAGCAGTCACGCCTGGGTCTGTCCTCCCTGAGACCTCCTGAACCCTTCGGGGTGCTACCTGGTAACGAAAGGACAGAGACTCTCCTATACTCTGTACCTGATACCTCGCTCGCTTCGTCCAGTGAGTCCAACCTGGTGTACTCCGAAGCAGAGATTACCCTAAAGTCTCTGTTCCCCTCCAACCCAGTGAACGACTGGTCCTCGAATTCCCTGCGGAAGATTCTGGCAGGCCTGAAGAAGAGGGGGCGTAAGGGGGGAGGTACTGTAACATACCTGGCGGCGTCCTTGCATGGTGGTCCATCTCCCACTGTGCAAGAGAGCGCACTTGATCTCCTGTCCAGCATGTCTCTCTGGCTTCCCTCCATGCTGTCTGTTTGTGTCTGTCTCTGCTGCTTAAGGGCGGCGCCCGATCACTTCCTGCTTTTTGTACCTGCTGTGGGTCACACCCCTTGTGCGTCCTCAGCCTATCGCTGTCTGTCTCTTGGTATATAGCTCAGCAGCTCCCTTCTATCCCTGCCTGAGCATATGTGTTTCTTTCAGTGTGTGCTTGCACTCTGAAGTTGCCAGGTCCCGTTCCTGTTTTCCCTGTCTGCCCTTCCTGGAGGCTGTATTTCCAGGCCTGTCTGAACTAAGTCCTGTATGTCTCCTGCCTTGCGGTGTCAGCTCCCGTGTCTGAACTGTGTCCTGTATGTCTCCTGCTTTACGGTATTAGTTCCCGTGTCTGAACTAAGTCCTGTATTTCTCCTGCCTTGCGGTGTCAGCTCCCGTGTCTGAACTGTGTCCTGTATGTCTCCTGCTTTACGGTATTAGTTCCCGTTTCTGAACTAAGTCCTGTTTGTCTCCTGCTTTACGGTATTAGTTCCCGTGTCTGAACTAAGTCCTGTATTTCTCCTGCCTTGCGGTGTCAGCTCCCGTGTCTGAACTGTGTCCTGTATCTTGTCTGTCCTGTCTGAACACGCTCCTTGCCTGTTCGTCCCGCCTCTCTGGGGGCAGTATTCCCAGACCCGCTCCTGTATCCCGCTGCAGTGTCGGTCTCCTCCGTACACTCAGTTCCAGTCTGAACTCTCTCCTATCCTTTACCTGTTTTGTCTATGTCCATTCCCTTCCTTTACCTGCAGAGTCTGTACTCGTACCTATCTCCTGCCTGTTGTCCCTGTACTCCCGTTTGTGAGTTTGTGGTCCACTCGCTACTTCACTGCAAGTACCCTGTGGGTGTCTGGCTCTGCCTTTCCCTTCCTGTCTGTTCAGTGTGAACAGAGCCCTGTCCTCCCTGCTCAGTCTTCTGCACTCTAGTTGTGCTTGCCTGTACCCCTCTGCCTGTATTGTTCCTGAATCCCGGTGTGTACTGGGTCCTATCCCGCCTGTGTTCCTACTTGCTAGTGCCTCCCCGTCTGCACTCTATCTGTGCTTACCTTTACCCCCCGGCCTGCATACCCGCCTGCCTGCATACCCGCCTGCCTGCATACCCGCCTGCCTGCATACCAGTCTGTTCCTGTATTTCCCTGTGTGGGTCAACAGCCGTGTCCGGGGTCTGTCCTGGAGTAGCACCTGGTCCCTCTGCCCGGTTCCTCCTCGGTGCTCTGGCGTCGTATGCCGTCGTGCCACCTTGGTCGGATCGGGTAGATACTTAGTTACGCCCCTCCAGGCATTCACTCTCCGGCACGGTCCAGTGGAATCACTACCAATCACATGCACACGCCGCTCTAGCCCGGGCGTGTGCATAACAACCTGCTCTCATCAATTCGCCATAACCCCAATATTAGGTGGATTGAGGTGGGAGGCACCGAGTACAAGTGCTCTCTATTTGCTGATGATGTCCTAGTATATATCACTCAATCACATATATCCATCCCTGCTGTTATGGCTGAAATAGATCACTTTGTTACATGGTCAAATTTTAAAATCAATGCAGCGAAGTCTGAGGCCCTCGATGTCTCCCTCCCTAAATCCATATAGGATTCCATCCAGTCCAACTTTCCCTTTGCCTGGCCCTCACAGGGTATCAAATACTTAGGAATTCCTATTCATAGAGACCTCTCCCATCTATGTTATCTTAATTTTGGGCCCTTTATTGAACAATTCCATACAGACCACGGTTGGCAAGTTAGAACTGTAAGATTCACTACGTGAACCACTGGTGTTTTGTGGAAAAGCACATGTACACCGCGTTCCAAATTATTATGCAAAAAGTGTTTAGGAGTGATAACGGAAGAATTTGTTTGTTTGTCAGTTAAACTCATTGATGGTGATGTGTGTCAGGGCTCTTTATATCACTGTAAGCAATTGCAGACACCTGTGCTAATTAGTTTGGCAGGTGTGTCCAATGAAAGGCAAGACTACTTAAGAAGGCTCTCTCACATTATTAAGCAGCCTACATTTTCTGCCAAAATGGGTAAGAAAAAGGATGTGTCGGCTGCTGAGAAGCAACAAATTGTGGAGTGTTTAGGTCAAGGCATGACTACAATCAACATTGTGCGATGATCAGGATGAAGTGTCTTGGCAATCAAGAAGTATGTAGCTGATTCACAGTACACACGTGTGCGTGCTGATAAGGGCAAATTGAGGACTCTTTCCTACAGGCAATTACGTCAGGTTGAAACAGCAGCGGCAAAAAAGCCTTGTCATAGCAGCAGACAAGTTTTTGAAGCTGCTTGTGCCTCCAACGTCCCCCGAACAACAAGATGCAGGGTCCTTCAGAGGTTTGCAGCTGTGCATATGCCATCCTGTCGACCTCCTCTATCCACTTCACACAAGCAGAAACGGCTCCAGTGGGCCAAACATTACATGAAGACTGATTTCAAAACTGTTTTGTTCATGGATGAGTGCCGTGCAGCGCTCGATGGTCCAGATGAATGGAGTGGAGGATGGCTGGTTGATGGACACCCCACGCAAACACGGCTACAGCGCCAACAAGGAGGAGGTGGAGTAATGTTTTGGGCTGGAATCATGGGGAGAGAGATTGTCGGCCCCTTTAGGATCCCTGAAGGCGCTAAAGATGAACTCCATAATGTATGTGGATTTTCTCAAACAGCACTTCCTGCCATGGTTCAAGAAGAAGAACCGTGTATTTCACAGCAAGATCATTTTTCTGCATGATAATGCACCATCTCATGCTGCACATAAAACATCTGCATCTCTGGCTGATATGGGCATAAAAGGGGACAAACTTATGGTGTGACCCCCATGCTCCCCTGACCTCTACCCATTCAGAACCTTTGGAGCATCATAAAAAGGAGTGTCTATGATGGCGGGAGGCAGTTCACATCTAAGCAACAGCTCTGGGAGGGTATTCTGTCCTCATGCAAAACAATTGAAGCAGAAACCATCCAAAACCTGACAAATTCAATGGACGAGAGAGTTCAGAAGCTCCTTTCGAACAAGGGGTCCTATGTGAAAATGTAACATCACCTAGAATAAAGTTTTGAGTTGAAAACTGTTTGATTTCAGTTTCTAACAACCTGCTAATGCTTATAATTTCAAAAATGACCATTTTTTTGGTCTTTATTAAAATGAAAAGGTTGATCGAAAAGTTTGGGGGATCTAAGAGTGTGGCAACCCAGTAGTCATGATTACTTCGAATTCTGACAATATGAGGGTCATGCTGCAGGTAGTGCAGCAAGAAGGCACTTATGTGTCTTGCGCATCTCGGAGCCCCAAAATTATTTTCCGGGCTAGATGCAGCTAAAAATTATTTTTAATTTTAAATCTGGTGAAGCTTATTATAGATGGCCTAATAGGATCAGTGCTGCACACTGCTACAAAGCCCAAATTATTTTCCAGTCAAGATACAGATAAACATGATTAGTAATTTGAAAGCTTAAAACGGTTGGTAGGGTGATTTTAACCAATCATCAAGCTTTTACTCTCCCCCGGATGACACAGGGGTAGAAAAGTCGTTTCGGATCCATGATTTGTTCATCTTTATGAACGTGAGTCTGTCTACATTATCAGTGGAGAGCCGCGTGCGCTTATCTGTCAGCACACCACCAGCAGCGCTGAACACACGTTCAGACAGAACGCTGGCTGCGGGGCATGACAAGATCTCCAAGGCGTAAGTGGCTAGCTCCGGCCATTTATCCAGATTGGAAGCCCAAAAAGAGCAAGGGTCCAGTGACACAGTCGTGGCTTCAATGTTTACTTGGAGATACTCCTGTACCATCGTCTCTAGGCGTTGACTATGTGTCAGACTTCTTGTCTCCTGTGGCCTTGCAAAGGATGGGCTAAAAAAGTGGTGAAATGATTCCGCAAAATTGATGTTACCAGCAGATACTGTGGTTCTGTTACGGTTTGAGTGCTGAACACTTGACGGTCCCACGGTTGGCAAGTTGGAACTGTGAGATTCACTACGTGCACCACTGGTATTTTGTGGAAAAGCACATGTAAGATTCTGCAACAGTCTCTGCTGATACTCCTGCATGCGTGCATCCCTTTCTATGGCAGGAATAATTTCTGCAAATTTACTTTTGTACCGGGGATCTAACAGTGTGGCAACCCAGTAGTCAGGATTATTTCTAATTCTCACAATTCGAGGGTCATGTTGCAGGTAGTGCAGCAAGAAGGCACTCATGTGTGTTGCGCATCCAGGAGCACCAAGTCCCTGTTGTGTTGGTGGCGAGGTAGCAATCATGCTTCCTTCCTCTGTCCTCTCCCCCCAACCTCGCACAACAGAAATGTGATCAAGGTCTCCCTCATCTGATGAGTCTTCCATCAGTTCGTCCTCCACTTCTTCCTGGGCTCCTGCACCTTCCTCACTAGTTTGGCTGCTACCATGCGCCCTGGTAAAATCATCTCCCCCACCCTCACATGCCTGCCGCCTTGGTGCTGCCGACCGTCTGGACCTTGCAGATGTTAGCCCTTCCGCATACAACTCCTCCTCCTCTACTTCCTCCACCTCCTCTTGTGCCACCACCTGACTCCGAATTCTGTTTAACATGTGCTCCAGCATATAAATCACCGGAATAGTCATGCTGATAATGGCATCGTCAGCACTAAACATCTTCGTCGCCATTTCAAAACTGTGCAGAAGGGTGCATAGGTCCCTGATCTGAGACCACTCCTCCAGCGTGATTTGCCCCACCTCTGAATCTCGTTGGCCCAGGCTATACGTCAGAACGTATTGCACCAGGGCTTGTCGGTGCTGCCACAGTCGCTGCAACATGTGCAGAGTTGAATTCCACCGGGTAGGCACATCGCATTTTAGCCGGTGAAGTGGCAGGCCCAACGACTTCTGTAGAGATGTAAGTCGCTGAGCTGCGGGATGCGAACGGCGGAAGTGAGCACACAGCGACCGTGCCCTCTGCAGAAGGCCATCTAGTCTGGGATAGTGGGCTAAAAATTGCTGGACAACCAGGTTCAACACGTGAGCCATACAAGGCACGTGTGTGACATTGCCCCGGCGAAGGGCCGCACCCAGGTTTGCAGCATTGTCGCACACGGCCTTCCCTGGTTTCAGGTCCAGTGGAGACAACCATTCATGAAATTGGTTCTCCAGAGCTGACCACAACTCCTCAGCTGTGTGACTCACATTTCCCAGACATTTCAATGTAAAAACCGCCTGATGACGTTGAGCCCTACTGCCAGCATAGTAAGGAGGTGTGCAGGATCCCTTCTGCGCAGTTAGAAAGCTTGTGGCATGACCAGACAGGCTTTGGGTGCAGGTGGAAGACCGAGAGGAAGTTGAGGAGGCAGAAGCAGTGGAGGAAAAATGACATAAAGAGGATTGACGCACAACTCGTGGGGACGGCAAGACTTGGACAGCAGCCCCTTGTCCTGCTGTCACCATAGTTACCCAGTGCCCAGTCAGCGACATGTAACGCCCCTGTCCATGCCTACTCGTCCAAGTGTCTGTGGTGAAATGCACCCTGTCACACACAGAGTTTCTCAAAGAAGCGGTGATGTTGTGTGCGACATGCTCGTGGAGCGCAGGCACACCTTTCTCTAAGAAGTAGTGCCGACTGGGCATCTGGTACTGGGGCACTGCGACGGACATAAGGTCTCGAAAATCCTCTGTGTCCACCAGGCGGAAAGGCAGCATTTCTGTAGCCAAGAGCTTGCAGATGGTGAAATTCAACCTCTTAGCTTTCTCATGGCTAGGAGGAAATGGTCTTTTACTTGTCCACATCTGAGGGACCGAGGGCTGGCTATTGTGCTTAGACGGGGTTGATAAGGGTGTCCCCGGCAAACTGCCGGTCTGTGAGGAAGATGCAGGCGGACATGTTAGGTTGCCTTGATCCAAAGGTGGTGCTATCGATGTCGGACAGCGCTCAAGACCAGCTGGTGTTACCACCTCCAAAGAAAATGATGACCTGCCAATCACGCTGGCTGTTGCGGGTAAAGAGGTGGCAGGTCTGCGCCCCAAAACAGGTGTGACTGCTGTCCCCCCAGTCACAGAGGATGAAGAGGCCGCGGATGCACAAGATATGGCAGACGGTGGTTGGCCCGGCCGGCTAGACCGCATTGTAGCACACTGAGCTTCCCACTGCAACTTATGCTTCATGTCCATGTGCCGGTTCATGCATGAAGTACTCAAACTATGTATTTTTTGGCCTCTACTTAGCTTTTGCTGACAAATGTTACAGATAACACGAGTTGGGTCATCTTTATCGATCTGAAAAAATGCCCAGGCTATGCAAGGCTTAGCACCCATGCGACCTGAAGAGCCACCACGACTTGTGGTGAGAGGCAGAGTTGTGTTTGAGGATGCAGTTGTTGACGTGCTTCCAGTACTACGTCTCTGTCCAGGAAGGCGCAACCTGACCTCGTCGTCACTAGCATCTTCCTCCACCTCCTCTGCTGACCTCATCTCTTGGCTGACTGTGGGTTGACAGTAAGTGGGATCTCCGACCTCATCATCATCACCCTGTGCGTTATCACACCCGTCGTCCTCAGAGCCAACCTGTTCCTGCCCTGACAAAAAACTAAAGTTGTCGCTCCAATCAGGTATTTGAGTCTTATCATCGTCTTCCTCATTGTCTCCACCAACAGGAGTTACAGTTTGGGAATGAGGGTCTACATTATGGTCAGAACCTTCTGCGTCTGGTCCTGGATCCGACTCATAAAGATTCTGGGCATCAGTGCAGATCATTTCCTCGTCTGGATTCACAGAAGCGCTGGAGTCGACCTCTGATTCCCAGGCTATAGTATGAGTAAACAGCTCTGCAGACTCAACCATCTGTTCTACCTCATACTCAGACGGGCAGCTGGAGATTTGGGAGCTGTGAGGAAGCAAGTGCGATTTGGGTGACACCTTTGAGGACTGGAGTATTTGTGATGTTGAAGTTGATGTGGAGGAGAGCCCACTTAAAGGAGCACTTGATATCCATTGAAGCACCTGCTGTTTTTGTGCCTCATCTGGAATTTGTAGCGATTGGCGTGGCCGTAAGAAAGGGATCTTATCACATTGTCCGCTAAAAGAAGTAGACATTTTAGTTTGGCTGGAAGATGGTCTTTCTTCTGCACCTACCCCACGGACACAACAACCTTTTTTCCCCTTCCCAACACGCCTATTCCCCTTTCCACCAGCAGCAGGCCTTTTTCCACTCATTTTGGTGGTTAACTAATTCACAACTCTGGAGTTGTTTGCACAAAAAAACAATGGATGGTAACCGAGCAGAGCTGAGTGGCCAAACTGTGGTATTAGGCCAAAACTATTGGCTGGGTTAGATGCAGAAAAAAATTATTTTTAATTTGCAACCTGATGGAGGTCAGTATAGATGGACTAATAGACCAAGTCCCACACACCGCTAGAAGCCCAAATATTTTTTCAGAGCTAGATGCAGAAATTTTTTTTATTCAATTTGCAACCTGATGGAGGTCAGTATAGATGGACTAATAGACCAAGTCCCACACACTGCTAGAAGCCCAAATATTTTTTCAGAGCTAGATGCAGAAAAAAATTATTTTTAATTTGCAACCTGATGGAGGTCAGTATAGATGGACTAATAGAACAAGTCCCACACGCTGCTAGAAGCCCAAATATTTTTTCAGAGCTAGATGCAGAAAAAAATTATTTTTAATTTGCAACCTGATGGAGGTCAGTATAGATGGACTAATAGACCAAGTCCCACACACCGCTAGAAGCCCAAATATTTTTTCAGAGCTAGATGCAGAAAAAAATTATATTCAATTTGCAACCTGCTGGAGGTCAGTATAGAAGGACTAATAGAACAAGTCCCACACACTGCTAGAAGCCCAAATATTTTTTCAGAGCTAAATGAAGAAAAAAATTCTTTTTAATTTGCAACCTGATGGAGGTCAGTATAGATGGACTAATAGACCAAGTCCCACACACTGCTAGAAGCCCAAATATTTTTTCAGAGCTAGATGCAGAAAAAAATTATATTCAGTTTGCAACCTGATGGAGGTCAGTATAGATGGACTAATAGAATGATGCTATGCCCAAAAGATTTTACTTCACTAGGTGCAGTAAAAAAATTGGTATTCTATACACAGGTGGTATATCTTGCAACACAGATAGGCTACTCCACTGACTAACACACTCTGCAATAGGCCAAAAAGGATTAGCTTTGCTAGATTCAGCCAAATGCTGTGAAAAAAACTTGCACAGCACTGGCACAGACCTGCCTGGCAAAAACTGATAGGAACTGATGTAACCTAGTCCTGAAAAGGACTCCAATTACAATTAGTCTTTACTCCCACAATCTATCTATTTAAGAGCACAGACCTGCCTGATAAAAGTCGTAGGAAATGCTGTAACCTAGTCCTTAAAAGGACAGCAATCACAACTATTCCCTACTCCCAAGCTATCTGTAGATTTGTGCGAAAATTGGCTTGAAATTAACAAGGTATAGCGCACACAGCAACAGCGGTGCCGTCTAACACGCAGCTGCAGCAGTGAGAAAATGGTGGCGACGGGGAAAATGGCTTGGTCTTATAGGGCAAGGACATGTGACATACACTGCCAATCACACATGCCCTTGCTTGTGTGAAAAAAAGCACTTCGCTCCGTGTGTGCGCTGCTGATAGGCTGACAGATTGCACCTCCCCACTGCAAATGCGGGAAAGAGAAAAAAAAATGGAGATCTTCATTGTTCCTGCAGAGATCCATCCCCTGCCCCTCCCCCCGCCCCGCTGTACACTCAAACTGCGTATTAACATTAATTTTCATCATTACTGAGAAAAAATCCAGTTATGATTTTGGTGCACGAACAGTTATCGAACATAACCTCGAACAGCCGAATTTTTCTCAAATTGTTCGTGTTCGCCGATCGGCTCGAACACCGCCCAAAACAGCTCGAATTTGAGATTGGCGAACAGTTCGAGTAGAACAACGCTCATCTCTACAAAGGACACACAAAGGGGGTCCTGTGAAGCGCTCCAAAGTTATCTGGGAGTTGTCTGAGCCCCTCACCTGGTGAGCACAGTACGACGTGGGCAGCCGTTACCTGCAGACGTGGTCTGGATAATAAGAACTGTGAGTAAAGGCCCTGGACTGCATCACTGACTCCGTGTCGTTACTGCTGCTGCCCTGGACCATCACCCCCATCCTCCGCATACACTGCTCTGAGGCTATACTCCTCCCGTGGGGAGTTATACTATGCTCTGCTGCACCCACAACACCAGCCTCAGTGGTCTGCCCTGCAGCGGCGGTTCACTCTGACCGCAATCCACGGGTGGTGTAGTCGGACATTTAAACATCAAAACCACATAAATAGTTCCGCCACTGGTTTGACCGCCCTGAGCCACGAAACCGGGTCGCCACCACGGAGACTACAACCCCCAGCATCCACCAAAAAGGGTCTGGCTGCGGGTGTCCCCAGGCTCAGGGGGTGCGTCAGAACATTTTCATCACCTTTCATAATCACCAATGGGACAAGGCATGGATGTCCTCTGTCCCCTCTCTTATACATCCTAGTGACAGAGCACCTGCTCTCATCAATTCGCCATAACCCCAATATTAGGTGGATTGAGATGGGAGGCACCGAGTACAAGTGCTCTGCATTTGTTGATGATGTCCTAGTATATATCACTCAATCACATATATCCATCCCTGCTGTTATGGCTGAAATAGATCACTTTGTTACATGGTCAAATTTTAAAATCAATGCAGCGAAGTCTGAGGCCCTCGATGTCTCCCTCCCCAAATCCATACAGGATTCCATCCAGTCCAACTTTCCCTTTGCCTGGCCCTCACAGGGTATCAAATACTTAGGAATTCCTATTCATAGAGACCTCTGCCGTCTATGTTATCTTAATTTTGGGCCCTTTATTGAACAACTCCATACAGACCACGGTTGGCAAGTTAGAACTGTAAGATTCACTACGTGAACCACTGGTGTTTTGTGGAAAAGCACATGTACACTGTGTTCCAAATTATTCTGCAAAGAGTGTTTAGGAGTGATAAGGGAAGAATTTGTTTGTTTGTCAGTTAAACTCATTGATGGTGATGTGTGTCAGGGCTCTCTATATCACTGTAAGCAATTGCAGACACCTGTGCTAATTAGTTTGGCAGGTGTGTCCAATGAAAGGCAAGACTACTTAAGAAGGCTGTCCCACATTATTAAGCAGCCTACATTTTCTGCCAAAATGGGAAAGAAAAAGGATGTGTCGGCTGCTGAGAAGCAACAAATTGTGGAGTGTTTAGGTCAAGGCATGACTACAATCAACATTGTGCGATGATCAGGATGAAGTGTCTTGGCAATCAAGAAGTATGTAGCTGATTCACAGTACACACGTGTGCGTGCTGATAAGGGCAAATTGAGGACTCTTTCCTACAGGCAATTACGTCAGGTTAAAAGAGCAGCGGAAAAAAAGCCTTGTCATAGCAGCAGACAAGTTTTTGAAGCTGCTGGTGCCTCCAACGTTCCCCGAACAACAAGATGCATGTAACATACCTGGCGGCGTCCTTGCATAGTGGTCCATCTCCCACTGTGCAAGAGCGCGCACTTGATCTCCAATCCAGACTATCACTCTGGCTTCCCTCCATGCTGTCTGTTTGCCTCTGTTTCTGCTGCTTAAGGGCGGCGCCCGATCTCTTCCTGTTTCTTGTACCTGCTGTGGGCACACCCCTTGTGCATCCTCAGCCTATTGCTGTCTGTCACCTGGTATTTAAACCAGCTGCTCTAATTAACCCATGCCTGAGCATTGTGTTCTGTCAGTTGGCGTTTAGTCACTGATGTGCCAGGTCCTGTCTATGTTTCCTGCCTTGCGGTATCAGTTCCCGTGTCTGAACTGTGTCCTGTCTGAACTATCTTCTAGCATGTTGTCTTCTGCCTATCCTGGAGGCTGTATTTCCAGGCCAGTGTGAACACGCTCATAGCCTGTTCTTTCCGCCTTCTAGGGGCCGCATACCTAGACCCGTTCCTGTATCTTGCCTGTTCCTGTCTGAACAAGCTCCTAGCCTGTTCATTCCGCCTTCTAGGGGCCGCATACCTAGACCCACTCCTGTATCTTGCTGCTGTGTCTGTTCTTGTCTGTATACTCTTCTAGCCTGTTTCCTGTTTTTCTCTATGTCCGTAACTTCCCTTTTTCTGCAGAGTCTGAACTCGTACCTAACTCCTGCTCGTTGTCACTGTACTTCCGTTTGTGAGTTTGTGGTCCACTCGCTACTTCACTGCAAGTACCCTGTGGGTATCTGGTTCTGCCTTTCCCTTCCTGTCTGTTCCGTGTGAACAGAGCCCTGTCCCTCCTGCTCTGCCTTGCTCACCGCTCCGGCGGTTCTTGCCTGCTCTGCCTTACTCACCGCTCTGGCGGTTCTATCCTACTCTGCCTTGCTCATCGCTCCGGCGGTTCTAGCCTGCTCTGCCTTGCTCACCGCTCCGGCGGTTCTAGCCTGCTCTGCCTTGCTCACTGCTCCGGCGGTTCTGGCCTGCTCTGACCCTTTGCTCACTGCTCCGGCAGTCTTGCTCCGCTCTGACCCTTTGCTCGCTTGTCCGGCAGTTTCGCTCTGCTCTGACCCATTGCTCGCTGCTCCGGCAGTCTCGCTCTGCTCTGACCCTTTGCTCGCTGCTCCGGCAGTCTCGCTCTGCTCTGACCCTTTGCTTGCTGCTCCGGCAGTCTCGCTCTGCTCGGACCCTTTGCTCGCTGCTCCGGCAGTCTCGCTCTGCTCTGACCCTTTGCTCGCTACTCCGGCAGTCTCGCTCTGTTCTGACCCTTTGCTCGCTGCTCTGGCAGTCTCGCTCTGCCCTGACCCTTTGCTTGCTGCTCCAGCAGTCTCGCTCTGCTCTGACCCTTTGCTCGCTGCTCCGGAAATCTCGCTCTGCTCTGACCCTTTGCTCGCTGCTCCGGCAGTCTCGTCCTGCTCCTATCTCGCTCACCGCTCCAGACGGCCTTGTCCTGCTCTTCTCTCGCTCACCGCTCCACGCGGTCTCATCTTGTTCTGCTCTTGGTCGCCTCTCTGGGCGGTCTCACTCTGCTGTGTTTGTCCACCGCATCTGCGGTTCTGTTACTGAGTCCCAGTCTGTACTGGGTCCTATCCACTCGGTGCTCCAACCTGTCGTACCTGCCAGGACCTCCCTGCCTGCATACCAGTCGTGCTTACCAGCATCCGCCAGTCTGCATACCAGCCGTGTCTGCCTATACCCAGCAGTCTGTGTGCCAGCCTAACCTGCCTGTTCCTACATTCCCCTGTGTGGGTCAACAGCCGTGTCCGGGGTCTGTCCTGGAGTACCACCTGGTCACTCTGCTCGGTTCCTCCTTGGTGCACTGGCGTCGTATGCCGTCGTGCGACCCTGGTCGGATCGGGTGGATACTTAGTTACGCCCCTTCAGGCATTCACTCTCTGGCACGGTCCAGTGGAATCACTACATATACACGCACACGCCACTCAGCTCGGGCGTGTGCATTACAATGCCGAGTCCTTAAGAGGTTTGCAGCTGTGCGTAAGCCATCCTGTCGACCTCCTCTATCCACTGCACACAAGCAGAAATGGCTCCAGTGGGCCAAGCAATACATGAAGACTGACTTCAAAATTGTTTTATTCACTGATGAGTGCCGTGAAATGCTCGATGGTGCAGATGGATGGAGTGGAGGATGGCTGATTGATGGACACCCCATGCAAACATGGCTACAGCGCCAACAAGGAGGAGGTGGAGTAATGTTTTGGGCTGGAATCATGGGGAGAGAGATTGTCGGCCCCTTTAGGATCCCTGAAGGGGTAAAGATGAACTCAATAATGTATGTGGAGTTTCTCAAACAGCACTTCCTGCCATGGTTCAAGAAGAAGAACCGTGTATTCCGCAGCAAGATCATTTTCATGCGTGATAATGCACCGTCTCATGCTGCACATAACACATCTGCATCTCTGGCTGATATGGGCATAAAAGGGGACAAACTTATGGTGTGAACCCCATGCTCCCCTGACCTCAACCACATTCAGAACCTCTGAAGCATCATCAAAAGGAGTGTCTATGATGGCGGGAGGCAGTAACATCTAACAACAGCTCTGGGAGGGTATTCTGTCCTCATGCAAAACAATTGAAGCAGAAACCATCCAAAACCTGACAAATTCAATGGACGAGAGAGTTCAGAAGCTCCTTTCAAACAAGGGGTCCTATGTGCAAATGTAACATCACCTAGAATAAAGTTTTGAGTTGAAAACTGTTTGATTTCAGTTTCTAATAACCTGCTAATGCTTATAATTTCAAAAATGACCATTTTTTTGTTCTTTATTAAAATGAAAAGGTTGATTGAAGAGTGTGGGGGTTCTAAGAGTGTGGCAACCCAGTAGTCAGGATTACTTCGAATTCTGACAACCTGAGGGTCATGTTGCAGGTAGTGCAGCAAGAAGGCACTCATGTGTCTTGCACATCTAGGAGCCCCAAAATTATTTTCCGGGCTTGATGCAGCTAAAAATTATTATTAATTTGAAAGCTGGTGGAGCTTAGTATAGATGGCCTAATAGAATCAGTACTGCACACTGCTACAAGGCCCAAATTATTTTCCAGCCAAGATACAGATAAACATGATTAGTAATTTTAAATCTTGTGGAGTTTAGTATAGAGGGCCTAATAGAATCAGCATTGCACACTGCTACAAGGCCCAAATTATTTTCCTGCCAAGATACAGATAAACATGATTAGTAATTTTAAAGCTTAAAACGGTTGGTGAGGTGATTTTAACAAATCATCAAGCTTTTACTCTCCCCAGGATGACACAGGGGTAGAAAAGTCATTTCAGATCCATGATTTGTTCATCTTTATGAACGTGAGTCTGTCTACATTATCAGTGGAGAGCTGCGTGCGCTTATCTGTCAGCACACCAGCAGCAGCGCTGAACACACGTTCAGACAGAATGCTGGCTGCGGGCATGACAAGATCTCCAAGGCGTAAGTGGCGAGCTCCGGCCATTTATACAGATTGGAAGCCCAAAAAGAGCAAGGGTCCAGTGACACAGTCATGGCTTCAATATTTACTTGGAGATACTCCTGTACCATCATCTCTAGGCGTTGACTATGTGTCAGACTTCTTGTCTCCTGTGGCCTTGCAAAGGATGGGCTAAAAAAGCTGTGAAATGATTCCGCAAAATTGATGTTACCAGCAGATACTGTGTTTCTGTTACGTTTTGAGAGCTGAACACTCGACGGTCCCACAGTTGGCAAGTTGGAACTGTGAGATTCACTACGTGCACCACTAGTGTTTTGGGGGAAAAGCACATGTAAGATTCTGCAACAGTCTCTGCTGATACTCCTGCATGCATGTGTAGCACCCTGAGGATTCGGCTGCTACAGGGGTATTGCACCTCAACCCAGAGGTGTGATATTCCACTCCCGGGTAAGGAAGGAGTGTGAAACTGAGCTCGGTAGGCTGCATGCACTACACACATCCCATTTCCGAGGAGCAGACCGACGGTACTCCCACTTAGAAATGTGCAGGTACGACCGAGTCTGTTCCTGGCTGGAGTGGGAGGGGGGTGGTACATCCCAAGTAGTGTAGGGGCAGATAGGGGGAGCAGCCTGGGTAAAGATAGGAGCTCATTGGGTGCTGGTCACCTGAGCTCACACATAGAGGGTGTATATAAGGTGGGCACCAACTAAGAACAGGGTCAGTTGCAGAGAGAAAGTCAGCGAGCAGAGGAGAAGAGAGACCCAGAGTGAGAGAGGAGAAGAGAGAGAGACCAAGAGGGGGAAACAGAAGAAAGGACTCTAAGACCCCAAATTAAATCCCCGGGTGAAGAGTCGGCATCAGGGTACCGGAACCCAAGCTGGTGGGGGCAAAAACACACCCCAGCCAGAGACCGGAGACCGTGGGCAGCGTTTGCCACGGTCACCCACCACATCCACCACGAAGGCATACCACGTGGAGGGTCAGGGAACCCGAGGCCAAGGGTCTCCCAACAGAAGGCCCGAGGGAGCTGGACCTGGGTGGATCAATAGTGGGGACGGCCAGAGAAAGGACAGAAGGAGAGCTCAGGGTCACGCTCCGGACTTATTTGGGGGTTGGCTGGATCCAGAACCTGGTGGACGCAGCACGGCTCGGGAGGTCACTCGAAGCTGGAGTGACCAGAACATCAGCAGTGAGTAAACATCCTAAACTGCATAACCCGACTCTGTCTCTGATTGCCGTCTACACTGCATCACCACAACTCCCATCCTCTGCACCTGATCCCCCTGAGGCTATACCCCACCCGTTGGGGGTTATACCATCAATAGCTGCACCTACACCATCAGCCTCAGCGGACCCTGCTGCAGCGGCGGCCATAGTGACCGCAATACAACGGGTGGCGTAGTCGACATTAAGAACTTAGTAACATCTGTAGGACTGCCACATACAACTCAGTTTGACACCCTGGGCACGGACCGGGTCACAGCCACTCGGAAGACTACAACTCCCATCTGATCCGGCTCCGGATATTCCCCCTAAAGAATATGGCCCAGGGGGCGCGTCAACTTTGGCGTAGTCGGCAGGATTACGTGCCCGCAACACCCGGGTACTGCGTGCCTGAAGAAAAGTGCAAGTTTACCTCAGAACGAAGTCTCCTGCCGGTTCCGGAGGGTCCCCGCCATCGGACCCCATCACCAGTCAATTCCCGCCGGTTGTCCGCCATTAACAGCTTTTTCCCGCCATCTGCAGAGTTTCCCGCCACTGGGAAGCGATTCCCGCCATTTCCAAAGGTTTCCCGCCTTGCCAGAGCGGACGCCATTATGGGCGTGCCAGAGGGTGGCGAGAGGCCACCTCCCATCGTGGGCCAGGACCGAAAATGGCGCCAAAAGTGGAAACCGCCCCCACCAACAGAGACTGTGATGCTAGAGGTGTCTGTCAGCGTGAAAGAACCGCCCCTGGAGCTGACAGTCACCCAGTGGCCCCGGGACCGCCCTCGAAGTGGGAGGAGACGAAAGGAGAGAGCAAAGATGGGTGTCGCTTGGAGCAGTCTGGAGCGAGCGCACCCGGAGGCAGGAAGCCTGGAGAAGAGTAGCAGAGAAGCTCACCCGGAGATGGCGAGAGAGCAGAGCAGCACCGGCCCGCTGGCCAGGAGCCTGCTGGAAGAAGAGCAGAGCAGCACCGACCCGTTGGTCAGGAGCCTGCTGGAAACCACGACCCCACTAGGCCTAGTGGAGGTCCTCGCACAGCTCCCCCGAGACCGGGAGTGTGCACAGACCGCTCTGGAGGGCCTCGCACGGAGGATGGCCCGGGTACAGCGAGAGACATTGGCGGAGTGGAGCCGAGAGATGGCCCAGCAAACCAAGACCCGGAGCACGCCAGCCAAGATGAGGAGACAGACCGCCTCTGAGGATGGCGCGGGAGGACCCAAGGCCAGAGACGGCGCCGAGAAGGGAGCCGAACGCATGGAGGCAGGTAAAGGGGACGTCTATACCCCAAACCGGGACACCGCTTACCTGCCCCAGCTCCCCGTCGCAGAGCCCGAAAGTCCCCCTGCTGTGCCCGAAAACGCCATGTCACCGACGCAGACTAGGCCCCAACCGGAAGCCGCCGCCGCGACCCCTGTGACGCCATGCGCACCGACCCCGAGCGTGGCAAAACAGGAAGTAACACCAGCCTGGTCGCAGGGCCTAGAATTTCCGGGCGTCGCATCACCAACAGCGCCCCCTACCTCCGCGGAGCCTCCGGCCTGGCCGCAAGGCCAGGTAGCCCAGGGCGCCGCCGTCCTAACGGTGCCCTTCACCTTCCAGGTGCCCCAGGCCTGGCCGCAAGGCCTGGGCAACCCGGGCGCCACCACCACCGCGCCCGCACCCGTAAAACCAAGGGTGCCGCGTCTGGGAGAGGACTTGTTTGCCCAGCACACGTGGCCGGACGGGCAGCCTTTCATCTGGCCCCAGGAATATTATGGACTGGAGCACCAGAGGAGAGTTGGGGCCATGTGTGCACCCCTGATTCCGGCTCCGAAGCCCGTGATAAGGATCTCGCCCCCGCTTGAAGAGACCCAATTTGAGTGGGACCCCACCGGAGAAGACCTAATGGGGTTCACTCAGGAAACCAGGGCAGCTGCAGCGGAGCGTGCTGAGTGCTGCCGACAGCAGCTCGAGGAGTTTGCGAGGGAGCGGAGAGAGAGGCGGGTCCGGGAACAACAGGCCCAAATAAGGAGCGCCGAGCAGAAGAGCCGAACCAGGAGGGACCCCCGTGCAGCGCACAGTCCCCGCACCACCGGGACTGTAATTAAGTTCAACATGCAGCATGGGTGGGGCTTCATCAGAGACCACAACACCCCCGGCGACGTCTTTGTCACACGCAGAGATGTGGAGTCCCATCTGCCGGAGGGGCACAGAGGTCGTGACCTTTATATCGGGGACGAGGTCACCTTTACCCGGCACAAGTGTGCCAAAGGACCTTACGCCCTCCATGTGCATCGCCTGACAGAGGAGGAGCTGCGATGTGAGGAGGAAGAGCAAGAGGATCCGGACGGGTCTGAAGCTGAGATCCCCAAAGAAGGAGCAGGAGGAAGACGTTGTTGAGTACAGCGGAGTAGGTGCTGTAAATAGTTACCCGATCGGGGTATAAAGAAACTGTTATTGCTAATATAGTCCCCGTTGGGACCAGCTGAGTGAACTGTTTACCCGTTTACCCTTAATCCCACAGGCTGAGGACTGTGAGCAGCCATTCCCTTTCCCTCCTTAACTGGCCGAGGACTGAGAGCGGCCATATCCTTGTATATAGTTGCGCGTCCTAAAGCGCCCCCTACTGGTTTTACTGTTAAATCATCTTAAAGAAAGGAACTGTCGCACTTTGCCCGGTCAACAGTTGCCCAGTGACCGAAGGAGGAACAAGAGACGACGAGAATGTTAATTATAAAAAGTTTTATTGATGTTGCTAATTTATATGATGTTTTATATGTTTTATATGTTTATGAAAAAAAAAAATTGTATGTTTTTGGTGTTTATGTCTTACAGCCCGAGGACGTGCTGTGATTTACCAGGGGGGAATGTAGCACCCTGAGGATTCGGCTGCTACAGGGGTATTGCACCTCAACCCAGAGGTGTGATATTCCACTCCCGGGTAAGGAAGGAGTGTGAAACTGAGCTCGGTAGGCTGCATGCACTACACACATCCCATTTCCGAGGAGCAGACCGACGGTACTCCCACTTAGAAATGTGCAGGTACGACCGAGTCTGTTCCTGGCTGGAGTGGGAGGGGGGTGGTACATCCCAAGTAGTGTAGGGGCAGATAGGGGGAGCAGCCTGGGTAAAGATAGGAGCTCATTGGGTGCTGGTCACCTGAGCTCACACATAGAGGGTGTATATAAGGTGGGCACCAACTAAGAACAGGGTCAGTTGCAGAGAGAAAGTCAGCGAGCAGAGGAGAAGAGAGACCCAGAGTGAGAGAGGAGAAGAGAGAGAGACCCAGAGGGGGAAACAGAAGAAAGGACTCTAAGACCCCAAATTAAATCCCCGGGTGAAGAGTCGGCATCAGGGTACCGGAACCCAAGCTGGTGGGGGCAAAAACACACCCCAGCCAGAGACCGGAGACCGTGGGCAGCGTTTGCCACGGTCACCCACCACATCCACCACGAAGGCATACCACGTGGAGGGTCAGGGAACCCGAGGCCAAGGGTCTCCCAACAGAAGGCCCGAGGGAGCTGGACCTGGGTGGATCAATAGTGGGGACGGCCAGAGAAAGGACAGAAGGAGAGCTCAGGGTCACGCTCCGGACTTATTTGGGGGTTGGCTGGATCCAGAACCTGGTGGACGCAGCACGGCTCGGGAGGTCACTCGAAGCTGGAGTGACCAGAACATCAGCAGTGAGTAAACATCCTAAACTGCATAACCCGACTCTGTCTCTGATTGCCGTCTACACTGCATCACCACAACTCCCATCCTCTGCACCTGATCCCCCTGAGGCTATACCCCACCCGTTGGGGGTTATACCATCAATAGCTGCACCTACACCATCAGCCTCAGCGGACCCTGCTGCAGCGGCGGCCATAGTGACCGCAATACAACGGGTGGCGTAGTCGACATTAAGAACTTAGTAACATCTGTAGGACTGCCACATACAACTCAGTTTGACACCCTGGGCACGGACCGGGTCACAGCCACTCGGAAGACTACAACTCCCATCTGATCCGGCTCCGGATATTCCCCCTAAAGAATATGGCCCAGGGGGCACGTCACGTGCATCTCTTTCTATGGTAGGAATAATTTCTGCAAAATTACTTTTGTACCGGGGATCTAACAGTGTGGCAACCCAGTAGTCAGGATTATTTCTAATTCTCACAATTCGAGGGTCATGTTGCAGGTAGTGCAGGAAGAAGGCACTCATGTGTCTTGCGCATCCAGGAGCACCAAGTCCCTGTTGTGTTGGTGGCGAGGTAACAATCATGCTTCCTTCCTCTGTCCTCTCCCCCCAACCTCGCACAACAGAAATGTGATCAAGGTCTCCCTCATCTGATGAGTCTTCCATCAGTTCGTCCTCCACTTCTTCCTGGGCTCCTGCACCTTCCTCACTAGTTTGGCTGCTACCATGCACCCTGGTAAAACCATCTCCCCCACCCACACATGCCTGCCGCCTTGGTGCTGCCGACCGTCTGGACCTTGCAGATGTTAGCCCTTCCGCATACAACTCCTCCTCCTCTACTTCCTCCACCTCCTCTTGTGCCACCACCTGACTCCAAATTCTGTTTAACATGTGCTCCAGCATGTAAATCACTGGAATAGTCATGCTGATAATGGCATCGTCAGCACTAAACATCTTCGTCGCCATTTCAAAACTGTGCAGAAGGGTGCATAGGTCCCTGATCTGAGACCACTCCTCCAGCGTGATTTGCCCCACCTCTGGATCTCGTTGGCCCAGGTTATATGTCACAGCGTATTGCACCAGGGCTTGTTGGTGCTGCCACAGTCGCTGCAACATGTGCAGAGTTGAATTCCACCGGGTAGGCACATCGCATTTTAGCCGGTGAATTGGCAGGTCCAACGACTTCTGTAGAGATGTAAGTCGCTGAGCTGCGGGATGCGAACGGCGGAAGTGAGCACACAGCGACCGTGCCCTCTGCAGAAGGCCATCTAGTCCAGGATAGTGGGCTAAAAATTGCAGGACAACCAGGTTCAACACGTGAGCCATACAAGGCACGTGTGTGACATTGCCCCGGCGAAGGGCCGCACCCAGGTTTGCAGCATTGTCGCACACGGCCTTCCCTGGTTTCAGGTCCAGTGGAGACAACCATTCATGAAATTGGTTCTCCAGAGCTGACCACAACTCCTCAACTGTGTGACTCACATTTCCCAGACATTTCAAAGTAAAAACCGCCTGATGACATTGAGCCCTACTGCCAGCATAGTAAGGAGGTGTGCAGGATCCCTTCTGCGCAGTTAGAAAGCTTGTGGCATGACCAGACAGGCTTTGGGTGCAGGTGGAGGACCGAGAGGAGTTTGAGGAGGCAGAAGCAGTGGAGAAACTTTGAGATATAGAGGATTGACGCACAACTTGTGGGGACGGCAAGACTTGGACAGCAGCCCCTTGTCCTGCTGTCACCATAGTTACCCAGTGCCCAGTCAGCGACATGTAATGCCCCTGTCCATGCCTACTCGTCCAAGTGTCTGTGGTGAAATGCACCCTGTCACACACAGAGTTTCTCAAAGAAGCGGTGATGTTGTGTGCGACATGCTGGTGGAGTGCAGGCACACCTTTCTTTGAGAAGTAGTGCCAACTGGGCATCTGGTACTGGGGCACTGCGACGGACATAAGGTCTTGAAAATCCTCTGTGTCCACCAGGTGGAAAGGAAGCATTTCTGTAGCCAAGAGCTTGCAGATGGTGAAATTCAACCTCTTAGCTTTCTCATGGCTAGGAGGAAATGGTCTTTTACTTGTCCACATCTGAGGGACCGAGGGCTGGCTGTTGTGCTTAGACGGGGTTGAGAAGGGTGTCCCCGGCAAACTGCCGGTCTGTGAGGAAGATGCAGGCGGACATGTTAGGTTGCCTTGATCCAAAGATGGTGCTATCGATGTCGGACAGCGCTGAACAGCAGCTGGTGTTTCCACCTCCAAAGAAAATGATGACCTGCCAATCACGCTGGCTGTTGCGGGTAAAGAGGTGGCAGGTCTGCATCCCAAAACAGGTGTGACTGCTGTCCCCCCAGTCACAGAGGATGAAGAGGCCGCGGATGCACAAGATTTGGCAGACGGTGGTTGGCCCGGCCGGCTAGGCCGCATTGTAGCACAGTGAGCTTCCCACTGCAACTTATGCTTCATGTCCATGTGCCGGTTCATGCATGAAGTACTCAAACTATGTATTTTTTGGCCTCTACTTAGCTTTTGCTGACAAATGTTACAGATAACACGAGTTGGGTCATCCTTATCCATCTGAAAAAATGCCCAGGCTATGCAAGACTTAGCACCCATGCGACCTGAAGAGCCACCACGACTTGTGGTCAGAGGCAGAGTTGTGTTTGAGGATGCAGTTGTTGACGTACTTCCAATACTACATCTCTGTCCAGGAAGGCGCAGCCTGACCTCGTCCTCACTAGCATCCTCCTCCACCTCCTCTGCTGATCACATCTCTTGGCTTTCTGTGGGTTGACAGCAAGTGGGATCTCCAACCTCATCATCATCACCCTGTGCGTTATCACACCCGTCGTCCTCAGAGTCAACCTGTTCCTGCCCTGACAAAAAACTAAAGTTGTCGCTCCAATCAGGTATTTGAGTCTTATCATCGTCTTCCTCATTGTCTCCACCAACAGGAGTTACAGTTTGGGAACGAGGGTCTACATTATGGTCAGAACCTTCTGCGTCTGGTCCTGGATCCGACTCATAAAGAATCTGGGCATCAGTGCAGATTATTTCCTCGTCTGGATTCACAGAAGCTCTGGAGCCGACCTCTGATTCCCAGGCTATATTATGGGGAAACAGCTCTGCAGACTCAACCATCTGTTCTACCTCATACTCAGACGGGCAGCTGGAGACTTGGGAGCTGAGAGGAAGCAAGTGCAATTGGGGTGACACCTCTGAGGACTGGAGTATTTGTGATGTTGAAGTTGATGTGGAGGAGAGCCCACTTAAAGGAGCACTTGATATCCGTTGAAGCACCTGCTGTTTTTGTGCCTCATCTGGAATTTGTAGCGATTGGCGTGGCCGTAAGAAAGGGATCTTATCACATTGTCCGCTAAAAGAAGTAGACATTTTAGTTTGGCTGGAAGATGGTCTTTCTTCTGCATATGTTACTGTTGCTTTAACACCTACCCCACGGACACAACCTTTTTTTTCCCTTCCCAACACGCCTATTCCCCTTTCCACCAGCAGAAGGCCTTTTTCCACTTATTTTGGTGGTTAACTAATTCACAACTCTGGAGTTGTTTGCACAAAAAACAATGGATGGGAACCGAGCAGAGCTGAGTGGCCAAACTGTGATATTAGGCCAAAAGTATTGGCTGGGTTAGATGCAGATAACAATTATATTGAATTTGCAACCTGATGGAGGTCAGTATAGATGGACTAATAGAACAAGTCCCACACACAGCTAGAAGCCCAAATATTTTTTCAGAGCTAGATGCAGAAAAAAATTATATTGAATTTGCAACCTGATGGAGGTCAGTATAGATGGACTAATAGAACAAGTCCCACACACTGCTAGAAGCCTAAATATTTTTTCAGAGCTAGATGCAGAAAAAAATTATATTGAATTTGCAACCTGATGGAGGTCAGTATAGATGGACTAATAGAACAAGTCCCACACACTGCTAGAAGCCTAAATATTTTTTCAGAGCTCGATGCAGAAAAAAATTATATTAAATTTGCAACCTGATGGAGGTCAGTATAGATGGACTAATAGAATGATGCTATGCCCAAAAGGTTTTACTTCACTAGGTGCAGTAAAGAAATTTGCATTCTATACACAGGTGGTGTAGCTTGCAACACAGATAGGCTTCTCCACTGACTAACATACACTGCAAGAGGACAAAAAGGATTTGCTTTGCTAGATTTAGCCAAATGCTGTGAAAAAAACTTGCACAGCACTGGCACAGACCTGCCTGGCAAAAAGTGATAGGAACTGATGTAACCTAGCCCTGAAAAGGACTGCAATTACAATTACTCTTTACTCCCACAATCTATCTATTTAAGAGCACAGACCTGCCTGATAAAAGTCATAGGAAATGCTGTAACCTAGTCCTTAAAAGGACTGCAATCACAACTATTCCCTACTCCCAAGCTATCTGTAGATTTGTGCGAAAATTGGCGTGAAATTAACAAAGTATAGCGCACACAGCAACAGCGGTGCCGTCTAACACGCAGCTGCAGCAGTGAAAAAATGGTGGCGACGGGGAAAATGGCTGGGTCTTATAGGGCAAGGACATGTGACATACACTGCCAATGACACATGCCCTTGCTTGAGTGAAAAAAAGCACTTCGTTCCGTGTGTGCGCTGCTGATAGGCTGACAGATTGCACCTCCCCACTGTAAATGCGGGAAAGAGAAAAAAAATTGGAGATCTTCATTATTCCTGCAGAGATCCATCCCATGCCCCTCCCCCGCCCCGCTGTACATTCAAACTGCGTATTAACATTAATTTTCAGCATTACTAAGAAAAAATCCAGTTATGATTTTGGTGCACGAACAGTTATCGAACATAACCTCGAACAGTCAAATTTTTTTCAAATCGTTCCTGTTCGCCGAACGGCTCGAACACTGCCCAAAACAGCTCGACTTTGAGATTGGCGAACAGTTCGAGTCGACCACCGCTCATCTCTAGTTCTGAGCTTCTGAGCATCATAGAGATTTCATATTTGATATCCATCTTCATGAATAGTGGTGACGGCAAACATGATGCCTCCATCTTGGATGTGGGACCCCCCCCACACCAAGATATGAAATCTGAAGGATTTTTAGGTCTTCTGCAGCTGGGTGGGTTTACAAAGCCGCGCCCCCGTGTGAGGTAAACACCATGGGTGTCTCCTAAGGTTTTGGTCCCTTTACTAAAAACCAGAGCGGCCATTTTAAGTCATTCTTGCCAAGGACGTCAGACGCATGCACACCTCACTGCGTGGAAGAATCACGTCTAATTTCCGGGGAGCCGTCCCCCCCACAGAATCTGAGACCATCACCTCGTGGCGCAAGTTTTGCTATCACTTATCCCTTTTATTTTAATAACTGTTTATGCATATATGTAAATTGTCTCTTTTATAATATCTTGTATATCTTTTGTAAACACTGCCCACTTTCGGGAGTAAATCATTATTATTTACCAGCTTCGTTCTTCTTGTCCTATGTCGAGCAAACACGTTCCTCACCTGCTAATTCACGTTACCTAACGGGTACCCTATCCACCTGTTAAGCGATTGGTGGTGGCAGTATACCAGTATTTATGTGATATTGTGGTTTGAGGGTGGCTGGTCGGAGGTATATATACGTTCCTGGAAGGAACTGGTGGTATATATACGTCCTGTCATATCACGTGCCACAATAGACGACATAAATTAGAGCAGCTGAGTCTGTGCTTATCCTCAGTCAATACCGTGTTTGACCAGCAGGATAAGGGGGCGCCAGAGAGCTGCAAGGTCTGACCAATTGGTGTTTTTCTTGACAAGAGGATGCTGACAGTACAGAGGATGCTGACAGTACTGAGGGAGCTGACTGTACAGAGGGCGCTGACAGTACAAAGGATGCTGACAGTACAGAGGGTGCTGACAGTAGAGAAGATGCTGACAGTACAGAGGATGCTGACAGTACAGAGGATGCTGACAGTACAGAGGGTGCTGACAGTACAGAGGACGCTGACAGTACAGAGGATGCTGACTGTACAGAGGACGCTGACAGTACAGAGGATGCTGACTGTACAGAGGATACTGACTGTACAGAGGATACTGACTGTACAGAGGGCGCTGACAATACCAGTATCAAGTCCTCTATGAATATCTGCTCTATAAATCTACTCTTTATTTTCTATATGGTGCGGTATTTTTCTTATTCTTCAGTCCCGACGCTTTAATAACATCAGATGAATAATTAGGAGGCTCCATAGCTGTTACCAGAATCCATCATCTCGGCATTAATTCTCTGTTTTTCTTGTCTACGTTGTACAGCTGGATCTTGTAGGCGGGCTCAGCTTCAGGTATTTTGCTGTATATTGAATTATCTTTGTTTTTATACACAGCAGTAATAACAAAGCCTTGGGTCTTCAATAAACATTACCTCTTCACACCGTCACTTAATCACCTCCTCAGGAAATCAATGTTGCTGAGACTTCATTGTTTACAAACTTTACTGTTTCTCTGAAATTTTACTTGATTAATTTCATCTTTTTTTAAAACTTATTACCTTGAAAAAATCGCTGATACTGAACAACTAGAACCAGTGGCTCAACCTTATCATCATCATCATGTTCATCCTAGAGAATCATGGACCAACCTAATTTTTATCGTAAATGTCAGGAAGATATTGATGTCAGGAAAATGTTCTTCCATATTTCCCTGATATGGATATTGACCATTTCTCCCTTTTGTCAGAACCAAGCTGTCTCCATAAAAAATCTCAGCACAAAGCCCCAATTAGCACAGTCATAAGTAAGGCCTTAAACAAACTGCTGTCAGCCAAGAAGTGTTACAAGCTACTTAGAATGTGAGCCTCTTGTCCCTTCCCTGGGGGTGATTAAAACGCAGGATTGCAATAATTTGCTTGTAACTGGGAAACCTGGTTTCCCGAGCTTCAAAAAGAAGTTTATAGACACTTCGACTCTGAAACTAAATATGAAATATTGTAAGTGCCATACGTCTGGCAATAACGGGACCTATATTTTTAGTGGCAGAATCAGCCGAGGAACTTATACATAGTTTTTCATTGCTGTAAGCAAGATCAGGGAGCTGTAGCACAAAAACACAAGAATAGCAGACTGCAGCTATGCGGTGTGTGGTCTCTAACCGAAGATAAAATCATAAGGGAAAACATGATATCACTTTTGGGCTTCTGGGATCAACGCGCAATGAGTTATCCCAAACACCAGGTTTTTAATACAAATCTGAAGGGTGGAGCCCAGCCCCTGTGATATCATCACAGGGGGGTCTCTCCCTTCAGCATAAAATAGTTTGTTGAGGCTGAAGCCGTGTTCTTTGCCCGGGAGTATATGTCTATCATAGCGGAGGACCCTGTTCGATAACAGTAAACGGAGCGACTCCCCTCCACCTATATTGAATCGTCTCAGCGATCATATAGTGAGTTTTCTTCTTTTATCCTGTTTATTTTATGTAACTGCTTATGTATTTAAATGTCCCCTTTGTAACAACTTTGTATATATTTTTTCTAAACACTGCCTCCCATTTGGATTAAATATAACATTTAATAGTTCTGTTTCTTTTGTCCTGTAATCGTTCCTTTCCCCCAAAGCCATATAAGCTACCCAAACGCAGGCGTCCGGCCAGGCCTGTACTATAATTCAAACTCAGCCAGTGGTGGCAGAGAATAATAATAATTGGGCTATTGTGAAGCTGACAGTGATGGTACGGAGAGCATAAACACGTATTCCATGCTTTGGAACCCAGAGGTGTGACAACATACTCTCACTGGTCGCTTGCCGATACCTAAGTTAGTGAGTAGTCTGTATCGTGTGCTCACAATTCTGGATGCTGACAGCGTGACGGCACGGTGAGATATTGTGTGATCTCTCCGATGTCATCTCTGTGGAACCCTGACAGTAAAAATAACCACGGCACTACTGCTTAATGGTGCACAAGGGTTTATGTTCATTTTGCATCATATCGTTTTTTTCTGATCTATGCCCATTATGAGCTGCATGTATACCAACTTAATCCCTTACTGACATTGTCAGTAATAGTGCCCTGAGCCTTATGGACCAGGTACGTACTATTACGCACAATGTGATCGCGCCCACACAGAAGCTGTGCGGGGTGATCACCGCCGGGTGTTAGCTGATTCTCACAGTTGACACCCTGTACTATATGCAAGGAGCAGTTCCACATCACTCCCGGCACAATAACCCCTGAAATTCTGCTATTAAAGTTGTTCGCAGCATTCTGTGAGCAAGGAGAGGTAAAAGCGCCCCTCTTACCTTGAATCAGGACCCCGCACTGTGTGCGCGGGGTCCCAATCAATGCCATGATGACCCGATGTCGTCATGATGACATCTGGGTCACCAGGCATCAGGAAGTTGCTTTTGATCATGCGCAGTGCAATATCAAGGTAACTTGTGTCTGCAGGGCTGACAGCCTGCATAGCATAGAGATGCTGATGCTGCACCTCTATGCTGTGCAAGTGATCAGCCTGAAAAAAATGAAAGTCCCAGAGTGGGAAAAAGTATAAAAGTGAAAGAAAATGTCAGAAAGTGAAAAAAAAAATGATAAAAATAAATACACTGCTCAAAAAAATAAAGGGAACACTTAAACAACAGAATATAACTCCAATTAAATCAAACTTCTGTGAAATCAAACTGTCCACTTAGGAAGCAACACTGATTGACAATCAATTTCACATGCTGCTGTGCAAATGGAATAGATAATAGATGGAAATTATTGTCAATTATCAAGACACAAAGGAGTGGTTCTGCAGGTGGGGACCATACATCACATCTCAGTACCAATGCTTTCTGGCTGATGTTTTGCTCACTATTGAATGTTGGTTGCGCTTTCAAACTTATGGTAGCATGAGACGGACCCTACCACCCACAGAAGTTGCTCAGCTAATGCAGCTCATCCAGGATGGCACATCAATGCAAGCTGTGGCAAGAAGGTTTGCTGTGTCTGTCAGCGTAGTGTCCAGAGGCTGGAGGCGCTACCAGGAGACAGGCCAGTACACCAGGAGACATGGAGGGGGCAGTAGGAGGGCAACAACCCAGCAGCAGGACCGCTACCTCTGCCTTTGTGCAAGGAGGAACAGGAGGAGCACTGCCATAGCCCTGCAAAATTACCTCCAGCAGGCCAAAAATGTGCATGTGTCTGCACAAACGGTTTGAAACTGACTCCATGAGGGTGGTATGAGGGCCCGATGTCCACAGATGGGGGTTGTGCTTACAGCCAACACCTTGCAGGATGCTGGGCATTTGCCACAGAACACCAGGATTGGCAAATTCGCCACTGGCGCCCTGTGCTCTTCACAGGTGAAAGCAGGTTCACACTGAGCACATGTGACAGACGTGACAGAATCTGGAGACGCCGTGGAGAGCGATCTGCTGCCGCAACATCCTTCAGCATGACCGGTTTGGCAGTGAGTCAGTAATGGTGTGCAGTGGCATTTCTTTGGAGGGCCGCACAGCCTTCCATGTGCTCGCCAGAGGTAGCCTGACTGCCATTAGGTACCGAGATGAGATCCTCAGACCTCTTGTGAGACCATATGCTGGTACGGTTGGCCCTGCGTTCCTCCTAATGCAGGACAATGCCAGACCTCATGTGGCTGGAGTGTGTCAGCAGTTCCTGCAAGATGAAGGCATTGAAGCTATGGACTGGCCGCCCGTTCCCCAGACCTGAAACCGATTGAGCACATCTGGGACATCATGTCTCGCTTCATCCACCAACGTCACGTTGCACCACAGACTGTCCAGGAGTTGGTGGATGCTTTAGTCAAGGTCTGGGAGGAGATCCCACAGGAGACCATCCGCAACCTCATCAGGAGCATGCCCAGGCGTTGTAGGGAGGTCATACAGGCACGTGGAGGCCACACACAATACTCAGGCTCATCAGGAGCATGCCCAGGCATTGTAGGGATGTCATACAGGCACGTGGAGGCCACACACAATACTCAGCCTCATCAGGAGCATGCCCAGGCGTTGTAGGGAGGTCATAAAGGCACGTGGAGGCCACACACAATACTCAGCCTCATCAGGAGCATGCCCAGGCGTTGTAGGGAGGTCATACAGGCACGTGGAGGCCACACACAATACTCAGCCTCATCAGGAGCATGCCCAGGCATTGTACGGAGGTCATACAGGCACGTGGAGGCCACACACAATACTCAACCTCATCAGGAGCATGCCCAGGCGTTGTAGTGAGGTCATACAGGCACGTGGAGGCCACACACAATACTCAGCCTCATCCGGAGCATTCCCAGGCGTTGTAGGGAGGTCATACGGGCACGTGGAGGCCACACACAATACTCAGCCTCATCAGGAGCATGCCCAGGCGTTGTAGGGAGGTCATACAGGCACGTGGAGGCCACACACAATACTCAGCCTCATCAGGAGCATTCCCAGGCGTTGTAGGGAGGTCATACAGGCACGTGGAGGCCACACACAATACTCAGCCTCATCAGGAGCATTCCCAGGCGTTGTAGGGAGGTCATACAGGCACGTGGAGGCCACACAAAACACTCAGCCTCATTTTGACTTGTTTTAAGGACATTACATCAAAGTTGGATCAGCCAGTAGTGGGTTTTTCCACTTTAATTTTGTGGGTGACTCCAAATCCAGGCCTCCATTGGTTAATAAATGTTATTTCCATTGATGATTTTTGTGTGATTTTTGTTGTCAGCTCATTCAACTTTGTACAGAACAAAGTATTCAATGAGAAGATTTCATTCATTCAGATCTAGGATGTGTTATTTCAGGGTTCCCTTTATTTTTCTGAGCAGTGTATATACTGTACCCATAAATAAATATTATGAAAAAAAAATAAAAGTACACATATTTGATATCGCTGCGTCGGGAACAACCCGACCTATAAAACTCTCCCACTAGTTAACCCTTTTAGTGAACACGGTAAAAATTAAATAAAAACCAATGCAAAAAATAATGGTTTATCATCATACCGCCAAACAAAAAATGGAATAAAACACGATCAAAATGACAAATGTAAATAAAAATGGTACCGCTGAAAACATCATCTTGTCCTGCAAAAAATAAGCTGCCATACAGCTCAATCAGCAGAAAAATTAAAAAGTTATAGCTCTGAGAATAAAGCAATGCAAAAAAAGTTATTTTTTCTATAAAATTGTTTTTATTGTGTAAAAACACCAAGATATAAAAAAAATGTAGTATCACTGTAATCTTACTGAATAACGCTGCCTTATCAATTTTACCACACGCAGAATGGCATAAAAAAAAAAAAAATCCTGAACTGTTGTTTTTTGTTTATTCTGCCTCCCAAAAATTGGAATAGAAAGCGATCAAAAAATGTCATTTGCCCGAAAATGGTACCAATAAAAACTTGTCCCGCAAAAGAAGCCATCACATGACTCTGTTGGCCGAAATATGGAAAAATGATTGCAAAAACTAGTCTTTGCAAAAAATGCGTCTTTTAGTGTGTGACAGCTGTCAAACATAAATACCCAATATGAATCTGGTATCGCTGTAATCGCACCGACCCAAAGAATAAAGTTGTATAATCACTTATACCGCACGAGGAACGGCATAAAAAATAAACTCTAGGGTTGGGGTTGTGCTAGGGTTATGGTTGTGCTAGGGTTAGGGTTGGGCTAGAGTTAGGGTTAGGATTGGGGTAGTATTAGAGTTGGGGTTAGGGTTGTGTTGGTGTGACTTGCAGAAGTTGTGCTTCAGAAGTGACGCGCCCCCTGGGCCAGTGCTGTAGTGCGGCGCACGTGTGCGCGGGGGAATACCCGGAGCCGGATCCGATGGGGGTAGTAGTCTCCGAGTGGCGGGGACCCGGTCCGTGCCCAGGGTGGTCAAACTAAGTGTGTGGCAGTCTTTGTAGATGTTGTTTAAGTGTCGACTATGCCACCCGTTGATTTGCGGTCGCAAGGCCGCCGCTGCAGAACAGTCCGCTGAGGCCGGTGGTATGTGTGCAGCAATGGTGGTATAACCCCCAACGGGAGAGGTATGGCCTCAGGGCAGCTGGTGCGGGTGAAGGGAGTGATAGAAAGTGCGTCCCGGTACCTTTAGTGCTGGTAGTGCGATGGAACACAGAGACTGATTGCAGTTTTCAATGCTTTACTCACAGATGTTATCAGTGTCAGTCCTGCAGGTGATGACGACCCGAGCCGTGCTGCGTCCACCAGGTACGGGGCTCGACCAACCCCCAGGCAGTTCCAGAGTGTGACCTTGAACTCCTTTCTCCGTTCCTTTCTCTGGCCGTCCCCACTAGGGACCCACCCATGTCCAGCTTCCTCGGGCCTTCTGGTGGCGAAACCTATCTCCGGTTTCCCTGACCCTATGTGGCGTGCCTTCGTGGTGAGTGTAGTGAGTGGTCGCGCCAAGACGTGGCCACGACCTCCGGTTCCTGGCTGAGGATAAGTGGCCTCCACCAGTTCGGGATCCGGTACCCTGATCTGCCAACCCTTCACCCGCTGACTCCTAGCGTGTTCGGGTTCCCTCTTCCTTCATGTCTCTGGGCCTTCCTCCAGGTTCCATTCCTCCCTTGTTCCTTGTTCCTTTCCTCTTGTCTTTCTCTCTCTTGCTCCCTTCAGGAGCAGCACCCAGACAGGGCTGCTGCTCCCTGTCACTACTCTTCTCCTCTTCTTCTGTCTGACTGAACTGAATTCCTAAGATGGTGCCCACCTTTTATACTCCCTCTGACACCCGAGCCCAGGTGACTAGCCACCAATGGGCTCCTTCCTATGCCCAGAGTCCCTCCCCTCTCTGCTCCTGCACCACTGGGATATTCCTCCCCCCCTCCCACTCCAGCCAGGGACAGACGCTGTCGTACCTGCACATCTATCTGGTGGGAGTACCGTTGATCTGTCCCCCGGAAATGGGATGTATGTGGTGCATGCAGCTAACTGAGTTCTAGTCCACACTCCATCCTTACCCGGGAGTGGAATACCACACCTCTGGTTCGAGGTGCAATACCCCTGTAGCAGCCGAGCCCTCGGGGTGCTACATTAGCATCCAGCAACTACTGTAGAGGGGTTAACACAGTCACAGGAGACAGGGAGTGTTTTAGCAGAGCTCCAGGGGGATTGTGGGGAACTTGTTATTGTAGTCTAGCTGAAGCCAAAGAGAAAGGCTGGTGTGTTATCTGGATCTGACAGAAGGCAACTGAACAGGATTCATATCAGGAGAGAAACTAAACACAGGTCAGATAAACTCCCTGAACTAACAGTGCAGAGTATTATCAGGCAGGAAGATGAGGACTGGAAGAAATTGTGTCACAGGGATCATCTCCCTCATCAAACTCACCCCCCTCCATCTCCATGCAGGATAAAGAATTCTGTGTACTTTTGAGTCCTTGTGAAGGAAAATCCTGTGGTTGTGTATGAATAGAAGTGTGCTACTAAGAGATCTAATCTATGCTGAATTATGCTACTGAAGAGACTGTAATACTGTGCTTTGTGAAAAAACTACTGGAGCCGGTGGCTCAAGAAACTCAGACTGTACTGTAATGAAGATTGTGGCTGTAATATCCCTGAATTGCACTGGCCGTGCTTCAGATTAAATTCCAGTGTTAAACTGTTGACAAAGACTCTTGTCAGATGTGTCTGGTCAGCAATTGAATCTATCGTGTGCCTAAGAGAAGCTGCAGCCTATGGTCGCCCTGAGTAACGGTTCCCCCAGGATTCCAAAGAATTAATGAAACCCGTCTCGCCCTATCTGAACCTAGCGGCGTGCTTGTAACATTAGGGTTGGGATTCTTTCTAAGGTAAAGAAAAAGTATGATGATGATATGGCGACTAGGGTTAAGTGCAAGTGCTCGCTACTTGAGTTTGCATCGGGTCCTCGGGTATGTGTTAAAAGGCTCGGATGCCGCACACAGCACGCAGAGAGTATGGCAGAGGTTTAATTCAAGATTTGGTTTCTCCATGCAGGGAGTGTAAATTTAAGTAACCCAACAATAAAACAGTAAAATCGGACAATAAACGATTGTGGTTTAACTATAACACGGAAAGGATGAATAATACGGCGCAGTCCCAAAAGTTCAGGCTGAATAAGAGAAGGTAGATTACTGGAGGCTTGCACTTATCTGTCCTTTAGCGATAACTACGTCCGTCTTCAGACACTCACTCCGGAGGGTGTCCGTCTTCTGGCGGCAGTGGGCGGTCTCAGGTCTCACCCACTGGGCCTCCAGTCATTTTGACCACATGACAGCGGTCACGACTCCTTTAAGAGCCATTGCAAACTCCTCCGGCGTAAAACAAACTGCGTTAGGATCACTAATCCCGGGTGCGTCCTCACCCGCAGGTCACCATCAGATGTCTGGAAAACTGTGGTGATGCAGGTAACTGAACGGTCACTTTCTGTAGGCCCGGTACAGACCGCACGCCCCTTGTTTTGCGGCAAGCTGTGTCACCCGTTCGTCCGTCATCGCAGACAGGTCAGCACGTCTCTATTTCACCGAGGACAGGGCAGCACGTCTCTCTCTGGTTTTCGGCACGTCAGACTGTTTCTCCCCAACTGCCGGTCTGCTCTCCACAACCAACTGTCTCCTTCGCGCGAGCCCAGACACCTGACTTCCTCTCTTCCATCCCTCTCCTCTGTCCCCCAGCACTGTCCAGGAAGTCCCCCGTGCACTCTTAATCTCGTCCCCTGGCAACACTGGGCAGGACCCTGGCAGTTCTGGCACCGGAGCTCCGCACCTGTCCCTAGCAAGTCTTCCTTCTTACACTCCCGCTCCCTTTGAGCTCGCCATTCCACCAGGCGCTCACACTCTCTGACCTCTTGGATGATACGTTGCCAGATGAACTGATCCTGATTGTAGCGGATAGGCGGCACACCAGCTGTGGATCGTTCGGACTGGTTTAACGCAGTTGGAGCGCAGGGTACTTGAGAGTCGCTGGGGTTCCCAACTTCGCCCGGCCCAGCCTGACGGAGTGGTGGGCCCTCCTCTCTCGCGTGGGATGCTGTGGGCGATGTGAGACTGGGGATCGCAGCCACTATCGTCTCTTCCTCCTCATCATCGTAGACGGGCGCACTGGGTGTGGGATCTCTCGTCCTTGTGCTGAGTTCTTCCTTCTTTTCCTCATCGCTAGACAAACAGGGCCGTAACATGCTTCGATGAACGATTCTAGTTGGAGCCGCTTCCTCCCCCTCAGGCTGAACCTCATACACCGGTCCTTCTGGGCTAACTCTCCATTTCACTCGATACGGGGTCGACTCCCACCGTCTACTCAGCTTTCCCCGGGGTCTCTTGTCCCGTACCAACACCCGTTCTCCCAACTTAAGGGCTGTCCCCCGAAGAGGTGGCGTTTCATGGTGCCTATGTTCCTTAAACTTCTGCTGCACCAACCTCCAAAGAGTCTGCAACCGGTGCCGATGCTCCCGGACCCAGGTAGATGGGCCCGTCCGGGGCCAGTCCTCCACGGAATCTAGTTCGAGCTCGGTGATCTCCCTACCCTTTTATCTGAACAGCAGGGTGTATGGGGTGAACCCTGTGGCACTGTGTAACCGGTTATTATAGACCCACACCAGCTCGGCCACAAACTCCAGCCAGCATACCTTCCGATCTTCTTCCAAGGTTCGGAGCATCTGGATCAAAGTTCTGTTGAAGCGTTCACAGGACCCATTCCCTTGCAGATGGTAAGGGGTGGTCCTAGACTTCTCGATCTTGTATAGCCAGTGCAGCTCCTCCATCACCCGTCCTTGGAAACAAGCTCCTTGATCGGAGTGAATTCTCTTCGGACAGCCATAGACCCTGATGAAGTCCCGACAGATAGCCTCGGCAGCAGATTCAGCTGTCTGATCCCTGGTCGGAGTTACCACCGCGAATTTCGTGAAGTGGTCAGTCATGACCAGGCAATGTCCATACCCGAGATGCGCCGGCCCGATGGTCAGGTAGTGGATCATCAACACCTTTATGGGTGCAGCCGTCACAATGGTCTGGACGGGGGCCCGCTGCTCTGGGGTTTTCACCAACTCACAACTCCGGCACTTCTGGCAGACGTTCCCCACTGCAACTCTTAGCTGGGGGTGGTACACCAGCCTCTGCAGCCACTGGAAGGTCTTTTCGGGTCCAAAGTGTTCTCCCCGCTCGAGTGCTTCCTTGGCCAGTGTCCCGATCACACTCTCTGGAACCACTACTTGCCAAGTGGGGCCGAACTCCCGTACCAACTGGACCCATCTCTACCACAAGCCATCTTGCAGGATCAGTCTCTCTCACTGCCGCAGCATCTTCAGCCCCTCTGGCGTCAGGGTCCCCCTTTCTTCGCGGTTAGGGACTTGTTTCAAAGCCACCCACTGTCGCAACCGCGCAATCTCTCCATCCATTTGCTGTATCCATACCCACTCATCCCCGGGCAGCCCCAACACGTATCCTTCTTTCACCTCCCCTATCTGTCCCTGCATAGCAGACAACGGGCTGCCAACCCTCTGGAAGCTGGGCACCTCTTCGGTCTCCAGTTCTTCATCTCGGTCACGGTTGGGGTGCTCATGGGTCACCCTGGAGAGGGCATCAGCATGAGTGTTTTCAGCCCTAGGCCGGTAGGTGATCTTATACCGGTACCGAGCAATGCGAGCCACCCATCGATGTTCCTGGGCTCCCATCTTCGCGTTCTCCAGATGAGCCAATGGGTTGTTGTCTGTCTTCACCAACACTTCAGACCCCGACAAGTACTCCACGAACTTTTCTGTCATTGCCCACACTAGGGCCAACAATTCCAGTTTAAAGGAGCTGTAATTGTCTAGGTTCTTCTCCGAGTCTCGGAGGGAGTGACTCGCATATGCTATCACCCACGCTCTCCCCTCCTGCTCCTGCGACAGCATGGCCCCTAGACCAAGGAGACTTCCATCGGTGTGAAGAACGAAGGGCTGAGAAAAGTCCGTGTAGGCCAGTATGGGAGCTTCCGTAAGGGCCATTTTCAAGGCCCTGAAGGCCTCCTCCTGTTCTCTTCCCCATTTCACTGTTTTATTTTTCGAGCCCGCAGGTATCCCTTGAAGGAGCTCCAGTAGCGGATTAGCGATGCGCGTGAAATTTTTCATGAATCTGCGGTAATACCCTACGAGTCCTAGGAAGGCCCACACGTCCTTTACAGTCTTTGGGGTGGGCCACTCTTGCACAGCAGCCACTTTCTCCCGAGTCGGCCTGACTCCTTCACCGGACACCGTGTGCCCGAGGTACTCAACCTGCTTGCAGAATATATGACATTTTTGTGGCTTCACCTTCAGGCCGTGATTTTGAAGGCGACTCAAGACTTTCTCCAGTCATCGTAGATGTTCCTGGAAGGTAGACGCATAGACGATGATGTCATCGAGGTAGATCAGTGTGGCCTCAAAGTTCAGATCGCCTAAACATCTCTCCATCAAGCGTTGAAAGGTCCTGGGAACGTTGGTTAGGCCAAAAGGCATCCGATTAAACTCGAAGAGTCCCATGGGCAACATGAATGCTGTCTTGGCGCGGTTGTGTTCAGCCACTGGCACTTGCCAGTATCCGCTGGCCATATCCAGGGAGGAGAAGTATTTCGCCTTGCCTAGGGCGGATAGAGACTCCTCGATCCAGGGGAAAGGGTACGAGTCTCTTACGGTGCAAGCATTTAGGCACCTGTAGTCCACACAGAATCGTAGGGTTCCATCCTTCTTCCTGACCAAGATGATTGGAGCCGCCCACGGGCTCTGACATTCCCGAATCACCCCGTTCTTTATCAAATGGGCCAGCAGTTCCTTCATCTCCTGGTACATTTGCAGGGGTATTTGTCTATACCATTCCCATATCGGAGCAGCATTTCCCGTAGGGATCTCATGGGTGATGGCCTCGGTACATCCAAAGTCATCCTCATGTCGGGCAAAGACGTCCTGGTACCATCCCAGCATCTCTTCAACCTGATACACCTGTTCCGTCGTGAGCCCTGTCAAATCAGCATGCATTTGTTCTAGGATCCTTCGACCGTCCTTAGTCTGAGGTTGAGGAGACCCCGATCGTACGGTGATCGCCAGGGTCCAGGGATTCCCCCTTACGGCTGACAATTGTATCGTATCTGGCGGTTCCAGCTGTTCTGGCATCCCCAGGATCTGGGCCATTTCGGTCCTGGCGGGAAGAATGAGCTCACTTAGATTCAGGTTCACGCATCGTACCACCACTTTTCCCTTATGGACGGTAGCCAAGGTCCGCGTTACCAATAGACCCGGAGGCACCTTGTCCATGGTGGTTGACTCAATCTGAATCTCTACCCCTTCTAGTGGGGTGCAGGCTCGGACGGGCAAGGTGAGGACTGTCTGTCCTGATGGTAAGGTGAGGGTGTTGGTGGCAGGTATTATCACCTTTCCCAGAACTTTTCCCCCACTCGAGGTCTCTTGCGCCTGGGCAACCCTGATCAGCTGCTGGAGGGCCTTCCTTTGAGGGGCTCTATAGTTCCACCGCCCTAGCATGAGCTCTTGTGGTTCCCTAATCAGGATCTGCCCGATTTCCTTCAGCACGTTCATACCGACGGTCACTGGTGGTGACTCCTTTTCTTCCCACATCTTGTCCGCACACCCAGATGCATAACCACACTACTCCTGTGACCGGAATGGGCAGTTGGTTAGCGGCTGTGAGCTTTATCAAGGGACCCCCTTCATTTAGTGCCATCTCTGGGTACCGCTGACGGAAATAAGTTTCTCCCATGATGGTCACTTGAGATCCCGTGTCGATCAAGCAGTGAACCGCCCGTCCGCCAAGCTCGGCCCACACTGTCGGGCTCATAAATATTAAGTCTTCGGGACTCACTGCCTTCCTCCGCTCAAGGTTGCGTCCCTCACACCCGGAGCCCGTCAGTTTAATGGCTGCCGGGATAGAGGCCTTCCTCGACTGGCACAGCTCCTGGCGCAATGCCCCACGCCCCCACAATTCCAACACGTTGGTCCCCTATCTGCAGGGGGTTGTCGGGCCACCCGATTGGGCTCTGTTCCAACCCGGGGTCTGGGCTCGTCCTTTACTTCGCCCGGGGGTCTCGGGTCAACTGTTCCGGCTCTCACTGATTGAGCCACTCGAATATTGTACCACTCTTCTCGAATTTCTTGGATCTCCCGCCGCATCTCTCGGGCCCATTCTGGTACGGCCGTGGGCGACGGGGGCACTGCATTGCCCCGAACCATCCCTGCCAGGGTCACTACCCCCATCTCCTGTTCCCTCACGAGGGCCTCTGCCCCTGCCTCCAGAAATATCATACACGGGTTGGTGCGCAAGCGCTCTCGCAAGGCCTGTCTCACCTGCGCATCTCTGAGGCCGGCTACGAACTGAACCCTAAGTACTAGGTCCGGGGGCCCCACTCCCACGTCCTCTAGGTTCGTTTTCCTAGTGATGTAAGTTTACACACTCTGTATGGCATTGACATATTGGGTCACAGTCTCCCCCTGTCACGGGTGTGTCGCCACGAAGATCGTCACGATTACACAGCCTGACTTCTCGCAGCTGACTTTTTGGTGCTTTGTGTTTTTCGGCAGTGAGGGAGTTAATTCTCTCTCTCTCTGTGCTAGACGAGGTCCAGCCTCGCCCAGCTGCAATCAATGCTGCTGTAGTGAGACTCCTTCAAATGCCTGCTGGTCTGTTAGGGAAGTGTCGGTGAAAGCATTTCATGCAGACTAACAGAGCGGATCGTGGTATTTGGAGTTTCAGAGATAAGTGTATTCGGAGAGTTTTTTCCCTTCCTCGCTTTATCATTTATCTCCTTTCCCGTTGGTGTTCCCTCTGTTGTAGTTGTGTAGTTTTTGTATGCAAGGTGGTTTTGGTTTTTCCCTTGTACTGTCTCGTTCGTCTAAGTACTGTGTGTGGGCATATTATTACTTGTCCCCTTTTGTTGTGATCGGGGTCCTTCTCAGGACTAGATTACTTAGGTGCAGGGATCCTCAGGAGGTAGGGGTTACGCTGGCGGCCTGGACCTCTGTACCTTTAACAGTACCTCCAGGTTGAGGGATTAGTCAGGGCCCCAGCTTAGGGTCAGCTTAGGCCCCCTACCTCCAGTATACAGAGACAGCGTGACATTTTCACCGACCACTTAGTTTTTCTCCAGCTACCATGGATCCAGTAGCCGGTCTAGCTCGGCAGTTGCAGAGTTTGTCCATGGAGCTGGCGGACGTTAGGTCCAAGGTTTTGTATCCTCAGGAGCAAGCCGGACCAGAACCTAAAGTAGCTCTCCCTGACAGGTTCACTGGGGGGCGGGACAAGTTTTTTGTTTTCCGGGAGGCATGCAAGTTGTACTTTCGTCTGCGGCCTCGGTCATCGGGGAGTGAAGAACAAAGGGTGGGAATTGTCATCTCGCTCCTACAAGGGGACCCACAATCTTGGGCGTTCTCTCTTCCCCCGGGCTCCCCGGCTCTCCAGTCAGTGGATAGGTTTTTCGCTGCTCTGGGACTCGTATATGATGACCCAGATCGGATCTCCCTTGCTGAGTCTAAGTTACGTAGGATTCAGCAGGGAGATCGTCCGGCGGAGGAATTCTGTTCGGAGTTCCGTAGGTGGGCCACGGACACCCAGTGGAATGACCCGGCTCTTAGGAGCCAGTTTTGTCAAGGTTTATCCGACAAATTACAGGATGTGTTGGCACAGTATGACTCTCCCGCGTCACTGGAAGCCGCTATGGTCCTTGCTATTCGCGTTGACAGACGGCTTCGGGAGAGGTGCGGGATAACTCTACCCCCTGTGATGACTCCACCTCCTACAAGGTCCCCTCATATGGTGGTTCCCCTGGTCAGTCCAGAGGAGCCTATGCAATTAGGAGGGACATCATTTCGGGGGAGGGGACCGGTGGTGCGCCATAAGACAGGAAGGTGTTTCTTCTGCGGGAGAAAGGGACATTTTATTGGGGGGTGTCCATCCCGTCCCTTGCAGAGTGAAGAGTCGTCGGAAAACTGTTGATCCCAGGTTGTGTGGTGGACGGCAATCTGGGAGTAGGTATTTCGTCCCTAGGTTCGTCTCAGTTTCTCGTACCGGCGGAGGTGGTGGTGGGTACGAGAACTGAGAGGATATCTGTTCTTCTGGATAGTGGGGCCGGGGCTAATCTGGTTGATGCTCGGTTTGCCGGGGTTCAAGGTATGCGATTGAGTGAGTTGGCTAAACCCATCCCCATATTCTCGATCGATGCCAGGCCTCTCGGTCAGGGAAGTTTTTTGCAAGCTGTGCATGACGTAAAACTTCAAGTGGGGGCGATACATAAAGAACTGTTGTCTTGCTACGTGTTGGAGGGTCTTCCCACTCCTATAGTGTTGGGCCTTCCTTGGTTAACTAAGCATAACCCGGTTATTAATTGGCAAACCAGAGAGATAAGCCAATGGAGTAAATTCTGTAATAAAAACTGCATGAACACGGTCATCGGTGCGGTTACTCCTTGGGTCTTACCTCCATTTCTGGCGGACTTTGAGGATGTATTCTCGGAGAAAGGGTGTCAGGAACTACCTCCTCATCGCGAGTATGACTGTTCTTTAAAACTGCTCCCTGAGGCCAAGTTACCTAAAGCTAGGTTGTATAACCTTTCTGGTCCTGAGAGGCAGGCCATGAAGGATTATATTTCAGAAAGTCTGGCTAAGGGGCATATTAGACCTTCATCTTCACCGGTGGCTGCAGGGTTCTTCTTTGTTAAGAAGAAAGATGGAGGCCTACGCCCTTGCCTGGATTTCCGTGAACTTAATCGGATTACGGTCCGAGATCCGTATCCGCTCCCACTTATTCCCGATCTCTTTAATCAGATCGTGGGCGCCAAATGGTTCTCTAAGTTGGATCTCAGGGGGGCGTACAATCTGATTAGGATGAAGGAGGGGGATGAGTGGAAGACGGCGTTTAACACTCCGGAGGGGCATTATGAGAACCTTGTCATGCCATTCGGTCTGACTAATGCCCCGGCGGTGTTCCAACACTTTGTTAATGACATTTTTCGCCGCCTGGTGGGACAGTTTGTTGTCATATATCTGGATGATATCTTAATTTACTCGCCGGATCTGGTGTCTCATCAGGAGCACGTTAGGCAGGTGTTACAGATCTTGCGGGATAATAAACTGTATGCCAAATGGGAAAAGTGTGTGTTCGCCGTACAGGAACTCCAGTTTTTAGGCTTCCTGGTTTCAGCGTCCGGTTTTCGTATGGACCCTGGGAAAGTGCGGGCAGTTCTTGAGTGGGATCGGCCAGAGAATCTTAAGGCACTACAACGTTTCCTGGGGTTTGCTAATTATTACCGGAAGTTCATTCGTAATTTCTCGTCCATGGTTAAGCCTCTCACAGACATGACTAAAAAGGGGACGGATTTTTCTAGGTGGTCTGACAAGGCTTGTCAAGCATTCTCCTCCTTGAAAAAATGTTTTGCCTCGGCACCCATACTCATTCAACCTGATGCGTCACAGCCATTCATTGTAGAGGTAGACGCTTCCGAGGTAGGGGTGGGAGCAGTATTGTCACAAGGTTCGTCCCCTGGTAAGTGGCATCCGTGCGCCTTTTTCTCTAAAAAATTGTCGTCCGCTGAGAGGAATTACGATGTCGGCAATAGGGAACTCTTGGCCATTAAGTTAGCTTTTGAGGAGTGGCGCCATTTTTTGGAGGGGGCAGTCCATCCGGTCACCGTTATCACCGATCACAAGAACTTGCTATATCTGGAGTCCGCGAAACGTCTGAATCCCAGACAAGCTAGGTGGTCATTGTTTTTTACCAGGTTTAATTTTGTCGTTACATATCGTCCTGGGTCAAAAAATGTAAAGGCGGATGCCTTATCTCGTAGTTTCCCTGGGGCCGGGAATACGGACGACCCGATTCCTATCCTTCAGGAGGGGGTGGTGGTTTCGGCAGTATGCTCTGAGCTGGAGGAGGAGGTATTGGAGGCTCAGGGGGACGCCCCTGTTGGACCTCCGGGGAGACTGTTTGTTCCAGATCAGTTGCGACAAAAGGTGATCGAGGCACACCATAACTCAGTTTTTGCAGGACACCCGGGGAGTAAAGCAACTGTGGATCTCCTCTCGCGTCGGTTTTGGTGGCCTAACTTACGTAAGGAGGTGGTAACTTTTGTCGCGTCCTGTGGGGTTTGTGCGCGCTCTAAGACCTCACATACCCGTCCGTCTGGGGCCCTCTTACCTTTGAAGATCCCGGAGCGTCCTTGGACTCATCTGTCTATGGACTTTATTACGGACCTCCCTCCGTCTTCGGGTAAAACGGTCATACTCGTTGTAGTGGACAGGTTCAGCAAGATGGCACATTTTATCACTCTTCCTGCTCTCCCTAATGCTAAAACTCTTGCGCAGGTGTTCATTGGGGAGATTGTGAGGCTTCACGGGGTACCCTCCGAGGTGGTGTCTGATCGGGGGTCTCAGTTTGTGTCCAAGTTCTGGAAGGCGTTTTGTGCACGGCGGGGGATGCATTTGTCGTTCTCATCGGCTTTTCATCCTCAGACCAATGGTCAGACGGAACGAATGAACCAGAGCTTGGAGACATATCTCCGGTGTTTTGTGTCAGAGAACCAGGAGGACTGGGCTTCTTTCTTACCTCTGGCAGAGTTTGCTCTTAATAATAGGCGGAGCGAGTCCACTGGTAAGTCCCCGTTTTTTGGGGCATATGGTTTTCACCCCCAGTTTTGTACTTTCAGTAGGGGGGGCTCTTCGGGGGTTCCTGAGGAGGAACGATTTTCCTCATCACTCGCTTCAGTATGGAGAGGGGTGCTGAAGAATCTGAATACTATGGGGAACCGATATAAACGTATGGCTGATAGGAGGAGAGTGTCTGGTCCGGACCTAAGTGTGAACGATCGGGTATGGTTGTCTACCAGGAATATAAAACTTAAGGTTCCCTCCTGGAAACTGGGTCCCAGGTTCATCGGGCCGTACAGAATCAGTTCTATAATTAATCCGGTGGCATTCCGTCTTCACCTCCCCCTACGTTTAAAATTCACAACGTGTTCCACAGATCGTTGCTTAAGAGGTATGTGGCGCCGGTGGTACCGTCACCTTTACCTCCCCCTCCAGTGGTGGTCAATGGTAACTTGGAGTTCCAGGTATCGAGGGTCATCGATTCACGCTTTAATCGCCGGTCCCTTCAGTACCTGGTTCATTGGAAAGGGTATGGTCCTGAGGAGAGGATGTGGGTTCCTGCGTCGGATATTAACGCAGACCGATTAGTTCGGGCCTTCCACACGACTCACCCGGATAAACCTGGCCCTGAGGGTCCGGAGGCCCCTCGTAGAAGGGGGGGTACTGTCACGGGTGTGTCGCCACGAAGATCGTCACGATTACACAGCCTGACTTTTCGCAGCTGACTTTTTGGTGCTTTGTGTTTTTCGGCAGTGAGGGAGTTAATTCTCTCTCTCTCTGTGCTAGACGAGGTCCAGCCTCGCCCAGCTGCAATCAATGCTGCTGTAGTGAGACTCCTTCAAATGCCTGCTGGTCTGTTAGGGAAGTGTCGGTGAAAGCATTTCATGCAGACTAACAGAGCGGATCGTGGTATTTGGAGTTTCAGAGATAAGTGTATTCGGAAATTTTTCCCTTCCTCGCTTTATCATTTATCTCCTTTCCCGTTGGTGTTCCCTCTGTTGTAGTTGTGTAGTTTTTGTATGCAAGGTGGTTTTGGTTTTTCCCTTGTACTGTCTCGTTCGTCTAAGTACTGTGTGTGGGCATATTATTACTTGTCCCCTTTTGTTGTGATCGGGGTCCTTCTCAGGACTAGATTACTTAGGTGCAGGGATCCTCAGGAGGTAGGGGTTACGCTGGCGGCCTGGACCTCTGTACCTTTAACAGTACCTCCAGGTTGAGGGATTAGTCAGGGCCCCAGCTTAGGGTCAGCTTAGGCCCCCTACCTCCAGTATACAGAGACAGCGTGACACCCCCTCCCTTTGTACCTGTTGGAACAGTCGCATCCTTAACTCAGCCACATTAGTAGGGTCCCCATGCATTTCTTCTAGGATCCGTACCACTTTTCCACCATATTTCGGTCAGTGGGGGAACAAAACATTACTGACTGTCGAGCTTCTCCTTCTAAAGCCAGCAAAGCTATCTCTGCTTGCATATCGGGGCTCATTGGGTGCATCCGTAACATGCTCTTAACCCATTCTACCCAATCCCACAGCATCATGTTGTCTCCGGTAAACTTTGGGAGATTATTCAACATGGCGCCCAGGGATAGGCTAGCTGTAGGGGCTCTCTCGCTGGCCTGGTCTGCTATGCCTGCAACTGCATCTGGGGACGATTCCTGCCGAATACGCCAAATGTTAAAAGGCTCGGATGCCACACACAGCACGCAGAGAGTATGGCAGAGGTTTAATTCAAGATTTGGTTTCTCCATGCAGGGAGTGTAAATTTAAGTAACCCAACAATAAAACAGTAAAATCGGACAATAAACGATTGTGGTTTAACTATAACACGGAAAGGATGAACAATACTGTGCAGTCCCAAAAGTTCAGGCTGAATAAGAGAAGGTAGATTACTGGAGGCTTGCACTTATCTGTCCTTTAGCGATAACTACGTCCATCTTCAGACACTCATTCTGGAGGGTGTCCGTCTTCTGGCGGCAGTGGGCGGTCTCGGGTCTCACCCACTGGGCCCCCAGTCCTTTTGACCACACGACAGCGGTCATGACTCCTTTAAGAGCCGTAGCAAGCTCCTCCAGCGTACAACAAACTGCGTTAGGATCACTAATCCCCAGTGCATCCTCACCCGTAGGTCACCATCAGATGTCTGGAAAACTGTGGTGATGCAGGTAACTGAACGATCACTTTCTGTAGGCCCGGTACAGACTGCACGCCCCTTGTTTTGTGGCAAGCTGTGTCACCCATTCGTCGGTCACCGCAGACAGGTTAGCACGTCTCTATTTCACCGAGGACAGGGCAGCACGTCTCTCTCTCGTTGTCGGTAGGTCAGACTGTTTCTCCCCAACTGCCAGTCTGCTCTCCACAACCAACTGTCTCCTTCACGTGAGCCCAGACACCTGACTTCCTCTCTTCCGCCCCTCTCCTCTGTCCCCCAGCACTGTCCAGGAAGTCCCCCGTGCATTCTTAATCCCGTCCCCTGGCAACACTGGGCAGGACCCTGGCAGTTCTGGCGCTGGAGCTCCGCACCTGTCCCTAGGCAAGTCTTTCTTCTTACATATGCATTGAGTATTGCGGGTGCTCGAGTGACATGTTCGAGTCTCTGCCCCATATGTTTTGCGGCTGTTATACAGCTAAAAAAACCTCGCAAGGATTGCCTGCCATGCATAAACGATCCCCACATGTTTTTTTTGGTGTCTAGCAACCATGAAACAAGTGTGGCGGGGACTCGAGCATTTCACTCGAGTACCCGCAATACATGGTGCATACCAGAGTACCCGATGCATACTCAAGTAGCGAGCACTTGCACTCAAGAATAATGACAACATATTCAATATGATGAACTAATGTTATCAAATTCTGTGTCGTACCTCTAGGTTCAAAATATTCACTATACATCTTGATAAAATCCTTGAGGGGTTTAATTTCCAAAATGTGGTCACTTGTGGGGGGTTTCCACTGTTTACGTGATTGAGGGCTCTCCAATCGTGATATGGCGTCCGCTCTCAATTCCAGCCAATTTTGGTTCAAAAAGTCAAACAGTGCTCCTTCCCTTCTGAAGCTTGCCGTGCACCCAAACAGTGTATTTTCCCCATATTTGGGGTATCGGCATACTCAGGAGAAATTGCACAACAGTTTTTGGGGTACATTTTCTCCTCTTACCCTTGTGAAAATAAAAAAATTGGGGCGTAAAGATAATTTTTGTGGAAAAAGTTAGATTTTTTTATTTTCACTGCTCTACTTAAAAAATGTCTGTGAAGCAACTGGAGGTTCAGGGTGCTCATCACACATCTAGAGAATTTCCTTGAGGGGTCTAGTTTCTAAAATGGGGTGATTTATGGGCTGTTTCCACTGTTTAGGCACATCAGAGGCTCTCCAAACGCAACATGGCATCCGCTAATTATTCAAGCAAATTTTACATTAAAAAAGTCAAATGGTGCTCCTTCCCTTCCGAACCCTGCCGTGCGCCCAAACAGTGGTTTTCCCTCACATATGGGGTATCGACTTACTCAGGAGCAATTGCACAACAAACTGCATGGTGCAATTTCTCCTGTTACTCTTATAAAATTGCAAAATTTGGGGCCTAAAAACATTTTTGTGGGAAAAATGTGAAAATTGTATTTTTACGGCTCAATTTTATAAACTTCTGTGAAGCACCTGGGGGTTCAGGGTGCTCACCACACATCTAGACAAGTTCCCTTAGGGGTCTAGTTTCCTAAATGGTGTCAATTGTGGGGTGTTTCCACTGTTTAGGCACATCAGGGGCTCCCCAAATGCGACATGGCATCCGATAATTATTCAAGCAAATTTTCCATTCAAAAAGTCAAATGCCGCTCCTTCCATTCCGAACCCTGCCGTGCACCCAAACAGTGGTTTTCCCCCACAGGAGAAATTTCTCAACAAATTTGTTGTCCATGTTTTCCCTTGCAAAAATAAAAAAATTGGGGTCTAAAGTAACGTTTTTGTGAAAAAAGTTATGTTCATTTTTTTCTTCCATATTCCAAAAATTCCTGTGAAGCATCTGAAGGGTTAATAAACTTCTTGAATGTGGTTTTGAGCACATTGAGGGGTGCAGTTTTTAGAATGGTGTCACTTTTGGGTATTTTCTGCCATAAAAGCCACTCAAAGTCATTTCAAATGTGATGTGGTCCCTAAAAAAATGGTTTTGTAAATTTTGTTGGAAAAATGAGAAATCACTGGTCAACTTTCAATCTTTATAACTTCCCAACAAATAAAAAAATTTTGGTTCCAAAATTGTGCTGATATAAAGTTGACATGTGGGAAATTTTATTTATTAACTAATTTGTGTGACATATCTCTCTCATTTAAGGGCATAAAAATTCAAATTTTGAAAACTGCAAAATTTTCAAATTTTGCCAAATTTTCGCCAAATTTTAGTTTTTTTTCAGGTCTAAGGGGTAGCATTTCTCCTTTCTCCATAAGGAGAAATGCTACCCCTTAGACCTCAGTCCAGAACCTCTCACCTAGCCAAATCCGTTCTCATACTTTGCACTGACGAGGGCCAACAGCCCGAAACACCGTGTCTGCAAATTGAGATTCTGATTTTGCTTTTATCCTAAGTCATATTGCACGACTCGTTAAAAGGTTGATTGTGACTTGTAGGATTGCTGCTTCCAATAGATGGCGCTATAGAGTACAAGTCCTCTTTTTCTCTGAAGAGGCAATTTGCATAATGATTTTTTTCACAAATAAACGCAAGTCATATGGAAGAGATTTTACCACTATGATAAAGTATAATATGTCTCGGAATCAGGGGGATCCGTTGAAGCGTTCCAGCATTATTGCCTCATAAAGTAACAGTGACAGAATTGTGAAAACCACCTTCGGGGGTAAAGGGGTTAAACCAAGCTCAAATTTTGTGGGTTTTTTTTGTATTTTTTGCATTCTGTGCAAACCAGGATGTGGCCTCCCTTCCTAGAGCTGGATAATACATTTAAAGCTTCAGTTGGCTGGTGTCCACAGTCCGGGACCCGGTCCTTTGTCTACCCTTTTTCACGCACTGAGGTTAACCTTGACACATGGTCAGGTTTTTAATATTAGACAAAGTAGGACTATCTCGATTGAGTTCACCTTGCCGTGGTGGGATAGCTTTCATGCTATTATTGATCAAAAACAGTGTTACTAAGAACCCTATTTTATTTAAATACACTTTTGCTTTTCATTTATTTATTTATAGCAGGGTTTATGTTCATTCTGCTTCTTGTAGGTGTTTTCTGATTGATGGCCATTATGAACATGCGTTTATGTGTTGCATGTATACCAACTTAAACCAAGCTCAATTTTTTTTTTTAAATGGTGCACAAGTAGGATCCAATTCTGATTGAATCAACAATGAGCAAAAAGCTTTGCATTCAAAGTTGGTGAAAGTAAATGAATAAATTTAATATGCAATCCAAAAAAAAGTTTATAAACGTTTCGGTCTATATTAGACCTTCTTCATTGTGCTTCATTAGAAAACAAAAAGAGTTCACAAAGAAAAAACATTAACATAAATGTATAAATCATCATTAATTAGGTGTCAATATTAACATTAGTGTAGAGAACTTCATTTAGACATCATATACTTCAAATGTTATGTGTGAATAAAATATATGATATATAATATTATAGCCCATTTCCCCTGATGACGCCACATGGTGAAACATGTTGGGGAGGCTAATGGTTGCATATTTTAGCTTGAATAGTCTGGAGATTGAATAAAGCGATGAAATAGAAGGATGTGCTGGGAGGTTTATATATGAATCTAAGAGCAGTTAGTTAACCCTCATTAAACAACTGAGGTACAACTAAGAAATGAGTATGACAATGGAAAAGCAATATCATGATAAATAAGTGCTACAGCTTAGAAGTCTAATAGATGAGATATAAGGGCGGCAGTATAAGCATTTATCTCACTGCCTACTAATGAATGAACCTGAATATTGCTGAATAAAGGCTAATTTGGATATAAACAGATATCTATTGTGATCCAAATAGTTTTCTATATATGGAAACTGGAGACTACTGAACACCTGTGTGATCAGTCTAGTTGTACATACAGGGTGGTCCAAAAGTAGGTGGCCAGAAAATAATAACATTTATTTTGATTTCTATATAAAATTATAGTTACTAACACAAGCATAACATTGACAATTACATTTTATTCTAAACAATAACACAAAAGCCCTTAAATGTTATCTCCGCAGGGGCTCACACTGTTTTCCATTACAATTTGCACAGCTTTGAAGTCGCCTCTTTCGCTTCGACAAACTTATTTGCACAAGTCTCTTTGGGTAATAATTTCTTGAAATGCATCTCTTATGTAATTTTTCAAATCACTGACACTTTTTGGTTTTCGACTATAAACTTTGTCCTTGAGTGCTCCCCAAAAGAAAAAATCCATTGGGGTCAAGTCTGGTGAACGTGCCGGCCAATCAAGTGGGCCTCTTCGGCTAATCCATTTATTAGGAAATGTTTCATCGAGATACTCGCGGACCACTCTTAAATAATGTGGAGGGGCCCCATCTTGTTGGAAATAAAGGTCAAGTGAATTCGGCTGTGGATGTAACTGGGGAACAACTTGATTCATTAGAATGCCGAGATACTTATCTCCTGTGACTGTTACATCAAAAAATATTGGTCCTAAAACACCAAAACTTGAAATACCCCAAACATTGACACCGGGCTCATTTAGTTGTTGCTCTAATGTTAAATGCATGTTCTCATTATACCAGTAAAAACAATTATGTCTGGTAATATGGCCGGAGAATGGGAAAGAAGCTTCATCACTCCACATAATGTTATCGAAAATTACTGGATTTTCTTCAGTTTCGTTAAGCATAATCTCAGTAAATTGCAGCCGCCGGTCTGGATCATCCTCCAATAAACCATGAATTAGACGTGGACGATAAGCTTCCACCCAATAGATTTCAGGATTCACATGATAGAACCTCGTGAAATTCCCAATTCCGGAGAGGCTCTTCTGTGGACTTTTTTGGACTCTGAACAAATGATTCACCAACAAGTAGTTTCTTATCTTCTGCACAGACTGTTTTGGGTCGAGCAGTTTTTGGAGCATTAAGGATGGAGCCAGTGGCATTGAATTTGTCACGAATGCGGTAAATGGTTTGTCTCTTTGGGGCTTGGGTACCAAATGTTTCAGCCCAATTTGCTCTAACGGTTTCAGCATTTTGAGATTTCCAATACTCCGTTAAAATCCATTTTCTTTGATCTGTATTTAAATTATTTGCCATTATGTGTTATCTGTATTATCTGAAAAGAAAACAGATTTGGGGGAGATCTATCACTGAAAACTAGATCTGTGAAAATGGCTCAGTTGCCCTTAGCAACCAATCAGATTCCACCTTTCATTTTCCAAAGAGTCTGTGAGGAATGAAAAGTGGAATCTGATTGGTTGCTAAGGGCAACTGAGCCAGTTTCACTTTACACCATGTTTGATAAATCTCCTTCTTCATAACCTTATTACACTTTCTGACCACCTACTTTTGGACCACCCTTTATAAGCAGTTTTCTTTTGCTACGTATAGCATAATCCCTTATATCCAATTTCCTGATAAATAAGCCTGCATACTAAAGTGAATAGGGTGTATCGAGTGTGATTATATTGAGGACTCACTATTGGTGGTGATTTACAGTATGTGTGTACACAGATAATACAGGGACTCATCAGTAACATTATACACAGGAGCTCTGTATATAGTGTATAGTGTACAGGTAATACAGTGATCACCAGTGACATTATACACAGGAGCTCTGTATATAGTGTCAGTGTACAGGTAATACAGTGAACACCAGTGACATTATACACAGGAGCTCTATATATAGTGTCAGTGTACAGATAATACAGTGATCACCAGTGACATTATACACAGGAGCTCTGGATATAGTGTATAGGTAATACAGGGATCACCAGTGACATTATACACAGGAGCTGTGTATATAGTGTCAGTGTACAGGTAATACAGAGATCACCAGTGACAATATACACAGGAGCTCTGTATATAGTGTATAGTGTACAGGTAGTACAGTGATCACCAGTGACATTATACACAGTAGCTCTGTATATAGTGTATAGTGCACAGGTAATACAGTGATCACCAGTAACATTATACCCAGGAGCTCTGTATATAGTGCACAGGTAATACAGTGATCACCAGTGACATTATACACAGGAGCTCTGTATATAGTGTACAGGTAATGCAGTGATCACCAGTGACATTATACACAGGAGCTCTGTATATAGTGTATAGTGTACAGGTAATATAGTTATCACCAGTGACATTATACACAGGAGCTCTGTATATAGTGTATAGTGTACAGATAATACAGGGATCATCAGTGACAATATACACAGGAGCTCTGTATATAGTGTCAGTGTACAGGTAATACAATTATCACAAGTGACATCATACACAGGAGCTCTGTATATAGTGTACAGGTAATACAGTGATCACCAGTGACATTATACACAGGAGCTCTGTATATAGTGTACAGGTAATACAGTGATCACCAGTGACATTATACACAGGAGCTCTGTACATAGTATATAATGCACAGGTAATACAGGCATCACCAGTGACATTATACACAGTAGCTCTGTATATAGTATATAGTGTACAGGTAATACAGTGATCACCAGTGACATTATACACAGGAGCTCTATATATAGTGGATATAGTGTACAGGTAATACAGTGATCACCAGTGACATTATACACAGGAGCTCTGTATATAGTGGATATAGTGTACAGGTAATACAGTGATCACCAGTGACATTATACACAGGAGCTCTGTATATAGTGGATATAGTGTACAGATATTACAGTGATCACCAGTGACATTATACACAGGAGCTCTGTATATAGTGTATAGTGTACAGGTAATACAGTGATCACCAGTGACATTATACACAGGAGCTCTGTATATAGTGTATAGTGTACAGGTAATACAGGGATCACCAGTGACATTATACACAGGAGCTCTGTATATAGTGTATAGTGTACAGGTAACACAGGGATGACCAGTGATATTATACACAGGAGCTCTGTATATAGTGTATAGTGTACAGGTAATACAGTGATCACCAGTGACAATATACACAGAAGCTCTGTATATAGTGTCAGTGTACAGGTAACACAGAGATCACCAGTGACATTATACACAGGAGCTCTGTATATAGTGTATAGTCTACAAATTCCACAGTAATCACCAGTGACATTATACACAGGAGCTCTGTATATAGTGTATAGTCTACAAATTCCACATTAATCACCAGTGACATTATACACAGGAGCTCTATATATAGTGTCAGTGTACAGGTAATACAGGGATCACCAGTGACATTATACACAGGAGCTTTGTATATAGTGTCAGTGTACAGGTAATACAGGCATCACCAGTGACATTATACACAGTAGCTCTGTATATAGTATATAGTGTACAGGTAATACAGTGATCACCAGTGACATTATACACAGGAGCTCTATATATAGTGGATATAGTGTACAGATATTACAGTGATCACCAGTGACATTATACACAGGAGCTCTGTATATAGTGTATAGTGTACAGGTAATACAGTGATCACCAGTGACATTATACACAGGAGCTCTGTATATAGTGTATAGTGTACAGGTAATACAGGGATCACCAGTGACATTATACACAGGAGCTCTGTATATAATGTATAGTGTACAGGTAACACAGGGATGACCAGTGATATTATACACAGGAGCTCTGTATAGAGTGTATAGTGTACAGGTAATACAGTGATCACCAGTGACAATATACACAGAAGCTCTGTATATAGTGTCAGTGTACAGGTAACACAGAGATCACCAGTGACATTATACACAGGAGCTCTGTATATAGTGTATAGTCTACAAATTCCACAGTAATCACCAGTGACGTTATACACAGGAGCTCTGTATATAGTGTATAGTCTACAAATTCCACATTAATCACCAGTGACATTATACACAGGAGCTCTATATATAGTGTCAGTGTACAGGTAATACAGGGATCACCAGTGACATTATACACAGGAGCTTTGTATATAGTGTCAGTGTACAGGTAATACAGGCATCACCAGTGACATTATACACAGTAGCTCTGTATATAGTATATAGTGTACAGGTAATACAGTGATCACCAGTGACATTATACACAGGAGCTCTATATATAGTGGATATAGTGTACAGATATTACAGTGAGCACCAGTGACATTATACACAGGAGCTCCGTATATAGTGTACAGGTAATACAGTGATCACCAGTGACATTATACACAGGAGCTCTGTATATAGTGTATAGTGTACAGGTAATACAGGGATCACCAGTGACATTATACACAGGAGCTCTGTATATAGTGTATAGTGTACAGGTAACACAGTGATGACCAGTGATATTATACACAGGAGCTCTGTATATAGTGTATAGTGTACAGGTAATGCAGTGATCACCAGTGACATTATACACAGAAGCTCTGTATATAGTGTCAGTGTACTGGTAACACAGAGATCACCAGTGACATTATACACAGGAGCTCTGTATATAGTGCATAGTCTACCAATTCCACATTAATCACCAGTGACATTATACACAGGAGCTCTATATATAGTGTCAGTGTACAGGTAATACAGGGATCACCAGTGACATTATACACAGGAGCTCTGTATATAGTGTCAGTGTACAGGTAATACAGGGATCACCAGTGACATTATACACAGGAGCTCTATATATAGTGGATATAGTGTACAGGTAATACAGTGATCACCAGTGACATTTATACACAGGAGCTCTGTATATAGTGTCAGTGTACAGGTAACACAGAGATCACCAGTGACATTATACACAGGAGCTCTGTATATAGTGTATAGTCTACAAATTCCACAGTAATCACCAGTGACATTATACACAGGAGCTCTGTATATAGTGTATAGTCTACAAATTCCACATTAATCACCAGTGACATTATACACAGGAGCTCTATATATAGTGTCAGTGTACAGGTAATACAGGGATCACCAGTGACATTATACACAGGAGCTCTGTATATACTGTCAGTGTACAGGTAATACAGGCATCACCAGTGACATTATACACAGGAGCTCTGTATATAGTGTATAGTCTACAAATTCCACAGTAATCACCAGTGACATTATACACAGGAGCTCTGTATATAGTGTATAGTCTACAAATTCCACATTAATCACCAGTGACATTATACACAGGAGCTCTATATATAGTGTCAGTGTACAGGTAATACAGGGATCACCAGTGACATTATACACAGGAGCTCTGTATATAGTGTCAGTGTACAGGTAATACAGGCATCACCAGTGACATTATACACAGTAGCTCTGTATATAGTATATAGTGTACAGGTAATACAGTGATCACCAGTGACATTATACACAGGAGCTCTATATATAGTGGATATAGTGTACAGATATTACAGTGATCACCAGTGACATTATACACAGGAGCTCCGTATATAGTGTACAGGTAATACAGTGATCACCAGTGACATTATACACAGGAGCTCTGTATATAGTGTATAGTGTACAGGTAATACAGGGATCACCAGTGACATTATACACAGGAGCTCTGTATATAGTGTATAGTGTACAGGTAACACAGTGATGACCAGTGATATTATACACAGGAGCTCTGTATATAGTGTATAGTGTACAGGTAATGCAGTGATCACCAGTGACATTATACACAGAAGCTCTGTATATAGTGTCAGTGTACAGGTAACACAGAGATCACCAGTGACATTATACACAGGAGCTCTGTATATAGTGTATAGTCTACAAATTCCACAGTAATCACCAGTGACATTATACACAGGAGCTCTGTATATAGTGCATAGTCTACAAATTCCACATTAATCACCAGTGACATTATACACAGGAGCTCTATATATAGTGTCAGTGTACAGGTAATACAGGGATCACCAGTAACATTATACACAGGAGCTCTGTATATAGTGTCAGTGTACAGGTAATACAGTGATCACCAGTGACATTATACACAGGAGCTCTGTATATAGTGTATAGTGTACAGGTAATACAGTGATCACCAGTGACATTATACACAGGAGCTCTGTATATAGTATATAGTGTACAGGTAATACAGTGATCACAAGTGACATTATACACAGGAGCTCTGTATATAGTGTACAGGTAATACAGTGATTACCAGTAACATTATACACAGGAGCTCTGTATATTGTGTCAGTGTACAGATAATACAGGGATCACCAGTGACATTATATACAGGAGCTCTGTATATAGTGTACAGGTAATACAGTGATCATCAGTGATATTATACACAGGAGCTCTGTATATAGTATATAGTGTACAGATAATACAGTGATCACAGTTGATATTATACACAGGAGCTTTGTATATAGGGTATAGTGTACAGATAATACAGTGATCAGGGCTTCCCCCAAGAATTTCAGGGCCCCATGCTGGCAAATTTTTCGGGCTCCCTTGAGACTACGCCCATGCTCCAACCAAGCTCTGTTTCCACCCCAGCTCCACCTCCACCCCTCGAACCTTTCACAGTCCCACCACCCAATCTTGGAAAAACTACATTTCTGCACCCCGTCCTCTATAATCACACATTAACAGTTCCCATCAAACACCAGATTACATACACAGCCAGCAGCTTTTGTTTTGGCCAAAAGAATTTTTAAGCCTTCACAGCGACAAGATAGACTCTTTTGGCCGATCCCTATTCTACTCTAACCTATTAAACATTTCTTAAAGTGACCAAATAATACCACATACAAGGGACAAATACCGTCACAACATGACCAGACCACATATTACTACCACATAGTGTCACAGGTGTGTCAGATGCAACAGACAGTTGCTCTGCATCTGGCTGCAGAAGGTCTCTGTGTTTGGCAATGCAGACGCCTTCTTAATCTTTCCGACTTTTGAACCCAGCGGCAACCTCCCTCCTGTTCTGATTTACACACTTTGGTCTGGGTGTTTATAAACTCTCAGTCTGCTTCAAGGAGTCGACGGAGATATTCTCTTTTTCCCTTGTGAAGGCTTTGAGCTATAGCAACCGGCTTACTTCCTCTCTGGTACCCTTTGAGGACGTTTGGTGCTATCTCTCTGGAGTCTCCTTAAGCTAAGTTTCTCCCCCTTTGTTTGTCTCCCTTGTTGTCTTTAGTTTATAGTGGGGACTGACCAGTGCTCACCCCCCATATCCAGGGCCTAGCTCTAGGGATATACAGGGCTTAGGTTTCCTGCTCTGTGATTGGTGTGGAACCGATGTAGGTTGTTATGCACACGCCCGGACTGACTGGCGTGTGCGGGAGAAGTGGTTCCACTGGACCATAGACCGGAGAGTGCCTGGAGGGGCGTGACTAAGTATCTGGCCGATCCGACCAAGGTGGCACGACGGCATATACGACGCCAGTGCACCAGGGAGAAACCGGGCAGAGGGACCAGGTGCTACTCCAGGTCAAACTCCGGACACGGGGGTTGACCCACACTGGGATTACTGGAACAGGCAGGTTAGGCTGGCACAGACTGGTGGATGTAAGCAAACACGGCAGGTATGCAGATGGGTGGATACAGGCGAGTATGCAGGCAGGGAGGTACTGGCCGAAAGGACGGGCTGGAGCACAGAAAGGTTAAGACCCAGTACAGACTGGGTCACAGAACCGCAGATGCGGTAGACAACCACAGCAGAGAGGGAACGCCCGAAGCGGTGGGCAAGAACAGAGCAGGACGGGGCTGCAGGAGCAGCGAGCACAAGCAGGGCAGGACAGGACTGCCGGAGCAGCGGGCAGAAGCAGGGCAGGACAGGACTGCCGGAGCAGCAGGCAGAAGCAGGGCAGGACAGGACTGCCGGAGCAGTGAGCAAAAGGGTCAGAGCGGAGCAAGGCTGCCGGAGCAGTGAGCAAAAGGGTCAGAGCGGAGCAAGGCTGCCGGAGCAGTGAGCAAGGAGTCAGAGCAGGACGGACAGGGCTCTGTTCACACGGAACAGACAGGAAGGGAAAGGCAGAGCCAGATACCCACAGGGTATTTGCAGTGAAGTAGCAAGTGGACCACAAACTCACAAACGGGAGTACAGAGACAACAAGCAGGAGTTAGGTACGAGTTCAGACTCTGCAGAAAAAGGAAAGGAACGGACATAGAGGCAAAACATGTAAAGGATAAGAGAGAGTTCAGACTGGAACTGAGTGTACGGAAGAGACCGACACTGCAGCGGGATACAGGAGCGGGTCTGGGAATACGGCCCCCAGAGAGGCTGGACGAACAGGCAAGGAGCGAGTTCAGACAGGACAGACAAGATACAGGAGCGGGTCTAGGTAATCGGCCCCTAGAAGGCGGGAGGAACAGGCTAGGAGCGAGTTCAGACTCTGCAGAAAGATGCAGAAAACAGACAGAGGGAAAAGGGAGACAAGGTTAAAGTAGAAACGAGTCACAGACAACAGGGAACAGAGGAACGGGAACAGAGACAGCAAGGCAGGAACACAAACAGGACTCTGTTCAGACGGGAACAGATACCGCAAGGCAAGAACACAAACAGGACTCTGTTCAGACGGGAACAGATACCGCAAGGCAGGGACACAAACAGGACTCTGTTCAGACGGGAACAGATACCGCAAGGCAAGAACACAAACAGGACTCTGTTCAGACGGGAACAGATACCGCAAGGCAGGGACACAAACAGGACTCTGTTCAGACGGGAACAGATACCGCAAGGCAGGGACACAAACAGGACTCTGTTCAGACGGGAACAGATACCGCAAGGCAGAAACACAAACAGGACTCTGTTCAGACGGGAACAGATACCGCAAGGCAGAGACACAAACAGGACTCTGTTCAGACGGGAACAGATACCGCAAGGCACAGACAGGCAGATCTAGGAATACGGCCCCTAGAAGGCGAAAGAACAGGCAAGAAGCGTGTTCACAAGAACAGACCACAGTTCAGACACAGAACTGGAAAACAGGCAGGAAAACAGGATAGGACCTGGCATGTCAGAGACAAAAAGCCGACTGACAGGACACAATGCTCAGGCGCCATCTTGAGGAAGAAGGTGGTATAAATACCCAAAGATGGACAGCAATAGGCTGAAGGTGCAACAGGGGCGTGTCCGCAGCAGGTACAAGAAACAGGAAGTTCAGCGGGCATCGCCCTATGCAGCCAAAACAGACAAACAGACAGCAAGGAGGGAAGCCAGAGAGACATTCTGGACTGGAGATCAAGTGCGCGCTCTTGCACAGTGGGAGATGGACCACCATGCAAGGACGCCGCCAGGTATGTTACAGTACCCCCCCCCTTACGCCCCCTCTTCTTCAGGCCTGCCAGAGTCTTCCGCAGGGAATTCGAGGACCAGTCGTTCACATCAAGGAGATCACTTTCACTGTCCACAGGAAAAATTGATCTCATCTGGTTAGCTAGGATGCTACCTCCTATCCAGCCATCCTTATCAACAGACGAAATGGGTGGAGTACCAGGAACAGCACACAAGGAAGTCTCTCTCCACATATTTTCAGGTGGCACCCCAGAGGGTACAGGAGACAACTGGAAGTCCTTCACCGGGTTGGAGGGGGACAGAGACTTGGGGGTAATCTCTGCTTCGAGGTACATCTTGTCAAGCTCACAGGAAGAAATAGACGGGTTATCAGGTACATAATGAGGAAAAGTCACTGTCTCTTTGTTATCTGGTGGTACCCCGGAGAATTCAGGAAACAACTGGAGGTCCTCCGCCGGGTCAGAAGAGTGCAGAGGCTCAGAGAAAACATCTGCTTCAGAGTACACTAGGTCGGACTCACTGGAGGAAGCAGGCGAGGTATCGGGTACCGAGTATAGGAAAGTCTCTGTCCATTCACCACCAGGTGGCACCCCGAAGGGTTCTGGAGACAACTGGAGGTCCTCCGCCTGGTCAGAGGGGTGTAGAGACTCAAGGGTAACCTCTGCTTCAGAGTACACAAGGTCGGACTCACTGGACGAAGCAAGCGAGGTATCAGATCCAGGATATAGGAAAGTCTCTGTCCATTCACCACCAGGTGGCACCCCGAAGGGTTCTGGAGACAACTGGAGGTCCTCCGCCTGGTCGAAGGGGTGTAGAGACTCGGGAGTAACCTCTGCTTCGGAGTACACTAGGTTGGACTCACTGGACGAAGCGAGCGAGGTATCAGGTACAGAGTATAGGAGAGTCTCTGTCCTTTCGCTACCAGGTAGTACCCCGAAGGGTTCTGGAGACAACTGGAGGTCCTCCGCCTGGTCGGAGGGGTGTAGAGACTCGGGGGTAACTACCACTTTGGGGTACCCATTGTCAGGCTCACAGGACGAAGCGGACAAAGTATCGAGTACCGAGTGTAGAGAAGTCTCTCTCCATTTGTCATCGAGTGGTATCCCGGAGGATTCAGGAGGCAACAGGGGGTCCTCCGCCAGGTAGTAGAGGTGCACAGACTCAGAGGTAACCACAGCTTTGGAGCATCCTTGGACATGCACACCGGTTAAAGTGGGTGAAGCATCTGATGCCGGGTGCAGGAAGTTCTCCTGTGTGGAGTCTGAATGGGCAGAAGTCTCTTCGGGCAGGAGAACCGGAACACTACCCACGCACATTACCCGTTGGGGCTTCTCCGGGATACAGGGAGATGAAGCTTCAGTAGGGACTTCAAGGTTGGGGTCAGGAGGTCTCAGGGAGGACAGACCCTGGCGTGACGGCTTGCCTCTACGTCTAGCACGTCTGGACTGCCTCTTGAGGTTGGGAGAAGTATTCCGGAAAGCGTAGTCACCCTGTGAGGATTCTGGGTGGGCAGTAGTCTCATTGGGCTGGAGGACTATTGCGCTACCCACACACATTACCCATCGGGGCTGCTCCGGGATATTGGGAGGTGAAGCTTCAGCAGGAGCCTGCGGGTTAGGATCATCGAAGACCATTAGAAAGGCCACCAGGAAGGCCATTAGGTCCAGGAGGATCGGATCCTGTGTTTCACATAGGGGGTTGATCCATTCCAAGGCATCACCCGCCAGGTAAGACATAATGAATGCCACCTTAACCCGATCGGTGGGAAAACATAGAGGGTAGAACTTGAAGTGTAGCATGCATTGCTCCACAAATGCACGACTTTGTCTTGGATCCCCATAGTAACGTGGCGGATCCGCAGGAACGAGAGCAGATAGATCCATCTGGACGGGTGCGTAATTAGCCTGGAACTCAGCTGAGAAAAAAAAATTTATTTATTTATTTTTAATGCATGTATTCGCTGGAAAACTTCTCAGAGAGCGAAGGCCGTGGGGCTCAACGGGAACCATGGCCTGAGCATGCTGTTATGCACACGCCCGGACTGACTGGCGTGTGCGGGAGAAGTGGTTCCACTGGACCATGGACCGGAGAGTGCCTGGAGGGGCGTGACTAAGTATCTGGCCGATCCGACCAAGGTGGCACGATGGCATACGACGCCAGTGCACCAGGGAGAAACCGGGCAGAGGGACCAGGTGCTACTCCAGGTCAAACTCCGGACACGGGGGTTGACCCACACTGGGATTACTGGAACAGGCAGGTTAGGCTGGCACAGACTGGTGGATGTAAGCAAACACGGCAGGTATGCAGATGGGTGGATACAGGCGAGTATGCAGGCAGGGAGGTACTGGCCGAAAGGACGGGCTGGAGCACAGAAAGGTTAAGACCCAGTACAGACTGGGTCACAGAACCGCAGATGCGGTAGACAACTACAGCAGAGAGGGAACGCCCGAAGCGGTGGGCAAGAACAGAGCAGGACGGGGCTGCAGGAGCAGCGAGCACAAGCAGGGCAGGACAGGACTGCCGGAGCAGCGGGCAGAAGCAGGGCAGGACAGGACTGCCGGAGCAGCGGGCAGAAGCAGGGCAGGACAGGACTGCCGGAGCAGCGGGCAGAAGCAGGGCAGGATAGGACTGCCGGAGCAGCGGGCAGAAGCAGGGCAGGACAGGACTGCCGGAGCAGTGAGCAAAAGGGTCAGAGCGGAGCAAGGCTGCCGGAGCAGTGAGCAAAAGGGTCAGAGCGGAGCAAGGCTGCCGGAGCAGTGAGCAAGGAGTCAGAGCAGGACGGACAGGGCTCTGTTCACACGGAACAGACAGGAAGGGAAAGGCAGAGCCAGATACCCACAGGGTATTTGCAGTGAAGTAGCAAGTGGACCACAAACTCACAAACGGGAGTACAGAGACAACAAGCAGGAGTTAGGTACGAGTTCAGACTCTGAAGAAAAAGGAAAGGAACGGACATAGAGGCAAAACAGGTAAAGGATAGGAGAGAGTTCAGACTGGAACTGAGTGTACGGAAGAGACCGACACTGGAGCGGGATACAGGAGCGGGTCTGGGAATACGGCCCCCAGAGAGGCGGGACGAACAGGCAAGGAGCGAGTTCAGACAGGACAGACAAGATACAGGAGCGGGTCTAGGTAATCGGCCCCTAGAAGGCGGGAGGAACAGGCTAGGAGCGAGTTCAGACTCTGCAGAAAGATGCAGAAAACAGACAGAGGGAAAAGGGAGACAAGGTTAAAGTAGAAACGAGGCACAGACAACAGGGAACAGAGGAACGGGAACAGAGACAGCAAGGCAGGAACACAAACAGGACTCTGTTCAGACGGGAACAGATACCGCAAGGCAGGAACACAAACAGGACTCTGTTCAGACGGGAACAGATACCGCAAGGCAGGGACACAAACAGGACTCTGTTCAAACGGGAACAGATACCGCAAGGCAGAGACACAAACAGGACTCTGTTCAGACGGGAACAGATACCACAAGGTAGGGACACAAACAGGACTCTGTTCAGACGGGAACAGATACCGCAAGGCAGAGACACAAACAGGACTCTGTTCAGACGGGAACAGATACCGCAAGGCACAGACAGGCAGATCTAGGAATACGGCCCCTAGAAGGCGAAAGAACAGGCAAGAAGCGTGTTCACAAGAACAGACCACAGTTCAGACACAGAACTGGAAAACAGGCAGGAAAACAGGATAGGACCTGGCATGTCAGAGACAAAAAGCCGACTGACAGGACACAATGCTCAGGCGCCATCTTGAGGAAGAAGGTGGTATAAATACCCAAAGATGGACAGCAATAGGCTGAAGGTGCAACAGGGGCGTGTCCGCAGCAGGTACAAGAAACAGGAAGTTCAGCGGGCGTCGCCCTATGCAGCCAAAACAGACAAACAGACAGCAAGGAGGGAAGCCAGAGAGACATTCTGGACTGGAGATCAAGTGCGCGCTCTTGCACAGTGGGAGATGGACCACCATGCAAGGACGCCGCCAGGTATGTTACATAGGTCTCCATTCCCCTTTTTCCTAGTGTCTTGGCTTATTTCCCCTCATCCCTTCGTGTTGCACTTAGTCTTTACCACACTGTGTGTGACATTTATCACCGGCCATGTATATTTAGAGTAAAAAAATGACACGTGTTTTTTTGGTTTTTTTTGTGTGTGTGTGTGTGTGTGTGGGGGGTTTGGGTGTGTTTTTGTGCTGAACTGTCAGGGCAGCTGCACAAGCTGTCTCTGAAGGTGACTGACCTCCGCTATGAGGTTCAGCAGTAGCAACAATGGCTGCATGTCCCTAATGTTGGGGGTTGGCCTGTCCAGCTTGAACCCAAGACTGCCCTCCCGGACAGGTTTTCAGGAGGTAGGGACAAGTTTTTTGTGTTCAAGGAAGCTTGCAAACCATATTTTAAACTTCATCTTTACTCCTCCGGAAATGAGGAGCAGCGAGTGGGAATTGTGATACCACCGCTGCATGGAGATCCTCAATCCTGGGCTCTCTCTTTGCCGCAGGGTTCGGTTTGTCTACAGTCTGTGGAGGGGTTTTTCAGGGCTCTTGCCCTCATTTATGATGACCCTGACTGAATCTCCTTGGCTTAGTCCAGGTTGCGTCGCTTTCATCACAGCAATCAGTCAATGGAAACGTACAGCTCTGAATTCCGCAGATGGGTAACTGATACAAAATGGAATGACCCAGCTCTTAGAATCCAATTTTGTCAGGGCTTTACTGAAAAGTTGAAATATGCTTTGGCAGTGTATGAAACCCCAGAGTCCTTTGAGGCTGCTATATCGTTGGCTATACATGTTGATAGACGCCTTCGGGATAGGTGGGTGAGACAACCTCCTCCGGAGACTTCTTTTTGGGGTAATGGTCCTTTTCTGGGGGGGCGGTCTGGCGGTGAACCAGTACGGGGGTAGGTGAAAGAACCCATACAGTTAGGGGGTGCCTCTGCATCGTACATTTCCCCGGAGATCCGCAAAAAGAAGGTCGTGTGTTTTTTTTGTACAAAAAAGGGACATTTTATTGGGATCTGTCCTTTGATTCCTAATCAAAAGGAAACTCGATTAACCCTTAGTAGTCTGGATTTGGATAAGAAAGGGGTGCATTTATCGCCAAACTGCAGTTCACAATTTGTCCTGACAGCAGAGGTGGTACTGGAGAGCAAAAGTGAGAACATTTCTCTGTTTGCTGACATTGGTGCAGGAGTCAGCATTGTTGATGCTGAGTTTGTGAGAACTCATGGTCTTGCTTGCTGTACTTTAGCTAAGCCCATTCCCATCTTCGCCACTGCCACTTGCACAGAGAGCTCTGACTCAGATTGTACATGGTGTAAAACTGAGGGTGGAGTCAGTCCATTGTGAGCTAATTACTTGCTACAGTATGTCCTGGATGGTCTTCTCACCCAAATTGTTTTGGGTCTACCCTGGTTGGTGAAACATAATCCGTTGGTGGATTGGCGATCCAGGGAGATCATTGAGTGGATAGATTACTGCCATGACAACTATTTAAATATTTCCCTTTCTACAGTCTCTACAGAGACCTTACCTGCATTTTTGTCGGGATTTGAGGATGTTTTTTCTGAGAGGTGGTGTCAGGAATTGCTTCCTCATCGTGCTTATGACCAGGGCCGGCTCCAGGTTTTTCTGGGCCCCGGGCGAAAGAGTCTCAGTGGGCCCCTTTAACACATACCACGATTCATGATGCACAGATACGGCGGAGAAATATATATATATATATATATATATATAGTACAATGCAAAGATTTCACTTCTTACATTACATGAGTGATATCTACTGTAAATTCCACAACAGCTCAGAAACCGGTGAATCGCTCCACACAGAATACTGGCCCCCATATAAGGCCCCATACGGAATACTGGCCCCCATATAAGGCTCCATACGCAATACTGGCCCCCATATAAGGCCCCATACGGAATACTGGCCCCCATACAAGGCCCTATAAGGAATACTGGCCCCCATATAAGGCCCCATACGGAATACTGGCCCCCATATAAGGCTCCATGCGGAATATTGACCCCCATATAAGGCTCCATGCGGAATACTGGCCCCCATATAACGCTTCATACAGAATACTGGCCCCCATATAAGGCCCCATACAGAATACTGGCCCCCATATAAGGCCCCATAAGGAATACTGGCCCCCATATAAGGCCCCATACGGAATACTGGCCCCCATATAAGGCTCCATGCAGAATACTGACCCCCATATAAGGCTCCATGCGGAATACTGGCCCCCATATAAGGCTCCATACGGAATACTGGGCCCCATATAAGGCTCCATACGGAATATTGGCCTCCATATAAGGCTCCATGCGGAATACTGGCCCCCATTTAAGGCTCCATGCGGAATACTGACCCCCATATAAGGCTCCATGCGGAATACTGGCCCCCATATAAGGCTCCATACGGAATACTGGGCCCCATATAAGGCCCCATACGGAATACTGGCCCCCATATAAGGCTCCATACGGAATACTGGCCCCCATATAAGGCTCCATATGGAATACTGGCCCCCATATAAGGCCCCATACGGAATACTGGCCCCCATATAAGGCCCCATACGGAATACTGGCCCCCATATAAGGCCCCATACGGAATACTGGCCCCCATATAAGGCTCCATACGGAATACTGGCCCCCATAGAAGGCTCCATACGGAATACTGGCCCCCATATAAGGCTCCATACGGAATACTGGCCCCCATATAAGGCTCCATACGGAATACTGGCCCCCATATAAGGCTCCATACGGAATACTGGCCCCCATATAAGGCTCCATACAGAATACTGGCCCCCGTATAAGGCTCCATATGGAATACTGGCCCCCGTATAAGGCTCCATACAGAATACTGGCCCCCATATAAGGCTCCATACGGAATACTGGCCCCCATAGAAGGCTCCATACGGAATACTGGCCCCCATATAAGGCTCCATACGGAATACTGGCCCCCATATAAGGCTCCATACGGAATACTGGCCCCCATATAAGGCTCCATACGGAATACTGGCCCCCATATAAGGCTCCATACAGAATACTGGCCCCCGTATAAGGCTCCATATGGAATACTGGCCCCCGTATAAGGCTCCATACAGAATACTGGCCCCCATATAAGGCTCCATACGGAATACTGGCCCCCATATAAGGCTCCATACGGAATACTGGCCCCCACATAAGGCTCCATACGGAATACTGGCCCCCACATAAGGCCCCATACGGAATACTGGCCCCCATATAAGGCTCCATACGGAATACTGGCCTCCATATAAGGCTCCATACGGAATACTGGCCCCCATATAAGGCTCCATACAGGATACTGGTCCCCTTATAAAGCTCCATACAGGATACTGGCCCCCATATAACGTTCCATAAAGGATACTGGTCCCCTTATAAAGCTCCATACAGGATACTGGCCCCCATATAACACTCCATACAGGATACTGGTCCCCTTATAAAACTCCATACAGTATACTGGCCCCCATATAACGCTCCATACAGGATACAGGTCACCTTATAACGCTCCATACAGGATACCGGTCCCCTTATAACGCTCCATACAGGATACTGGCCCCCATATAATGCTGCATGCAGGCTGTTACCCCCCACATAATGCCCCATACAGGCTGTCCCCCCCTTATAATGCTCCATGCAGGCTGTTACCCCCCACATAATGCCCCATACAGGCCCCCCCCTTTTAATGCTCCATGCAGGCTGTTACCCCCCACATAATGCCCCATACAGGCTGCCCCCCCTTATAATGCTCCATGCAGGCTGTCCCCCCCCACATAATGCACTATGCAGGCTGCCCCCCCCTTTATAATGCCCCATGCAGGCTGTTCCCCACCTTATAATGCCCCATGCAGGATGTCACCCCCCCTCTATATAATGCCCCATACAGGATGTCCCCCCCTCTCTTTATAATGCCCCATGCAGGATGCCCCCCCTCTCTTTATAATGCCCCATGCAGGATGCCCCCCCTCTCTTTATAATGCCACATGCAGGATGCCCCCCCTCTTTATAATTCCCCATGCAGGATGCCCCCCCCTCTCTTTATAATGCCCCATGCAGGATGCCCCCCCCTCTCTTTATAATGCCCCATGCAGGATGCCCCCCCCTCTCTTTATAATGCCCCATGCAGGATGTCCCCCCCTCTCTTTATAATGCCCCATGCAGGATGCCCTCCCTCTCTTTATAATGCCCCATGCAGGATGCCCCCCCTCTCTGTATAATGCCCCATGCAGGATGCCCCCCCTCTCTTTATAATGCCCCATGCAGGATGCCCCCCCCTCTCTTTATAATGCCCCATGCAGGATGCCCCCCCTCTCTTTATAATGCCCCATGCAGGATGCCCCCCCTCTCTTTATAATGCCACATGCAGGATGCCCCCCCTCTTTATAATTCCCCATGCAGGATGCCCCCCCCTCTCTTTATAATGCCCCATGCAGGATGCCCCCACCTCTCTTTATAATGCCCCATGCAGGATGCCCTCCCTCTCTTTATAATGCCCCATGCAGGATGCCCCCCCCTCTCTGTATAATGCCCCATGCAGGATGCCCCCCCTCTCTTTATAATGCCCCATGCAGGATGCCCCCCCCTCTCTTTATAATGCCCCATGCAGGATGCCCCCCCTCTCTTTATAATGCTCCATGGAGGATGCCACCCCCCTTCTCTTTATACTGCCCCATGCCTCCATAAATTAAAAAAAAAATCAAATACTCACCTCCCTTCTCCTCACCTGCTGCCCGCTGCCCGGGTCCGAGCTCCAGCGTTGTCGGCGTCTTCCCGCTCAGCGCTCCCTGCGACGGCTCAGGGGAGGGCGCGGTGGAAAGACGTCACCGCGCCCTCTGACCTGAGACGTCATAGGGACCGCAGAGCAGGAAGACAGCTGATCTGCGGAGGCACGGGGAGAGGTAAGTATCCGGCTGCCGGGGCCCTGAGCAAGCGGCGGAGAAGGGTGGGCGCTGACACCGCTCTCCTCCGCCCATAGCCCAGTGGGGTGCGCGACCGCCAGTGGGCCCCTCTGCCTGCTCAGGGCCCCGGCATTTGCCCGGGTGTGCCGGGTGCTGACGCCGGCCCTGCATATGACTGTCCTATTAACCTGACCCCCGGAACTAAACTACCAAAGTCAAGACTGTATAAACTTTCTGGCCCTGAGAGACAAGCCATGAAGGATTTAATTGCGGAAAGTCTGGTGAAGAGACATATCAGACCCTCATCTTCGCCCGTGGTGGCAGGGTTCTTCTTCGTGAAGAAAAAAGATGGTGGTCTACGTCCCTGTTTAGATTTCTGAGAATTAAATCAAATTACCATCCAGGACCCATACCCTCTTCCTCTGATTCCTGATCTGTTCAGCCAGGTTGTGGGAGCTAAGGTATTCTCCAAGTTGGATTTAAGGGGAGCCTACAATCTGGTTAGAATCAGAAAATCAATCTGGCTGAATGGAAAACAGCGTTCAATACCACTGAAGGGCATTTTTTTGAGTCTGGATATGCCTTTCGGTCTGACCAATGCACCTGCGGTGTTCCAGAATTTCATTGATGATGTTTTCCATCATTTGGTGGGCAGGTTTGTGGTGGTCTATCTGAACGATATTTTGGTTTACTCTGATTTTGAGACACATTGTGGGCATGTTAGACAGGTGCTTCAGCTATTAAGGGATAGCAAGCTATATGCCAAACTAGAAAAATGTGTTTTCGCTGTTCAGGAGGTGCAGTTTTTGGGGTACCTGGTGTCATCTTCGGATTTTCGGATGGATCTGGAGAAGGTCCATGCAGTCCAAGATTGGGACCGTCCCGAGAACCTATAACGTTTTCTGCTACCTATCCCTAGCAGGCCATAAACGCACTTATTCATGGATTTTATTACTGACCTACCGGTATCTGCAGGCAGAACTGTGGTTTTGGTAGCTGTAGATAGGTTCAGTAAAATGGTTCACGTCATCGCATTACCGGCATTTCCAAACGCCAAGACACTTGCTCAGGTATTTATAAATGAGATTGTGAAGCTTTACGGGGTTCCCTACGATGTGGTGTCAGATCTGGGGACCCAGTTTGTTTACAAGTTCTGGAAAGCATACTGTTCTCGACTGGGGGTGCAGCTGTCCTTTTCCTCTACCTTCCATCCTCAGTCGTATGGACAGATGAGCATGTTAATCAGAATTTTTGAGACTTACCTCAGGTGTTTTGTCTCCAAAAATCAGGGGGATTAGGCATCCCTACTTACTGCTGGCAGAATTTGCTAATAATAATCATCGTCAACAATTCTGGTGCCTCTGCGGGTCCAGTCACCACAGAGGTACTGCATTTCAGCCAGAGGTGTGGTACCTCACTCTCGGGTAAGGAGGGACTACTATCCGGAACCCCCACACCCACATACAACACCACATACAACACCACATCACTCCAGTAGGGAAGAGCAAGATTGCTCCTGAGGGAGAGCACAGTCCTTGTCCCTGTCTGGAGGAGGGAACTAGGTAGAGGAGTTGGGTGGAGGAAGTAATTTAGGGGCACACACAAGGAAGGTCTGAAGGACCCTGCCCTTGTGTGCTTACATTTTACAGGAACAGGGAAGGAGATAGTAGGTGGGGGGTTGCAGCAGGTGAGGTGCAGGTCCTGTGTTGGTAAGGCAGCAGCTCCTGTGGTGTTGAGGAGGCAGCGGGGTCATGGCAGGCTGTTGGAGTTCTTGAAGAGATGGGTTTTCATGTTCCGTCTGAAGGATCCGAGTGTGGGGGATAGTCGGACGTGTTGGGGCACAGAATTCCATAGGATGGGGGATATTCGGAAGAAGTCTTGGAGGCGATTGGGTGAGGAACGAATACGTTTGGAGGAGAGAAGGAGGTCTTGGGAGGAACGGAGATTACGTGAGGGAATATATCAGGAGATTAGTTCAGAGATATACGGAGGAGAGAGGTTATGAATGGCTTTGTAGGTCAGTGTTAGTAGTTTGAACTAGATACGCTGGGGGAATGGGAGCCAATGAAGGGATTTGCAAAGGGGGGTAAGCAGAGGAGTAGCGAGGAGAGAGATGAACTAGTCGTGCAGCAGAGTTAAGGATGGACTGGAGGGGTGCGAGAGTGTTAACAGGTAGGCCACAAAGGAGGTTGTTGCAATAGTCGAGGCAGGAGATGATGAGGACATGCACAAGCAGTTTAGTAGATTGAGGGTTGAGGAAAGGACGGATTTTGAGCTGGAGGCGACAGGAGGTGGCGAGAGCTTGAATATGGGGTTTGAAGGACAGGGCAGAGTCAAGGGTTACTCCGAGGCAGCGGATTGCCGGTGTTATAGCAGAAGATGGAGTCCCTCAAGTTTAAAGGCCCCATCTATGCTATATAAGTCTGACAGTTATTTTAGGTAAAAAAACAGCAAGCTGAAATGTTCCTTCTTGTATCAATAGCGTGTCCTTGCTAAAAAGATAACATGTACTCCCTGGCCAGATAGGACCGGACCCGTAGATGCAGAATCTAATGATGCAGCAGCTGGAGTCCTATTCGCAGCAGCGTTGGTAAAAGCATGTCAAGACAGGCAAGCAGAAAAGCAAGTTACATTAGAAGATAGAGTGCAAGGGAAGGAGGAAGATCCTAAGGATTATTTCTATGCACTAAAGAAAACCTGGTCAGAAATGGGGTTCAACCCCGGGAATAAGACTAGTGAGAGGGTATTAGCAAGTGCTTTCATGAATGGACTAAAGAAAGAGATTGCAGAGAAGGTAAAAGCAAGTAGACCGGACTGGAGATCAGTGAAGGCAGAAGATTTAGCTAGAATAGCTCAGGGGGCACAACATGACATAGCGCAGGCAAAAAGAGCTGCCAGAATACATATAGTAGAGACGACCCCCAGAAACAACAGAGGCAGAGGACGGACTGAAGGAGGAGGACAGAAACTGTGTTACGGATGTGAAAAGCCAGGACATTTTAGAAAGAACTGTAGGACCAACCCGTATCCAAATGCTCAGAGTACGGGTCCTCCAGCCGACCAAACAACGCCCCCATAGGATGAGGGTAGCTTGCACATGAACCCCCTCATTTCCTTACCCCCAACTTGTTTCCTACTGCAGACAGTGGATTCATGCCATCTCTGTTTTAATGCAGCCCCTCTATGACTGTCTTACTCCAACATCTTTTGTACTAACATCAGAGGCAATAGACTGTTTTTATTCTCTCAAGAACCGTATTTTGGCCGCTCCAGCTTTGGGTACCCCTAATTATGAGCTCCCATTTACTCTGTACCTTCATGAACAAGCCGGACATGCAGCAGGAGTTTTAACTCAAACACACGGTGATAATCAGAGACCTGTTGCCTACTTTAGTAGCAGATTGGATGCGGTAGCCAGAGGTACACCATCCTGTGTACGTGCTCTGCGTGCTGTTGGACTATTACTCCATAAATCCGCAGACATTGTTCTTGACCACCCGCTCACCATTCTAACACCTCATGATGTCTACACTATATTGAATCAAGTGCAACCCGCTCACCTCTCAGCAGCACGTCATCTCAGGTTACAATGTGCACTGTTAATGCCTCCCAATGTTTCTTTACAGAGGTGTACTACTCTGAACCCAGCAACTTTGTTACCTCTCTCTGTTCTAAAGGAGGAGTTAGGTACTGTGCTTTATAAGGAAGATCCAAGAGAGGAAGTTCCTCATGACTGTGTACAAATGATGGCACAAGAAACGGCAGGTTTACCTACTGTATTTGAACATGAATTACAAAATTCAGATTTTGAATTTTTTGTAGATGGATCCCGTCATCAGGATGATTCAGGTACCTTCCATACTGGATATGCAGTTGTCTCCCTCAATGCAGTAATCAAGGCAGAACCAATGCTCCCACACCAATCGGCTCAAGAGACCGAACTTAGGGCCCTAACCGAGGCCTGTAAACTAGCGGAAGGTAGTATTGTTAACATTTACACAGATTCTAGGTACGCATTCGGTATATCGCATGATTTTGGTCCAATATGAAAGTCAAGAGGTTTCCTGACGGCAGCAGGACACCCCATTAAGAATGCTGACGCGGTCCAGCAGTTAATTGATGCGCTACAACTACCCAAACAAGTAGCTGTCATAAAGGTAAGAGCACATACCAGACACACCGACCAGGTAAGCAGAGGAAACGCGATGGCAGATGCAGCGGCAAAAACAGCAGCCTGTAAGCCGCAACAGTATGTCAGTTAAGTGCCCCTAAAAACCCCTTTGTGTCGGAGGACATCTTATCCCAAATGCAGGCTCAGGCTCAAAAGGAGGAGGTTGATAAGTGGTTAAAGGAAGGTGCATGCCTGAATGAAGCAAATGGGGTATGGGGGAAAGGGACATGACGATGCCTTCCAAGGGCACTGTACCCAGCAGCTGCCCAGATACTACATGGGCTGACACACCAATCTAAAACGGGTGTGATGAGTGTGATGCAGAAACATTGGGTGGCACTAGTATTCTCCACCTGTATTGAAAACCTGGTACAAGGGTGCATGATATGTGCTACAAATAATCAGGGTAGAGTAGTTAAAACACCACCCAAACACACCCCCCGGCCCCTCTATCCATTCCAGAGACTGCAAATTGATTATATTCAGCTGCCAAAGTCAGGATCATGGGAATATGTGTTGGTCTGTATTGATTTGTTCTCAGGATGGCCAGAGGCTTTCCCGATTGCCAAAGCCACGGCTGCGGCAACCGCAAAGAAACTGCTTGCGGAGGTGGTCTGCAGGTATGGGGTACCAGAGGTAATTGAGAGTGACAGAGGTACACACTTCACAGGTGAAATAATGAATGAAGTCATTTCAGCTCTAGGAATTCAACAAGCATTCCACACCCCATATCACCCACAAAGTAGTGGTAAAGTGGAAAGACTGAATGGGACATTAAAATTAAAAGTTCAGAAAGCCATGGCTGAGACAGGAAAACCATGGCTGGACTGTTTACCGCTTGCTCTGTTTTCAGTAAGATAGACGCCTAATAGAAAGACTGGACTCTCTCCATATGAGATATTGTTTGGCAACGTACCCAGCCTAGGGTGTTTCTATCCGCAAGCATTAGAAATGAACAACCATGTGCTAAGTTCCTACGTGAGGGCTTTACACAAAAAGATTAAGCAAGTACATGATAATGTCTTCAGTTCTCTTCCAGATCCAGATCAAGACTCTAGCAGCCATACGCTGCAACTTGGAGACTGGGTGGTTATAAAAAGACACGTGAGGAAAAGCCTAGATCCACGGTTTGACGGACCCTTTCAAGTTCTGCTGACCACAAATACAGCCGTTAAGCTAGAGGGAAAAGAGACCTGGATCCACGCATCCCATTGCAAAAAGATACTAGGAGAACCAGCGGACAAAGAATGATGACATTGTTTATACTTACCTGCATCCTTACAACCACAGGTGCATGGACTAGGTTAGGCACCATGGACGGAGACGATAATAGATTCATTAGACACCATCTTGCTCTAATCGATGGACTAAAGGAGCAAAACCAGACCATTGCTAATTGTTGGATATGTACACATGCCCCTGTGACGTCCACTAGCATACCCTTTCTCGCTGTTCCAGTCTCATGGGAAGAGATAAACTTTTGGGTGAACTGTTCAGATACTTTGGCCAATAATTCTACACAGATATTTTCCTTTCTAAATCCCGCAAATTGGTTTAAAGGTATCCGTGGGTGGTTGGCTGGTATAGTGCAAGCTATTTTACAGGTTTTGCTAATGTGTCTTGCGGTTTATTTGTTTTTTAAGCTTTTTCTAATGTGTATTCAGCGTTGTACTAAAAGAAAACATAGAGATTCGTATTGATAAATGAAGGAACAAAAGGATGGAATGTTATAGCAGAAGATGGAGTCCCTCAAGTTTAAAGGCCCCATGTAGGCTATATAAGTCTGACAGTTATTTTAGGTAAAAAAAACAGCAAGCTGAAATGTTCCTTCTTGTATCAATAGCGTGTCCTTGCTAAAAAGATAACATGTACTCCCTGGCCAGATATTTCATCTTGTAGCAATAATGTGTTCTTGCAAGAAGATAAAATGGCCTTACTAACCAGATAAGTCTAATTAAATATTTTAAAGCATACAGAAACTAGCTTTTTTTCGCTTGCTCAGCTAAACTGTATAATCGAACCATATATGGCAAATCCGTTTCCTGCCTTCAGGGTGTATATTAGCCCTGTGTTTTGTAATAAAGATTAGAGTATGTTTAGACACAAACATCCTGTCCTGTGTCTTCTTCTCTCCGATATCGTAATCCAAAGGATAGAAGACCAAGAATGCAGTGACGACACCGGTATAGGGGAAAGTGTGATGTCATTTACTGTGATAGAAAGATAAGATGGGGAAGATATGCGAGATGGATGAAAGATGATAAGTTCAGTTTTGTCCACATTGAGCTTGAGGAAGAGAGAGGAGAAGAAGGAGGATATGGCGATATGGCTGATAGACACTCTGGGACTCTAAACAGCAGAGAGGTAGATCTGAGTGTCATCAGCGTATAAGTGGTACTGGAAGCCATGGGAATTTATGAGTTGTCCTAGGCCAAGGGTATAGATGGAGAAGAGTAGGGGTCATAGGACAGAGCCTTGACGGACTCCAACAGTGAGAGGTCGGGATGAGGAGGTAGTGTGGGAGTGGGAGATGCTAAATGTGCGGTTGGAAATGTATGAGGAGATCCAGGATAGGGCAAGGTCTTTGACGCCAAAGGAAGAGAGTTTCTGTAGTAGGAGGCAGTGGCCAACTGTGTCAAAGGCAGAGGACAGGTCTAAAAGGAGGATTATAGAAAATTGTCTTTTAGCTTTGGCTGTAAGTAGGTCATTAGAAATTTTGGTCAGAGAAGTTTCAGTGGAATGATGGGGACAGAAACCAGATTGTAGGTTGTCGAAGAGAGAGTTAGTTAAGAGATGGGGCGAAAGTTTAGCATGAACATATTGCTCAAGGAGTTTGGAAGCAAATGGGAGCAGCGATATGGGGCGATAGCTTGACATAGCGGTCGGGTTGAGGGATGGCTTTTTGAGGATAGGCGTGATTGTGGCATGTTTTAAAGCAGAAGGGAAGGTACCAGAGGTTAGTGATAGGTTGAAGAGGTGGGCTGGGGCCGGGATAAGTGTGGTAGGGAGGTTGGGGAGGAGGTGGGATGGGATGAGGTCGAGTGCACAAGTGGTGAGGTGTGATTTGGAGAGGAGGTGAGTAAGCTCTCCTTCAGTAATGTTGGAGAGGGAGGTTATAGGAGAAGGGCTTTGGTCTGGTATAGAAAGGGGTTGTGGTGGTTGAACAATAAAGACTTGCCTTGTTTGGTTGATCTTATTTTTGAAGTGTGTGGCAAAGTCCTCAGCAGAGAAGAGGAGTGTTGGAGGGGGCAGTGGAGGGCGTGAGGGAGTTAAAAGTGTTGAATAACTGTTTGTGATTGTAGGATAAGTAAGATACAAGAGTTGTGAAGTAGGTTTGTTTAGCAGAGGTGAGGGCTGATTTGAAAATGAGTGTTGCTTATTTGAATGCAGTGAAGTCATCATGTGAATGTGTTTTCTTCCAATGCCACTCTGCAACCCTGGACGCTTGTCAAAGCTGTTTAGTGAGGTTGTTGTGCCATGGTTGTCTATTGATTTGTCACACTCTGCTATGCTCGAAAGCGGTGACTGCATCAATAGCTGATGCGAGGGTGGCAATGTAGAAGGCAGTGGCACTTTTGTTTCATGGACTGAAGATATGGATGTCAGTGGTAGAATAGAGTCAGAGAGTGTGTGAGTGTCCAGATGTGTGAGGTGTTACGGATCCGGGTGGTGGAACCTCTGTGCTGCCGTGCAAGGAGGGACCAGAGGGGCGTAACTAGGTATCAACTCGGACTGACCAAGGTCACACGGCAGCTCAATCGACTCTGTGAACCTGGGAGGGACCGATCAGAGGGACCAGGTGCTACTCTGGGCCTGTCCTTGTATGTGAGCAGGTGACTCCCACGGGTAACTGGCAGGAGCCTCTGGGTAGGCTGACAGATAGGCATGGCAGGTAACTGGCAGGAGCCTCCAGGTAGGCTGACAGATAGGCACGGCAGGTAACTGACAGGAGCCTCCAGGTAGGCTGACAGATAGGCACGGCAGGTAACTGGCAGGAGCCTCCAGGTAGGCTGACAGATACGCACGGAAGGTAACTGGTACCTTCTCCGGGTAGGCAGGCAAGCCAGGCCCATAGAAAGACTGGCGAGTTTGGATCGTAGGCAGACTGTCGGGCTGGAGAGTACACTTGGCTGGTGGAGTCAGGCAGTCAGGCTGGCGGACAGGACTGGTAGTCAGGCTGGCGGACTGGACTAGTAGTCAGGCTGGTGGACTGGACTGGTAGTCAGACTAGTAGCGGGACCTGAGGGCTGAAGCAGAGTTTAGGACACAAAGCTACAACCTTTCAAGGGCAACTCCATTTTGGAGGAGGTGCCTTTTATATGACTCCTTAGGACAGCAGGAGCGCCGGGGAACGCCGGGCGGGGAGCGCGGCGGTAAGAGGGACGGCCTCTCTGCCTGTCAGGGGGCAGAGACGCCGATACTACATCAGGTTTCTGCGGGGCTGTGCTAGTTGCTGGACATGGGTGACAGGAGAGGAGGACAGGGATGAGAAAGTGAGTAGATGATGGTCAGATAGGGGGAGGGGAGGTTGTGAAGTTAGATAGGGATCAGAGACAGGTGAAGATAAGGTCTAATGTATTTCCGTCTATGTGGGCGGCTGACGAGGACCACTGAGTAAGTCTAAAAGATGAAGTAAGTGACCGGAGTTTGGAGGCTGATGACTGGTGGGTGTCAATGGGGATGTTGAAGTTGCCCATGATGATGGTGGGAAAGTCAGCAGATAGAAAGTGAAGAAGCCAGTTGGAGAATTGGTCAATAAATGCAGTTGACGTGCCCCCTGGGCCGTGGGGATACCCGGAGCCGGGCCTTGTGGATGCTGGGGGTTGTAGTCACCGTGGCGGCGACCCGGTCCGTGACCCAGGGCGGTCAAACTAAGGGGGTAGTCTACGTGTACTGACAACGCCACCTGTGGAATGCGGTTATTGGTAACCGCCGCTGTGGAGCAGTCCGCTGAAGCTGGAGGTATGTGCAGCAAGATGATGTAACTCCCCACAGGAGGAGTGTAGCTTCAGGGCAGCGTGACTGGATGATAGTGGTGATTGTGCAGTGCATTCTAGTGCTGTGAGTGCTGGCGCCGCAAGGAACACAGAGACAAGATAGTGCAGTCCCAGGGTCTTTACTCACTGTTGTTGTAGTTCAGATTACAGGTACCAAGCAATCTTCCCCCGTCATGCTGTGCGTACTCAGTGAGGGGTTCAGTCCACCCTCAGGTATTTCCAGAGCACTTATCAGGGCCCCATTCTGTGTACCTTCCTCTGGCCTCTTCCTTCACCTCACACCCAGCGCCACTTCTATCCGGTACCCTCGGGCCTTGGCGGGCGACATATGTTCCGTCCCCTGGGTCCTATGTGGCTACCTTCTTAGTGCGTCTGGTGTGGACTTGTGGCTACAGCACTTGAAATGCTGCAGCCTCCGGTTCCTAGTTAAGCATTTGCTGTTTCTCCACTAGTTGAGGGACCCGGTTCCCTGTTCTGACCTGACCCCTCTACCTCCTGGTAGCAACGGGCGTACGGGTGGCCTTCTGCACGGCCCGTACCCCTAGGGTCCCTTCAATCCTCATTCCTGGAGCCGTCCTGCTCCTTTTCCTTCTCTCCCCAGACTTGGGCCTCAGTGGTAGGCCCGCCTCCGGAGCAGAGCTCATGCAGAGCCTCTGCTCCTGTCACTTCTGACTGAACTCTCTGAACACTGACCTAAGATGGTTCCCTGTTTTTATAGCTCCTACTGAAGTGCTCCCAGGATCTAAGTCCTCCACCCCATCCACTACATAGTTCCCCCTCTCTAGGTGGTTCCTCCCCACTTCAGCCAGGGACCAGGGACTGTGCTCTCCCGTAGGAGCAATCTCGCCCTGTCCCCCGGAAATGTGGTGTAGTGAATGCAGGTGTTAGGGTCCTGAGCCATACTCCTTCCTTACCTGAAAGTGAGGTACCACACCTCTGGGTGAGATGCAATACCTCTGTGGTGGCCGAACCCTCAGGGGCGCCACACAGTGACCAAACCTGATGGTCGGTATATGACAGCCAATTGGAGGGAGAGGAGATGCGAACAGAGTGGACTTCAAAGGAAAGGAGAATAAGGGAGGGTAGAGGTGGGATTGGGTTAAAGGTGCAGTTGGTAGAAAAGAGAAGACCCGCTCCTCCATGTCTGTTTCCAAGGTGAGGAGTATGGGTGAAGTGGAGCCACCATAACACAGCGCAGCAGGGGAGGCAGTGTCAGAGGGTGTCAGCCATGTTTCGGTGAGGCCCAGGAGGAGAAATTGTGAGAGGTAAAGAGGTCATTAATCATATGGAGCTTATTGTAGACAGAGCGTGCATTCCAGAGTGCTTCAGAGAGAGGGAGCAGGGGGTGGGCATCAGTGAGACTGATTTTAGGTATCAGAGGTTGTGGTAGTTAATTTTTGGTTTGGAGCGATAGGATGGAGAATAGGTGAGAAGTGGCAGCTATTTAGGTCCAGGATTAGGGGATATGTCGCCAGCAGTCAGGAGAAGCAGAGAGAGGGAGAGCAGGTGGGAAAAGGCAAGTCGTCGGCTTGTTTTGTGTTTTGGTAGGATAGATCTGAGGTTGAAGAGCAGGTCGGTAGATGAGGTCAGGTGGGGAGGTAAGAGGGAAGGAGAGATGATTATTTGGTTAGAGGGAATTGGGGTTTGGGGATAGCGAAGGAGAGTGAGTATTAGTGGAGCAAAAACTGTAAGAGCATATGTTAACATAATGAAAGGATAGGAGTAGGTTCAAAGAAAAGCTGGGAAAATGTGATAAGCAGTGCTTACTGTTTCCTTCTGGTCTCCAGGGGAGGAGTCCTGAGGAGATAATTTGCATATTCCCACTGCATTTTGGGGTAAGTGAAGAGTCTCCGCGAGCTCAAAGAACACTGGATTTTGGCTGTTGGAGCTGAAAAGAGGACATCGGTAAACCAGGGGAGGAGTCCTGAGGAGATAATTTGCATATTCCCACTGCATTTTGGGGTAAGTGAAGAGTCTCCGCGAGCTCAAAGAACACTGGATTTTGGCTGTTGGAGCTGAATAGAGGACATCGGTAAACCAGGGGGAGGAGTCCTGAGGAGATAATTTGCATATTCCCACTGCATTTTGGGGTAAGTGAAGATCTCCGCGAGCTCAAAGAACACTGGATTTTGGCTGTTGGAGCTGAAAAGAGGACATCGGTAAACCAGGGGAGGAGTCCTGAGGAGATAATTTGCATATTCCCACTGCATTTTGGGGTAAGTGAAGAGTCTCCGCGAGCTCAAAGAACACTGGATTTTGGCTGTTGGAGCTGAAAAGAGGACATCGGTAAACCAGGGGAGGAGTCCTGAGGAGATAATTTGCATATTCCCACTGCATTTTGGGGTAAGTGAAGAGTCTCCACGAGCTCAAAGAACACTGGATTTTGGCTGTTGGAGCTAAAAAGAGGACATCGGTAAACCAGGGGAGGAGTCCTGAGGAGATAATTTGCATATTCCCACTGCATTTTGGGGTAAGTGAAGAGTCTCCGCGAGCTCAAAGAACACTGGATTTTGGCTGTTGGAGCTGAAAAGAGGACATCGGTAAACCAGGGGAGGAGTCCTGAGGACATAATTTGCATATTCCCACTGCATTTTGGGGTAAGTGAAGAGTCTCCGCGAGCTCAAAGAACACTGGATTTTGGCTGTTGGAGCTAAAAAGAGGACATCGGTAAACCGCGCGCCTACTGGTGCGCGCATTTTGAAGCTTTTTTTTTAAGCTTTTTTCACTGTTTTCAGAACATTAACAATAAGAACATGGAAGAGTCCAGGACCCATTTGGTGAGCTGCATATCCTGCTACATGTTCACAGACTTGCCAGTGGAAAAGCCAAACTTCACATGCCAGAAATGCAAGCTTGTGTCCCTGTTGGAGGAAAAGTTGCGAAATCTAGAAGAGAGGTTAACTACCTTGAAAATCATTAAGGAAGGTGAAGAGTTCTTAGACAGAGCAGAATTATCTCTTCATGATTCAGAAAGAGAAGAAATTCGAACTGCACCTGACGAAACAGAGGAATGGAAGCATGTGACCCACAGAAGCAGGGGGATCGAGAGGCAGTCAGCACCCATACTGCTCAGGAACCAGTACCAGGCTCTCACGCAGGAGAACCATGAAGAAATACAGCAAAATAAGACTTTGCCAGCAATGAATAACCTTGTAAGCCCTCAGAATCCTCCTGGATGGAGAAAGAAGAATGTTGTGAAGAAAAAACGGAGAGTGGTGGTCATGGGGGATTCCCTGTTAAGAGGAACAGAGGCCGCTATCTGCAGACCAGACATAACCTCAAGAGAAATGTGCTGTCTTCCAGGAGCAAAAATTAAAGATGTGTCTGACAGGATATCAAGACTCTTCAGACCTACAGATCACTACCCATTCCTGCTAATACATGTGGGGACAAATGACACCACAAGAAAGGACCTGGAAACCATCTGCAGTGACTTTGAAGACTTAGGCAAGAAAGTGAAAGAATTGGGAGCGCAGGTGGTCTTCTCATCCATCCTCCCAGTGGATGGCCATGGAACAATGAGGTGGAATAAGATTCTACAGGTGAACAACTGGCTACGTCGATGGTGCCGTCAACAAGGATTTGGATTTCTGGATCACGGAATGAATTACCTATACGATGGACTACTTGCTAGAGATGGGGTGCACCTTACGAAGACTGGAAAACATGTATTTGGAAGTCGCCTTGCTACACTCATCAGAAGAGCTTTAAACTAGAACAATGTGGGAAGGGAAGCAAAAGGCCAGAAAAAGCCATACAGCTGACAAATACTATTGAGATCTCTGCTACTGGAAGTGGAAAAGAAGAACAAAGACAAAACAATTTAAATAATTAAAATATGGGAGGAAGAGAAACCAATCACAAACTAAAATGTTTTTATACAAATGCACAAAGCATGGGCAACAAACAAGGAGAATTGGAACTACTAATGCAGGAAAAGGAATATGATGTCATTGGAATCACTGAAACTTGGTGGGACGATACACATGATTGGAATAAAAGGCTAAAAGGATACAACTTATTTGCAAGAAACAGACTTGATAAACGAGGAGGAGGTGTTGCATTGTATGTTAGAAAAGCGTATATCTGCACAGAGATTGAAGCTTCAGAGACTGGGAGTTCTGTGGAAACTGTTTGGGTAAGAATACAAGGAGAGAACAACGGAAAGGACACCATTGTAGGCATTTACTACAGGCCACCTGAGCAAGCTGAAGATATGGATGAACTCTTTATGTATCAAATGACCAAGTTCTCCAAAAAATATGACGTAGTGGTCATGGGAGATTTCAACTATCCAGACATTTGTTGGGAATCTCTCTCAAGTAAAACTAACAGGTCAAGCAAATTCTTATCCTCTCTTGCTGACAACTTTATCTTCCAAAAGGTAGGGGAGAAAACAAGGGGATCTGCTACTTTGGATCTAATCCTTATAAACAGGGAGGAAATGGTTGAGGAGGTAAAGGTGGCTGGGACCCTAGGAGGCAGCGATCATGCTATTATAGAATTTTGGATAACTAGAGGAGGAAGACATGTGAAGACTCAAACTTCAAGGTTAGATTTTAGAAAGGCAGATTTTAAGAGACTCAGAAAGAGAATAGGAGGGATCCAATGGCTGGATGTCCTTAAGGACAAAAATGTCCAGGAAGGATGGGAAATTTTTAAAAATGAGATTCTCAAAGCACAATCGTTAACAATCCCAAAAAGTAGGAAGAATGGGAAGCATTTAAGGAAACCAGGATGGATGAACACAGAACTTAAACACATGCTAAAAGAAAGAAAGAAATGTTTATTAAATGGAAAGAGGGAGGCATATCTAAAGAAGATTATAATGCAGTCTGCAGATCCTGCAGGGCACGTATCAGGTTAGCTAAAGCTGACAATGAATTAAGGCTTGCAAGAGATGTCAAAAGCAATAAAAAAGGATTTTGGGGGTATGTCAAAAGTAAAAGAAAAGTCAAAGATGCTATAGGATTTTTACAGGATGAAAATGGAGAAATGGTAAGAGAGGATGTTGAGAATGCCGAACTTTTTAACTCCTATTTTGCATCTGTTTTCTCTCAGAAAGAAAATGTAACATCAACTGATCTTCACTGTCCTTTTAAAGGAATAGAGGAATCCAAGTTATCTGTAAACAGAAAGATTGTGAGGGAATATTTAGCTAACATAAATGAGTTCAAGTCTCCAGGTCCAGATGAATTACACCCCAGAGTACTGAAGGAGATCGTAGAAGAAATTTTAGAACCACTCTCCATAATCTTTGAAAATTCTTGGAGAACAGGAGAAGTCCCAGAAGACTGGAGAAGAGCAAATGTTGCTCCTATCTTCAAAAAGGGGAAGAAGGTGGACCCAGGGAACTATAGGCCGGTGAGTCTGACTTCTATACCAGGAAAGATCTTTGAACAAATTATTAAACAACATGTATGTAAGTACATGGATAAGAATGAAGTGATCAACCAGAGTCAGCATGGGTTTGTAACTAACAAGTCATGTCAGACTAACTTAATTTCCTTCTATGACAGAATCACTGACTGGGTGGATCAGGGAAATGCTGTAGATATAGTATATCTTGACTTCAGCAAAGCATTTGACAAAGTATCTCACACCATCCTTATTGAAAAAATGACCAAGTATGCAATGGACCAGGCAACTGTTAGGTGGATTCATAACTGGCTTAGTGATCGGACTCAAAGGGTGGTTGTAAATGGCTTCACATCCAGCTGGATGAATGTCTCAAGTGGGGTACCACAGGGCTCCGTCCTGGGACCTGTATTGTTCAACATCTTTATCAATGATTTAGATGAAGGAATTGAGGGTAAACTGATTAAATTTGCTGATGACACAAAGCTAGGAGGGATAGCTAATACTAGAGAAGAGAGAGAGAGGATTCAAAAAGACCTAAATAAACTGGAGCAGTGGGCAGCAACCAACAGAATGGTTTTTAACAGGGAAAAATGCAAAGTACTACATCTGGGCAATAAAAATGAAAAAAGCATATACAGAATGGGAGGAATAGAGCTAAGCAACAGTACATGTGGAAAAAGACTTAGGTATACTAATAGATCATAGACTGAACATGAGACAACAGTGTGATGCAGCAGCAAAAAAGGCAAATACAATTCTGGGATGTATTAACAGAAGCATACAGTCTAGATCACGTGAAGTCATTATCGGTCTTTACTCCTCTTTGGTCAGACCTCATCTGGAATACTGTGTACAGTTTTGGGCACCACATTTTAAAAAAGACATAGACAAACTGGAGCAAGTTCAGAGAAGAGCGACCAGAATGGTGACTGGTCTGCAAACCATGTCCTATGAGGAACGGTTGCAGGATTTGGGAATGTTTAGCTTGCAAAAAAGAAGACTGAGAGGAGACTTAATAGCTGTCTACAAATATGTCAAGGGCTGTCACATTGTAGAAGGATCATCTTTATTCTCATTTGCACAAGGAAAGACTAGAAGCAATGGGATGAAACTAAATGGGAGGAGACACAGATTAGATATTAGAAAATACTTTTTGACAGTTAGGGTGATTAATGAGTGGAACAGGCTGCCACGAGAGGTGGTGAGTTCCCCTTCAATGGACGTCTTCAAACAGAGGCTGGACAGACATCTGTCTGAGATGATCTAGTGAATCCTGCTTTGAGCAGGGGGTTGGACCAGATGACCCAGGAGGTCCCTTCCAACTCTACCATTCTATGATTCTATGATTCCTCTGGTTTATTCCTGGTATATTCCTTTAATAATAATACACTTATTGCCGATACACAGACCTCGGTCATAAGACCTATCTGTGCACATTCATACATCTATGATTAGACCAGGTGTGAGCAGAGGGGAAGAGTCAGGAATCAGAGAATCACAGCATGGGTTAATTAAGACAGAGGAGCTAATATGGGCATATTACTTGCTATAGAACAAGGACTGCAGACAGGCCAAAATGGATAGATAGTGAGGTGTGAAAGGGGATCAAAGGATTACAGGAAAATCTCTCTGAAGTCTGCTTAAGCTAAGTTTCTCCCCCTTTGTTTGTCTCCCTTGTTGTCTTTAGTTTATAGTGGGGACTGACTAGTGCTCACCCCCCTCCTCCCTATCCAGAGCCTAGCTCTAGGGATATACAGGGCTTAGGTTTCCTGCTTGGCGATAGGTGTTGAACCAATATAGGGACGGTAGGGGAGGCAGGGTGTCTGCCCAGGGGTCTCCATTCCCCCTTCCCCTATTGTCTGGGCTTCCCTCCCCTCATCCCTTCGTGTTGCATTAAGGTTTTCCCACACTATGCGTGACACATAGTGGCTGAATAATACCACACACAAGGAGCAAATACTGCCACACCATGACCAGACCACATATTACCACCACATAGTGACCGAATAATACCACATAGAAGGAACACATACTGCGACACCATGACCAGACCACATATTACCACTACATAGTAACCAAATAATACCACATACACGAGCAACGAGCCCAATGTAAGTTAATGAGAAGCTCGAACATTTTTCCGGCAGCCCCCTCCCCGTAGGTCTGCAGGGGCTTACAAATTGCCCAAATTGATGAAAACAGTACTGAAATGAAATGAGAATAGCATGAGGAAGACCCCTTGAAGCATCTCTGACTCCCAGGTCACTGCTGTGAACAATGTTGACAGAGTATTTTGCCACTTTTACAGACTCACAATAAAACATTAAAAAATGAAACAAATGGATTTTCCTGGAAAAAATGATAAGAACCTTTCTTTCCAGGGTAATGACTTGTATATAAGGCAAAATAAATACCCCCCCCCCCAAAAAAAAATAAAAAGCGGGTCTCCTATAATGGTAATGCCCATGCAGTGACTTAAAGGGCTGCCAAAAAATAGGACACACTCCAATACCCCTTTAAAGAGACATAGAGGAGGTTCTCATTAAAACAATTGTTACCATGGTTAAAGAGTGGGTCTCCTATACTGGCAATGCCCTTGCACTAGGTGCATGGGCTGAAACACATTTACCCCTGGGGGGTATACATGAACATACTGTGTGTAACGGGTCTGGGAGGCGGAACCTCTGGGCTACTATACAAGGGAGCGGTCCTTGTAAGGGAGCGGGTGGCGACCAGGCAGGCAGTCACAGCAGGTGACCGGGACAGTCTCTGGGTGTACGGGCAGGAGGTCACGGCAAGAGATCAGGGCAGTCTCTGGAAGTACGGGCTGGAGGTCACGGCAAGTGACCGGGGCAGTCTCTGGAAGAACGGGCTGGAGGTCACGGCAAGTGACCGGGGCAGTCTCTAGGTAAAGGGTAGGTACGACCTGTGATGGCTGAACCTCCAGGTAGGCTAGCAAGGCAGATGGAGGATGTGTGCTCCCAGGTGAGCAAGCGAGAGTCTCTGGAATAGCAGGTGGTCACAGCACGTGACGGCGGAGCCTCCAGGTAGGCAAGCAGGCAGGTAGTGGAGAAGCGCTCCCAGGTGAGCGGGCAAGAGTCTCTGGAATAGCTGGTGGTCCCAGCACGTGACAGCGGAACCCCCGGGCAGGCAAGCAGGCAGGTAGCGGAGAAGCGCTCCCAGGTGAGCGGGCAAGAGTCTGGAATAGCTGGTGGTCACAGCACGTGACAGCGGAGCCTCCGGGCAGGCAAGCAGGCAGGTAGCGGAGAAGCGCTCCCAGGTGAGCGGGCAAGCTGGTCCATAGACAGACTGACCGGAGTTGTAAGGCAGACCGTCGGACCTCAGGCAGGCAGGCAGGTAACAGGAAATCAGGCAGGATTAGGACAGCAAGCTGGCAGGAATCTGGCAGGTAACTGGCAGGTAACTGGCAACGGGACCTGAGGGCTGAAGCAGAGTAGAACGGTGCAACAACATTGCTCGGGCACCTCCATTTTGGAGGAGGTGCCTTATATATGGTAAAGTCCTCCGGCCATTGGCCGGGGACTCCTTAGGACGGCGCGCGCGGCCCCTTTAAGAGGGAGGGAGGGCGCGCGCGCGCGCCCTAAGCACAGTGGCCGGGAAGGAGCGCGCGCTGCCAGCAGAGCGGGAGAGGGACGCCGGGCACGGAGCAGAGCGGTGAGGGGAATAGCGTCCCTGCCTAGCAGAGGGCAGGGACGCCGGCACTACACTGTGTAACATACAGAATGTTAGTGGTAGGCCTCTAAAAAAAATTGATACGGGAATCATAAACACCCTTAAAAAAATGATGTGGGTGTTGCATCACGGTCACCCTGGTGATATGGTGGTGGAGGATGAGGAGAAGGAGGAGGACAATAGAAAATAGATAAAATCAGGAAGCGTATACCCATGTGTGGGTGTGAAGAGTGCATGGGAATACACCTCCCAAGAAAAGACACTGGATTTGAGTTTATGTTACGCTGCTATCATCCGGTGGTGTTGAGAAGTCTGGCCCAATCCAGCCCTTGTTCATTTTTATAAGAGTCAGGTTCGCGGACACTATTGGCTGCTTTTTTACTGTGGACTGGCTCTAGCAATCTATAAGACTTAAGATCTGCAATCTGGCACCTTGGCAAAGCCCAATTATGTTCTCCCTCTATATCTAACAAAGAGGTCATGCTAGAGACACTTGCACCTACTGCCACTCAGTGTCTTCAGCTCCTTTGTGAGAAACTAATGTTCGGGCAGCCAGTCTACCAAATACAATTCCTGAGAAGGAAATTGTGGATGACTTTGCTTCTGGTACTGAGTGCTAATACCAAACCATGGCGTGCCAAAATGCACTGGAAATATTCCTGGCTGGTTGGAGACAAGCTCATTCCTACACAAAAGTACCAGTGTCACGGAACGACAAGGGGATGTCCAGCGGATGGCACAAAACACGGATGCAACGGGAGATAGAAGGGGAAGGAGGCCCTAGCGGGAGGGAACAAGGGAAGGGACACCTCCTGACACCAAGCTGTGCCTGTCCCTTAGCTCCCCTATTGTCCCTAGACGGGTCCTTCCCCCCGTGTGCAATCACATGCCTAAGCCCTCGTTGGCCCTGGACTTAACCTGGCTAGTGCACAGGCCAGCGAGACACTAGTCTCACCACTACAATTGGACAACACAAGGAAGAGAAGACAGACAATAGGAAGATAACATAAAATACACTTATCTCTCAAACAGAAAATTTCATCGCTGCAATAGCAACGAACACCACAGCTTCTCCAGAGACTGGCTCCTTCAAAGAGGTCAGCATAGACTGAACTATAACCGGCTGTCAACTGATGGATCATGTGGCTATTTAAATGGAGGTGGGAGTGGCACCAACCAACATCAGCTGACCGCTAACAAAAGGCTGCCAGCAAGAGACTAGCATTAACCCTTGCTGGACCAAAAGGAAAAAAACTACATTTAAATTACAGCATAACCAGAGCTGCCACAAATCTCTAAATTATCCGTGACAACCAGCAAGCTAAGGAGATGGTGGCCTCTATCATCATGAAGGAGTGTGCTTGTTGTCTACGAGACCGACCACCGCTGCTGTCTACCTTGTGAACATTGTGTTGAAGCTTGATTGACCCAGGGCCCGCCATCCTCTGCGTCAGGAGGACTTGTTCTGTCCCAGGGTCCAACTGGGTCCTGTCTTCCACAATATTAACTCAGAGTGCCATCAGTGAGATATACCATCCCTGGCCACAAGCACTTGCCCACATGTTTGTGGTTAGGCCGTCTTTCCCAGTAACTGCGTTGTTGAGAGCACGGGAAATGTTCTGGGACACGTGCTTGTGTGTGGTGGGGACGCCACACTGGGAGAAATAGTGGCGGCTGGGGACCAAGTACCGAGGGACAGCCGCTGCCTTGAGGTTGCATAAAGCTTCTGCCTCCATGAGCCTAAAAGGCAAAGTTGCTAGTGCAAGCAGTCGAGAAATGTGGCAGTTTAGTATTGTGGCCTGTGGGTGGGTGGCTGCGTATTTGCGCTTGCGTTCCAAGGACTGGGGTAGGGACAACTGAATGCTGCTCAAGGACAAGGACGTGGATGCGGTTGCTGATGGTGATGGTTGCAAGTGTGCAATAACAAGTACAGGGCGGTTGGCATCTTCACATGCATCATGAACGGAGGCTTGGTGTGCACGTACAACAGGGGAAGAAGCAGTGGTGTCACCCGCAGACACTGTTTCTGGACCCTGGCGTTCGGCCCATCAACTTCATCTCTCACCACCTCGTCTTACACTTCCGCACCCTGGTCCTAATGTAGCACCCTGAGGACTTGGCTGCTACAGGGGTATTACACCTCAAGCCAGAGGTGTGGTATTCCACTCCCGGGTAAGGATGGAGTGTGGAACTGAGCTCAGTTAGCTGCATGCACTACATACATCCCATTTCCGGGGGACAGATCAACGGTACTCCCACCAGTTTATGTGCAGGTACGACAGCGTCTGTCCCTGGCTGGAGTGGGAGGGGGGTGGAACATCCCAGTAGTGTAGGGGCAGATAGGGGGAGTAGTCTGGGTAAATGTAGGAGCTCATTGGGTGCTGGTCACCTGAGCTCACACATAGAGGGAGTATATAAGGTGGGCACCATCTTAGGACAGGGTCAGTCAGTCAGTCAGTCAGTCAGTCAGTGAGTCAGCAGTAACTCCAGGAGAGAAGAAGGAAGAGGGACCCAGAGGCGCAGTACGAGAGGGGACCCCAAGATCCCAGAATAAGGACAAAAGGGTGAAGGGTCGGCAAAAGGGTACCGGATCCCAAGCTGGCAGAGGCCAAAACGAACCTTAACCAGGAACCGGAGGTTGTGGGCAGGATCTGCCACGATCCTCACCAAATCCACTAGAAAGGCACACCGAGCATAGGGTCAGGGAGCCCAGAGGAGGCTTGACCAACAACAGACCCGAGGGAGCCGGACATAAGTGGATCCCTGGTGGGAACGGCCAGAGGAGGGGAGAGTCAGAAAGGAGCTCAGGACCACGCTCCAAAATTGCCTGGGGGTTGACCGAGTCCAGGACCTGGTGGATGCAGCACGGCTCGGGTGGTCACTCAAGGCCAGAGTGACCAAAAGAACATCAGTAAGTAAAAACCCTGAACTGCACCTCCCGTCTCAGAGTCTCCTTGCTGCACCTTCACAACCACCATCCTCCACGTCTGACCCCCTGAGGCTATACCCCTCCCGTTGGGGGTTATACTACCACAGGTGCACACACACCACCAGCCTCAGCGGACCATCCTGCAGCGGCGGCCTTTTGACCGCAAATCAACGGGTGGCGTAGTCGACACTAAGAACATCTGCAAGGACTGCCACACACTGAGTTTGACACCCTGGGCACGGACCGGGTCACAGCCACTCGGAGACTACAACCCCCATCTGATCCGGTTCCGGGTATCCCTAACAACATGGCCCAGGGGGCGCGTCAACTTTGGCGTAGTCGGCAGGATCACGTGCCCGCAACCACCGGGTACTGCGTGCCTGAAGAAAAGTTCACATTTACCTCAAAAAGAAGTTTCTCGCCGGTTCCGGAGGGTCCCAGCCATCGGACGCCATCTCGGATCAGTTCCCGCCATTTGCCCGTCATCTGCAGTCTTTTCCCGCCATCTGAGAAGATTTCCCGCCTTGGCAGAGCGGACGCCATTATGGGCGTGCCAGAGGATGGCAAGAGGCCACCTCCCATCGTGGGCCAGGATCGGAAATGGCGCCAATAGTGGAAACCTTCCCCCACCAGCAGAGACTGTGATGATAGAAGTGTCCATCAGCGTGAGGGAACTGCCTCTGGAACTGACAATCACAAAGTTGCCCCGGGACGACCCCCAATGTGGGAGGATACAGAACAAAAGAGCGAAGATGGGTGCAGCCTGGAGGAGTCTGGAGAGAGCGCACCCGGAGATGAGGAGTCTGGAGAGGAGTCCAGAGAGAACACACCCGGAGATGGAGGGAGAGTCAGGCAGCACCGACCCTGTGGTCAGGAGCCTGTTGCAGGCCGCCACTCCAGAAGGCCTGCTGGAGATCCTGGCACAGCTCCCCCGAGACCGGGAGCGTGCACAGACCGCGCTGGAGGGCCTCGCACGGAGGATGGCCCAGGTGCAGCGAGAAACGCTGATGGAGTGGAGCAGGGAGATGGCCCAGCAGGCTGGAACCCGCCAGCGGAGCACACCACCCGCAACGAGGAGCACGCCTGCCCCTGAAGAGGATGCAGAAGGGACGGAGGCCGGAGACGACGCCGCAGAGGGAGCTGAAGAGACGGAGGCAAGTAAAGGGGACGTCACTACCCCAAGCCCAGCCGCCGTAAGTCTACCCCCGCTCCCCGTCGCAGAGCCCGAAATCCCACCGATCGTGCCCGTTGCCGCACCGCTACCGCTCCAGACTAGGCCCCAAGCAGGAGCCGCGACCACGCCCCCTGTGACGTCACGCGCCTCAACCCTGAGCGCGGCCAAGCAGGAGACGCCACCGGCCTGGTCGCAAGGCCGAGTGCCCCCGGGCGCCGCCGTCTTCACGGTGCCCTTTACCTTCAGGGTACCCCAAGCCTGGTCGCAAGGCCTAGTGATCCCGGGGGCCGCTGCCACCACCGCGCCCTCAACTTCCACTGTGCCGCACCTGGGTGAGGACTTGTTTGCCCAGCACACTTGCCCGGATGGGCAGCCCTTTGCGTGGCCACCGGAGTACCACCATCCCCGACTCCGGAAAGAAAGACCCCTGGATGAGCCCCTAATCCCGGTTCCGGCGCCCGTCAAGATGACCCCGCTCTCGTTAGAGGAGGCGCAGTTTGAGTGGGACCCCGCAGGAGGAGACCTCATCGGGTTCACTCAAGAGACCCGGGCGGCTGCAACTGAGCGTGCGGAGTGCTGCCGCCAGCAGTTGAAAGTCTTTGAGCGAGAACGGAGAGAGAGACGGGTCCGCGAGGAGCAGCTGCAAGTAAAGAGTGCAGAACAAAAGAGCCGGACCCGAAGGAACCCCCGTGCAGCCCACGGTCCCCGTGCCACCGGGACTGTAATCAAATTCCAACTGCAGCACGGTTGGGGCTTCATCAGAGATCATCACACCCCCGGCGACGTCTTCGTGACCAGAAGAGATGTCGAGTCCCACCTACCGGAGGGACACAGAGGTCGTGACCTTTACCTGGGTGATGAGGTCACCTTCACCCGGCATCAGTGCGCCAAGGGCCCGTATGCCCTGCACGTGCATAGACTTACTGAGAAGGAGCTACGGGGTGAGGAGGATCAAGAGGACCCGGACGGGTCTAAAGATTACCCTCAGCCAAGAGCACACCGCCACTGATGAACTGTAAATAGAATATGTAAATAGTCACCCGTGTGGGTACAAAAAAAAAAAAACTGTTGCTACAAAAGTGTAGTCCCCGTTGGGACCAGTGAACTGTTACAGTGTGTCCCATATCCCCACAGGCTGAGGACTGTGAGCAGCCATCCCTAATCCCACTGGCCGAGGACTGAGAGCGGCCATATTCCCCTTTGTACATAGTTGCGCTTCTTAAAGTGCCCCCTACCGGTTTTATAGGAAACTGTTGTTTTTTCTACCAGAGACTGTGGCACTTACCTGGTCACCATTTGCACAGTGGCCAGAAGTAAAGATAATATTGAAAGTTATATGCTGCTAGAGTAATAATGTGAAGATATGAGTTATGTGCCAAAAGAGTTCCGGTGGCATTAGCCAGATGTTTTATTATGACTAAGAAAAATGTTTTATACCTGTAACGTTAGAGAGAAAAGTACCTCCCATAAAGGGATGATTGAAGGATAATGTTTATAATGTTTTCTATGTTTATGTTTTAAAAAAAAAATAATTTGTATGTTTGTGGATGTTTTTATTCTTTTACAGCCCGAGGACGTGCTGTGATTTACCAGGGGGGAATGTAGCACCCTGAGGACTCGGCTGCTACAGGGGTATTACACCTCAAGCCAGAGGTGTGGTATTCCACTCCCGGGTAAGGATGGAGTGTGGAACTGAGCTCAGTTAGCTGCATGCACTACATACATCCCATTTCCGGGGGACAGATCAACGGTACTCCCACCAGTTTATGTGCAGGTACGACAGCGTCTGTCCCTGGCTGGAGTGGGAGGGGGGTGGAACATCCCAGTAGTGTAGGGGCAGATAGGGGGAGTAGTCTGGGTAAATCTAGGAGCTCATTGGGTGCTGGTCACCTGAGCTCACACATAGAGGGAGTATATAAGGTGGGCACCATCTTAGGACAGGGTCAGTCAGTCAGTCAGTCAGTCAGTCAGTGAGTCAGCAGTAACTCCAGGAGAGAAGAAGGAAGAGGGACCCAGAGGCGCAGTACGAGAGGGGACCCCAAGATCCCAGAATAAGGACAAAAGGGTGAAGGGTCGGCAAAAGGGTACCGGATCCCAAGCTGGCAGAGGCCAAAACGAACCTTAACCAGGAACCGGAGGTTGTGGGCAGGATCTGCCACGACCCTCACCAAATCCACTAGAAAGGCACACCGAGCATAGGGTCAGGGAGCCCAGAGGAGGCTTGACCAACAAGAGACCCGAGGGAGCCGGACATAAGTGGATCCCTGGTGGGAACGGCCAGAGGAGGGGAGAGTCAGAAAGGAGCTCAGGACCACGCTCCAAAATTGCCTGGGGGTTGACCGAGTCCAGGACCTGGTGGATGCAGCACGGCTCGGGTGGTCACTCAAGGCCGGAGTGACCAAAGGAACATCAGTAAGTAAAAACCCTGAACTGCACCTCCCGTCTCAGAGTCTCCTTGCTGCACCTTCACAACCACCATCCTCCACGTCTGACCCCCTGAGGCTATACCCCTCCCGTTGGGGGTTATACTACCACAGCTGCACACACACCACCAGCCTCAGCGGACCATCCTGCAGCGGCGGCCTTTTGACCGCAAATCAACGGGTGGCGTAGTCGACACTAAGAACATCTGCAAGGACTGCCGCACACTGAGTTTGACACCCTGGGCACGGACCGGGTCACAGCCACTCGGAGACTACAACCCCCATCTGATCCGGTTCCCTGTATCCCTAACAACATGGCCCAGGGGGCGCGTCACTTACATAGTTACATAGTTACATAGTTTATAAGGGCGAAAAAAGACAAGCGTCCATCCAGTTCAGCCTATTTCTTGTGCACTGCAGCTATTCCGCAGCGTTGATCCAGGGGAAGGCAAAAAAAAAAACATGCGGTATAGGCCAATTTACATCATTGAGAAAAAATTCACTTCCCGACACCAATCTGGCTGTCAGATTAAATCCCTGGATTAATTAACTATCACTAAGCATAAAATGTAATTTTATTGTTCTCAAGAAAGGCGTCCAGGCCTCTCTTGAACTCATTAAGTGAGTTGGACATCACCACTTCCTCTCCCAGAGAGTTCCAGAGTCTCACGGCTCTGACCGTAAAGAATCCCCTTCTATGCTGGTGCAGGAACCTCCTTTCCTCCAGACGCATAGTGTGCCCCCTCGTCTTTGTCACCATCCTTGGTATAAACAGGTCATGGGAGAGATCTCTGTACTGCCCCCTGATGTATTTATACATGTTTATGAGGTCTCCCCTAAGCCTTCTCTTTTCCAATGTAAATAGGCCTAATTTTGACAACCTCTCTGGGTATTCTAGTCCCTCCATTCCCTTTATTACCTTAGTCGCCCTCCTTTGTACCCTCTCTAGCTCCAATATGTCTTTCCTGAGCACCGGAGCCCAGAACTGTGCACAATATTCTAAGTGCGGCCTTACCAGCGCTTTATACAGAGGAAGAACAATGTTCTCATCATATGCCCCTATTCCTCTTCTGATGCATGCCATGACTCTATTTGCCTTCGCAGCTGCTGCCTGACACTGGGCACTCCAATTTAATTTGCTATTAACCAAGACGCCCAGGTCCTTCTCCATGTCAGATTTCCCCAACGGTTTCCCATTTAATATGTATGGGTGACTGCTGTTTTTCTTTCCCATGTGCATGACCTTACATTTATCGGCATTGAACCCCATTTGCCATTTTTTGGCCCAACTCCCCAATTTATCTAAATCCTCCTGTAGCTGTGCCCTATCCTCATCTGTATTAACTACTTTACAAAGTTTAGTATCATCTGCAAATATTGCTATTTTACTATGCAACCCTTCCACTAGATCATTAATAAATATATTAAATAATATAGGGCCCAAGACAGACCTTGAGGCCCCCCGCTAGTAACCCTGACACCCCCTGAGCTTACTCCATTGATAACCACCCTCTGCTTTCTATCACTCAGCCAGCTATTTACCCACTTGCACACATTATCCCCCAGACCAAGCATTCTCATTTTATATACCAACCTTTTGTGTGGCACGGTATCAAACGCTTTGGAGAAGTCAAGGTATACAACATCCACTGACTCTCCCCGGTCCAGCTGTGAGCTCACCTCCTCGTAGAAGGCCATCAGGAGCGATCCCTCATGAATCCATGATGATATGGAGTTAGACAGTTATTATCATTAAGATATTCTACAATAGCATCTCTAAGAAATCCTTCAAACAATTTACCCACAACAGACGTTAAGCTGACTGCTCTATAGTTCCCAGGGTCACTTTTAGACCCCTTTTTGAATATTGGTACCACATTTGCTTGGCGCCAGTCTAGTGGGACAGTCCCTGTCCATAAAGAGTGCTTGAATATAAGATACAGCGGTCTGTCTATCACATTACTTAATTCTTTTAGTACCCGGGGGTGTATGCCATCTGGGCCTGGTGACTTGTCTATTTTGATATTATTTAGGCGTTTCTGAACTTCCTCCTGGGTTAGGTGGGTGATATTTAGCGGAGGGTTTACTTTATCACTCTGCATTTCCTCCGATAAATTATTTTCTTTTCTGAAAACAGTGGAGAAGAAGCTATTGAGTAGGTTTGCTTTACCCTCATCGCCCTCTAGGATTTTACCCAGGTTATTTTTCAATGGGCCAACTCCATCAGTTTTAATCCTTTTACTGTTTATATAGTTAAAGAACAGTTTGGGATTGGTTTTACTTTCCTTGGCAATTAGTCTCTCTGTCTCCTCTTTTGCTATTCTTATTTGTTTCTTACAGATTTTGTTTTTTTCCCTATAAGATATTAGCGCTTCCTCGCTGCCTTCTTGTTTAAGTTTACCGAAAGCCCTTTTTTTGTTTTTCATTGCCCTCTTGACTTCCTTATTTAGCCACATTGGCTTCCTCCTATTCCTAGCCCCTTTATTCCCATAAGGTATGTACCTTCTACAGTGACTATGTAGGACTGTTTTGAAAATTTCCCATTTTCTATCCGTGCTCCTATTACTGAAAATCCTATCCCAGTCTATAAGGTGAAGGGCATCTCTTAGCTGAAGTTCAGTGTTTTTGTGACCCCCTTGCTGGGCACCTACTGAAGCACATGTGGAACTGTATAATGTTGTGGTCACTATTTCCCAGGTGCCCCCCGACCTGCACCTCAGTTATTCTGTCTGGCCTGTTAGTTAATATTAAGTCTAAAAGGGCCGTCCCTCTAGTTGGTTCCTGCACAAGTTGTGACAAATAATTGTCTTTGATAATTGACAGAAACCAGTTTCCTTTCTGAGATCTACAGCTTTCGGTTTCCCAGTCTATATCGGGGTAGTTGAAGTCCCCCATAATAATCACCTCGTTATTTTTTGCTACTTCGTCTATTTGTCTCATTAATAGACTTTCCGTGGCTTCTGCTATATTTGGCGGTTTATAACAGACTCCTATGATAATTTTATTATTGTTTTTTGCCCCATGTATCTCCACCCATAAGGACTCGACCTCCTCATGTCCCTCCCATACATCCTCCCGTATTGTAGGCCTTAGACACGTCTTTACATATAGACAGACTCCACCCCCTTTCCGATTTCTTCGATCCCTTCTAAACAGACTGTAACCCTGTAAGTTAACTGCCCAGTCATAGCTTTCATCTAACCATGTCTCGGTTATTCCCACTATGTCATAGTTACCTGTAGATATTTCTGCTTCCAGTTCATCCATCTTGTTTGTCAGGCTTCTGGCATTTGCTAGCACGCAGTTTACACGATTTTGTTTTGTTCCAATCTTCTCCCTGTGGATTGTATTAGAAATTTTCTTACCTCCCTTCCAAGTATCTTGTCTTGGACCTTCTTTGTCGCACTTCATATCTTTCATTAGTATGTTCTCTGGTTGCATGTTTGTGTCCGGCGTTTTTCTTCCCATCCCCTCTTCTTCTAGTTTAACGCCCTCCTGATGAGTGTTGCAAGTCTCCTGGCGAATGTGTGTTTCCCGGGTTTGTTGAGGTGTAGTCCGTCTCTGGCAAGGAGTCCGTCATAGAGGTAATTCACATCGTGGTCCAGGAATCCAAATCCTTGTTGTCTGCACCATCGTCTCAGCCAGTTGTTCACATCAAGGATCCTGTTCCATCTCCTGACGCCATGCCCGTCTACTGGAAGGATAGAAGAAAAAACTACCTGCGCATCCAGTTCTTTTACTTTCTTCCCCAATGCTTCAAAGTCCTTGCAGATTGTCGGTAGGTCCTTCTTTGCCGTGTCATTGGTGCCAACATGTATCAGAAGAAATGGGTGGACATTCTTGGAACTGATGAGCTTCGGTATCCTATCGGTAATATCCTTGATCTTCGCCCCTGGGAGGCAACATACTTCTCTTGCGGTTATGTCCGGTCTGCAGATAGCTGCTTCTGTTCCTCTCAGTAGTGAGTCTCCCACCACCACCACTCTTCTTCCCTTCTTGGCTGTCCTTTTTCTTGTCGCTTCTGGGTGTTTCTGGGTGCTCTTTTCTTTTTTGCTTGCTGGTAGTGCCTCATCCTTAGGTGTGCCATCTTCGTCCTCCACAAGTCCTTGGAATCTGTTTCTCAGTTGTGTGGTTGGTGGTGTCTCCATTGTCTTCTTGCTTCTTTTGGTCACTTGCCTCCACTTGTCTGCCTCTGGAGGTTCTCTGACGCTTCCTTCACTTTCCGTGACCAGTAGTGACGCTTCTGTTCTGTCCAGGAAGTCTTCATTTTCCTTGATGAGTGTTAATGTCGCAATTCTTTCTTCCAGTCCCCGCACCTTTTCTTCTAAAAGAGCCAGTAGTCTACACTTCTGGCAGGTGAAGTTGGTTTCAGCTTCTGGTCGATCTGTGAATATGTAGCACATGTTGCAGCTCACCATGTAGGTTGTCACATCTGCCATACTGCTCCTTGTCCCTGCTGACTTGATGTCTGTCTTCTTTCTTGTGATACCCTAGGATAAACAAATTAAACAAATCAGGCGCGCGGTTTGGCGATGTTGTAACCAACGATCTTCTAGCTGAAGGAGACTCTTCGCTTTTCCCAGAAGGCACCTGGAATATGCAAATTGTCCTCTTCAAGAAAGTCCTCCTCCTGACTTTGTGTCCATTGTGTCTCATCATCATCCACCTCTTGTGACAGTAATTGCATTTTCACATCGTCACCTTTGGGTGACCATGACTGCTCAAATATTTGGGCATCACTACATGCAATCTTCTGTTGCCCTGCTTGAAGCGGACCAAGCCAGAGGCCAGAATCTATAAATGGAAAGATGAGCAGAACAGCTCTTCAGAGTGTCCAAGTGTGGGACGAGTTGTCTCTGGGCACTCAGCATGGTGGGAGGAAGGAGGATCAGTGTGAGGAACATGTTGACTCCAAGTAATAAAAATCTCCCGGATCCGCACATTCCTCAAACAAAAATCAGCAAAAACACTGCTGCATGCCCTCATCATCTCTTGCCTCAACTACTGCAACCTTCTGCTCTGTGGCCTCCCTTCTATCAGTCTCTCACCCCTGAAGACCTACCTCTTCTGACAAGCCTACAACCTGTAGTAACCCTCACCCCACCATACCGCTGCAAGACCAGCTCTACTCTCACCTACTGTATCCTCACCCATCCCTTGTAGACTGGGAGCCCTCATGGGCAGGGTCCTCTCTCCTCCTGTCACTTTTTTGTTCAAGATTATTATAATTGTTTTTGCTAGGTATACCCCTTTTTCACATGTAAGGCGCTCTAATAATAAATAATAATAATAATGTGGTCCAGACTCACGGCTACTGAGACTGGACCGTGTGGAAGACAAGGTGGTGATGGTTGCAAATTGACTGGAAGCATTATCCATTTATTTGCTATCCAACCAATCCACACTGGTCTGGCTTCGAAAATGGAATTCAGCGGCCCCCTAGAAAGTGGCACAGGAAGGCAGGTCGATATGACGTGGGTGTTTGTTGTGCTCCCTCAGCAGGCACAGCTTCATCTTGCCCATGACCTCTGTGTGCACCATCGCCATCACCATCACATCCACTTCCCTGTCTCTTGCCACACACCTTACCCAGGGCCGGCGTCAGCACCCGGCGTACCTGGGCAAGTGCCGGGGCCCTGGAAAATAAGAGGGGCCCACCGCCCACTCACTGTCGGGGCCCACCGCCCACTCACTGTCGGGGCCCTGGCCGCTTCCTCGGCACCTGTTCAGTGACGCAGGCACTGCTTGATTGCCGGCACTCCCCCAGACATGGCCACGCGCTGTGCGGCTGTGTCTGCAAGTAATGACAGGGCAGGGTCGATGGCACTGCACCTTTAATTGTGCTTGTGTGTCGCCCCTGCCGCGTCATTACTAGCAGACACAGCCGCACAGCGCGCGGCCATGTCTGGGGGAGTGCCGGAAATCAAACACCGTCGGAGGTCCTGCACTGATGGGGGGGAGCGGCCCGGACCCGACCGCAAATGGGCCCCTCTGATGGTCCAGGGCCATGATGTCTGTGACACGCCGGGGGCCCTGCACTGCTCCATACCTGAGGAGCTGCTGAACAGGACACTGGACCGGGGACAAGTGAGTGAGGCTTCCCCAATCCCCAAATTAAAAATATTTGTAATGGGTCTGTGTGAGTGCATGTATGTGAATGTCAGTGTGTATGACTGTGTATATATATTTGTCTGTTTTATATATGTTTTTAAGAATTTGTGTAAAAATGTGTGTATGTCTGTATGTGTACATATCTGTGTACCATGTGTGCGTGCGTGTGTCTGCGTACCGTGTGTGCGTGCATATGTCTGCATACCGTGTGTGCGTGCATATGTCTGCGTACCTTGTGTGCGTGCGCATGTCTGCATATGTGAAGGATGAGGTGGCAGGCTGGGCCCTGTGTACTATATATATATTTCTCCGCCGTATCTGTGCATCATGAATCGTGTATGTGCTAAAAGGGCCCACTGGGACTCTTTCGCCCGGGGCCTAGAAAAACCTGGAGCCGGCCCTGACCTTACCCATTTTGATATTTGACACGTTACCAAAAATGTCTGTATTATTACCGCAGTAATATAGGATCACGTTTGATGGCCACGGTTTTAGGCAGTGACCTGGGAGTGAGAGATGTTTCCAGGGGTCTTCCCCATGCTGTTCCCATGTCTTTTCAGCACTGTATGCATGTGTCACACAGCCAGACAATGTGAACTGAGGTCTAAGATGGCAGACATACAAGAAACAGAGGCATGTTCACACTAGCAAAAAAGAAGCAAGACAAAAATATATCTCATACCCTACCATAATTATATATAAATGTAAAGCAAAATTGCATAATAAATATAGGGTACTTAGTGAACTATTTTTGATCAAAAAAAGTATACAAGCCGTCCCACCAGCGGCAAGGTGACCCTAAATTGGGACGGTACCTATACTGCCTATATTAAAAACCTTACTGTATATCAAAGTTGAAGTAATGCATATAAAAGGGTAGACAAATAGGACCGGGTCCCAACTCCAGACCACCTAGGCCCGTGGTAAGCTACATATATACCAATCAGCTCAACAAAGGGCATGCCACACCCTTAAATTGCACAGAATGCAAACAAGTCAAAAAACCAGACAATGTGAACTGAGGTCTAAGATGGCAGACATACAAGAAACAGAGGCATGTTCACACTAGCAAAAAAGAAGCAAGACAAAAATATATCACATACCCTACCATAATTATATATAAATGTAAAGCAAAATTGCATAATAAATATAGGGTACTTAGTGAACTATTTTTGATCAAAAAAAGTATACAAGCCGTCCCACCAGCGGCAAGGTGACCCTAAATTGGGACGGTACCTATACTGCCTATATTAAAAACCTTACTGTATATCAAAGTTGAAGTAATGCATATAAAAGGGTAGACAAATAGGACCGGGTCCCAACTCCAGACCACCTAGGCCCGTGGTAAGCTACATATATACCAATCAGCTCAACAAAGGGCATGCCACACCCTTAAATTGCACAGAATGCAAACAAGTCAAAAAACCAGACAATGTGAACTGAGGTCTAAGATGGCAGACATACAAGAAACAGAGGCATGTTCACACTAGCAAAAAAGAAGCAAGACAAAAATATATCTCATACCCTACCATAATTATATATAAATGTAAAGCAAAATTGCATAATAAATATAGGGTACTTAGTGAACTATTTTTGATCAAAAAAAGGATACAAGCCGTCCCACCAGCGGCAAGGTGACCCTAAATTGGGACGGTACCTATACTGCCTATATTAAAAACCTTACTGTATATCAAAGTTGAAGTAATGCATATAAAAGGGTAGACAAATAGGACCGGGTCCCAACTCCAGACCACCTAGGCCCGTGGTAAGCTACATATATACCAATCAGCTCAACAAAGGGCATGCCACACCCTTAAATTGCACAGAATGCAAACAAGTCAAAAAACCAGACAATGTGAACTGAGGTCTAAGATGGCAGACATACAAGAAACAGAGGCATGTTCACACTAGCAAAAAAGAAGCAAGACAAAAATATATCTCATACCCTACCATAATTATATATAAATGTAAACAAAATTGCATAATAAATATAGGGTACTTAGTGAACTATTTTTGATCAAAAAAAGTATACAAGCCATCCCACCAGCGGCAAGGTGACCCTAAATTGGGACGGTACCTATACTGCCTATATTAAAAACCTTACTGTATATCAAAGTTGAAGTAATGCATATAAAAGGGTAGACAAATAGGACCGGGTCCCAACTCCAGACCACCTAGGCCCGTGGTAAGCTACATATATACCAATCAGCTCAACAAAGGGCATGCCACACCCTTAAATTGCACAGAATGCAAACAAGTCAAAAAACCAGACAATGTGAACTGAGGTCTAAGATGGCAGACATACAAGAAACAGAGGCATGTTCACACTAGCAAAAAAGAAGCAAGACAAAAATATGTCACACAGCACATGGCCAGATAAGATTGTAAAATGTTAAAATTACATTTCCCGGTGAATGCATTTGTCTTAAAAAATAACGCAAAAAACCCCAAAACATTAGGATCTTTCTTTAGTATAAAATACAGTGTCGCCAATTTAACCTCAATGTAATCACATTGTTCAGCACCTGTGTGGCGCCCCTGCCGGTTCAGTCGCCAGAGAGGTACTGCATCTCACCCAGAGGGGTGGTATCTCACTCTCAGGTAAGGATAGAGTGCTGCCCGGGACCCTAACACCTGCATCCAACACTACACTACTCCAGACCGGCAGGAGGAGCAAGATGTGCTGCTCCTCTGCTGAGCCCTGTCCCTGGCTGGAGTGGGGGGAACTAAAGTAGGGGGAACCATGTAGTGGGTGTGGGTGGAGGAAGTAGTTCAGGGGAGCATTGAAAGAAGTGATATAAAAAGGGTTGGAACCATCTAGAAGGGGTTCAATGCGGTTCTTCAGTGAGAGGAAGAGTTGGGAGCAGTGGCTCTGCAGGAGCTCTGCTCAGGGAAGCTTGGGCCTAGTGAGAGGCCCAGGAGAAGGAGAGAAGGAAGGAACGGGAGCAGAGAGAAGGCTCCAGGAGTAAAGACGAAAGGATCCCAGGGGTACGGGCAGTGCGGAAGGCCACCCGTACGCCCGAGTCTATCAGGCGGTGGAGGGATCGGGTCGCAGAGGGGACCGGCCCCTAACTAGTGAGAATTACAATATTCAACTAGGAAAATGGACGCTGCAGCATTTCAGGTACTGCAGTCACAAGCCACATCTGTCTCACCAAGAAGGTGGCCATAGATGACCCAGGGGACAGAGAAGACGTCGCCCGGCAAGGTCAGCGGTCACTGGATTGGGACACTAGGTGTGAGGTGCAGGGAGACCGCCAGAAGGAACACACAGAACGGGGTCCCATTATGTACTCCGGAGGTACCTGAGAGTTGGCTGAGCCCCTGCCCAGTGAACGCAGCATGACGGTAGAAGTTATGATCTGCAGTTGTAACCAGGAGCAAAGTAAGAACTGTGAGTAAATCCGGAAGACTGCACCCAACTGTCTCTGTCAATTATTACTGCTGCGCCATCACCCCCTGCACTACACTACACCACGAGTGCTACTTCCATAACAGCAACATCTACACTGCCCTGGAGTTAAGCTCTGCCTGTGGAGAGCTGAACCAACTCTGCTGCATTCACACCAGCTCCAGAGGATCTGCTCCGCAGCGGCGGCTCCCTTTAGCCGCATACCACAGGTGGCGTCACAAACTGTATATAAGAACTTTAATTCCCCTGTAAATATCCCCCTTTTGATTGACCGCCCTGGGTCATGGACCGGGTCACCGCCACTGTGACATCTCCCCTAGTAACAACCGGCCCGGCACCGAGTACCCCACGGCCCAGGGGACGCGTCACTTGCACCTCCTCCTCCATCTCCGAAATGACCACATCAGTCACAAGCTGACAGCACTGCAGCACTGCCTTGGCCAAGCGGCAACAGGCTGTGCTGAAGATAACATGCTTAATCCTTAATTGACAAACCGCCCAGCGCTGCAGAGTTGTTGAAAGCTGTAACACAGCAGCTTGATCTGTGGCTCTCACCGCTGAACATACAGCCAGGCATGGTCATGTGTGACAATGGGTGGAACCTGGTGATGGAGAAATGACAGCCGGGGTAGATATGGTTTCCCTCTATGTCAGTCCTTTCACTGAGCTAAAGAATATGGCTGTGGTGAAATACAACTCCCACTGAGAAGCTGTTTCAGATTGAAAAACATTGTGGCCACCAGTGGATTTGATTCTGAGGGCTAACCTTTCTCCCCCACTCAAGAGCCCCATAGCAGCTGCAAAGTTAGCGCTATCATGAACTATCGTGATATAGAAGCCAAGGCACACCAGAGGATTTTCTGGTGGGACCGTCCAACCCTGCCAAGAAGCAGTCCTGGCTAAGAAAAATGTGTGGAAAGGTTCCCAGACACTCTATGGCTGATTTTTTACTGAGGAGGAAACACACGCAAACACGGGGAAAACATACAAAGTCCTTGCAGATGTTGTCCTTGCTGGGATTTGAACCCAGGATCCCAGCGCTGCAAGGCTTCAGTGCTAACCACTGATCCAATGTGCTGCCGTTCACCCTCTGATATCTAACAGGCTGGAGAAACTTGCACCTACTGCCACTCTATCTTCAGCTCCTTTGTGAGAAAATGTGTTTTGGCAGCCACTCAGTCTACCAAATAAAATTCCTGTGAAAGAAATTGGGGATGGCTTCGCTACTGGTACTGGGGGCAGTGCTAATGCCATGGCGTCGTACCATAGTTTACTGGAAATATTCCAGGCTGGTAGGAGGCAAGCAAATTCCCACAGAAAAGTACCAGCAGTAATGTTCAGGCCACATTTCAAGTGCAAGCAGCTTTAGAGGACTTCCTGGGAGAAATGACATGCAGGGTAGATAGGGTTTCCCTCTATGCCAGTCCTTTCACCGAGCTAAATACAACTGTCAGCAAAAAAGTTGTGGACTGGCTCCGTACTGTCCTTGGTCACATTCACCTGTCCACGTGTTTGTGGTTAGGCGGTCCTTTCCAGTAAGTGCACTGGGGAGGGCACGGGTAATGTTGTGGGACCCATGCTTGTGGAAGGCGGAGGCAATACCGGGAAATATAGTGGCGGCTGGGGACCGAGTTTGGACACCCGGCCGCCGCCGGCATGAGGTTGTGAAAAGCTTCTGCCTGCACGAGCTTAAAAGGCAATATTTCAAGTGCAAAAAGCTACCAAGAAATCTGGCAGTTTAGTGTTGCTGCCTGTGGGTGGGTGGATGGCTGGCTGCATACTTGCGCTTGCATTCCAAGGAATGGGGTAGGGACGCTGCACTGGGACAAGGAAGTGGACGGTGATTGTTGCAAGTCTGCAACAACAGGTTCATGGAGGGAGGCATCTTCGCATGCGCCAAGGATCACTTATGATGGGCACACATTTAGGCAGTGACCTTGGAGTCAGAGATGCTTCCAGAGGTCTTCTCCATGCTGTCCCCATGTCTTTTCAGCACTGTATGCATGTGTCTGATCATGTGTCACACAGCACATGGCCAGATAATGTTGTAAATTGTTAAAATGACATTTCCCGGTAAATGCATTTGTCTTGGTTGAAAGAAATGCAAAAGTGCTAAAACGCATCAATAACGATACATGTGAACATAGCCCAAGGTGTGGAGGAGTATTTTTGTTTTTGGTTATTTATTTTGCTTTATATACAAGTCATTACCCTGGAAAGGATGTTCCTTAACATATTTCCCAGGAAAATGGATTTTGGTTTCGTTTTTGTATGTTTTATTGTGAGTCCGTAAAAGTGACGTAATACTCTGACAACGTTGTTAACAGCAGTGACCTGGGAGTCAATAATGCTTCCAGGGGTCTTCCCCATGCTGTTCCCATGTCATTTGAGCACTGTTCCCATCGATTTGGGCAATTTTTAGGCCCTCTGCAGACCGCCGGGGGGAGAGCCGCTGGAAAAATGCTCGAGTTTCCCATAGACTTACATTGGGCTCGTTGCTCGGGTTGATCACCCGAGTATTCCAATGTGCTTGACCCGAGCAACGAGTACCCGAGCAATTTAGTGCTCGCCCATCACTAATTGTTATGTGTATGGTTATGGTATTAAATAAAAACTCTATTTTTTATTAATGCTGACTACGATTTCTTGCAGGATTTATATGATGTTTTGGAGTGCCTATTATTGACCCAATTCATTGGTTGACATTTTTATACCCTGGGGTCCACTGAGCAGAAGCAAAGAGGGGGGACCAAGACCCAATTCGGGTCCTCCCTCTTTGGCTTCTGCTCACCGGGCTCCATACACCAGTAAGGACAGTAATGCCCTGATGGTGGCCCTGGTCACCACTGATCATCACCAGAATCATCATTGTCACCAAAAGGCCATGCATCAGCAACATCATCTAGAACCAGTGGCTCAATCGTATCATATTCATCCCAGAGAATCAAGGGTCAACTTAATTACCAACCTCAACTCTAACCACCCAGGACCATGGATTAGTGTCATCATCTCCACTGCTCATCACCAGAATCATTATTCAGAATCACCATGGATCAGTGACAAAATCATCACTCATCAACATCTGGAACCATGGCTGAAACTTATCAACCTCACAGAGAACCACGGATCAGCATCATCACCGATATCACTCATAACCGGGAATCATGTGCAGCCAGAACATGGATTACTCTGAGAAGCAGCAGCCTGGAGGACATAATTCATTAGCATAGAGAAGTGTAGCTGTGAATCCAGCTATTGTTATTTATTTGCGTCACTCGTTTACTTAGCGCCATTATTTCCACAGCTCTGTACAGACATCATCAATGGTGGGGTCAGATACAAACTAGAAACAGCAGCAGAGAAGACATAATATATCAGCACTGAGCAGTGTAGCTCTGAATCTATCTCTTGTTATTTATTTACGTCACTTGATTACTTAGCACCATTATTTCCACAGCGCTGTACAGACATGATCAGCGATGGGGCCAGATAAACACTAGAAGCAGCAGAGTCTATACGTCAATGTCTTACGCTGCTCATCTCTTACAGACAGCTGTAATCTGACCCCTCACTGGACTGGCAGCTTGTCTTGCTATGACCAATATGTATTTTAGAAGTTTTTTTTAGAGTAAACAAAGAGTTTAGGAGGCAGATGGAAGGGGAAGAAGTGGCTCATAAGTGGAGAAAGAAGCCGGATTCTCTGATAAGTTACATTACAACTATTGGTGTATACAAAACTTGTTGAAATGACAGTAACTGTGTTAAGGATCCAGTCATCCAATAATAGTTTGTGCTAGAAAATGCATCACTGCACTTTATAGAGATCATTTACTCTGAGAAACAAGGCAGGAAACTCTTAATGCTGCTAACGACCGGCTTCTAATTAGTCCATAACAAGCGGAGGTGATTCTCCTGGATCAGAACAGAAGGAAGATTTCTGCTCTGCAGCCGCAACATGATAGCGGACGCCTAATTCTAAATCAACAGCCTCAACAAAGATACATTCCCTTTCTTTAGTTGCTCCTCATCTTCCATCCTTATGAAGATAAATCTGGATACTTTGCAGGTAGTTTATAGAAAGACTCTGGTAGGAAGTCTGAACTTTTCATCTACGAGATTCTAACAACACATTACTTATTAATGAGCTTGTAGTATGTGGTGGTTAATGGGCATGAGCTGAACGGAGATTCATCGGGGCTTGTTAGGAAGCCTTTCTTCACAGCTCGGAGGGTAGGAGTTAAATAATTGATGGCGTCTTTCTGAGCCTACCATTTGTATACCAGTCATTAACTGCACAGGAAAAGTTTGCACTGAAGTTTGTTAGATGATGCAAATACAGCAATGATGATCCCGAATGTTTGTTACGTTTTGTAAAGGCGCCTAAAATCCATCACATTCCCTTTATCTACATACAGCGCTTTCAGGAAAACTCCCCTCTAATGAGTCCCCTCGGGACCTACAGGGGAATGTGCAAGCAATCTGACATCAATGGTTCTGCTAAAACAAACAGGAGTCAATTATAAACTGAGCAACATCCAAAGCCAGAGAAGGCGACGGCAGGTAACATGTCCGATTAGAATGGAATTCACCACAAAACTCAGAAGAATTTTACTTAATTTTTGAGATTTAAAAAACAATTCTAGTGCGGAAAATACACAGGAAATATATTGCAGACCACAGGTTTTGGCCGCTTTCACACGTCCTTTTTTTTCCGGTACCGGAGAAATTGCTACCGGAGCTATCCGTGTCCCTGTGTCCATGTGTGTGTTGTATCCATGTGCTCTCCGTGTGCTTTCCGTGTGTCCGTTTTTGACATCCGTGTGCCATCCGTGTTCAAACGTACTGTAAGGTTGTATTTGGTTTGGCAAAAAAAGGATTAGTCCTTTAATTACATGCATTTAACTAGAAAAGGCGCCAAATTCACTAATCAGCTTTGCCAAAGGTTTAAAAACAAATCACCCATTGATGCTTTGGCTGGGGTGTTAGGAGTTCTGTGTTTTGCCAAATATGTCTGTTTCCAATGAGGCGTTGTTGTGGTTGGCCCGGCTTGTGTCCCGTCGTTTTGGGGTTCGCCGCCATATGCTTGGTGAAGAATCATGGTGTCCCAGAAGACTATAGGTTCACCCTCTCCTCTTGCAACGTGGGGCATATGGACATTTTCACACATTACATAATGAACTTCACAAGTATCCTGCACAGTTTGCTGCTTTCTGCCGCCTGTCCATGTCTTGTTTTGAGAAATTTCTGGAGGATTTGGGTCCTTTCCTTCTTCAGACCCCTGCATGAGACTAAGCATTTCTGCAGAGGAGCGTTTCTTAGTAACCCTGGGGTAAGGTTGTTTCTCAGACATTTTTTGCTCACCCCTTACCTATGTATGGCAGTGAACATTATTTATAAGTGCTGTCCATGTTTTATTAATCTCCAAGTTAACATTTCTCAAATGCAAACAGCCATTTTGCCACATGTGAAATGATGGTGAAGTTAAGGCCATTCCCCTCCCCCCATGTGATGTCCATCATGTGCCAGCTCTCCGGGATCTGGAACGCCTGTGGGCTTCAGTCAAGTTGGGATTCATCGTTCACCATTTGCCGTGTACTGACTATGGTTAGATGTGAAATGTTGTGGTTGTAATTTCGGCCTGTAAAGTCTATTTCCCCTTTAAACATCGATATGTAGACATTTTTTTTTTGCATTTTTAACATTTTTGGCATTTGCCATTTCAGATTCCTGGCTACTGGTAACTCCATTTCCAGTTCCTCCTTGGCACGTCGAGGATTTCCCAGATTGTGCGGACAACCTGTGATATTATTTGGGACAAGCTGAAGAGCCGGTTGATGCCGCAGCCGACCACACATGACTGGGTGAGGATTGCCAGGGCTTCATGGAAGCAGTACAGTTTCCCAATTGTATCGATGCACTAGATGGGAAGCACATTTGTGTCAAGAAACTGCCAAACTCAGGCTCACGATTCCTTAACTCTTTCTCTCCGCAGTGCCGCTGGCTTTATCTGACAGTAACTGCTGCTTTGTAATTGCCGACATTGGTGCCTCCTAGTGTTGAGCGAGCACTAAAATGCTCGGGTGCTCGAAGCTCGGGCCGAGCTCGCCGTGATACTCGTGTGCTCGACCCGAGCAACGAGCCCAATGTTAGTCTATGGGAGACCAGAGCATTTTTGCGGCGGCACCCCCAGCAGTCTTTTAAAAGCCTAACGAGTGCCCAAAACGATAGTGACAGTGCTCAAATGACATGGGGACAGCATGGTTATCGCCCCAGGAAGCATTTCTGACCCCCAGGTCACTGCTGTCAACAACGTGGTCAGAGGTATTAAGCCATTTTAAGGGCTCACAATAAAATGTTCAAAAACGAAACTGAAACTGCTTTCCTGTGAAATATGTTAAGGAAGTTCCTTTCCAGGGTAAAGACTTGTGTACAAGGTAAAATAAATAACCCAAAAAAAAATACTCCTCCACACCTTGAGCTATGTTCACAAGTAGCATTTTTCATGCGTTTTTACACTTTTGTATTGCTTTCAACCGTGACAAATGCATTCACTGGGAAATGTCATTTTAACATTTTACAACCTTATCTGGCAATGTTCTGTGTGACACATGCATACAGTGCTGAAAAGACATGGGAACAGCATGGGGAAGACCCCTGGAAGCATCTCTGACACCCAGGTCACTGCCTAAAAGTGTGCCCATCAGAAGTGATCCTTGCCGCATCAGAAGATGCAGACTTGCAACTATCCCCGTGCAACTCCTTGTCCCAGGGCAGTATTCAATTGTACCTCCCCCATTCATTGCAATGCAAGCGCAAATATGCAGCCAACCACCCACCCACCCACTTGCAGGCTGCAATACCATACTACTAGCTTGCACTTGAAATGGGGCCTTTTAGTTTAGAGGAGGCCAAAACTGGCCACTACCTCATGGCTGCTTCGGCAGCGAGGTATCCTTACTCAGTCCCCAGCCGCCCGGCGGCTGGGTGTCATAGAATCATAGAATCATAGAATGGTAGAGTTGGAAGGGACCTCCTGGGTCATCTGGTTAAACCCCCTGCTCAAAGCAGGATTCACTAAATCATCTCAGACAGATGTCTGTCCAGCCTCTGTTTGAAGACGTCCATTGAAGGGGAACTCACCACCTCTCGTGGCAGCCTGTTCCACTCATTAATCACCCTAACTGTCAAAAAGTTTTTTCTAATATCTAATCTGTGTCTCCTCCCATTTAGTTTCATCCCATTGCTTCTAGTCTTTCCTTGTGCAAATGAGAATAAAGATGATCCTTCTACAATGTGACAGCCCTTGACATATTTGTAGACAGCTATTAAGTCTCCTCTCAGTCTTCTTTTTTGCAAGCTAAACATTCCCAAATCCTGCAACCGTTCCTCATAGGACATGGTTTGCAGACCAGTCACCATTCTGGTCGCTCTTCTCTGAACTTGCTCCAGTTTGTCTATGTCTTTTTTAAAATGTGGTGCCCAAAACTGTACACAGTATTCCAGATGAGGTCTGACCAAAGAGGAGTAAAGACCGATAATGACTTCACGTGATCTAGACTGTATGCTTCTGTTAATACATCCCAGAATTGTATTTGCCTTTTTTGCTGCTGCATCACACTGTTGACTCATGTTCAGTCTATGATCTATTAGTATACCTAAGTCTTTTTCACATGTACTGTTGCTTAGCTCTATTCCTCCCATTCTGTATATGTTTTTTTCATTTTTATTGCCCAGATGTAGTACTTTGCATTTTTCCCTGTTAAAAACCATTCTGTTGGTTGCTGCCCACTGCTCCAGTTTATTTAGGTCTTTTTGAATCCTCTCTCTTTCTTCTCTAGTATTAGCTATCCCTCCTAGCTTTGTGTCATCAGCAAATTTAATCAGTTTACCCTCAATTCCTTCATCTAAATCATTGATAAAGATGTTGAACAATACAGGTCCCAGGACGGAGCCCTGTGGTACCCCACTTGAGACATTCATCCAGCTGGATGTGAAGCCATTTACAACCACCCTTTGAGTCCGATCACTAAGCCAGTTATGAATCCACCTAACAGTTGCCTGGTCCATTGCATACTTGGTCATTTTTTCAATAAGGATGGTGTGAGATACTTTGTCAAATGCTTTGCTTAAGTCAAGATATACTATATCTACAGCATTTCCCTGATCCACCCAGTCAGTGATTCTGTCATAGAAGGAAATTAAGTTAGACTGACATGACTTGTTAGTTACAAACCCATGCTGACTCTGGTTAATCACTTCATTCTTATCCATGTACTTACATACATGTTGTTTAATAATTTGTTCAAAGATCTTTCCTGGTATAGAAGTCAGACTCACCGGCCTATAGATCCCTGGGTCCACCTTCTTCCCCTTTTTGAAGATAGGAACAACATTTGCTCTTCTCCAGTCTTCTGGGACTTCTCCTGTTCTCCAAGAATTTTCAAAGATTATGGAGAGTGGTTCTAAAATTTCTTCTACGATCTCCTTCAGTACTCTGGGGTGTAATTCATCTTGACCTGGAGACTTGAACTCATTTATGTTAGCTAAATATTCCCTCACAATCTTTCTGTTTACAGATAACTTGGGTGTCCACGCTCAGTCCCCAGCCGCCAGGGGGCAGCCGGGTGTCCATACTCGGTCCCCAGCCTCCCCGCGGCCGGGTCTCCACACACGGTCCCCAGCCACCTGGGGGCGGCCGGGTGTCCATAAACGGTCCCCAGCCGCCCCTATTTCTCCTGTCACCTTCCCACACACTTTTCTTAGCCTGGCCTGCTTTAGGGCAGCATTGGACGAGCCAACCAGAGAACCAGACTCCTCCGGTGGGCCCTGGCTTCTCCATCAGGGGAGTTCAGAGTGCCAAGGTGAGGAGCATGATGATGATGATAGAAGTTAGCATCTGCTTTGTTTTCTTTTAATGCAAGCGTAAGTGTGCAGCCTGCTACCCACCCATCCCCAGGCTGCAATGCCATACTGCTAGCTTGCACTTGAAATGGGGCCTTTTAGTTTGGAGGAGGTCGAAGCTGGCCACTACCTCATGGCTGCTTCGGCAGCGAGGTATCCATACTCTGTCCCCAGCCGCCCGGCGGCTGGGTGTCTACGCTCGGTCCCCAGCCGCCAGGGGGCGGCCGGGTGTCCATACTCGGTCCCCAGCCACCCCTATTTCTCCTGTCACCTTCCCACACACTTTTCTTAGCTTGGCCTGCTTTAGGGCAGCATTGGACGAACCCACCAGAGAACCAGACTCCTCCGGTGGGCCCTTGCTTCTCCATCAGGGGAGTTGAGAGTGCCAAGGTGAGGAGCATGATGATGATGATAGAAGTTAGCATCTGCTTTGTTTTCTTGGAATGCAAGCGTAAGTGTGCAGCCTGCCACCCACCCACCCCCAGGCTGCAATACCATACTGCTAGCTTGCACTTGAAATGGGGCCTTTTAGTTTGGAGGAGGCCGAAGCTGGCCACTACCTCATGGCTGCTTCGGCAGCGAGGTATCCATACTCAGTCCCCAGCCGCCCCTATTTGTCCCGGTGTGCCTTATACATAAGATTAAGCGCACATACCAAAACATTACCTGTGCCCTCCCCAGTGCATTTAGTGGGAAGGTCAGCCTATTCCGCTGTAGTGTGTGCATGCCAAACCCCTGTTCATGGTACATGCGAAGATGCCTCCCACCCTGCATTTTTGCGGCGGCACCCCCGGCAGTCTTTTAAAAGCCTAACAAGTGCCCAAAACGATAGTGACAGTGCTCAAATGACATGGGGACAGCATGGGGATCGCCCCAGGAAGCATTTCTGACCCCCAGGTCACTGCTGTCAACAACGTGGTCAGAGGTATTAAGCCATTTTAAGGGCTCACAATAAAACGTTCAAAAACTAAACTGAAACTGCTTTCCTGTGAAATATGTTAAGGAAGTTCCTTTCCAGGGTAAAGACTTGTGTATAAGGTAAAATAAATAACCCCCAAAAAATACTCCTCCACACCTTGGGCTATGTTCACAAGTAGCATTTTTCATGCATTTTTGCACTTTTGTATTGCTTTCAACTGTGACAAATGCATTCACTGGGAAATGTCATTTTAACATTTTACAACCTTATCTGGCCATGTTCTGTGTGACACATTCATACAGTGCTGAAAATCATGGGAACAGCATGGGGAAGACCCCTGGAAGCATCTCTGACACCCAGGTCACTGCCTAAAAGTGTGCCCATCAGAAGTGATCCTTGTAGCATCAGAAGATGCAGACTTGCAACTATCCCCGTGCAAGTACTTTTCCCAGGGCAGTATTCAATTGTACCTCCCCCATTCCTTGCAATGCAAGCGCAAATATGCAGCCAACCACCCACCCACCCACTTGCAGGCTGCAATACTATACTACTAGCTTGCACTTGAAATGGGGCCTTTTAGTTTAGAGGAGGCCAAAACTGGCCACTACCTCATGGCTTCTTCGACAGCAAGGCATCCTTACTCAGTCCCCAGCTGCCCGGCGGCTGGGTGTCACGCTCGGTCCCCAGCCGCCAGGGTGCAGCCGGGTGTCCCTAGTCGGTCCCCAGCCTCCCCGCGGCTGGGTGTCCACACACAGTCCCCAGCCTCCTGGGGGCGGCCGGGTGTCCATACTCGGTCCCCAGCCGCCCCTATTTCTCCTGTCACCTTCCCACTCACTTTTCTTAGCTTGGCCTACTTTAGGGCAGCATTGGACGAGCCCACCAGAGAACCAGACTCCTCCGGTGGGCCCTGGCTTCTCCATCAGGGGAGTTGAGAGTGCCAAGGTGAGGAGCATGATGATGATGATAGAAGTTAGCATCTGCTTTGTTTTCTTGGAATGCAAGCGTAAGTGTGCAGCCTGCCACCCACCACCCCCAGGCTGCAATACCATACTGCTAGCTTGCACATGAAGTGGGGCCTTTTAGTTTGGAGGAGGCCAAAGCTGGCCACTACCTCATGGCTGCTTCGGCAGCGAGGTATCCATACTCAGTCCCCAGCAGCCCCTATTTGTCCCGGTGTGCCTTATACATAAGATTAAGCGCACAAACCAAAACATTACCTGTGCCCTCCCCAGTGCATTTAGTGGGAAGGACAGCCTATTCCGCTGTAGTGTGTGCATGCCAAACCCCTGTTCATGGTACAAGCGAAGATGCCTCCCACCCTGCACCTGTCGTTGCAGACTTGCAACTATCCCCGTTCAAGTCCTTGTCCCAGAGCAGTGTTCAATTGTACCTCTCCCATTCCTTGCAATGCAACCGCAAGTATGCAGCCTGCCACCCACCCACCCCCAGGCTGCAATACCATACTGCTTGCTTGCACTTTACATTGGGCCTTTTAGGCATGTGAAGGCGGAATCTGGCCACCACGTCATGGCTGCGTTGGTGGACAGGTATCCATACATTATTCCCATTATTGGGGAGTGGGTCTCCCATAGTCTTTGCTTATGCCTTCCAAGCAAAAGCTGCCAAAAATTAGGACGGAGGAACTTGCAATGCCCCTTACAAGAGCCATGCAGTGCAGCATATTACAAACATTATTCCCATTATTGGGGAGTGGGTCTACCATAGTCTTTGCTTATGCCTTCCAAGCAAAAGCTGCCAAAAATTAGGATGGAGGAACTTGCAATGCCCCTTACAAGAGCCATGCAGTACAGCATATTACAAACATTATTCCCATTATTGGGGAGTGGGTCTCCCATAGTCTTTGCTTATGCCTTCCAAGCAAAAGCTGCCGAAAATTAGGACGGAGAAACGTGCAATGCCCCTTACAAGAGCAATGTAGTACAGCATATTACAAACATTATTCCCATTATTGGAGAGTGGGTCTACCATAGTCTTTGCTTATGCCTTCCAAGCAAAAGCTGCCAAAAATTAGGAAGGAGGAACTTGAAATGCCCCTTACAAGAGCTATGCGGTACAGCAGATTACAAACATTTTTCCCATTATTGGGCAGTGGGTCTCCCATAGTCTTTGCTTATGCCTTCCAAGCAAAAGCTGCCAAAAATTAGGAGAAAATGCAATGCCCGTTTGAAGAGTCGTGGAGGTTAGAGTTAATTAAAAACAACATTTCAATGCCACTTAGAAGAGCTGTGGAGTTCAGTGTGGTTTAACAAGATGCTTTTAATACCCCTCAGAAGAAACGTGGAGGTCACAGTAGCTTAACAAGACGGTTTAAATGCCCCTTGGCATAGTGGTGGAGGTCACAGTAGCTTAACAAGACGCTTTTAATGCCCCTCAGAAGAGACGTGGAGGTCCCAGTAGCTTAACAAGACGGTTTTAATGCCCCTCAGAAAAATGGTGGAGGTCCCAGTAGCTTAACAAGATGGTTTAAATGCCCCTTGGAATAGAGGTGGAGGTCACAGTAGCTTAACAAGATGCTTTTAATGCCCCTCAGAAGAGAAGTGGAGGTCCCAGTAGCTTAACAAGACGGTTTGAATGCCCCTCAGAAAAGATGTGGAGGTCCCAATTACTTAACAAAATGGTTTTAATGCCCCTTGGAAGAGCTGTGGAGTTCAGAGTGGTTTAACAAGACGCTTTTAATGCCCCTCAGAAGAGACGTGGAGGTCCCAGAAGCTTAACAAGATGGTTTTAATGCCCCCTGGAAAAGTGGTGGAGGTCACAGTATCTTAACAAGATGCTTTTAATGCCCCTCAGAAGAGATGTGGAGGTCCCAGTAGCTTAACAAGACGGTTCGAATGCCCCTCAGGAGAGATGTGGAGGTCCCAGTAGCTTAACAAGACGGTTTTAATGCCCCTCGGAAAAGTGGTGGAGGTCGCAGTAGATTAACAAGACGCTTTTAATGCCCCTCAGAAGAGACGTGGAGGTCCCAGTAGCTTAACACGACGGTTTTAAATCCCCTTGGAAAAGTGGTGGAGGTCACAATAGCTTAACAAGATGCTTCTAATGCCCCTCAGAAGAGACGTGGAGGTCCCAGTCGATTAACAAGACGGTTTAAATGCCCCTTGGAAGAGACGTGGAGGTCGCAGTAGCTTAACAAGACGCTTTCATTGCCCCTCAGAAGAGACGTGGAGGTCCCAGTAGCTTAACTAGATGGTTTTAATGCCCCTTGGAAAAGTGGAGGAGGTCACAGTAGCTTAACAAGACGGTTTTACTGCCCATTGGAAAGGTGGTGGAGGTCACAGTAGCTTAACAAAACCCTTTCAATGCCCCTCAGAAGAGACGTGGAGGTCCCAGTAGCTTAACTAGATGCTTTTAATGCCCCTCAGAAGAGACGTGGAGGTCCCAGTAGCTTAACAAGATGGTTTTACTGCCCATTGGAAAAGTGGTGGAGGTCACAGTAGCTTAACAAGATGCTTTTAATGCCCCTGAGAAGAGACGTGGAGGTCCCAATAGCTTAACAAGACGGTTTACATGCCCCTTGGAAGAGACGTGGAGGTCCCAGTAGCTTAACAAGACGGTTATAATGCCCCTCTGAAAAGTGGTGGAGGTTGCAGTAGCTTAACAACACTCTTTTACTGCCCCTCAGATGAGACGTGGAGGTCCCAGTAGCTTAGCAAGACGGATTTAATGCCCCTTGGAAAAGTGGTGGAGGTCCCAGTAGCTTAACAAGACGCTTTTAATACCCCTCAGAAGAGATGTGGAGGTCCCAGTAGCTTAACAAGACGGTTTTGCTGCCCCTTGGAAAAGTGGTGGAGGTCACAGTAGCTTTACAAGACGCGTTTAATGCCCCACAGAAGAGACGTGGAGGTTCCAGTAGCTTAACATGACGGTTTGAATGCCCCTTGGAAGAGACGTGGAGGTCGCAGTAGCTTAACAAGATGCTTTTAATGTCCCTCAGAAGAGACGTGGAGGTCCCAGTAGCTTAATAAGACGGTTTTAATGCCCCTTGGAAAAGTGGTGGAAGTCACAGTAGATTAAAAAGACTCTTTTAATGCCCCTCAGAAGAGATGTGGAGGTCCCAGTAGCTTAACAAGACGGTTTTAATGCCCCTTGGAAAAGTGGTGGAGGTCCCAATAGCTTAACAAGACGGTTTAAATGCCCCTTGAAATAGAGGTGGAGGTCACAGTAGCTTAACAAGACTCTTTTAATGCCCCTCAGAAGGGACGTGGAGGTCCCAGTAGCTTAACAAGACGGTTTGAATGCCCCTTAGAAGAGATGTCGAGGTCCGAGTAGCTTAACAAGACAGTTTTAATGCCCCTCGGAAAAGTGGTGGAGGTCCCAGTAGCTTAACAAGACGGTTTATATGCCTCTTGGAATAGAGGTGGAGGTCACAGTAGCTTAACAAGATGCTTTTAATGCCCCTCAGAAGAGATGTGGAGGTCCCAGTGTCTTAACAAGATGGTTTTAATGCCCCTCGGAAAAGTGGTGGAGGTCACAGTAGCTTAACAAGACGCTTTTAATGCCTCTCAGATGAGACGTGGAGGTCCCAGTAGCTTAACAAGACGGATTGAATGCCCCTATGAAGAGATGTGGAGGTCCCAGTAGCTTAAAAAGATGGTTTTAATGCCCCTCGGAAAAGTGGTGGAGTTCGCAGTAGCTTAACAAGACGCTTTTAATACCCCTCAGAAGAGACGTGGAGGTCCCAGTAGCTTAACAAGACGGTTTTAATGCCCCTTGGAAAAGTGGTGGTGGTCACAGTAGCTTAACAAGACGCTTTTAATGCCCCTCAGAAGAGACGTTGAGGTCCCAGTAGATTAACAAGACGGTTTGAATGCCCCTCGGAAAAGTGGTGGAGGTCGCAGTAGCTTAACAAGATGCTTTCAATGCCCCTCAGAAGAGATGTGGAGGTCCCAGTAGCTTAACAAGACGGTTTGAGTGCCCCTCAGAAAAGACGTGGAGGTCCCAATTACTTAACAAGATGGTTTTAATGCCCCTTGGAAGAGCTGTCGAGGTCAGAGTGGTTTAACAAGACGTTTTTAATACCCCTCAGTAGAGACGTGGAGGTCCCAGTAGCTTAACAAGACGGTATTAATGCCCCTCGGACAAGTGGTGGAGGTCAAAGTAGCTTAACAAGACGCTTTTAATGCCCCTCAGAAGAGACGTGGAGGTTACAGTAGCTTAATAAGAAGGTTTTAATGCCCCTTGGAAAAGTGGTGGAGGTCACAGTAGCTTAACAAGACGGTTTGAATGCCCCTATGAAGAGATATGGAGGTTCCAGTAGCTTAACAAGATGGTTTTAATGCCCCTCAGAAGAGATGTGGAGGTCACAGTAGCTTAACATGACTATTTTACTGCCCATTGGAAAAGTGGTGGAGATCACAGTAGCTAAACAAGACTCTTTTAATGCCCCTAAGAAGAGACGTGGAGGTCTCAGTAGCTTAACAAGATGGTTTTAATGCCCCTTGGAAAAGTGGTGGAGGTCACAGTAGCTTAACAAGATGCTTTCATTGCCCCTCAGAAGAGACGTGGAGGTCCAGTAGCTTAACAAGACGATTTTACTGCCCCTTGGAAAAGTGGTGGAGGTCACAGTAGCTTAACAAGACGCTTTTAATGCCCCTCAGAAGAGACGTGTAGGTCCCAGTGGCTTAACAAGACGGTTTGAATGCCACTTAAAAGAGACGTGGAGGTTCCAGTAGCTTAACAAGACGCTTTTAATGCCCCTCAGAAGAGACGTGGAGGTCTCAGTAGCTTAACAAGACGGTTTTAATGCCCCTTGGAAAAGTGGTGGAGGTCACAGTAGCTTAACAAGATGCTTTCAATGCCCCTCAGAAGAGACGTGGAGGTCCCAGTAGCTTAATAAGACGGTTTTAATGCCCCTTGGAAAAGTAGTGGAGGTCACAGTAGCTTAGCAAGATGCTTTTATTGCCCCGCAGAAGAGACGTGGAGGTCCCAGTATCTTAATAAGACGATTTGAATGCCCCTTGGAAGAGATATGGAGGTCCCAGTAGCTTAACAATACAGTTTTAATGTCCCTCGGAAAAGTGGTGGAGGTCACAGTAGCTTAACAAGATGCTTTCAATGCCCCTCAGAAGAGACGTGGAGGTCCCAGTAGCTTAAGAAAACGGTTTTAATGCCCCTTTTAAAAGTGGTGGAGGTCACAGGAGCTTATCAATACGCTTTTAATGCCCCTCAGAAGAGATGTGGAGGTCCCAGTAGCTTAACAAGACGGTTTTAATGCCCCTTGGAAAAGTGGTGGAGGTCCCAGTAGCTTACCAAGGCAGTTTAAATGCCCCTCGGAATAGTGGTGGAGTTCACAGTAGCTTAACAAGACGCGTTTAATGCCCCTCAGAAGAGATGTGGAGGTCCCAAGTAGCTTAACAAGACGATTTTACTGCCCCTTGGAAAAGTGGTGGAGGTCACAGTGGCTTAACAAGACGCTTTTAATGCCCCTCAGAAGAGACGTGTAGGTCCCAGTGGCTTAACAAGACGGTTTGAATGCCACTTGGAAGAGACGTGGAGGTTCCAGTAGCTTAACAAGACGCTTTTAATGCCCCTCAGAAGAGACGTGGAGGTCTCGTAGCTTAACAAGACGATTTTACTGCCCCTTGGAAAAGTGGTGGAGGTCACAGTAGCTTAACAAGACGCTTTTAATGCCCCTCAGAAGAGACGTGTAGGTCCCAGTGGCTTAACAAGACGGTTTGAATGCCACTTGAAAGAGACGTGGAGGTTCCAGTAGCTTAACAAGACGCTTTTAATGCCCCTCAGAAGAGACGTGGAGGTCTCAGTAGCTTAACAAGACGGTTTTAATGCCCCTTGGAAAAGTGGTGGAGGTCACAGTAGCTTAACAAGATGCTTTCAATGCCCCTCAGAAGAGACGTGGAGGTCCCAGTAGCTTAATAAGACGGTTTTAATGCCCCTTGGAAAAGTAGTGGAGGTCACAGTAGCTTAGCAAGATGCTTTTATTGCCCCTCAGAAGAGACGTGGAGGTCCCAGTATCTTAATAAGATGATTTGAATGCCCCTTGGAAGAGATATGGAGGTCCCAGTAGCTTAACAATACAGTTTTAATGTCCCTCGGAAAAGTGGTGGAGGTCACAGTAGCTTAACAAGATGCTTTCAATGCCCCTCAGAAGAGACGTGGAGGTCCCAGTAGCTTAAGAAAACGGTTTTAATGCCCCTTTTAAAAGTGGTGGAGGTCACAGGAGCTTATCAATACGCTTTTAATGCCCCTCAGAAGAGATGTGGAGGTCCCAGTAGCTTAACAAGACGGTTTTAATGCCCCTTGGAAAAGTGGTGGAGGTCCCAGTAGCTTACCAAGGCAGTTTAAATGCCCCTCGGAATAGTGGTGGAGTTCACAGTAGCTTAACAAGACGCGTTTAATGCCCCTCAGAAGAGATGTGGAGGTCCCAGTAGCTTAACAAGACGATTTTACTGCCCCTTGGAAAAGTGGTGGAGGTCACAGTGGCTTAACAAGACGCTTTTAATGCCCCTCAGAAGAGACGTGTAGGTCCCAGTGGCTTAACAAGACGGTTTGAATGCCACTTGGAAGAGACGTGGAGGTTCCAGTAGCTTAACAAGACGCTTTTAATGCCCCTCAGAAGAGACGTGGAGGTCTCAGTAGCTTAACAAGACGGTTTTAATGCCCCTTGGAAAAGTGGTGGAGGTCACAGTAGCTTAAAAAGATGCTTTCAATGCCCCTCAGAAGAGACGTGGAGGTCCCAGTAGCTTAATAAGACGGTTTTAATGCCCCTTGGAAAAGTAGTGGAGGTCACAGTAGCTTAGCAAGATGCTTTAATTGCCCCTCAGAAGAGACGTGGAGGTCCCAGTATCTTAATAAGACGGTTTGAATGCCCCTTGGAAGAGACATGGAGGTCCCAGTAGCTTAACAATACAGTTTTAATGCCCCTCGGAAAAGTGGTGGAGGTCGCAGTAGCTTAACAAGATGCTTTCAATGCCCCTCAGAAGAGACGTGGAGGTCCCAGTAGCTTAAGAAAACGGTTTTAATGCCCCTTTTAAAAGTGGTGGAGGTCACAGTAGCTTATCAATACGCTTTTAATGCCCCTCAGAAGAGATGTGGAGGTCCCAGTAGCTTAACAAGACGGTTTTAATGCCCCTTGGAAAAGTGGTGGAGGTCACAGTAGCTTAACAAGATGCTTTTAATGCCCCTCAGAAGAGACGTGGAGGTCCCAGTAGCTTAACAAGACGGTTTGAATGCCCCTCAGAAGAGACGTGGAGGTCCCAATTACTTAACAAGATGGTTTTCATGCCCCTTGGAATAGCTGTAGAGCTCAGAGTGGTTTAACAAGACGCTTTTATTGACCCTCAGAAGAGACGTGGAGGTCCCAGTAGCTTAACAAGATGGTTTTAATGCCCCTCGGAAAAGTGGTGTAGGTCGCACTATCTTAACAAGATGCTTTTAATGCCCCTCAGAAAAGAAGTGGAGGTCCCAGTAGCTTAACAAGACGGTTTTAATGCCCCTTTGCAAAGTGGTGGAGGTCACAGTAGCTTAACAAGACGCTTTTAATGCCCCTCAGAAGAGACGTGAAGGTCCCAGTAGCTGAACAAGACAGTTTTAATGCCCCTTGGAAAAGTGGTGGATGTCACAGTAGCTTAATAAGACTCTTTTATTGCCCCTCAGAAGAGACGTGGAGGTCCCAGTAGCTTAACAAGACGGTTTTAATGCCCCTTTGAAAAGTGGTGGAGGTCCCAGTAGCTTAACAAGATGCTTTTAATGCCCCTCAGAAGAGACGTGAAGGTCCCAGCTGCTTAACAAGACGGTTTAAATGCCCCTTGGAAAAGTGGTGGATGTTACAGTAGCTTAACAATACTCTTTTATTGCCTCTCAGAAGAGACGTGGAGGTCCCAGTAGCTTAACAAGATGGTTTTAATGCCCCTTGGAAGAGACGTGGAGGTCCCAGTCGCTTAACAAGATGGTTTTAATGCCCCTTGGAAAAGTGGTGGAGGTCCCAGTAGCTTAACAAGACAGTTTAAATGCCCCTTGGAATAGTGGTGGATGTCACAGTAGCTTAACATGACGCTTTTAATGCCCCTCAGAGGAGACGTGGAGGTCCCAGTAGCTTAAGAAGATGGTTTGAATGCCCCTCAGAAGAGACGTGGAGGTCCAAATTACTTAACAAGATGGTTTTAATGCCCCTCAAAAGAGCTGTAGAGTTCAGAGTGGTTTAACAAGACGCTTCTAATGCCCCTCAGAAGAGACGTGGAGGTCCCAGTAGCTTAACAAGACGGATTTATTGCCCATGGGAAAAGTGGTGGAAGTCGCAGTGTCTTAACAAGATGCTTTTAATGCCCCTCAGAAGAGACGTGGACGTCCCAGTAGCTTAACAAGACTTTTTTAATGCCCCTTGGAAAAGTGGTGGAGGTCACAGTAGCTTAACAAGACCCTTTTAATGCCCCTCAGAAGAGACGTGGAAGTCCCAGTAGCTTAACAAGATGGTTTGAATGCCCCTTGGAAGAGATGTGGAGGTCCCAGTAGCTTAACAGGAATGTTTTAATGCCCCTCGAAAAATTGGTGGAGGTCGCAGTAGCTTAGCAAAACGGTTTTAATGCCCCTCGGAAAAGTCGTGGAGGTCCCAGTAGCTTAACAAGACACTTTTAATGCCCCTCAGAAGAGACGTTGAGGTCCCAGTAGCTTAACAAGACGGTTTGAATGCCACTTGGAAGAGATGTGGAGGTCCCAGTAGCTTAACAAGATGGTTTTAATGCCCCTTGGAAAAGTGGTGGAGGTCCCAGTAGCTTAACAAGGCGGTTTAAGTGCCCCTCGGAAGAGGGGTGGAGCTCACAGTAGCTTAGCAAAACGGTTTTAATGCCCCTCGGAAAAGTGGTGGAGGTCCCAGTAGCTTAGCAAGACGGTTTTAATGCTCCTTAGAAAAGTGGTGGAGGTTACAGTAGCTTAACAAGACGCTTTTAATGCCCCTCAGGAGAGACGTGGAGGTCCCAGTAGCTTAACAAGACGGTTTGAATGCCACTTGGAAGAGATGTGGAGGTCCCAGTAGCTTAACAAGATGGTTTTAATGCCCCTTGGAAAAGTGGTGGAGGACCCAGTAGCTTAACAAGGCGGTTTAAATGCCCCTCGGAATAGTGGTGGAGGTCACAGTAGCTTAGCAAAACGGTTTTAATGCCACTCGGAAAAGTCGTGGAGGTCCCAGTAGCTTAGCAAGACGGTTTTAATGCTCCTTGGAAAAGTGGTGGAGGTCACAGTAGCTTAACAAGATGCTTTTAATGCCCCTCAGAAGAGTCGTGGAGGTCCCAGTAGCTTAACAAGGCGGTTTGAATGCCCCTCAGAATAGTGGTGGAGGTCACAGTAGCTTAACAAGACGGTTTGAATGCCCCTTGGAAGAGATGTGGAGGTCCCAGTAGCTTAACAAGACGATTTTAATGCCCCTCGGAAAATTGGTGGAGGTCGCAGTAGCTTAACAAAAGGGTATTAATGCCCCTCGGAAAAGTGGTGGAGGTCCCAGTAGCTTAGCAAGATGGTTTTAATGCCCCTCGGAAAAGTGGTGGAGGTCACAGTATCTAAACAAGACGCTTTTAATGCCCGTAAGAAGAGACGTGGAGGTCCCAGTAGCTTAACAAGACGGTTTGAATGCCACTTGGAAGAGATGTGGAGGTCCCAGTAGCTTAACAAGACGGTTTTAATGCCCCTTGGAAAAGTGGTGGAGGTCCCAGTAGTTTAACAAGGCGGTTTAAATGCCCCTCGGAATAGTGTTGGAGGTCACAGTAGCTTAACAAGATGCTTTTAATGCCCCTCAGAAGAGTCGTGGAGGTCCCAGTAGCTTAACAAGACGGTTTGAATGCCACTTGGAAGAGATGTGGAGGTCCCAGTAGCTTAATAAGACGGTTTTAATGCCCCTCGGAAAAGTGGTGGAGGTCCCAGTAGCTTAACAAGGCGGTTTGAATGCCCCTTGGAATAGTGGTGGAGGTCACAGTAGCTTAACAAGACGGTTTGAATGCCCCTTGGAAGAGATGTGGAGGTCCCAGTAGCTTAACAAGACGGTTTTAATGGCCCTCGGAAAATTGGTGGAGATCGCAGTAGCTTAACAAAACAGTTTTAATGCCCCTCGGAAAAGTGGTGGAGGTCACAGTAGCTAAACAAACGCTTTTAATGCCCCTCAGAAGAGACGTGGAGGTCCCAGTAGCTTAACAAGACGGTTTTAATGCCCCTTGGAAAAGTGGTGGAGGTCCCAGTAACTTAACAAGGCGGTTTAAATGCCCCTCGGAATAGTGTTGGAGGTCACAGTAGCTTAACAAGACGCTTTTAATGTCCCTCAGAAGAGAAGTGGAGGTCCCAGTAGCTTAACAAGACGGTTTTAATGCCCCTTGGAAAAGTGGTGGAGGTCACAGTAGCTTAACAAGATGCTTTTAATGCCCCTCAGAAGAGACGTGGAGGTCCCAGTAGCTTGACAAGATGGTTTTAATGCCTCTTGGAAGAGACGTGGAAGTCCCAGTAGCTTAACAAGATGGTTTTAATGCCCCTTGGCAAAGAGTTGGAGGTCCCAGTAGCTTAACAAGACTGTTTAAATGCCCCTTGGAATAGCGGTGGAGGTCACAGTAGCTTAACATGATGCTTTTAATGCCCCTCAGAAGAGACGTGGAGGTCCCAGTAGCTTAAAAAAACGGTTTGAATGCCCCTCAGAAAAGACGTGAAGGTCCCAATTACTTAACAAGATGGTTTTAATGCCCCTTGGAAGAGCTGCAGAGTTCAGAGTGGTTTAACAAGACGCTTTTAATGCCCCTCAGAAGAGACGTGGAGGTCCCAGTAGCTTAACAAGATGGTTTTAATGCCCATCAGAAAAGTGGTGGAGGTCGCAGTAGCTTATCAATACGCTTTTAATGCCCCTCAGAAGAGATGTGGAGGTCCCAGTAGCTTAACAAGACGGTTTTAATGCCCCTTGGAAAAGTGGTGGAGGTCCCAGTAGCTTAACAAGGAAGTTTAAATGCCCCTCGGAATAGTGGTGGAGTTCACAGTAGCTTAACAAGACGCGTTTAATGCCCCTCAGAAGAGATGTGGAGGTCCCAGTAGCTTAACAAGACGATTTTACTGCCCCTTGGAAAAGTGGTGGAGGTCACAGTAGCTTAACAAGACGCTTTTAATGCCCCTCAGAAGAGACGTGTAGGTCCCAGTGGCTTAACAAGACGGTTTGAATGCCACTTGGAAGAGACGTGGAGGTTCCAGTAGCTTAACAAGACGCTTTTAATGCCCCTCAGAAGAGACGTGGAGGTCTCAGTAGCTTAACAAGACGGTTTTAATGCCCCTTGGAAAAGTGGTGGAGGTCACAGTAGCTTAACAAGATGCTTTCAATGCCCCTCAGAAGAGACGTGGAGGTCCCAGTAGCTTAATAAGACGGTTTTAATGCCCCTTGGAAAAGTAGTGGAGGTCACAGTAGCTTAGCAAGATGCTTTTAATGCCCCTCAGAAGAGATGTGGAGGTCCTAGTAGCTTAACAAGACGGTTTTACTGCCCCTTGGAAAAGTAGTGGAGGTCCCAGTAGCTTAACAAGATGGTTTTAATGCCCCTTACAAGAGCTATACAGTACAGCATCTTAAAAATATTATTCCCATTACTGGGGAGTGGGTCTCCCACAGTCTTTGCTTATGCCTTCCAAGCAAAAGCTGACAAAAATAAGGACGGAGGAACTTTCAATAATGGCAACGGTCACCCTGGTGGTATAGTGGTGGTGGAGGCTGAGGATAAGGAAAAGAGCATAAAACAGCCGAAATGAAGAAGCGTATACCCATGTGTGGGTGTGAAGCGGTGCATGTGAATATACCTCCCGAAATAACACAGTGGATTTGACTTTTTGTTACTCTGCTGTCATTTGGTGGTGATGAGAAGTCTGGCACAATCCAGCCCTTGTTCATTTTGATAAGGGTCAGCTTGTCAGCATTGTCAGTTGACAGGCGAGTGCACTTATCAGTTATATTTCCCCTAGCGGCACTAAAAACATGCTCCGATAACACGCTAGCGGCAGGGCAGGCCAGGACCTCGAAGGCGTACAGAGCGTGTTCATTCCAAGTGTCCAGCTTGGATACTCAATAATTAAAAGGCACAGAGGAATCACGGAGGATGCTGGTACGGTCGGCAAGGTACTCCCTCACCATCTTTTGAAACTTTCCACTCCTTGTGAGAGTACCCCACGCCTCAGGGTCTGTCCGAAGGGAGGGTCTGAGAAAACTGTCCCAGAATGTTGACAGTGCTCCCCTGCCTCTGCTGGATTGGAGTTGCGTCTCTCTCGCATGTACGCCTTGGTTGGGCAACACACTGTGACCTCTGCCGCTAGCGTGTTCAGATGGGAATTTTTTTAACAGTTCTGCAGCAAGGGCCTTCTGGTACTGCCCCATTTTTGTTGACCTCTCCACCTCAAGAATAAGAGAGTGAAAGTTCTCCTTGTAGCGGGAGTCTAAAAGTGTCACCAACCAGTAATGACTGTCACCCAACATTTTGACAATGCGAGGGTCACGGTTAAGGCAACGTAACATAAAGTCAGCCATGCATGCCAGACTGGTAACGGGCAAGACTTCGCCACTCACCATCTTGGTGTACTCTTCAAAGTTTGTCAAGATGGTACATATGCAGACATCCAGGTCCACTCCTGAGGTCTTATGTGTGGAGTCTGACCTGAATATCGACGGCCTTGTTGCAGCTGGTACTCCACAACTGCTCTCTTCTGCTCACAAATCCTTTGCAACATGTGGAGGGTAGAGTTCCAACATGTGGGGACATCACACACCAGTCAGTGTGATGGAAGCTGCAAACGCTTCTGCAAGACAGCAAGGGCGGCGGAAGCTGTAGCTGACTTGCGAAAATGAGCTGATAGGCGGGGTACTTTGACGAGCAGATCTGGCAACTCGGGGTACGATTTAAGAAACCACTGAACCACGAGGTTAAGCACATGAGCCAGGCATGGTACGTGTGTGATCTCGCCTCGCCTCAGAGCCGTCACCAGGTTACGGCCATTGTCACACACGACTATGCCTGGATGTAGGTTCAGCGGTCTCAGCCACAGATCTGCCTGCTCTTCCAAAGCTGTCCACAACTCACAAGCAGTGTGAGGTTTCTCACCTAAGCTTATGAGTTTCAGCACAGCCTGTTGCCGCTTGGCGGAGGCAGTACTGCAATGCTTCCAGCTTGTAACTGATGTGGTGATATCTGAGATGGAGGCCGAACATGAGGAGGAGGAGGAGGATGATGATGCGCAGTAGCTGTACACTGTGGAGGCAACTCTGACTGACATAGGGCCCGCAATCCTCGGTGTGGGGAGGATGTGTTCTGTCCCAAAATCCGACTGGGTCCCGGCTTCCACTATATTTACCCAGTGTGTCGTCAGGGAGATGTACCATCGCTGGCCACAAGCAGTTGTCCACATGTCCGTTGTCAGGTGGACTCTCCCAGTAACTGCATTGTTGAGGGCACGGCAGATGTTTTGGGACACGTGCTTGTGTAGTGCGGGGATGGCACACTGGGCAAAATAGTGTCGGCTGGGGACAGAGTACCGACGGACGGCCACCACCATAAGGTTGCGGAAGGATTCCGTCTCCACCAGCCTAAAAGGCAGCATTTCCAACGCAAGCAGTCATCAAATGTGCGAATTTAGGACTGTGGCCTGTGGGGCTTTGGCTGCGAATTTCTGCTTTCGTTCAAAGGTCTGGGATATGGACAATTGAACGCTGCAGTGGGATGTGGACGTGGACGTTGATGCTGTTTCTTGAGAAACTGCCAGAACAAGTGAAGACTGAGAGGAGGGGGCATCTTTGCATGCAGTATGGACAGGGGATTGCCTTGCACACACAACAGGGGGTTCTATTGCACGCACAATAGCGGAAGAAGCAGTGGTGACACCCGCTGACACTGGTCGTGGACCCTGGGGTTCACCCCACAAAGTCAGGTGCTTTGCTGCCATGTGCCTGATCATGCTGGTGGTGGTCAGGCTGGTAGTTTTGTCACCCCTGCTGATGCTGGCATGGCAGGTGGGACAAATGGCCTTTTTGGGGTTATCAGCAGAGTCTTTAAAAAAATTCCAGACTCTGGAAGACCTACAGGTTGTACTGGCAACGTCCCTCGTGTTGGTGTTACGGAGAACTGTTGCCTGCCTTCTGTGTGCGGCCACCACACTGCTTCTTCCGGCCTGTTGGGTTACTCTGCCGCCCTCACCCTGTGGGCTGCTGGCCTCGCTCTGCATGTCCTCCTGCCACGTTGGGTCAGTTACTAGATCATCCACCACCTCCTCCTCTTCCACTTGTGCACCACGATCCTCCTCCTCACTTCCTGGCAATTGTGTTTTGTCATCGTCCACCTCTTGTGTCAAATTGCCAGCGTCGACTTCCTGTGGCCATGGCTGTTCAAATATTTGGGCATCGCTACATGGGAACTCCTCTTCCACCACTTCAAGTGGAGCAGGCGAGGGGCACAAATCTGAAAATGGACCAGTGAACAGCTCTTCAAAGTGTCCAAGTGTGGGATCAGTTGCTGTCTGACGACTCTCGGCATGGCGGGAGGAAGGAGCATCAGGGTGAGGAGGAGTATGTGGTCGAGACTCACGGCAACTAAGAGTTGACCGTGTGGAAGGCAGACCGGAGGTGGTGGTGCCCAGGTAACTGGAAGTATTTTCTGCTATCCAATTAATAACCTGTTCACACTGAACAGTTCGCAATACTGGTATTGTTCTGTGCTTACCTAGTAATTCGGTCAAGAAGTGGGAGCGAGAAGATGTGGCTGTTGGTTGTGGCACATTTTCACCTTGGCCACGGCCCCGTCCTCTGCATGCACCATCACCAGAACTTCCAGTTCCACGTCCATTGCCAAGCGCCTTGCCCATTGTAAAGGAAGTAAAATAGCTTACACTCGCACTATCAATGGAAAAAGGGTAATAAAAAGTAGATTAGAACCGTGGAAGAGGAAAACTACAGTTCTATTTCTCAGGCCTACACCCGACTCTTTTAAACAATCTGAATAATCAGGGAGAAACTATTACTGTTTTTCTTTACGGAAAAAATACCAAAAGCTGAATAATAGAGTTTTTTTACTGTGGAACGGCAAAACCACAGTTATTCTTTACAGGGGTATAACAGACAATTTTAAATACATATATTTGTGGCTGAACAGTGAGCGACACACTTAAACTGATTTTTTTTAGGTAAAAATGGCCCAAAAGTGGATAATACTGAGGTTTGAATCGTGGAACTGCAAAACCACACTTCTATTTCTCTGGCCTACACCAGACTATTTTCAACAGATATATTTGTGTCTAAACAATCAGGAGACACTATTACTGTTTTTCTTTACGGCAAAAAATGCCAAAATCAGGATAATAAAGAGATTTGACCCGTGGAACTGAAAAAACACACTTCTATTTCTCGGGCCTACACCAGACTATTTTCAACAGATATATTTGTGTCTGAAAAATCAGGGAATCACTATTATTATTTTTTTTACGGCAAAAAATGCCAAAAGCAGGATAATAGAGATTTTTTACCGTGGAACAGCAAAACCACAGTAATAATTTACTGGTGTATACCAGACTTTTTAAAATATATATATTTGCGGCTGAACAGTGAGCGACACACTCAAACAGTTTTTTTTAGATACAAATGGCCCAAAAGTGGATAATACAGAGATTTGAACCATGGAACTGCAAAACCACACTTCTGTTTCTCGGGCCTACACCAGACTATTTTCAACAGATATATTTGTGTCTGAAAAATCAGGGAGACACTATTAGTTTTTTTTTTACGGCAAAAATGCCAAAAGCAGGATAATCCCGAGATTTGACCCATGGAACTGCAAAACCACACTTCTATTTCTCGGGCCTACACCAGACTATTTTCAACAGATATTTTTTTTTTGTGGGGGGGGGGGACACCAAAAGGTTAATAAGACGGGTATTTGTACAGTGTGAAGGAGGAAAAAAAAAGAGGATTTAGATGAAAGAAAAAGGATTTTTCCTGGCCCCCGAGACCTGGAGCTAAGTCCAGCAATTTCAGCAACAGGAGCACACAGGACTGTAATGCAGCATTTGCTGGTATAACCACTGCGTCTCCTATACAGCCTGCCTGCCTGATATCTGAGATGGATATTAGTCCTGAGAAGGACTGTTTGTTTGATCTGGCAGCCTTTACAGACGCTTCACTAACTATTTCGCAGTTTATATCTCTCCCTAAATCAGCAGCGCTGTCCCTACCCTGTCTAATCCGGAGCGACTGTGTCCAAGATGGCGGCGCCCGGTTTTAAATACACGAGGTGACGCTGTGCAGCCAGCCAATCACTGTAATGCCCACAACCAACATGGCTGCAGCATTACAGTAACTGGATGGCAATCCCTGCATGTTCATTGGCTCTGTAAAGAGCGCTAAACATGCAGGGCGGAGACTCGAGTTCCCGCCCGACTAACCCGGAAATGCTCGGTGCTCGCCGAACATCCCGAGTAGCGTGATGCTCGGGCGAGTACCGAGCAGTGTCGAGCATGCTCGCTCAACACTAATAACAACATAACTACTTTAATACTGCCCCTATGTACAAGAATATAACTACTATAATACTGCCCCCTATGTACAAGAATATAACTACTATAATACTGCCCCTATGTACAAGGATATAACTACTATAATACTGCCCCTAGGTACAAGAATATAACTACTATAAAACTGCCCCTATGTACAAGAATATAACTACTATAATACTACCCCTATGTACAAGAATATAACTACTATAATACTGCTCCGCATGTACAAGAATATAACTACTATAATACTGTCCCTATGTACAAGAATATAACTACTATAATACTGCTCCCTATGTACAAGAATATAACTACTATAATACTGCCCCTATGTACAAGAATATAACTACTATAATACTACCCCTATGTACAAGAATATAACTACTATAATACTGCTCCGTATGTACAAGAATATAACTACTATAATACTGCCCCTATGTACAAGAATATAACTACTATAATACTGCTCCCTAAGTACAAGAATATAACTACTATAATACTGCCCCTGTGTACAAGAATATAACTACTATAATACTGCCCCTAGGTACAAGAATATAACTACTATAATACTGCCCCTATGTACAAGAATATAACTACTATAATACTACCCCTATGTACAAGAATATAACTACTATAATACTGCTCCGTATGTACAAGAATATAACTACTATAATACTGACCCTATGTACAAGAATATAACTACTATAATACTGCTCCCTATGTACAAGAATATAACTACTATAATACTGCGCCTATGTACAAGAATATAACTACTATAACACTGATCCCTATGTACAAGAATATAACTATTACAATACTGCCCCTGTGTACAAGAATATAACTACTATAATACTGCCCCTAAGTATAAGAATATAACTACTATAATACTGCTCCCTATGTACAAGAATATAACTACTATAATACTGCCCCTATGTACAAGAATATAACTACTATAATACTGATCCCTATGTACAAGAATATAACTATTATAATACTGCCCCTATGTACAAGAATATAACTACAATAATACTGCTCCCTATGTACAAGAATATAACTACTATAATACTGCCCCTATGTACAAGAATATAACTACAATAATACTGCCCCTACGTACAAGGATATAACTACTATAATACTTCCCCTATGTACAAGATTATAACTACTATAATACTGCCCCCTGTGTACAAGAATATAATTACTATAATACTGCCCCTATGAACAAGAATATTACTACTATAATACTGCCCCCTGTGTACAAGAATATAACTACTATAATACTGCCCCCTATGTACAAGAATATAACTACTATAATACTGCCCCTATGTACAAGAATATAACTACTATAATACTGCCCACTATGTACAAGGATATAACTAATATAATACTGCCCCTATGTACAAATATATAACTACTATAATACTGCCCCCTATGTACAAGGATAAAACTACTATAATACTGCCCCTATGTGCAAGAATATCACTACTATAATACTGCCCCCTATGTACAAGGATATAACTACTATAATACTGCCCCTATGTACAAGAATATAACTACTATAATACTGCTCCTATGTATAAGAATATATCTACTATAACACTGCCCCTATGTACAAGAATATAACTTCTATAATACTGCCCCTATGTACAAGAATAGAACTACTATAATACTGCTCCCTATGTACAAGAATATAACTATTATAATACTGCCCCCTATGTACAAAAAAACCTATAATACTGCCCCTATGTACAAGAATATAACTACTATAATACTGCCCCGATGTACAAGAATATAACTACTATAATACTGCCCCTATATACAAGAATATAACTACTATAATACTGCTCCTATGTACAAGAATTGAACTACAATAATACTGCCCCTTATGTGCAAGAAAACACTATAATACTGCCCCTATGTACAAGAATATAACTACTATAATACTGCCCCTATATACAAGAATATAACTACTATAATACTGCCCCGATATACAAGAATATAACTACTATAATACTGCCCCTATGTACAGGAATATAACTACTATAATACTGCTCCTATGTGCAAGAATATAACTACTATAATACTGCCACTATGTGCAAGAATATAACTACTATAATACTGCTCCCTATGTACAAGAATATAGCTACTATAATACTGCCCCTATGTACAAGAATATAACTACTATAATACTGCCTCTATGTACAAGAATATAACTACTATAATACTGCCTCTATGTGCAAGAATATAACTACTATAATACTGCCACCTAAGTACAAGGATATAACTACTATAATACTGCTCCTATGTACAAGAATATAACTACTATAATACTGCTCCTATGTACAAGAATATAACTACTATAATACTGCCCTGTATGGACAAAAAAACCTATAATACTGCCCCTATGTACAAGAATATAACTACTATAATACTGCCCCTATGTACAAGAATATAACTACTATAATACTGCCCCTATATACAAGAATATAACTACTATAATACTGCTCCTATGTACAAGAATAGAACTACTATAATACTGCCCCCTATGTACAAGAAAACACTATAATACTGCCCCTATGTACAAGAATATAACTACTATAATACTGCCCCTATGTACAAGAATATAACTACTATAATACTGCCCCTATATACAAGAATATAACTACTATAATACTGCCCCTATATACAAGAATATAACTACTATAATACTGCCCCTATATACAAGAATATAACTACTATAATACTGCCCCTATGTACAGGAATATAACTACTATAATACTGCCCCTATATACAAGAATATAACTACTATAATTCTGCTCCTATGTGCAAGAATATAACTACTATAATACTGCCCCTATATACAAGAATATAACTACTATAATACTGCTCCTATGTGCAAGAATATAACTACTATAATACTGCCCCTATATACAAGAATATAACTACTATAATACTGCTCCTATGTGCAAGAATATAACTACTATAATCCTGCCCCTATATAAAAGAATATAACTACTATAATACTGCCCCTATATACAAGAATATAACTACTATAATACTGCCCCTATATACAAGAATATAACTACTATAATACTGCCCCTATGTACAGGAATATAACTACTATAATACTGCCCCTATATACAAGAATATAACTACTATAATACTGCTAATATGTGCAAGAATATAACTACTATAATACTGCCCCTATGTGCAAGAATATAACTACTATAATACTGCTCCCTATGTACAAGGATATAGCTACTATAATACTGGCCCTATGTACAAGAATATAACTACTATAATACTGCCCCCTATGTACAAGGATATAACTACTATAATACTTCTCCTATGTACAAGATTATAACTACTATAATACTGCCCCCTGTGTACAAGAATATAATTACTATAATGCTGCCCCTATGAACAAGAATGTTACTACTATAATACTGCCCCCTGTGTACAAGAATATAACTACTATAATACTGCCCCTATGTACAAGAATATAACTACTATAATACTGCCCCCTATGTACAAGGATAATAATAATAATAATAATAATTTTTATTTATATAGCGCCAACATATTCCACAGCACTTTACAATTTAGCGGGGACATGTACAAACAATAAATTCAATACAAGGTGAGACAGTTTAACAGTTACATCAGGAGTGAGGTCCCTGCTCGCAAGCTTACAATCTACATGGAAATGGGGGGACACAATAGGTGGAAAGTGCTTGTTATTTCAGGTCTGGCAATTATAATAAGTCGGGATTATCATATAAAGCTGTATGATCCGGTCATCAGCCTGTATGTTAAAGTGCAATACTCAATTACCGAGTGCAGTTATCGAGTGCATGGAGGGTGTAGAAACAGATGAGCAGTAGGGTGCAGATTCTGAATAGTATTTAGGAGGGAACAGTGGAAAGTTAGTTTACTGAGTAGATGAGGTGGTAGGCCTGTTTAAAGAGATGGGTTTTTAAAGCGCGCTTGAAGACATCGGGGCTAGGCATCAATCGGATCGTCTGGGGTAGAGCATTCCAGAGAGAGGATATAACTACTGTAATACTGCCCCTATGTACAAATATATAACTACTATAATACTGCCCCCTATGTACAAGGATATAACTACTTTAATACTGCCCCTATGTACAAGAATATAACTACTATAATACTGCTCCTATGTATAAGAATATAACTACTATATTACTGCCTCTATGTGCAAGAATATAACTACTATAATACTGCCCCCTAAGTACAAGGATATAACTACTATAATACTGCTCCTATGTACAAGAATATAACTACTATAATACTGCTCCGATGTACAAGAATATAACTACTATAATACTGACCCCTATGTACAAGAATACACTATAATACTGTCCCTATGTACAAGAATATAACTACTATAATACTACCCCTATGTACAAGAATATAACTACTATAATACTGCCCCTATGTACAAGAATATAACTACTATAATACTACCCCTATGTACTTGAATATAACTACTATAATATTGCTCCGTATGTACAAGAATATAACTACTATAATACTGCCCCTATGTATAAGAATATAACTACTATAATACTGCTCCCTATGTACAAGAATATAACTACTATAATAATGCCCCTATATACAAAAATATAACTACTATAATACTGCCCATATGTACAAGAATATAACTACTGTAATACTGCCCCCTATGTACAAGAATATAACTACTATAATACTGCTCCTATGTATAAGAATATAACTACTATAATACTGCTCCCTTTGTACAAGAATATAACTACTATAATACTACTCCTATATAAAAGAATATAACTACTATAATACTGCTCCTATGTACAAGAATATAAATACTAGAATACTGCTCCTATGTACAAGAATATAACTACTAGAATATTGCTAATATATACAAGAATATAACTACTAGAATACTGCTCCTATGTGCAAGAATATAACTACTATAATACTGCCCACTATGTACAAGGATATAACTACTATAATACTGCCCCTATGTACAAGAATATAACTACTATAATACTGCCCCCTATGTACAATAATATAACTACTATAATACTGCCCCCTATGTACAAGAATAAAACTACTATAATACTGCTCCCTATGTACAAGAATATAACTACTATAATACTGCCCCTATGTAAAAGAATATAACTACTGTTATACTGCCCTATGTACAAGAATATAACTACTATAATACTGCTCCTATGTACAAGAATATAACTACTATAATACTGCTCCTATGTACAAAAGTATAACTACTAAAATACTGCTCCTATGTACAAGAATATAACTATTATAATACTGCTCCTATCTACAAGAATATAACTACTATAATACTGCTCCTATGTACAAGAATATAACTACTATAATACTGCTCCTATGTACTAGAATATAACTACTATAATACTGCCCCCTATGTACAAGAATATAACTACTATAATGCTGCCCCCTATGTACAAGAATATAACTACTATAATACTGCATCCTATGTACAAGAATATAACTACTATAATACTGCCCCCTATGTAAAAGAAAACACTATAATACTGTCCCTATGTACAAGACTATAACTACTATAATACGGCCCCTATATACAAGAATATATCTACTATAATACTGCTCCTATGTACAAGAATATAACTACTATAATACTGCCCCTATGTACAAGAATATAACTACTATAATACTGCTCCTATGTACAAGAATATAACTACTATAATACTGTTCCTATGTACAAGAATATAACTACTATAATACTGTCCCTATGTACAAGACTATAACTACTATAATACGGCCCCTATATACAAGAATATATCTACTATAATACTGCTCCTATGTGCAAGAATATAACTACTATAATACTGCCCACTATGTACAAGGATATAACTACTATAATACTGCCCCTATGTACAAGAATATAACTACTATAATACTGCCCCCTATGTACAATAATATAACTACTATAATACTGCCCCCTATGTACAAGAATACAACTACTATAATACTGCTCCCTATGTACAAGAATATAACTACTATAATACTGCCCCTATGTAGAAGAATATAACTACTTTTATACTGCCCTATGTACAAGAATATAATTACTATAATACTGCTCCTATGTACAAGAATATAACTACTATAATACTGCTCCTATGTACAAAAGTATAACTAGTAGAATACTGCTCCTATGTACAAGAATATAGCTATTATAATACTGCTCCTATCTACAAGAATATAACTACTATAATACTGCTCCTATGTACAAGAATATAACTACTATAATACTGCTCCTATGTACAAGAATATAACTACTATAATACTGCCCCCTATGTACAAGAATATAACTACTATAATGCTGCCCCCTATGTACAAGAATATAACTACTATAATACTGCATCCTATGTACAAGAATATAACTACTATAATACTGCCCCCTATGTAAAAGAAAACACTATAATACTGTCCCTATGTACAAGACTATAACTACAATAATACGGCCCCTATATACAAGAATATATCTACTATAATACTGCACCTATGTAAAAGAATATAACTACTATAATACTGCCCCTATGTACAAGAATATAACTACTATAATACTGCTCCTATGTACAAGAATATAACTACTATAATACTGCTCCTATGTACAAGAATATAACTACTATAATACTGCTCCTATGTACAAGAATATATCTACTATAATACTGCCCCCTATGTACAAGAATATAACTACTATAATACTGCCTCCTATGTACAAGAATATAAATACTATTATACTGCTCCTATGTACAAGATTATATCTACTATAATACTGCCCCCTATGTACAAGAATATAACTACTATAATACTGCCCCCTATGTACAAGAATATAACTACTATAATACTGCCCCTATGTACAAGGATATAACTACTATAATACTTCCCCTATGTACAAGATTATAACTACTATAATACTGCCCCCTGTGTACAAGAATATAATTACTATAATACTGCCACTATTTACAAGAATATAACTACTATAATACTGTCCCCTATGTACAAGAATATAACTACTATAATACTGTCCCCTATGTACAAGAATATAACTACTATAATACTACCCCCTATGTACAAGAATATAACTACTACAATACTGCCCCTATGTACAAGAATATAACTACTATAATACTGCCCCCTATGTACAAGAATTTAACTACTATAATACTGCCCCTATGTACAAGAATATAACTACTATAATACTGCCTCTATGTACAAGAATATAACTACTAAAATACTGCTCCTATGTACAATAATATAACTACTATAATACTGCCCCTATGTACAAGAATATAACTACTATAATACTACCCCTATGTAGAAGAATATAAATACTATAATATTGCTCCGTATGTACAAGAATATAACTACTATAATACTGCCCCTATGTACAAGAATATAACTACTATAATACTGCTCCCTATGTACAAGAATATAACTACTATAATACTGCCCCTATGTACAAGAATATAACTACTATAATACTGCTCCCTATGTACAAGAATATGACTACTATAATACTGCTCCCTGTGTACAAGAATATAACTACTATAATACTGCCCCTATGTACAAGAATATAACTACTATAATACTGCTCCCTGTGTACAAGAATATAACTACTATAATACTGCTCCCTGTGTACAAGAATATAACTACTATAATACTGCCCCTATGTACAAGTATATAACTACTATAATACTGCCCCTATGTACAAGAATATAACTACTATAATACTGTCCCCTATGTACAAGAATATAACTACTATAATACTGTCCCCTATGTACAAGAATATAACTACTATAATACTGTCCCCTATGTACAAGAATATAACTACTATAATACTGCCCCCTATGTACAAGAATATAACTACTACAATACTGCCCCTATGTACAAGAATATAACTACTATAATACTGCCCCCTATGTACAAGAATATAACTACTATAATACTGCCCCTATGTACAAGAATATAACTACTATAATACTGCCTCTATGTACAAGAATATAACTACTAAAATACTGCTCCTATGTACAATAATATAACTACTATAATACTGCCCCTATGTACAAGAATATAACTACTATAATACTACCCCTATGTAGAAGAATATAACTACTATAATATTGCTCCGTATGTACAAGAATATAACTACTATAATACTGCCCCTATGTACAAGAATATAACTACTATAATACTGCTCCCTATGTACAAGAATATAACTACTATAATACTGCCCCTATGTACAAGAATATAACTACTATAATACTGCTCCCTATGTACAAGAATATAGCTACTATAATACTGCCCATATTTACAAGAATATAACTACTATAATACTGCTCCCTGTGTACAAGAATATAACTACTATAATACTGCCCCTATGTACAAGAATATAACTACTATAATACTGCCCCTATGTACAAGAATATAACTATTATAATACTGCCCCTATGTACAAGAATATAACTACTATAATACTGCTCCCTATGTGCAAGAATATAACTACTATAATACTGCCCCTATGTACAAGAATATAACTAATATAATACTGCCCCCTATGTACAAGGATATAACTACTATAATACTTCCCCTATGTACAAGATTATAACTACTATAATACTGCCCCCTGTGTACAAGATTATAACTACTATAATACTGCCCCCTGTGTACAAGAATATAATTACTATAATACTGCCCCTATGTACAAGAATATAACTACTATAATACTGTCCCCTATGCACAAGCATATAACTACTATAATACTGTCCCCTATGTACAAGACTATAACTACTATAATACTGTCCCCTATGTACAAGAATATAACTTCTATAATACTACCCCCTATGTTCAAGAATATAACTACTACAATACTGCCCCTATGTATAAGAATATAACTACTATAATACTGCCCCCTATGTACAAGAATTTAACTACTATAATACTGCCCCTATGTACAAGAATATAACTACTATAATACTGCCTCTATGTACAAGAATATAACTACTAAAATACTGCTCCTATGTAAAATAATATAACTACTATAATACTGCCCCTAAGTACAAGAAAATAACTACTATAATACTACCCCTAAGTAGAAGAATATAACTACTATAATATTGCTCCGTATGTACAAGAATATAACTACTATAATACTGCCCCCTATGTACAAGAATATAACTACTATAATACTGCCCCTATGTACAAGAATATAACTACTATAATACTGCCTCTATGTACAAGAATATAACTACTAAAATTCTGCTCCTATGTACAATAATATAACTACTATAATACTGCCCCTATGTACAAGAATATAACTACTATAATACTACCCTAATGTAGAAGAATATAACTACTATAATATTGCTCCGTATGTACAAGAATATAACTACTATAATACTGCCCCTATGTACAAGAATATAACTACTATAATACTGCTCCCTATGTACAAGAATATAACTACTATAATACTGCCCCTATGTATAAGAATATAACTACTATAATACTGCTCCCTATGTACAAGAATATAGCTACTATAATACTGCCCCTATGTACAAGAATATAACTACTATAATACTGCTCCCTGTGTACAAGAATATAACTACTGTAATACTGCCCCTATGTACAAGAACATAACTACTATAATACTGCCCCTATGTACAAGAATATAACTATTATAATACTGCCCCTATGTACAAGAATATAACTACTATAATACTGCTCCCTATGTGCAAGAATATAACTACTATAATACTGCCCCTATGTACAAGAATATATCTAATATAATACTGCCCCCTATGTACAAGGATATAACTACTATAATACTTCCCCTATGTACAAGATTATAACTACTATAATACTGCCCCCTGTGTACAAGATTATAACTACTATAATACTGCCCCCTGTGTACAAGAATATAATTACTATAATACTGCCCCTATGTACAAGAATATAACTACTATAATACTGTCCCCTATGTCCAAGAATATAACTACTATAATACTGTCCCCTATGTACAAGACTATAACTACTATAATACTGTCCCCTATGTACAAGAATATAACTACTATAATACTACCCCCTATGTACAAGAATATAACTACTACAATACTGCCCCTATGTACAAGAATATAACTACTATAATACTGCCCCCTATGTACAAGAATTTAACTACTATAATACTGCCCCTATGTACAAGAATATAACTACTATAATACTGCCTCTATGTACAAGAATATAACTACTAAAATACTGCTCCTATGTACAGTAATATAACTACTATAATACTGCCCCTATGTACAAGAATATAACTACTATAATACTACCCCTATGTAGAAGAATATAACTACTATAATATTGCTCCGTATGTACAAGAATATAACTACTATAATACTGCCCCTATGTACAAGAATATAACTACTATAATACTGCTCCCTATGTACAAGAATATAAGTACTATAACACTGCCCCTATGTACAAGAATATAACTAAGATAATACTGCTCCCTATGTACAGGAATATGACTACTATAATACTGCTCCCTGTGTACAAGAATATAACTACTATAATACTGACCCTATTTACAAGAATATAACTAATATAATACTGCTCCCTGTGTACAAGAATATAACTACTATAATACTGCCCCTATGTACAAGAATATAACTACTATAATACTGCCCCTATGTACAAGAATATAACTACTATAATACTGTCCCCTATGTACAAGAATATAACTACTATAATACTGTACCCTATGTACAAGAATATAACTACTATAATACTGTCCCCTATGTACAAGAATATAACTACTATAATACTGCCCCCTATGTACAAGAATATAATTACTACAATACTGCCCCTATGTTCAAGAATATAACTACTATAATACAGCCCCCTATGTACAAGAATATAACTACTATAATACTGCCCCTATGTACAAGAATATAACTACTATAATACTGCCTCTATGTACAAGAATATAACTACTAAAATACTGCTCCTATGTACAATAATATAACTACTATAATACTGCCCCTATGTACAAGAATATAACTACTATAATACTGCCCCTATGTACAAGAATATAACTACTATAATACTGCTCCCTATGTACAAGAATATAACTACTATAATACTGCCCCTATGTACAAGAATATAACTACTATAATACTGCTCCTATGTACAAGAAAATGACTACTATAATACTGCTCCCTGTGTACAAGAATATAACTACTATAATACTGCCCCTATGTACAAGAATATAACTACTATAATACTGCTCCCTGTGTACAAGAATATAACTACTATAATACTGCCCCTATGTACAAGAATATAACTACTATAATACTGCCCCTATGTACAAGAATATAACTACTATAATACTGTCCCCTATGTACAACAATATAACTACTATAATACTGTCCCCTATGTACAAGAATATAACTACTATAATACTGTCCCCTATGTACAAGAATATAACTACTATAATACTGCCCCCTATGTACAAGAATATAACTACTACAATACTGCCCCTATGTACAAGAATATAACTACTATAATACTGCCCCCTATGTACAAGAATATAACTACTATAATACTGCCCCTATGTACAAGAATATAACTACTATAATACTGCCTCTATGTACAAGAATATAACTACTAAAATACTGCTCCTATGTACAATAATATAACTACTATAATACTGCCCCTATGTACAAGAATATAACTACTATAATACTACCCCTATGTAGAAGAATATAACTACTATAATATTGCTCCGTATGTACAAGAATATAACTACTATAATACTGCCCCTATGTACAAGAATATAACTACTATAATACAGCTCACTATGTACAAGAATATAACTACTATAATACTGCCCCTATGTACAAGAATATAACTACTATAATACTGCTCCCTATGTACAAGAATATAGCTACTATAATACTGCCCCTATGTACAAGAATATAACTACTATAATACTGCTCCCTGTGTACAAGAATATAACTACTATAATACTGCCCCTATGTACAAGAATATAACTACTATAATACTGCTCCCTGTGTACAAGATTATAACTACTATAATACTGCCCCCTGTGTACAAGAATATAATTACTATAATACTGCCCCTATGTACAAGAATATAACTACTATAATACTGTCCCCTATGTCCAAGAATATAACTACTATAATACTGTCCCCTATGTACAAGACTATAACTACTATAATACTGTCCCCTATGTACAAGAATATAACTACTATAATACTACCCCCTATGTACAAGAATATAACTACTACAATACTGCCCCTATGTACAAGAATATAACTACTATAATACTGCCCCCTATGTACAAGAATTTAACTACTATAATACTGCCCCTATGTACAAGAATATAACTACTATAATACTGCCTCTATGTACAAGAATATAACTACTAAAATACTGCTCCTATGTACAGTAATATAACTACTATAATACTGCCCCTATGTACAAGAATATAACTACTATAATACTACCCCTATGTAGAAGAATATAACTACTATAATATTGCTCCGTATGTACAAGAATATAACTACTATAATACTGCCCCTATGTACAAGAATATAACTACTATAATACTGCTCCCTATGTACAAGAATATAAGTACTATAATACTGCCCCTATGTACAAGAATATAACTAAGATAATACTGCTCCCTATGTACAGGAATATGACTACTATAATACTGCTCCCTGTGTACAAGAATATAACTACTATAATACTGACCCTATTTACAAGAATATAACTAATATAATACTGCTCCCTGTGTACAAGAATATAACTACTATAATACTGCCCCTATGTACAAGAATATAACTACTATAATACTGCCCCTATGTACAAGAATATAACTACTATAATACTGTCCCCTATGTACAAGAATATAACTACTATAATACTGTACCCTATGTACAAGAATATAACTACTATAATACTGTCCCCTATGTACAAGAATATAACTACTATAATACTGCCCCCTATGTACAAGAATATAATTACTACAATACTGCCCCTATGTTCAAGAATATAACTACTATAATACAGCCCCCTATGTACAAGAATATAACTACTATAATACTGCCCCTATGTACAAGAATATAACTACTATAATACTGCCTCTATGTACAAGAATATAACTACTAAAATACTGCTCCTATGTACAATAATATAACTACTATAATACTGCCCCTATGTACAAGAATATAACTACTATAATACTGCCCCTATGTACAAGAATATAACTACTATAATACTGCTCCCTATGTACAAGAATATAACTACTATAATACTGCCCCTATGTACAAGAATATAACTACTATAATACTGCTCCTATGTACAAGAAAATGACTACTATAATACTGCTCCCTGTGTACAAGAATATAACTACTATAATACTGCCCCTATGTACAAGAATATAACTACTATAATACTTCTCCCTGTGTACAAGAATATAACTACTATAATACTGCCCCTATGTACAAGAATATAACTACTATAATACTGCCCCTATGTACAAGAATATAACTACTATAATACTGTCCCCTATGTACAACAATATAACTACTATAATACTGTCCCCTATGTACAAGAATATAACTACTATAATACTGTCCCCTATGTACAAGAATATAACTACTATAATACTGCCCCCTATGTACAAGAATATAACTACTACAATACTGCCCCTATGTACAAGAATATAACTACTATAATACTGCCCCCTATGTACAAGAATATAACTACTATAATACTGCCCCTATGTACAAGAATATAACTACTATAATACTGCCTCTATGTACAAGAATATAACTACTAAAATACTGCTCCTATGTACAATAATATAACTACTATAATACTGCCCCTATGTACAAGAATATAACTACTATAATACTACCCCTATGTAGAAGAATATAACTACTATAATATTGCTCCGTATGTACAAGAATATAACTACTATAATACTGCCCCTATGTACAAGAATATAACTACTATAATACAGCTCACTATGTACAAGAATATAACTACTATAATACTGCCCCTATGTACAAGAATATAACTACTATAATACTGCTCCCTATGTACAAGAATATAGCTACTATAATACTGCCCCTATGTACAAGAATATAACTACTATAATACTGCTCCCTGTGTACAAGAATATAACTACTATAATACTGCCCCTATGTACAAGAATATAACTACTATAATACTGCCCCTATGTACAAGAATATAACTATTATAATACTGCCCCTATGTACAAGAATATAACTACTATAATACTGCTCCCTATGTGCAAGAATATAAGTACTATAATACTGCCCCTATGTAAAAGAATATAACTAATATAATACTGCCCCCTATGTACAAGGATATAACTACTATAATACTTCCCCTATGTACAAAATTATAACTACTATAATACTGCCCCCTGTGTACAAGAATATAATTACTATAATACTGCCCCTATGTACAAGAATATAACTACTATAATACTGTCCCCTATGTACAAGAATATAACTACTATAATACTGTCCCCTATGTACAAGACTATAACTACTATAATACTGTCCCCTATGTACAAGAATATAACTACTATAATACTACCCCCTATGTACAAGAATATAACTACTACAATACTGCCCCTATGTACAAGAATATAACTACTATAATACTGCCCCCTATGTACAAGAATTTAACTACTATAATACAGCCCCTATGTACAAGAATATAACTACTATAATACTGCCTCTATGTACAAGAATATAACTACTAAAATACTGCTCCTATGTACAATAATATAACTACTATAATACTGCCCCTCTGTACAAGAATATAACTACTATAATACTACCCCTATGTAGAAGAATATAACTACTATAATATTGCTCCGTATGTACAAGAATATAACTACTATAATACTGCCCCTATGTACAAGAATATAACTACTATAATACTGCTCCCTATGTACAAGAATATAACTAATATAATACTGCCCCTATGTACAAGAATATAACTACTATAATACTGCTCCCTATGTACAAGAATATAGCTACTATAATACTGCCCCTATGTACAAGAATATAACTACTATAATACTGCTCCCTGTGTACAAGAATATAACTACTATAATACTGCCCCTATGTACAAGAATATAACTACTATAATACTGCCCCTATGTAAAAGAATATAACTATTATAATACTGCCCCTATGTACAAGAATATAACTACTATAATACTGCTCCCTATGTGCAAGAATATAACTACTATAATACTGCCCCTATGTAAAAGAATATAACTAATATAATACTGCCCCCTATGTACAAGGATATAACTACTATAATACTTCCCCTATGTACAAGATTATAACTACTATAATACTGCCCCCTGTGTACAAGAATATAATTACTATAATACTGCCCCTATGTACAAGAATATAACTACTATAATACTGTCCCCTATGTACAAGAATATAACTACTATAATACTGTCCCCTATGTACAAGACTATAACTACTATAATACTGTCCCCTATGTACAAGAATATATCTACTATAATACTACCCCCTATGTACAAGAATAAAATTACTACAATACTGCCGCTATGTACAAGAATATAACTACTATAATACTGCCCCCTATGTACAAGAATTTAACTACTATAATACTGCCCCTATGTACAAGAATATAACTACTATAATACTGCCTCTATGTACAAGAATATAACTACTAAAATACTGCTCCTATGTACAATAATATAACTACTATAATACTGCCCCTATGTACAAGAATATAACTACTATAATACTATCCCTATGTAGAAGAATATAACTACTATAATATTGCTCCGTATGTACAAGAATATAACTACTATAATACTGCCCCTATGTACAAGAATATAACTACTATAATACTGCTCCCTATGTACAAGAATATAACTACTATAATACTGCCCCTATGTACAAGAATATAACTACTATAATACTGCTCCCTTTGTACAAGAATATGACTACTATAATACTGCTCCCTGTGTACAAGAATATAACTACTATAATACGGCCCCTATGTACAAGAATATAACTACTATAATACTGCTCCCTGTGTACAAGAACATAACTACTATAATACAGCCCCTATGTACAAGAATATAACTACTATAATACTGCCCCTATGTACAAGAATATAACTACTATAATACTGGCCCCTATGTACAAGAATATAACTACTATAATACTGTCCCCTATGTACAAGAATATAACTACTATAATACTGTCCCCTATGTACAAGAATATAACTACTATAATACTGCCCCCTATGTACAAGAATATAACTACTACAATACTGCCCCTATGTACAAGAATATAACTACTATAATACTGCCCCCTATGTACAAGAATATAACTACTATAATACTGCCCCTATGTACAAGAATATAACTACTATAATACTGCCTCTATGTACAAGAATATAACTACTAAAATACTGCTCCTATGTACAATAATATAACTGCTATAATACTGCCCCTATGTACAAGAATATAACTACTATAATACTACCCCTATGTAGAAGAATATAACTACTATAATATTGCTCCGTATGTACAAGAATATAACTACTATAATACTGCCCCTATGTACAAGAATATAACTACTATAATACTGCTCCCTATGTACAAGAATATAACTACTATAATACTGCCCCTATGTACAAGAATATAACTACTATAATACTGCTCCCTATGTACAAGAATATAGCTACTATAATACTGCCCCTATGTACAAGAATATAACTACTATAATACTGCTCCCTGTGTACAAGAATATAACTACTATAATTCTGCCCCTATGTACAAGAATATAACTACTATAATACTGCCCCTATGTATTAGAATATAACTATTATAATACTGCCCCTATGTACAAGAATATAACTACTATAATACTGCTCCCTATGTGCAAGAATATAACTACTATAATACTGCCCCTATGTACAAGAATATAACTAATATAATACTGCCCCCTATGTACAAGGATATAAATACTATAATACTTCCCCTATGTACAAGATTATAACTACTATAATACTGCCCCCTGTGTACAAGAATATAATTACTATAATACTGCCCCTATGTACAAGAATATAACTACTATAATACTGTCCCCTATGTACAACAATATAACTACTATAATACTGTCCCCTATGTACAAGAATATAACTACTATAATACTGTCCCCTATGTACAAGAAGATAACTACTATAATACTGCCCCCTATGTACAAGAATATAACTACTACAATACTGCCCCTATGTACAGGAATATAACTACTATAATACTGCCCCCTTTGTACAAGAATATAACTACTATAATACTGCCCCTATGTACAAGAATATAACTAGTATAATACTGCCCCTATGTACAAGAATATAACTACTATAATACTGCTCCTATGTAAGAGAATATAACTACTATAATACTGCCCCTATGTACAAGAATATAACTACTATAATACTGTCCCCTATGTACAAGGATATAACTACTATAATACTGCCCCTATGTACAAGAATATAACTACTATAATACTGCCCCTATGTACAAGAATATAACTACTATAATACTGTCCCCTATGTACAAGAATATAACTACTATAATACTGCCCCTTTGTACAAGAATATAACTACTATAATACTGTCCCCTATGTACAAGAATATATCTACTATAATACTGCCCCCTATGTACAAGAATATAACTACTATAATACTGCTCCTATGTACAAGAATATAACTACTATAATACTGCCACCAATGTACAAGAATATAACTACTATAATACTGCTCCTATGTACAAGAATATAACTACTATAATACTGCCACCAATGTACAAGAATATAACTACTATAATACTGCCCCTATGTACAAGAATATAGCTACTATTATACTTCCCCTATGTACAAGAATATAACTACTATAATACTGCCCCTATGTACAAGAATATAACTACTATAATACTGCTCCTATGTACAAGAATATAACTACTATAATACTGCCCCCATGTACAAGAATATAACTACTATAATACTGCCCCTATGTACAAGAATATAGCTACTATTATACTTCCCCTATGTACAAGAATATAACTACTATAATACTGCCCCTATGTACAAGAATATAACTACTATAATACTGCTCCTATGTACAAGAATATAACTACTATAATACTGCCCCCATGTACAAGAATATAACTACTATAATAGTGCCTCTATGTACAAGAATATAACTACTATAATACTGCTCCTATGTACAAGAATATAACTACTATAATACTGCCTCTATGTACAAGAATATAACTACTATAATACTGTCCCCTATGTACAAGAATATATCTACTATAATACCGCCCCCTATGTACAAGAATATAACTACTATAATACTGCCCCTATGTACAAGAATATAACTACTATAATACTGCCCCTATGTACAAGAATATAACTACTATAATACTGCTCCTATGTACAAGAATATAACTACTATAATACTGCCCCCTATGTACAAGAATATAACTACTATAATACTGCCTCTATGTACAAGAATATAACTACTATAATACTGCTCCTATGTGCAAGAATATAACTACTATAATACTGCCCCCTATGTACAAGAATATAACTACTATAATACTGCCCCCTATGTACAAGAATATAACTACTATAATACTGCCCCTATGTACAAGAATATAACTACTATAATACTGCCTCTATGTACAAGAATATAACTACTATAATACTGCCCCTATGTACAAGAATATAACTACTATAATACTGTCCCCTATGTACAAGAATATAACTACTATAATACTGTCCCCTATGTACAAGAATATAACTACTATAATACTGCTCCTATGCACAAGAATATAACTACTATAATACTGCTCCTATGTACAAGAATATAGCTACTATAATACTGCCCCCTATGTACAAGAATATAACTACTATAATACTGCCCCCTATGTACAAGAATATAACTACTATAATACTGCCCCTATGTACAAGAATATATCTACTATAATACTGCCTCTATGTACAAGAATATAACTACTATAATACTGCCCCTATGTACAAGAATATAACTACTATAATACTGTCCCCTATGTACAAGAATATAACTACTATAATACTGTCCCCTATGTACAAGAATATAACTACTATAATACTGCTCCTATGCACAAGAATATAACTACTATAATACTGCTCCTATGTACAAGATTATAACTACTATAATACTGCCCCCTATGTACAAGAAAATAACTAATATAATACTGCCCCCTATGTACAAGAATATAACTACTATAATACTGCCCCTATGTACAAGAATATAACTACTATAATACTGTCCCCTATGTACAAGAATATTACTACTATAATACTGCCCCTATGTACAAGAATATAACTACTATAATACTGTCCCCTATGTACAAGAATATAACTACTATAATACTGTCCCCTATGTACAAGAATATAAATACTATAATACTGCCCCCTATGTACAAGAATATAACTACTACAATACTGCCCCTATGTACAAGAATATAACTACTATAATACTGCCCCCTATGTACAAGAATATAACTACTATAATACTGCCCCTATGTACAAGAATATAACTACTATAATACTGCCTCTATGTACAAGAATATAACTACTAAAATACTGCTCCTATGTACAATAATATAACTACTATAATACTGCCCCTATGTACAAGAATATAACTACTATAATACTGCTCCTATGTACAAGAATATAACTACTATAATACTGCCCCTATGTACAAGAATATAACTACTATAATACTGCTCCCTATGTACAAGAATATAGCTACTATAATACTGCCCCTATGTACAAGAATATAACTACTATAATACTGCTCCCTGTGTACAAGAATATAACTACTATAATACTGCCCCTATGTACAAGAATATAACTACTATAATACTGCCCCTATGTATTAGAATATAACTACTATAATATTGCTCCGTATGTACAAGAATATAACTACTATAATACTGCCCCTATGTACAAGAATATAACTACTATAATACTGCTCCCTGTGTACAAGAATATAACTACTATAATACTGCCCCTATGTACAAGAATATAACTACTATAATACTGCCCCTATGTAGAAGAATATAACTACTATAATATTGCTCCGTATGTACAAGAATATAACTACTATAATACTGCCCCTATGTACAAGAATATAACTACTATAATACTGCTCCCTATGTACAAGAATATAACTACTATAATACTGCCCCTATGTACAAGAATATAACTACTATAATACTGCTCCCTATGTACAAGAATATAGCTACTATAATACTGCCCCTATGTACAAGAATATAACTACTATAATACTGCTCCCTGTGTACAAGAATATAACTACTATAATACTGCCCCTATGTACAAGAATATAACTACTATAATACTGCCCCTATGTATTAGAATATAACTATTATAATACTGCCCCTATGTACAAGAATATAACTACTATAATACTGCTCCCTATGTGCAAGAATATAACTACTATAATACTGCCCCTATGTACAAGAATATAACTAATATAATACTGCCCCCTATGTACAAGGATATAAATACTATAATACTTCCCCTATGTACAAGATTATAACTACTATAATACTGCCCCCTGTGTACAAGAATATAATTACTATAATACTGCCCCTATGTACAAGAATATAACTACTATAATACTGTCCCCTATGTACAACAATATAACTACTATAATACTGTCCCCTATGTACAAGAATATAACTACTATAATACTGTCCCCTATGTACAAGAAGATAACTACTATAATACTGCCCCCTATGTACAAGAATATAACTACTACAATACTGCCCCTATGTACAAGAATATAACTACTATAATACTGCCCCCTTTGTACAAGAATATAACTACTATAATACTGCCCCTATGTACAAGAATATAACTAGTATAATACTGCCCCTATGTACAAGAATATAACTACTATAATACTGCTCCTATGTAAGAGAATATAACTACTATAATACTGCCCCTATGTACAAGAATATAACTACAATAATACTGTCCCCTATGTACAAGGATATAACTACTATAATACTGCCCCTATGTACAAGAATATAACTACTATAATACTGCCCCTATGTACAAGAATATAACTACTATAATACTGTCCCCTATGTACAAGAATATAACTACTATAATACTGCCCCTTTGTACAAGAATATAACTACTATAATACTGTCCCCTATGTACAAGAATATATCTACTATAATACTGCCCCCTATGTACAAGAATATAACTACTATAATACTGCTCCTATGTACAAGAATATAACTACTATAATACTGCCACCAATGTACAAGAATATAACTACTATAATACTGCTCCTATGTACAAGAATATAACTACTATAATACTGCCACCAATGTACAAGAATATAACTACTATAATACTGCCCCTATGTACAAGAATATAGCTACTTTTATACTTCCCCTATGTACAAGAATATAACTACTATAATACTGCCCCTATGTACAAGAATATAACTACTATAATACTGCTCCTATGTACAAGAATATAACTACTATAATACTGCCCCCATGTACAAGAATATAACTACTATAATACTGCCTCTATGTACAGGAATATAACTACTATAATACTGCTCCTATGTACAAGAATATAACTACTATAATACTGCCTCTATGTACAAGAATATAACTACTATAATACTGTCCCCTATGTACAAGAATATATCTACTATAATACCGCCCCCTATGTACAAGAATATAACTACTATAATACTGCTCCTATGTACAAGAATATAACTACTATAATACTGCCACCAATGTACAAGAATATAACTACTATAATACTGCCCCTATGTACAAGAATATAGCTACTATTATACTTCCCCTATGTACAAGAATATAACTACTATAATACTGCCCCTATGTACAAGAATATAACTACTATAATACTGCTCCTATGTACAAGAATATAACTACTATAATACTGCCCCCATGTACAAGAATATAACTACTATAATACTGCCTCTATGTACAAGAATATAACTACTATAATACTGCTCCTATGTACAAGAATATAACTACTATAATACTGCCCCCTATGTACAAGAATATAACTACTATAATACTGCCCCCTATGTACAAGAATATAACTACTATAATACTGCCCCTATGTACAAGAATATAACTACTATAATACTGCCTCTATGTACAAGAATATAACTACTATAATACTGCCCCTATGTACAAGAATATAACTACTATAATACTGTCCCCTATGTATAAGTATATAACTACTATAATACTGTCCCCTATGTACAAGAATATAACTACTATAATACTGCTCCTATGCACAAGAATATAACTACTATAATACTGCCCCTATGTACAAGAATATAACTACTATAATACTGCCCCTATGTACAAGAATATAACTACTATAATACTGCTCCTATGTACAAGAATATAACTACTATAATACTGCCCCCTATGTACAAGAATATAACTACTATAATACTGCCTCTATGTACAAGAATATAACTACTATAATACTGCTCCTATGTGCAAGAATATAACTACTATAATACTGCCCCCTATGTACAAGAATATAACTACTATAATACTGCCCCCTATGTACAAGAATATAACTACTATAATACTGCCCCTATGTACAAGAATATAACTACTATAATACTGCCTCTATGTACAAGAATATAACTACTATAATACTGCCCCTATGTACAAGAATATAACTACTATAATACTGTCCCCTATGTACAAGAATATAACTACTATAATACTGTCCCCTATGTACAAGAATATAACTACTATAATACTGCTCCTATGCACAAGAATATAACTACTATAATACTGCTCCTATGTACAAGAATATAGCTACTATAATACTGCCCCCTATGTACAAGAATATAACTACTATAATACTGCCCCCTATGTACAAGAATATAACTACTATAATACTGCCCCTATGTACAAGAATATATCTACTATAATACTGCCTCTATGTACAAGAATATAACTACTATAATACTGCCCCTATGTACAAGAATATAACTACTATAATACTGTCCCCTATGTACAAGAATATAACTACTATAATACTGTCCCCTATGTACAAGAATATAACTACTATAATACTGCTCCTATGAACAAGAATATAACTACTATAATACTGCTCCTATGTACAAGATTATAACTACTATAATACTGCCCCCTATGTACAAGAAAATAACTAATATAATACTGCCCCCTATGTACAAGAATATAACTACTATAATACTGCCCCTATGTACAAGAATATAACTACTATAATACTGTCCCCTATGTACAAGAATATTACTACTATAATACTGCCCCTATGTACAAGAATATAACTACTATAATACTGTCCCCTATGTACAAGAATATAACTACTATAATACTGTCCCCTATGTACAAGAATATAACTACTATAATACTGCCCCCTATGTACAAGAATATAACTACTACAATACTGCCCCTATGTACAAGAATATAACTACTATAATACTGCCCCCTATGTACAAGAATATAACTACTATAATACTGCCCCTATGTACAAGAATATAACTACTATAATACTGCCTCTATGTACAAGAATATAACTACTAAAATACTGCTCCTATGTACAATAATATAACTACTATAATACTGCCCCTATGTACAAGAATATAACTACTATAATACTACCCCTATGTAGAAGAATATAACTACTATAATATTGCTCCGTATGTACAAGAATATAACTACTATAATACTGCCCCTATGTACAAGAATATAACTACTATAATACTGCTCCCTATGTACAAGAATATAACTACTATAATACTGCCCCTATGTACAAGAATATAACTACTATAATACTGCTCCCTATGTACAAGAATATAGCTACTATAATACTGCCCCTATGTACAAGAATATAACTACTATAATACTGCTCCCTGTGTACAAGAATATAACTACTATAATACTGTCCCCTATGTACAAGAATATAACTACTATAATACTGTCCCCTATGTATAAGTATATAACTACTATAATACTGTCCCCTATGTACAAGAATATAACTACTATAATACTGCTCCTATGCACAAGAATATAACTACTATAATACTGCCCCTATGTACAAGAATATAACTACTATAATACTGCCCCTATGTACAAGAATATAACTACTATAATACTGCTCCTATGTACAAGAATATAACTACTATAATACTGCCCCCTATGTACAAGAATATAACTACTATAATACTGCCTCTATGTACAAGAATATAACTACTATAATACTGCTCCTATGTGCAAGAATATAACTACTATAATACTGCCCCCTATGTACAAGAATATAACTACTATAATACTGCCCCCTATGTACAAGAATATAACTACTATAATACTGCCCCTATGTACAAGAATATATCTACTATAAGACTGCCTCTATGTACAAGAATATAACTACTATAATACTGCCCCTATGTACAAGAATATAACTACTATAATACTGTCCCCTATGTACAAGAATATAACTACTATAATACTGTCCCCTATGTACAAGAATATAACTACTATAATACTGCTCCTATGCACAAGAATATAACTACTATAATACTGCTCCTATGTACAAGATTATAACTACTATAATACTGCCCCCTATGTACAAGAAAATAACTAATATAATACTGCCCCCTATGTACAAGAATATAACTACTATAATACTGCCCCTATGTACAAGAATATAACTACTACAATACTGTCCCCTATGTACAAGAATATTACTACTATAATACTGCCCCTATGTACAAGAATATAACTACTATAATACTGTCCCCTATGTACAAGAATATAACTACTATAATACTGTCCCCTATGTACAAGAATATAACTACTATAATACTGCCCCCTATGTACAAGAATATAACTACTACAATACTGCCCCTATGTACAAGAATATAACTACTATAATACTGCCCCTATGTACAAGAATATAACTACTATAATACTGCCTCTATGTACATGAATATAACTACTAAAATACTGCTCCTATGTACAATAATATAACTACTATAATACTGCCCCTATGTACAAGAATATAACTACTATAATACTACCCCTATGTAGAAGAATATAACTACTATAATATTGCTCTGTATGTACAAGAATATAACTACTATAATACTGCCCCTATGTACAAGAATATAACTACTATAATACTGCTCCCTATGTACAAGAATATAACTACTATAATACTGCCCCTATGTACAAGAATATAACTACTATAATACTGCTCCCTATGTACAAGAATATAGCTACTATAATACTGCCCCTATGTACAAGAATATAACTACTATAATACTGCTCCCTGTGTACAAGAATATAACTACTATAATACTGTCCCCTATGTACAAGAATATAACTACTATAATACTGTCCCCTATGTACAAGAATATAACTACTATAATACTGCTCCTATGCACAAGAATATAACTACTATAATACTGCTCCTATGTACAAGAATATAACTACTATAATACTGCCCCCTATGTACAAGAATATAACTACTATAATACTGCCCCCTATGTACAAGAATATAACTACTATAATACTGCCCCTATGTACAAGAATATAACTACTATAATACTGCCTCTATGTACAAGAATATAACTACTATAATACTGACCCTATGTACAAGAATATAACTACTATAATACTGTCCCCTATGTACAAGAATATAACTACTATAATACTGTCCCCTATGTACAAGAATATAACTACTATAATACTGCTCCTATGCACAAGAATATAACTACTATAATACTGCTCCTATGTACAAGAATGTAACTACTATAATACTGCCCCCTATGTACAAGAATATAACTACTATAATACTGCCCCCTATGTACAAGAATAAAACTACTATAATACTGCCCCTATGTACAAGAATATAATTACTATAATACTGTCCCCTATGTACAATAATATAACTACTATAATACTGCCCCTATGTACAAGAATATAACTACTATAATACTGTCCCCTATGTACAAGAATATAACTACTATAATACTGTCCCCTATATACAAGAATATAACTACTATAATACTGCTCCTATGTACAAGAATATAACTACTATAATACTACTACTATGTACAAGAATATAACTACTATAATACTGCTCCTATGTACAAGAATAAAACTACTATAATACTGCCCCCTATGTACAAGAATATAACTACTATAATACTGCCCCCTATGTACAAGAATATAACTACTATAATACGGCCCCTATGTACAAGAATATAACTACTATAATACTGCATCTATGTACAAGAATATAACTACTATAATACTGCCCCTATGTACAAGAATATAACTACTATAATACTGTCCCCTATGTACAAGAATATAACTACTATAATACTGTCCCCTATGTACAAGAATATAACTACTATAATACTGCTCCTAAGTGCAAGAATATAACTACTATAATACTGCCCCCTATGTACAAGAATATAACTACTATAATACTGCCCCTATGTACAAGAATATAACTACTATAATACTGCCTCTATGTACAAGAATATAACTACTATAATACTGCCCTTATGTACAAGAATATAACTACTATAATACTGTCCCCTATGTACAAGAATATAACTACTATAATACTGTCCCCTATGTACAAGAATATAACTACTATAATACTGCTCCTATGCACAAGAATATAACTACTATAATACTGCTCCTATGTACAAGATTATAACTACTATAATACTGCCCACTATGTACAGGAAAATAACTAATATAATACTGCCCCCTATGTACAAGAATATAACTACTATAATACTGCCCCTATGTACAAGAATATAACTACTATAATACTGTCCCCTATGTACAAGAATATTACTACTATAATACTGCCCCTATGTACAAGAATATAACTACTATAATACTGTCCCCTATGTACAAGAATATAACTACTATAATACTGTCCCCTATGTACAAGAATATAACTACTATAATACTGCCCCCTATGTACAAGAATATAACTACTACAATACTGCCCCTTTGTACAAGAATATAACTACTATAATACTGACCCCTATGTACAAGAATATAACTACTATAATACTGCCCCTATGTACAAGAATATAACTACTATAATACTGCCTCTATGTACAAGAATATAACTACTAAAATTCTGCTCCTATGTAAAATAATATAACTACTACAATACTGCCCCTACGTACAAGAATATAACTACTATAATACTACCCCTATGTAGAAGAATATAACTACTATAATATTGCTCCGTATGTACAAGAATATAACTACTATAATACTGCCCCTATGTACAAGAATGTAACTACTATAATACTGCTCCCTATGTACAAGAATATAACTACTATAATACTGCCCCTATGTACAAGAATATAACTACTATAATACTGCTCCCTATGTACAAGAATATAGCTACTATAATACTGCCCCTATGTACAAGAATATAACTACTATAATACTGCTCCCTGTGTACAAGAATATAACTACTGTAATACTGTCGCCTATGTACAAGAATATAACTACTATAATACTGTCCCCTATGTACAAGAATATAACTACTATAATACTGCTCCTATGCACAAGAATATAACTACTATAATACTGCTCCTATGTACAAGAATATAACTACTATAATACTGCCCCCTATGTACAAGAATATAACTACTATAATACTGCCCCCTATGTACAAGAATATAACTACTATAATACTGCCCCTATGTACAAGAATATAACTACTATAATACTGCCTCTATGTACAAGAATATAACTACTATAATACTGACCCTATGTACAAGAATATAACTACTATAATACTGTCCCCTATGTACAAGAATATTACTACTATAATACTGTCCCCTATGTACAAGAATATAACTACTATAATACTGCTCCTATGCACAAGAATATAACTACTATAATACTGCTCCTATGTACAAGAATGTAACTACTATAATACTGCCCCCTATGTACAAGAATATAACTACTATAATACTGCCCCCTATGTACAAGAATATAACTACTATAATACTGCCCCTATGTACAAGAATATAATTACTATAATACTGTCCCCTATGTACAAGAATATAACTACTATAATACTGCCCCTATGTACAAGAATATAACTACTATAATACTGTCCCCTATGTACAAGAATATAACTACTATAATACTGTCCCCTATATACAAGAATATAACTACTTTAATACTGCTCCTATGTACAAGAATATAACTACTATAATACTACTACTATGTACAAGAATATAACTACTATAATACTGCTCCTATGTACAAGAATAAAACTACTATAATACTGCCCCCTATGTACAAGAATATAACTACTATAATACTGCCCCCTATGTACAAGAATATAACTACTATAATACGGCCCCTATGTACAAGAATATAACTACTATAATACTGCCTCTATGTACAAGAATATAACTACTATAATACTGCCCCTAAGTACAAGAATATAACTACTATAATACTGTCCCCTATGTACAAGAATATAACTACTATAATACTGTCCCCTATGTACAAGAATATAACTACTATAATACTGCTCCTATGCACAAGAATATAACTACTATAATACTGCTCCTATGTACAAGAATATAACTACTATAATACTGCCCCCTATGTACAAGAATATAACTACTATAATACTGCCCCTATGTACAAGAATATAACTACTATAATACTGCCTCTATGTACAAGAATATAACTACTATAATACTGCCCCTATGTGCAAGAATATAACTACCATAATACTGTCCCCTATGTACAAGAATATAACTACTATAATACTGTCCCTATGAACAAGAATATAACTACTAAAATACTGCCCCTATGTACAAGAATATAACTACTATAATACTGTCCCCTATGTACAAGAATATAACCACTATAATACTGTCCCCTATGTACAAGAATATAACTACTATAATACTGGTGCTATGTACAAGAATATAACTACTATAATACTGCCCCCTATGTACAAGAATATAACTACTATAATACTGCACCCTATGTACAAGAATATAACTACTATAATACTGCTCCTATGTACAAGAATATAACTACTATAATACTGCTCCTATGTACAAGAATATAACTACTATAATACTGCTCCCTATGTACAAGAATATAACTACTATAATACTGCCCCCTATGTACAAGAATATAACTACTATAATACTGCTCCCTATGTACAAGAATATAACTACTATAATACTACTCCTGTGTACAAGAATATAACTACTATAATACTGCTCCCTATATACAAGAATATAACTACTATATTACTGCCCCAATGTACAAGAATATAACTACTATAATACTGCCCCTATGTACAAGATTACAACTACTATAATACTGCCCCTATGTAGAAGAATATAACTGCTATAATACTACTCCTGTGTACAAGAATATAACTACTATAATACTACTCCTGTGTACAAGAATATAACTACTATAATACTACTCCATATATACAAGAATATAACTACTATAATACTGCCCCCTATGTACAAGAATATAACTACTATAATACTGCTCCCTATGTACAAGAATATAACTACTATAATACTACTCCTGTGTACAAGAATATAACTACTATAATACTGCTCCTATGCACAAGAATATAACTACTATAATACTGCCCCCTATGTACAAGAATATAACTACTATAATACTGCTCCCTATGTACAAGAATATAACTACTATAATACTACTCCTGTGTACAAGAAAATAACTACTATAATACTGCTCCTATGTACAAGAATATAACTACTATAATACTGACCCCTATGTACAAGAATATAACTACTATTATACTGGTCCCTATGTACAAGAATATAACTACTATAATAATGCTCCTACATATAAGAATATAACTACTATAATACTGCTCCAATGTGCAAGAATATAACTACTATAATACTGCCCCCTTTGTACAAGAATATAACTACTATTGTACTGCCCCTATGTACAAGAATATAACTACTATAATACTGCTCCTATGTACAAGAATATAACTACTATAATACTGCTCCTATGTACAAGAATATAACTACTATAATACTGCCCCCTATGTACAAGAATATAACTACTATAATACTGCTCCTATGTACAAGAATATAACTAATATAATAGTGCTCCTATGTACAAGAATATAACTACTTTAATACTGCTCATATGTACAAGAATATAGCTACTATAATACTGCTCCTATGTACAAGAATATAGCTACTATAATACTGCTCCTATGTACAAGAATATAACTACTATAATACTGCCCCCTATGTACAAGAATATAACTACTATAATACTGCTCCTATATACAAGAATATAACTACTATAATACTGCCCCTATATACAAGAATATAACTACTATAATACTGCTCCTATGTACAAGAATATAACTACTATAATACTGCCCCCTGTGTACAAGAATATAACTACTATAATACTGCTCCCTATGTACAAGAATATAACTACTATAATACTACTCCTGTGTACAAGAATATAACTACTATAATACTGCTCCTATGTACAAGAATATAACTACTATAATACTGACCCCTATGTACAAGAATATAACTACTATTATACTGGTCCCTATGTACAAGAATATAACTACTATAATACTGCTCCTACATATAAGAATATAACTACTATAATACTGCTCCTATGTGCAAGAATATAACTACTATAATACTGCCCCCTATGTACAAGAATATAACTACTATTGTACTGCCCCTATGTACAAGAATATAACTACTATAATACTGCTCCTATGTACAAGAATATAACTACTATAATACTGCTCCTATGTACAAGAATATAACTACTATAATACTGCTCCTATGTACAAGAATATAACTACTATAATACTGCCCCCTATGTACAAGAATATAACTACTATAATACTGCTCCTATGTACAAGAATATAACTACTATAATACTGCTCCTATGTACAAGAATATAACTACTATAATACTGCTCCTATGTACAAGAATAAAACTACTATAATACTGCCCCCTATGTACAAGAATATAACTACTATAATACTGCCCCCTATGTACAAGAATATAACTACTATAATACGGCCCCTATGTACAAGAATATAACTACTATAATACTGCCTCTATGTACAAGAATATAACTACTATAATACTGCCCCTATGTACAAGAATATAACTACTATAATACTGTCCCCTATGTACAAGAATATAACTACTATAATACTGTCCCCTATGTACAAGAATATAACTACTATAATACTGCTCCTAAGTGCAAGAATATAACTACTATAATACTGCCCCCTATGTACAAGAATATAACTACTATAATACTGCCCCTATGTACAAGAATATAACTACTATAATACTGCCTCTATGTACAAGAATATAACTACTATAATACTGCCCTTATGTACAAGAATATAACTACTATAATACTGTCCCCTATGTACAAGAATATAACTACTATAATACTGTCCCCTATGTACAAGAATATAACTACTATAATACTGCTCCTATGCACAAGAATATAACTACTATAATACTGCTCCTATGTACAAGATTATAACTACTATAATACTGCCCACTATGTACAGGAAAATAACTAATATAATACTGCCCCCTATGTACAAGAATATAACTACTATAATACTGCCCCTATGTACAAGAATATAACTACTATAATACTGTCCCCTATGTACAAGAATATTACTACTATAATACTGCCCCTATGTACAAGAATATAACTACTATAATACTGTCCCCTATGTACAAGAATATAACTACTATAATACTGTCCCCTATGTACAAGAATATAACTACTATAATACTGCCCCCTATGTACAAGAATATAACTACTACAATACTGCCCCTTTGTACAAGAATATAACTACTATAATACTGCCCCCTATGTACAAGAATATAACTACTATAATACTGCCCCTATGTACAAGAATATAACTACTATAATACTGCCTCTATGTACAAGAATATAACTACTAAAATTCTGCTCCTATGTAAAATAATATAACTACTACAATACTGCCCCTATGTACAAGAATATAACTACTATAATACTACCCCTATGTAGAAGAATATAACTACTATAATATTGCTCCGTATGTACAAGAATATAACTACTATAATACTGCCCCTATGTACAAGAATGTAACTACTATAATACTGCTCCCTATGTACAAGAATATAACTACTATAATACTGCCCCTATGTACAAGAATATAACTACTATAATACTGCTCCCTATGTACAAGAATATAGCTACTATAATACTGCCCCTATGTACAAGAATATAACTACTATAATACTGCTCCCTGTGTACAAGAATATAACTACTGTAATACTGTCGCCTATGTACAAGAATATAACTACTATAATACTGTCCCCTATGTACAAGAATATAACTACTATAATACTGCTCCTATGCACAAGAATATAACTACTATAATACTGCTCCTATGTACAAGAATATAACTACTATAATACTGCCCCCTATGTACAAGAATATAACTACTATAATACTGCCCCCTATGTACAAGAATATAACTACTATAATACTGCCCCTATGTACAAGAATATAACTACTATAATACTGCCTCTATGTACAAGAATATAACTACTATAATACTGACCCTATGTACAAGAATATAACTACTATAATACTGTCCCCTATGTACAAGAATATTACTACTATAATACTGTCCCCTATGTACAAGAATATAACTACTATAATACTGCTCCTATGCACAAGAATATAACTACTATAATACTGCTCCTATGTACAAGAATGTAACTACTATAATACTGCCCCCTATGTACAAGAATATAACTACTATAATACTGCCCCCTATGTACAAGAATATAACTACTATAATACTGCCCCTATGTACAAGAATATAATTACTATAATACTGTCCCCTATGTACAAGAATATAACTACTATAATACTGCCCCTATGTACAAGAATATAACTACTATAATACTGTCCCCTATGTACAAGAATATAACTACTATAATACTGTCCCCTATTTACAAGAATATAACTACTTTAATACTGCTCCTATGTACAAGAATATAACTACTATAATACTACTACTATGTACAAGAATATAACTACTATAATTCTGCTCCTATGTACAAGAATAAAACTACTATAATACTGCCCCCTATGTACAAGAATATAACTACTATAATACTGCCCCCCATGTACAAGAATATAACTACTATAATACGGCCCCTATGTACAAGAATATAACTACTATAATACTGCCTCTATGTACAAGAATATAACTACTATAATACTGCCCCTAAGTACAAGAATATAACTACTATAATACTGTCCCCTATGTACAAGAATATAACTACTATAATACTGTCCCCTATGTACAAGAATATAACTACTATAATACTGCTCCTATGCACAAGAATATAACTACTATAATACTGCTCCTATGTACAAGAATATAACTACTATAATACTGCCCCCTATGTACAAGAATATAACTACTATATTACTGCCCCTATGTACAAGAATATAACTACTATAATACTGCCTCTATGTACAAGAATATAACTACTATAATACTGCCCCTATGTGCAAGAATATAATTACTATAATACTGTCCCCTATGTACAAGAATATAACTACTATAATACTGTCCCTATGAACAAGAATATAACTACTATAATACTGCTCCTATGCACAAGAATATAACTACTATAATACTGCCCCTATGTACAAGAATATAACTCCTAAAATACTGCCCCTATGTACAAGAATATAACTACTATAATACTGTCCCCTATGTACAAGAATATAACCACTATAATACTGTCCCCTATGTACAAGAATATAACTACTATAATACTGGTGCTATGTACAAGAATATAACTACTATAATACTGCCCCCTATGTACAAGAATATAACTACTATAATACTGCACCCTATGTACAAGAATATAACTACTATAATACTGCTCCTATGTACAAGAATATAACTACTATAATACTGCTCCTATGTACAAGAATATAACTACTATAATACTGCTCCCTATGTACAAGAATATAACTACTATAATACTGCCCCCTATGTACAAGAATATAACTACTATAATACTGCTCCCTATGTACAAGAATATAACTACTATAATACTACTCCTGTGTACAAGAATATAACTACTATAATACTGCTCCCTATATACAAGAATATAACTACTATATTACTGCCCCAATGTACAAGAATATAACTACTATAATACTGCCCCTATGTACAAGATTACAACTACTATAATACTGCCCCTATGTAGAAGAATATAACTGCTATAATACTACTCCTGTGTACAAGAATATAACTACTATAATACTACTCCTGTGTACAAGAATATAACTACTATAATACTACTCCCTATATACAAGAATATAACTACTATAATACTGCCCCCTATGTACAAGAATATAACTACTATAATACTGCTCCCTATGTACAAGAATATAACTACTATAATACTACTCCTGTGTACAAGAATATAACTACTATAATACTGCTCCTATGCACAAGAATATAACTACTATAATACTGCCCCCTATGTACAAGAATATAACTACTATAATACTGCTCCCTATGTACAAGAATATAACTACTATAATACTACTCCTGTGTACAAGAAAATAACTACTATAATACTGCTCCTATGTACAAGAATATAACTACTATAATACTGACCCCTATGTACAAGAATATAACTACTATTATACTGGTCCCTATGTACAAGAATATAACTACTATAATAATGCTCCTACATATAAGAATATAACTACTATAATACTGCTCCAATGTGCAAGAATATAACTACTATAATACTGCCCCCTTTGTACAAGAATATAACTACTATTGTACTGCCCCTATGTACAAGAATATAACTACTATAATACTGCTCCTATGTACAAGAATATAACTACTATAATACTGCCCCCTATGTACAAGAATATAACTACTATAATACTGCTCCTATGTACAAGAATATAACTACTATAATAGTGCTCCTATGTACAAGAATATAACTACTTTAATACTGCTCATATGTACAAGAATATAGCTACTATAATACTGCTCCTATGTACAAGAATATAGCTACTATAATACTGCTCCTATGTACAAGAATATAACTACTATAATACTGCCCCCTATGTACAAGAATTTTAACTACTATAATACTGCTCCTATATACAAGAATATAACTACTATAATACTGCCCCTATATACAAGAATATAACTACTATAATACTGCTCCTATGTACAAGAATATAACTGCTATAATACTGCCCCCTGTGTACAAGAATATAACTACTATAATACTGCTCCCTATGTACAAGAATATAACTACTATAATACTACTCCTGTGTACAAGAATATAACTACTATAATACTGCTCCTATGTACAAGAATATAACTACTATAATACTGACCCCTATGTACAAGAATATAACTACTATTATACTGGTCCCTATGTACAAGAATATAACTACTATAATACTGCTCCTACATATAAGAATATAACTACTATAATACTGCTCCTATGTGCAAGAATATAACTACTATAATACTGCCCCCTATGTACAAGAATATAACTACTATTGTACTGCCCCTATGTACAAGAATATAACTACTATAATACTGCTCCTATGTACAAGAATATAACTACTATAATACTGCTCCTATGTACAAGAATATAACTACTATAATACTGCTCCTATGTACAAGAATATAACTACTATAATACTGCCCCCTATGTACAAGAATATAACTACTATAATACTGCTCCTATGTACAAGAATATAACTACTATAATACTGCTCCTATATACAAGAATATAGCTACTATAATACTGCTCCTATGTACAAGAATATAACTACTATAATACTGCTCCTATGTACAAGAATATAGCTACTATAATACTGCTCCTATGTACAAGAATATAGCTACTATAATACTGCTCCTATGTACAAGAATATAACTACTATAATACTGCCCCCTATGTACAAGAATATAACTACTATAATACTGCTCCTATATACAAGAATATAACTACTATAATACTGCCCCTATATACAAGAATATAACTACTATAATACTGCTCCTATGTACAAGAATATAACTACTATAATACTGCCCCCTGTGTACAAGAATATAACTACTATAATACTGCTCCCTATATACAAGAATATAACTACTATAATACTGCTCCTATGTACAAGAATATAACGACTATAATACTGCCCCTATGTAAAAGAATATAACTACTATAATACTGCTCCTATGTACAAGAATATAACTACTATAATACTGCCCCCTATGTACAAGAATATAACTACTATAATACTGCCCCTATATTCAAGAATATAACTACTATAATACTGCTCCCTATGTACAAGAATATAACTACTATAATACTTCCCCTATGTACAAGAATATAACTACTATAATACTGCTCCTATGTACAAGAATATAGCTACTATAATACTGCTCCTATGTACAAGAATATAACTACTATAATACTGCTCCTATGTACAAGAATATAGCTACTATAATACTGCTCCTATGTACAAGAATATAACTACTATAATACTACCCCCTATGTACAAGAATATAACTACTATAATACTGCTCCTATATACAAGAATATAACTACTATAATACTGCCCCTATATACAAGAATATAACTACTATAATACTGCCCCCTGTGTACAAGAATATAACTTGCTATGCACACGCCCGGGCTAAGCGGCATGTGCGTGTGATTGGTAGTGATTCCACTGGACCGTGCCGGAGAGTGAATGCCTGGAGGGGCGTGACTAAGTATTCACCCGATCCGACCAGGGTCGCACGACGGCATACGACGCCAGTGCACCAAGGAGGAACCGAGCAGAGGGACCAGGTGCTACTCCAGGACAGACCCCGGACACGGCTGTTGACCCACACAGGGGAATACAGGAACAGGCTGGTAGGCTGGCACACAGACTGGAGGGTATAGGCAGGCACGACTGGTATGCAGGCAGGCGGGTATGCAGGCAGGGGGGTAAAGGCAAGCACAGCTAGAGTGCAGACAGGGAGGCACTAGCAGGTAGGAACACAGGCGGGATAGGACCCAGTACACACCGGGACTCAGGAACAATACAGGCAGAGGGTTACAGGCAAGCACAGCTAGAGTGCAGACAAGGCTGAGCAGGGAGGACAGGGCTCTGTTCACACGGAACAGACAGGAAGGGAAAGACAGAGCCAGATACTCACACAGTACTTGCAGAGACAACAAGCAGGAGTTAGGTACGAGTTCAGACTCTGCAGAAAAAGGAAGGGAACGGACATAGAGGCAAAACAGGTAAAGGACAGGAGAGAGTTCAGACTGGAACTGAGTGTACGGAGGAGACCGACACTGCAGAGGGATACAGGAGCGGGTCTGGGAATACGGCCCCCAGAGAGGCGGAACGAACAGGCAAGGAGCGTGTTCAGACAGGACAGAACAGACGCAGGAGCGGGTCTAGGAAATCGGCCACTAGAAGGCGGAACGAACAGGCAAGGAGCGTGTTCAGACAGGACAGACAAGAGAACACAGAAAGGAGTCAGTTCAGACACGGGAGCTGATACCGCAAAGCAGGAGACATACAGGACTCAGTTCAGACACGGGAGCTGATACCGCAAAGCAGGAGACATACAGGACTCAGTTCAGACACGGGAGCTGATACCGCAAAGCAGGAGACATACAGGACACAGTTCAGACACGGGAGCTGATACCGCAAAGCAGGAGACATACAGGACTCAGTTCAGACACGGGAACTGATACAAAAAGCAGGAGACAAGAGACGGGACCTGGCACCTTCAGAGTGCAAGCACACACTGAAGGAAACACTATGCTCAGGCAGGGATAGATGGCGCTGCTGAGCTATATACCAAGTGACAGACAGCAATAGGCTGAGGACGCACAAGGGGTGTGACCCACAGCAGGTACAAAAGGCAGGAAGTGATCGGGCGCCGCCCTTAAGCAGCAGAAACAGACACAAACAGACAGCATGGAGGGAAGCCAGAGAGACATTCTGGACAGGAGATCAAGTGCGCCCTCTTGCACAGTGGGAGATGGACCACCATGCAAGGACGCCGCCAGGTATGTTACAGTACCTCCCCCCTTACGCCCCCTCTTCTTCAGGCCTGCCAGAATCTTCCGCAGGGAATTCGAGGGCCAGTCGTTCACTGGGTTGGAGGGGGACAGAGACTTAAGGGTAATCTCTGCTTCGAGGTACATCTTGTCAAGCTCACAGGAAGAAATAGACGGGTTATCACGTACATAATGAGGAAAAGTCACTGTCTCTTTGTTATCTGGTGGTATCCCGGAGGATTCAGGAAACAACTGGAGGTCCTCCGCCGGGTCAGAAGAGTGCAGAGGCTCAGAGAAAACAACTGCTTCAGAGTACACTAGGTCGGACTCACTGGAGGAAGCAGGCGAGGTATCGGGTACCGAGTATAGGAAAGTCTCTGTCCATTCACCACCAGGTGGCACCCCGAAGGGTTCTGGAGACAGCTGGCGGTCCTCCGCCTGATCAGAGGGGTGTAGAGACTCACGGGTAACCTCTGCTTCAGAGTACACTAGGTCGGACTCACTGGAGGAAGCAGGCGAGGTATCGGGTACCGAGTATAGGAAAGTCTCTGTCCATTCACCACCAGGTGGCACCCCGAAGGATTCTGAACACAACTGGAGGTCCTCCGCCTGGTCGGAGGGGTGTAGAGACTCCGGAGTAACCTCTGCTTCGGAGTACACTAAGTTGGACTCACTGGGCGAAGCGAGCGAGGTATCAGGTACAGAGTATAGGAGAGTCTCTGTCCTTTCGCTACCAGGTAGCACCCCGAAGGGTTCAGGAGACAACTGGAGATCCTCCGCCTGGTCGGAGGGGTGTAGAGACTCGGAGGTAACTACCACTTTGGGGTACCCATTGTCAGGCTCACAGGACGAAGCGGACAAAGTATTGAGTACCGGGTGTAGAGAAGTCTCTCTCCATTTGTCATCGAGTGGTATCCCGGAGGGTTCAGGAGGCAACAGGGGATCCTCCGCCAGGTAGTAGAGGTGCACAGACTCTGAGGTAACCACAGCTTTGGAGCATCCTTGGACATGCACACCGGTTAAAGAGAAAGAAGCATCTGATGCCGGGTGCAGGAAGTTCTCCTGTGTGGAGTCTGGATGGGCAGAAGTCTCTTCGGCCAGGAGAACTGGTGCACTACCCACGCACATTACCCATTGGGGTTTCTCCGGGATACAGGGAGATGAAGCTTCAGTAGGGACTTCAAGGTTGGGGTCAGGAGGTCTCAGGGAGGACAGACCCTGGCGTGACGGCTTGCCTCTAAGTCTAGCACGTCTGGACTGCCTCTTGAGGTTGAGAGAAGTATTCCGGAAAGCGTAGTCACCCTGTGAGGATTCTGGGTGGGCAGTAGTCTCATTGGGCTGGAGGACTATTGCGCTACCCACACACATTACCCGTCGGGGCTGCTCCGGGATATTGGGAAGTGAAGCTTCAGCAGGGGCTTCAGAGTTAGGGTCCTCGAAGACCATACGAAAGGCCACCAGGAAGGCCTGCAGGTCAAGGATGACAGGATCCCATGCTTCCCATAGGGGGGTGACCCATTTCAAGGCATCACCCGCTAGGTAGTCAATCATAAAGGCCACTTTAGCCCAATCGGAAGGAAAATAGAGAGGGTAGGCCTTAAAGTGTAGCATGCATTGCTCCACAAATGCACGACACTGTCTTGGATCCCCATAGTAACGTGGCGGATCCGCAGGAACGAGGGCTGATAGATCCATCTGGACGGGTGCGTAATTCGCCTGGAACTCAGCTGAAGGGGGAAAAAAAAATTATTTATTTTATTTTAATGCATGTATTCGCTGGAAAAACTTCTCAAAGAGCGAAGGCCGTGGGGCTCAACGGGAACCATGGCCTGAGCATGCTGTTATGCACACGCCCGGGCTAAGCGGCGTGTGCGTGTGATTGGTAGTGATTCCACTGGACCGTGCCGGAGAGTGAATGCCTGGAGGGGCGTGACTAAGTATTCACCCGATCCGACCAGGGTCGCACGACGGCATACGACGCCAGTGCACCAAGGAGGAACCGAGCAGAGGGACCAGGTGCTACTCCAGGACAGACCCCGGACACGGCTGTTGACCCACACAGGGGAATACAGGAACAGGCTGGTAGGCTGGCACACAGACTGGAGGGTATAGGCAGGCACGACTGGTATGCAGGCAGGCGGGTATGCAGGCAGGGGGGTAAAGGCAAGCACAGCTAGAGTGCAGACAGGGAGGCACTAGCAGGTAGGAACACAGGCGGGATAGGACCCAGTACACACCGGGACTCAGGAACAATACAGGCAGAGGGTTACAGGCAAGCACAGCTAGAGTGCAGACAAGGCTGAGCAGGGAGGACAGGGCTCTGTTCACACGGAACAGACAGGAAGGGAAAGACAGAGCCAGATACTCACACAGTACTTGCAGAGACAACAAGCAGGAGTTAGGTACGAGTTCAGACTCTGCAGAAAAAGGAAGGGAACGGACATAGAGGCAAAACAGGTAAAGGACAGGAGAGAGTTCAGACTGGAACTGAGTGTACGGAGGAGACCGACACTGCAGAGGGATACAGGAGCGGGTCTGGGAATACGGCCCCCAGAGAGGCGGAACGAACAGGCAAGGAGCGTGTTCAGACAGGACAGACCAGACGCAGGAGCGGGTCTAGGAAATCGGCCACTAGAAGGCGGAACGAACAGGCAAGGAGCGTGTTCAGACAGGGCAGACAAGAGAACACAGAAAGGAGTCAGTTCAGACACGGGAGCTGATACCGCAAAGCAGGAGACATACAGGACTCAGTTCAGACACGGGAGCTGATACCGCAAAGCAGGAGACATACAGGACTCAGTTCAGACACGGGAGCTGATACCGCAAAGCAGGAGACATACAGGACACAGTTCAGACACGGGAGCTGATACCGCAAAGCAGGAGACATACAGGACTCAGTTCAGACACGGGAACTGATACAAAAAGCAGGAGACAAGAGACGGGACCTGGCACCTTCAGAGTGCAAGCACACACTGAAGGAAACACTATGCTCAGGCAGGGATAGATGGCGCTGCTGAGCTATATACCAAGTGACAGACAGCAATAGGCTGAGGACGCACAAGGGGTGTGACCCACAGCAGGTACAAAAGGCAGGAAGTGATCGGGCGCCGCCCTTAAGCAGCAGAAACAGACACAAACAGACAGCATGGAGGGAAGCCAGAGAGACATTCTGGACAGGAGATCAAGTGCGCCCTCTTGCACAGTGGGAGATGGACCACCATGCAAGGACGCCGCCAGGTATGTTACATAACTACTATAATACTGCTCCTATGTACAAGAATATAACGACTATAATACTGCCCTTATGTACAAGAATATAACTACTACAATACTGCTCCTATGTACAAGAATATAACTACTATAATACTGCCCCCTATGTACTAGAATATAACTACTATAATACTGCTCCTATATACAAGAATATAACTACTATAATACTGCCCCTATATTCAAGAATATAACTACTATAATACTGCTCCCTATGTACAAGGATATAACTACTATAATACTTCCCCTATGTACAAGATTATAACTACTAAAATACAGCCCCCTATGTACAAGAAAATAACTAATATAATACTGCCCCCTATGTACAAGAATATAACTACTATAATACTGCCCCTATGTACAAGAATATAACTACTATAATACTGTCCCCTATGTACAAGAATATTACTACTATAATACTGCCCCTATGTACAAGAATATAACTACTATAATACTGTCCCCTATGTACAAGAATATAACTACTATAATACTGTCCCCTATGTACAAGAATATAACTACTATAATACTGCCCCCTATGTACAAGAATATAACTACTACAATACTGCCCCTATGTACAAGAATATAACTACTATAATACTGCCCCCTATGTACAAGAATATAACTACTATAATACTGCCCCTATGTACAAGAATATAACTACTATAATACTGCCTCTATGTACATGAATATAACTACTAAAATACTGCTCCTATGTACAATAATATAACTACTATAATACTGCCCCTATGTACAAGAATATAACTACTATAATACTACCCCTATGTAGAAGAATATAACTACTATAATATTGCTCTGTATGTACAAGAATATAACTACTATAATACTGCCCCTATGTACAAGAATATAACTACTATAATACTGCTCCCTATGTACAAGAATATAACTACTATAATACTGCCCCTATGTACAAGAATATAACTACTATAATACTGCTCCCTATGTACAAGAATATAGCTACTATAATACTGCCCCTATGTACAAGAATATAACTACTATAATACTGCTCCCTGTGTACAAGAATATAACTACTATAATACTGTCCCCTATGTACAAGAATATAACTACTATAATACTGTCCCCTATGTACAAGAATATAACTACTATAATACTGCTCCTATGCACAAGAATATAACTACTATAATACTGCTCCTATGTACAAGAATATAACTACTATAATACTGCCCCCTATGTACAAGAATATAACTACTATAATACTGCCCCTATGTACAAGAATATAACTACTATAATACTGCCCCTATGTACAAGAATATAACTACTATAATACTGCCTCTATGTACAAGAATATAACTACTATAATACTGACCCTATGTACAAGAATATAACTACTATAATACTGTCCCCTATGTACAAGAATATAACTACTATAATACTGTCCCCTATGTACAAGAATATAACTACTATAATACTGCTCCTATGCACAAGAATATAACTACTATAATACTGCTCCTATGTACAAGAATGTAACTACTATAATACTGCCCCCTATGTACAAGAATATAACTACTATAATACTGCCCCCTATGTACAAGAATAAAACTACTATAATACTGCCCCTATGTACAAGAATATAATTACTATAATACTGTCCCCTATGTACAAGAATATAACTACTATAATACTGCCCCTATGTACAAGAATATAACTACTATAATACTGTCCCCTATGTACAAGAATATAACTACTATAATACTGTCCCCTATATACAAGAATATAACTACTATAATACTGCTCCTATGTACAAGAATATAACTACTATAATACTACTACTATGTACAAGAATATAACTACTATAATACTGCTCCTATGTACAAGAATAAAACTACTATAATACTGCCCCCTATGTACAAGAATATAACTACTATAATACTGCCCCCTATGTACAAGAATATAACTACTATAATACGGCCCCTATGTACAAGAATATAACTACTATAATACTGCCTCTATGTACAAGAATATAACTACTATAATACTGCCCCTATGTACAAGAATATAACTACTATAATACTGTCCCCTATGTACAAGAATATAACTACTATAATACTGTCCCCTATGTACAAGAATATAACTACTATAATACTGCTCCTAAGTGCAAGAATATAAATACTATAATACTGCCCCCTATGTACAAGAATATAACTACTATAATACTGCCCCTATGTACAAGAATATAACTACTATAATACTGCCTCTATGTACAAGAATATAACTACTATAATACTGCCCCTATGTAAAAGAATATAACTACTATAATACTGTCCCCTATGTACAAGAATATAACTACTATAATACTGTCCCCTATGTACAAGAATATAACTACTATAATACTGCTCCTATGCACAAGAATATAACTACTATAATACTGCTCCTATGTACAAGATTATAACTACTATAATACTGCCCACTATGTACAAGAAAATAACTAATATAATACTGCCCCCTATGTACAAGAATATAACTACTATAATACTGCCCCTATGTACAAGAATATAACTACTATAATACTGTCCCCTATGTACAAGAATATTACTACTATAATACTGCCCCTATGTACAAGAATATAACTACTATAATACTGTCCCCTATGTACAAGAATATAACTACTATAATACTGTCCCCTATGTACAAGAATATAACTACTATAATACTGCCCCCTATGTACAAGAATATAACTACTACAATACTGCCCCTTTGTACAAGAATATAACTACTATAATACTGCCCCCTATGTACAAGAATATAACTACTATAATACTGCCCCTATGTACAAGAATATAACTACTATAATACTGCCTCTATGTACAAGAATATAACTACTAAAATTCTGCTCCTATGTAAAATAATATAACTACTACAATACTGCCCCTATGTACAAGAATATAACTACTATAATACTACCACTATGTAGAAGAATATAACTACTATAATATTGCTCCGTATGTACAAGAATATAACTACTATAATACTGCCCCTATGTACAAGAATGTAACTACTATAATACTGCTCCCTATGTACAAGAATATAACTACTATAATACTGCCCCTATGTACAAGAATATAACTACTATAATACTGCTCCCTATGTACAAGAATATAGCTACTATAATACTGCCCCTATGTACAAGAATATAACTACTATAATACTGCTCCCTGTGTACAAGAATATAACTACTGTAATACTGTCGCCTATGTACAAGAATATAACTACTATAATACTGTCCCCTATGTACAAGAATATAACTACTATAATACTGCTCCTATGCACAAGAATATAACTACTATAATACTGCTCCTATGTACAAGAATATAACTACTATAATACTGCCCCCTATGTACAAGAATATAACTACTATAATACTGCCCCCTATGTACAAGAATATAACTACTATAATACTGCCCCTATGTACAAGAATATAACTACTATAATACTGCCTCTATGTAGAAGAATATAACTACTATAATACTGACCCTATGTACAAGAATATAACTACTATAATACTGTCCCCTATGTACAAGAATAATACTACTATAATACTGTCCCCTATGTACAAGAATATAACTACTATAATACTGCTCCTATGCAGAAGAATATAACTACTATAATACTGCTCCTATGTACAAGAATGTAACTACTATAATACTGCCCCCTATGTACAAGAATATAACTACTATAATACTGCCCCCTATGTACAAGAATATAACTACTATAATACTGCCCCTATGTACAAGAATATAATTACTATAATACTGTCCCCTATGTACAAGAATATAACTACTATAATACTGCCCCTATGTACAAGAATATAACTACTATAATACTGTCCCCTATGTACAAGAATATAACTACTATAATACTGTCCCCTATATACAAGAATATAACTACTTTAATACTGCTCCTATGTACAAGAATATAACTACTATAATACTACTACTATGTACAAGAATATAACTACTATAATACTGCTCCTATGTACAAGAATAAAACTACTATAATACTGCCCCCTATGTACAAGAATATAACTACTATAATACTGCCCCCTATGTACAAGAATATAACTACTATAATACGGCCCCTATGTACAAGAATATAACTACTATAATACTGCCTCTATGTACAAGAATATAACTACTATAATACTGCCCCTATGTACAAGAATATAACTACTATAATACTGTCCCCTATGTACAAGAATATAACTACTATAATACTGTCCCCTATGTACAAGAATATAACTACTATAATACTGCTCCTATGCACAAGAATATAACTACTATAATACTGCTCCTATGTACAAGAATATAACTACAATAATACTGCCCCCTATGTACAAGAATATAACTACTATAATACTGCCCCTATGTACAAGAATATAACTACTATAATACTGCCTCTATGTACAAGAATATAACTACTATAATACTGCCCCTATGTGCAAGAATATAACTACTATAATACTGTCCCCTATGTACAAGAATATAACTACTATAATACTGTCCCTATGAACAAGAATATAACTACTATAATACTGCTCCTATGCACAAGAATATAACTACTATAATACTGCCCCTATGTACAAGAATATAACTACTAAAATACTGCCCCTATGTACAAGAATATAACTACTATAATACTGTCCCCTATGTACAAGAATATAACCACTATAATACTGTCCCCTATGTACAAGAATATAACTACTATAATACTGGTGCTATGTACAAGAATATAACTACTATAATACTGCCCCCTATGTACAAGAATATAACTACTATAATACTGCACCCTATGTACAAGAATATAACTACTATAATACCGCTCCTATGTACAAGAATATAACTACTATAATACTGCTCCTATGTACAAGAATATAACTACTATAATACTGCTCCCTATGTACAAGAATATAACTACTATAATACTGCCCCCTATGTACAAGAATATAACTACTATAATACTGCTCCCTATGTACAAGAATATAACTACTATAATACTACTCCTGTGTACAAGAATATAACTACTATAATACTGCTCCCTATATACAAGAATATAACTACTATATTACTGCCCCAATGTACAAGAATATAACTACTATAATACTGCCCCTATGTACAAGATTACAACTACTATAATACTGCCCCTATGTAGAAGAATATAACTGCTATAATACTACTCCTGTGTACAAGAATATAACTACTATAATACTACTCCTGTGTACAAGAATATAACTACTATAATACTACTCCCTATATACAAGAATATAACTACTATAATACTGCCCCCTATGTACAAGAATATAACTACTATAATACTGCTCCCTATGTACAAGAATATAACTACTATAATACTACTCCTGTGTACAAGAATATAACTACTATAATACTGCTCCTATGCACAAGAATATAACTACTATAATACTGCCCCCTATGTACAAGAATATAACTACTATAATACTGCTCCCTATGTACAAGAATATAACTACTATAATACTACTCCTGTGTACAAGAAAATAACTACTATAATACTGCTCCTATGTACAAGAATATAACTACTATAATACTGACCCCTATGTACAAGAATATAACTACTATTATACTGGTCCCTATGTACAAGAATATAACTACTATAATAATGCTCCTACATATAAGAATATAACTACTATAATACTGCTCCAATGTGCAAGAATATAACTACTATAATACTGCCCCCTATGTACAAGAATATAACTACTATTGTACTGCCCCTATGTACAAGAATATAACTACTATAATACTGCTCCTATGTCAAGAATATAACTACTATAATACTGCACCTATGTACAAGAATATAACTACTATAATACTGCTCCTATGTACAAGAATATAACTACTATAATACTGCCCCCTATGTACAAGAATATAACTACTATAATACTGCTCCTATGTACAAGAATATAACTACTATAATAGTGCTCCTATGTACAAGAATATAACTACTTTAATACTGCTCATATGTACAAGAATATAGCTACTATAATACTGCTCCTATGTACAAGAATATAGCTACTATAATACTGCTCCTATGTACAAGAATATAACTACTATAATACTGCCCCCTATGTACAAGAATATAACTACTATAATACTGCTCCTATATACAAGAATATAACTACTATAATACTGCCCCTATATACAAGAATATAACTACTATAATACTGCTCCTATGTACAAGAATATAACTACTATAATACTGCCCCCTGTGTACAAGAATATAACTACTATAATACTGCTCCCTATGTACAAGAATATAACTACTATAATACTACTCCTGTGTACAAGAATATAACTACTATAATACTGCTCCTATGTACAAGAATATAACTACTATAATACTGACCCCTATGTACAAGAATATAACTACTATTATACTGGTCCCTATGTACAAGAATATAACTACTATAATACTGCTCCTACATATAAGAATATAACTACTATAATACTGCTCCTATGTGCAAGAATATAACTACTATAATACTGCCCCCTATGTACAAGAATATAACTACTATTGTACTGCCCCTATGTACAAGAATATAACTACTATAATACTGCTCCTATGTACAAGAATATAACTACTATAATACTGCTCCTATGTACAAGAATATAACTACTATAATACTGCTCCTATGTACAAGAATATAACTACTATAATACTGCCCCCTATGTACAAGAATATAACTACTATAATACTGCTCCTATGTACAAGAATATAACTACTATAATACTGCTCCTATATACAAGAATATAGCTACTATAATACTGCTCCTATGTACAAGAATATAACTACTATAATACTGCTCCTATGTACAAGAATATAGCTACTATAATACTGCTCCTATGTACAAGAATATAGCTACTATAATACTGCTCCTATGTACAAGAATATAACTACTATAATACTGCCCCCTATGTACAAGAATATAACTACTATAATACTGCTCCTATATACAAGAATATAACTACTATAATACTGCCCCTATATACAAGAATATAACTACTATAATACTGCTCCTATGTACAAGAATATAACTACTATAATACTGCCCCCTGTGTACAAGAATATAACTACTATAATACTGCTCCCTATATACAAGAATATAACTACTATAATACTGCTCCTATGTACAAGAATATAACGACTATAATACTGCCCCTATGTAAAAGAATATAACTACTATAATACTGCTCCTATGTACAAGAATATAACTACTATAATACTGCCCCCTATGTACAAGAATATAACTACTATAATACTGCCCCTATATTCAAGAATATAACTACTATAATACTGCTCCCTATGTACAAGAATATAACTACTATAATACTTCCCCTATGTACAAGAATATAACTACTATAATACTGCTCCTATGTACAAGAATATAGCTACTATAATACTGCTCCTATGTACAAGAATATAACTACTATAATACTGCTCCTATGTACAAGAATATAGCTACTATAATACTGCTCCTATGTACAAGAATATAACTACTATAATACTACCCCCTATGTACAAGAATATAACTACTATAATACTGCTCCTATATACAAGAATATAACTACTATAATACTGCCCCTATATACAAGAATATAACTACTATAATACTGCCCCCTGTGTACAAGAATATAACTTGTTATGCACACGCCCGGGCTAAGCGGCGTGTGCGTGTGATTGGTAGTGATTCCACTGGACCGTGCCGGAGAGTGAATGCCTGGAGGGGCGTGACTAAGTATTCACCCGATCCGACCAGGGTCGCACGACGGCATACGACGCCAGTGCACCAAGGAGGAACCGAGCAGAGGGACCAGGTGCTACTCCAGGACAGACCCCGGACACGGCTGTTGACCCACACAGGGGAATACAGGAACAGGCTGGTAGGCTGGCACACAGACTGGAGGGTATAGGCAGGCACGACTGGTATGCAGGCAGGCGGGTATGCAGGCAGGGGGGTAAAGGCAAGCACAGCTAGAGTGCAGACAGGGAGGCACTAGCAGGTAGGAACACAGGCGGGATAGGACCCAGTACACACCGGGACTCAGGAACAATACAGGCAGAGGGTTACAGGCAAGCACAGCTAGAGTGCAGACAAGGCTGAGCAGGGAGGACAGGGCTCTGTTCACACGGAACAGACAGGAAGGGAAAGACAGAGCCAGATACTCACACAGTACTTGCAGAGACAACAAGCAGGAGTTAGGTACGAGTTCAGACTCTGCAGAAAAAGGAAGGGAACGGACATAGAGGAAAAACAGGTAAAGGACAGGAGAGAGTTCAGACTGGAACTGAGTGTACGGAGGAGACCGACACTGCAGAGGGATACAGGAGCGGGTCTGGGAATACGGCCCCCAGAGAGGCGGAACGAACAGGCAAGGAGCGTGTTCAGACAGGACAGAACAGACGCAGGAGCGGGTCTAGGAAATCGGCCACTAGAAGGCGGAACGAACAGGCAAGGAGCGTGTTCAGACAGGACAGACAAGAGAACACAGAAAGGAGTCAGTTCAGACACGGGAGCTGATACCGCAAAGCAGGAGACATACAGGACTCAGTTCAGACACGGGAGCTGATACCGCAAAGCAGGAGACATACAGGACTCAGTTCAGACACGGGAGCTGATACCGCAAAGCAGGAGACATACAGGACACAGTTCAGACACGGGAGCTGATACCGCAAAGCAGGAGACATACAGGACTCAGTTCAGACACGGGAACTGATACAAAAAGCAGGAGACAAGAGACGGGACCTGGCACCTTCAGAGTGCAAGCACACACTGAAGGAAACACTATGCTCAGGCAGGGATAGATGGCGCTGCTGAGCTATATACCAAGTGACAGACAGCAATAGGCTGAGGACGCACAAGGGGTGTGACCCACAGCAGGTACAAAAGGCAGGAAGTGATCGGGCGCCGCCCTTAAGCAGCAGAAACAGACACAAACAGACAGCATGGAGGGAAGCCAGAGAGACATTCTGGACAGGAGATCAAGTGCGCCCTCTTGCACAGTGGGAGATGGACCACCATGCAAGGACGCCGCCAGGTATGTTACAGTACCTCCCCCCTTACGCCCCCTCTTCTTCAGGCCTGCCAGAATCTTCCGCAGGGAATTCGAGGGCCAGTCGTTCACTGGGTTGGAGGGGGACAGAGACTTAAGGGTAATCTCTGCTTCGAGGTACATCTTGTCAAGCTCACAGGAAGAAATAGACGGGTTATCACGTACATAATGAGGAAAAGTCACTGTCTCTTTGTTATCTGGTGGTATCCCGGAGGATTCAGGAAACAACTGGAGGTCCTCCGCCGGGTCAGAAGAGTGCAGAGGCTCAGAGAAAACAACTGCTTCAGAGTACACTAGGTCGGACTCACTGGAGGAAGCAGGCGAGGTATCGGGTACCGAGTATAGGAAAGTCTCTGTCCATTCACCACCAGGTGGCACCCCGAAGGGTTCTGGAGACAGCTGGCGGTCCTCCGCCTGGTCAGAGGGGTGTAGAGACTCACGGGTAACCTCTGCTTCAGAGTACACTAGGTCGGACTCACTGGAGGAAGCAGGCGAGGTATCGGGTACCGAGTATAGGAAAGTCTCTGTCCATTCACCACCAGGTGGCACCCCGAAGGATTCTGAACACAACTGGAGGTCCTCCGCCTGGTCGGAGGGGTGTAGAGACTCCGGAGTAACCTCTGCTTCGGAGTACACTAAGTTGGACTCACTGGGCGAAGCGAGCGAGGTATCAGGTACAGAGTATAGGAGAGTCTCTGTCCTTTCGCTACCAGGTAGCACCCCGAAGGGTTCAGGAGACAACTGGAGATCCTCCGCCTGGTCGGAGGGGTGTAGAGACTCGGAGGTAACTACCACTTTGGGGTACCCATTGTCAGGCTCACAGGACGAAGCGGACAAAGTATTGAGTACCGGGTGTAGAGAAGTCTCTCTCCATTTGTCATCGAGTGGTATCCCGGAGGGTTCAGGAGGCAACAGGGGATCCTCCGCCAGGTAGTAGAGGTGCACAGACTCTGAGGTAACCACAGCTTTGGAGCATCCTTGGACATGCACACCGGTTAAAGAGAAAGAAGCATCTGATGCCGGGTGCAGGAAGTTCTCCTGTGTGGAGTCTGGATGGGCAGAAGTCTCTTCGGCCAGGAGAACTGGTGCACTACCCACGCACATTGCCCATTGGGGTTTCTCCGGGATACAGGGAGATGAAGCTTCAGTAGGGACTTCAAGGTTGGGGTCAGGAGGTCTCAGGGAGGACAGACCCTGGCGTGACGGCTTGCCTCTAAGTCTAGCACGTCTGGACTGCCTCTTGAGGTTGAGAGAAGTATTCCGGAAAGCGTAGTCACCCTGTGAGGATTCTGGGTGGGCAGTAGTCTCATTGGGCTGGAGGACTATTGCGCTACCCACACACATTACCCGTCGGGGCTGCTCCGGGATATTGGGAAGTGAAGCTTCAGCAGGGGCTTCAGAGTTAGGGTCCTCGAAGACCATACGAAAGGCCACCAGGAAGGCCTGCAGGTCAAGGATGACAGGATCCCATGCTTCCCATAGGGGGGTGACCCATTTCAAGGCATCACCCGCTAGGTAGTCAATCATAAAGGCCACTTTAGCCCAATCGGAAGGAAAATAGAGAGGGTAGGCCTTAAAGTGTAGCATGCATTGCTCCACAAATGCACGACACTGTCTTGGATCCCCATAGTAACGTGGCGGATCCGCAGGAACGAGGGCTGATAGATCCATCTGGACGGGTGCGTAATTCGCCAGGAACTCAGCTGAAGGGGGAAAAAAAAATTATTTATTTTATTTTAATGCATGTATTCGCTGGAAAAACTTCTCAAAGAGCGAAGGCCGTGGGGCTCAACGGGAACCATGGCCTGAGCATGCTGTTATGCACACGCCCGGGCTAAGCGGCGTGTGCGTGTGATTGGTAGTGATTCCACTGGACCGTGCCGGAGAGTGAATGCCTGGAGGGGCGTGACTAAGTATTCACCCGATCCGACCAGGGTCGCACGACGGCATACGACGCCAGTGCACCAAGGAGGAACCGAGCAGAGGGACCAGGTGCTACTCCAGGACAGACCCCGGACACGGCTGTTGACCCACACAGGGGAATACAGGAACAGGCTGGTAGGCTGGCACACAGACTGGAGGGTATAGGCAGGCACGACTGGTATGCAGGCAGGCGGGTATGCAGGCAGGGGGGTAAAGGCAAGCACAGCTAGAGTGCAGACAGGGAGGCACTAGCAGGTAGGAACACAGGCGGGATAGGACCCAGTACACACCGGGACTCAGGAACAATACAGGCAGAGGGTTACAGGCAAGCACAGCTAGAGTGCAGACAAGGCTGAGCAGGGAGGACAGGGCTCTGTTCACACGGAACAGACAGGAAGGGAAAGACAGAGCCAGATACTCACACAGTACTTGCAGAGACAACAAGCAGGAGTTAGGTACGAGTTCAGACTCTGCAGAAAAAGGAAGGGAACGGACATAGAGGCAAAACAGGTAAAGGACAGGAGAGAGTTCAGACTGGAACTGAGTGTACGGAGGAGACCGACACTGCAGAGGGATACAGGAGCGGGTCTGGGAATACGGCCCCCAGAGAGGCGGAACGAACAGGCAAGGAGCGTGTTCAGACAGGACAGACCAGACGCAGGAGCGGGTCTAGGAAATCGGCCACTAGAAGGCGGAACGAACAGGCAAGGAGCGTGTTCAGACAGGGCAGACAAGAGAACACAGAAAGGAGTCAGTTCAGACACGGGAGCTGATACCGCAAAGCAGGAGACATACAGGACTCAGTTCAGACACGGGAGCTGATACCGCAAAGCAGGAGACATACAGGACTCAGTTCAGACACGGGAGCTGATACCGCAAAGCAGGAGACATACAGGACACAGTTCAGACACGGGAGCTGATACCGCAAAGCAGGAGACATACAGAACTCAGTTCAGACACGGGAACTGATACAAAAAGCAGGAGACAAGAGACGGGACCTGGCACCTTCAGAGTGCAAGCACACACTGAAGGAAACACTATGCTCAGGCAGGGATAGATGGCGCTGCTGAGCTATATACCAAGTGACAGACAGCAATAGGCTGAGGACGCACAAGGGGTGTGACCCACAGCAGGTACAAAAGGCAGGAAGTGATCGGGCGCCGCCCTTAAGCAGCAGAAACAGACACAAACAGACAGCATGGAGGGAAGCCAGAGAGACATTCTGGACAGGAGATCAAGTGCGCCCTCTTGCACAGTGGGAGATGGACCACCATGCAAGGACGCCGCCAGGTATGTTACATAACTACTATAATACTGCTCCTATGTACAAGAATATAACGACTATAATACTGCCCTTATGTACAAGAATATAACTACTACAATACTGCTCCTATGTACAAGAATATAACTACTATAATACTGCCCCCTATGTACTAGAATATAACTACTATAATACTGCTCCTATATACAAGAATATAACTACTATAATACTGCCCCTATATTCAAGAATATAACTACTATAATACTGCTCCCTATGTACAAGGATATAACTACTATAATACTTCCCCTATGTACAAGATTATAACTACTAAAATACAGCCCCCTATGTACAAGAATATAACTACTATAATACTGCTCCTATGTACAAGAATATAACGACTATAATACTGCCCCTATGTACAAGAATATAACTACTATAATACTGCTCCTATGTACAAGAATATAACTACTATAATACTGCCCCCTATGTACTAGAATTTAACTACTGTAATACTGCTCCTATATACATGAATATAACTACTATAGTACTGCCCCCTATGTACTAGAATTTAACTACTGTAATACTGCTCCTATATACATGAATATAACTAATATAGTACTGCCCCTATATTCAAGAATATAACTACTATAATACTGCCCCTATATACAAGAATATAACTACTTTAGTACTGCCCTATATTCAAGAATATAACTACTATAATACTGCTCCCTATATACAAGAATATTACTACTATAATACTGCTCCTATGTACAAGAATATAACGACTATAATACTGCCCCTATGTACAAGAATATAACTACTATAATACTGCTCCTATGTACAAGAATATAACTACTATAATACTGCCCCCTATGTACTAGAATTTAACTACTATAATACTGCTCCTATATACATGAATATAACTACTATAGTACTGCCCCTATATTCAAGAATATAACTACTATAATACTGCTCCTATATACAAGAATATAACTACTATAGTACTGCTCCCTATATTCAAGAATATAACTACTATAATACTGCTCCTATATACATGAATATAACTACTTTAGTACTGCCCCTATATTCAAGAATATAACTACTATAATACTGCTCCTATATACAAGAATATAGCTACTATAGTACTGCCCCTATATTCAAGAATATAACTACTATAATACTGTTCCTATATACAAGAATATAACTACTATAGTACTGCCCCTATATTCAAGAATATAACTACTATAATACTGCTCCCTATATACAAGAATATAACTACTATAGTACTGCCCCTATATTCAAGAATATAACTACTATAATACTGCCCCCTATATTCAAGAATATAACTACTATAATACTGCTCCCTATGTACAAGGATATAACTACTATAATACTGCCCCTATGTACAAGAATATAACTACTATAAAACTGCCCCTATGTACAAGAATATAACTACTATAGTACTGCCCCTATATACAAGAATATAACTACTATAATACTGCTCCCTATGTACAAGGATATAACTACTATAATACTTCCCCTATGTACAAGAATATAACTACTATAATACTGCCCCTATGTACAAGAATATAACTACTATAATACTGCCCCTATGTACAAGAATATAACTATAATAATACTTCCCCTATGTACAAGAATATAACTACTATAATACTGCCCCCTATGTACAAGAATATAACTACTATAATACTGCTCCCTATGTACAAGAATATAACTACTATAATACTGCTCCTATGTACAAGAATATAACTAATATAATACTGCTCCTATGTACAAGAATATAACTACTATAATACTGCTCCTATGTACAGGAATATAACTGCTATAATACTGCCCCTATGTACAAGAATATAACTACTATAATACTGCCCCTATGTACAAGAATATAACTACTATAATATTGCCCCTATGTACAAGGATATAACTACTATAATACTTCCCCTATGTACAAGATTATAACTACTATAATACTGCTCCCTATGTACTAGAATATAACTACTATAATACTGCTCCTATATACAAGAATATAACTACTATAATACTGCCCCTATATTCAAGAATATAACTACTATAATACTGCTCCCTATGTACAAGGATATAACTACTATAATACTTCCCCTATGTACAAGATTATAACTACTAAAATACAGCCCCCTATGTACAAGAATATAACTACTATAATACTGCTCCTATGTACAAGAATATAACGACTATAATACTGCCCCTATGTACAAGAATATAACTACTATAATACTGCTCCTATGTACAAGAATATAACTACTATAATACTGCCCCCTATGTACTAGAATTTAACTACTGTAATACTGCTCCTATATACATGAATATAACTACTATAGTACTGCCCCCTATGTACTAGAATTTAACTACTGTAATACTGCTCCTATATACATGAATATAACTAATATAGTACTGCCCCTATATTCAAGAATATAACTACTATAATACTGCCCCTATATACAAGAATATAACTACTTTAGTACTGCCCTATATTCAAGAATATAACTACTATAATACTGCTCCCTATATACAAGAATATAACTACTATAATACTGCTCCTATGTACAAGAATATAACGACTATAATACTGCCCCTATGTACAAGAATATAACTACTATAATACTGCTCCTATGTACAAGAATATAACTACTATAATACTGCCCCCTATGTACTAGAATTTAACTACTATAATACTGCTCCTATATACATGAATATAACTACTATAGTACTGCCCCTATATTCAAGAATATAACTACTATAATACTGCTCCTATATACAAGAATATAACTACTATAGTACTGCTCCCTATATTCAAGAATATAACTACTATAATACTGCTCCTATATACATGAATATAACTACTATAGTACTGCCCCTATATTCAAGAATATAACTACTATAATACTGCTCCTATATACAAGAATATAACTACTATAGTACTGCCCCTATATTCAAGAATATAACTACTATAATACTGTTCCTATATACAAGAATATAACTACTATAGTACTGCCCCTATATTCAAGAATATAACTACTATAATACTGCTCCCTATATACAAGAATATAACTACTATAGTACTGCCCCTATATTCAAGAATATAACTACTATAATACTGCCCCCTATATTCAAGAATATAACTACTATAATACTACTCCCTATGTACAAGGATATAACTACTATAATACTGCCCCTATGTACAAGAATATAACTACTATAAAACTGCCCCTATGTACAAGAATATAACTACTATAGTACTGCCCCTATATTCAAGAATATAACTACTATAATACTGCTCCCTATGTACAAGGATATAACTACTATAATACTTCCCCTATGTACAAGAATATAACTACTATAATACTGCCCCTATGTACAAGAATATAACTACTATAATACTGCCCCTATGTACAAGAATATAACTATAATAATACTTCCCCTATGTACAAGAATATAACTACTATAATACTTCCCCCTATGTACAAGAATATAACTACTATAATACTGCTCCCTATGTACAAGAATATAACTACTATAATACTGCTCCTATGTACAAGAATATAACTAATATAATACTGCTCCTATGTACAAGAATATAACTACTATAATACTGCTCCTATGTACAGGAATATAACTGCTATAATACTGCCCCTATGTACAAGAATATAACTACTATAATACTGCCCCTATGTACAAGAATATAACTACTATAATATTGCCCCTATGTACAAGGATATAACTACTATAATACTTCCCCTATGTACAAGATTATAACTACTATAATACTGCTCCCTATGTACAAGAATATAACTACTATAATACTGCTCCTATGTACAAGAATATAACTACTATAATACTGCTCCTATGTACAAGAATATAACTACTATAATACTGCTCCTATGTACAAGAATATAGCTACTATAATACTGCTCCTATGTACAAGAATATAACTACTATAATACTGCTCCTATGTACAAGAATATAACTACTATAATACTGCTCTTATGTACAGGAATATAACTGCTATAATACTGCCCCTATGTACAAGAATATAACTACTATAATACTGCTCCTATGTATAAGAATATAACTACTATAATACTGCCCCTATGTACAAGATTATAACTACTAAAATACAGCAAGATAGAGAATCTATTCAGCGCAGCCGCGTATCGTCTGAGGCGTGTTGGAGCTGCGGAGGAGTCTATGTCCAGCTTCTCAAACATACAAATGTTTTTATGTGAATAAGTAGATAAAGCCGTGCAAACAAGATTCAGATATCATGATAGATAAGTCGTTAAACCTTGTATTTCTGGCATGTGATTCCCTCAGTCATGAACTTGATATGTACAACATGCGATTCCCTTCCAGCTGCAGCAGAGAGAATTTTCTCTAAACTTAATACAAAAGAAAAATGAAACTAAATTTTTCATTGAAATAATGCAGAGATGATTTTTTAGAGCGATTCCTCTGTGACGCTTTTGTAGAAAACATGTTGCCGAATAATCTAAAATAAATCGTCCTCATTTCCTCTTAGAGTCTTTAGGCAGGAAGAAGCCGTTTTATCTGCATATTATTTATACCGTGTAGAACTCTGCCGGACCCCCTAACCGCACTCAGTTCATCAATGTTATCAATAGTAAAAGCAGTGGAGTAACTAGAGTCTTGTAGACCATTTACCTGGGATGATAAGAGCATGTTGGATAGTTGTACAGACTCCTGCAATAATGTTTTTCATCCTAACATTCATCATGTAAATAGTTAATTAATGTGATCAGTGAGAATTTGCATAAACACAGTGATCGTACCAGGTTGGGGCATACAGTCTTTCATAGAAATATATATTTTTTATTTTTAACATAAAGTTGTTTATTTTCAGAAAAAGTTTTGTCAGTAAGAAGAATCCCGGGAACTAAGGACCTTGAACTTTGTGTTTGAAATGTTGCAGAACTCCAATAGTCACTAATCACTGTCACGTCCTGTTACTGACCCCATTGTCCTTGGTGGCGTCCATCACCCGCAGTTACATTACCTCTTCATCCTTTTACTTCTGCCCTGATGAGAGCAGCGATGTCTGTCTGGTGGTGAGATCGGCAATTCATTAATGGTAGAAGAGCAATCGATATTTCTGTGGAAGATGAGCCCCGGTGTGCACAGAGATATAACGTTGTGCGGGAGCGATATCACAATAATTAGAGTCCTCTTCGTCCTTGCATTATACTCTTTAGACACCAGACTTGGTCCAGCATTCAGTGCAGGACAATGAGCAAATTCATTAAAAGATAGGAGAACAATTCAGCTATAATCTTGTGTGCCGTTAATTGCAGTGAATTTGCCATGCATCAACATTCCGACTTTTCAAATTGTTGGTGAAGCCATCGCAAAAATGTCAAAAGTCCTATCATTGTGCTCATCATTAGTGATGGGCGAGCACTAAAATGCTCGGGTGCTCGATGCTCGGGTCGAGCACATTGGAATACTCGGGTGCTCAACCCGAGCAACGAGCCCAATGTAAGTCTATGGGAAACTCCAGCATTTTTCAGGCGGTTCCCCCCGGCGGTCAGCAGAGGGCTTAAAAATTGCCCAAATCGATGGGAACAGTCCTCAAATGACATGGGGACAGCATGGGGAAGACCCCTGGAAGCATTTCTGACCCCCAGGTCACTGCTGTTAGCAGCGTTGTCAGAGTATTACGCCACTTTTGCGGACTCATAATAAAACATACAAAAACCAAACCAAAATGGATTTTCTTGGGAAATATGTTAAGGAACATCCTTTCCAGGGTACTGGCTTGTTTATAAGGCAAAATAAATAATCAAAAACAAAAATGCTCCTCCACACCTTGGGCTATGTTCACACGTAGCGTTTTTGATGCATTTTTGCACTTTTGCACAATGCAATTTCAAAGGTGAAAAATACATTCACCGGTAAATGTTATATTAACATTTTACTACCTTATCTGGCATGTGGTATGTGAGTCATGATCAGATACAACCAGACTCGGGAAGGCCAGTTGTACTGGCAACTTCCGTCATGTTGGTGTTCTGGGGAACGGTTGCCCTCCTTGTGTCTGCGACCACCACACTGCTTCTTCCTGCCTGTTGTGGTGCTACGTCTCCCTCCCCCTGTGTGCTTCTGTCCTCTCTCTGCATGTCCTCCTGCCAGGTTGGGTCAGTTACTATATCATCCACCACCTCGTCTTCCACCTCCGCACCCTGGTCCTCCTCCTGACTTTCTGGCAATTGTGTCTCATCATCATCATCCACCTCTTGCGACAGGAATTGCTCTTTCCCACCATTGCCTTCGTGTGACCGTGGCTGCTCAAATATATGGGCATCGCTACACACATTCTCCTCTTGCCCCACTTGAAGCTGGCTGGGCGAGAGGCCCGAATCTATAAAAGGAAAAGTGAACAGCTCTTCAGAGTGTCTAAGTGTGGGATCAGTTGTCTCCGGGCACTCGGCATGGTGGGAGGAAGGAGGATCACAGTGAGGAATATGCAGTCCAGACTCACGGCTACTGAGATTTGACCGTGTGGAAGACAGGGTGGTGGTGGTGGTGGCAAAGTGATTGGAAGCATTATCTGCCATCCAACCAATAACATTTTGACACTGCTCTGTGTTCAATAGTGGTTTTCTGCGGTCCCCTAGTAATTGGGACAGGAAGGTCAGGCGAGAAGATGTGGGTGTTTGTTGTGGCACAATTTCAGCTTGCTCATGGCCTCGGCCTCTGCATGCACCATCACCATCACGTCCACTTCCCCGTCCCTTGCCCATTTTAAATGGAGGATAATAGTTTTCACGTTCAGTACAAACATCGGGATTTGTACCGCAGTTATATGTGATATGTCTGACAGACACCCATGGGCAGCATGATGGCTCAGTGGTTAGCACTGCAGCCTTTGTAGTGCTGGGGTCCTGGGTTCAAATCCCACCAAGGACAACATCTCCAAGGAATTTGTATGTTCTCCCTGTGTTTGCATGGGTGTTCTCCAGTTTCTTCCCACACTCCATAGACATACTGATAAGGGATGCAGATTGTGAGCCCCAATGGGGACAGTGCCCATAATGTCTGTAAATTGTCTGAATTGTTAAGCACTGCGGAATATGTTGGCGCTATATAGATAAAAAGATTATTATTAAATAGCGGCCCTGTAGTTTACTGTTCTTCACAGTGACCACGTGTGAATAGCTTCACTGACACACTGATGCAAAACTCTAAATGGAGCAATACAAAAAACGAGTGTACTGGCATAAAAAGAACTTTATTTATAAATCATTAAGATATCATATAAATAAATACATAGTATAAAGTGCAGACATGCGGATCAAGAAAACTCCATTAAGTCTCCAGCCCAAAAATGTGAGGACAGTCTAATGTTCAATATTTGCTTCCAGCATACATAGCATCCACAGAACAGTAGTCGCTTACCCCAAAAGATAGTGTCACAGATGGTGCAGGGACCACAAGAGGGTGGGTGCCAATGATACAAGGAGGCCTCGACGCGCGTTTCGCGTGAGCTTTTTCAAGAGGCTGGAGGCTAATATTGAACATTAGACTGTGTTGATATTATCCCCATTTTATCTGTGTCACATCTATTCAAACACCTTACCCCTTACTATTCCTATGTATCCTTATGTTCCATTCCTCTTCTATTGTTCGATTTGATGTTAGGATGATCTAGGTTCGTTCATATGTTGCCCTAGGTGATTGGTATATGTCCTCACATTTTTGGGCTGGAGACTTAATGGGGTTTTCTTGATCCGCATGTCTGCACTTTATACTATGTATTTATTTATATGATATCTTAATGATTTATAAATAAAGTTCTTTTTATGCCAGTACACTCGTTTCTTCTTCAGTTTTGTATTGCTCAAATTGAGTTGGCAACATGGATTTGGGGTGTGGATCATTTTTTTCGACACCACTTCTCCATATTCTCTAATATGTTGGCTGCTGTGTTTTTCAAAACTCTAAATGGAGGACAATATTTTCCACGTTCACTACAACATTGGATTTTTAACGCTGTAATATAGGATCACGTCTGATGATGGAAAAGATCTCACTATATTCTGCAGAGTTAACAAGAAAATGGAGCAGTAAAATGGTGTACTCTGGATTGCTTTTTAACAAATAATCAGGATTAAGATAAAAAAAAAATTAGCCCTGGCCCCTGTTATCTGGGGCTATGTCTACGGATATCTGTAACAACAGCAGCAGACAGGACGTGCAATGGACCCTCTTGCTATATGCACTGCAGTCTGCCACATACACTGCCTGCCTGCCTAACTTCTGCTATCACCACTGAATATATGCAGCTGGATTAGTCCTCAGAAGGACTGTTAGTTCAGATGGATATATATATAGATATAAGTTGTGGAATACCTATACTAACTATAAACAAGCAAATCTCTCCCTAGCTCAGCAGCACCTCCCCCTACACTGTCTGATTCCGGGGTAGACTGTGATGAGCATGGCGGCGCCATGTCTAATATAGACCTGATGACGCTGTGTGGCCAGCCAATCACTGTAATGCCACAACTAACATGGCTACGACATTACAGTGCGTGGCAGGCAATCCAAACATGTTCATTGGCTCTCTAAAGAGCACCAAACATGCAGGGTGGGGACCTGAGCAATTAGGAAATACTCGCCGAGTGCCGAGCACGTCAAGCACAGTGATACTCGGGCGAGTACCAAGCAGTGGCAAGCAGGCTCGCTCATCGCTACTCATCATTGTTCTCTAACATTGTTCTCCATCATTGTTCCCTATCACTGTTCTCCATCATTGAGATCCATCGTTGTTTACCATCATTGTGTTCTATCATTGTTCCCTATCATTTTGCTCCATCATTGTTCCCTATTAGCGTTGAGCGAGCATGCTCGACACTGCTCGGTACTCTCCCGAGCATCTCACTACTCGGGATGTTCGGCGAGCACCGAGCATTTCCGGATTACTCGGGCGGGAGCTCGGGTCTCCACCCTGCATGAAACAAACAGTCCTTCTCAGGACTAATATTCATCCTAGATATCAGGCAGGCAGGCAGTATAGGAGACACAGTGGTTATACCAGGAAAAGCTGCATTACTGTCCTGTGTGCTCCTGTTGGTCAAATTGCTAGACTTATCATCCCGGTTTTTTTTTTTTCCCTCAGTCAGACTATCCAAATACGCGTCTTATTAACCTTTTGGTATTTCCCCTCACCCCCCCCAAAAAAACTGAGTGTGTCTGTGACTGTTCAGACACCAATATATCTGTTTAAAAGATTCTGGTGTAGGCCAGAAAAATAGAACTGTGGTTTTGAAGTTCCACGGGTCAAATCTCTGTATTATCCTGTTTTTGGCATTTTTTGCCGTAAAAAAAAACAACTGTAATAGTGTCTCCCTGACTGGTCAAACCCCAATATATCTGTTTAAAAGAGTCTGGTGTAGGCCAGAAAAATATAACTGTGGTTTTGCAGTTCCACAGGTCAAATCTCTGTATTATCCTGTTTTTGGCATTTTTTGCCGTTAAAAAAAAACTTAATAGTGTCTCCCTGACTGGTCAGACACCAATTTATCTGTTTTAAAGATTCTGGTGTAGGCCAGAAAAATATAACTGTGGTTTTGCAGTTCCACAGTTTAAATCTCTGTATTATCCAGCTTTTGGTATTTTTTCCGCAAAGAAAACAGTAGTAGTGTCTCCCTTATTGTTCAGACACAAATATATCTGTTTGAAAGATTTTGGTGTAGGCCAGAAAAATATAACTGTGGTTTTGCAGTTCCACGGTTGAAATCTCTGTATTATCCACTTTTGGGCAATTTTTACATAAAAAAAAAACAGTTTGAGTGTGTCGCTGACTGTTCAGCCCCAAATATATCTATTAAAAAAAGTCTGGTATACGCCAGTAAATTAGAACTGTGGTTTTACAGTTCCATGGTTCAAATCTCTGTATTATCCAGCTTTTTGCCTGTTTTCCGTAAAAAAAAAAAGAAAAAAAGTGTCTCCCTGTCTGTTCAGTCACAAATATACAGTACAGACCAAAAGTTTGGACACACCTTCTCATTTATAGATTTTTCTGTATTTTCATGACTATGAAAATTGTACATTCACACTGAAGGCATCAAAACTATGAATTAACACATGTGGAATTATATGCTTAACAAAAAAGTGTGAAACAACTGAAAATATGTCTTATATTCAAGGTTCTTCAAAGTTGCCACCTTTTGCTTTGACGACTGCTTTGCACACTCTTGGCATTCTCTTGTTGAGCTTCAAGAGGTAGTCACCGGAAATGGTCTTCCAACAATCTTGAAGGAGTTCCCAGAGATGCTTAGCACTTGTTGGCCCTTTTGTCTTCACTCTGCGGTCCAGCTCACCCCAAACCATCTCGATTGGGTTTAGGTCTGGTGACTGTGGAGGCCAGGTCATCTGGCGTAGCACCCCATCACTCTCCTTCTTTGTCAAATAGCCCTTACACAGCCTGGAGGTGTTTTTGGGGTCATTGTCCTGTTGAAAAATAAATGATGGTCCAACTAAACGCAAACCGGATGGAATAGCATGCCGCTGCAAGATGCTGTGGTAGCCATGCTGTTTCAGTATGCCTTCAATTTTGAATAAATCCCTAACAGTGTCACCAGCAAAGCACCCCCACACCATCACACCTCCTCCTCCATGCTTCACGGTGGGAACCAGGCATGTAGAGTCCATCCGTTCACCTTTTCTGCGTCGCACAAAGACACGGTGGTTGGAAAAAAAGATCTCAAATTTGGACTCATCAGACCAAAGCACAGATTTCCACTGGTCTAATGTCCATTCCTTGTGTTCTTAAGCCCAAACAAGTCTCTTCTGCTTGTTGCCTGTCCTTAGCAGTGGTTTCCTAGCAGCTATTTTACCATGAAGGCCTGCTGCACAAAGTCTCCTCTTAACAGTTGTTGAAGAGATGTGTCTGCTGCTAGAACTCTGTGTGCATTGACCTGATCTCTAATCTGAGCTGCTGTTAACCTGCGATTTCTGAGGCTGGTGACTCGTATAAACTTATCCTCAGAAGCAGAGATGACTCTTGGTCTTCCTTTCCTGGGGCGGTCCTCATGTGAGCTAGTTTCTTTGTAGCGCTTGATGGTTTTTGCAACTGCACTTGGGGGCACTTTCAAAGTTTTCCCAATTTTTTGCACTCACTGACCTTCATTTCTTAAAGTAATGATGGCCACTCGTTTTTCTTTACTTAGCTGCTTTTTTCTTGCCATAACACAAATTCTAACAGTGTATTCAGTAGGACTATCAGCCGTGTATCCACCAGACTTCTGCACAACACAGCTGATGGTCCCAACCCCATTTATAAGGCAAGAAATCCCACTTATTAAACCTGACAGGGCACACCTGTGAAGTGAAAACCATTTCCGGTGACTACCTCTTGAAGCTCATCAAGAGAATGCCAAGAGTGTGCAAAGCAGTCATCAAAGCAAAAGGTGGCTACTCTGAAGAACCTAGAATATAAGACATATTTTCAGTTGTTTCACACTTTTTTGTTAAGTATATGATTCCACATGTGTTGATTCATAGTTTTGATGCCTTCAGTGTGAATATACAATTTTCATAGTCATGAAAATACAGTAAAATCTTTAAATGAGAAGGTGTGTTCAAACTTTTGGTCTGTACTGTATCTGTTTAAAAGATTCTGGTGTAGGCCAGAGAAATAGAACTGTGGTTTTCCTCTTCCACGGTTCTAATCTACTTTTTATTACCCATTTTCCATTGATAGTGCGAGTGTAAGCTATTTTACTTAAATTACAATGGGCAAGGCGCGTGGCAAGGGACGTGGAACTGGACGTTCTGGTGATGGTGCGTGTAGAGGACGGGGCCGTGGCCAAGGTGAAAATGTGCCACAACCAACAGCCACATCTTCTCGCTCCTTGACCGAATTACTAGGGAACCACACTACAACTCCAGTATTGCGAACTGATCAGTGTGAACAGGTTATTAATTGGATAGCAGATAATACTTCCAGTTACCTGGGCACCACCACCTCCGGTCTGTCTTCCATACGGTCAAGCTTTAGTAGCCGTGAGTCTCGACCGCATACTCCTCCTCACGCTGATGCTCCTTCCTCCCACCATGCTGAGTGTCGTCAGACAGCAACTGATCCCACACTTGGACACTCTGAAGAGCTGTTCACTGGTCCATTTCCAGATTTGTGCCCCTCGCCTGCTCCGCTTGAAGTGGTGGAAGATGAGATCCCATGTAGCGATGCCCAAATATTTGAACAGACACGGCCAGAGGAAGCCGACGCTGGCAATTAGTCACAAGAGGTAGACGATGACGAGACACAATTGCCACGAAGTGAGGAGGAGGATCGTGGTGCGCAAGTGGAAGAGGAGGAGGTGTTGGATGATCTAGTAACTGACCCAATGTGGCAGGAGGACATGCAGAGTGAGGCCAGCAGCACACAGGGGGAGGGAGGCAGAGTACCCCAACAGGCTGGAAGAAGCAGTGTGGTGGCCGCACACAGAAGGCGGGCAACAGTTCCCCGTAACACCAACACGAGGGACATTGCCAGTCCAACAGGTAGGTATTACAGAGTCTGGAATTTTTTTAAAGACTCTGCTGATAACCCCAAAAAGGCCATTTGTCCCACCTGCCATGCCAGCATCAGCAGGGGTGACAAAACTACCAGCCTAACCACCACCAGCATGATCAGGCACATGGCAGCAAAGCACCCGACTTTGTGGGGCGAAACCCAGGGTCCACGACCAGTGTCAGCGGGTGTCACCACTGCTTCTTCCGCTGTTTCACGTGTAATAGAACCCCCTGTTGTGCATGCAAGGCAATCCCCATCCATACTGCATGCAAGAAACAGCATCAACGTCCACGTCCACGTCCCACCGCAGCGTTCAATTGTCCATATCCCAAAGCTTTGAATGAAAGCGCAAATTTGCAGCCAACGCCCCACAGGCCACAGTCCTAAATTCGCACATTTCACGACTGCTTGCATTGGAAATGCTGCCTTTTAGGCTGGTGGAGACGGAATCCTTCCGCAACCTTATGGCGGTGGACGTCCCTCGGTACTCGGTCCCCAGCTGACACTATTTTGCCTGGTGTGCCATCCCCGCACTACACAAGCACGTGTCCCAAAACATGTGCCGTGCCCTCAACAATGCAGTTACTGGTAGAGTCCACCTGACAACGGACAAGAGGACAAGTACTTGTGGCCAGGGACGGTACATCTCCCTGACGGCACACTGGGTAAACATAGTGGAAGCTGGGACCCAGTCGGACCTTGGGAAGCAACACATCCTCCCCACACCGAGGATTGCGGGCCCTATGTCAGTCAGAGTTGCCCCCACAGTGTACAGCTCCTGCACCTCATCCTCCTCCTCCTCCTCCTCCTCATGTTCAGCCTCGATCTCAGATATCACCACATCAGTTACAAGCTGGAAGCACTGCAGTACTGCCTCAGCCACGCGGCAACAGGCTGTGCTGAAACTCATATGCTTAGGTGATAAACCTCACACTGCTTGTGAGTTGTGGACAGCTGTGAAAGAGCAGGCAGATCTGTGGCTGAGACCGCTGAACCTACATCCAGGCATGGTCGTGTGTGACAAAGGCCGTAACCTGGCCTGAGGCGAGGCGAGATCACACACGTACCATGCCTGGCTCATGTGTTTAACCTCGTGGTTCCGCGGTTTCTTAAATTGTACCCCGAGTGTCAGGAGGGCGGTTGCAGACAACTTTATTATAATGGAACGCAACTGACCCCGGGGTCCGCGATGCAGCCTGGAGGACTGCTGCCGAACACTTTCCAGGTGGAAAGTAAAGCAACCAACTTAAATGATAAACCCTTCCGTGTTAGTGCACATAGGAACGGGTATAGCGGTTCGCTCTATCTCTGTTAGCAGCACGAGAGATAGGAGGAGAAAAACTATCTGTAGTCCTGTTACAGCACAGGGACTACAGTGGCGGCGCTAGGATGCGTGTGTGACTACGCCGACGGGTACACGTGCCTCCAGCCGGCGTGCTACCGGACTGAAGGGTACTACTCCACGTGGCTGACAGGCGAAACCGTGGACAGGACGTCTGTAGGCTGCTCGGGGTGTTAGGCGACCCCTTTGGCAGAGCCAGACTGCTAGACGGAGCTACCTGCCTACTTTCACTAATCCTGCCTGCAGAAACTACGTGAATCACAGTCGTCCACACACAGCAACACTTGCTCAATGATCAGTCCGTGCCGCCATGCTTGTGGGCGGGCCTTTTAAAGAATAAGCCATGCCCACCGACGCGCCATTGGTGAAGCAACCCGTGGACCAATCAGGCAGTTCCAGGTCACCGGGTCAGGTGGGTGCCAAACCACCAATAATGATCCGCCAGGTCACGGGCAAGCTCAGTGCGGCGAATCCTGGACTTAGACTCCAAAAGCCCTGTCTCTCTCCGCAAACCTATGCTTAACATTGCTAGGTGCAAATACTCGGGAGACAATCTGTACATCTTGTGGACCAGCTAGGTGTTGGGGCTGATGCCAATGCTGAGCAGCATCAGCCCCAGCTGGACTGAAATGGGAGACCACAGAATGTTCTGGACTTATTTCAAATCCAGCAACAGACTGACACCTAACATTATCCCCCCTTCTAACATTCCCCTCCACTTGATGCTCATTTCCCTCCATGAGCAGGGGGGCATGAATGTGGTCCACCAGTTCACAGGGAAGATCCTCAAATCCATGACCCCTCCGGTGTACACGGTACCCTTTTTTAAAGCGGCGGGCAAACTTAGTAGACTCCCCGCGTACTTTAATATTGCGAGCCGTGAGCCACACTCTGTCGCCTGGATAGGATACGGGGGCAGGACGATGAGAAGTGACAACCGACTTTCTATGTGTGGAGTCCGTCACAAGTAACAGATGGGAAAAACCAGCCGGACTTTGGTGGAAAGATTTATCTCTCGCACAGACGGGACACGCAAGAACAAAGTCATTGACGTCCTGGCACCACCGGGGCCACCAATAGGATCGTTGAAGGGACTTAGTGGTACTTTTGACCCCCAGATGAGCTCCGATCATAGGGGCATGAGCCCAGGAGAGCACCATATTCTGTAGATTAGGGGAAACAAATGTCCTCCCCGACGGAACCTGGTTAGAGGACACTGGAGCCACCCTCTCTACCTAAGAGTTCTTCTTGACATAGTCTGACAAGACCCGGGTCTTGGGGACAGACGAAGAATCTGTACCGGAAGCCACGACGGTAGAGGGATCAGAAACTACCCTCCGGGTGACAGTAACCATACACTGAGACACACAATTCTCACTCCAGGAAGAAATTCTCCCCGTATTCCAGTCAATGTGTGGAGTATGACAACGTAACCAGGGGAGACGCAATAACACCTCATCTAATCCACCGGGAATAATAAGAAAGGAGATGACCTCACGGTGGCCGTGAGGAAATGACATGGCGAGGGGAATCGACTGGTGGGTGATTTGTGTGTCCAGGAGTGAACCATTGATTACTCTAATGTTCATGGGTCTTGGCAGTAGCTCCATAGGGATGGCGTGCCTCTGGGCAAACGTAGATGACAAAAAATTGCCATCAGCACCAGAGTCCACCCACGCCTTGGCAGTAACTGCAGATGTACCAAAGGACAATGCCACCTTATACAATAACCTGGAGGAAGAAGCCCCCGAATCTAAAACACCTCCTCCAACGGTGGTAAGACCTACTCGTTTTCCCGACTGCTTGGAACCCTTATTAACGGGGTACTCCAAGAGATGTTCAGGTCGGGAACGAGAGGGACTAGACTCAGTTCGGGATATATCCATAGCCTCAGGCTCAGGGTCAGGAGTTGCAGGTTTAAAAACGGGTCTAGAGAAGGACGGTGCCAACCGACACTGGGGTCTGGGGACCGCAAATTCCAATTTGTGTTCAGCATGATGCAAATCAATTCGGTTAGCAAGAGAGATTAACTCCTCCAGGTAGGTTGGAATCTCTCTGGTAGACAGAGTATTTTTTATATGCCCAGCCAGACCCTTCCAGAACACCGGGATAAAAGACCGCTCAGACCAATCCAGTTCAGCCGCTAGGGTTCTAAACTGGATGGCATAGTGGCTGGCGGTGGCTGAACCCTGGAACAACGCAAGAAGCTTAAGAGGACACGGAAGTCTTGCCTGTTACCAGTCTGGCACGCATGGCTGACTTTATTTTACGCTGCCTTAACCGTGACCCTCGCGTTGTCTAAATGTTGGATGACAGTCATTACTGGTTGGTGACACTTTTAGACCCCCGCTACAAGGGGAACTTTCACTCTCTTATTCCTGAGGTGGAGAGGTCTACAAAAATGGCGCAGTACCAGAACGCCCTTGCTGCAGAACTGTTAAAAAAATTCCCATCTGAACACGCTAGCGGCAGAGGTCATAGTTCGTTGACCAACCAGGCCGTACAGTCGAGAGAGACGCTACTCCAATCCAGCAGAGGCAGGGGAACACTGTCAACCTTCTGGGACAGTTTTCTGACACCCGCCCAGCTTACAGGCCCTGAGGCGCGGGGTACTCTCACAAGAAGTGGAAAGTTTCAAAAGATGGTGAGGGAGTACCTTGCCGACCGTACCAGCGTCCCCCGTGATTCCTCTGTGCCTTTTAATTATTGGGTATTCAAGCTGGCCACTTGGAATGAACTCGCTCTGTTCGCCTTGGAGGTCCTAGCCTGCCCTGCCACTAGCGTGTTATCGGAGTTTTTAGTGCCTCTGGGGGAATTATAACTGATAAGCGCACTCGCCTGTCAACCGACAATGCTGACAAGCTGACCCTTATCAAAATGAACAAGGGCTGGATTGGGCCAGACTTCTCATCACCACCAAATGACAGCAGAGTAACATAAAGTCAAATCCACTGTGTTATTTCGGAAGGTGTATTCCCATGCACCGCTTCACACCCACACATGGGTATACGCTTCTTCATTTCGGCTGTATTTTGCTCTTCTCCTTATCCTCAGCCTCCACTATACCACCAGGGTGACCTTGGTCCGTGTTGTCAGCATTGCAAGTTCCTCCCTCCAAAATTTTGGCAGCTTTTGCTTGGAAGGCATAGGTAAAGACTATGGGAGACACACTCCCCAATAATGGGAATAATGTTTCTAAGATGCTGTACTGCTTGGCTCTTCCAAGGGGCATTAAAACCATCTTGTTAAGCTACTGCGACCTCCAATACTTTTCCAAGGGACATTAAAACCGTCTTGTTAAGCTACTGCGACCTCCACAACTTTACCAAGGGACATTAAAACTGTCTTGTTAAGCTACTGCGACCTCCACCACTTTTCCAAGGGGCATTAAAACCGTCGCTACTGCGACCTCCACCACTTCTCCCGGGAGCATTAAAACCGTCTTGTTAAGCTACTGCGACCTCCACCACTTCTCCAAGGGGCATTAAAACTGTCTTTTTAAGCTACTGCGACCTCCACCACTCTTCCAAGGGGCATTAAAACTGTCTTGTTAAGCTACTGCGACCTCCACCACTTGTCCAATGGGCATTAAAACCGTCTTTTTAAGCTACTGCGACCTCCACCACTTCTCCAAGGGGCATTAAAACCGTCTTGTTAAGCTACTGCGACCTCCACCACTCTTCCAAGAGGCATTAAAACCATTTTGTTAAGCTACTGCGACCTCCACAACTTCTCCAAGGGGCATTAAAACCGTCTTGCTAAGCTACTGCGACCTCCACCGCTCTTCCAAGGGGCATTAAAACCGTCTTGTTAAGCTACTGTGACCTCCACGTCTCTTCCAAGGGCCATTAAAAGCGTCTTGTTAAACCATTCCGAACTCCACAGCTCTTCCAAGGGGCATTAAAATGTTGCTTTTAATTAACTCTAACCTCCATGACTGTTCCAACGTGCATTGCATTTCCTCCTAATTTTAGTCAGCTTTTGCTTTTCAATGCATAGGCGAACACTAAGGGAGACCCACTCCCCAATAATGGGTAGAAGGTTTTAGGTATGCTGTAATCCACGTCTGTTTCAAGGGGCATTGCAGTTCCTCATAATTTTTGAAAAGCCTTCCATTCACTGCTTAGGCCAACAGTGCACAGGAGACCCAGTTGCTATAAATGGAAAAAACGGTTTAGTTAAGGCCCTCTGACCTCCATGTCACTTCCAAGGGGCATTGGAGTGCCTCGAAGTTTTTGGCAGGCATTGCACTCACTGTATGCCCTATAACTGTGTAGCTGAACCGCTCCATTTGGTACAGAAACATATCCTACAAGACATGTGTGGTTGACTGGCCTGATATTGATGTGAATGGTCCCTGATCCTCCTGCTCTTTCTCCTTTGCCACCACCTCATCCATCATTCATCACCTGAAGCTTTGCTTTAACGGGAGTCATAGAACTGGGATAGTAGCAGGAAAACATCCAGCAATCCTCGGAGGAGGTAGGATATGTGACAAAAAGCTGACCACCTCAGGCCTAGCCGCTACTACATACATGCGCTTGCATTTCAAGGAACTGAAAGCTAAGGAGATGGATGGCCTCATGATCATGAATAATTTACTTATTGTGTAGGAGGCCGACCACTGCTGCTGTCTACCTTTTGAACTTTGTGTTGAAGCCTGATTGACCCAGGACCCGCAATCCTCTAAGTCTGGAGGACGTGTTGCATCCCAGTGTCCAACTGTGTCCCGGCTTCCACAATATTAACCCAGTGTGAAGGTGTGAGATGGACCACCCCTGGCCACATTCACTTGTCCACGTGTTTGTGGTTAGGCTGTCCTTCAAATATGGGCGGCTGGGGACCGTTTATGGACACCCGGCCGCCCCCAGGCAGCTGGGGACCGTGTGTGGACACCCGGCCATGGGGCGGCTGGGGACCGAGTATGGATACCTCACTGCCAAAGCAGCCATGAGGTAGTGGCCAGCTTAGGCCTCCTCCAAACTAAAAGGCCCCATTTCAAGTGCAAGCTAGGAGTATGGTATTGCAGCCTGGGGGTGGGTGGGTGGCAGGCTGCACACTTACGCTTGCATTCCAAGAAAACAAAGCAGATGCTAACTTCTATCACCATCATGCACCTCACCTTGGCACTCTCAACTCCCCTGATGGAGAAGCCAGGGCCCACCAGAGGAGTCTGGTTCTCTGGTGGGCTCGTCCAATGCTGCCCTAAAGCAGGCCGGGCTAAGAAAAGTGTATAGGGGGATGTTCCAAGGAGAAATAGGGGTGGCTGGGGACCGTGTGTGGACACCCAGCCGCCCCCAGGTGGCTGGGGACCGTGTGTGGACACCCGTCCGCCCCTAGGCGGCTGGGGACCGTGTGTGGACACCCGGCCGCCCCCTGGCGGCTGGGGACCGAGCGTAGACACCCGGCCGCTGGGTGGCTGGGGACTGAGTATGGATACCAGGCCGCCGACGCAGCCATGAAGTGGTGGCCAGATTCCACCTCCACTTGCCTAAAAGGCCCAATTTCAAGTGCAAGCAAGCTCGCAGTATGGTATGGAGGATTATTTTTGTTTTTGGTTATTTATTTTACCTTATACACAAGTCTTTACCCTGGAAAGGAACTTCCTTAACATATTTCACAGGAAATTAGTTTCAGTTTCGTTTTTGAACATTTTATTGTGAGCCCTTAAAATGGCTTAATACCTCTGACCACGTTGTTGACAGCAGTGACCTGGGGGTTAGAAATGCTTCCTGGGGCGATGCCCATGCTGTCCCCATGTCTTTTGAGCACTGTCACTATCGTTTTGGGCACTTTTTAGGCTTTCTACAGACTGCCGGGGGTGCCGCCGCAAAAATGCTCGGGTCTCCCATAGACTAACATTGGGCTCATTGCTTGGGTCGAGCACCCGAGTATCACGATGAGCTCGGCTTGAGCTTCGAGCACCCGAGCATTTTAGTGCTCGCTCAACACTATTCCCTATCATTGTGCTTCATTATTGTTCCCCATCATTGTGTTCCATAATTGATCTCCATCATTATTCTCCATAAGTATGTTTCATCAATTTTCCCCATCATTATGTTCTATCATTTTGCACCACCATTCTTCCCCATCATTGTGCCCCATCGCTGCTCCTCATAATTGTGTACTATCATTGTTCCCCATCATTGTGTTCCATCATTGTGCTCCAACAATGTTCCACATCATTTTTCCCCATCATTGTGCTCCACAATTGAGCTCTATCACTGCTTCCCATCATTGTGCTTCCTCATTGAGCTCCATCATTGTTCCCCATCACTGATTACCTATCTTTGCTCCTCATCATTGTGTTCCATCATTGTGCTCCAACAATGTTCCTCATCATTTTTCCAAATCATTGTGCTCCATGATTGAGCTCTGTCACTGTTTCCCATCATTGTGCTCCATCATTTTTTCCATCACTGATTCCCCATCTTTGTTTCCCATCATTGGGTTCCATCATTGTGCTTCAACAATGTTCCGCATCATTGATCCCCATCATTATGCTCCATCATTGTTCCCAATTGTTTTCCTGTGGGAGTGATCTCACAATAATTAGAGTCCTCTTCATTCTTGCATTGTACTCGTTAAACACCAGACTTGCTCTAGTGTTCAGTGAAGGAAAATTAGCAAATTCATAAAGAGATTGGAGAATAATTCAGCTGTAAACTTGAGTGCCGTAAATTGCAATGAATTTGCCATGTATAAACATGTCGACTTTTCAAATAGTTGGTGGGGCCGCTGCAAAGATAGTACTATCATTGTGCTCCATCATTGTTTCCTATCATTGTTCGCCATTATTTCCCCCCATCATTGTACCCCATCAATGTGCTCCATCATTGTGCTACATCATTCAGCTCCATCATTATTCTCCATCATTGTGCCTCATGATTTTTCCCATCATTGTTCTCCTTCATTTTTCCCCATCAGTGTACTCATTAATGTGCTCCATTATTGTGTTACATCATTGTGGTCTATCGTTGTTCCTAACCATTGTTCTCCATCATTGTGTTCCATCATTGTTCCTCATCATTTTCCACATCATTGTGCTCCATAATTGAGCTCTATAATTGTTTCCCATCATTGTGCTCCATCACGGTGCGCAATCATTTTCCCCCATCACTGATCTCCATCATTATTCCCAATTAGTGATGAGCGAGTACCGTAATATTAATAATCGCTATAATCGTAACGAGTACTTTGTAATAATCGCGTATTCGTTTCGAATAGCGAGTACAATGTAAGTCAATGGGAAATGTGAGTAATTTTCTGCTGGACCCTACAAAAGGCTCTGGGGACGTGAGGAAAAGGCTGAAATAGATGGTAAAGCGATGAAACAGAATGGGAAGAGCCTGGAGAATATGCCTGCATGTATTTCTGACTCACATATGGATTCTGGGAATAAGTTTGTCTCAGTTGTGGCGCCCCTGCAGGTCCAGTTGCCACAGAGGTACTGCATCTCAGCCAGACGTGTGGTACCCCACTCTCAAGTAAGGAGGGAGCACTACCCGGGACCCAACCACTCACATCCAACAATACACCACTTCAAAAGGGAAGGTCCAGACAGCTCCCAAGGGAGAGCATAGGCCTGGTCCCTGTTAGAAAGGTGGAACTAAGTAGGGGAGGTGGGCGGAGGAAGTAGTTTAGGGGAGCACTGACAGAACAGTATAATAGAAGGGTAGAAACATCTAGAAGGGTTGGTTGATCAGAGGACCATGAGGAGTAAGATCCTGATGGTGAAGGGGCCAAGTAAAAAGGGCCCAGGAGGAGAGTGAGGAGAGATCACCGGAACAGAGAGAGGGGTGACGAGCCCCCTGGGCCGTGGGGTACTCGGTCCAGGGGATGTCACAGTGGCAGTGACCCGATCCGTGACCCAGGGTGGTCAATAAAAGGGGATTATAGTTTTTATAGTTTAATGTTCGTGACACCACCTGTGGTATGCGGCTATATGGAGCCGCCGCTGCGGTGCAGGTCCTCTGGAGCTGATGGTGACGCAGCAGAGTTGAGACAGCTCTCCACAGGCAGAGCTTAGCTCCAGGGCAGGAAGTGGTGATGTGATAGATGTTGCAGTGCAGTGTAGTGCAGGGGGTAATGGCGCAGATAATAACCAGTCCACAACTTAATGGCGGTTTCCTCTTATCTTTACTTGCGGGGTTAGGCAGACCGGGGCACGGGTACTAGCTGGTAGTAGAGGTCCGGGCGGCCTGGAAGCAAGTTGGGAATCCACCTCGCCAGGTGAAGTTGGAGGCCTTCCCTTTGCGCTAATCTCTTTGGCCCTGCTGCTTATGGCTATGCTGTGACCCTCGTCCCTGAGTAAATGTCCTTGTGCTCACCCGTATGGCAGGCAGCTCAGGCCTTCCTGGAGTGTCGCTCCCATGTGGCGGTGCTGGGCCCTATGTGCTGCTGAGCCACTGGGCGTCTGATGGGACCAGGAGACCTGCAGTCTTCTGCCTTCCGGTTTCTACTGCTGGGCCTTCAGTGCCTGTTTTGCCAAGTTTCTAGCACTAAGGTTCAGATACGGCTTTAAAGAAGGCAACCCTTTGCGATATTACACAATTTTATTTATAATAGTTGATTTAAAAGGTAAAATACATAATTAAAGGAATAGTATGATATGATGATATTGCATACACTTTTGTATATGCTATAATACAAAGGTTAAGTACATATATATATATATACTCACTTTGTCACCAAGCAGCTTTTAAACATCATCCGTCTGGAACATCAGAGAAGCAATTTCACCAAGACAGAGAGACCCCTGGAAGTCTTCACAACACTGCATGGGCAGGTACATACAACACTACACATCAGTGCAGGTATAACTTATGGCTTCTATCTGTATCATGATTCCAGTGACTTTTATAAGGCTTAGACAATGGAAGCATAAAACTGGTTAATGTTTATAAGTATGAGTCGTCGATAATACAGAATTGGCCAGGTTCTGTAATCTCGAGAAGTTTAGCTATAAACATTGTTTTAGACAATAGATCTGTGTATTTCTTATGGAGCATAATGGTAAGTGTGCACACATTATCTGAATCAGTACTTTGGTTACAATAACACTATTTGTCAAAGCAAATATAACACTGGTCACTTGTGTACAAATCAGGATAATGAATCTTTGAAACACACAACTTCATAGACCATAGAACAATTAACATTGTCTTACTGTATTTTTCCTCAATGATGTAAATTGGCCTATACCGCATGTTTTTTTTTTGCCTTCCCCTGGATCAACGCTGCGGAATAGCTGCAGTGCACAAGAAATAGGCTGAACTGGATGGACGTTTGTCTTTTTTCGGCCTTATAAACTATGTAACTATGTGACTATGTAATATGTATTGACACCTAGCAAACACTTTGTGGATAGCATGCATCAAGGACAGTTCATGTGAAAGAACTACTTTATCAGTATCAGAGTATATCAATGATATTACACTGCAGTATATTGCAATATATTCCACACTTGGTCTAATGACCACACTTTATCAAAGCATATAAACAATATGTTACAATATGTAGGCTATAAGATATCCATATTTTTATTAGCAATACAGTGCCCCACAACCTCGGACTCCGGTGTCCGGTTCTTCTACGGTCCTCTCTGAGGTGAGCTGCCATGCAGCTCCACTCCCCAGGTCTTTCCTCTTTGCTGTCCTGTCTTCAACTCCTCTCACTACTCTAACAAACCCCGCCTCCAGATCCCAGTTGCTAAAGGGAGGAGCTCCCCTTGCTGGTCTGGAGCTAGGAAAGTGTTGCATGCTAGTATACCTGACTAGGGAACCCCTGCTTGCTTCCAGGCATGGCATCACCTCTTGTGCGGGAGGCTATGCCACTGTGGCAACCGGACCCCTGGGGTGCCACAGGGGCTCCAGAGATAGAAGGGATCCTAGGGGCACGGTGAGTGTGAGATGCCACCCGTGCGCCCGAGTTCGCACTGATCATGGAGGGATCAGGCCGCAGTAGGGGACCGGACCCAGACTAGTGGAGGACTGCAAGACTCAGCTAGCAAACCGGAGGTTGCGGTATCTTCATGTGCCGTAGTCAAAATCAACACACAATCACTGAAAAAGTGGTCATATAGGACAAAAGGGGACAGACCGGACGTCGCCCAACAAGGCCCGGGGCCACTGGCTGGGGACACTGTGTGTGAGGTGCAGGTCAGGAGAGAGCGAGAGCCAGCCCAGAGAGAGATGACCTGGGAAGGTACATAAGAAAGGGGTCCCATTCAAGTGCACCTAAGTTATCTGAGAGTTTGCTGGATAACTTTCCCGGAGGACACAGGACGACGTGAGCGTTTATAATCTGGCAATTGTAACCTGGAGCATCTTGATAACTGTGAGTAAAGACTTGAAGACTGCACCCCGCTGTATCCTTGACTTAATTACTACGCCACCTGCCTTGCACTACACCACCAACATCCTAAATCTCTTATTTAACTGTCCTGGGGCCTAGCTCTACCCGTGGAGAGCTGAACCTTTTCTGCAGCGTCACCAACAGCCCCAGTGGATCTGAACAGCAGCGGCGGCCACCTATAGCCGCTTACACGGGTGCTGTCACAAACTTTATCCCCAAACACTTTATTTTCCCAACTGACTTTTCATTGATTGACCGTCCTGGGCCACGGACTGGGTCACTGCCGCCGTTACTACCCCTATAGAACTGAGAGGCCCGGCTACCGAGTAATTCGAGTCATATAATTCGCTGGAGATTCCATCAAGTAACAAGCCAAGTTCTGCCCCTTCGCAAATGAAACTCCTATTTGCCAGACATCTAGTTCTTCACTTTCATACAGCTTTGTTGCGACTTTGTGGCCCCATTACTCCACTTTTACAGACACACAGAGAACAAGAACAACTACCAAACCTAACCAAAATTGCATTTAACAGGCCAAAAAGGTTAAGAAACAGTTTTTCCTGCACAATCACTTGTATATAAGGCTAAATAAACCAGAGAAACAAAATGAATGTCCCTTTTAGCCTTTGTTCACACATACTGTTGTGGCTTTTTTAACAATCGCCTTTTACAATTGGGAGAGCCTGACTTATACATTTTGTAGGTCCCTCTGTCATACATCATTTTTAGTTCGCTATTCCCCAGCACTTTACAAGCACTGCTAGAACGTACCAGTAGATATGTCGATCTTTGACCTGAGAGGTCTCAGGTGGCTCTGTAACATGCGTTTTGGAGGGACAGCTGTTACTTAGATGTGTCACCCTGGCCTGGATGCCACAAAAGTATAATAAAGCTGTGTCTGAGAGCAAGGGGGAGGTTCTCTGGTCAGGGACCATTAGCATGCAGCACCTCCTGTCTCAGGCCAGTAGGGGGAGCAGGCTGCCCCTATAAAAGCTGGAACTGGGGGCAGGGTTAGAGAGTTCTGGACAACCTGTCTCTGGAGTGAGAGGTGTCCCAGAGAAGGGAGAGCCAGTTCAGCTGAGGCTGAGGAGGACGAGTGGCAGTAGAGGAGCCACGAGCCAGGGACGGAAGGCGAAACGAGCCTGCCCTGGCAGATAGAGAAACTAACCTACCAGACTTTGGTGTCTGAGGCTGTTAGGATTCCAAGTCCTACAGCAAATAACCAGTCCGCAGGGGATTATATGTCCCTTGGCCTAAGAAGCCCGGAGGTTCCGCCACAGCAGAAGGGACCAGCAAAGCTGCACCAGGCCAAGAATAGAAAGGAACCCAAGTTGCAAGCCATACGGGCGAGAAGACACGCCGAGCTCAGGAACGTGGGCTGTTACACCACCAGGAGGGAAATAGCCAGAAAGAGCGCAGAGAATACAGTAGGCCTTCACCCTCACCCTGACCAGGGCCAGCTTCCCACTTGTTCTCAGACATCCAGGCCCGCTCCTAGCCGGGACTGTTTTTGGGTCGCCTCACCTGTTCTAATAAAGACCCTGAACTGTTTAAGAGGCCTCCGTCTCCAGGCTATTGCGATCGGAATCATCCCCTCCATCATCCATCTATATACTGCCCTGGGGCCACACTCCTCCCGTGGGGAGTTATACTACTTAGTGCTGCATCTGCCCCAGCGGTCTGCACTACAGCGGCGGTTAACCCTGACCGAAATCCACGGGTGGCGTAGTCGGACATTTAAAGCCCAACAAATAGACTGCCACAACGTTTGGTCTGACCACCCTGAGCCACGGACCGGGTTGCCACTGCTACCCCCATTATTGCCCTGTTGCCCGGCTCCCAGTGCCCCACGGCCCAGGGGGCGAGTCATAGACATTTTGGCGGTCAATCCATCATTGACACTCAGATAGTGGAATACATATTCCATAGCAGTTTACAATGTGCCCATTGTAGTGTTGGGCTTGTGACGCGCCCCTGGGCCTGTGCTGTGCAGGGGGATACCCAGAGCCGGATCGCTGGGGGTTGTAGTTCTCCGTGGCGGTGACTCGGTCCATGCCCAGGGCGGTCAAACCAGTGGCGGTCTTAAGTAATAACAATGTCCGACTACGCCACCCGTGGATTGCGGTCAGTGGGTACCGCCGCTGCGCTGCCGACCGCTGAGGCTGATGTTGTTTGCGCAGCCGAGTATGGGATACTCCCCACGGGAGAAGAATTGCCTCAGGGCAGCTAGAGTGAATGATGGAAGTGATGGTGTGAGCGTCCCAGAAGTAATGGTGCTGGTGCGGCGATGAAACACAGAGACGTGTGGTGCAGTTCAGGGTCTTTACTGATGGTATAACACAGACCCTCCAGGGAGTACTGGTTAGCAGTAGGGGCCTGGTCAGTCTGTAAGCAAGTAGGATCTCCCCTGGCCAGGTGGAGTTGTAGGCCTCCCCGACTATCTGCACTCTTTCCTGGCTACCTTGCTCTATGCGGGTAGAAGTAGCCCACGTCCCTGAGTATACCGTGTGGTGCTCACCCGTATGGCCGGTGACTTGGGGCCTTCCGTTAGCCTCCGCTTCACGATGGCGGTGCTGGTCCCTTGCTTGTGACCGTACCTTCGGGTTTCTAAGGCCAGAGGACATGGAATCCCCTGCCGGTTGGATTCTGCTGCTGGATCTGGATGTCCCCACAGCCTCAGACTCAGTGTCCGGGTTAGTGTCTTCAGCCAAGGCGAGCTTTCTAGCTTCCAGCCTCTGGCACTCGCTCCTGCTCCTACAGAGCTCCTGTTGTCACTTTCCCTCTCCAGGCTCTGACTGCTCTAATTCCACCCCAGACCCAGTTTATAAGGGCAGATTCCTCCCCTCCCAGGTCTGGGTGGGCCGTGTTGCATGTTTAGGGCTCCTGACCAGAGAAACCTCCCACTTGCTCTCAGACATAATATCTCTATTACTGTGGTAACCAGACCCCTGGGGTGCCACATTCCCCCCTAGTAAATTTTAGTACTCCGGGACTAAACACATTTTTAAAGAAACATAAATGCAGGGTATAACAATAACACAATAACATATTTACAAGAAGCTTTAGTTCTTTAAAGGTCACGGCGTTTCCGTAACCGGGTGTCCATATCACCCAAGGTGAAGCTTTAAGCGAAGTAAGGGACCTGTCCAAAGCAAACCCCTTGCGTTGGCCCTGGGCGTGGCTGCAAGGCTGAAGCTAGCTACTTTGGGCCGCGAGTAGGCCACACCAGACAGGTTTTCTCTTCCGCGGCCGTCTTCACAAGAGGCACCAAGGTGCAACTATCTACAAGATTGTTCCGGTTATCCAGTGTCCATAACCTGTTAGTCCATAGAAATCTGCAGGGTAACTGAGAAACATAATTAATAACAGGCAACAAACATAAACCAAAAACAGTTAAACAGATGAATTCACAGTGCATTAGTTTAGATTTTCCAGCGAGCGGGCATCTGACCTCTAGTGACTCTAGTGGACCTACGGAGCTCACTAACTGGTCCTGCACTACAGGGTGTAGGAGGTGTTATGGGCAAGCTGGGCAGCTGTCTGCGCACTCTTTGGCTCACTAGGGGCACGGCAGGCTCACTACTAGCAGAGGATTGATTCTCCTGTGCTGCTGGTGTGGACTCTTCTGCCTCCTGGGCCGGCTGCTCTTCCAGCTCTACCTGGTCTTCTGTAGGCACTTGAGGGGCTGGCTGGAGAAAGGTGAGGACGGGCACCACGATAGTGTTGTTTACTTGTGTCCAGGACCGGGGAAAGTCTCCGCGTATGGTGCTGATCATTTCCTCCTTTTCCTCTACGGGTTGAGGGTCTTCCTGATCTTCATCCGTGCTTTGCAACTTCTTGGGGCACTTTTTCAGGTGGTCTCTGGAGACAGTGGCTGTGGTCTCTCCTCCATCCTTGCTGATGACGTACACCTTTGGATTATTGTGGCTTGAGGGCAGTATGGTGTACGGGTCCCTTTCCCACTGGTCGTCCAACTTATGGAGCCGCCTTTTTCTTTTCAAGACCTGCTCTCCAGGTACCAGGGGAACAGCGGGAGCATGTTGGTTATAAGTCCTCTCCTGCCTTTCTCTTGATTGACAGAGACTTCGCTCGACGCTCTCCTGTACTTTCCGGTACTGCTGCTGCCGTTCTGTATCACAGTCTGCTTCTGGCGAGGTGTCCTCGGGTGTTAGGACTCCCATATCCAGGTCAACAGGCAGCTTCCCAGGTCTTGCTCTCATTAGGTAAGCCGGGGTACAGTTGGTGGAACCTACCGGGATGTGGTTATACAGGTCCACCAGATCGGGCAGTTTCTCAGGCCACAGACTGCGTTCTTCCAGGGGCAATGTTTTTAGCAGATCTATCACCACCTGGCTCATCTTCTCGCAGAGTCCATTGGTTTGGGGGTGATAGGGCGTTGTTCTTATCTTCTTGCAGCCATACAGGTTGCAGAACTCCTGGAAGACCTCCGCTTCGAAGGCTGGTCCTTGGTCCGTCAGCACTTGGTCCGGGTACCCGTGTGGGCGGCAGAAGTGCAGCTGGAAGGCTCTGGCTGCTGTCTGAGCCGTCAGGTCTTGGACCACCACCAGGAACCGGGAGTAGTGATCCACGATGGTTAGGGCGTAGACATACCCGCTTCTGCTTGGAGCCAGTCTAACATGGTCCAGAGCGACCAGTTCCAGCGGCTGCCTTGTGATGATGGGCTGCAGGGGAGTCGTCTGGCTGGCACGGTCCCTTCTTCTTAGATTGCACGGGCCACAGTCTCTACACCACCTCTCAATGGCTCCTCTCATGCCTATCCAGTAGAACCGTTCACGCAGCAGGAACTCCAGCTTCTTCCATCCGAAGTGCCCTGCCCCATTGTGGTAGGCCTCCAGCACCATAGCTGCGTCCCGTCTCGGTACCACCACCTGCTAGATCAATTCATGTGTCCGGGAATTGACCACTCTGCGGCACAACTTCTCCTTGTAGAGAAACAGTCTGCTCTTTTCCGTCCACAGTTGCTTGGTCTCTTCCGGAGCGCCTGGGTCCAGGCGGGCGTCAGCCTGGGTCAGCATCTCCTTCACCAGACGGACTGCGGGGTCACTGTCTTGCGTCTCCGCCCAGTTGTAGTGGGGTAAGGGGTTGAACGTAAAGGATCGCTGGCCCTCACACGGTGGGAATACTGGGTAATCCCATGACGGTGAAACGCAGGGAGTTCGATCTCTTCCAATTCTTCAGAATCCTCCCCTTCGTCCGGTAGGTTTGGCATCCTGGACAGGGCGTCCGCGTTGGTATTGGAGCGTCCTGCCCGGTATTTGATTGTGAACTCAAAATTGGACGTGCGGGCCATCCATCTCTGCTCCAGGGCACCCAGTCTTGCAGTGTCCAGGTGTGTCAACGGGTTGTTGTCAGTGTACACGGTGAACCTGGAAGAGGCAAGGTAATGCTTGAAACGTTCGGTTACTGTCCACACCACTGCCAGGAACTCTAGCTTGAACGAGCTGTAATTCTCAGGGTTTCTTTCCGTGGGTCGCAGTTTTCGGCTGGCGTAAGCAATTACCCGTTCTCTCCCCTGCTGGATCTGGGACAGTACGGCTCCTAGCCCGATGTTGCTTGCGTCCGTGTAGAGGATAAAGGGCTGGCTGTAATCAGGGTACGCCAGGATTTCATCCCCCGTGAGGGCCATCTTCAGCTGGCGGAAGGACTCCTCTTCCAGCTTTTCCCATTTGAAGGGTGGCTTCTGGTTTTTGGCCTTCCTGGACTGGCCTATCAGGAGGTCCTGCATAGGAGCTGCCTTCTTGGTAAAACCGGGAATGAATCTTCGGTAGTAGCCTACCAACCCGAGGAACTGCCGCACTTCCTTTATGCTGGAGGGTCTTGGCCAGTCCTTAATCACGGTGATCATGTCAGGGTCGGGAGCCACTCCGTCAGCACTCACCACGAGTCCCAGGTACTGTACCTTTGGCTTCAGTAGGTGACACTTTGAGGGTTTTACCTTTAGGCCATAGTTTGCCAGGGCTTCAAACACTTCTGCCAGGTGTTCCAGATAGTCCTCATAGGTTTTGGAATAGACGATGACGTCGTCCAGGTATAGTAGGACCGTCTCGAAGTTCCGGTGTTCCAGACAGCATTCCATCAACCCTTGGAAGGTTCCTGGTGCGTTGCAGAGCCCGAACGGCATACAGTTAAATTCGCTGAGTCCCATCGGGGTGGTGAATGCGGTCTTCTCCCAGTCCGCCTCTGCTACAGGAACCTGCCAGTACCCGCTAGTGAGATCTAAAGTAGAGAAGAAGTTAGCAGATTTTAATGCAGCTAAGGACTCTTCTATCATTGGTAACGGGTACGCGTCTTTGTGTGTGATACGGTTGACCTTCCTGTAGTCTACACACATTCTCATGGTGTTGTCTTTCTTTTTCACTAAGACTAGTGGAGCTGCCCAGGGGCTACAGCTGTCCCTAATTACCCCAGCCTCCTTCATGTCTTTTAGCATCCCCTTGGCGTGTTGATAGTGTGCAGGGGGTACGGGTCGGTATCTCTCCTTTATGAGAGGATGGTCTCCCGTGGGGATGTGATGTTCTACCCCCTTTACTCGCCCGAAGTCTAGCGGGTGTTTACTAAACACTCTCTCGTACTCTTGAACTACCCGATAGACTCCCTGTTTTTGGTGTGAGGGAGTGGAGTCAGTACCCAAATGCAGTTGCTGACACCAGTCCTCCATTGGTTTCTTAGAGCCGTTACCTTCCTCTGGTTGAGATGGAGGCAAGGGTTCCACGGCCTGTACAGATTTCTGGTTGATGGTGAACAATTTGGCTAGCGTGGCATACCGGGGCATGTATACTTCTCTCTCCCCGATATTTATGATGCGGACGGGCACCCTCCCATGGCGTACATCGACCACCCCCCGTGCTGTCAAAATGGTGGGCCTACTGTCTGAGTAGACGGGTTCTACCATTGCTTGGTAGTCTCTACCTCTTAGACCAATAGCTGCCCAGCACCAAATCATCATCTCACTTTTTGGGGGCATGGCAATAGGGAACGGGTCACACATTCTCACGCTACCTATCTCACCACCAGATAGTTCCACCTGTTGCCGCTTCATCAGTGCCCGGATCTCTTTTTGGAGCACACGCTGCTGGCTGGAACTGGCGTTCTTGGCAATCTGTTCCAAAATAAGAATCACCTCTGCAAGACAGTTTTCAATTACGTTAGTACCTAGGGTTATTTTTGGGTGACTCTCGCGACAGTCAATGTCCACAATGATAAGTCCTTGTGCCGGCAGTTCAACTTTACCGACCTTGATGGTCACTTCCTTAAATCCTATCTGTGGCACGGGCTGACCATTGCTGGCGATAATGCTCAGGTCGTCATCTGGGTAGCGGGTTATGTCCGAGTCATTCCAGTACCGCTTAAAGAGCATGTACGGGATGGTGGTGACCTGTGATCCGGTGTCTAGTAGGGCACTCATAGGAATGCCGTCCAGTACTACAGGCAAGACCGGACGTCCCCCTACATATTTGTCACGCCAGTTTGATGGGAATGATGATCTTATGCCTGGGGGTTGGCCCTCTACCCCAGGTTGTGCCCGTTTAAATGACAGTACCTTGCCATATGTCCGGGTTGATTGCAGCGGCGGCAGATGGGTCGTCCGTCCTCGTTGTATCTGTCGCTGGGTCTTCCTCTGGCCGGTGGGGTCCTCCTCAGTCGGCGCCATGGGACGTCCTCCGGTCCGGATGCCAGCTGGATCTTTCCTGGAGAAGAGACCTGTAAAGACTGCACAGTTCTGGTTAGCGCGGCAACGATCTTAGTCAGCTCTTGGACCTGATGGTGCAGGTCTGTTGCCGGGTCATTGTTCAAAGCCTGCGCATCAGCTCCCACAGGCCCTGCAGACAAGGGCGCCGCGTCCTGGTGATAAGTGATAGCAGGGCGCCTGTGGGTCACAGCGCCACCTGGTGCCGGTTCTCGGAGCACCCGGATGGCTCTGTCCTTGAACTGTGCAAAGTCCAGGTCAGGGTCCTGTAAGGCCATTGCCCGCAACTGGGTTCGGTGGGCATTGCACAGTAGACCCTCAATAAATTGTTCGGTCAACAGCTTGTCTTCATTTCCCACGCTGTCAGGGTCTGCCTGCTTAATGGCTCTCAGGGCCTCTTGTAGGTTTAGGGCATAGTCTCTTATACTTTCATGTGCCCGTTGTTTGCACCCGTAAAATCTGAGCTTTATTTCGGCTGAGGTTCGGGTATCAAATGTGTCTTTCAGCCGGGCTAGTATTTCTCTGACAGTCCTCTTCTTCCCAGGTGACCAGGACTTTACCTCCCTTTGGGCTGCCCCGATTAACTGGGCCACCAGAATGCTCACTTTTTGCTCTTCTGTGAGGGGGTATACCTGGAAGAGGCTATCAAGTCTTTCCCTAAAGTCACTCAGGGTATGTGACTCCCCTGAGTACTGGGGTAGCCAGGTTGCCCCCGGGATATAGGGCATGGTGAATGGCATGACCGCTGCAGCGCTTGCGCTGGCAGCCGGTGTGGCAGTGGAGCTCCCCTCGGTGTCCGACATCCTCCTTCCCCCCTAGTGGACCGTGGCCTACCTTGCGATGCTCTTCTTTCGTAGGCCGCGGCTCCGCAGTCAATCGTCGGGGTAGAGGACCTGGCGTCGCGCTCCGATGACGTCAGCGTCGCTCTTCCTCCCTTCCAGGACCTTGCACAGCGTCAGTACGTGGGGCGGAGCTTCGGATCTCGCGTGCTTTCGGCGTCCACGCCCCTCTTCTTCCCGCGCGGCGTCCCGAAGATGGCGTCCGAAGGCGGGAAGCAGCTGTGGATGGCGGGAAGAAGGCAGAAGACGGCGGGAAACGGTCCAAGATGGCGTCCGATGGCGGGAAACGACTCCGGACGGCGGGAAACTTCGCCACAGGTAAGTTCAAAAGTCTTTTTCAGGCACGCAGTACCCGGTGGTTGCGGGCACGAAATCCTGCCGACTACGCCAAAGTTGACGCGCCCCTGGGCCTGTGCTGTGCAGGGGGATACCCGGAGCCGGATCGCTGGGGGTTGTAGTTCTCCGTGGCGGTGACCCGGTCCGTGCCCAGGGCGGTCAAACCAGTGGCGGTCTTAAGTAATAACAATGTCCGACTACGCCACCCGTGGATTGCGGTCAGTGGGGACCGCCGCTGCGCTGCCGACCGCTGAGGCTGATGTTGTTTGCGCAGCCGAGTATGGTATAACTCCCCACGGGAGAAGTATTGCCTCAGGGCAGCTAGAGTGAATGATGGGAGTGATGGTGTGAGCGTCCCAGAAGTAATGGTGCTGGTGCGGCGATGAAACACAGAGACGTGTGGTGCAGTTCAGGGTCTTTACTGATGGTATAACACAGACCCTCCCGGGAGTACTGGTTAGCAGTAGGGGCCTGGTCAGTCTGTAAGCAAGTAGGATCTCCCCTGGCCAGGTGGAGTTGTAGGCCTCCCCGACTATCTGCACTCTTTCCTGGCTACCTTGCTCTATGCGGGTAGAAGTAGCCCACGTCCCTGAGTATACCGTGTGGTGCTCACCCGTATGGCTGGTGACTTGGGGCCTTCCGTTAGCCTCCGCTTCACGATGACGGTGCTGGTCCCTTGCTTGTGACCGTACCTTCGGGTTTCTAAGGCCAGAGGACATGGAATCCCCTGCCGGTTGGATTCTGCTGCTGGACCTGGATGTCCCCACAGCCTCAGACTCTGTGTCCGGGTTTAGTGTCTTCAGCCAAGGCGAGCTATCTAGCTTCCAGCCTCTGGCACTCGCTCCTGCTCCTACAGAGCTCCTGTTGTCACTTTCCCTCTCCAGGCTCTGACTGCTCTAATCCCGCCCCAGACCCAGTTTATAAGAGCAGATTCCTCCCCTCCCAGGTCTGGGTGGGCCGTGTTGCATGCTTAGGGCTCCTGACCAGAGAAACCTCCCACTTGCTCTCAGACATAATATCTCTATTACTGTGGTAACCAGACCCCTGGGGTGCCACACTTAACCCTCCTCTTCCTCCTCCGCCACCATGTGATACTGCAGCCCTAAATTCCAATGTTCAGAGGCCTGCAGGTGACAGGAAAGCTGAGTTTTGTGAGAGCCCTCGTGTGGCCCTGTAACATAAATTTTGAAGTTCCCTCCTCTAGAGATTTTGGAGGTCCCTCTTGGGTACATTTGAGAGTGCCCTCACTGATTCATATTGTAGGGCCCTCACTATTATTTAACTCTTTTAACTGCAGAGACTACAGAGAAAAAGGCCAAGAGACATGGTGTACTAGAAGGTAGCAGTGAGTGCGGCCTGCGAACTATGGCTGAACTCTGTGACCTGGAAAAATAAAGCTTGTTCTAGTCAACTGGATGAAGAGCTCAAATATATCACTTGTGCAAGTCAATGGACAAAGGATATATGGTGCCCCCCCTCCACGATAAGTTGGAGAAGCTTCTCCAAATGGCTCAGAGATTTTGATTGTCAATATTCCCCAGATTATATAGCAAGAGAAGACTTCTTGATACTGTACTACGTGGTCCAGTGCAGAACGTGCATCGTATTTCCAAAAATTACTCCTGGGGGCGGTGTCATAGGTGCAGGAAGATTCCATGACAAGGACCTCCCTTGTCAAACATTATCTACGATGGAGTACTGTAGTAGTTGTGGTCCTCAATTCAAGTTTTCAGAGAGCCATCAGTCGGTCATCAACAGTCAGTGTAAATTTCTATTGAATATGAATCTCCTATCTCAGTCACAATGAGGCACAACCTGGGACAAGGGCCTCCAATGACAAATATTAGTTTGGTAGGACCGCTGTACATTCCAGATTTGTCCACTGCACAATGTGCATAGGGTTTGTAAAATTAGCCCTATGGTCTGAGTCATGGTTGACGCAGGAAGGAAACGGGTTTTTATGGGAAGGGGGTGGTGTTAACAGCAGTAGCATGAATCTGCATTTTTGGTGAATTTTGGTTGGCTTGCTGTCATCTGGAGGGATTACAAACTGTGGAGATATCCAGTCCTTGTTGAATTTAATCAGAGTAAGTCTGTCTGCTTTTTACCGTGGAGAGGGGTGTGCGCCTATCAGTGATGATTGCCCCAGCGGAAGTGAAAACACGCTCAGACACCACACTAGCAGCCGGGCCGGCCAGCACCTCCAAGGCATATAAGGAGAGGTCGGGCCAAGTGTTCAGCTTAGACACCCAATAATTAAAGGGAACTGAAGCGTCAGAAAGGACTCAAGTATGGTCAGGTAAGTACCCCTTGACCATGTTCTGCAACTTATCTCTCCTTGGCATTGTTACAGGCACAGATAGCCCTTGCTGTTGCGCTGGTTTATTGAAAATTGTCCAATTAGTGCACATTTTCCTCCCACCTCTGTTGGAGCTGGTGTTCGTGTCTCTCCCCATTATCCCTTAGTGTTGAAAAGAGCTGGTACCTCCGCCACCAGCATTGTCTGAGGGTGATGTTTTCAGCAACTGATCTACAATGGCCCTCTTGAACGATTCCATTGTAAAACTCTTTGGTGACTCCAAAAAGAGAGAAGGAAATTTCTCCTTGTACCTTGGTGGCCAACCAGTATAGGTTGTTGGATAAAATGTGTATCACGCGAGGGTCTTGCCACAGACACTTACACATGAACTCTGCCATGTGGGCCAAGCTGCAAAAAGGCAAATGTTCTGTGTCCCCAACAGTAGAAACAGTACCCATCCTCTCCTCATGCTGACTCGCCTCCTCCTCCTCCTCCACCTACTCCACTCCAGCCCATCCAGCCTGGACGGACATGAAGCTTGGGTTGGGTGTCCCCTCTGTAGCATTGTGAGTCCCCTCGGTAGCACAGAAAAACAAGGATGCCCCTCCTCATCCTCCTCATCTTCGTCCTCATCACCCAATGTTGCTTCAGAATATTGGCTGGACTGGGTAGTATCACCCATTGGGAAATCTAGCTCCATACCAACATGCTGGGCACTCAAAGCTTCCTCAAGATTATCCAGTGATTGTTTCAAGAGACACAGCAGCGGGATGGTTACGCTGATAGTAGCCTGATCACCACTCACGAGGTTGGTGCAGTACTCAAAGTTCACAAGAACCTCACAAATGTCAGCGATCCACATCCACTCGACAGTTGTTATGCGTGGTGGCTGACTCTCAGTCTGACGGGCATGTTGAAGCTGGTATTCAGCTACTGCCCTCTCCTGTTCACTAATCCTCGCCAACATATGATAGGTTATGTTCCACCACGTGGGCAAGTCGCAAATGAGTCGGTGACTTGGCAAATTCAAGCGCTTTTGCAGCGCTGAAAGAGCAGCAAAAGCAGTAGAGGAATGGCGGAAATGGGCGCTAATATGGCGCACCTTCTCAAGTAGGTACAGCAAGTCATGGTAAGTTTTCAGAAATTTCTGAACAACTAAGTTCAGCACGTGAGCCATACATGGCACGTGTACCAGCTTGCCGACCTTTAAAGCCGCCACCATGTTACGCCCATTATCGCAGACGACCAGACCAGGTTGGAGGTGCAGCTGGGAGAGCCACTGATTGGTCTGTTGTTTTAAAGCTTGCCACAGCTCTGCTGCAGTGTGTGCTTTCTGACCTAAACAGATCAGCTTCAGCAGAGCGTGTTGCCACTTTGCCGATGCGCTGCTGCACAGGTCCCAGCTTGGCAGTGATGGGGAGGGTAATTCAGCAGAGGATGAGGAGCAGGAGGAGGGGAGAGAGGAAGTGGAATATGAAGAGGCGGAAACCCTGACAGAAGTTGGGCCCGCTATTCTTGGCGTGGGTAGGATGTGTGATGTTCCAGTTTGTGCCTTTGTCCCACCCTCCAGCAGGTTCACAAAGTGTGGGGTGACAGAAATGTATCGTCCCTGTCCACAACAACTTGTCCAGGTGTCTGTTGTTAGGTGGACCTTCCCGGTTACGGCATTGGTGAGAGCACGGTTCAGTATTTGTGCCTGTGGGTGCGTGGCTGGGTATTTACGCTTTCTTTCCAAGCTCTCAGGCACGGACAATTGGACGCTTCGCTGGGACAAGGAAGTGGATGTGGTTGATATTTGTTGTAAGTGAGCAACCGCAGCTTGTGGGCAGGAGGTATGAGCGCCTGCTTCCTGAACAGCAGATTCTGAAGGACATAGCCCAGGCTATAGGGTATTGGTTTGACCCACAGGCGCAGATTTGGCACCCAGGTGTTCCGCCCACCAACTGGGGTGCTTGGCTGCCATGTGGTTTCGCATACTGGTGGTGCTCAGGTTGCCTTTGCCCTGGTTTCTGCTCAACTTAGTATGGCAGATGCTACAGACTACAATGTTTTTCTCTGAAGGACTTTCAGAAAAACAATTCCACACAGCAGCTGAACGCCCCCTTGCTCTGACTTGGCGCACAACGGGGGTGCTCTTGGGAACAGTTGACCCATTTCTCACTCTGGGCAAACCACAACCCTTTGGTGCCTATGTTGGTGCTACATATCCATCTTCCTCTGTGTTGCTTTCATGGCTATGCATGCCAACGGTCCAAGTCAGATCAGTGGACTCATCATCGACCACCTCATCTTCAATCTCATCCTCCTTCCCAGTTGACATTGTAGGCTCACCTGATGGCAACTGTGTCTCATCATCATCAGCCTCCACCTCTGGAGACAGTAAATGACATTCCTCCAAGTTGCTTTCTTCTGGCTGTAGGTCCTCAAATACTAGCGCATCAACGCGCGCCACCTCCTCTTGTCCCTCTTCAGTGCTGCACGGTGATAGGCCAGAGCCAACCAAAGGATACGTACCAAACAGATCCTCGGAGTGGCCAAGCTTGGGGTCATATGTCTCCTGTGACTGATAATGGCAGGAGGAAGGAGAACCAGCTTCAGGATTGGATGGGCCAGTCTTCTGTGTATCCACAGTAGACTGTGTGGTCATGGAAAATTTGTTGCTGCTTGGCAAAATACGTAGAGGCCTTGCCTGCTATCGAAGACAGAATCTGCTCTCGCTCTTCTGGCTTCTACACACGTTTATGTTCCAGACCTGGAAATTTTTCCAGGAACATAGTGGATGCATCAAGCTTCTTCTGACCTGACACAGACTGAGTGCCTTCTCACGCACCACTGACAACACCACGTCCTCGTCCACATCCACGTCCCTTAACAACAGGCTTTTTGGCATTTTGGGTTTAGTTGACAGATTTTCAGATGTTGATGGCATGAGCCAAGCTAGCTGTCACAGCCAAAATGGTGGTTAAAATGGGCTGGTGCGTGCTTTGTAGCAGGCAGTAGGAAATGTTTGGACCACTGCTTTGCGTTAGGCACTAACCGCCTTTTTAAGTGGACTAATGTGGACAGCAGAAGCCAGGCTCTGACCCCTAAAACAGCGGAGAAAATAGACCGGTGCTTTTTAAAAAAAAGGCAGCACAAAATGCTACTACTCTGTGAGCTGGAAAGGTATTGCTTTACCTCTGACAAGAGTTATTTTAAGATGGACACTGGAAGAACACTTTAACCTCTCCCTACCTAATACACAATCTCTCCCTCCCTGTACTCTGACTTTGTTGTGAGTCTTCAGCTCTGAAAAGAGCTATTTTTTGGTGATATTATGGAGTTAGTACACACTGCAGGTAGCCCTGAAAAGGGCTTTTGTTTTATCACGAGGCCTAAACACTCTCCCAGCAGCTCAGCGATCTCTCCCAGCAGCTCAGCGATCTCTCCCTAGCAGCTCAGCAATATCTCCCAGCAGCTCAGCGATCTCTCCCCGCAGCTCAGCGATCTCTCCCAGCAGCTCAGCGATCTCTCCCAGCAGCTCAGCGATCTCTCCCTAGCAGCTCAGCAATATCTCCCAGCAGCTCAGCGATCTCTCCCCGCAGCTCAGCGATCTCTCCCAGCAGCTCAGCGATCTCTCCCAGCAGCTCAGCGATCTCTCCCTATGCTTGTAGAGCGCAGGCTCCGGACGCAATGTGCACAAAATGGCAGTGGGGCTTAAATAGACCCCATGACGCTGGGCAGCCAGCCAATCACAGTAATGCCAAGATGTCTGCGGCATTACTGTGATTGGTTAAGAAGCCCAGCATGTTTACTGGCTGCAAAGGAGGCGCCAAAACTGCAGGGCGGGACATTCGAATATAGCGAGGCAAGTACATAAATACTCGCAATATAACGAGTAACCCCTAATACCGTACTATCTGTAAGAATAGTAACGAATACACTCGCTCATCACTAGTTTCGAACTGCTGTTCTTATTCATTGCAATGAATAAGAAAGAACAGCAGTTCGAAACACATCTGTGTCTAATTGTATTCTGGGAGAGATTGGTGACTATGGTCATGTTATTACTCTTTTAAAAAACGTTTTCTAATAAAATTTGGATTTTTTACCTGGAGTTGGAAACCTTCTTACATTTGATTTGGAACCCTGCTGCACAGCTGATTCCATGCTCCGGACAATCAAGTGGGTGAGCCGACTTAATTTTTTATTTCTGATTGACCCAGGGCCCTCAATCTTCGTCATCGGGAGGACATGCTCCGTCCTAGGATCCGACTGAGTCCCGGCTTCCGCTATATTAAACCAGTGTGCCGTCAGCGAGATGGACCGTCCCTGGCCACAAGCACTTGTCCACGTGTCCGTGGTTAGATGGACTTTCCCAGTAACTGCGTTGTTGAGGTCACGGTTAATGTTGTGGGACATGTGCTTGTGTAATGCAGGGACAGCACACTGGGAGAAATAGTGGCGGCTGGGGACCGAGTACCGAGGGACGGCCACCGCCATGAGGTTGCGGAAAGCTTCTGTCTCCACGAGTCTTAAAGGCAACATTTCAAGTGCAAGCATTCGAAAAAGGTATGAGTTCAGTATTGTGGCCTTTGGGGTGTCGACTGTGTATTTGCACTTGCTTTCCAAGGACTGGGGTAGGGACAGCTGAATGCTGTGCTGGAACCTGGACGTGGTTGCTGATGGTGGTGGTTGCGAGTGTGTAACGACATGTGCAGGGTGGGAGGTATCTTCACCTGCGCCATGGACAGAGGATGGGCGTGAACGCACAACAGAAGAACAGGCAGTGGCGTCTCTCGCAGACACTGATTGTGAACCCAAGTGTTCAGCCCACCTAGTCATGTGACTGAGCATGCTAGTGGTAGTCAGGCTGGTCGTTTTGCTGCCCCTGCTGATGCTAGCATGGCTGAGGTTGCAAATGGCCTTTTTGGGGTTATCTGGACAGTCTTTAAAAAGGAGCCAGAGTCGGAAAGACCTAGTAGTTGGACTGGCAGCTTCCCTCGTGTTGGTGTTCCGGGAACAGCTGCCTGCCTTGTGTCTGTGGCCACCGCACTGCTTGTTCCTGCCTGTTTTGGTGCTACGCCTCCCTCCCCCTGGGTCTTGCTGTCCTCGCTCTGCATGTTACCTTGCCAGGTTGGATCAGTGACTTCATCATCCACCACCTTGTCTTCCACGTATGCACACTGGGCCTCCTCCTGACTTGCTGGCAATTGTGTATCATCATCATCATCATCCACCTTTTGCGACAGTTTCCCACCATCTATAAATGAAAAAATGAGCAGCTCTTCGGAGTGTCCAAGTGTGGGATCATTTGTCTCTGAACACTCGGCATGGTGGGAGGAAGGATGATCACGGTAAGAAATATGTGGTCCAGACTCACGGCTACTGAGACTTGACCGTGTGGAAGACAGGGTGGTGGTGGTGGCAATGTGACTGAAAGCATTATCGGCTATCCAAGCAACAACCTTTTCACATTGCTTTGGCTTCAAGAGTGGTGTTCTGCGGTCCCCTAGTAATTGGGACAGGAAGGTAATTTGACATGATGTGGGTGTTTGTTGCGCTCCCTCAGCAGGCACAGTTTCATCTTGCCCACGGCCTCTGCATGCACCATCACATCACCATCACATGCACTTTCCAGTCCTTTGCCACGCTCATTGCCCATTTTAAATGGAGTGTAATATTTGGCCTGCTCCAGAAAATGTCAGGATTATTACCACAGTAATATTGGATCACATCTGATGACCACGGTTTTCGGAAGAAGCCTTATAGATGTGGTATTAGTAAGCGACCAAGTGTGAAGAAGATGAACAACACCCAAGTGGCAGACTATAAATGAAGGGTAATATTTTGCCTGCTCCAAAGAAATGTCACGATTATTACTCTTCTCCATATTAATGTCTATAGATGTAGATGAGGACAGAGAAGCCCCTGGAGGTGGATGTTGGGGGCACATACTTTCTCCATATTAATGTCTATAGATGTAGATGACGACAGAGAAGCCCCTGGAGGTGGATGTGGGGGGCACATACTTTCCTCCATATTAATGTCTATGGATGTAGATGAGGACAGAGAAGCCCCTGGAGGTGGAGGTGGGGGGCACATACTTTCTCCATATTAATGTCTATAGATGTAGATGAGGACAGAGAAGCCCCTGGAGGTGGATGTGGGGGGCACCTATGTGGCGCCCAGCTGCGCTTGGAGCCACAGATCCTAGAGGGGTGCATTAACGGATTCCTCCACAAGAGGCTCCCACAGCACACACACACCTCCACCTTCCACCTCAGACCACCAGAGGGAGCCCGTTAGGGATATAAAAAGGGAAGGTGGAGCTAGGCAGTAAGCAGTTCCTCTGGAGAGTTCAACAAGTACAGATCTGAATACAGAGTCGAGCTCAGTTAGTCTGGAGTGAACAGAGAGTGAAAACCTGTGTGTGCAGAGAAGCACGTGGGTTGCTGTGTAGGCAAGCTAGGTCTCCAGCGGTCCTGAATCCCAGTCTAGACTCAGGAGCTCAAGTAAGTGAGCCCAAGGTGTGTCGACGCCTGTAAGAGCGGTGAAGAGCGGCAAGCTGCCGTTAGTGTGAGTAGCCTAGTGAGGGCCCGAGCGTGGCCGAAGGTGAGTGGAAAGTTAGTAGCAGTGGGGGCAGAGGAGCTTACCCAGCTCACCCCGAAACATATACCGGACACCGGGTCCGAGCTTACCGGGATCTCTACGACCCAGTATGGCATAACCGGAATCCCTGGAGAACTACAGGTCCCAGGTTCACCAGAGAGCTGATACGTATTAGAGCCAGGAGACACATAGGCCCCGTAAGCTGGGAGCGTGCACTCCAAGAGAAGGCCCTACCACAACGTCAGCCGGTGCAGGACAGAGATAAAGTTAGGCCTAGCTTCAGGCAGGTCAGAAACTTAATATGCAGAGGCAAGAAACAGGAGGCCCTACACCCGCTCATTGGGGAGGATCCTGATATGCACCCTTCACCCTACAGTGCTCCGGGATATGCCTGAACTACCACCAGTAAAAGGTACTGAAGTGACTACCGTGTCCGTCCCCGTTCTTGCTCTGACCCGGCTGGGTCTCGTCTGCCCTGCATCCCCCTCTCCGTACGCTGCCCTGAGGCCTAGCTCCACCTGTGGGGAGCTATACCATCGAGCTGCCTTATCACCGGCCTCAGTGGACTGCCACAGCGCTGGTGATTCTCACCAGACACCACAGGTGGCGTCACGAACTTTCATAGAGTTAACCAATAATTCCCTTTTAAAAGCTGTCCCCAGGGTACGGGCCCGGGAGCCCACCACCACGACATCCTCAAGGCCAGGCAAAGGCCCGGGTACCGAGTCGTCCCCATCCCCCTGGGCGTGTCACATACTTTCTTCCATATTAATGTCTACAGATGTAGATGAGGACAGAGAAGCCCCTGGAGGTGGATGTGGGGGGCACATACTTTCTCCATATTAATGTCTATAGATGTAGATGAGGACAGAGAAGCCCCTGGAGGTGGATGTGGGGGGCACATACTTTCCTCCATATTAATGTCTACCGATGTAGATGAGGACAGAGAAGCCCCTGGAGGTGGATGTGGGGGGCACATGCTTTCTCCATATTAATGTGTATGGATGTAGATGAGGACACAGAAGCCCCTGGAGGTGGATGTGGGGGGCACATACTTTTCTTCATATAGTATATTATAGACCATTGCATCACAAGCAGTCACTCCACATCAGATTACATTGTTTCCATCCAACCAAGCTAGTGAAACAGTTAAAAAAAAAAAACATGTTATAATAAAAGTACGTTTTCAATGTGGAGTCTTGATTGGGTGTCGGACTTGGCTGATCTGCAGGACGGTTATTAGGGGTAACACATTTTGGGAACTGTCTCTCTTTAAATGCAGCGATGATATAAAGAGGCTCCAAGATGAAAGGGAAGGTAATTGTGACTGGTATAAAGCCGCGCCGGTAATGAGTCGGTAATGTCAGCGCTATTATTGGTGTAATTGCCGCTGCTTAGTATTCAGTGCTCTACAGAAGAATGCGAGATCAGAAAGAAGAAAAAGTACGAAGAGCGGCCAGAGTGTTCCAGCTATAAAGGATAGATGACAGATAACAGAGCTCTCCCCTCTATACCCGTCTATCATTTTTACTGTAAGTGATATCAGTATCTGGTATGTAACCCCTCCTTATGTACAGCACCATGGCATCAATGGTGCTATATAAATAATAATAATATACAATGTATCTGTAGAATGTAAGCCCCCAGGGCAGGGTCCTCCTCCCTCTGTACCAGTCTATCATTGTTAGTTTACTGTAAGTGATATCTGTATCTGGTATGTAACCCCTTCTCATGTACAGTGCCATGGAATCAATGGTGCTATATAAATAATGTCATGAAAACAACACCCACTCTTGGGTCAGACCTTGCAGCTCTCTGGCGCCCCCTTATCCTGCTGGTCAAACACGGTATTGACAGAGGATAAGCACGAGTGCAGCTGCTCTATTTTATGTCGACTATTGCGGCACGTGATGTGACAGGACGTATATATACCACCAGTTCCTTCCAGGAACGTATATATACCTCCGTCCAGCCACCCTCAAACCACAATATCACATAAATACTGGTATACTGCCACCACCGATCGCTTAACAGGTGGATCGGGTACCCGTTAGGTAACGTGAATTAGCGGGTGAGGAACGTGTTTGCTCGACATAGGACAAGAAGAACGAAACTGGTAAATAATAATGATTTACTCCCAAAAGGTGGGCAGTGTTTACAAAATATATACAAGATATTATAAAGGAGACAATTTACATGTATGCATAAACAGTTATTAAAATAAAAGGGATAAGTAATAGCAAAACCTGCTTCACAAGGTGATGGTCTCAGATTCTGTGGGAGGGACGGCTCCCCGGAAATTAGAGGTGATTCTTCTTACGCCTCGTGAAGTGCGTGCGTTCGACGTCCCTGAGAAGAATGACCTGAAAATGGCCGATTTGCTTTTTAGTAAGCAGCCAAAACTCTGGGGAACACCCCTTATTTACCTTACAAGGGGGGCTCGGCTTTGCGAGCCCACCCAGGTGCAGAAGACCTAAAAAATCCTTCAGATTCCATATCTTGGTGTGGGGGGGTCCCACATCCAAGAGGGAGATATCATCTGGACAGTCACCAATATTCATGAAGATAGATATTAAATATGAAACCTCTATGACGCTCAGAAGCTCAGAATCCATTATCTCAGTTCCCGGTCATTCCTCAGTTATGCAAGTTATACTATTGTAATGTGAAAAAGGTGAGCATTCAAAAAACGTGGTTCCGATGTTTCTGTCAGACCTGTGCGTGATTAAAATTGGCATAAAACGTTTGTACAATTAAACAATGGGATTTTTTGGAGGGATTTTCCGGTTTGTACCAGCGCTTGCCCTGGACTGAGGTTTTATGGCGGGTCATAAAAATTCCTGGTTTGGGGAAAAGCAAAAGTGAGTTCTATGTCTTCACTTACAAACAGATAGGGGGTGGGGTTTTTTTTTCTTTTTTAAAACATCTCTCATTTTTTAAAACTCGGGCAAAAATACCTTTTGCCTGACACCTCCCCCTTTTTGACTGCGCTATGGAGGTAGGACCTTCTGGTACTCCTCCAAGCGTATGTCTGGAGGCTCCCCTCGCCGGGACAACCCACCGGCATTGCCATGCTCGCTGCCCCTGCGGTGTTGAACGGTAAAGTCGTACTGCTGGAGGGTGAGGCTCCAGCGTAACAACCTTCCGTTGGCACCTGACATGGTGTGCAGCCAACTCAGGGGGTTGTGGTCAGTCACGACAGTGAAGGGGCGCCCGTACAAGTAAGGCTGTAAGCGGTTGAGGGCCCATACAATGGCCAGGCACTCCTTCTCTATGGTGGAATAGGCCACTTCCCTCGGCAGCAGTTTCCGGCTTAGGTACAACACGGGGTGTTCTTGGTTCCCCAAGTCGACCTGGCTGAGTACAGCACTGAGGCCAAACTCACTGGCGTCGGTCTGTACTAAGAGTGGCCGTGTGCCGTCGACCGCCTTTAGTACAGGAGAGCTGCTCAGGGCAGTCTTCAAAGCCCTAAAGGCCACCTCGCATTCATCCGTCCATTTGACGGAATGGGGTAGGCTCTTCCTGGTGAGGTCTGTCAAGGGCTTCGCAAGGCTACTATAGTCCTGCACAAAGCGTCTATAGTACCCTGCGGTGCCCAAGAAGGACTGCACCTGCTTCTTGGTCCTGGGGGTGGGCCAGGACATGATAGCGTCCACCTTCCCAGGCTCTGGCTTCAGAGTACCCCCACCTACCCGGTGCCCCAGGTAGTGGACCTCGTTCATGCCCATCTGGCACTTTCCCGGCTTGATGGTCAAGCCCGCCTGGTGAATGCGCCCGAGCACCTGCTGCAGATGCTCGAGGTGATCCTCCCAGGTGGGACTGAAGATGGCAATGTCATCCAGGTACGCCACTGCGTACCTCTCCAGTCCCTGGAGCAGGTGGTTGACCATTCGCTGGAACGTGGCAGGGGCATTCTTCATGCCGAAGGGCATGACCGTGGATTCATACAATCCGAAGGGGGTGATAAAGGCGGACTTCTCCTGGGCCCCGGGGCTCAAGGGAATCTGCCAATATCCCCGACTCAAATCCATAATGGAGAGATAGCTCGCGCTGGCTAACCGCTCCAGCAGCTCCTCAATGCGTGGCATTGGTTGTGCGTCAGAGGCGGTGATAGCGTTGAGCCCCCTGTAGTCCACACAGAACCGGGTGGTCCGGTCCTTCTTAGGCACCAGGACTACATGTGAGGCCCACGCGCTCTTGGACCGCTTAATCACCCCCAACTGCAGCATCTCCTCGACCTCCTGGCGCATGACATGCTGCACCTCGTCGGAGATTCGATAGGCTGTCCGCCGGAGTGGGGCATGATTCCCGGTGTCCACTTCATGGACCGCCACTTCAGTCCTGCCAGGCAGGTTGGTGAACACTGCTTGGAAGGGTTTCAGCACTGCTTGCATCTGAGACCTCTGGTCTGCGGATAGCAAGTCGCTTAGCTCTACATCCTCTAGGGACCCGCTGGCCTTCGCTTGGGCGAGCATGTCCAAGAGGGGGTCATCCTCCCCATCCTCGGGCAGGTTGCAGACCGGTAGAACGCAGGTTCCACGTTCTTGATGAGCCTTCATCATATTAACGTGAAACGCCTTCCGCCTACCCCGCTCGTGGTCTAGTGTGATCACGTAGGTGACCGGGTTGAGCTGTTGGTGAATGACGTACGGGCCTTCCCAGGCCGCCTGAAGCTTGTCCTTTGGTACGGGGACCAGCACCCACACCTTCTGACCCACCTGGTAGGTCCGTTCTCGGGCGTTCTGGTCGTACCAATGCTTCTGGTCAGCCTGGGCTTGCGCCATGTTGTCATGCACCAACTGCGTCAAGGTCTGCATCTTGTCACGGAAGCGCATGACATACTCCACGATGGACACACCTGGGGAGCTCGGCTCTTCTTCCCAGAATTCCCTTATCAACCCAAGGGGTCCTCGGACACGCCTGCCATACAGGAGCTCAAAGGGGGAGAACCCCGTCGAGGCCTGTGGAACCTCTCTGTAAGCAAATAGCAGGTGGGGGAGGTAACGCTCCCAGTCGCGACCCTGGGTCTCAACCAGCATTTTTAACATCTGTTTGAGGGTACCGTTGAATCGCTCACACAAACCATTGGTCTGTGGGTGATACGCACTCGATACCAAATGCTGCACCTGCATTTTCTTACATAGGGCCTCCATTAAGCGTGACATGAACTGAGTCCCCTGGTCGGTAAGCATCTCCCTGGGAAATCCTACTCGCGAAAAGATGGCCAAGAGGTCGTCCGCCACCTTATCCGCCCTAATTGAGGACAGGGCTACTGCCTCCGGATACCGGGTAGCATAGTCTACCACGGTAAGGATGAAACGTTTTCCAGAGCTGCTGGGTATGGCCAGTGGTCCCACAATGTCCACAGCAATCCTCTGGAAAGGCTCCTCTATCACTGGCAAAGAGATCAGGGGGGCTTTGGGGGCCGGCCCTGACTTTCCCACTCTTTGACACGTGGTACAGGATCGACAGTAGTTCACCACATCTGTCCTCATTTTGGGCCAATAAAAGTGATGAGACAGCCGGGCCTTGGTTTTGCTGACCCCCAAGTGTCCAGCGAGTGGAATTTCATGGGCGATCCGCAACAACTCATCCCTGAATGGGTAGGGGACGACCAGCTGTCTTTCCCTCAGCCACTCCTGTTGGGGTGTACAGGGAACTGTCTCCCGGTACAACCTCCCTTGGTCCCAGAATACCCTCTCCTTATCCGACTCGGAGGTGGGTTTCTCCGCGAGGCTCCTTAACGTCTCCAGGCTAGCATCTGAGTGCAGAGCTGCCTGAAACTCCTGGCTGGAGGAAGCCAGAAGTGAGGTTAAGGCCACGTCCTCACTGGGACCCTCTGGGACCGGCTCTGGGTCCATACCTGATTCAGTTATTCCTCTGTTCGAGGAGGGTCCAGAAGGCAGGGCGTTACTTGCGTTCTGGGCACTCTGACTGCGGGTAACAGCGGCTATATAGGCCGTCTCCCCAGGGAATAACCCCGTCTCATTAGCCTGCGAGGTCATGAGAACTACTTCTCCATCATCCTCCATTACCTCAGGCACAGTGCTACGTATGGGGCAGCGACTATCAGCCAGATCACCATCTGTTGTGACACTGGTCACTGGCACAGCACCACCTGCGCCATGGTCCTCGTGCCTCTCCCCATTACCCTTGGCACTGACCTTTGCTCCTGCTAGGGGATCCTCAGCAACATCACCCCGCAGAGTGACATGGCTGAGTTCTCCTGCACCTTCCAATACAACAACATCATTATCATCATCATCATCATCATCATCATCATCATCAGGTAAAGCCTTGACATTCACATTATTAGCATTAACCTTACCAACCGTATCAGATCGGGGAGGGGTGTCAGGGACATAATAAGCAAACATCCTCCCCAAATCAGTTCCCAACAAAACATTTGCAGGTAGGTTTTTGGATACTCCCACTTCCTTCACCCCACTCCCCGCACCCCAATCAATAAAAACCCGGGCCATGGGCAAGGGGCATCGGACGCCCCCAATCCCAGTGACAGTCAGGGTCTTTCCTGGAATAAGCGCTTCAGGGGACACCAGTTCGGGTCGGATGAGGGTTCGTTCGGCCCCAGTGTCCTTGAGGCCTACAGTGAGAGTGTTCCCCACCCTGACAGACTGAAAGTTTTCACAGGCCCTCCCAACCGGCCCACCCACCAAAAGAACTGAAGCATTAGGCCCTGGGGCCTTGGATGGGGGGTTCTTCCTCTGCTTCTCTGGGCAAGTGGCGCTGAGATGACCAGTCTGGTTGCAGGAATAACACCTGCGGGCATCGGATGCAGGCAGGGCCTTGGCAACGGGAAAAAGGCCTCCGGAAGGTCGGCTGGCAGGGGCAGGGATGGTGGTTGATGGCTTACCCCCTTTCCAGCTGGCGACGACCGGCTTCCGCACCTCTGGTCTCCGGTTGGCCTCGTAGGTGTCTGCGATCTGCGCTGCTTTATTGGCATCAGGTGGCTCCCGATCCATCACGAACTGCCGTACCTCAGTCGGACACAGATGCAGGAACTGGTCTTTCACCATCAGGTCCTTTAGCTGCTCAAAGGTGGTCGCTGACAGTCCTTGGATCCACTGCTCAAAGTTGGTTCTGAGCCCGTCTAACACATCGCTGTAGGTGTCATGTGGTCCACGTTGGAGGGTTCTGAATTTTTTCCGGTAAACCTCCGGAGTCAGCTGGTACTTTTTTATCAGGGCCTGCTTGACGGCCCCATAGTCTCCATCCTGCTCTCGAGGGAGGGAAGCAAACACCTCTAAAGCTTTTCCTCTGAGCCCTGGAGTCAAATATCTTGCCCATTGGTCGATGGGCAGCTGATACTGCCTGCAGGCCTTTTCAAAGCCTCGCAGAAATGTGTCCAAGTCCCCATCCTTTTCCATCACAGGGAAGTGCTCAGGACGAGGTTTAAAGCAGCTGGCACTGTTGGACTCACGGGTCTGCGTAGAGGGCGACTCCTTCTGAATCCGGGCTAGCTCCAGCTGGTGTTGTCGGTCAGCTTGGGCCTGTCGCTCAGCAGCCTCTTGGTCAGCTTGGGCTTGTCGCTCAGCAGCCTCTCGGTCAGCTTGGGCTTGTCGCTCAGCCCGCTCCTGGAATTTCAGGATCAGCTCCAGTCGTCCATCATGATTGTCTGTGGCGAGCTCCTCCAAGGCCATCTGCAGGTGGGGGTCCACACTACCCTGGTTGCGGGTATGGCTGGCAATCACAGGTTGGACCCCTGCAGCAGCGCCATCCGGGCCTTGGCTGGCCGCCCCCTCATCAGGGCTCTGCTGTCGGACGGGCTCTGCAGCACCTTGTAACAGTTCAGAAATCATTTGTTCTTTGCTTTTGCCGTGGGGGTCAATGCCTTTGATTATACATATTCCAGTAAGAGTGTCCTTTTTCTGCTGGTGATACCAGGACTCCCCAACTACGACCATGATCACCAAAATAAGAATAGAAAAGAAAAACGAAGAAGGGTAGGGGTAACTGCTACACATACAGTATTGTCTCAGATCTAATAAACACTGAGATCGATCTTCAAAACTTTTGTGCAAGTTTTTAGTGAGAGGAATGATTGCTCAAACCAGATCACTAATGTCCTATGATCCCACCGCTTGCCACCAATTTGTCATGAAAACAACACCCACTCTTGGGTCAGACCTTGCAGCTCTCTGGCGCCCCCTTATCCTGCTGGTCAAACACGGTATTGACAGAGGATAAGCACGGGTGCAGCTGCTCTAATTTATGTCGACTATTGCGGCACGTGATGTGACAGGACGTATATATACCACCAGTTCCTTCCAGGAACGTATATATACCTCCAACCAGCCACCCTCAAACCACAATATCACATAAATACTGGTATACTGCCACCACCGATCGCTTAACAGGTGGATCGGGTACCCGTTAGGTAACGTGAATTAGCGGGTGAGGAACGTGTTTGCTCGACATAGGACAAGAAGAACGAAACGGGTAAATAATAATGATTTACTCCCAAAAGGGGGGCAGTGTTTACAAAATATATACAAGATATTATAAAGGAGACAATTTACATGTATGCATCAACAGTTATTAAAATAAAAGGGATAAGTAATAGCAAAACCTGCTTCACAAGGTGATGGTCTCAGATTCTGTGGGAGGGACGGCTCCCCGGAAATTAGAGGTGATTCTTCTTACGACGCGTGAAGTGCGTGCGTTCGACGTCCCTGAGAAGAATGACCTGAAAATGGCCGATTTGCTTTTTAGTAAGCAGCCAAAACTCTGGGGAGCACCCCTTATTTACCTTACAAGGGGGGCTCGGCTTTGCGAGCCCACCCAGCTGCCGAAGACCTAAAAAATCCTTCAGATTCCATATCTTGGTGTGGGGGGGTCCCACATCCAAGAGGGAGACATCATCTGGACCGTCACCAATATTCATGAAGATAGATATTAAATATGAAACCTCTATGATGCTCAGAAGCTCAGAATCCATTATCTCAGTTCCCGGTCATTCCTCAGTTATGCAAGTTATACTATTGTAATGGGAAAAAGGTGAGCATTCAAAAAACGTGGTTCCGATGTTTCTGTCAGACCTGTGCGTGATTAAAATTGGCATAAAACGTTTGTACAATTAAACAATGGGATTTTTTGGAGGGATTTTCCGGTTTGTACCAGCGCTTGCCCTGGACTGAGGTTTTATGGCGGGTCATAAAAATTCCTGGTTTGGGGAAAAGCAAAAGTGAGTTCTATGTCTTCACTTACAAACAGATAGGGGGTGGTTTTTTTTTTTCTTTTTTAAAACATCTCTCATTTTTTAAAACTCGGGCAAAAATACCTTTTGCCTGACAAATAATAATAATATACAATGTATCTGTAGAATGTAAGCCCGCAGGGGCAGGGTCCTCCTCCCTCTGTACCGTCTATCATTGTTAGTTCTTTACTGTAAGTGATATCTGTATCTGGTATGTAACCCCTTCTCATATACAGCACCATGGAATCAATGGAGCTATATAAATAATAATAATATACAATGTACCTGTAGAATGTAAGCCCGCAGGGGCAGGGTCCTCCTCCCTCTGTACCCGTCTATCATTGTTAGTTCTTTACTGTAAGTGATATCTGTATCTGGTATGTAACCCCTTCTCATATACAGCACCATGGAATCAATGGCTCTATATAAATAATAATAATATACAATGTATCTGTAGAATGTAAGCCCGCAGGGGCAGGGTCCTCCTCCCTCTGTACCGTCTATCATTGTTAGTTCTTTACTGTAAGTGATATCTGTATCTGGTATGTAACCCCTTCTCATATACAGCACCATGGAATCAATGGAGCTATATAAATAATAATAATATACAATGTATCTGTAGAATGTAAGCCCGCAGGGGCAGGGTCCTCCTCCCTCTGTACCCGTCTATCATTGTTAGTTCTTTACTGTAAGTGATATCTGTATCTGGTATGTAACCCCTTCTCATATACAGCACCATGGAATCAATGGCTCTATATAAATAATAATAATATACAATGTATCTGTAGAATGTAAGCCTGCAGGGGCAGGGTCCTCCTCCCTCTGTACCGTCTATCATTGTTAGTTCTTTACTGTAAGTGATATCTGTATCTGGTATGTAACCACTTCTCATATACAGCACCATGGAATCAATGGAGCTATATAAATAATAATAATATACAATGTATCTGTAGAATGTAAGCCCGCAGGGGCAGGGTCCTCCTCCCTCTGTACCCGTCTATCATTGTTTACTGTAAGTGATATCAGTATCTGGTATGTAACCCCTCCTTATGTACAGCACCATGGAATCAATGGAGCTATATAAATAATAATAATATACAATGTATCAGTAGAATGTAAGCCCACAGGAGCAGGGTCCTCCTCCCTCTGTAACATCTATCATTGTTAGTTCTTTACTGTAAGTGATATCAGTAACTGGTATGTAACCCCTCCTTATGTACAGCACCATGGCATCAATGGCGCTATATAAATAATAATAATATACAATGTATCTGTAGAATGTAAGCCCGCAGGGGCAGGGTCCTCCTCCCTCTGTAACGTCTATCATTGTTAGTTCTTTACTGCAAGTGATATCTGTATCTGGTATGTAACCCCTTCTCATGTACTGCGCCATGGAATCAATGGCGCTATATAAATAATAATAATATACAATGTATCTGTAGAATGTAAGCCCGCAGAGGCAGGGTCCTCTCCACTCCGTACCCGTCTATCATTGTTAGTTACTGTAAGTGATATCTGTATCTGGTATGTAACCCCTTCTCATGTACAGCACCATGGCATCAATGGCTCTATATAAATAATAATAATATACAATGTATCTGTAGAATGTAAGCCCGCAGGGGCAGAGTCCTCTCCCCTCCGTACCGTTCTATCATTGTTTACTGTAAGTGATATCAGTATCTGGTATGTAACCCCTTCTCATGTACAGCACCATGGAATCAATAGTGCTATATAAATAATAATAATACACAATGTATCTGTAGAATGTAAGCCCGCAGGGGCAGGGTCCTCCTCCCTCTGTACCCGTCTATCATTGTTAGATCTTTACTGTAAGTGATATCTGTATCTGGTATGTAACCCCTTCTCATGTACAGCACCATGGCATCAATGGAGCTATATAAATAATAATAATATACAATGTATCTGTAGAATGTAAGCCTGCAGGGGCAGGGTCCTCCTCCCTCTGTACCCGTCTATCATTGTTAGTTCTTTACTGTAAGTGATACCTGTATCTGGTATGTAACCCCTTCTCATGTACAGCACCATGGAATCAATGGCGCTATATAAATAATAATAATATACAATGTATCTGTAGAATGTAAGCCTGCAGGGGCAGGGTCCTCCTCCCTCTGTACCCGTCTATCATTGTTAGTTACTGTAAGTGATATCTGTATCTGGTGTGTAACCCCTTCTCATGTACAGCACCATGGAATCAATGGTGCTATATAAATAATAATAATATACAATGTATCTGTAGAATGTGAGCCTGCAGGGGCAGGGTCCTCCTCCCTCTGTACCCGTCTATCATTGATAGTTCTTTACTGTAAGTGATATCTGTATCTGGTATGTAACCCCTTCTCATGTACAGCACCATGGAATCAATGGCGCTATATAAATAATAATAATATACAATGTATCTGTAGAATGTAAGCCCGCAGGGGCAGGGTCCTCCTCCCTCTGTACCCGTCTATCATTGTTAGTTACTGTAAGTGATATCTGTATCTGGTATGTAACCCCTTCTCATGTACAGCACCATGGAATCAATGGCGCTATATAAATAATAATAATATACAATGTATCTGTAGAATGTAAGCCCCCAGGGGCAGGGTCCTCCTCCCTCTGTACCCGTCTATCATTGATAGTTCTTTACTGTAAGTGATATCTGTATCTGGTATGTAACCCTTCTCATGTACAGCACCATGGAATCAATGGTGCTATATAAATAATAATAATATACAATGTATCTGTAGAATGTAAGCCCGCAGGGGCAGGGTCCTCCTCCCTCTGTACCCGTCTATCATTGATAGTTCTTTACTGTAAGTGATATCTGTATCTGGTATGTAACCCCTTCTCATGTACAGCACCATGGAATCAATGGAGCTATATAAATAATAATAATATACAATGTATCTGTAGAATGTAAGCCCGCAGGGGCAGGGTCTTCCTCCCTCTGTACCCGTCTATCATTGATAGTTTTTTACTGTAAGTGATGTCTGTATCTGGTATGTAACCCCTTCTCATGTACAGCACCATGGAATCAATGGCGCTATATAAATAATAATAATATACAATGTATCTGTAGAATTTAAGCCCCCAGGGGCAGGGTCCTCCTCCCTCTGTACCCGTCTATCATTGTTAGTTTACTGTAAGTGATATCTGTATCTGGTATGTAACCCCTTCTCATGTGCAGCACCATGGAATCAATGGTGCTATATAAATAATAATAATACACAATGTATCTGTAGAATGTAAGCCCGCAGGGGCAGGGTCCTCCTCCCTCTGTACCCGACTATCATTGTTAGTTTACTGTAAGTAATATCTGTATCTGGCATGTAACCCCTTCTCATGTACAGCACCATGGAATCAATGGCGCTATATAAATAATAATAATATACAATGTATCTGTAGAATGTAAGCCTGCAGGGGCAGGGTCCTCCTCCCTCTGTACCCATCTATCATTGTTAGTTCTTTACTGTAAGTGATATCTGTATGTGGTATGTAACCCCTTCTCATGTACAGCACCATGGAATCAATGGCGCTATATAAATAATAATAATATACAATGTATCTGTAGAATGTAAGCCCGCAGGGGCAGGGTCCTCCTCCCTCTGTACCCGTCTATCATTGTTAGTTACTGTAAGTGATATCTGTATCTGGTATTTAACCCCTTCTCATGTACAGCACCATGGAATCAATGGCGCTATATAAATAATAATAATATACAATGTATCTGTAGAATGTAAGCCCGCAGGGGCAGGGTCCTCCTCCCTCTGTACCCATCTATCATTGTTAGTTCTTTACTGTAAGTGATATCTGTATGTGGTATGTAACTCCTTCTCATGTACAGCACCATGGAATCAATGGCGCTATATAAATAATAATAATATACAATGTATCTGTAGAATGTAAGCCTGCAGGGGCAGGGTCCTCCTCCCTCTGTACCCGTCTATCATTGTTAGTTTACTGTAAGTGATATCTGTATCTGGTATGTAACCTCTTCTCATGTACAGCACCATGGAATCAATGGCGCTATATAAATAATAATAATATACAATGTATCTGTAGAATGTAAGCCTGCAGGGGCAGGGTCCTCCTCCCTCTGTACCCGTCTATCATTGTTAGTTACTGTAAGTGATATCTGTATCTGGTGTGTTACCCCTCCTCATGTACAGCACCATGGAATCAATGGCGCTATATAAATAATAATAATATACAATGTATCTGTAGAATGTAAGCCCGCAGGGGCAGGGTCCTCCTCCCTCTGTACCCGTCTATCATTGTTAGTTCTTTACTGTAAGTGATATCTGTATCTGGTATGTAACCCCTTCTCATGTACAGCACCATGGAATCAATGGCGCTATATAAATAATAATAATATACAATGTATCTGTAGAATGTAAGCCCGCAGGGGCAGGGTCCTCCTCCCTCTGTACTCGTCTATCATTGATAGTTCTTTACTGTAAGTGATATCTGTATCTGGTATGTAACCCCTTCTCATGTACAGCACCATGGCATCAATGGAGCTATATAAATAATAATAATATACAATGTATCTGTAGAATGTAAGCCCCCAGGGGCAGGGTCCTCCTCCCTCTGTACCCGTCTATCATTGTTAGTTCTTTACTGTAAGTGATATCTGTATCTGGTATGTAACCCCTTCTCATGTACAGCACCATGGCATCAATGGAGCTATATAAATAATAATAATATACAATGTATCTGTAGAATGTAAGCCCGCAGGGGCAGGGTCCTCCTCCCTCTGTACTCGTCTATCATTGATAGTTCTTTACTGTAAGTGATATCTTTATCTGGTATGTAACCCCTTCTCATGTACAGCACCATGGCATCAATGGAGCTATATAAATAATAATAATATACAATGTATCTGTAGGATGTAAGCCCCCAGGGGCAGGGTCCTCCTCCCTCTGTACCCGTCTATCATTGTTAGTTCTTTACTGTAAGTGATATCTGTATCTGGTATGTAACCCCTTCTCATGTACAGCACCATGGAATCAATGGCGCTATATAAATAATAATAATATACAATGTATCTGCAGAATGTAAGCCCGCAGGGGCAGGGTCCTCCTCCCTCTGTACCCGTCTATCATTGTTACTTTACTGTAAGTGATATCTGTATCTGGTATGTAACCCCTTCTCATGTACAGCACCATGGAATCAATGGAGCTATATAAATAATAATAATATACAATGTATCTGTAGAATGTAAGCCCCCAGGGGCAGGGTCCTCCTCCCTCTGTACCCGTCTATCATTGTTAGTTCTTTACTGTAAGTGATATCAGTATCTGGTATGTAACCCCTTCTCATGTACAGCACCATGGCATCAATGGCGCTATAGAAATAAATAATAATAATAATAGATACAGTGGGGAAAAAAGTCTTTATTCCGCCACCAATTGTGCAAGTTCTCCCACTTACAGAGATGAGGTCGGCCTGTAATTGACATGAAGTAAATAAGGAATGCAAATGTAAAACTAAAAATCTAAAATGGTTCCCTTAGAGATCTGTTATATCAATCCGATACGTCATATTGGGTTGTGAGAATCTCGCTTTCTCCCTGGTTATTCTCTTGGTTTTATTCATGTACAGAATCCTTTCAATTAATTGTGTATTTCATGTGGATGCCAGTCATTTTCTTTTTTAAATGTGGTTGTGATGGAGAGTTCTCGTGGCCTGCGCGCCGGTGGGAAGGTGTCGGCTGTTTGATACAATGAAGTTCAGCTCAATGCACGGGGAGAGCCCCCCACCCCTTATTATACAAATAGGGTATTTAAAGCTTGTATATTGTATAGCTCAACGTGCACCTGATGAAGGCTCCTTGACAGCAGAAACGCTTTGTGCTATTATATGCCAACCATTCATCCCTTAAGTGGTTTTTAATCCAAAAATACATTTTCATATCTTGTACCTATGCGTTTTTTTGCAGTTACCTGCAAGCCTATAGGAACGTTTCCACTGAACTTCTCTCTTACTGCAACTAATCTCTTTGTGTAATCTTTGGGAGGCAGAATGAACAAATCAGCAGCAGGTGAAGAATTGGTTTTATTTATTTTTTACGCTGTTCCTTGTGCTGTATAAGTGATTAGACGATTTTATTCTTTGGGTCGGTGCGATTACAGCGATACCAGATTTATATTGGGTTTTTATGTTTGGCAGCTGTTACGCACTAAAAGACGCCATTTTTTGCAAAAAATATTTTTTGCTTCGCCATATATTGAAAGCTATACTTTTTTCCATATTTTGGCCGACAGAGTCATGTGACTGTTTTTTAGGGACGAGTTTTATTGGGACCATTTTTGGGCACGTGACATTTTTTTATCGCTTTCTATTCTGATTTTTTGGAGGCAGAATAAACAAAAAACAACAATTCAAGAATAGTTTTTTTTTATACTGTTCCACGTGTGGTAAAATTCATAAGGCAGCTTTATTATTCAGTTCAGTACGATTACAGCGGTACAACATTTATATAGCTTTTTTATGTTTTGACGCTTTTACACTATTTTGTAGAAAAAATAATTGTTTTTGCATCGCTTTATTCTGAGAGCTATAACTTTTTTACTTTTCAGCTGATGGAGCTGTATGGCGGCTTGTTTTTTGCGGAACAAGATGACTTTTTCAGCAGTACCTATTTTTGCATTCGTCTTTTTGATTGTGTTTTATTCCATTTTTTGTTCGGCGGTATGATGATAAAGCATCATTTTTGCCTCATTTTTTATTTATTTTTTTACCGTGTTCACTAAAGGGGTTAAGTAGTAAGACAGTTTTATAGGTTGGGTCTTTCCGGACACGTAGATACCAAATATGTGTTCTTTTATTGTTTTTTATTTTTCTCATAATAATATTTATTTATGGGTACAATATATATATATATATATATATATATATATATATATATATATATATATACAGTACAGACCAAAAGTTTGGACACACCTTCTCATTTAAAGATTTTTCTGTATTTTCATGACTATGAAAATTGTACATTCACACTGAAGGCATCAAAACTATGAATTAACACATGTGGAATTATATACTTACCAAAAAAGTGTGAAACAACTGAAAATATGTTTTATATTCTAGGTTCTTCAAAGTAGCCACCTTTTGCTTTGATGACTGCTTTGCACACTCCTGGCATTCTCTTGATGAGGTTCAAGAGGTAGTCACCGGAAATGGTTTTCACTTCACAGGTGTTCCCTGTCAGGTTTAATAAGTGTGATTTCTAGCCTTATAAATGGGGTTGGGACCATCAGTTGTGTTGTGCAGAAGTCTGGTGGATACACAGCTGATAGTCCTACTGAATAGACTGTTAAAATTTGTATTATGGCAAGAAAAAAGCAGTTAAGTAAAAAAAAAACGAGTGGCCATCATTACATTAAGAAATAAAGGTCAGTCAGTGCAAAAAATTGGAAAAACTTTGAAAGTGTCCCCAAGTGCACTTGCAAAAACCATCAATACTATAAAGAAATTGGCTCACATGAGGACCGCCCTAGGAAAGGAAGACCAAGAGTCGCCTCTGCTTCTGAGGATAAGTTTATCCGAGTCACCAGCCTCAGAAATCGCAGGTTAACAGCAGCTCAGATTAGAGACCAGGTCAATGCCACACAGAGTTCTAGCAGCACACACATCTCTACAACAACTTTTAAGAGGAGACTTTGTGCAGCAGGCCTTCATTGTAAAATAGCTGCTAGGAAACCACTGCTAAAGACAGGCAACAAGCAGAAGATACTTGTTTGGGCTAAAGAACACAAGGAATGGACATTAGACCAGTGGGAATCTGTGCTTTGGTCTGATGAGTCCAAATTTGAGATCTTTGGTTCCAACCACCGTGTCTTTGTGCGACGCAGAAAAGGTGAACGGATGGACTCTACATGCCTGGTTCCCACCGTGAAGCATGGAGGAGGAGGTGTGAGGGTGTGGGGGTGCTTTGCTGGTGACACTGTTGGGGATTTATTCAAAATTGAAGGCATACTGAACCACCATAGCTACCACAGTATCAGCATCTTGCAGCGGCACGCTATTCCATCCGGTTTGCGTTTAGTTGGACCATCATTTATTTTTCAACAGGACAATGACCCCAAACACACCTCCAGGCTGTGTAAGGGCTATTTGACCAAGTAGGAGAGTGATGGGGTGCTACGCCAGATGACCTAGCCTCCACAGTCACCAGACCTCAACCCAATCGAGATGGTTTGGGGTGAGCTGGACCGCAGAGTGAAGGCAAAAGGGCCAACAAGTGCTAAGCATCTCTGGGAACTCCTTCAAGATTGTTGGAAGACCATTTCCGGTGACTACCTCTTGAAGCTCATCAAGAGAATGCCAAGAGTGTGCAAAGCAGTCATCAAAGCAAAAGGTGGCTACTTTGAAGAACCTAGAATATAAGACATATTTTCAGTTGTTTCACACTTTTTTGTTAACTATATAATTCCACATGTGTTAATTCATAGTTTTGATGCCTTCAGTGTGAATGTACAATTTTCATAGTCATGAAAATACAGAAAAATCCTTAAATGAGAAGGTGTATCCAAACTTTTGGTCTGTACTGTATATATATATATATATATATATATATATATATATATATATATAGTGATTTTTTTTTTTAAAAAGTGGAACAACTTTTTTTCCACTTATTCACTTTGTCCCACTTTGGGTTTTTCACTTTTTGCAGTCTGATCGCTGTTATAGTACAGAATCATTGCTATTCACATATAAAGCGCCATGGAATAAATGGCGATATAACAATAAATAATAATAATACCTCATAACTGTCTATGCTGCACACACAAGTTAGTTAGATCATGCACTGCGCATGTTCTAACTACCTTGATAGTGCTTGGTGACCCAGATGTCATCATGACGACAGCGGGTCACCGTGGCAACGATTGGGCCCCGCGATAACTTTGCGGGGTCTCCGATCCGAGAGCAGAGCGGCTTCTATCCCTCTGCCTGTTCGCTAAATGCTGTGATCGCAGAATTTAGGGGGTTAAAGTGCTGGGATCTGTGCGGACACCGCTCATGGCACTGAGAGCCGGGTGTCAGCTGTCAGAATCAGCTGACACTTGGCGGCGATCGCCTGGACGTATCCATACGTCCAAGGTTGGGAAGTAAATACCGACCCAGAGTATGGATACGTCTAAGGTCTTTAGAGGTTTAAAGTGGAGTAAAAGTGTGACACCATTGTTCACACCAGCGATCTAGGAGTCAGAGATGCTTCCCGGAGTCTTCCCCCTGCTCTTCTCCTTCCATTCAGCAATTTTCCCATCCATTTCAACATTTTCACTGCCCCCCAGAGCTCCTTATAGGGTCTGCCGGAAAAATGTTCGGATTTCCCATTGACTCCTGTTATACTCTTTACTCGAAATGAGTGCCCAAGCATTAGGAATTGCTTGGTTCTTGTAACGAGCGTCCGAGCATTAGGAATTGCTCGGTTCTTGTAACGAGTGTCCGAGCATTAGGAATTGCTCGGTTCTTGTAACGAGCGTCCGAGCATTAGGAATTGCTCGGTTCTTGTAACGAGCATCCGAGTATAAGGAATTGCTCACTTCTTGTAACGAGCGTCCGAGCATTAGGAATTGCTCGGTTCTTGTAACGAGCGTCCGAGCATTAGGAATTGGTCGGTTCTTGTTACGAGCATCCAAGCATTAGGAATTGCTTGGTTCTTGTAATGAGCGTCCGAGCATCTGGAATTGGTCGGTTCTTGTAACGAGCGTCCGAGCATTAGGAATTGCTTGGTTCTTGTAATGAGCGTCCGAGCATTAGGAATTGGTCGGTTCTTGTTACGAGCGTCCAAGCATTAGGAATTGCTTGGTTCTTGTAATGAGCGTCCGAGCATCTGGAATTGGTCGGTTCTTGTAACGAGCGTTCAAGCATTAGGAATTGCTTGGTTCTTGTAACGAGCGTCCGAGCATTAGGAATTGCTCGGTTCTTGTAACGAGCGTCCGAGCATTAGGAATTGCTCGGTTCTTGTAACGAGCGTCCGAGCATTAGGAATTGCTCGGTTCTTGTAACGAGCGTCCGAGCATTAGGAATTGCTCGGTTCTTGTAATGAGCGTCCGAGCATTAGGAATTGCTCGGTTCTTGTAACGAGCGTCCGAGCATGAGGAATTGCTTGGTTCTTGTAGCGAGCGTCCGAGCATTAGGAATTGCTCGGTTCTTGTAACGATCGTCCGAGCATGAGGAATTGCTCGGTTCTTGTAACGAGCGTTCTAGCATTAGGAATTGCTCGGTTCTTGTAACGATCGTCCGTGTTATGATAGGCTACAAGCACTAACGAAAGACAGGAGATCTGTCCCTACAATAGAAGTAAGCTAGATCCCTACGATGTAACGGGGAACCTGATCCTGCGATCAGACCCGCTAAAGTCCTCTGCTAGTCTGAACGAAGACCTATTGATGTGAGGGAGGGATCCCTACAAGAACTAGGGACTGGGAGAAAGATGGACACCTCCTAGCAGAAATAGTAGCAGTAAAAAGACAAACAAACAACATAGAACATAGAGGTCCAAAGACCTAGCTAAACTGACTGAGCAAGGTTACAAAGCACCTGGCTAGCTTAAGAGTAGAAATTACAATGAAGTCCAGCATGGCCAGAAGGGTGGAGCAGGATTAAATAGGCAAAAAAGGTCATGTGACCAGCAAAATAGAAAAAACCTAACAGGAGAGTTCTAACAGTACCCCTTCTTCTATGAGGATCCTCCGGATCCCCTAGGCCCAGGCTTATCAGGAAACCTCTTGTGAAACGCTCTTACAAGTCTGGAAGCAGAAACATCATCCGCCCTCACCCATGAGTTATCCTCGGGACCGAAACCCTTCCAAGCGACGAGATACTGCAAACTCCCCCTATACCGTCTAGAATTAAGGATGCGGGAAATTTCATATTCCCCGTCCTCCACCAACAGAGGAACAGTGGCAGTGGCGTCTCTATCTGATTCATCGGCTTTTTTCAATAGAGAAACATGAAACACCGGATTAATCTTCCAGGAGGTAGGAACCTCCAACCTAACAGCAGATTGGTTAACTACCTGAAGCACCTTAAAGGGCCCTACAAACTTAGGACCCAATTTTTTATCAGGAATCCTCAACCGCAGATTCTTAGAGGACAACCAAACCATGTCACCAACTGTAAACAAAACCTTTTGATGTTTCCTGTCAAAGTACCTCTTAGATTTTTTGTTATCCTCCTGAAGATTACCACGCACATCCGTCCAAAAAAAAGGCGAACACCCAGCAGAAGAGGATGTATGGTTGTTAAGAGGAAATTGAGCAAGCGGCAGAAACTCAGACCAACACTTTTGATTGTCTGCCACAAAACAACGCAAGAACTGCTCAACATCTTGATTCTTCCTTTCTGTCTGGCCATTAGACTCAGGATGATATCCAGATGAAAACGACAAATGAACTCCCAACCTGTCACAAAAGGCACGCCAAAAACGAGCCACGAAATGAGGTCCCCTATCAGAAACAATGTCAGTAGGAACACCATGGAGTCTGACAATTTCCTTGACAAAGGCCTTAGCGAGGGTCTTAACGCAGGGCAGTTTGATGAAGGGAACCAAGTGACACATCTTGCTAAAACGGTCCACGACCACCCAGATGACCGTGAAACCCTCAGAGGAGGGAAGGTCAGTAATAAAGTCCATAGCCAGATGTGTCCAAGGTGCACTAGGAACCTCCAGAGGGCAAAGCAACCCCGCAGCAGGAGTATGAGAAGACTTAGATCTAGCACACACAGTACATTGACGCACCCACTTAATGACTTCCTTCTGCCATCCAGGCCACCAAAAACTGCGACCCACAAGTCTCTTGGTCTCAGAAATTCCTGGATGACCTGCCAACCGAGACTCATGACACTCAACAAACAAATCTCTCCTAAAGGTCCTAGGCACAAACAACCTCCCATGGGGAGTGTTAGATCGGGCATTCTCCTGTGCTTTAAGTATCTCATCTTCCAAAACGGAGTCCAATGCAGCAATCACAACACCTTCTTGTAAAAATGCTCTCCTCCTCCTCAGCACCGACCATGGGAGAAAAGCTGCAAGACAACGCATCAGCTTTAACATTCTTGGTACCCGGGATGTAAGTAACGGAAAAATTAAACCGCAAAAAAAAAAGTGCCCACCTAGCCTGACGGGCATTCAAGCTCTTGGCAGCATCAAGATAGATCAGATTTTTATGATCAGTGAAAACCTGAATGGGAAATTCAGCACCTTCCAAGAGATGACGCCAGTGTTCAAATGCAAGTTTAATAGCCAGCAATTCCCGATTACCAATATTGTAATTAAGTTCAGTCTCAGAAAATTTTTTTGAAAAAAAGGCACAGGGATGTACTCCACCCTTGTTTTCCTGAGACAACACCGCACCGACCCCCACCGAAGAAGCATCAACCTCAACCAAAAACGGCTTAGTCACATCAGGCTGCATAAGGATGGGGGCAGAGCTGAACCTCTTCTTTAGAAACACAAACGCTTCAATAGCCTCAGTAGTCCACTGAACCGTATTAGCACTAGAGATGAGCGTTGGTCGACTCGAACTGTTCGCCAATCTCAAATTCGAGCTGTTTTGGGTGGTGTTCGAGCCGTTCGGTGAACACGAAGGATTTGAGAAAAATTCGGCTGTTCGAGGTTATGTTCGATAACTGTTCGTGCACCAAAATCATAACTGGATTTTTTCTCAGTAATGATGAAAATTAATGTTAATACGCAGTTTGAGTGTACAGCGGGGCGGGGGGAGGGGCAGGGGATGGATCTCTGCAGGAATAATGAAGATCTCCATTTTTTTTTCTCTTTCCCGCATTTACAGTGGGGAGGTGCAGTCTGTCAGCCTATCAGCAGCGCACACACGGAGCGAACTGCTTTTTTTCACACAAACAAGGGCATGTGTCATTGGCAGTGTATGTCACATGTCCTTGCCCTATAAGACCCAGCCATTTTCCCCGTCGCCACCATTATCTCACTGCTGCAGCTGCGTGTTAGACGGCACCGCTGTTGCTTTGTGCACTATACCTTGTTAATTTCAAGCCAATTTTCGCACAAATCTACAGATAGCTTGGGAGTAGGGAATAGTTGTGATTGTAGTCCTTTTAAGGACTAGGTTACAGCATTTCCTACGACTTTTATCAGGCTGGTCTGTTCTCTTAAATAGATAGCTTGTGGGAGTAAAGACTAATTGTAATTGCAGTCCTTTTCAGGACTAAGTTACATCAGTTCCTATTAGTTTTTGCCAGGCAGGTCTGTGCCAGTGCTGTGCAAGTTTTTTTCACAGCATTTGGCTGAATCTAGCAAAGCTAATCCTTTTTGGCCTATTGCAGAGTGTGTTAGTCAGTGGAGTAGCCTATCTGTGTTGCAAGCTACACCACCTGCGTATAGAATACCAATTTTTTTACTGCACCTAGTGAAGTAAAATCTTGTGGGCATAGCATCATTCTATTAGTCCATCTATACTGACCTCCACCAGGGTGCAAATTGAATATAATTTTTTTCTGCATCTAGCTCTGAAAAAATATTTGTCCTTCTAGCAGTGTGTGGGACTTGTTCTATTAATCCATCTATACTGACCTCCATCAGGTTGCAAATTCAAAATAATTTTTTTCTGCATCTAGCTCTGAAAAAATATTTGGCCTTCTAGCAGTGTGTGGGACTTGTTCTACTAGTCCATCTATACTGACCTCCATCAGGTTGCAAATTCAATATAATTTTTTTCTGCATCTAGCTCTGAAAAAATATTTGGCCTTCTAGCAGTGTGTGGGACTTGTTCTATTAGTCCATCTATACTGACCTCCATCAGGTTGCAAACTGAATATATTTTTTTCTGCATCTAGCTCTGAAAAAATATTTTGGCTTCTAGCAGTGTGTGGGACTTTCTCTATTAGTCCATCTATACTGACCTCCACCAGGTTGCAAACTGAATATAATTTTTTTAAGCATCTACCTCTGAAAAAATATTTGGGCTTCTAGCTGTGTGTGGGACTTGTTCTATTAGTCCATCTATACTGACCTCCATCAGGTTGCAAATTAAAAATATATTTTTGTCTGCATCTAGCTCTGAAAAAATATTTGGCCTTCTAGCTGTGTGTGGGACTTGTTCTATTAGTACATCTATACTGACCTCCATCAGGTTGCAAATTGAATATAATTTTTTTCTGCATCTAACTCAGCCAATAGTTTTGGCCTAATACCACAGTTTGGCCACTCAGCTCTGCTCGGTTCCCATCCATTGTTTTTTTGTGCAAACAACTCCAGAGTTGTGAATTAGTTAACCACCAAAATGAGTGGAAAAAGGCCTGCTGCTGGTGGAAAGGGGAATAGGCGTGTTGGGAAGGGGAAAAAAGGTTGTGTCCGTGGGGTAGGTGTTAAAGCAACAGTAACATCTGCAGAAGAAAGACCATCTTCCAGCCAAACTAAAATGTCTACTTCTTTTAGCGGACAATGTGATAAGATCCCTTTCTTACGGCAACGCCAATCGCTACAAATTCCAGATGAGGCACAAAAACAGCAGGTGCTTCAACGGATATCAAGTGCTCCTTTAAGTGGGCTCTCCTCCACATCAACTTCAACATCACAAATACTCCAGTCCTCAAAGGTGTCACCCCAATCGCACTTGCTTCCTCACAGCTCCCAAATCTCCAGCTGCCCGTCTCAGTATGAGGTAGAACAGATGGTTGAGTCTGCAGAGCTGTTTACTCATACTATAGCCTGGGAATCAGAGGTCGACTCCAGCGCTTCTGTCAATCCAGACGAGGAAATGATCTGCACTGATGCCCAGAATCTTTATGAGTCGGATCCAGGACCAGACGCTGAAGGTTCTGACCATAATGTAGACCCTCGTTCCCAAACTGTAACTCCTGTTGGTGGAGACAATGAGGAAGACGATGATGAGACTCAAATACCTGATTGGAGCGACAACTTTAGTTTTTTGTCAGGGCAGGAACAGGTTGGCTCTGAGGACGATGGGTGTGATAACGCACAGGGTGATGATAATAAGGTTGGAGATCCCACTTACTGTCAACCCACAGTCAGCCAAGAGATGAGGTCAGCAGAGGAGGTGGAGGAGAATGCTAGTGACGACGAGGTCAGGTTGCGCCTTCCTGGACAGAGACGTAGTACTGGAAGCACATCAACAACTGCATCCTCAAACACAACTCTGCCTCTGACCACAAGTCGTGGTGGCTCTTCAGGTCGCATGGGTGCTAAGCCTTGCATAGCCTGGGCATTTTTTCAAATCGATAAAGATGACCCAACTCATGTTATCTGTAACATTTGTCAGCAAAAGCTAAGTAGAGGCCAAAAAATACATAGTTTGAGTACTTCATGCATGAACCGGCACATGGACATGAAGCATAAGTTGCAGTGGGAAGCTCACTGTGCTACAATGCGGCTTAGCCGGCCGGGCCAACCACCGTCTTCCATATCTTGTGCATCCGCGGCCTCTTCATCCTCTGTTACTGGAGGGACAGCAGTCACACCTGTTTTGGGGCGCAGACCTGCCACCTATTTACCCACAACAGCCAGCGTGATTGGCAGGTCATCATTTTCTTTGGAGGTGGTAACACCAGCTGGTGTTGAGCGCTGTCCGTCATCGATAACACCACCTTTGGATCAAGGCAACCTAACATGTCCGCCTGCATCTTCCTCACAGACCGGCAGTTTGCCGGGGACACCCTTATCAACCCCGTCTAAGCACAATAGCCAGCCCTCAGTCCCTCAGATGTGGACAAGTAAAAGACCATTTCCTCCTAGCCATGAGAAAGCTAAGAGGTTGAATTTCACCATCAGCAAGCTCTTGGCTACAGAAATGCTGCCTTTCCGCCTGGTGGACACAGAGGATTTTCGAGACCTTATGTCCGTCGCAGTGCCCCAGTACCAGATGCCCAGTCGGCACTACTTCTCAAAGAAAGGTGTGCCTGCGCTCCACCAGCATGTCGCACACAACATCATCGCTTCTTTGAGAAACTCTGTGTGTGACAGGGTGCATTTCACCACAGACACTTGGACGAGTAGGCATGGACAGGGGCGTTACATGTCGCTGACTGGGCACTGGGTAACTATGGTGACAGCAGGACAAGGGGCTGCTTTTCCAAGTTTTGCCATCCCCACGAGTTGTGCATCAATCCTCTTTATCTCAAAGTTCCTCCACTGCTTCTGCCTCCTCAACCTCCTCTCGGTCCTCCACCTGCACCCAAAGCCTCTCTGGTCATGCCACAAGCTTTCTAACTGCGCAGAAGGGATCCTGCACACCTCCTTACTATGCTTGCAGTAGGGCTCAACTTCATCAGGCGGTTTTTACTTTGAAATGTCTGGGAAATGTGAGTCACACAGCTGAGGAGTTGTGGTCAGCTCTGGAGAACCAATTTCATGAATGGTTGTCTCCACTGGACCTGAAACCAGGGAAGGCCGTGTGCGACAATGCTGCAAACCTGGGTGCGGCCCTTCGCCGGGGCAATGTCACACACGTGCCTTGTATGGCTCACGTGTTGAACCTGGTTGTCCAGCAATTTTTAGCCCACTATCCCGGACTAGATGGCCTTCTGCAGAGGGCACGGTCGCTGTGTGCTCACTTCCGCCGTTCACATCCCGCAGCTCAGCGACTTACATCTCTACAGAAGTCGTTGGGCCTGTCACTTCACCGGCTAAAATGCGATGTGCCTACCCGGTGGAATTCAACTCTGCACATGTTGCAGCGACTGTGGCAGGACCGACAAGCCCTGGTGCAATACGTTCTGACGTATAGCCTGGGCCAACGAGATCCAGAGGTGGTCTCAGATCAGGGACCTATGCACCCTTCTGCACAGTTTTGAAATGGCGACGAAGATGTTTAGTGCTGACGATGCCATTATCAGCATGACTATTCCGGTGATTTACATGCTGGAGCACATGTTAAACAGAATTCGGAGTCAGGTGGTGGCACAAGAGGAGGTGGAGGAAGTAGAGGAGGAGGAGTTGTATGCGGAAGGGCTAACATCTGCAAGGTCCAGACGGTCGGCAGCACCAAGGCGACAGGCATGTGAGGGTGGGGGAGATGGTTTTACCAGGGCGCATGGTAGCAGCCAAACTAGTGAGGAAGGTGCAGGAGCCCAGGAAGAAGTGGAGGACGAACTGATGGAAGACTCATCAGATGAGGGAGACCTTGATCACATTGCTGTCGTGCGAGGTTGGGGGGAGAGGACAGAGGAAGGAAGCATGATTGTTACCTCGCCACCAACTCAACAGGGACTTGGTGCTCCTGGATGCGCAACACACATGAGTGCCTTCTTGCTGCACTACCTGCAACATGACCCTCGAATTGTGAGAATTAGAAATAATCCTGACTACTGGGTTGCCACACTGTTAGATCCCCGGTACAAAAGTAAATTTGCAGAAATTATTCCTGCCATAGAAAGGGATGCACGCATGCAGGAGTATCAGCAGAGACTGTTGGAGAATCTTACATGTGCTTTTACACAAAACACCAGTGGTGCACGTACTGAATCTCACAGTTCCAACTTGACAACCGTGGGACCGTCGAGTGTTCAGCACTCAAACCGTAACACAAACACAGTATCTGCTGGTAACAGCAATTTTGCGGAATCATTTCACCACTTTTTTAGCCCATCCTTTGCAAGGCCACAGGAGACAAGAAGTCTGACACATAGTCAACGCCTAGAGACGATGGTACAGGAGTATCTCCAAGTAAACATTGAAGCCATGACTGTGTCACTGGACCCTTGCTCTTTTTGGGCTTCCAATCTGGATAAATGGCCGGAGCTAGCCACTTACGCCTTGGAGATCTTGTCATGCCCCGCAGCCAGCGTTCTGTCTGAACGTGTGTTCAGCACTGCTGGTGGTGTGCTGACAGATAAGCGCACGCGGCTCTCCTCTGATAATGTAGACAGACTCACGTTTATAAAGATGAACAAATCATGGATCCGAAATGACTTTTCTACCCCTGTGTCATCCTGGGGAGAGTAAAAGCTTGATGATTGGTTAAAATCACCTCACCAGCCATTTTAAGCTTTCAAATTACTAATCATGTATATCTGTATCTTGGCTGGAAAATAATTTTGGCTTTGTAGCAGTGTGCAGCACTGATTCTATTAGGCCATCTATAATAAGCTCCACCAGATTTAAAATTACTAATCATGTTTATCTGTATCTTGACTGGAAAATAATTTGGGCTTTGTAGCAGTGTGCAGCACTGATCCTATTAGGCCATCTATACTAAGCTCCACCAGATTTAAAATTAATAATAATTTTTAGCTGCATCTAGCCCGGAAAATAATTTTGGGGCTCCGGGATGCGCAAGACACATAAGTGCCTTCTTGCTGCACTACCTGCAACATGACCCTCATATTGTCAGAATTCGAAGTAATCATGACTACTGGGTTGCCACACTCTTCGATCCCCCAAACTTTTCGATCAACCTTTTCATTTTAATAAAGACCAAAAAAATGGTCATTTTTGAAATTATAAGCATTAGTAGGTTATTAGAAACTGAAATCAAATAGTTTTCAACTCAAAACTTTATTCTAGGTGATGTTACATTTTCACATAGGACCCCTTGTTCGAAAGGAGCTTCTGAACTCTCTCGTCCATTGAATTTGTCAGGTTTTGGATGGTTTCTGCTTCAATTGTTTTGCATGAGGACAGAATACCCTCCCAGAGCTGTTGCTTAGATGTGAACTGCCTCCCGTCATCATAGACACTCCTTTTGATGATGCTCCAGAGGTTCTGAATGGGGAAGAGGTCAGGGGAGCATGGGGGGTCACACCATAAGTTTGTCCCCTTTTATGCCCATATCAGCCAGAAATGCAGATGTTTTATGTGCAGCATGAGATGGTGCATTATCATGCATAAAAATGATCTTGCTGTGGAATACACGGTTCTTCTTCTTGAACCATGGCAGGAAGTGCTGTTTGAGAAACTCCACATGCATTATTGAGTTCATCTTTACCCCTTCAGGGATCCTAAAGGGGCCGACAATCTCTCTCCCCATGATTCCAGCCCAAAACATTACTCCACTTCCTCCTTGTTGGCGCTGTAGCCGTGTTTGCGTGGGGTGTCCATCAACCAGCCATCCTCCACTCCATCCATCTGGACCATCGAGCGTTGCACGGCACTCATCCGTGAACAAAAAAGTTTTGAAATCAGTCTTCATGTAATGTTTGGCCCACTGGAGCCGTTTCTGCTTGTGTGAAGTGGATAGAGGAGGTCGACAGGATGGCGTATGCACAGCTGCAAACCTCTGAAGGACCCTGCAACTTGTTGTTCGGGGGATGTTGGAGGCACCAGCAGCTTCAAAAACTTGTCTGCTGCTATGACAAGGCTTTTTTGCCGCTGCTCTATTCAACTGACGTAATTGCCTGTAGGAAAGAGTCCTCAATTTGCCCTTATCAGCACGCACACGTGTGTACTGTGAATCAGCTACATACTTCTTGATTGCCAAGACACTTCATCCTGATCATAGCACAATGTTTATTGTAGTCATGCCTTGACCTAAACACTCCACAATTTGTTGCTTCTCAGCAGCCGACACATCCTTTTTCTTTCCCATTTTGGCAGAAAGTGTAGGCTGCTTAATAATGTGGGACAGCCTTCTTAAGTAGTCTTGCCTTTCATTGGACACACCTGCCAAACTAATTAGCACAGGTGTCTGCAATTGCTTACAGTGATATAAAGAGCCCTGACACACATCACCATCAATGACTTTAACTGACAAACAAACAAATTCTTCCCTTATCACTCCTAAACACTTTTTGCATAATAATTTGGAACACAGTGTACATGTGCTTTTCCACAAAACACCAGTGGTTCACGTAGTGAATCTTACAGTTCTAACTTGCCAACCGTGGTCTGTATGGAGTTGTTCAATAAAGGGCCCAAAATTAAGATAACATAGATGGGAGAGGTCTCTATGAATAGGAATTCCTAAGTATTTGATACCCTGTGAGGGCCAGGCAAAGGGAAAGTTGGACTGGATGGAATCCTGTATGGATTTGGGGAGGGAGACATTGAGGGCCTCAGACTTCGCTGCATTGATTTTAAAATTTGACCATGTAACAAAGTGATCTATTTCAGCCATAACAGCATGGATGGATATATGTGATTGAGTGATATATACTAGGACATCATCAGCAAATAGAGAGCACTTGTACTCGGTGCCTCCCACAACAATCCACCTAATATTGGGGTTATGGCGAATTGATGAGAGCAGGTGCTCCGTCACTAGGATGTATAAGAGAGGGGACAGAGGACATCCCTGCCTTGTCCCATTGGTGATTGTGAAAGGTGATGAAAATATTCTGATGCGCCCCCTGGGCCTTGGGACACCCGGAGCCGGACCCTTTTTGGTGGATGCTGGTGGTTGTAGTCTCCGTGGCGGCGACCCGGTTCCGTGGCTCAGGGCGGTCAAAGCAGTGGCGGAACTATTTATGTGGTTTTGATGTTTAAATGTCCGACTACGCCACCCGTGGATTGCGGTCAGAGTGAACCGCCGCTGCAGAGCAAACCGCTGAGGCTGGTGTTGTGGGTGCAGCAGAGCGTAGCATAACTCCCCACGGGAGGAGTATAGCCTCAGGGCAGTGTATGCAGAGGATGGGGGTGATGGTGCAGGGCAGCAGCAGTAACGACACGGAGTCAGTGATGCAGTCCAGGGCCTTTACTCACAGTTCTTATTATCCAGACCACGTCTGCAGGTAACGGCTGCCCACGTCGTACTGTGCTCACCAGGTGAGGGGCTCAGACAACTCCCAGATAACTTTGGAGCGCTTCACAGGACCCCCTTTGTGTGTCCTTTGTCTGGCCTTTCTTACTAACCCTTCTGTCCGGCTGCCTCGGGCCTCCTCTTGGTAAACTTGGCGCCAGTTTCCCTGACCCTATGTGGTGCCTTCCTAGCGGGTGTAGCGAGGGGCTGCGCCACATAAAATGTCACAGCCTCCGGTTTCTAGCTGAGGGTCGTTTCCTGCCTCCACTAGTTTCGGGGACCGGTCTCCCCCTTTGGCCTGACCCCTCCACGCAGGTGGATTCGGGGGTGCGGTGGCGACTCGCCCGTCCGCACCCCTGGGATCCCTTCGTTCCTCGTTCCTGGAGCCTTCTCTGCTCCTCTTCCTTCCTTCTCCCTCTTCCATGCCTGGGCCTCTGTTACTAGGCCCGCCTCCGGAGCAGAGATCATGCAGAGCCCCTGCTCCCTGTCACTTCTGCTCAGACTTCTCTGCACTGAACTAAGATGGTGCCCACCTTTTATACTCCCTTCTCAATGCACCCAGGAACTGCTTCCTCCCTGCTCCTGCACTACAGGGTTCCCCTTCCTCAGTGTTCCCTCCCCCCACTCCAGCCAGGGACAGGGACTGTCGTGCCCATCTCAGGGGCATATTGGTCGCCCTGCCCCACGGCAATGTGGTGTAATGCATGCAGGTGTCAGGTCCTGATCCACACTCCATCCTTACCTGAGAGTGAGATATCACACCTCTGGGTGAGGTGCAATACCTCTGTAGCAACCGAGCCCTCAGGGTGCTACAGTTCCATTTATCTTCAGCCTAGGTGACGTATTGCGATACAGGGCCGTGATTTTGGCTATAAAAGGGTCCCCTACCCCAAGCTTTTTAAGAGAATCATATATGTCGTACCAGGAGACTCTATGGAATGCTTTCTCAGCATCCAACGAGAGTATCTAATTACAAATTTTTAACTGCATCTAGCCCAGGAAATACTTTGTGCCTAGTAGCAGTGTCTGCTAGTCAGCGGATTATCCCGGCTGTTAAGCAAGCTACCCCACCTGTAGTTTGGACACTTAATTTTTTCAAAGGAAATGCTTCGGGACCATGGAATACTCAGTGAAGAGCATCAGGAGGCACCCCAAGGCATAGTGGCTGGGACTGGCAGTAGGATGCCTTGCGGTGGACAGCCGAGCTCGATCCTTATAAAAGCTTTTTAACTGCAGCAGCTTTAGTGGACGCTACTGGAGCTGGAATTACGCGGCTGCTGGCATGAGACTTGCCCTCCAATAGATCCTTGTAAATGGATTTAAAGTGTATTCATTCAAATTAGAGAGACAATTTAAATTAAAAAGCTTAGAGCTGCCTCCACCACAGGGGGGCTCGCTCGACCCACCAGCGGACAGGCACCAGTATTGGGAGAGGGGGGCTGGCCGTCAGGGTTCATCGCGGCTCTGGCACAAGCCCGGCGACACGGAGGTGGCACGGGCAGGAGCGGACTGGCCGTGTCGGCTTCTCACTTTTTGGATTTTAGAAGGGCATGACATGCCTATATCTGTGTCTCCCCCTCCTTTTACTCCTCCACCTCTTTTCTTTTCACATGACTTTATGTACTTGTCACTTTTCCATGTGTTAGTTGTGTCTTCTGAGCAGTTTGTCAGCTTTTGGACACCTTTGAAGGTGTTTTCTATGTGTTTCTATGTGTTTTTGTTTGACTGCCATTGGTTTTAACGGTGTTCGAAGGTGTTCGACGAACAGTTCGACGAACAGTTCGGCGAACACACGGGTGTTCGACAAACCGAACCGAACTCGAACACTACGGGGGTGGCTCAACACTACCCATAACCCTTCAGGTGGGAATGCTGCACTCTGAGAAAATCTCCTTCCATGTGCTACCCGGACTCTCTCACTCCCTATTGCTAGGCCTACCTTGGCTCCAGACACATGAACCCGTGTTGAACTGGCAATCCGGTGAAGTACTCCGGTGGGGGCCGGACTGCCATAAGACCTGCCTGGTTCCAGTTCGCCCGGTTCGTCCACCACCTACCCCAGCTAATTTACCCGGTCTTCCGGCTCCTTACTGGCCCTATGCAAACGTCTTCGGTAAAAAGGAAGCAGAGACATTGCCACCTCATAGTCCATATGATTGCCTGATCGACCTGGTACCTAGCACCACTCCTCCCCGTGGGCGTATTTACCGGTTGTCTGCGGCCGAAACCCGGGCCATGTCTGAGTACATTGAAGAGAATATGCTAGGGGATTCATCCGGAAGTCTACCTCCCCGGCTGGAGCCGGATTATTCTTTGTAAAAAAAAAGGACGGCTTGCTACGCCCCTGTATTGACTATAGAGGACTCAATCAGATCACGGTAAAAAATAAATACCCCCTGCCACTCATCTCCGAGTTGTTTGACCGCCTTAAAGGCGCCAGGATCTTTTCCAAACTGGATCTACGTGGAGCATATAACCTGGTCGGTATCCGTCAAGGAGACGAGTGGAAGACGGCATTCAATACACGGGACAGTCACTATGAGTACCGTGTGATGCCCTTCGGTCTCTGCAATGCTCCCGACGTCTTCCAGGAACTGGTCAACGACATCTTCCGTGATCTTCTTTATTCCTGCGTGGTGGTATACCTGGACGATATCTTGGTCTTCTCTCCGGATCTTCCCACACAACGGAGGGATGTTCGTCAGGTCCTGCTTAGGCTCAGGTTGAACCACCTCTATGCTAAATACGAGAAGTGAGTGCCTCTTCGAGCAGACCTCTCTTCCATTTCTTGGCTATGTTATCTCCCAGACAGGCTTGCGGATGGACCCAGAGAAACTCTCTGCTGTCCTAAAGTGGACCCGTCCGGAGGGGTTGAAGGTGATACAGCGATTCCTGGGCTTCGCCAATTACTATCGTCTCTTCATTCCACACTTCTCGTCCCGGACTGCTCCCATATCTGCGCTCACCCGTAATGGGGCAAATCCCAAGGTATGGTCGCCTGAAGCCGAGGAGGCCTTCCTTTCCTTAAAGCAAGCCTTCTCCTCTGCCCCAGTACTGCACCGTCCGGACTGCAATAAACAATTCTACCTGGAGGTTGATGATTCTTCCTCCGGAGCCGGAGCGGTGCTCCCCCAAAAATCATCTTCCGGGAGAATGGTAACTTGCGGCTGCTTCTCTAAAATCTTCTCCTCATCTGAGCGCAACTACTCCATAGGAGACCGAGAATTGTTAGTCGTCAAATTGGCGCTGGAGGAGTGGCGCTACCTGCTTGCAGGGGCTCTATACCCGGTGATCATCTATACGGATCACAAAAATCTGGCATATCACCAGAACGCCCAAAGACTCAATCCGCGTCAGGCCCGGTGGTCTTTGTTCTTTGCCCGCTTCGACTTCATCCTACATTTCCGGCCGGCGGACAAGAATGTCAAAGCCGATGCCTTGTCCCGATCCTTCCTGTCCTCCGATCAAGAGGAGGAGCCTATGCACCTCATCGACCCCTCCAGGGTGATGAATGTGGCCCCCTTGGATGTGACTCGTCTTCCACCCGGTAAGACATTTGTAGCGGTTCCAGACCGTGAGAGGGTTCTTCGCTGAGGTCATTCTTCTAAACTAGCTGGCCATGCTGGCCAAAAGAAGACCTTCCTGCTCATTACCCGGCATTACTGGTGGCCTACCCTGCGTAAGGATGTGGTAGACTTCGTCTCAGCTTGTTCATCTTGTGCCCGCAACAAAGTTCCCAGACATTTACCAGCCGGTCATCTCCTGCCTCTTCCTGTACCTGCGGCCCCGTGGCAACACATTGCTATGGACTTTATTACCGATCTCCCTGTTTCTGCCGGTTGTACAGTCATTTGGGTGGTCGCGGACCACTTTTCTAAAATGGCCCACTTCATTCCTCTGCCTGGTCTCCCGTCTGCATCAGAGTTAGCTAAGGACTTCTTTCACCATATCTTTCGTCTCCATGGCCTACCCCTCCACATCGTGTCGGATCGAGGGTTCAGTTCACCTCACGCTTCTGGAGAGCTACCTATAAACAGCTGGATGTCACCCTGGATTTCTCCTCTGCTTACCATCCACAGTCCAATGGTCAAGTAGAGCGGATCAACCAGATCTTTACCAGCTACCTCCGGCACTTTGTCAATGCTCACCATACTGATTAGGTGGATCTCCTACCATGGGCCGAGTTCTCTTATAACAATCATGAGAGCGAATCAACTTCCAAGTCCCCGTTCTTTATAGTCTATGGCCAACACCCCCGGATTCCGTTTCCCGTCTCCGCTTCTGTGGACAACCCTGCTGCGGAGTCCCTGGTCAGTCATTTTTCCACCATTTGGGAGAATACTAGGTCCGCACTTCTTGAGTCTTCCGAGCGGATGAGGAGATTTGCTGACAAAAGACGTCTGGACCCGCCTCAATTCCATCCGGGAGACAAGGTTTGGCTCTCCTCCAAACATGTGCGGCTCAAGATATCCTCCTACAAGCTGGGCCCTCGGTTCATCGGTCCATTTGAGGTCCTTAAACAGATCAATCCAGTGGCCTACAAGTTGAAGCTTCCACCCACCTTACGCATTCCCAACTCCTTCCACGTATCTCTCCTCAAACCTGCTGTCTTTAACTCTTTCTCCAATAATTCAGGTACTCCTCCTGCTCCGGTTTCTGCTGAGGACGTTTTTGAGGTAGAGAATATTCTGGCCACCAAGAGGGTAAGAGGGAAAACCTTTTTTCTGGTGGATTGGAAGGAGTTTGGCCCAGAGGAGAGAACTTGGGAACCCAGGGAGAACATCCATGCCCCGCTTCTCCGAGAAAATTTTTTGTCTGGCCTAAATAAGAGGGGGCGTAAAGGGGGGGGTACTGTAGCATTGGCGACTCTGCCCCCTGCCAGGCAGAGACGCCGTCCTTCTCACCTCTCCGCTCCCCGTGCGGCGTCCTCCCGCGCTCCTCTTCCTGCTGCTGTCGGAGCGCGCAGCTTCTCAGGCACTGTGCTTAGGGCGCGCGTGAGCTCCCTCTCTCTTAAAGGGGCCACGCGCGCCGTCCTAAGGAGTCCCCGGCCAATTGCCGGAGGACCTCCCATATATAAGGCACCTCCTCCAAAATGGAGGTGCCCGAGCAAAAGTTGTTGCACAGTATACTACCTGTGCTTCAGCCCTCAGGTCCCGTTGCCAGCCTGACTACTGTTCTTGTCCGCCAGCCTGACTTCTCTCCAGCCCGACAGTCTGCCTTCCGCTCTACCCGCCAGTCTGTCTATGGGCAAGCCCGCCTGCTAACCAGGAAGCACCTGCCAGTTATCTGCCTGCTCCCTGCGGTGCCTGCTAGCCTGCTCACCTGGGAGCACTCGCCTGTTACCTGCCTGTTACCAGCTAGCCTACCTGGAGGCTCCTGCTGTCACTTGCCGTGACCACCCGTCTGCTAACCCAGAGACTTCTACCTGCTTGTCGTGCCTACCCGCTATACCGGTCAGTCCCAGTCATCTGACCCATCGGAGCCACCTGCTCTCTTACAAGGTCGTCCCCAGAGTAGCACCTGGTCCCTCGGCTCGGTCCCTCCCTGCTCACAGAGTCGTTAGCCGCCGTACGACAAGGGTCGGTCTCAGTTGATACTTAGTCACGCCCCTCTGGGTCCCTCCTTGCACCACGGCACAGAGGTTCCACCACCCGGACCCGTAACATAATGGAGGTAATCAAGGTAGGGAAAGAGGCAAGAGGTCCAGTCATTTTAGTTATACAGGCCGGGGGAAATGACCTAGGTCATCACAAGTGCGCATAACTAATGGCAATAATGAAACTAGACACTGAGCGCTTCAGAGAATTTTTCACAAAACTAACTATAGTATGGTCAGAGATTGTGCCGATAGCGGTATGGCAAGGTGCGCGAGACATCACGGCCATCGAACGGACAAGGCGGGTAATAAATATTCGGATGGCAAAATTTAGAAGAGACAGAGGCGGTGTAGTGATACGACACCGACAACTGGAAGGAGATAAAGCAGGCCTCATACGGCCCGACGGTGTGCACTTAATGGATATTGGACTGGACATATTCCTGTCAGGACTCCAGGACGGAGTGGAACAAGCGTTAAGAGTGATGGATGGGGGTCAGAGTCCTGCATACGAGTATGCAGGATCCTCCGTGGCCTGGAAATAGAAAGGACATGTTGGAGAGTTACACTTGTTGGCCAACTTGCCGGTGTGGAGACTCAGGGCATGCTGCAGCTAGCTGAATTATTTTAGAAATAAAATGCCTTTCTAATGGAATGAGTATAAAGAGTTAATAAAGCTGTGACCGATCCTCACCCATCCAGTTGTAAGAGTTACATTATTGTATTGTCAAGGAAAGGGGAGCGGGAGGGGGGCTGAGCATCTGGGTTTGGTTGGGGGTCCCCACAGTCTGCCTAGGCTAGATGCAGTTAAAAATTCTTATTAGGTACCCAGGCAGTGCAGCTTGCTTTGCAGCTGGGCTACTACGCCCAAAGTATTGCCTGGGCTAAGTGCAGTTAAAAATTCTTATTAGATACACAGGCGGTGCAGCTGGCTTCACAGCTGGGCTACTACGCCCAAAGTATTGCCTAGGCTAGATGCAGTTAAAAATTCTTATTAGATACACAGGCAGTGCAGCTTGCTTCAGAGCTGGGCTACTACGCTGACTAGCAGACACTGAAGTTTTGGTGCAGACCTCTGAGTAAACAGCTCTTCAGACTCAACCATCTGTGTTACCCCAAACCATAGTGTATGTAGTTTCTTACGGTTAAAGGGGGGGGGGGGCGACCCAACCCACTTGGAATTAACGATGCCAGCGTCACATAAAACACAGCAAGGGGACTCCAAAAAGAGTCTCCATTTTTTCCAAAAATTGTGGCACAGACACGACTTAAGTGGCATCAATTGCCCCAGAGTTGCTTAAAATGGTTGGTGTGGTGATTTTACCAAATTCTCAAGCTTTTAGTCTCCCCGGGATGACACAGGGGTAGAAAAGTCCTTGCGGATCCATGATTTGTTCATCTTTATGAACGTGAGTCTGTCTACATTCTCAGTGGACAGCCGCGTGCACTTATCTGTCAGCACACCACCAGCAGCGCTGAACACACGTTCAGAGAGAACGCTGGCTGCAGGGCATGACAAAATCTCCGAGGCGAGAGTGGCGAGCTCCGAACATTTTTCCAGATTGGAAGCCCAAAATGAGCAGGGGTCCAGTGACACAGTCATAGCTTCGATGTTCACTTGGAGATACTCCTGTACCATCCTCTCTAGGCGATGACTATGTGTCAGACTTCTTGTCTCCTGTGGCCTTGCAAAGGATGGGCTAAAAAAGTGGTGAAACGATTCCACAAAATTGCTGTTACCAGCAGATACTGTGTTACTGGTACGGTTTGAGTGATGAAGACTCAACAGTCCCACAGTTGGCAAGTTAGAACTGTGAGATTCACTACGTGCACCACTGGTGTTTTGTGGAAAAGCACACGTAAGATTCTGCAACAGCCTCTGCTGATACTCCTGCATGCGTGAATCCCTTTCTATGGCAGGAATAATTTCGGCAAATTTACTTTTGTACTGGGGATCTAAGAGTGTGGCAACCCAGTAGTCGGGATTACTTCGAATTCTGACAATCCGAGGGTCATGTTGAAGGTAGTGCAGCAAGAAGGCACTCATGTGTCTTGCGCATCCAGGAGGACTAAGTCCTTGTTGTGTTGGTAGCGAGGTAAGAATCATGCTTCCTTCCTCTGCCCACTGCCCCCAACCTCGCACAACAGAAATGTGATCAAGGTCTCCATCATCTGATGAGTCTTCTACGCCCATCGCCAGTTCGTCCTCCACTTCTTCCTCGGCTCCTGCACCTTCCTCAACAGTTTGGCTGCTACCATGCGCCCTGGCTAATCCCTCTCCCCCACCCTCCCATGCCTGCCGCCTTGGTGCTGCCAACCGTCTGGACCTTGGAGATGTTATCCCTTCCGCATACGACTCCTCCTCTACTTCCTCCACCTCCTCTTGTCCCAACACCTGACTCCGAATTCTGTTTAACGTGTGCTCCAGCATGTACATCACCGGAATAGTCATGCTGATAATGGCATCGTCAGCACTAAACATCTTCGTCACCATTTCAAAACTGTGCAGAAGGGTGCATAGGTCCCTCATCTGAGACCACTCCTGCAGCGTGATTTGCCCCACCTCTGGATCTCGTTGGCCCAGGCTATACATCAGAACGTATTGCACCAGGGCTTGTCGGTGCTGCCACAGTCGCTGCAACATGTGCAGAGTTGAATTCCACCTTGTCGGCACATCGCATTTCAGCTGGTGAACTGGCAGGCCCAACGACTTCTGTAGAGATGTAAGTCGCTGAGCTGCGGGATGCGAACGGCGGAAGTGAGCACACAGCGACCATGCCCTCTGCAGAAGGCCATCTAGTCCGGGATAGTGGGCTAAAAATTGCTGGACAACCAGGTTCAACACGTGAGCCATACAAGGCACGTGTGTGACATTGCCCTGGCGAAGGGCCGCACCCGGGTTTGCTGCATTGTCGCACACGGCCTTCCCTGGTTGCAGGTCCAGTGGAGACAACCATTCATGAAACTGGGTCTCCAGAGCTGACCACAACTCCTCAGCTGTGTGACTCACCTTTCCCAGACATTTCAAAGTAAACACCGCCTGATGCCGTTGAGCCCTGCTACCAGCATAGTAAGGAGGTGTGCAGGATTCCTTCCGCGCAGTTAGAAAGCGGGTGGCATTACCAGACAGGCTTTGGGTGCAGGTGGAGGACCGAGAGGAGGTTGAGGAGGCAGAAGCAGTGGAGGAACTTCTAGATAAAGAGGATTGACGCACAACTCGTGGGGACGGCATGACTTGGACAGCAGCCCCTTGTCCTGCTGTCACCATAGTTACCCAGTGCCCAGTCAGCGACATGTAACGCCCCTGTCCATGCCTACTCGTCCAAGTGTCTGTGGTGAAATGCACCCTGTCACACACAGAGTTTCTCAAAGAAGAGGTGATGTTGTGTGCGACATGCTGGTGGAGCGCAGGCACACCTTTCTTTGAGAAGTAGTGCCGACTGGGCATCTGGTACTGGGGCACTGCGACGGACATAAGGTCTCGAAAATCCTCTGTGTCCACCAGGCGGAAAGACAGCATTTCTGTAGCCAACAGCTTGCAGATGGTGAAATTCAACCTCTTAGCTTTGTCATGGCTAGGAGGAAATGGTCTTTTACTTGTCCACATCTGAGGGACCGAGGGCTGGCTGTTGTGCTTAGACGGGGTTGAGTAGGGTGTCCCCGGCAAACTGCCGGTCTGTGAGGAAGATGCAGGCAGAAAAGTTAGGCTGCCTTAATCCAAAGGTGGTGCTCTCGATGTCGGAGAGCGCTCAACACGAGCTGGTGTTTCCACTTCCAAATGAAATGATGACCTACCAATCAAACTGGCTGTTGCGGGTAAAGAGGTGGCAGGTCTGCGTCCAAAAACATGTGTGACTGCTGTCCCCCCAGTCACAGAGGATGAAGAGGCCGCGGATGCAAAAGATGGGGCAGACGGTGGTTGGCCCGGCCCACTAGGCCGCATTGTAGCACAGTGAGCTTCCCACTGCAACTTATGCTTCATATCCATGTGACGGTTCATGCATGAAGTACTCAAACTATATTTTTTTTGGCCTCTACTTAGCTTTTGGTGACAAATATTACAGATAACACGAGTTGGGTCATCCTTATCGATCTGAAAAAATGCCCAGGCTATGCAAGGCTTAGAGCCCATGCGACCTGAGGAGCCACTACGACTTGTGGTCAGAGGCAGAGTTGTGGTTGAGGATGCAGTTGTTGACGTGCTTCCAGTGCTCCGTCTCTGTCCAGGAAGGCGCAACCTGACCTCGTCGTTACTAGCATCCTCCTCCACCTCCTCTGCTGACCTCATCGACTGGCTGACTGTGGGTTGACAGTAAGTGGGATCTCTAACCTCGTCATCATCACCCTTTGTGTTCTCACACCCGTCGTTCTCAGAGCCAACCTCTTCCTGCCCTGACCGAAAAGTCAAGTTGTCGCTCCAATCAGGTATTTGAGTCTCATCATCGTCTTCATCATTGTCTCCACCAACAGGAGTTACAGTTTGGGAATGAGGGTCTACATTATGCTCAGAACCTTCTTCATCTGGTCCTCGATCCGACTCATAAACATTCTGGGCATCAGTGCAGTTCATTTCCTCGTCTGGATTAACAGTAGCTCTGGAGCAGACCTCCGTTTCCCAGGCTATAGTATGAGTAAATAGGTCTGCAGACTCAGCCATCTGTGTTACCCCATACTCAGACGGGCAGCTGGAGACTTGGGAGCTGTGAGGAAGCAAGTGCGATTGGGGTGACACCTCTGAGGACTGGAGTATTTGTGATGTTGAAGTTGAGGTGGAGGAGAGCCCACTTGAAGGAGCACTTGATATCCGTTGAAGCACCTGCTATTTTTGTGCCTCATCTGGAATTTGTAGCGATGTGCGTGTCCGCAAGAAAGGATCGTATCACATTGTCCACTAAAAGAAGTAGACATCTTAGTTTGGCTGGAAGATGGTCTTTCTTCTGCAGATGTTACTGTTGCTTTAACACCTACCCCACGAACACAACCTTTATTTCCCTTTCCAACACGCCTATTCCCCTTTCCACCAGCAGCAGGCCTTTGGCCACTCATTTTGATGGTTAACTAATTGACAACTCTGTAGTTGTTTGCACAAAAAACAATGGATGGAAACCGAGCAGAGCTGAGCGGCCAAACTGTGGTACTAGCCCAAAAGGATTGGCTGGGTTAGATGCAGTAAAACTATTTTATTAGATACACAGGTGGTGTAGCTTGGTACAGATGGGCTACTACAATGAGTAACAAACACTGCTACAGGCCCAAAAGTATTTACTGGGCTAGATGCAGTAAAAAATTGTTATTAAATACAAAGGTGGTGTAGCTTGGTACAGATGGGCTACTCCAATGAATTACAGACACTGCTACAGGCCCAAAAGGTTTTACTTGGCTAGATGCAGTAAAAAATTGTTATTAAATACAAAGGTGGCGTAGCTTGGTACAGATGGGCTCCGACAATGAGTAACAGACACTGCTACAGGCCCAAAAGGATTTACTGGGCTAGATGCAGTAAAAAATGGTTATTAAATACAAAGGTGGTGTAGCTTGGTACAGATGGGCTACTACAATGAGTAGCAGACACTGCTACTATGCCCAAAAGGTTTTACTTGGCTAGATGCAGTAAAAAATTGTTATTAAATACAAAGGTGGTGTAGCTTGGTACAGATGGGCTACTACAATGAGTAACATACACTGCTACAGGCCCAAAAGGATTTACTGGGCTAGATGCAGTAAAAAATTGTTATTAAATAGAAAGGTGATGTAGCTTGGTACAGATGGGCTACTACAATGAGTAACTGACACTGCTACTATGCCCAAAAGGTTTTACTTGGCTAGATGCAGTAAAAAATTGTTATTAAATACAAAGGTGGTGTAGCTTGGTACAGATGGGCTACTACAATGAGTAACAGACACTGCTACAGGCCCTAAAGGATTTACTGGGCTAGATGCAGTAAAAATTGTTATTAAATACAAAGGTGGTGTAGCTTGGTACAGATGGGCTACTCCACTGACTACCAGACACTGCTACTATGCCCAAAAGGTTTTACTTGGCTAGATGCAGTAAAAAATTGTTATTAAATACAAAGATGGTGTAGCTTGGTACAGATGGGCTACTCCAATGAATAACAGACACTGCTACAGGCCCAAAAGGATTTACTGGGCTAGAAGCAGTAAAAAATGGTTATTAAATACAAAGGTGGTGTAGCTTGGTACAGATGGGCTACTACAATGAGTAACAGACACTGCTACTATGCCCAAAAGGTTTTACTTGGCTAGATGCAGTAAAAAATTGTTATTAAATACAAAGGTGGTGTAGCTTGGTACAGATGGGCTACTACAATGAGTAACATACACTTCTACAGGCCCAAAAGGATTTACTGGGCTAGATGCAGTAAAAAATTGTTATTAAATACAAAGGTGATGTAGCTTGGTACAGATGGGCTACTACAATGAGTAACTGACACTGCTACTATGCCCAAAAGGTTTTATTTGGCTAGATGCAGTAAAAAATTGTTAGTAAAAACAAAGGTGGTGTAGCTTGGTACAGATGGGCTACTACAATGAGTAACAGACACTGCTACAGGCCCTAAAGGATTTACTGGGCTAGATGCAGTAAAAATTATTATTAAATACAAAGGTGGTGTAGCTTGGTACAGATGGGCTACTCCACTGACTACCAGACACTGCTACTATGCCCAAAAGGTTTTACTTGGCTAGATGCAGTAAAAAATTGTTATTAAATACAAAGGTGGTGTAGCTTTGTACAGATGGGCTACTCCAATGAGTAACAGACACTGCTACTATGCCCAAAAGGTTTTACTTGGCTAGGTGCAGTAAAAAATTGGTATTAGATACACAGGTGGTGTAGCTTGCAACACAGATAGGCTACTACACTGACTAACACACACTGCTAGAGGCCCAAAAGGATTGGCTTAGCTAGATTTAGCCAAATGCTGTGAAAAACACTTGCACAGCACTGGCACAGACCTGCCTGGCAAAAAGTTCTATGAACTGCTGTAACCTAGCCCTCAAAAGGGCTGCAATTACAACTAATCCCTACTCCCTAAACCTATCTGTCTATTTAAGAGCAAATTCGCTTGCAATTCACACAGTTACAAAGTATAAGGCCACAGCAGCAGCGGTGCCGTCTAACACTCAGCTGCAGCAGTGAGAAAATGGTGGTGATGGGGAAAATGGCTGGGTCTTATAGGGCAAGGACATGTGACATACACAGCCAATGACACATGCCCTTGCTTGTGTGAAAAAAAAGCACTTCGCTCCGTGTGTGCGCTGCTGATAGGCTGACAGATTGCACCTCCCCACTGTAAATGCGGGAAAGAGAAAAAAAAATGGAGATCGGCATTATTTATGCAGAGATCCATCCCCTGCCCCTCCCCCCGCCCACTCTACACAGAAACTGTCTATTAACATTGATTATCAGCATTACTGTGAAAAAATCCAGTTACGATTTTGGTGCACGAACAGTTATCGAACATAACCTCAAACAGCCGGATTTTTTGCAAATCGTTCGGGTTGGTCGAGCGGCTCGAACACCGCCCAAAACAGCTCAAATTTGAGATTGGCGAACAGTTCGAGTCGAACACCGCTCATCTCTACCCTCAGACACTGTTTATGGACCTTGGTGTTCGGCCCAGCTAGTCGGTTGTTTTGCTGTCATGTGCCTGAGCATTCTGGTGGTGGTCAGGCTGGTAGTTTTGGTGCTCTTGCTGATGCTGGCCTGGCAGATGTTGCAAATTGCCTTTTTGTGGTTATCTGAACAGTCTTTTAAAAAGAACCAGACTCGGGAATACCTAACAGTTGTACTGGCAACTTCCGTCTTGTTGGTGTTCCGGTGAACAGTTGCCCGCCTTGTATCTGTGGCCACCACACTGCTTGTTCCTGCATGTTGTGGTGTTATGCCTCCCTCCACCTGTGTGCTGCTGTCCTAACTCTGCATGTCCCCTTGCCAGGTTGGGTCAGTGACTTCATTGTCCACTGCTTCGTCTTCCACTTCTGCACCCTGGTCCTCCTCCTGACTTTCTGTCCATTGTGTCTCATCATCATCATCCACCTCTTGAGACAGTGATTGCACTTTCCCACCATCACTACATGCGATCTTCTGTTGCCGTGCTCGAAGCTGGCAGGCCAAGAGGCCCGAATCTATCAATGGAAAAATAAACAGCTCTTGGGTAACCCTGAATTCTAATCTCACCTTCAAACCACATATCCAAGCTCTTTCCACTTCCAAGCGGACAGAGCGAGAGGCCAGAATCTACAAATGGAAAGATGAACAAAACAGCTTTTCGGAGTGTCCAAGTGTGGGATCTGTTGTCTCAGGGCACTCGGAATAATGGGAGGAAGGAGGATCAGGGTGAGGAAGATGCCGACTCCAAGTAAAAAAAATCTATCTCCCGAATCTGCACATTCCTCAACCACGAATCTACAAAAACACTAGTGAACGCCCTCATCATCTCCCGTCTCGACGACTGCAACCTCCTGCTCTGTGGCCTCCCTTCCAACAGTCTCTCATTCCTCCAATTTATACTAAACTCTGCTGCCCATCTAATCCACCTGTCCCCCCGCTATTCCGTGGCATCTCAATTCTGTCAATCCCTTCACTGCTCCCTATTTCTGAGAGACTCCAGTTCAAATCTCTAACCTTGGCATACAAAGCCATCCACAACTTGTCTCCTCCATACATCTGTGACCTAGTCTCCTGGTACTTACCTGCAAGCAACCTCCGATCCTCACAAGATCTCCTTCTCTACTCCCCTCTTATGTCCTCTTCCCACAATCGCATACAAGATTTCTCCAGTGCATCCCCCCTACTCTGGAACTCTCTACCCCACCATTTCTGACTATCGCCTACCGTGGAAACCTTCAAAAGGAAGCTGAAGACCCACCTCTTCCAACAAGCCTACAACCTGCAGTAACCACCGCTCCACCATACCGCTGCACGACCAGATCTATCCTCACCTACTGTATCCTCACCCATCCCTTGTAGACAGTGAGCCCTCACGGGCAGGGTCCTCTCCTCTCTTGTAGCAGTCGCTGTTACATTTTTGTTGAAGATTATTGTAATTGTTTTTGCGATGTAAAATGATCATGTAAAGCGCCATGGAATAAATGCCGCTAAAGTAATAATAATAATGTGGTCCGGGCTGACGGCTACTGAGACTGGACTGTGTGGAACACAGGGTGGTGGTGGTGGTGGCAAACTGACTGGAATCTTTATCTGCTATCCAACCAACAACCTTTTCACACTGCTCTGGCTTCAATAGTGGTGTTCCGCGGCCCCCTAGAAAGTGGCACAGAGAGGTAGGTCGACATTATGTGGGTGTTTGTTGTGCTCCCTCAGCAGGCACAGTTTCATCTTGCCCACGGCCTCTGTGTGCACCATTGCCATCACCATCACATCCACTTCCCCGTCTCTTGACCCACACCTTGCCCATTTTAAATGGAGTTTAAGATTTGTCACATTGCCAAAAATGTCTGTATTATTATCTCAGTAATATAGGATCACGTCTGATGTGATGGCCACAGTTTTAGGCAGTGACCTGGGAGTCAGAGATGCTTCCAAGGGTCTTCCCCATGCTGTTCCCATGTCTTTTCAGCACTGTATGTGACGCGCCCCCTGGGCCATGTTGTTAGGGATACCCGGAGCCGGATCAGATGGGGGTTGTAGTCTCCGAGTGGCTGTGACCCGGTCCGTGCCCAGGGTGTCAAACTCAGTGTGCGGCAGTCCTTGCAGATGTTCTTAGTGTCGACTACGCCACCCGTTGATTTGCGGTCAAAAGGCCGCCGCTGCAGGATGGTCCGCTGAGGCTGGTGGTGTGTGTGCAGCTGTGGTAGTATAACCCCCAACGGGAGGGGTATAGCCTCAGGGGGTCAGACGTGGAGGATGGTGGTTGTGAAGGTGCAGCAAGGAGACTCAGAGTCAGGAGGTGCAGTTCAGGGTTTTTACTTACTGATGTTCTTTTGGTCACTCTGGCCTTGAGTGACCACCCGAGCCGTGCTGCGTCCACCAGGTCCTGGACTCGACCAACCCCCAGGCAATTCTGGAGCGTGGTCCTGAGCTCCTTTCTGACTCTCCCTTCCTCTGGCCGTTCCCACCAGGGATCCACTTATGTCCGGCTCCCTCGGGTCTCTTGTTGGTTGCACCTTTTCTGGGTTCCCTGACCTTATGCTTGGTGTGCCTTTCTAGTGGATTTGGTGAGGGTCGTGGCAGATCCTGACCACGACCTCCGGTTCCTGGCTAAGGTGTGCTTTGGCCTCTGCCAGCTTGGGTTCCTGTACCCTTGTTCGCCAACCCCTCACCCTTCTGTCCTTATTCTGGGATCTTGGGGTTCCTTCTTGTGTCCTCTCTGGGTCCTTCTCACTCCTCTCTCTCTCTCTCTGCAGGCTCTGTTCTGGAGCTGGGCCCAGCCGGAGCCACAGCTCCCTGTCAGCCCTCCTGGCTGAGCTCCTCTGCTCTGCTCCTCAGGCTAAAGACTCACTGACTGACCCTGTTCTAAGATGGTGCCCACCTTATATACTCCCTCTATGTGTGAGCTCAGGTGACCAGCACCCAATGAGCTCCTATCTTTACCCAGACTACTCCCCCTATCTGCCCCTACACTACTGGGATGTTCCACCCCCCTCCCACTCCAGCCAGGGACAGACGCAGTCGTACCTGCACATATACTGGTGGGAGTACCGTCGTTCTGTCCCCCGGAAATGGGATGTATGTAGTGCATGCAGCCTACTAGCTCAGTTCCACACTCCATCCTTACCCGGGAGTGGAATACCACACCTCTGGCTTGAGGTGTAATACCCCTGTAGCAGCCGAATCCTCAGGGTGCTACATATGCATGTGACGCACCCCCTGGGCCATATTCTTTAGGGGAATACCCGGAGCCGGATCAGATGGGGGTTGTAGTCTCCGAGTGGCTGTGACCCGGTCCGTGCCCAGGGTGTCAAGCTCAGTGTGTGGCAGTCCTTACTGATGTTACTAAAGTTCTTTATGTCGACTACGCCACCCGTTGGATTGCGGTCACTACGGCCGCCGCTGCAGCAGGGTCCGCTGAGGCTGATGGTGTTGGTGCAGCTTTAGATAGTATAACCCCCAACGGGAGGGGTATGGCCTCAGGGGGTCAGGTGCAGAGGATGGGGGTTGTGGTGGTGCAGCGTAGATGATAATTAAAGACAGAGTCGGGTTGTGCAGTTCAGGGTGTTTACTTACTGCAGATATTCCGGTCACTCCGGCCTTGAGTGACCACCCGAGCCGTGCTGCGTCCACCAGGTCCTGGATTCAGCCAACCCCCAAGCAAGTCCGGAGCGTGTCCCTGAGCCCTCCTTCTTGTCCTTTCTTCTGGCCGTCCCCACCAGGGATCCACCTAGGTCCAGCTCCCTCGGGCCTTCTGTTGGGAGACCCTTGGCCTTGGGTTCCCTGACCCTACACGTGGTTTGCCTTCAGGGTGGATGTGGTGGGTGGCCGTGGCAGATCCTGCCCACGGCCTCCGGTCTCTGGCTGAGGTATGTTTTAGCCCCCACCAGTTTGGGATCCGGTACCCTATTGCCAACTCTTCACCCTAGGGTTGTACTCGGGTTCTCAGAGTTCCTTTTGTCTCCCCCTCTGGGTCTTTCTTGCTCCACTCTCACTCTCTCTGGGCCTGGGGCTGCTCTGCTCCTCTGCTTACTTCCACTGCTCTGCAAAAGGCTGACTTCTCACAGACTGACTGACCGTGGCTGACTGACCCTGATCTAAGATGGTGCCCACCTTAAATACTCCCTCTATGTGTGAGCTCAGGTGACCAGCACCCAATGAGCTCCTATCTTTACCCAGGCTGCTCCCCCTATCTGCCCCTACACTACTGGGATGTACCACCCCCCTCCCACTCCAGCCAGGAACAGACTCGGTCGTACCTGCACATTTCTAAGTGGGAGTACCGTTGGTCTGTTCCTCGGAAATGGGATGTGTGTAGTGCATGCAGCTTTCTGAGCTCAGTTCCACACTCCATCCTTACCCGGGAGTGGAATACCACACCTCTGGGTTGAGGTGCAATACCCCTGTAGCAGCCGAATCCTCAGGGTGCTACATTCCCCCCTGGTAAATCACAGCACGTCCTCGGGCTGTAAGATATAAAACAACACCAAAACATACAATTTTTGCATAAACAACATAATAAAAACATATAAAACATATATATCAGCAATAAAACTTTTTTTTTTATAAATAACATTCTCGTAGACTTCTCTTGCTTCTAGCTCCTCCTCCGGACACTGTGCAACGTGTGCCCGGGAAAAGTGCAACAGTTTCTCTAGAAAATTGGTTTTCCTATAAAACCGGTAGGGGGCGCTTTAGGAAGCGCAACTATATACAATGGGATATGGCCGCTCTCAGTCCTCGGCCAGGTATTAGGAAAGGGATGACCGCTCTCAGTCCTCGGTCAGAGGGATTAAGGGAAATACGGGTAACAGTTCAATTCTCTGGTCCCAAAGGGGACTATAATAGCAGCAACAGTTCACTGTGCCCCGACGGGCAACTATATACAGCTTCTACTCCGCTGTACTCAACGACCACGTCCTCCTGCTCTTTCTTTGTGATTCACTTTAGCTTCAGACCCGTCCGGGTCCTCTTGCTCCTCCTCACACCGCAGCTCCTCCTCCGTCAGGCGATGCACATTGAGGGCGTAGGGTCCTTTGGCACACTTGTGCCGGGTGAAGGTGACCTCGTCCCCTATATACAGGTCACGTCCTCTGTGTCCCTCCGGTAGGTGGGACTCAACGTCTCTTCTTGTCACGAAGACGTCGCCTGGGGTGCGGTGATCTCGGATGAAGCCCCACCCGTGCTGCATATTAAACTTGATCACAGTCCCGGTGGAAGGGGGACCATGAGCTGCACGGGGACTCCTCCTGGCCCGGCTCTTCTGCTCCGCGCTCTTTATTTGGGCTTGTTGTTCCCGGACCCGCCTCTCTCTCCGCTCCCTCTCGAAGACCTCGAGCTGCTGCCGGCAGCACTCTGCACGCTCTGCTGCGGCCGCCCGAGTCTCCTGAGTGAACCCCAGGAGGTCTTCTCCGGTGGGGTCCCACTCGAACTGTGCCTCCTCCAGCGGGGGCGAGGTCCTCTTTACAGGCTTTGGAGCCGGGATCAGGGGTTCGTCTAGGGGTCTCTCCTTCCGGAGTCGGGGATGGTGAAACTCCGGTGGCCATATAAAGGGCTGCCCATCCGGGCACGTATGTTGGGCGAACAGATCTTCTCCCAGATGCGGCACTCTTGGTTTTATGGGCGCGGTGGTGGTGGCGCCCGGGTTGCCCAGGCCTTGCGGCCAGGCCTGGGGCACCTGGAAAGTGAAGGGCACCGTAAGGACGGCGGCGCCCTGGGCTACTTGGCCCTGCGACCAGGCCGGTGGCTCCGCGGAGGTAGGGGGCGCTGTTGGTATTGCGGCGCCCGGGGGTACTAGGCCTTGCGACCAGGCTGGTGGTACTTCCTGCTTGGTCACGCTCGGGGTCGAGGCGTGTGACGTCACAGGGGTCGCGGCTCCCGTTTGAGGCCTAGTCTGCGGCGGTGACGTTGCAGCGACGGGCACGGCAGGGGATACTTCGGGCTCTGCGACGGGGAGCTGGGGCAGGTACGCGGTTTCCCGGTTTGGGGTAGAGACGTCCCCTTTACCTGCCTCCTTTCGTTCGGCTCCCTTCTCGGCGCCGTCTCCGGCCTTCAGTCCTCCTGCGCCATCCTCAGAGGCGGTCTGTCTCCTCGTCTCGGGTGGCGTGCTCCGCTGACAGGTTCTTGTCTGCTGGGCCATCTCACGGCTCCACTCCGCCAACGTCTCTCGCTGCACCCGGGCCATCCTCCGTGCGAGGCCCTCCAGCGCAGTCTGTGCACACTCCCGATCTCGGGGGAGCTGTGCCAGGACCTCCACTAAGCCTAGTGGGGTCGTTGCTTCTAGCAGGCTCTGACCAACGGGTCGGTGCTGCTCTGCTCTCCTTCCGTTGTCTCCAGCAGGCTCCTGGCCAGCGGGCCGGTTCTGCTCTGCTCTTCTTCCATCTCCGGGTAAGCTTCTTCTGGACTCAGCTCTAGGCTTCTTGTCTCCGGGTGCGCTCTCTCCAGACTGCTCCAGGCGACACCCATCTTTGCTCTCTTCTTCTCAGTCCTCCCACTTCGAGGGCGGTCCCGGGGCCACTTGGTGATTGTCAGCTCCAGGGGCAGTTCTTTCACGCTGACAGACACCTCTAGCATCACAGTCTCTGTTGGTGGGGGCGGTTTCCACTTTTGGCGCCATTTTCGGTCCTGGCCCACGATGGGAGGTGGCCTCTTGCCACCCTCTGGCACGCCCATAATGGCGTCCGCTCTTCCAAGGCGGGAAACCTTTGGAAATGGCGGGAATCGTCTCCCAGTGGCGGGAAACTCTGCAGATGGCGGGAAAAAGCTGTTAATGGCGGACAACCGGCGGGAATCGATCTGTGATGGAGTCCGATGGCGGGGATCCTCCGGAACCGGCAGGAGACTTCTTTTTGAGGTAAACTCGTTCTTTTCTTCAGGCACGCAGTACCCGGTTGTCGTGGGCACGTAATCCTGCCGACTACGCCAAAGTTGACGCACCCCCTGGGCCATATTCTTTAGGGGAATACCCGGAGCCGGATCAGATGGGGGTTGTAGTCTCCGAGTGGCTGTGACCCGGTCCGTGCCCAGGGTGTCAAGCTCAGTGTGTGGCAGTCCTTACTGATGTTACTAAAGTTCTTTATGTCGACTACGCAACCCGTTGGATTGCGGTCACTACGGCCGCCGCTGCAGCAGGGTCCGCTGAGGCTGATGGTGTTGGTGCAGCTTTAGATAGTATAACCCCCAACGGGAGGGGTATGGCCTCAGGGGGTCAGGTGCAGAGGATGGGGGTTGTGGTGGTGCAGCGTAGATGATAATTAAAGACAGAGTCGGGTTGTGCAGTTCAGGGTGTTTACTTACTGCAGATATTCCGGTCACTCCGGCCTTGAGTGACCACCCGAGCCGTGCTGCGTCCACCAGGTCCTGGATTCAGCCAACCCCCAAGCAAGTCCGGAGCGTGTCCCTGAGCCCTCCTTCTTGTCCTTTCTTCTGGCCGTCCCCACCAGGGATCCACCTAGGTCCAGCTCCCTCGGGCCTTCTGTTGGGAGACCCTTGGCCTTGGGTTCCCTGACCCTACACGTGGTTTGCCTTCAGGGTGGATGTGGTGGGTGGCCATGGCAGATCCTGCCCACGGCCTCCGGTCTCTGGCTGAGGTATGTTTTAGCCCCCACCAGTTTGGGATCCGGTACCCTATTGCCAACTCTTCACCCTAGGGTTGTACTCGGGTTCTCAGAGTTCCTTTTGTCTCCCCCTCTGGGTCTTTCTTGCTCCACTCTCACTCTCTCTGGGCCTGGGGCTGCTCTGCTCCTCTGCTTACTTCCACTGCTCTGCAAAAGGCTGACTTCTCACAGACTGACTGACCGTGGCTGACTGACCCTGATCTAAGATGGTGCCCACCTTAAATACTCCCTCTATGTGTGAGCTCAGGTGACCAGCACCCAATGAGCTCCTATCTTTACCCAGGCTGCTCCCCCTATCTGCCCCTACACTACTGGGATGTACCACCCCCCTCCCACTCCAGCCAGGAACAGACTCGGTCGTACCTGCACATTTCTAAGTGGGAGTACCGTTGGTCTGTTCCTCGGAAATGGGATGTGTGTAGTGCATGCAGCTTTCTGAGCTCAGTTCCACACTCCATCCTTACCCGGGAGTGGAATACCACACCTCTGGGTTGAGGTGCAATACCCCTGTAGCAGCCGAATCCTCAGGGTGCTACACATGTGTGTGATGATGTGTCACACACCACATGGCCAGATAAGGTTGTAAAATGTTAAAATGATATTTCCCGGTGAATGCATTTGTCTTGGTTGAAAGCAATACAAAAGTGCAAAAACACAACAAAAACGCTACGTGTGAACATAGCCCAAGGTGTGGAGGAGTATTTTTGGTTTTGGTTATTTATTTTGCCTCATATACAAGTCATTACCCTGGAAAGGATGTTCCTTAACATATTTCCCAGGAAAATCCATTTTGGTTTTGTTTTTGTATGTTTTATTCTGAGTCCGTAAAAGTGGCGTAATACTCTGACCACGTTGTTGACAGCAGTGACCTGGGAGACAGAAATGCTTCCAGGGGTCTTCCCTATGCTGTTCCCATGTCATTTGAGCACTGTTCCCATCGATTTGGGCAATTTTTAGGCCCCCTTCAGACGGCCGGGGGGAGCCACCGGAAAAATGCTTGAGTTTCCCATAGACTTACATTGGGCTCGTTGCTCGGTTCGATCACCCCAGCATTCCAATGTGCTCGACCCGAGCATCGAGCACCCGAGCAATTTAGTGCTCGTTCATCACTAGTGGTGAGTTCTCCTTCAATGGAAGTCTTCAGAGGCTGGACTGACATCTGTCTGAGATGGTATAGTGACTCCTGCATTGAACAGGGGGTTAGACACGAGGACCCTGGAGGTCCCCTCCAACTCTCACATTCTAGAATTCTACAGTATCATTCTACTGTCTGACACATGTCAAAATATCTTTTCCAGAAACAGCGCCCCCTTGTCCATTGGCTGTGTTTGGCATTGCAACTAAACCAGATTCATTCTAATCTTATAATTGGTTTTCACCTTGGTAAAACAAATGTCTCCTTCCTCATCGTGCATACAGCTCCTATGCAAACATATGCGTCACCATTATTACAAACTACAAAATAGTTTTTGACAATCTTCAAACAGTTGAAAAGAGAGTAGATAGTACCATATGTCAACAGGGTCAGACTGTGCAAGGGTATGTTTGTAGTCTGTAACCACTAGAGATACATCAGACTGCACAGGAGCTGTATACATAAAACGGAAGCACTTTCTAATTCATTCTGAAAATTACATTTACAAAGTTGAATAATAAGAAAAACACTTAATTGTAAAAGTATCCAGTCATTGCATAATGTAAAGTTCTGCAACTTTCTGACAGGTGCATGAGCGTGGAGGGATTGTGAGGATCTCTGCTTGCTGTCAGTGATTGAAGGTCTGATTATATGCCGCCGATCACACTGCTGGAGGACTCGTTACAGTGTATCACTTCTGTTTAGGGGCTGATTCATATGAGACATTTTGTCTGCAGACCCCCGAGCTGCGTCCCTTTAAGACATTATTGTTATTATCCGCGCCTCATCATCATCCATCGAGCAGTTTATCCGAGAAGCAGAATCGCTCGTTCTGTTCAGATCATTATTCTTCTCGCGTCAGAAAATCGTTCAGGACGAAAAAAAACAAAACATCTGGTGTAAAAATGTAAGCGGTCATTTATCTTCTGATTACAGTCTGTGGAGAAGAGGCGCTGCAGGGGCACCGATGCCCGCCAGACATAGGGGCAGCACTGAGGAAAGGGATGTGCGCCCTGCTCATCCTGAGCTGCCTGGTGCAGCAGTGCCACTACGACAATATTCACTGGGGGCATGAAGCAATATGTGCAGCGTACACTTGCCTTATAGTGGGCATCATGGTGGGCACTATCATGGCAGCTATTGTGGTTGTCACCAAGTGTATCTTACATATAGTGACGATACAAAGTACTAATAGACATCACTCAGGACGAGGACTCGTTGTTTTACAGGAGGGAAAGTAGAAAACTATGTGGAAACACAACTTGTGAGCTCAGTGCTGATAAATACGATGAATATATTTATTGTGGCCATTTAGAGTTACAAGCCCTGCAAAGACATAGAGTTATATAAGAAGATTGTCTGTCTAGAGCCACCACTAGAGGGAGCAGAGGAGCAAGGTCAGGTGCTTATTCCAATGGAGCAGATCTCATTACTAGTCACTTCATCAGAAAATTAATATTGTATAAAGGAATATCACGCCAAGAATACGCACAAAAAGAACTAAATATTAATTTTATTATAAAAATGAAAATCTGAAGGGAATATACAGTCTACAGCCAGCTTCTGAGCTCCTACTGGTGGTGTCTACTGCCTGATAACACGCTGGACCTATTACTACAGACAACGCCTGAGCTCCCCCTAGTGGTGGCTACAGCCAGGTAATACGCTGGACCTGAGACTACAGTCAGGTTCTGAGCTCCCTCCCATGGTTGCTAGAGATTGATAATACACTGAACCGGAGACTACAGCCAGCTTCTGTGCTCCCTCTAGTGGTGGCTACAGACTGATAATATGCCGGACCTGATACAATTGTTTAGCGATAGACGTATCTTGAGAAAGTGATTGCCTGTTTCTTATTTTATATGATGCACTTTGGAAGTGATAGGTGTTGCCTAACCTTATATAATTGTAGTGCATTTACTTTCCCTTAAATTGCTGCATAGCTTATCACTTTAATTTATATTTCACCTCTTAAATATTATAGTATGGGATATGTAATGTATAAAATCATTCCGTGCCCCAATACACACACTCCTACACCACAGTTGCCTATTATGATATTTTACACCCTTTTCATCACGTTTATTATTTTTTTACATTTCCAACATATTCCTTGCACTTCCACCTCCTTTCTAATATAAAAAATATATATCAACTAATTATCAGAAATATTTTTTAAAAAAACCAGAAGTCTATACTAACAAAATATCAGAGACATTCTCTAAATAATGGTCAATGTTTAATTAATAATTATTATAAAAAACACTAAATAATATATCATGTACCTATGAGGCTAAATGTTCTTATAAACCTCCGGTGCCTGGACACGCCCCCTTTCAGCTCCGCTACCACTACATGGGATTTCTAACAGAGAATGCGCATGCGCGCGTGAATGGGCCTGTCGGACTTCCGATCCTGCGCAAGAGACACTTCATGCGTTCCACCGCATGCGTGTCAGACGCAATGATTCCGGAAGTCGCTTTTTGCTTACAGGGCACCTACGTAACTAACGCATGCGCCATAGCCACTCTGGTCCATCAAACTAACCACATACAGCTGGTGGGAGGAGTACATAAAAGGTACACTGTGCCCACAAACCAACGCCCCCCATTGAAGAAGCCCAAGGCGAAACGGCGTCGTCGGGGTAAACCGCAGTCTTATCTCCATAATTTTCATAAGCTGGACACTAAACCATGTAAGTACTCTCCTTAGGACCTCCTTGTCTGCTAATTGCAAATTCTGAATGAACCCGTTTCTATATGCACAGCCCCTACTCAGGGAATTAACTAACTGTCGCTGGCTGTATTCCCTTATTTTTCAAACATTACTTTGTCTGAAAGACAAGATGTAAAACATAGTTAAGAATTTATATACCTACTAGTATATTTATATTTATATACCTTTAATATAGAGAGTAAAATATTGTTTTGCACTTGCACTTTTCATCTTTTTGAATAAAGAGGGTTAACTTGATTAACACCTTATTATTAGGGAATGAGTGTAATAAAAAGGGAATAGAATATTTTATACACTAATGGAGATTTGACCTTGTGAATTTTGAAGGTACCTGCTACATATAAAAAAAATTATTTAATAATTATTGAAATAAAATTGATTTAATTTTAATAAATAACTGTATCTATATCTTCCTTGAAACTAGGCTCATGTAGCTTGAGGATGGTACATATGTCTGACATCCATGTCCACTCCTGAGGTCTTATGTGTGGAGTCTGAATTGAATACTGACGGGCTTGTTGATGCTGGTACTCAACAACTGCCCTCTTCTGCTCACAAATCCTTCCCAACATCTGCAGTGTAGAGTTCCAGCGAGTGGGGACATCACACACCAGTCTGTGAGCCGGAAGCTGCAAACGCTGCTGAAACACTGCAAGGGCAGCGGAAGCTGTAGCTGACAATCTAAAATGGGCACACAGGCGGGGTACTTTAACAAGCAGATCCGGCAGCTCCGGGTAGGATTTGAGAAACCGCTGAACCACGAGGTTAAGCACGTGGGCCAGGCATGGTATGTGTGTGAGCTAGCCTCGCCTTAGAGCCGTCACCATTTTCCGGCCAATGTCACACACGACCATGCTTGGCTGTAGGTTCAGCGGTGTGAGCCACAGATCTGCCTGCTCTTTCAGAGCTGTCCACAACTCTTCAGCATTGTGCGGTTTTTCACCTAAGCATATTAGCTTCAGCACAGCCTGTTGCCACTTGGACAAGGCAGTGCTGCAGTGCTTCCAGCTTGTGACTTATGTGGTAATTTTGGAGATGGAGGCTGAAGAGGGGGAGGAGGCTGAGGAGGATGAGGTTCAGGAGCTGTAGACCGTAGGGGCAACCCTGATTGACCTAGGGCCCCCAATCCTTGGTGTCGGGAGGACGTGTTCCGTCCAAAGGTCCGACTGGGTCCCAGCTTCCACTATGTTAACCCAGTGTGCCGTCAGCGAGATGTACCGTCCCTGCCCACAAGCACTTGTCCACGTGTCCGTGGTTAGGTGGACTTTACCGGTAACTGCGTTGTTGAGAGCACGGCTAATGTTTTGGAACACGTGCTTGTGCAATGCGGGGACGGCACACCGGGAGAAATAGTGGCGGCTGGGGACCGAGTACCGAGGGATGGCCGCCGCCATCAGGTTGCAGAATGCTTCCATCTCCACGAGCCTAAAAGGCAACATTTTGAGTGCAAGCAGTGGTGAAATGTGAGAATTTAGTGGTGTGGCCTGTGGGGCGTTGGCTGCATATTTGCGCTTGCGTTCCAAGGACTGGGGTATGGGCAACTGAATGCTGCGCTGGGACAAGGACATGGATTTGCTTTCTGATGCTCCTACTTGAGAGCGTGCAATGACAGGTGCAGGGCAGGAGGCATCTTCGCATGCACCATGGACAGGGGATTGCCTTGCATCCACAACAGTGGAAGAAGCAATGGTGTCACCCGCAGACACTGTTCCTGGACCCTGGGGTTCGGTCCACAAAGTCAGTTGCTTTGCTACCATGTGCCTGATCATGCTGGTGGTGGTCAAGCTGGTCGTTTTGCCACCCCTGCTGATGCTGGCCTGGCAGGTGGTGCAAATGGCCTTTTTGAGGTTATTGGCAGAGTCTTTAAAATGCAACCAGACTCTGGATGACCTAACAGTTGTACTGGCAACTTCCTTCGCGTTGGTGTTACGGGGAACGGTTGCCTGCCTTCTGTCGGCGGCCACCACACTGCTTCTTCCTGCCTGTTGGGGTGCTCTGCCTCCCTCCCCCTGTGTGCTGCTGTCCTCGCTCTGCATGTCCTCCTGCCAGGTTGGATCAGTTACTATATCATCCACCACCTTGTCTTCCACTTCCGCACCCTAGTCCTCCTCCTGACTTTCTGGCAATTGTGTCTCATCATCGTCCACCTCTTGTGACACTTTCCCACCGTCGCCTTCGTGTGACCGTGGCTGCTCAAATATTTGGGCATCGCTACATGCGATCTCCTCTTGCCCCGCTTCAAGTGGATAGGGCGAGAGGCCCGAATCTATAAATGGAAAAGTGAACAGCTCTTCAGAGTGTCCAAGTGTGGGATCAGTTGTCTCTGGGTACTCGGCATGGTGGGAGGAAGGAGGATCAGGGTGAGGAATATGCGGTCCAGACTCACGGCTACTGAGACTTGACCGTGTGGAAGACAGGGTGGTGATGGCTAAGTGACTGGAAGCATTATTCGCTATCCAACCAACAACCTTTTGACACTGCTCTGGGTACAATAGTGGTGTGCTGCGGTCCCCTAGAAATTGGAACAGGAAGGTCAGGCGAGAAGATGTGGGTGTTTGTTGTAGAACAATTTCAGCTTGCCCACGGCCTTGTCCTCGGCCTCTGCATGCACCATCACCATCACGTCCAGTTCCCCGTCCCTTGCCCCGTGCCTTGCCCATTTTAAACGGAGGACAGTATCTTCCACGCTCACTACAAATGACTGAGTTTGGAGCGAATTTATATGTGATCCGTGTGACGGAGAAAACAGAGTTTTAAATACCTGGCCTGTAGGTAAGTAGTGTGAACAGCAAACTTCTGTGAATTGCTTCACTGACACACTGACATTTTTTTTTAATGGAGGCCAGAAATGGCAGTATTTTCTGACAACGTATATGTGATCCGTGTGACGGAGAAAACAGAGTTTTAAATAGCTGCATTTTTACCGCTGTAATATGGAAAGGACCTGGCTGTTTTCTGCAGTGCCAACAAGCAAATGGAGCAGAAAAATTGTGTACTTTGGATTGCTTTTCAAGCAAATTATGAGGATTAAGATGCAAAGAAAAGTATTCCTGCCCCTGAGACCTGGGCCTTTGTATAGAAATATCTAACAGCAGCAGAAGGCAGAACTGGAATGGAGCCTCTTGTGCTATATGCACTGCAGTCTGCTATATACACTGCCTGCCTATATACACTGCCTGCCTATATACACTGCCTGCCTGATATCTCTGCAGATGGATTAGTCCTCAGAAGGACTGTTAGTTAAGATAGATATGTGTAATGTACGGTTTTTCTCCCTACACTACCTAATACACAAGCAAATCTCTCCCTGACGCAGCAGCAGCTCTCCCTACACTGTCTGATCCGGAGTGACTGTGATGAGCATGGCGGCGCCAGGTCTGATATAGACCCGATGACGCTGTGCGGCCAGCCAATCACTATGGCATTACAGTGTATGGCAGGCAATCCCTGCATGTTCTTTGGCTCTCTAAAGAGTGCCAGACATGCAGGGAGGGGACCTGAGTTCCCGTCTGAGCAACCCGGAAATACTCGGCGAGCACCGAGCTTGTCGAGCACCATGATGCTAAGGAGAGTAACGAGTAGTGGCGAGCGCGTTCGCTCATCACTAGTGTTGAGTGAGCACTAAAATGCGCAGGTTCTCGAAGCTCGGGCCGAGCTCGCCGTGATACTCGTGTGCTCGACCCGAGCAACGAGCCCAATGTTAGTCTATGGGAGACTCGAGCATTTTTGCGGTGGCACCCCCGGCAGTCTTTTAAAAGCCTAACAAGTGCCCAAAACGATAGTGACAGTGCTCAAATGACATGGGGACAGCATGGGGATCGCCCCAGGAAGCATTTCTGACCCCCAGGTCACTGCTGTCAACAATGTGGTCAGAGGTATTAAGCCACTTTTACGGGCTCACAATAAAACGTTCAAAAACGAAAGTGAAACTTTTTTCCTGTGAAATATGTTAAGGAACATCCTTTCCAGGGAAAAGACTTGTGTATAAGTTAAAATAAATGACCAAAAACAAAAATACTCCTCCACACGTTCGGCTATGTTCACAAGCAGCATTTTTTATGCGTTTTTGCACTTTTGTATTGCTTTCAACTATGACAAATGCATTCACCGGGAAATGTCATTTTAACATTTTACAACCTTATCTGGCCATGTGCTGTGTGACACATGCATAAAGTGCTGAAAAGACATGGGAACAGCATGGGGAAGACCCCTGGAAGCATTTCTGACTCCCAGGTCACTGTCTAAAAGTGTGCCCATCATAAGTGATCCTTGCCGCATCAGAAGATGCAGACTTGCAACTATCCCCATGCAAGTTCTAGTCCCAGGGCAGTGTTCAATTGTACCTCCCCCATTCCTTGCAATACAAGCGCAAGTATGCAGCCTGCCACCCACCCACCCCCAGGCTACAATACCATACTGCTTGCTTGCTTGAACTTGAAATTGGGCCTTTTAGGCATGTGGAGGCCGAATCTGGCCACCACGTCATGGCTGTGTTGGCGGCCTGGAATCCATACTCAGTCCCCAGCCGCCCGGCGGCCGGGTGTCCATATTCGGTCCGCAGCCGCTCCGCGGCCGGGTGTCCACACATGGTCCCCAGCCGCCTGGGGGCAGCCGGGTGTCCATAAACGGTCCCCAGCCGCCCCTATTTCCCCACACACTTTTCTTATCCCGGCCTGCTTTAGGCAGCATTGGACGAGCCCACCAGAGAACCAGACTCCTCCGGTGGGCCCTGACTTCTCCATCGGTGGAGTTGAGAGTGCCAAGGTGAGGAGCATGATGATTATGACAGAAGTTAGCATCTGCTATGTTTTCTTTTAATGCAAGCGTAAGTGTGCAGCCTGCCACCCACCGACCCCAAGACTGCAATTTCATACTGCTAGCTTGCACTTGAAATGGGGCCTTTTAGTTTGGAGGAGGCCGAAGCTGGCCACTACCTCATGGCTGCTTCGGCAGCGAGGTATCCATACTCAGTCCCCAGCCGCCCCTATTTGTCCTGGTGTGCCTTATACATAAGATTAAGCGTGTATACCAAAACATTACCTGTGCCCTCCCCAGTGCATTTAGTGGGAAGGAGAGCCTATTCCGCTGTAGTGTGTGCATGCCAAACCCCTGTTCATGGTACATGCGAAGATGCCTCCCACCTTGCACCTGTCGTTGCAGACTTGCAACTATCCCCATTCAAGTCTTTGTCCCAGGGCAGTGTTCAATTTTAACTCTCCCATTCCTTGCAATGCTAGCGCAAGTATGCAGCCTGCCACCAACCCACCCCCAGGCTGCAATACCATACTGCTTGCTTGATTGCACTTTAAATTGGGCCTTTTAGGCATGTGGAGGCGGAATCTGGCCACCACGCCATGGCTGTGTCGGCGGCCTGGTATCCATACTCAGTCCCCAGCCGCCTGGTGGCCGGGTGTTCCCGCTTGCTCCCCAGCCTCCAGGGGGTGGCCGGGTGTCCATACTCGGTCCCCAGCCACCCCTATTTGTCCTGGTAACCTTTCCCACACTTTTCTTAGCCTGGCCTGCTTTAGGGCAGCATTGGCCGAGCCCACCGGACTATCAGACTCCTCCGGTGGGCCCTGGCTTCTCCATCAGGGGAGTTGAGAGTGCCAAGGTGAGGAGCATGATGAGGATGATAGAAGTTAGCATCTGCTTTGTTTTGTTGTAATGCAAGCGCATGTATGTAGTAGCGGCTAGGCCTGAGGTGGTCAGCGTTTTGGCGCATATCCTACCTCCTCCGAGGATTGCTGGATGTTTTCCTGCTACTATCCAAGTTCTATGACTCCCGTTAAAAAAAAAGCTTCAGGTGATAAATGATGGATGAGGTAGTGGCAAAGGAGAAAGAGCAGGAGGAACAGGGACCATTCACATCAATATCAGGCCAGTCAACCAGATATATCTTGTAGGATATGTTTCTGTAACAAAAGGAGCGGTTCGGCTACACAGTTATAGGGCATACAGTGAGTGCAATGCCTACCAAAATTTTCGAGGCACTCCAATGCCCCTTGGAAATGACATGGAGGTCAGAGGGTGTTAACTAAACCTTTTTTTCCATTTATAGCAACTGGGTCTCCTGTGCACTGTTGGCCTAAGCAGTGAATGGAAGGCTTTCCAAAAATTATGAGGAACTGCAATGCCCCTTACAAGAGCCATGTGTGGCACCCCAGGGGTCTGGTCACCACAGTAATAGAGATATTACGTCGGAGAGCAAGTGGGAGGTTTCCTGGTCAGGATCCCTTAAACATGCAACATCCTCCTGCCCCAGTCCTGGGAGGGGAGAATTCTGCCCTTATAAACTGCATCTGGGGCGGGGTTGAGTGAGTCAGAGAACAGAGAACAGTCAGAGTCAGAGTGAGAGCAAGGGAAAGTAACAGCAAGGAGCTCTGTAGGAGCTAGGAGCTAAAGACCAGGGGCTGGAAGCTGAGCAGAGCTCGCCCTGGCAGAAGACAATAGGAACCGGACACCGGAGTCCGAGGCTGTGAGGACTTATATATCCAGCAGCAGAAACCAGCCGGCAGGGGATTTCAGGTCCTCTGGCCATAGAAGCCCGGAGGCTCAGTCACAAGCAAGGGACCAGCACCGCCGTCATGGAGCGGAGGCTAACAGAAGGCCCCAAGTCACCAGCCATACTGGTGAGCACTACACGGTACACTCAGGGACGTGGGCTACTTCTACCCGCTTACAGCAAGGTAGCCAGGAAGAGTGCAGACAGACGGGGAGGCCTACAACTCCACCTGGCCAGGGGAACTCCTGCTTGCTCACAGACTGACCAGGCCTCTTATGCTAGCCAGTACTCCTGGGAGGGTCTACCTTATAATCATCAGTAAAGACCCTGAACTGCACTGCAAAGACTCTGAGTCGTTCCTGCTGCACTCGTGCACCATCACCCCCATCATCCACACTCACTGCCCTGAGGCTATACTCCTCCCGTGGGGAGTTATCCCATTCTCTGCTGCGCACACAACACCAGCCTCAGCGGTCTGCCTCGCAGCGGTGGTACTCCCTGACCGCAATCCACGGGTGGCGCAGTTGGACAATTAACCTCAAAACCTAAGAAAGACTGCCACTGGTTTGACCAGCCTGAGCCACGGGACCGGGTCACCGCCACGGAGACTACAGTCCCCAGAGACCCGGCACCGGGTATCCCACACACGTGTACACACGGCCCAGGGGGCGCGTCACATGCAGTACAGCATATTACAAACATAAGTCCCATTATTGGGGAGTGGGTGTCCCATAGTATTTGCTTATGCCTTGCAAGCAAAAGCTGCCAAAAATTAGGACAGAGCAACTTGCAATGCCCCTTACAAGAGCCATGCAGTACAGCATATTACAAACATAAGTCCCATTATTGGGGAGTGGGTGTCCCATAGTATTTGCTTATGCCTTGCAAGCAAAAGCTGCCAAAAATTAGGATGGAGCAACTTGCAATGCCCCTTACAAGAGCCATGCAGTACAGCATATTACAAACATAAGCCCCATTATTGGGGAGTGGGTTTCCCATAGTATTTGCTTATGCCTTGCAAGCAAAAGCTGCCAAAAATTAGGACAGAGCAACTTGCAATGCCCCTTACAAGAGCCATGCAGTACAGCATATTACAAACATAAGTCCCATTATTGGGGAGTGGGTCTCCCATAGTATTTGCTTATGCCTTGCAAGCAAAAGCTGCCAAAAATAAGGACGGAGGAACTTGCAATGCTGGCACCCAGGTGGTATAGTGGTGGTGGAGGCTGAGGATAAGGAGAAGAAGATAAAACAGCCGAAACGAGGAAGCGTATACCCATGTGTGGGTGTGAAGCGGTGCATGTGAACACACCTCCCGAAATAACACAGTGGATTTAACTTTATGTTACTCTGCTGTCATTTGGTGGTGATGAGAAGTCTGGTCCAATCCAGCCCTTGTTCATTTTGATAAGGGTCAGCTTGTCAGCATTGTCAGTTGACAGGCGAGTGCGCTTATCAGTTATGATTCCCCCAGCGGCACTAAAAACACGCTCCGATAACACGCTAGCGGCAGGGCAGGCCAGGACCTCCAAGGCGTACAGAGCGAGTTCATTCCAAGTGTCCAGCTTGGATACCCAATAATTAAAAGGCACAGAGGAATCACGGAGGATGCTGGTACGGTTGGCAAGGTACTCCCTCACCATCTTTTGAAACTTTTCACTCCTTGTGAGAGTACCCCGCGCCTCAGGGCCTGTAAGCTGGGTGGGTGTCAGAAAACTGTCCCAGAACGTTGACAGTGTTCCCTCTGCCTCTGCTGGATTGGAGTTCCATCTCTCTCGCCTGTACGCCTTGGTTGGGCAACGAACTGTGACCTCTGCCGCTAGCGTGTTCAGATGGGAATTTTTTTAAGAGTTCTGCAGCAAGGGCCTTCTGGTACTGCCCCATTTTTGTAGACCTCTCCACCTCAGGAATAAGAGAGTGAAAGTTCTCCTTGTAGCGGGGGTCTACAAGTGTCACCAACCAGTAATGACTGTCACCCAACATTTTGACAACGCGAGGGTCACGGTTAAGGCAGCGTAACATAAAGTCAGCCATGCGTGCCAGACTGGTAACGGGCAAGATTTCCGTGTCCTCACCAAGATGACGACTGACCATGCTCTCCTCCTCCTCCTCTTCCTCTTCCTCCTCCCCCCTGTCCTCAGGCCACCCACGCTGAACCGACGGTATGACACTTGTACAGGTACTACCGTCTACAACGCATGATAGCAGCTCCTGTTCTTCCTCCTCCTCCTCCTCCTCCTCTCCCTCATTGTCCCCCAATGCACGTTGGGATGAGATGAGGCTGGGCTGTGTGTAATCGACCACTACGTCTTCTTGATCCATCTCATCATACTCTGGCTGCAATGCCTCCTCTTTAATTCTCTGCAGAGAGCGTTGCAAAAGACAGACAAGTGGGATGCTGACACTAATGATGGCGTCATTGCCACTCACCATCTTGGTGGCCTCCTCAAAGTTTGTCAGGATGGTACATATGTCAGACATCCAAGTCCACTCCTGAGGTCTTATGTGTGGAGTCTGACCTGAATATCGACGGCCTTGTTGCAGCTGGTACTCCACAACTGTTCTCTTCTGCTCACAAATCCTTTGCACCATGTGGAGGGTAGAGTTCCAACGTGTGGGGACATCACACACCAGTCGGTGTGCCGGAAGTTGCAAACGCTTTTTTAAATAGAGATATTTGCGGCTGAACAGAGAGCGACACACTCAAACTGCTTTTTTATTAGATACCAAAGGCCCAAAACTGGATAGTACAGCGATTTGACCCGTGGAACTGCGAAACCACACTGGGATGTCGGGCCTACACAAGACTATTTTCAACAGATATATTTTTGTGTCACAACAGTCAGGAGACACTACTGTTTTTCTTTACGGAAAAAACTACCAAAAGCTGAATAATAGAGATTTTTTACCGTGGGATGGCAAAACCACAGTTATTGTTTACTGGGGTATACCACACTTTTTTAAATAGAGATATTTGCGGCTGAACAGTGAGCGACACACTCAAACTGCTTTTTTTTTAGATACCAAAGGCCCAAAACTGGATAGTACAGCGATTTGACCCGTGGAACTGCGAAACCACAATGGGATGTCGGGCCTACACAATACAATTTTCAACAGATATATTTTTGTGTCACAACAGTCAGGAGACACTACTGTTTTTCTTTACGGAAAAAACTACCAAAAGCTGAATAATAGAGATTTTTTACCGTGGGATGGCAAAACCACAGTTATTGTTTACTGGGGTATTCCACACTTTTTTAAATAGAGATATTTGCGGTTGAACAGTGAGCGACACACTCAAACTGTTTTTTTTTTTTAGATACAAATGGCCCAAAATGGATAATACAGAGGTTTGAACCGTGGAAGTGCAAAACCCCACTTCTGTTTCTCTAGCCTACACCAAACTATTTTCAAGTTATATTTGCGTCTGAAAAATCAGAGACACGCTTTTTTTTTGGGGGGGCGGACACACCAAAAGGTTAATAAGACGGGTATTTGTACAGTGTGAAGGAGGAAAAAAAAAGGAGGATTTAGATGAAAAAAAAAGGATTTTTTCTGGCCCCCGACACCTGGTGCTAAGTCCAGCAATTTCAGCAACAGGAGCACACAGGACTGTAATGCAGCATTTGCTGGTATAACCACTGTGTCTCCTATACAGCCTGCCTGCCTGATATCTGGGATGGATATTAGTCCTGAGAAGGACTGTTTGTTTGATCTGGCAGCCTTTACAGACCCTACACTAACTATTTCGCAGTTTAAATCTCTCCCTAAATCAGCAGCGCTGTCCCTACACTGTCTGATCCGGAGCGACTGTGTCCAAGATGGCGGCGCCCGGTTTTAAATACTCGAGGTGACGCTGTGCGGCCAGCCAATCACTGTAATGCCCACAACCAACATGGCTGCAGCATTAAAGTGACTGGCTGGCAATCCCTGCATGTTCATTGGCTCTGTAAAGAGCGCCAAACGTGCAGGGCGGAGACCCGAGCTCCCGCCCGAGTAACCCGGAAATGCTCGGTGCTCGCCGAACATCCTGAGTAGCGTGATGCTCGGGCGAGTACCGAGCAGTGTCGAGCATGCTCGCTCAACACTACTCATCACTATTAATTATTATTACAAGCTCAGGGCAGTATGTAATATATATGGAAGCATCCTTACTGCAAAGATGGATTTCCCTGTGTTGGAAGATGTCTAATTGTTAGTAATAAAGGCTCAAAGTCATTAGAAGAATTCCTAGAAATAAGTAGTAATTCCTGAGAACAGTAATTCCCCCTTAGACTTGAGTGCAGGTGAATGGTGGATCATCATTGATGAAAGGGGGGATCCTCTGCTAGATTAGGGCTGCAGTATCGTCTGCAGCACATTTCTCCCCATCACCCTCCTCTGTTCCCCTGCTAGCTCGTAGTTAGGGGCTCCCAGGTTTTCTGTGTCTTTAATCTTTAGCTTCATGTAACATTCATGGACGCTTTGAAGACCTGCCCAGGATTCTTCCGGAGGAGTCTGTGGGGTAATCAAACCCCACTTTTTACAGGCAAGAACGCGTCTCCTCCTCCATAGAAAAATACAGTCTGACTTTATTAACGGAAGCTGAAATAAAGAAGTGCGCTGACCGTGAAAAGCGAATAAATAACCATAAAAAGAGAAATTCTAATTAAACTCCAAAGAACAGCATAGAAACAATGCAATTAATCATCCTCATATGCGGCTTATTTTCCAGAATACTCCTACCACGGATGCACATTTCCACGACATAAACTAAGCTGGAATAAAATTCAATAATCTTTATCGTTTCTATTTTTGACCTTTATTTTTTGCTTTTTCAAACTAATTACATCTATTTTATATTAAAAAGTACCAGACGATGGTGTGCACAGGAATGCACTTCAAGAAGCTAGGGATGGATGTGGGCTAGGATGATCAGAGACCTGAAGACCTCCTTAAAGGGGTGGTCTGCTTTGTGATGCGAAGCTTTGAAGAAAACATGGCTCTGTGATACTCTTTTGGGAGATGTTTATGCTATATGTGACTGTAAGTGGCTACCCAGTGGTAGTGATAGCCATTACAGTTTGTCTAGGGTTGTGGTTGCATGCAACAAAATTTTGAAGTTTAACCAATCTGCGCAAATTTAGGGATGACCCGGAGATTAGTCAGTGTAAAATATCTTCATACAAACCTGACATAAGAACAGAGCAGCAGTAAGGGCTCGCTCATGCGAGCGGGAGAAGATATTGCATTGCATTCTGACCAATGTTAGGAAATTAGTCAGCCCTGGTCTGCATGTTTTTCCCCAGCTCTAATCGGAATGAGGAAAAAAATTGCAGCATGCTGAGAGTGGCCGCATATATCAGACGAGACTCGCCAATGCAAGTCTATGGGTGCAAGAAAAAAATCAGATCAATTTCTACGCACTCATCTCAAAGGAAACTGGAAATTTCATCAGACAAGAATAGTAAATTCACAGCCAGAACCCTCAGAATAGACAGGTAGAATAGATATATGGAATAGCAAGATGTCCGGTAGATATTTAATGTCACAAGACCCCTACATATAATAAACTTGCCCTCTTTAGTAACTTTCATGTGGCACTAAAGGGTGTTTTGCTTGTTTAGAAGTGATGAGCGAGCACTAAAATGCTCGGGTGCTCGTTGCTCGGGTCGAGCAAATCGTAATGTTCGGGTGATCGACCTGACTAACGAGCCCAATGTAAGTCTGTGGGAAACTCGAGCATTTTTCCGGTGGCTCCCCCCGGCGGTCTGCAGAGGGCCTAAAAATTGCCCAAATAAATGGAAACAGCGCTGAAATGACATGGGCTCAGCATGGGGAAGACCCCTGGAAGCATCTCTGACCCCCAGGTCACTGTTGTCAACAGCGTTGTCAGAGTATTACGCCAGTTTACGGACTCACAATAAAACATACAAAAACTAAACCAAAATGGATTTTCCTGGGAAATATGTTAAGGAACATCCTTTCCAGGATAATGACTTGTATATAAGGCAAAATAAATATACCAAAAGAAAACTACTCCTGCACACCTTGGGCTATGTTCACATGTTTCACATGCATAGCTTTCGATGGTGAAAAATATATTCACTGTTGGCCAAAATGCGTACAATGCGAGGGTTACGGGAAAGGCAGAGGAACATAAAATTAGGCATGTGTGCCAGTTTGCCACTAGCCAAGATTTTCCTGTCCTGACCAAGAGGATGACTGTCCATGCTCTCCTCCTCAACCTCCTCCTCCTCATTCTCCCTTTCCTCAGGCCATCCATGCTGAACAGACGGTATGACTGTGTTGTGGGTACTACTGTTTGTAGCGCAGGAAACCAGCTCCTGTTCCTCCTCATCCTCTTCCTCCTCCTCCTCATTATTACCGAATCCACGTTGGGATGAGATGAGGCTGGGCTGTGTGGCATCACTCTTGTATGATTCCTTGCTCCATCTCATCGTGCTGCGCCTTTGATGCCTCCTTTTTAATTGTGAGCAGCGAGCGTTTCAGAAGACAGAGAAAATGGTGATGCTAATTATGGCGTCATTGCCGCTCACCATCTTGGTGGAGTCCTCAAAGTTTTGGAGGACAACGCAGATGTCTGACATCCATGCCCACTCCTCAGTTCTTATGTGCCGAGGCTGACCTGAATGCCGATGGGCGTGTTGAAGCTGATACTCAACAAGTGCTCTCTGCTGCTCACAAAACCTTCTCAATATATGCAAAGTTGAGTTCCAATGCGTGGTGACATCGCACACCAGTCGGTGAACTGGAAGCTGCAAACGATGCAGAAGCACGGCGAAGGCAGCGGAAGCTGTAGCTGACTTTCGAAAATGGGCATGCTGGCTACGCCAAAAGTTGACGCGCCCCCTGGGCCGCGTGTTTGTGGGGATACCCGGAACCGGACCCGTGCACTGTGTTCACCAGGTGAGGGGCTCGGCCTACTCCCAGATAACTTTGGAGCGTTTCACAGGACCCCCTTTGTGTGTCCTTTCTCTGGCCTGTCATACCCCGCCAGTGACCTCGCTTCTGTCCGGCTGCCTCGGGCCTTCTCTGGTAAACCTTGGCGCCGGTTCCCTGATCCTATGTGGTGCCTTCCTAGCGGGTGTAGCGAGGGGCTGCGCCACATAAAATGTCACAGCCTCTGGTTTCTAGCTGAGGGTAGTTCCCCGCCTCCACTAGCTTCGGGGACCGGTCTCCCCCTTTGGCCTGACCCCCCTACGCTGGTAGATTCGGGCGTGCGGTGGCGACTCGCCAGTCCACACCCCTGGGGTCCCTTCATTCCTTGTTCCTGGAGCATCCTCCGCTCCTCTTCCATCCTTCTCCTTCCTCCAGGCCCCGGCCGCTCTCTCCGGCCTGCCTGCGGAGCAGAGCCCATGCAGAGCCTCTGCTCCCAGCCTCCTTCTCTCCCAACTCCTGAACTGACTGACTTCTCTCAGAACTAAGATGGTGCCCACTTTTTATACCTCCCTCTAAGTGCACCCAGGAACTGCCCTCTCCCTCCTATGCACTACAGAGTCCCCCCTTCCTCGGTGTTCCCTCCACCCACTCCAGCCAGGGACAGGGACTGTCGTGCTCTACTTGGAGCATATCAGTCGCCCTGCCCCCCAGAAATGTGGTGTAATGCATGCAGGTGTCGGGGTCCTGATCCACACTCCATCCTTACCTGGAAGTGAGATATCGCACATCTGGATGAGATGCAATACCCCTGTAGCGGCCGAACCCTCAGGGTGCTACATTCCCCCCTGGTAAATCACAGCACGTCCGCGGGCTGGAACAGAGCAAAAGACAGTGCACATTATTACATGCAAAGAATTTTTTTATTTTTTTTTAACTGCCAACTGCACACAACTTCCCTTTATGGGAAATATTTTCTCGTTTCACCAATATATAAAACATTCTTTTTTTTTTCAGTAGAAAACATATAAAACATCATCAGCAGCATATCAACGGCGAAGTCTCTTTTCAACAGGTCACAGTTCTTTCTGCGACCAGGTGTCCATTCTTAAGGTGCAAACTTGGCAAAACTTTTGAACATGAGGGACCTGTTCACAAACCCTCAACGTAGGCCCTGGGGGTGGCTGCAGGGCATAGGTGATCCGGCTGTTGGACCACGTCTTCTGCCACGCCAAACTGGTTTTTGTTCTGAGGTCTGTTGTTGCAATATTTATGAAACCAATAGAGGGCACTTTAGTGCAACTATTTACATGGATTGGCTGCCCTCAGCCGGATAGTTCACAGAAAGTATTCTGCTCCCAGTCCTCAGCCGGATATTTTACACAAAGTTGGCTTCTCCCAGTCCTCAGCCGGATATTACTGACCCGTCTCCGGGTAACTTTAACCAAACAAATAAACAACAACTCTTAACCGGGCAAACTTCTCATAATCCGGAAAACGGCGTGTCCTGTAACTCTTCACCCTGGCGGGTAACTATTTACAATTAGGCTGTCGCTCATCAGTAGCGATGTCCTACTTGTGGACTCTCCTCCTCCTCACCATACTCTTCAGACCCGTCCAGGCCCTCTGGGTAGTAGGGTTCAAGGTAGTGCTCTTCATCTACCCGCTGGACATTGAGGGCGTACCACCCTTGCAGGCCTCGAGGTAAGGTGTAGGACACCAAGTCCCCCGGATACAGATCCCGTCCCCGGTGACCCTCGGGCAGGTGGCTCTCCACGTCCCTCCTATTGACAAAGAGGTCCGTGTCTGTGGTGGGGTCCCGGATGAACCCCCACCCCTTCTATTGATGGAACTTTACCACGGTCCCAGTAATTTAAGGACCGCGTGCAGCTTGGGGGTTTCGGCGGGTCCGTGTCTTCTCCTCCGCGCTCCGGGCCTGCAGCTGCTCCCCATTCTGGCGCCGCGCCCGCTCCTCCTTCTCTAGCTGCCGTATTTCCTGCTGGCAGAATTCCCGCCTGCGAACTGTGGCCGCCCGCGTCTCCTGCGAAAACCTCATAAGGTCCTCCCCGGTCTGGTCCCACTCTATCTGGACCTCTTCCTCCGGGAGCTGGGGTATGGTGACTGGCTGTGGAGTGGGCGGGAGCAGAACAAGCGGGGCCTCGGCCCCTGCGGACAGGTCCCTCCGAAGACTAAGGTGAACCCATCCGCGTGGCAGGGGGACCGGCTCTCCATCGGGTCTGGCGAGCTGGCTGTATAAGTCGGTCCCTTTGTGCCGGCGGCGGGAGCGGGGGAGGTGCAGCGACTCCCGGTACATCTGGCTCCGCGACGGGGTCCAGAGGCAGGTTGGTAGCATCAGGGTTGAGGAGGTAAAGGTGGCTGGGACCCTAGGAGGCAGCGATCATGCTATTATAGAATTTTGGATAGCTAGAGGAGGAAGACATGTGAAGACTCAAACTTCAAGGTTAGATTTTAGAAAGGCAGATTTTAAGAGACTCAGAAAGAGAATAGGAGGGATCCAATGGCTGGATGTCCTTATGGACAAAAATGTCCAGGAAGGATGGGAAATTTTTAAAAATGAGATTCTCAAAGCACAATCGTTAACAATCCCGAAAAGTAGGAAGAATGGGAAGCATTTAAGGAAACCAGGATGGATGAACACAGAACTTAAACACATGCTAAAAAGAAAGAAAGAAATGTTTATTAAATGGAAAGAGGGAGGCATATCTAAAGAAGATTATAATGCAGTCTGCAGATCCTGCAGGGCAAGTATCAGGTTAGCTAAAGCTGACAATGAATTAAGGCTTGCAAGAGATGTCAAAAGCAATAAAAAAGGATTTTGGGGGTATGTCAAAAGTAAAAGAAAAGTCAAAGATGCTATAGGATTTTTACAGGATGAAAATGGAGAAATGGTAAGAGAGGATGTTGAGAAGGCCAAACTTTTTAATTCCTATTTTGCATCTGTTTTCTCTCAGAAAGAAAATGTAACATCAACTGATCTTCACTGTCCTTTTAAAGGAATAGAAGAATCCAAGTTATCTGTAAACAGAAAGATTGTGAGGGAATATTTAGCTAACATAAATGAGTTCAAGTCTCCAGGTCCAGATGAATTACACCCCAGAGTACTGAAGGAGATCGTAGAAGAAATTTTAGAACCACTCTCCATAATCTTTGAAAATTCTTGGAGAACAGGAGAAGTCCCAGAAGACTGGAGAAGAGCAAATGTTGTTCCTATCTTCAAAAAGGGGAAGAAGGTGGACCCAAGGAACTATAGGCCGGTGAGTCTGACTTCTATACCAGGAAAGATCTTTGAACAAATTATTAAACAACATGTATGTAAGTACCTGGATAAGAATGAAGTGATTAACCAGAGTCAGCATGGGTTTGTAACTAACAAGTCATGTCAGACTAACTTAATTTCCTTCTATGACAGAATCACTGACTGGGTGGATCAGGGAAATGCTGTAGATATAGTATATCTTGACTTCAGCAAAGCATTTGACAAAGTATCTCACACCATCCTTATTGAAAAAATGACCAAGTATGCAATGGACCAGGCAACTGTTAGGTGGATTCATAACTGGCTTAGTAATCGGACTCAAAGGGTGGTTGTAAATGGCTTCACATCCAGCTGGATGAATGTCTCAAGTGGGGTACCACAGGGCTCCGTCCTGGGACCAGTATTGTTCAACATCTTTATCAATGATTTAGATGAAGGAATTGAGGGTAAACTGATTAAATTTGCTGATGACACAAAGCTAGGAGGGATAGCTAATACTAGAGAAGAGAGAGAGAGGATTCAAAAAGACCTAAATAAACTGGAGCAGTGGCCAGCAACCAACAGAATGGTTTTTAACAGGGAAAAATGCAAAGTACTACATCTGGGCAATAAAAATGAAAAAAGCATATACAGAATGGGAGGAATAGAGCTAAGCAACAGTACATGTGAAAAAGACTTAGGTATACTAATAGATCATAGACTGAACATGAGTCAACAGTGTGATGCAGCAGCAAAAAAGGCAAATACAATTCTGGGATGTATTAACAGAAGCATACAGTCTAGATCACGTGAAGTCATTATCGGTCTTTACTCCTCTTTGGTCAGACCTCATCTGGAATACTGTGTACAGTTTTGGGCACCACATTTTAAAAAAGACATAGACAAACTGGAGCAAGTTTAGAGAAGAGCGACCAGAATGGTGACTGGTCTGCAAACCATGTCCTATGAGGAACGGTTGCAGGATTTGGGAATGTTTAGCTTGCAAAAAAGAAGACTGCGAGGAGACTTAATAGCTGTCTACAAATATGTCAAGGGCTGTCACATTGTAGAAGGATCATCTTTATTCTCATTTGCACAAGGAAAGACTAGAAGCAATGGGATGAAACTAAATGGGAGGAGACACAGATTAGATATTAGAAAAAACTTTTTGACAGTTAGGGTGATTAATGAGTGGAACAGGCTGCCACGAGAGGTGGTGAGTTCCCCTTCAATGAACGTCTTCAAACAGAGGCTGGACAGACATCTGTCTGAGATGATTTAGTGAATCCTGCTTTGAGCAGGGGGTTGGACCAGATGACCCAGGAGGTCCCTTCCAACTCTACCATTCTATGATTCTATGATTCTATGAGGGCTGGGGGCAGGGGTGTCCCCCTTACCTGCTTCCAGGGCTGCGCTGCTCTCGGCTTCTGGCCTCCGCTCCTCGTCCTCAGGGGCTGGCTCGCTGGCCGGTGCTGGCGGTGTCCCGTGCTGCTGGGCCACGATCCGCCGGGCCATCTCCTCTCTCCATCCCGCTATAGCCTCCCGCTGCGCCTGGACCATCCTCCGGTCCAGATCCTCCAGCGCAGTTCGAAGGAACTCCGGGTCTTCTCCAGGGAGCTGAGCCATCAGCTTCTTGAGGCTGTACGGGCCGCGTTGGCCTGCAGCAAGCCACCCGTCAGAGTGCTGGAGTCGGTGCTGCTCGCCATCTCCGGGTGAGGTCTGCCAGACTGACCCAAACCACACCCTGCCCCACCGGTTTTCTTCTCCTTCCGCCCCTGTTGGGGGTGGTCCCGGGGCAACCTGCTGACAATCACTCTCAGGGGCAGCCCCCCCATGTTGATGGACATCTCTACAGCCGCACTCAAGGCTGCTGGGGGTGGGCTCAGTCTTGGCGCCATTTTGGGACCTGGCCCACGATGGGAGGTGGCTTCTTGGTGTCTTTTGGCGCGCACATAATGGTGTCCATTCTTCTGGGGCGGGCGCCACATTCAATACAGTAAAACAATCTTTTTTCAGGCACGCAGTACCCGGTGGTTGTGGGCATGAAATCCTGCCGACTACGCCAAAAGTTGACGCGCCCCCTGGGCCGCATGTGTGTGGGGATACCCGGAACCAGACCCGTTGGGGATGCTGGGGGTTCTAGTCCTTGCGTGGCGGGGACCCGGTCCCGTGGCTCAGGGTGGTCAACCCAAATGGCGTTCTATTTATAGGGTTTTGTGATTAAATGTCCGACTACGCCACCCGTGGATTGCGGTCAGGGTGAACCGCCGCGGTAGGGCAGACCACTGAGGCTGGTGTTGTAGGTGCAGCAGAGGATAGTATAACTCCCCACGGGAGGAGTATGGCCTCAGGGCAGCAAGTGCGGATGTTGGGGGTGATGGTGCGCGGGAGCAGCAGTAACGACACAGAGTCCTGTAATGCAGTCCAGGGTATTTACTGACAGTTCTTTATCCACGTTACTACAGCTGGTCATAACGTCCCACGTCGCACTGTGTTCACCAGGTGAGGGGCTCGGCCAACTCCCAGATAACTTTGGAGCGTTTCACAAGACCCCCTTTGTGTGTCCTTTCTCTGGCCGGTCATACCCCGCCAGTGACCTCGCTTGTGTCCGGCTGCCTCGGGCCTTCTCTGGTAAACCTTGGCGCCGGTTCCCTGACCCTATGTGGTGCCTTCCTAGCGGGTGTAGCGAGGGGCTGCGCCACATAAAATGTCACAGCCTCCGGTTTCTAGCTGAGGGTAGTTCCCCGCCTCCACTAGCTTCGGGGACCGGTCTCCCCCGTTGGCCTGACCCCCCTACGCAGGTAGATTCGGCGTGTGGTGGCGACTCGCCGGTCCACACCCCTGGGGTCCCTTCGTTCCTTGTTCCTGGAGCCTCCACCACTCCTCTTCCTTCCTTCTCCTTCCTCCAGGCCCCGGCCGCTCTCTCCGGCCTGCCTGCGGAACAGAGCCCATGCAGAGCCTCTGCTCCCAGCCTCCTTCTCTCCCAACTCGTGAACTGACTGACTTCTCTCAGAACTAAGATGGAGCCCACATTTTATACCTCCCTCTAAGTGCACCCAGGAACTGCCCTCTCCCTCCTATGCACTAAAGGGTCCGCCCTTCCTCGGTGTTCCCTCCCCCCACTCCAGCCAGGGACAGGGACTGTCGTGCTCTACTTGGAGCATATCGGTCGCCCTGCCCCCCGGAAATGTGGTGTAATGCATGCAGGTGTCCGGGTCCGGATCCACACTCCATCCTTACCTGGAAGTGAGATATCGCACATCTGGATGAGATGCAATACCTCTGTAGCGGCCAAACCCTCGGGGCGCTACAGGCACATGAGTCATACTTTGACAAGCAGCTCAGGCCGATCCGGGTAGGTTTTGAGAAACTGCTGAACCACTATGTTGAGCACATGGGCCAGGCATGGTACGTATGTGAGGTTGCTTAGCTTTAGAGCCACCATCAGGTTCAGGCCATTGTCACACATGACCATGCCTGGCTGTAGATTCAGCGGTAACAGCCACAGATCTACCTGCTCTGTGACAGCTGTCAACAACTCTTCACAGGCGTGTGGTTTGTCCCTTAAGCATATTAGCTTTGGCACAGCCTATTGCCGCTTGGCCGAGACAGTGCTGCAGTGTTTCCAGCTTGCGACTTATGTGATAATTTCGGAGATGGAGGCTGATGAGGATGAGGAGGGGTGTTATGGGTCCGGGTGCTGAAACCTCTGTGCTTCGGTGCAAGGAGGGACCAGTGGGGCGTGACTAAGTGCCTACTCGGCCTGACCAAGGTCACATGGCAGCTTAGTCGACTCCGTGAACCAGGGAGGGACCGGGCAGGTGGACCAGGTGCCACTCTGAGACCGACCTTGTGTGAGAACAGGTGACTCCCATGGGACAGATGGCAGGAACTGACCGGTACAGCGGATGAGCACGGCAGGAAGGCTGATGGGTGGTCCAGGTAGATAAGCAGGCTCGATCGGCAGATAGCCAGACGGGTGCTCCAGGTTGGCAAGCAGGCAGGCACAGCAGGTAACTGGCAGGTGCTCTGGATAGGCTGGCTGGCGGGCATGACAGGTAACAGGCAGGTGCTCCAGGTAGGCATGCTGGCAGGCACAGCAGGTTACAGGCAGGTGCTCCAGGTAGGCTGGCTGGTGGGCATGGCAGGTAACTGACAGGTGCTCCGGGTAGGCTGGCTGGCGGGCACGACAGGTTAGCGAGCAGGACTGATAGACTGGCGGGCTGAACTGTTAGACAGACTGACGGGCAGAGCTGACAGGCAGCGGGACCTGAAGGCTGAAGCAAGTGTTAGCACACGGAACAACAACTTTGCACAGGCACCTCCATTTTGGGGGAGGTGCCTTATATAGGAGAAGTCCTCCGGCCATTGGCCGGGGACTCTATAGGATGGCGCATATGGCCCCTTTAAGAGGGAGGGAGCGCGTGCCCTAAGCACAGTGCCTGGGAAGCTTCGCGCAGTGTGCGCCACAGCAGCAGTGGAGCAGGAAGACGCTGGACCTGGAGCGCGGCAGTGAGGGGAACAGCGTCTCTGCCCGGCAGGAGGCAGAGACGCCAATGCTACAAGGGGCAGGAGCTGTAGAATGTGGGTGCAACCCTGAATGACCCAGGGCCAGTAATCCTCGGCATCGGGAGGACGTGTTCCATCCCAAGGTCCGACTGGGTCTCGGCTTCCACTATATTAATCCAGTGTGCCATCAGCAAAATATACCGTCCCCGGCCATGAGCACTTGTCCACGTGTCCGTGGTTAGGTAGACTTTCCCAGTAACTGCATTGTTGAGGCCACGGGTAATGATCTGGGACATCTGCTTGTGTAATAGGGGCCAGCACACCGGGAGAAATAGTGGCGATTGGGGACTGAGTACCCGAGGGATGGCCGCTGCCATCAGGTTGCGCAAAGATTCCGTCTCCACGAGCCTAAAAGGCAACATTTCAAGCGCAATCATTTGAAAAATGTGTGAGTTTAGTAGTGTGGCCAGTGGGGTCTTGGCTGCGTTTTTTCACTTGTGTTCCAAGGACTGTGATTGGGACAACTGAACATTGCACTGGGACAAGGACGTGGACAGTGATGGTTGCAAGTGTGTACCAACAGATGCAGGGTGGGAAGCATCTTCGCCTGCGTCATGGACAGAGGATTGGCGAGCACGCACATCAGCAGAATAAGCAGTGGTGTCACCCACAGACACTGTTTCTGGACTCTGGCATTCGGCCCACCTAGTCTAGTGCTTTGCTGTCATGTGCCTGAGCATGCTGGTGGTCTGGTTGCAAGTTTTGCTGCCCCTGCTGATGCTGGCCTGGCAGAAGTTGCAAATGATTTTTTGGGGATTATCTGGACAGTCTTTAGAAAACAACCAGACTCGGGAAGACCTAACAGCTGGACTGGCAACTTGTGTCATGTTGGTGTTCCGGGGAACAGTTGTCCATCTTGTGTCTGTGGCCACAACACTGCTTGTTCCTACCTGTTGTGGTGCTACGCCTCCCCCCCCTTGTGTGCTGCTGTCCTCATTCTGAATGTCACTTTGCCAGATTTGGTCAGTGACTTCTTCGTCCACCGCCTCGTCTTCCACGTACACACCCTGGGCCTCCTCCTGACTTGGTGGCAATTGTGTCTCATCATCATCAGCCATCTCTTGTGACAGTTTCCCATCGTCGCCTTCGTGTCATATTAATAAAGGAGTACATTTCTGGAAAAAAAATGGCATGGGGTCCTCAATAATTTTATTAACCAGCAGAGGGAAAGCGGACTGCTGGGGCAGATGTTTTTAGCCTGGGAAGGGGGTAATACCCATGGAACTTCCCAGGCTACTAATATCAAACCCTAGCTGAATACTTAGTCTTTACTGGCTATTAAAATGGGGAACCCCCAGAAAAATGACATGAGGTCCCCCTATTTTAACAGCTGGCAAAGGCTATGCAGACAGCTGGGGGCTGATATTAATAGCCTAGAAAGGGCCCATGAATATTGGCCCCCTCCAAGGCTAGAAACAGCCGCCCTCAGCTGGCCCAGAAAAGGCCACATCCATAGGATGCGCCAATTCTAGCACTTAGCCGTGCTCTGCCCACTGCCCTGTAGCGGTGGCAGTGGAGTTATAGGGTTGGTGTTGATGTCAGCTTATAATGCCAGCTGACATCAAGCCTAGGTTAGTAATGGAGAGGCGTCTATAAGACACTCCCATTACTAACCCCAGAGTGGAAGTCAAATGTAAAATAAAGACACCCACACAATGAATAAAATATTTTATTTGAAATAAAGACAGACACCTTTAATAATCTAAATTAAACAATACTTACCGTCACACCCATTCCAACTGAAGACAATGTGCCCTGTAATAAAGGTAAAATAATAAAGCAACCTCATCTTTACCTTTCTGACGCAGTCCAAATATCATGGGTCCCACGATGATCCCATGAACAGAACGGCCGCATTCTAAAATGTGACCGCACTGTTCAGCAGCCCGCAATACACAAACTCAGTGAATGCCAACAAATGAGGTCAGTGCATGCTCGGTGAGTATTTTCCCACGCTTGCCAATGAGTTGAACTCTGTGGGAAAATACCACGCATGCGCTGACCTCATTTGCCAGCAATACAGTGAGTTATTCTATTGCCAGCTGCTCAACAGAGCGGTTACATTTTACAATGTGGCAGCTCTGTTCATGGGATCTTCGTGGGACCACGATGCAGAAATGCTGCATATTTTTTCCGCTTCTCTCTGGCAGGAAAAAAGCATGCAGATTTTACATGCGTTTTTCCCGCCAGGTAGAAGCGTTTGTCAAGCGTTTTTGCATGCATTTCTGCATGCGGGTTATCAATCGCTTTCCAAGCGATTTTAGCATCACTTAGAAAAGTGCTTGACAACTTGGTCACACTATATAAATCCATGCAAACAGCAAAGGGCATGGATTTAAATACACCGCATGCAGAATTATTAGGCAAATGCGTATTTTGATCACATTGATACTTTTTATACATGTCGTCCTACTCCAAGCTGCATAGGCTTGAGAGCCAACTACCAATTAAGTAAATCTGGTGATGTGCATCTCTGTAATTAGGAGGGGTGTTGACTAATGACATCAACACCCTATATAAGGTGGGCTTAATTATTAGGCAACTTCCTTTCCTTGGCAAAATGGGTCAGAAGAGAGATTTGACGGGCTCTGAAAAGTCCAAAATTGTGAGATGTCTTGCAGAGGGATGCAGCAGTCTTGAAATTTCCAAACTTTTGAAGTGTGATCACCGAACAATCAAGCGTTTCATGGCAAATAGCCAACAGGGTCGCAAGAAGCGTGTTGGCCAAAAAAGGCGCAAAATAACTGCCCATGAATTAAGGAAAATCAAGCGTGAAGCTGCCAAGATGCCATTCGCCACCAGTTTTGCCATATTTCAGAGCTGCAACGTTACTGGAGTATCAAAAAGCACAAGGTGTGCGATACTCAGGGACATGGCCAAGGTAAAGAAGACTGAAAAACCACCACCTATGAGCAAGAAACATAAGATAAAACGTCAAGAATGGGCCAAGAAATATCTTAAGACTGATTTCTCAAAGGTTTTATGGACTGATGAAATGAGAGTGACTCTTGTTGGGCCAGATGGATGGGCCAGAGGCTGGATCAGTAAAGGGCAGAGAGCTCCACTCCAACTCAGACACCAGCAAGGTGGAGGTGGGGTACTGGTATGGGCTGGTATCATCAAAGATGAACTTGTGAGACCTTTTCGGGTTGAGGTTGGAGTGAAGCTCAACTCCCAGACCTACTGCCAGTTTCTGGAAGACAACTTCTTCAAGCAGTGGTACAGGAAGAAGTCGGTATCGTTCAAGAAAAACATGATTTTCATGCAGGACAATGCTCCATCACATGCATCCAACTACTCCACAGCGTGGCTGGCCAGTAAAGGTCTAAAAGAAGAAAAAATAATGACATGGCGCCCTTGTTCACCTGATCTGAACCCCATAGAGAACCTGTGGTCCTTCATAAAATGTGAGATCTACAGGGAGGGAAAACAGTACACCTCTCGGAACAGTGTCTGGGAGGCTGTGGTGGCTGCGGCACTCAATGTTGATCGAAAACAGATCAAGCAACTGACAAAATCTATGGATGGAGGCTGCTGAGTGTCATCATAAAGAAAGGTGGCTATATTGATCACTAATTTTTTGGGTTTTTGTTTTTGCATGTCAGAAATGTTTATTTCTAAATTTTGTGCACTGATATTGGTTTACCTGGTGAAAATAAACAAGTGAGATGGGATTATATTTGTTTTTTATTAAGTTGCCTAATAATTCGGGACAGTAATAGTTACCTGCACAAACAGATATCCTCCTAAGATAGCCAAATCTAAAAAAAAAACCACTCCAACTTCCAAAAATATTAAGCTTGGTTATTTATGAGTCTTTTGGGTTGATTGAGAACATAGTTGTTGATCAATAATAAAAATAATCCTCTAAAATACAACTTGCCTAATAATTCTGCACACAGTGTAGTGTGACCAAGTAATAGTTAAAAAAAAGAATAAGAATGGTGAAAAATAATGGCCGATGGCCACCGGTCTCCTTCTCCGCTGCATCCGGTCTCCTCGGTGTCTCACGTTGGTGTGAAGGACCTGCGATGACGTCATTGAGTCATGTGACAGGTCACGCGGGGGCCATCGGAAGGTAAGTATAATTGTAAGGTGCCTCAGCGAGGTAGTCGTGGGCGAGTTGTAGCCCCTGCTCACTCTGGCACCCTACAGACAATTCGTGTCCTCCCTCTGTTGTGTGGCTGTGTATGTGGTGCTCTCCACTTACTTCAAACCATCTGATCGTGGCTGTCTCCAGGCATTTCTCTTCTGGGACCAAGGCAGCAATAAACTCAGAGGACACCAGGTTCTTAACCAGAACTTGGACTTTACTTGGGGAAGAGGAATATGTACAGTATTTACAGGAAGATATAATGGATAAGGCCCGACAGGTTGTTATCTCTCTCACAGGCGCTGGCAACATCTTCAGCTCTGCTTCCCTCTTTAAGTGAAGCATCTCTGTGACTCTATCTCTAGCCCAAGAGACTCTTCTGTAATACTAGCAGTGATCTGGATCCAATCTCTCCCCCACGTCTTAGCCTGGAGTCCTATTTATCTTCTTCTGCTTCCTGCAGACTAGAAGTGCCCCGGGTCCTCAACACTTCCTTTGAGTTTCTCCGGCCGGCTAACAGGACTCTTGCTCTTGCGTAGGGAGAGTTTCACACTAGTGATCCCACTGTCTGAGGGTGTGGAGCTCCCGTCTACCCTAGCAGCCACATATATTCAGGCTGCCCGTAATGGTTACTGTCCTATCTCTAACTGCCCCCTGGACACTAAAACAGAGGCTTTTTGCTAATGTGCCCACCCTCTGTGAGCTGTCATCACAGAATTTTAACCCATCACTGTCTATAACACTGCTAGCAGACTCAACCTGACATCTGCACCCAGGACAGTGGCATCTTGTGGCTGATTACAGGTACTGCAGCCCACAAGGAACTATGCCAGAGCTAACCCCTTAGCTTGGCCTACCACAGTTCAGAGAGGATTGATTAAGGGAACACTTTCCTTAACTACTTCAGTGCCAAAGGAAGGCTACGTCCTTCCCCACTATTACATAATCTTTATTTTTTATTTTAAATTTTTTTTACAGTTTCTATGGTACCCTGGTCTGGATGAGTCTCCTCTTCTCCAGGCCTCGGTACCATCCGCACATTGTATCGCTTCATATCCGCGTGTGCAGATGTAGTGATGCGGATATCAAGCGATTCACTGCAAGTCAATGGCGGCAATTACGCTGCGTGTCTGCAAAATTAATGGACATGCTGTGTATTTTTCCTCAATGATAATCCGCAGCAGAAATTTCCGCAGCATGTGCACAGCACATATCATTGGGGACCATGGGGTGCAGATTACCAAGCGGTTTTTAAGCGTTTTTGAAAAACGCATAGTGAGAACGCAGCCTTATTTTGATTGTGACAGACAGGTGAGGATGAGGTTGGTTTATTATTTCACGTTTATTACAGGTGATCATGGGCTTCAGGGATTAGCTGTAAGGTGAGTATATGGTGTTTTTCTATTTTTAATTTTTTGCAGGGCGGAAAACATCGGGAACAAGGTGTAGATGAGTAAAATGTGTTTTATTTTTATTTGAATATTTGTTTTTATTAAATTTTTACTTTTTTTTTTTACTTTCAGCAGAGCACTGGCGCCGGTGGATGAGAGACTACTGCTCCCCTCCAGTGGTGCCTGTGCTCGCTGTTTCCTATGGCAGTAGGCACCGGCTGATGGTGGTAGTAGTACTATCAGCTGGCACCTATGACCCGCGGTAAGCTATTTACCGCGGGTCACTGTCACAGCTGTGGCATCATGCTGACACGGTCACACGAAGGTGATGGTGGGAAAGTGTCACAAGAGGTGGACGATGATGAGACACAATTGCCAGAAAGTCAGGAGGAGGACCAGGGTGCGGAAGTGGAAGACGAGGTGGTGGATGATAAAGTAACTGACCCAACCTGGCAGGAGGACATGCAGAGTGAGGACAGCAGCACACAGGGGGAGGGAGGCAGAGCACCCCAACAGTCAGGAAGAAGCAGTGTGGTGGCTGCAGACAGAAGGCAGGCAACCGTTCCTCATAACACCAACACGAAGGAAGTTGCCAGTACAACTGTTAGGTCTTCCCGAGTTTGATTGTTTTTTAAAGACTCTGCCGATAACCCCAGAAAGGCCATTTGCACCACCTGCCAGGCCAGCATCAACAGGGTGGCAAAACAACCATCCTGACCACCACCAGTATGATCAGGCACATTGCAACAAAGCACCCGACCTTGTGGGCCGAACCCCAGGGTTCAGGAACAGTGTCTGCAGGGGGCACCACTGCTTCTTCCGCTGTAGTGCATGCAAGCCAATCCCCTGTCCATGGTGCATGCGAAGATGCCTCCTGACATGCACCTGTCATTGCACACTCTCAAGTAGCAGCATCAGGAAGCACGTCCATGTCCTTGTCCCAGCGCAGCATTCAGTTGTCCATACCCCAGTCCTTGAAATGCAAGCTCAAATACGCAGCCAACGCCCAACAGGCCACACTACTAAATTCCAACATTTCACGACTGCTTGCGCTCGAAATGTTGCCTTTTAGGCTCGTGGAGATGGAAGCATTCCGCAACCTGGTGGCGGCGACCGTCCCTCAGTACTCGGTCCCCAGCCATCTCTATTTCTCCTTGTTTGCCGACCCCGCATTACACAAGCACGTGTCCCAAAACATTAGCCATGCTATAAACACGGTAGTTACCGGGAAAGTCCACCTAACCATGGACACGTGGACAAGTGCTTGTGGGCAGAGACGGTACATCTCACTGATGGTACACAGGGTTAACATAGTGGAAGCCGGTACCCTGTCAGAACTTGGGACGGAACACGTCCTTCCGACGCCAAGGATTGCGGGCCATAGGTCAATCAGGGTTGCCCCCACAGTCTACAGCTCCTGCACCTCCTCCTCCTCAGCCTCCTCCCCCTCTTCAGCCTCCATTTCCGAAATGACCACATCAGTCACAAGCTGGAAGCACTGCAGTACTGCCTCGGCCAAGCGGCAACAGGCTGTGCTGAAGCTAATATGCTTAGGTGACAAACAGCACAATGCTGAAGAGTTGTGGACAGCTCTGAAAGAGCAGGCAGATCTGTGGCTCACACCACTGAACCTACAGCCAGGCATGGTCGTGTGCGGCAATGGCCGGAACTTGGTGGCGGCTCTGAGGCGAGGCAAGCTCACACACGTACCATGCCTGGCCCATGTGCTTAACCTCGTGATTCAGCGGTTTCTCAAATCCTACCGGGAGCTGCCGGATCTTCTTGTTAAAGTACGCCGCCTGTGTGCCCATTTTAGAAAGTCACCTACAGCTTCTGCCGCCCTTGCAACGTTTGCAGCTTCCGGCTCACAGACTGGTGTGTGATGTCCCCACGCATTGGAACTCTACACTGCAGATGTTGGGAAGGATTTGTGAGCAGAAGAGGGCATCAACAAGGCCATCGGTATTCAGTTCAGACTCCACACATAAGACCTCAGGAGTAGACATGGATGTCAGACATATGTACCATCCTCCAAAACTTTGAGGACTCCACCAAGATGGTGAGCGACGAAGATGCCATAATTAGCATCACCATCCCGCTTCATTCTCTTCTGAAACGTTCTCTGCTCACAGTCAAAGAGGATGCATTGCAGAGCACGTAGAGATGGAGCAAGGAACCATACAGGGTGATTACACACAGCCCAGCCTCATCTCATCCCAACGTGGATTGGGTGACAATGAGGAACAGGAGGAGGAGCAAGAACAGGAGGTAGTTTCATGTGCTATAGACTGTACTACCTGCACAACTGTCATACCGTCTGTTCAGCGAGGATGGCCTGAGGACAGAGAGGAGGAGGAGGAGAGCATGGTCAGTCATCCTCTTGGTGAGGACACGGAAGTCTTGCCTCTTAGCAGTCTGGCACACATGGCTGAATTTATGTTACGCTGCCTTTCCCATGACCCTCGCATTCTCAAAATTTTGGGTGACATTTTTTTTTGGGTGTCATTACTGGTAGGTGACACTTCTAGACCCATGCTACAAGAAGAACTTTATATCTATTATTCCTGAGGAAGACAGGTCTACAAGAATGGGGCAGTACCAGAAGGCCCTTGTTGTGGAACTATTAAAAAAATTCCCATCTGAAAACGCTGGCGGCAGAGGTCATAGTTCGTTGGACAACCAAGGACTACAGGTGAAAGAGACAAAACTCCAATCCAGCAGAGGCAGGGGAACACTGTCAAATTTCTGGGAGAATTTTCTCAGCCCCTCCCATCGCACAGGCCCTGAGGCGCGGGGTACTCTCACAAAGAGTGCAAAGTTTGGGAAGATGCTGAGGGAGTGCCTTGCCGACCATAACAACGTCTTCCGTGATTCCTCTGCGCCTTATAATTATTGGTTATCCAAGCGGGATACATGGAAGGAACTGTCTCTCTCTGCCTTGGAGGTCCTGGCCTGCCCTGCTACTACCGTTTAATTAAGTGGGTTTTAGTGCCTCTGGTGGAATTATAACTGATGAGCGCATCCGCCTGTCAGCTGAAATTACTGACAGGCTGATTCTTATAAAACTGAACAAGGGCTGGATTGGGCCAGACTTCTTAACACCACCGAATGATAGCAGCATAACCTAAACTCAAAAACAGTGTCTTTTTTTGGGAGGTGTATTCCCATGCACCTCTTCACACCTACAGTCATGGCCAAAAGTATTGAGAATGAGACAAATAGTAATTTTTCCAAACTTTACTGCTTCATTTTTTGTAATGGCAATTTGCATATACTCCTGAATGTCAAAGAGTGATCAGCTTAACAGCAATTACTGTACTTGCAAAGTCAATATTTGCCCAGAAAATTAACTTTAACCCCCAAAACATATTTCAACATCATTGCAGTCCTGCCTTAAAAAGAGCAGCTAACATCGTTTTAGTGATTGATCCATTAACACAGGTGTGGGTGTTGATGAGGACAGGGCTGGCGATCAATCAGTCATGATTAAGTAAGAATGACATCACTGGACACTTTAAAAGGAGGCTGGTTCTTGGTATCATTGTTTCTCTTCAGTTAACCATGGTTATCTCTAAACAAACACGTGCAGCCATCATTGCACTGCACAAAAATGGCCTAACAGGGAAGAGTATCGCAGCTACAAAGATTGCACCTCAGTCAACAATCTATCGCATCATCAAGAACTTCAAGGAGAGAGCTTCCATTGTTGTCAAAAAGGCTCCAGGGCACCCAAGAAAGACCAGCAAGCGCCAGGACCGTATCTTAAAACTGTTTCAGCTGCGGGATCGGACTACCAGCAGTGCCGAGCTTGCTCAGGAATGGCAGCAGGCTGGTGTGAGTGCTTCTGCATGCACTGTGAGGCGGAGACTCTTTGAGCAAGGGCTGGTTTCAAGGAGGACAGCAAAGAAGCCACTTCTCTCCAGAAAAAACATCAGGGACCGACTGATATTCTGCAAAAGGTACAGGGAGTGGACTGCTGAGGACTGGGGCAAAGTCATTTTCTCTGATGAATCCCCTTTTCGATTGTTTGGGACATCTGGAAAACAGCTTATTCGGAGAAGAAGAGGTGAGCGCTACCACCAGTCTTGTCTCATGCTAACTGTAAAGCATCCTGAAACCATTCATGTGTGGGGTTGCTTCTCAGCCAAGGGAATCGGCTCACTCACAGTCTTGCCTAAAAACACAGCCATGAATAAAGAATGGTACCAGAATGTCCTCCAAGAGCAACTTCTCCCAACCGTCCAAGAGCAGTTTGGCGCCCAACAATGCCTTTTCCAGCATGATAGAGCACCTTGCCATAAAGCAAAGGTGATAACTAAATGGCTCATGGAACAAAACATAGAGAATTTGGGTCCATGGCCTTTAAACTCCCCAGATCTTAATCCCATTGAGAACTTGTGGTCAATCATCAAGAGACGGGTGGACAAACAAAAACCAACAAATTCTGGCAAAATGCTAGCATTGATTATGCAAGAATGGACTGCTATCAGTCAGGATTTGGTCCAAAAGTTGATTGAGAGCATGCCAGGGAGAATTACAGAGGTCTTGAAGAAGAAGGGGCAACACTGCAAATATTGACTTGCTGCATTAACTCATTCTAACTGTCAATATAACCTATTGGTACTCATAATATGATTGCAATTATATTTCTGTATGTGATATAAACATCAGACAAACACTAATAAAAACCAGAGGCCAGCAGATCATGTGAAAATATAATTTTGGTGTCATTCTCAAAACTTTTGGCCATGACTGTACATATGGGTATACGCTTCCTGATTTTGACTATTTCCTTTTATCTTCCTCCTTCTCCTCATCCTCATCCTACACCACCATATCACCAGGGTGACCGTGGTCCATGATGCAACACCCACATAATTTTTTTAAAGGGTGTTTATGTTGCCTGTAAAAAAAATTTTTGTACAGTATGTTCATGTATACCCCCCAGAGGTAAATGTTTGTCAGCCCATACACTTAGTGCATGGGCTTTACAAGTATACGAGACCTGCTCCTTTCTAATGGGAACATTTTTTATGAGGCCCTCCTCCACGTCTCTTCCAAAAGACATTGGAGTGCCTCCCAATTTTTGGCAGCCCTTGCATTCACTGCATAGGCCAACACTATGGGAGACCCACTTCCTAATAATGGGAACATTGTTTTCAGTAGGCCCTCTGACCTCCACGTCTCTTCCAAGGGGCATTGGAGTGCCTTCAAATTTTTGCAACCCTTGCATTCACTGCATAGGAAAACACAATGGGAGACCCACTTCCTAATAATGGGAACATTCTTTTCAGGAGGCCCTCCTCTAAGTCTCTTCAAAGTGGTATTGGGGTGCGTCCAAATTTTGGGCAGCCCTGCCACTCACTGCATATGCAATAACAGTATAGGAGACCCACTCTTTAGTAATGGGAACAATAAAGCATAGCCAGCTGATGGCTCTCTAAGAATAGTGAGGGCCGACTGCTGGCCCTTTAAGAATAGTAAAGGCCGCCTGATGGCCCTATAAAAATAGGCTTTGCGACTTTCAGAGTCCCTCCTTCATAAATGAAACAAGATGTGTCTAATGATGTGTCACACACCACATGGCCAGATAAGGTTGTAATATGTTAAAATGACATTTCCTGGTGAATGCATTTGTCACGGTTAAAAGCAATACAAAAGTGCAAAAACTCATCAAAAACGCTACGTGTGAACATAGCCCAAGGTGTGGAGGAGTATTTTTGTGTTTGGTTATTTATTTTCCTTTATATACAAGTCATTACCCTGGAAACGATGTACCTTAACATATTTCACAGGAAAATCCATTTTGGTTTAGTTTTTGTATGTTTTATTGTGAGTCCATAAAAGTGGAGTAATACTTCTGACAACGTTGTTGACAGAAGTGACCTGGGAGTCAATAATGATTCCAGGGGTCTTCCCCATGCTGTTCCCATGTCATTTGAGCACTGTTCCCATCGATTTGGGCAATTTTTAGGCCCTTTGCAGACCGCCGGGGGGAGCCGCCTGAAAAATGCTCTAGTTTCCCATAGACTTACATTGGGCTCGTTGCTCGAGTCAAGCACCCGAGTATTCCAATGTGCTCGACCCGAGCATCGAGCACCCGAGCATTTTAATACTCGCCCATCACTAGTCACCATGTGTTGGAAATCAACATTGCAGATGTTGGGAAGGATTTGTGAGCAGCAGAGGGCAGTTGAGTACCAGCTTCAACACGCCCGTCGTTATTCAGGTCAGCTTCCGCACATAAGAGCTGATGAGTGGGCATGGAAGTCTGACATCTTTGCAGTCCTCCAAAACTTTGAGGACTCCACCAAGATGCTGAGCGGCGATGATGCCATAATTAGCATCACCATCCCTCTTTTCTATCTACTGAAATGCTCGCTGCTCACAATTAAAGAGGAGGCATTGCAGGCGGAGCACGATGAAATGGAGAAGGGAACAATACACGGTGATGTCCCACAGCCCAGTCTCATCTTATCCCAACATGGATTGGGTGATAATGAGGAGGAGGAAGAGGACGAGTAACAAGAGCTGATTTCCTGCTCTACAGACGGTACTATCTACACAACTGTCATACCGTCTGTTCAGCTTGGATGGCCTGAGGAGAGGGAGAAAGAGGAGAAGGAGGAGAGGAGGAGAGCATGGACAGTCGTCCTCTTGGTCAGGACTGAAGACTTGGCCTTTGGCAGGCTGGCACACACAGCTGACTTTATGTTCCTCTGCCTTTCCTGCGACCCTAGCGTTGTACACATTTTGGCCGACAGTAATTACTGGTTAGTCACGCTTATAGACCCACACTACAAGGAGAACTTTCTATCTCTCCTTCCCATGGTGGAGAGGTCTAGAAAAATGTTGCAGTACCACAAGGCCTTTGTTGAGGAATTAGTAATAGAATTCCCATCTGAAAACGCTGGCGGCAGAGGTCACAGTTCCTTGGACAACCAAAGAGTACAGGCGAGAGAGACACAAATATGAGGCAGCAGAGACAGGGAAACACTGTCAAAGGTCTGGGACAGTTTTCCCACACCCTCCCAGTACACAGACCATGATGCGTAGGGTACTCTGACAAGGAGAGAAAAGTTTTGGAAGATGCTGAAGTACCTTTGTGGCCATACCAACGTCCTCCGTGATTCCTCTGTGCCTTATACTGGTAATAAGGGGCATTACCACTTTAGGAGACCCACTCCTTAATAATGGGAACAATTTTTTTAATGAGGCCCTCTTCTATGTCTCTTCAAAGGGATATTGGGGTGCGGACACATTTTTGGCAGCCCTTGCAGTCACTGCATATGCAATAGCAGTATAGGAGACCTACTCTTTAATAATGGGAACAACAAAGCATAGCTGGCTGATGGCCCTCTAACAACAGCGAGGGATGACTGCTGGCCCTCTAACAATAGTAAGGGCTGACTGCTGGCCCTTTAACAAAAGTAAGGGCCGCCTGATGGCCATGTAAATATAAGCTTTGTGACTTTCAGAGTCCCTCCTTCATAGATGAAACAGGATGTGTCTTATCATGTCTCACACACCACATGGCCAGAAAAGGTCGTAAAATGTTAAAATGACATTTACTGGTGAATGTACAGTATTTTTCACCGTTGAAAACAATGCAAAAGTGAAAAAACACATCAAAAACACTAAGTGTGAACACATAGGCTGAGGTGTGGAGGAGCATTTTTTTTTTTTTTTTTCTTTTGCCTTATATACAAGTCATTACCCTGCAAAGAATGTCCCTTAATGTTTTTCCAGGAAAATCCATTTTGGCTTTGTTTTTGTATGTTTTATTGTGAGTCTGGAAAAGTGTCGTAATAATCTGACAACATTGTTCACAGCAGTGACCTGGGTGTCAGAGATGCTTGCAGGGGTCTTCCCCATGCTGTTCCCATATCTTTTGAGCACTGTTCCCATTGATTTGGGCAATTTTTACACCCTCTGCAGACCTCCGAGGAGGGGCCGCCAGAAAAATGCTCTAGTTTCCCATTGACTTACATCATTCTCGTTGCTCAGGTCGAGCACCCAAGCATTATGATTTGCTCGACCCGAGCAACGAGCACCCGAGCATTTTAATGCTTGATCATCACTACCTCCAGGGGCTTCTCTGTCTTCATTTACATCCATAGACATTAATATAGAGAAAAGTATGTGGCCCCTACATCCACCTCCGGGGGCTTCTCTGTCCTGATCTACATCTACAGACATTAATTTGGAGTCGCTCCTCTGCAGATATATCGGCACTCGATCTTCTGAGTTTTCTACAAGATTTTGGAGTCTGTGAGAAAATTTTCCCTTCATCCAGAAGAACATTTGTGGGGTCAGACCCAGATGTTGGGGGGAGGCCGGCCACACCTTTCAGTCATGGGGGACAGATAAGAGTCTTCCCCAAACTGGTAACACAAATCTGAAGCTACAATTGTCCACAATGTCTTGTTCTGAAGATTAAGATTTCCCATCACTGGAGCTGAGGGTCCGCGGTCGCCCCCTGAGACAACCTATAGCATTATTCTCCTCCACCATCTGTACAGCAGCACAATGCAGTCAGGGGGTAATGTCCTCCTGGAGTCACCAAACCCAGACTCCTCCATAAGACGCAGATAGAGAAGTGCGATCCATCACTACACAGAACAGGTCTCCTCCAGAGTCCAGTGGTGGAGGCTTTACAGCACACCATCCGACACTTGACATTTGTGCTTGGTGATGTATGGCTGCATGCAGCTGCTTGGCCATGAAGCTCTTGGGTTGGGACGGATGATATACACCAGCGGCCATGGAGCGGAATGATTAACCTTGAATTCAATGATGAAGACATGTGGCCCGGAACATGTCTCCATGTAGTGTAGGAGGACTCTGAGCTTAGTGTCCTGATACCTCCGGTAGTCCTCTCCACGAGGATGTTTGCTGCAGGCTATCATCTGTAGCAGGTTTGGTTCAGTTAGTTTTTATACCAGTCTGGAGTGGAAAAGCATTGTGGAATAAAAACTGCTTCTTTAAATAGTAGCAATGCAACTCGCTCGGCTTCTTTCAGAGGTAAACACAGGAACGTTTCTTCTGCTGGTTTAATTAAAACACGACATAAACCAGTGCAGGGTTCAATATAAAAACATGGCCTTTTTGGCAAAAATGGGAAAACAAACCAAAAGTATAGCACAGTCTGTATGCCTCCGGGGATCAGCCCGCTCAGGGTACAACAACAGAGTCCATATAAACACTTCTCTGGAGCTTCCTGCCTCCAGACACACAGACAGAGAAAAACTCAGCTGCAGGATATTTCACTTACCAGACCACATCCTTGAGGTGGAGATTAGAGATGAGCGGTGTTCGACTAGAACTGTTCGCCAATCTCAAATTCGAGCTGTTTTGGGCGGTGTTCGAGTTGTTCGGCGAACGATTTGCAAAAAATTCGGCTGTTCGAGGTTATGTTCGATAACTGTTCGTGCACCAAAAGCGTGTCCTGCATGTCTGGCGCTATTTAGAGCACCAATCATGCAAGGATTGTCTGCCACTCACTGTAATGCCACAGCCATGGTGGTTGTGGCATTACAGTGATTGCCCAAATCGATGGGAACAGTGCTCACAGTGAAACATGAAAAGCCGGCAATTCATCAGCGGCATATACCGGTACCCGACAATTTAGAACCGAAAGAATAGAGCATCACACATAGATTAGATAGATAGAAACATGTCAGTCACATATATATGAAGTACAGCGACAGTGTTGATTACTGTACTTGTCATTTAGTGTTAAAGGATTTATTAAAAAAAATATTAGTGATTTCATGCACCGTCTCTTTAAAAAAGCCGGCCGGCAATTCAGCATCGGTACCTGACAATTTATAACAGAAAGAATAGAGCATCACACATAGATTAGATAGATAGAAACATGTCAGTCACATATATAAGAAGTACAGTGATAGTGTTGATTACTGTACTTGTCATTTAGTGTTAAAATAAAGGATTTATTAAAAAAAAAATTGGCGTGGGGTTCCCCGTAATTTTAGTCTCTAGCAGAGGTTAAGCAGACGGCTGGGGCAGATGTTTGAATCCTGGGATGGGGGTAATACCCACAGAGCTTCCCAGGCTACTAATATCAGCCCCCAGCTGAATACCTAGCCTTTACTAGCTATTAAAATGGGGGACCCCCAAAAAATGACGTGGGGTCCCCCCAATTTTAATAGCTAGCAAAGGCTAGGCAGACAGCTGGGGGCTGATATTAATAGCCCAGCAAAGGTGCCATGAATATTGGCCCCCTCCCAGGCTAGAAACACCAGCCGTCAGCCGCCCCAGAAAATTCTGGCACTTAGCCTCGCTCTTCCCACTGCCCTATTGCGGTGGCAGTGGGGTAATAGGGCTGGGGTTGATGTCAGCTTATAATGCCAGCTGACATCAAGTCCAGGTTAGTAATGGAGAGGCGTCTATCATAGAATCATAGAATCATAGAATCATAGAATGGTAGAGTTGGAAGGGACCTCCTGGGTCATCTGGTCCAACCCCCTGCTCAAAGCAGGATTCACTAAATCATCTCAGACAGATGTCTATAAGACACCCCCATTACTAACCCCATAGTCAAAGTTAAAAAAAAAACACAAACACCCAGAATAAAGTCCTTTAATTGAAATAAAGACACAATTCTTTATTGTTCTAAATTAAACCATTAAACCAAAATAATAAAGCAACCTCATCCTTACATTTCCATGGATCCCATGACTGCTTCAGCTCTGCTACATTCACATGACAGGCTGGACCGCAGCAGAACACTGCCATCCAGCTTGCCATGCCGCAGACACTGAGAAGCGCAGGCATGCTTACGCTCTGCAGTGTCTCTGAAGGATGACAAGCTGGTTGGCAGCGCTCAGCTGTGATCCAGCCTGTGATCTCAATACCATCCCAGCGTGGGAGAATTCTCCTGCTCAAGCGCTGAGCGCTGAGTATTTTCCCACGCTGTCAGTGACGTGCATGAGGTGAGCCGAGTTAATTGGACATGAGCTCACCTCATGCACGTCACTGGCAGCATGGGAAAATTCTCCTGCACTCACCACATGCGCAGGAGAATTTTCCCACGCTGTCAGTGACGTGCATGAGGTGAGCTGAGTTCATTGGACATGAACTCGGCTCATCTGGATGCTGTCACAGCCAGACACTGAGGAGTACAAGCATGCCTGCACTTCTCAGTGTCTGCGGGATGACAGGCTGGACGGCAGCTTTCGGCTGCGATCCAGCCTGTCATGTGAATGTAGCAGAGCTGGAGCCGTCGTGGGAACCATGGAAAGGTAAGGATGAGGTTGCTTTAATATTTTATTTTTATTGCAGGAGATCGTTGGCTTCAGCTGGAATGGGCGTGATGGTAAGTATGGTTTAATTTAGAACAATAAAGAATTGTGTGTTTATTTCAATTAAAGGACTTTATTCTGGGTGTTAGTAATGGGGGTGTCTCCATTACTAACCTGTGCTTGATGTCAGCTGGCATTATAAGTTGACATCAACCCGAACCCTATTACCCCACTGCCACCGCTACAGGGCAGTGGGAAGAGCGAGGCTAAGTGCAAGAATTGGCACATCCTATGGATGCACCATTTCTGGGGCGGCTGATGGCTGGTGTTTCTAGCCTGGGAGGGGGCCAATATTCATGGCACCCTTCCTGGGCTATTAATATCAGCCCCCAGCTGTCTGCCTAGCCTTTGCTAGCTATTAAAATTGGGGAGACCCCACGTAATTTTTTTGGGGTGGTCCCCCATTTTAATAGCTAGAAAAGGCTAGGTATTCAGCTGGGGGCTGATATTAGTAGCCTGGGAAGCTCCGTGGGTATTACCCCCTTCCCAGGCTTCAAACATCTGCCCCAGCCGTCTGTTTAACCTCCGCTAGAGACTAAAATTACGGGGAACCCCACGCCAATTTTTTTTTTAATAAATCCTTTATTCTAACACTAAATAACAAGTACAGTAATCAACACTATCACTTTACTTCTTATATATGTGACTGACATGTTTCTATCTATCTAATCTATGTGTGATGCTCTATTCTTTCTTTTCTAAATTGTCGGGTACCGATGCTGAATTGCCGGCCGGCTTTTTTAAAGAGACGGTGCATGAAAACGCTAATATTTTTTTTAATAAATCCTTTAACACTAAATGACAAGTACAGTAAGCAACACTATCACTGTACTTCTTATATATGTGACTGACATGCTTCTATCTATCTAATCTATGTGTGATGCTCTATTCCTTCTTGTCTAAATTGTCGGGTACCGGTGTATGCCCATGCTGAATTGCCGGCCGGCTTTTTTAAAGAGTGTCTTCTGAGCAGTTTGTCAGCTTTTGGACACCTTTGAAGGTGTTTTCTATGTGTTTCTATGTGTTTTTGTTTGCCTGCCATTGGTTTTAACAGTGTTCGATGGTGTTCGACGGTGTTCTAAGGTGTTCGACGAACAGTTCCACGAACATCCTGGTGTTCGACGAACCGAACCGAACCCGAACACTACGGGGGTGGCTCAACACTAGTGGAGATATGGCGAGTGGCGGTCCCGCCCATCTCTTGCAACTACTCACAAGAAACTCAACCCTGTCATGGCCAATTAACCCCTCACACATAACATGCTGGAGAGAAACTTCTAGGTTTCACATCCCGGAAGATAGCAATCTACGTGATACATATCTCCCCTCACTTACATTGCCAGTGACCCTGTCATAATATATTGGATCAAGGATCATCATTTCAGTTAGTGCAGCCTAAAACCGTGAATCATCATTTCCTTCAGTCACCCTGGTGGAGTTCATCCCATGCCACGGGATAGCAGCAGCTGTTATTGAGCTTTCACTGGAGTTGTGTCTACACAACTCACTCAGGTGAGCAGATTACCTGGTTTTAATATATCTTTTTATAAAAGTATCACTCAATGGACTGGTGCGCTCCGTTTCCCTGTAGTGTTTATCCATTTGTAGCAAGATGTCTTACATGTTCTCTGAAGCTGTTGCACCTTTTTCCGCCGCTGGGCAGAACTTTTGTCATTTCACTGTGACAGATCATAGCTTTTTTTGAAGTGACAGAAGCCGCTCTATTTATGGCAGGATTGGGGCCCTGACTACTTCTCAGGTTTACTCATTTTTTCATGATAGCAGTAGCCAGCCTTGGAAATAACCCATGAAGTTGAATAAGTTTTCAATTTAGTAATTAGTTAGGTCAAGAAATACTTGGCCAGTGACAGATTTTCATGATTTCAGCTCTGCAGGTCTCTACTTTGCTATTTTCGATGTAAAATGAATTAACAGAGATGAGATTGAAGTGGAGACTTTCAGAGTGAATTAAAGTAGTGCAAACATTTTCCTACAAAGCCTCCTCATTTCAGGGGCTCCGAAGAAATTGGAAAAATTAACTTTACCATAAATAAAATGTAAATTTTTAATACTTTGTAGAGAATCCTTTGCAGCAATGATGGCCTGAAGTCTGGAAGCTATGGTCGTGACCATCGCTGGTCTCCTCCGGTGTGAGGCTTTGCTGGCCTTTACTGTGGTGTTTTCAGTTCTCGCTTGTTTGCGGCTCTTTCTGCCTTCAGTTGTGTCTACAGCCTGTGAAATGCGGCTCGATGGCGTGAGATCTGGTGAGGACTCGGCCATTGCAGAATATTCCACTTCTTCTTTCGCAGGATGTTTTGGGTCATTGTCCTTCTGTCCTGTGAAGCATCGTCCAATCAACCTTGCTGCATGTGGCTGAATCCGAGCAGAAAGTATCGCCCTGTACACACAGGATTCATCCGGCTGCTTCTGTCTTCAGTCACATCATCAGTTACCACTAGTGACTCTGTGCCATTGGAAGCCATGCATGCCCGCGCCATTATACCGCCTCCACCATGTGTTACACGGGATGTGCCGAGGATCAGGAGCCGCTCCAAGCCTTCTCCACACTCTCTTGTTCCATAATTCTGGTACAGGATTCCCAGTGGAACCATTTGGAAGCAACTGCACTGACTTCATCTGGCGATTGGGCTATTAGATATTCCATACGATGTGATATTGCTATCTCTGCAAACCATTCTTCTATAGAAGGGGGCTCTATTTTTTTTCCAGTGTCGAGGGATTAAAGTTTTCGCAGCCTGAAGGAGATGTCTTAGTAATGATTTTATGTAAACATTCCTAGACATAAGGAACATGTATAAAAGAACTGCCTCAGGAGTTTTAGGGATTGCTACACCTGTCATCTCTTGGGTGGCCATGATAATCTTTTCCCTGAAAGTCTTCAAAACCGGACATGACCACCATATGTGTGACATTGTTCCCTTGTGATTCTCACACCTCCAGCATAAATCAGAAACCTCTGGGAACCATTTGTGCAAGGTAGAAGGTACCTGATACCACCTAGAGATTATTTTGTAACTTGTTGCTTGGGATTTAGTAGCATTTATAGATTTATGGGAGAGATGGAAGCATTTGTCCCATGGCCTTCGCGTAAATGATTGTTGAAGTTCAGCCTCCCAAGCCCTACAAAAAGAAGGGAGTGTCTCCAACTCCCAATCCATTGATAATTTATAAATAAGTGAAATAGCGTGTACAGGACTAGATGAGGCTACACAAATATCTTCAAAAGGGTATAAGGGACTTGTGAAGTTTGTATGTTTATCTAACGACAAACAGAAGTGTCGAAGTTGGGTATATTCAAAGGTGTGACGTGCCTTAGGAGCCCGACTTCCCAAAATTGGGGAAAGAAGCATAAGTGTCCCTCCTGGGGCTACTTGGAAGAAAAGTAGATGGAAGTTCCTTGAGCTGCCAAGAAAAAGGTTTGCAGAAGCTCCCGGGGGGAATTCTGGATTGTCAGTTATTGGCAACCGTGGTCCATTTGGATCAATTAAAATACCTCTCACACTGGGAATGTATATTGATTTGAGTGTTTGCTTTATACTATATGACACTGAGATTTTATTATGAGTTAGGGAGGGCCAAGTCCATGTCAGAGTGGAGCATGACACAGAACAGGTATCTTGTGTGATACAGACCCATAATTTAGACTTGGAGCAAAGCAACAAGTGCAGAATAATTGTATGAGAGGATGCTATGTAATATTGGTGGCAGTCAGGGAGACCGACCCCTCCAGCATCTTTAGGACGCACAAGGATGCCATTTCGAATCCTGCATCGAAATTGGTTGCCCACACAAATCATCTGAAACTGTGTTGTATTTTAGTCCAGAAGGAGGAGGGTATGTATACTGGAATGGTGTGCAAGAGGTATAATAGTCTAGGTAATATTGTCATTTTGAGAATGTTTATTCTACCAAACCACAAGAATTCTCTCCGGTTCCATGAGTTGAGATCCTCCTCTATTCTGGATAAAAATGCTAGAAAATTAAGAGAAAACAGTCTCGATAGATCTGAGGGGATACTGGTTCCGAGGTAGTTAATGTTATTATTCGGGGGCCATTTAAATGGAAAAATGACTTTCAGAGTGTTTACCAAGTGTTGGGGTAGGGAAATTTTTAGGGCTTCGGATTTATCCATATTTATTTTAAAGCTAGACCAGGTCCTAAAACGCGCCAATTCGGACATCAACGAAGGCAAAGATACAGTATATGAGGATTGGTGAGGTAAACTAATAGGTCATCAGCAAAGGCTGAACATTTATATTCATGACCTGCGACCTTAATCCCTCTAATGTCCGTATTGGCATGTATAGCCTCCATGAGATGTTCCATAATCAGAATGCACAGTAGAGGAGATTGAGGACAGCCCTGTTGGGTTCATTTTGACGCGCCCCCAGGGCCGTGGGGTACTCGGCAGCTGGGCCTCTGGCTGCATGCAGGGGATATCACAGTGGCTGGCCCGGTCCGTGACCCAGGGCAGTCACTGAAAAGGGGGAATGCTTTTATATGGGGATTTTTGGTATTTTTCGTGACGCCACCTGTGGATTCTGGTAAAAGGTTACCAGCGCTGCGACAGTCCACTGAGGCTGATGTTAGGGGCAGCTATGATGGGACGGCTCCCCACAGGTGGAGCAGGACTCAGGTCAGTGTAGAGGTGAAGAAAGATGGTGGAAGCAGGAGGGAGACGGCAGGACGTCCCAGAGGAAGTACAGGCACACACACAAGGGCAAACTTCAATACCTTTACTGGTGGTGATGCATGTACAGTCCAGGGCACTCAGGGCGAAAGGTACATTTCTGGACTCTCCCCAGTGAGCGGGTGTAAGGCCTCCTGATCTGTGTCTTTTACTCTCTATGCTTCGGGCCTGCCTGGAGCTAGGCCTGGCTTGCTTACTGCTTCCTTCTTGTACCTACTGACCTGGCGGTAGGGTTTTCTCCTGGTTCCCACTATTCCTGGTCGCTGGAGCCTTAGTGGTACCTAACCCTGTTGCTGTGGTCAGCGGTTGGTTAACCTGGAACTTGTAGTTCTCCAGGGATTCCGGTTGTTCCTACTGGTCATAAAGATCCCTGTAGGCACGGACCCGGTGTCCGGTATATGATTCGGGGTGAGCCTGTTATGCTCCTCTGCCCCCTCTGCGTTTCTCCTTCTTCTCCTCAGTCTGCAGACTCTCTCATGCAGACTCCCTGAGTAGACTCTCTGAGTTCTGTCCCTGTCTGTGCCTGACAGGAACTCTCACTTGCCTTCTAGCCCGCTCCAGGCTCTCACTGGCCAGACTAGCCTGCAGCTTGGGCCTACCCTGGCCTTCAGCCACACAGACTTCAGCTTGTCTGGAGCTGCAGCATGGTGTCACACTGTCTGCTTCCCACTGACTGACTTCCTGAACTCCACCCCCCAGTATTTATATACTTGACAGGGCTCCATCTAGTGGACTTGGGTGGAGGTGTCTGTATGTATTGAGGCCACTGGGGAGAATTCCATCCATGCACCCCTCTGGGATCTGTGGCACCAGTGCACAGCAGGGGCGCCACACATTCTTTATGAGGAAGGGATCCGACAATGTATTATTCATTTTTCATTTAGCAGAAGGGGATTGATATAGAGCTAGTATTTTAGCTATAAACACTGGACTTTGACCAGCGTGTTCTAAAGTTTAAGAAAGGGATGACCATGAGATTCTGTCAAAAGCTTTTTCGGCATCTAAGGACAGTATCATCAAAGGAATTTTATGGGTATGTGCATGGTTAATAATATCTATTGCTTTGGGGGTATTATCGAGTGCTTCTCTCCCTGGAACAAAACCAACCTGATCCAGGTGGATCAGGTCAGGGAGATGAGGTTTTGGCCTGTTGGCAATTAGTTTAGCATAGAGTTTCAGATCGACGTTTAGGAGGGAGATTGGATAATAACTACTACAGGAATTTGGGTCTTTCTCAGATTTGGGAAAGACTGTAATATCAGCGGTGGTGGCTTGTTGGGGAAAAGGGTTGGAGTCTGAAATAGAATTAAAACCTTGCAACATCAGAGGAGTCAACTGTTCTGAAAGAGACTGGTAAAATGCGGATGTAAGACCATCTGGCCCAGGGCTCTTATTCCCCGGTAAGTCTTTGATTGTGGCCAAGAGTTCCTGAGGGGAGAAAGGAACTTCCAAACGCTCGATTACTAGAGATGAGCGTTGTTCAACTCGAACTGTTCGCCAATCTCAAATTAGAGCTGTTTTGGGTGGTGTTCGAGCCGTTCGGCGAACACGAACAATTTGAACAAAATTCGGCTGTTCGAGGTTATGTTCGATAACTGTTCGTGCACAAAAATCATGGATTTTTTTCTCAGTAATGCTGAAAATTAATGTTAATATGCAGTTTGAGTGTACAGCGGGGTGGGGGAGGGGCAGGGGATGGATCTCTGCAGAAATAATGAAGATCTCCATTTTTTTTTCTCTTTCCCGCATTTACAGTGGGGAGGTGCAGTCTGTCAGCCTATCAGCAGCGCACACACGGAGCGAAGTGCTTTTTTTCGCACAAGCAAGGGCATGTGTCATTGGCAGTGTATGTCACATGTCCTTGCCCTATAAGACCCAGCCATTTTCCCTGTCGCCACCATTTTCTCACTGCTGCAGCTGCGTGTTAGACGGCACCGCTGTTGCTGTGTGCACTATACTTTGTTAATTTCAAGCCAATTTTCGCACAAATCTACAGATAGCTTGGGAGTAGGGAATAGTTGTGATTGCAGTCCTTTTGAGGACTAGGTTACATCATTTCCTACTACTTTTATCAGGCAGGTCTGTGCTCTTAAATAGATAGGTTGGGAGTAAAGACTAATTGTAATTGCAGTCCTTTTCAGGGCTAGGTTACATCAGTTCCTATCACTTTATGCCAGGCAGGTCTGTGCCAGTGCTGTGCAAGATTTTTTCACAGCATTTGGCTAAATCTAGCTAAGAAAATCCTTTTTGGCCTCTTGCAGAGTGTGTTAGTCAGTGGAGTAGCCTATCTGTGTTGTAAGCTACACGACCTGTGTATAGAATACAAAATTTTTAATGCACCTAGTGAAGTAAAACCTTTTGGGCATAGCATCATTCTATTAGTCCATCTATACTAACCTCCACCAGGATGCAAATTCAAAATAATTTTTTTCTGCATCTGGCTCTGAAAAAATATTTCGGCTTGTAGCAGTGTGTGGGACTTGGTCTATTAGTCCATCTATACTGACCTCCATCAGGTTGCAAATTCAATATAATTTTTATCTGCATCTAGCTCTGAAAAAATATTTTTGCTTGTAGCAGTGTGTGGGACTTGGTCTATTAGTCCATCTATACTGACCTCCACCAGGTTGCAAATTCAATATAATTTTTATCTGCATCTAGCTCTGAAAAAATATTTTGGCTTGTAGCAGTGTGTGGGACTTGTTCTATTAGTCAATCTATACTAACCTACACCAGGTTGCAAATTCAATCTAATTTTTTTCTGCATCTAGCTCTGAAGAAATATTTCGGCTTGTAGCAGTGTGTGGGACTTGTTCTATTAGGCCATCTATACTAACCTCCACAAGATTGCAAATTCAATATAATTTTTTCTGTATCTAGCTCTGAAAAAATATTTCGGCTTGTAGCAGTGTGTGGGACTTGTTCTATTAGTTCATCTACACTAACCTCCACCAGGTTGCAAATTCAAAAAAATTTTTATCTGCATCTAGCTCTGAAAAAATATTTGGGCTTCGCGTTGTAGCAGTGTGTGGGACTTGTTCTATTAGTCCATCTATACAAACCTCCACCAGGTTGCAAATTCAAAATAATTTTTATCTGCATCTAGCTCTGAAAAAATATTTGGGCTTCGGCTTGTAGAAGTGTGTGGGACTTGTTCTATTAGTCCATCTATACTAATCTCCACCAGGTTGCAAATTCAATATAATTTTTAGCTGCATCTAGCTCTGAAAAAATATTTCATCTTGTAGCAGTGTGTGGGACTTGTTCTATTAGTCAATCTATACTAACCTACACCAGGTTGCAAATTCAATCTAATTTTTATCTGCATCTAGCTCTGAAAAAATATTTCGGCTTGTAGCAGTGTGTGAGACTTGTTCTATTAGTCCATCTATACTAACCTCCACCAGGTTGCAAATTCAATATAATTTTTTTGGCATCTAGCTCTGAAAAAATATTTCAGCTTGAAGCAGTGTGTGGGACTTGTTCTATTAGTCCATGTATACTAACCTCCACCAGGTTGCAAATTCAATATAATTTTTATCTGCATCTAGCTCTGAAAAAATATTTCAGCTTGTAGCAGTGTGTGGGACATGTTCTATTAGTCCATGTATATTAACCTCCACCAGGTTGCAAATTCAAAATAATTTTTATCTGCATCTAACCCAGCCAATACTTTTGGGCTAATACCACAGTTTGGCCACTCAGCTCTGCTCGGTTCCCATCCATTGTTTTTTTGTGCAAACAACTCCAGAGTTGTGAATTAGTTAACCACCAAAATGAGTGGAAAAAGACCTGCTGCTGGTGGAAAGGGGAATAGGTGTGTTGGGAAGGGAAAAAAAGGTTATGTCAGTGGGGTAGGTGTTAAAGCAACAGTAACATCTACAGAAGAAAGACCATCTTCCAGCCAAACTAAGATGTCTACTTCTTTTAGCGGACAATGTGATAAGATCCCTTTCTTACGGCCACGCCAATCGCTACAAATTCCAGATGAGGCACAAAAACAGCAGGTGCTTCAACGGATATCAAGTGCTCCTTTAAGTGGGCTCTCCTCCACCTCAACTTCAGCATCACAAATACTCCAGTCCTCAGAGGTGTCACCCCAATCGCACTTGCTTCCTCACAGCTCCCAAGTCTCCAGCTGCCCGTCTAAGTATGGGGTAGAACAGATGGTTGAGTCTGCAGAGCTGTTTACTCATACTATAGCCTGGGAATAAGAGGTCGGCTCCAGAGCTTCTGTGAATCCAGACGAGGAAATGATCTGCACTGATGCCCAGAATCTTTATGAGTCGGATCCAGGACCAGATGCAGAAGGTTCTGACCATAATGTAGACCCTCGTTCCCAAACTGTAACTCCTGTTGGTGGTGACAATGAGGAAGAAGATGATGAGACTCAAATACCTGATTGGAGCAACAACTTGAGTTTTTTGTCAGGGCAGGAAGAGGTTGGCTCTGAGGACGACGGGTGTGATAACACACAGGGTGATGATGACGAGTTTGGAGATCCCACTAACTGTCAACCCACAGTCAGCCAGTCGATGAGGTCAACAGAGGAGGTGGAGGAGGATGCTAGTGACGACGAGGTCAGGTTGCGCCTTCCTGGACAGAGACGTAGTGCTGGAAGCACGTCAACAACTGCATCCTCAAACACAACTCTGCCTCTCACCACAAGTCGTGGTGGCTCTTCAGGTCGCATGGGTGCTAAGCCTCGCATAGCCTGGGCATTTTTTCAGATCAATAAGGATGACCCAACTCGTGTTATCTGTAACATTTGTCAGCAAAAGGTAAGTAGAGGCCAAAAAATACATAGTTTGAGTACTTCATGCATGAACCGGCACATGGATATGAAGCATAAGTTGCAGTGGGAAGCTCACTGTGCTACAATGCGGCCTAGCCGGTCGGGCCAACAACCGTCTGCCACATCTTGTGCATCCACGGCCTCTTTATCCTCTGTGACTGGGGGGACAGCAGTCATACCTGTTTTGAGATGCAGACCTGCCACCTCTTTACCAGCAACATCCAGTGTGATTGTCAGGTCATCATTTCATTTGGAAGTGGTAACACCAGCTGGTGTTCAGCGCTGTCCGACATCGAGAGCACCACCTTTGGATCAAGGCAACCTAACATTTCCGCCTGCATCTTCCTCACAGACCGGCAAGTTTGCCGGGGACACCCTTCTCAACCCCGTCTAAGCACAACAGCCCTCGGTCCCTCAGATGTGGACAAGTAAAAGACCATTTCCTCATAGCCATGAGAAAGCTGAAAGGTTGAATTTCACCATCTGCAAGCTCTTGGCTACAGAAATGCTGCCTTTCCGCCTGGTGGACACAGAGGATTTTCGAGACCTTATATCCGTTGCAGTGTCCCAGTACCAGATGCCCAGTCGGCACTACTTCTCAAAGAAAGGTGTGCCTGCGCTCCACCAGCATGTCGCACACAACATCACCGCTTCTTTGAGAATCTCTGTGTGTGACAGGGTGCATTTCACCACAGACACTTGGACTAGTAGGCATGGACAGGGGCATTACATGTCGCTGACTGGGCACTGGATAACTATGGTGACAGCAGGACAAGGGGCTGCTGTCCAAGTCTTGCCGTCCCCACGAGTTGTGCGTCAATCCTCTTTATCTCGAAGTTCCTCCAATTCTTCTGCCTCCTCAACCTCCTCTCGGTCCTCCACCTGCACCCAAAGCCTGTCTGGTCATGCCACAAGCTTTCTAACTGCGCAGAAGATATCCGGCACACCTCCTTACTATGCTCGCAGCAGGGCTCAACGTCATCAGGGGGTTTTTACTTTGAAATGTCTGGGAAATGGGAGTCACACAGCTGAGGAGTTGTTTGTCAGCTCTGGAGAACCAGTTTCATGAATGGTTGTCTCCACTGGACCTGAAACCAGGGAAGGCCATGTGCGACAATGCTGCAAACCTGGGTGCATCCCTTCGCCGGGGCAATGTCACACACGTGCCTTGTATGGCTCACATGTTGAACCTGGTTGTCCAGCAATTTTTAGCCCACTATCCCGGACTAGATGGCCTTCTGCAGAGGGCACGGTCGCTGTGTGCTCACTACCGCTGTTCGCATCCCGCAGCTCAGCGACTTACATCTCTACAGAAGTCGTTGGGCCTGTCACTTCACCGGCTAAAATGCAATGTGCCTACCTGGTGGAATTCAACTCTGCACATGATGCAGCGACTGTGGCAGCACCGACAAACCCTGGTGCAATACGTTCTGACGTATAGCCTGGGCCAACGAGATCCAGAGATGGGGCAAATCACGCTGGAGGAGTGGTCTCAGATCAGGGACCTATGCACCCTTCTGCACAGTTTTGAAATGGCGACGAAGATGTTTAGTGCTGAGGATGCCATTATCAGCATGACTATTCCGGTGATTTACATGCTGGAGCACATGTTAAACAGAATTCGGAGTCAGGTGGTGGCACAAGAGGAGGTGGAGGAAGTAGAGGAGGAGGAGTTGTATGCGGAAGGGCTAACATCTGCAAGGTCCAGACGGTCGGCAGCACCAAGGCGGCAGGCATGTGAGGGTGGGGGAGATGGTTTTACCAGGGCGCACGGTAGCAGCCAAACTAGTGAGGAAGGTGCAGGAGCCCAGGAAGAAGTGGAGGATGAACTGATGGAAGACTCATCAGATGAGGGAGACCTTGATCACATTTCTGTTGTGCGAGGTTGGGGGGAGAGAGCAGAGGAAGGATGTATGATTGTTACCTCGCCACCAACACAACAGGGACTTGGTGCTCCTGGATGCGCAAGACACATGAGTGCCTTCTTGCTGCACTACCTGCAACATGACCCTCGAATTGTGAGAAATAGAAATAATCCTGACTACTGGGTTGCCACACTGTTAGATCCCCGGTACAAAAGTAAATTTGCAAAAATTATTCCTGCCATAGAAAGAGATGCACGCATGCAGGAGTATCAGTAGTAGTGTTGAGCCACCCCCGTAGTGTTCGAGTTCGGTTCGGTTCGTCGAACACCCGTGTGTTCGCCGAACTGTTCGTCGAACTGTTCGTCGAACACCTTCGAACACCGTTAAAACCAATGGCAGGCAAACAAAAACACATAGAAACACATAGAAAACACCTTCAAAGGTGTCCAAAAGCTGACAAACTGCTCAGAAGACACAACTAACACATGGAAAAGTGACAAGTACATATAGTCATGCGAAAAGAAAAGAGGTGGAGGAGTAAAAGGAGGGGGAGACAAAGATATAGGCATGTCATGCCCTTCAAAAATCCAAAATGTGAGAAGCCGACACTACCAGTCCGTTCCTGCTTGTGCCACCTCCGTGTCGCCGGGTTTGTGCCAGAGCCGCGATGAACCCTGACGGCCAGCCCCCCTCTCCCAATACTGGTGCCTGTCCGCTGGTGGGTCGAGCGAGCCCCCCTGTGGTGGAGGCAGCTCTAAGCTTTTTAATTTAAATTGTCTCTCTAATTTGAATGAGTACACTTTAAATCTATTTACAAGGATCTATTGGAGGGCAAGTCTCATGCCAGCAGCCGCGTAATTCCAGATCCAGTAGCGTCCACTAAAGCTGCTGCAGTTAAAAAGCTTTTATAAGGATCGAGCTCGGCTGTCCACCGCAAGGCATCCTACTGCCAGTCCCAGCCCCTATGCCTTGGGGTGCCTCCTGATGCTCTTCACTGAGTATCCCGTGGTCCCGAAGCATTTCCTTTGAAAAAATTAAGTGTCCAAACTACAGGTGGTGTAGCTTGCTTAACAGCTGGGATAATCCGCTGACTAGCAGACACTGCTACTAGGCACAAAGTATTTCCTGGGCTAGATGCAGTTAAAAATTTGTAATTAGATACTCTCGTTGGATGCTGAGAAAGCATTCCATAGAGTCTCCTGGCACGCCATATATGATTCTCTTAAAAAGCTTGGGGTAGGGGTCTAGGGGACCCTTTTATAGCCAAAATCACGGCCCTGTATCACAATACGTCACCTAGGCTGAAGATAAATGGAACTGTAGCACCCTGAGGGCTCGGTTGCTACATAGGTATTGCACCTCACCCAGAGGTGTGATATCTCACTCTCAGGTAAGGATGGAGTGTGGATCAGGACCCGACACCTGCATGCATTACACCACATTGCCGTGGGGCAGGGCGACCAATATGCCTCTGAGATGGGCACGACAGTCCCTGTCCCTGGCTGGAGTGGGGGGAGGGAACACTGAGGAAGGGGAACCCTGTAGTGCAGGAGCAGGGAGGAAGCAGTTCCTGGGTGCATTGAGAAGGGAGTATAAAAGGTGGGCACCATCTTAGTTCAGTGCAGAGAAGTCTGAGCAGAAGTGGCAGGGAGCAGGGGCTCTGCATGAGCTCTGCTCCGGAGGCGGGCCTAGTAACAGAGGCCCAGGCCTGGAAGAGGGAGAAGGAAGGAAGAGGAGTGGAGAAGGCTCCAGGAACGAGGAATGAAGGGATCCCAGGGGTGCGGACGGGCGAGTCGCCACCGCACGCCCGAATCCACCTGCGTGGAGGGGTCAGGCCAAAGGGGGAGACCGGTCCCCGAAACTAGTGGAGGCAGGAAACGACCCTCAGCTGGAAACCGGAGGCTGTGACATTTTATGTGGCGCAGCCCCTCGCTACACCCGCTAGGAAGGCACCACATAGGGTCAGGGAAACTGGCGCCAAGTTTACCAAGAGGAGGCCCGAGGCAGCCGGACAGAAGGGTTGGTAAGAAAGGCCAGACAAAGGACACACAAAGGGGGTCCTGTGAAGCGCTCCAAAGTTATCTGGGAGTTGTCTGAGCCCCTCACCTGGTGAGCACAGTACGACGTGGGCAGCCGTTACCTGCAGACGTGGTCTGGATAATAAGAACTGTGAGTAAAGGCCCTGGACTGCATCACTGACTCCGTGTCGTTACTGCTGCTGCCCTGCACCATCACCCCCATCCTCCGCATACACTGCCCTGAGGCTATACTCCTCCTGTGGGGAGTTATGCTACGCTCTGCTGCACCCACAACACCAGCCTCAGCGGTCTGCCCTGGAGCGGCGGTTCACTCTGACCGCAATCCACGGGTGGCGTAGTCGGACATTTAAACATCAAAACCACATAAATAGTTCCGCCACTGGTTTGACCACCCTGAGCCACGGAACCGGGTCGCCGCCACGAAGACTACAACCACCAGCATCCACCAAAATGGGTCCGGCTCCGGGTGTCCCAAGGCCCAGGGGGTGCATCAGAACATTTTCATCACCTTTCACAATCACCAATGGGACAAGGCAGGGATGTCCTCTGTCCCCTCTCTTATACATCCTAGTGACGGAGCACCTGCTCTCATCAATTCGCCATAACCCCAATATTAGGTGGATTGAGGTGGGAGGCACCGAGTACAAGTGCTCTCTATTTGCTGATGATGTCCTAGTATATATCACTCAATCACATATATCCATCCATGCTGTTATGGCTGAAATACATCACTTTGTTACATGGTCAAATTTTAAAATCAATGCAGCGAAGTCTGAGGCCCTCGATGTCTCCCTCCCCAAATCCATATAGGATTCCATCCAGTCCAACTTTCCCTTTGCCTGGCCCTCAAAGGGTATCAAATACTTAGGAATTCCTATTCATAGAGACCTCTCCCATCTATGTTATCTTAATTTTGGGCCCTTTATTGAACAACTCCATACAGACCACGGTTGGCAAGTTAGAACTGTAAGATTCCCTACGTGAACCACTGGTGTTTTGTGGAAAAGCACATGTACACTGTGTTCCAAATTATTATGCAAAAAGTGTTTAGGAGTGATAAGGGAAGAATTTGTTTGTTTGTCAGTTAAACTCATTGATGGTGATGTGTGTCAGGGCTCTTTATATCACTGTAAGCAATTGCAGACACCTGTGCTAATTAGTTTGGCAGGTGTGTCCAATGAAAGGCAAGACTACTTAAGAAGGTTGTCTCACATTATTAAGCAGCCTACATTTTCTGCCAAAATGGGAAAGAAAAAGGATGTGTCGGCTGCTGAGAAGCAACAAATTGTGGAGTGTTTAGGTCAAGGCAGGACTACAATCAACATTGTGCGATGATCAGGATGAAGTGTCTTGGCAATCAAGAAGTATGTAGCTGATTCACAGTACACACGTGTGCGTGCTGATAAGGGCAAATTGAGGACTCTTTCCTACAGGCAATTACGTCAGGTTAAAAGAGCAGCGGCAAAAAAGCCTTGTCATAGCAGCAGACAAGTTTTTGAAGCTGCTGGTGCCTCCAACGTCCCCCGAACAACAAAATGCAGGGTCCTTCAGAGGTTTGCAGCTGTGCATACGTCATCCTGTCGACCTCCTCTATCCACTTCACACAAGCAGAAACGGCTCCAGTGGGCCAAACATTACATGAAGACTGATTTCAAAACTGTTTTGTTCTCGGATGAGTGCCGTGCAGCGCTCGATGGTCCAGATGGATGGAGTGGAGGATGGCTGGTTAATGGACACCCCACGCAAACAAGGCTACAGCGCCAACAAGGAGGAGGTGGAGTAATGTTTTGGGCTGGAATCATGGGGAGAGAGATTGTCGGCCCCTTTAGGATCCCTGAAGGCGCTAAAGATGAACTCCATAATGTATGTGGATTTTCTCAAACAGCACTTCCTGCCATGGTTCAAGAAGAAGAACCGTGTATTTCACAGCAAGATCATTTTTTTGCATGATAATGCACCATCTCATGCTGCACATAAAACATTTGCATCTCTGGCTGATATGGGCATAAAAGGGGACAAACTTATGGTGTGACCCCCATGCTCCCCTGACCTCTACCCCATTCAGAACCTCTGGAGCATCATCAAAAGGAGTGTCTATGATGGCGGGAGGCAGTTCACATCTAAGCAACAGCTCTGGGAGGGTATTCTGTCCTCATGCAAAACAATTGAAGCAGAAACCATCCAAAACCTGACAAATTCAATGGACGAGAGAGTTCAGAAGCTCCTTTCGAACAAGGGGTCCTATGTGAAAATGTAACATCACCTAGAATAAAGTTTTGAGTTGAAAACTGTTTGATTTCAGTTTCTAATAACCTGCTAATGCTTATAATTTCAAAAATGACCATTTTTTTGGTCTTTATTAAAATGAAAAGGTTGATCGAAAAGTTTGGGGGATCTAAGAGTGTGGCAACCCAGTAGTCATTATTACTTCGAATTCTGACAATATGAGGGTCATGTTGCAGGTAGTGCAGCAAGAAAGCACTTATGTGTCTTGCGCATGTCGGAGCCCCAAAATTATTTTCCGGGCTAGATACAGCTAAAAATTATTATTAATTTTAAATCTGGTGGAGCTCAGTATAGATGGCCTAATAGGATCAGTGCTGCACACTGCTACAAAGCCCAAATTATTTTCCAGTCAAGATACAGATAAACATGATTAGTAATTTTAAATTTGGTGGAGCTTATTATAGATGGCCTAATAGAATCAGTGCTGCACACTGCTACAAAGCCCAAATTATTTTCCAGCAAAGATACAGATAAACATGATTAGTAATTTGAAAGCTTAAAACGGTTGGTAGGGTGATTTTAAACAATCATCAAGCTTTAACTCTCCCCAGGATGACACAGGGGTAGAAAAGTCGTTTCGGATCCATGATTTGTTCATCTTTATGAACGTGAGTCTGTCTACATTATCAGTGGAGAGCCGCGTGCGCTTATCTGTCAGCACACCACCAGCAGCGCTGAACACACGTTCAGACAGAACGCTGGCTGCGGGGCATGACAAGATCTCCAAGGCGTAAGTGGCTAGCTCCGGCCATTTATCCAGATTGGAAGCCCAAAAAGAGCAAGGGTCCAGTGACACAGTCATGGCTTCAATGTTTACTTGGAGATACTCCTGTACCATCGTCTCTAGGCGTTGACTATGTGTCAGACTTCTTGTCTCCTGTGGCCTTGCAAAGGATGGGCTAAAAAAGTGGTGAAATGATTCCGCAAAATTGATGTTACCAGCAGATACTGTGGTTCTGTTACGGTTTGAGTGCTGAACACTTGACGGTCCCACGGTTGGCAAGTTGGAAATGTGAGATTCACTACGTGCACCACTGGTGTTTTGTGGAAAAGCACATGTAAGATTCTGCAACAGTCTCTGCTGATAGTCCGGCATGCGTGCATCCCTTTCTATGGCAGGAATAATTTCTGCAAATTTACTTTTGTACCGGGGATCTAACAGTGTGGCAACCCAGCAGTCAGGATTATTTCTAATTCTCACAATTCGAGGGTCATGTTGCAGGTAGTGCAGCAAGAAGGCACTCATGTGTGTTGCGCATCCAGGAGCACCAAGTCCCTGTTGTGTTGGTGGCGAGGTAACAATCATGCTTCCTTCCTCTTTCCTCTCCCCCCAACCTCGCACAACAGAAATGTGGTCAAGGTCTCCCTCATCTGATGAGTCTTCCATCAGTTCGTCCTCCACTTCTTCCTGGGCTCCTGCACCTTCCTCACTAGTTTGGCTGCTACCATGCGCCCTGGTAAAACCATCTCCCCCACCCTCACATGCCTGCCGCCTTGGTGCTGCCGACCGTCTGGACCTTGCAGATGTTAGCCCTTCCGCATACAACTCCTCCTCCTCTAATTCCTCCACCTCCTCTTGTGCCACCACCTGACTCCGAATTCTGTTTAACATGTGCTCCAGCATGTAAATCACCGGAATAGTCATGCTGATAATGGCATCCTCAGCACTAAACATCTTCGTCGCCATTTCAAGACTGTGCAGAAGGTTGCATAGGTCCCTGATCTGAAACCACTCCTCCAGCGTGATTTGCCCCACCTCTGGATCTCGTTGGCCCAGGCTATACGTCAGAACGTATTGCACCAGGGCTTGTCGGTGCTGCCACAGTCGCTGCAACATGTGCAGAGTTGAATTCCACCGGGTAGGCACATCGCATTTTAGCCGGTGAAGTGGCAGGCCCAACGACTTCTGTAGAGATGTAAGTCGCTGAGCTGCGGGATGCGAACGGCGGAAGTGAGCACACAGCGACCGTGCCCTCTGCAGAAGGCCATCTAGTCTGGGATAGTGGGCTAAAAATTGCTGGACAACCAGGTTCAACACGTGAGCCATACAAGGCACGTGTGTGACATTGCCCCGGCGAAGGACCCCACCCAGGTTTGCAGCATTGTCGCACACGGCCTTCCCTGGTTTCAGGTCCAGTGGAGACAACCATTCATGAAATTGGTTCTCCAGATCTGACCACAACTCCTCAGCTGTGTGACTCACATTTCCCAGACATTTCAAAGTAAAAACCGCCTGATGACGTTGAGCCCTACTGCCAGCATAGTAAGGAGGTGTGCAGGATCCCTTCTGCGCAGTTAGAAAGCTTGTGGCATGACCAGACAGGCTTTGGGTGCAGGTGGAAGACCGAGAGGAGGTTGAGGAGGCAGAAGCAGTGGAGGAACTTTGACATAAAGAGGATTGACGCACAACTCGTGGGGACGGCAAGACTTGGACAGCAGCCCCTTGTCCTGCTGTCACCATAGTTACCCAGTGCCCAGTCAGCGACATGTAACGCCCCTACTCGTCCAAGTGTCTGTGGTGAAATGCACCCTGTCACACACAGAGTTTCTCAAAGAAGCGGTGATGTTGTGTGCGACATGCTGGTGGAGCGCAGGCACACCTTTCTTTGAGAAGTAGTGCCAACTGGGCATCTGGTACTGGGGCACTGCGACGGACATAAGGTCTCGAAAATCCTCTGTGTCCTCCAGGCGGAAAGGCAGCATTTCTGTAGCCAAGAGCTTGCAGATGGTGAAATTCAACCTCTTAGCTTTCTCATGGCTAGGAGGAAATGGTCTTTTACTTGTCCACATCTGAGGGACCGAGGGCTGGCTATTGTGCTTAGACGGGGTTGATAAGGGTGTCCCCGGCAAACTGCCGGTCTGTGAGGAAGATGCAGGCGGACATGTTAGGTTGCCTTGATCCAAAGGTGGTGCTATCGATGTCGGACAGCGCTCAACACCAGCTGGTGTTACCACCTCCAAAGAAAATGATGACCTGCCAATCATGCTGGCTGTCTGTCTGCGCCCCAAAACAGGTGTGACTGCTGTCCCCCCAGTCACAGAGGTTGAAGAGGCCGCGGATGCACAAGATATGGCAGACGGTGGTTGGCCCGGCCGGCTAGGCCGCATTGTAGCACACTGAGCTTCCCACTGCAACTTATGCTTCATGTCCATGTGCCGGTTCATGCATGAAGTACTCAAACTATGTATTTTTTGGCCTCTATTTAGCTTTTGCTGACAAATGTTACAGATAACAAGAGTTGGGTCATCTTTATCGATCTGAAAAAATGTCCAGGCTATGCAAGGCTTAGCACCCATGCGACCTGAAGAGCCACCACGACTTGTGGTCAGAGGCAGAGTTGTGTTTGAGGATGCAGTTGTTGACGTGCTTCCAGTACTACGTCTCTGTCCAGGAAGGCGCAACCTGACCTCGTCGTCACTAGCATCTTCCTCCACCTCCTCTGCTGACCTCATCTCTTGGCTGACTGTGGGTTGACAGTAAGTGGGATCTCCAACCTGATCATCATCACCCTGTGCGTTATCACACCCGTTGTCCTCAGAGCCAACCTGTTCCTGCCCTGACAAAAAACTGAAGTTGTCGCTCCAATCAGGTATTTGAGTCTCATCATCGTCTTCCTCATTGTCTCCACCAACAGGAGTTACAGTTTGGGAATGAGGGTCTACATTATGGTCAGAACCTTCTGCGTCTGGTCCTGGATCCGACTCATAAAGATTCTGGGCATCAGTGCAGATCATTTCCTCGTCTGGATTGACAGAAGCGCTGGAGTCGACCTCTGATTCCCAGGCTATAGTATGAGTAAACAGCTCTGCAGACTCAACCATCTGTTCTACCTCATACTGAGACGGGCAGCTGGAGATTTGGGAGCTGTGAGGAAGCAAGTGCGATTGGGGTGACACCTTTGAGGACTGGAGTATTTGTGATGTTTAAGTTGATGTGGAGGAGAGCCCACTTAAAGGAGCACTTGATATCTGTTGAAGCACCTGCTGTTTTTGTACCTCATCTGGAATTTGTAGCGATTGGCGTGGCCGTAAGAAAGGGATCTTATCACATTGTCCGCTAAAAGAAGTAGACATTTTAGTTTAGCTGGAAGATGGTCTTTCTTCTGCAGATGTTACTGTTGCTTTAACACCTACCCCACGGACACAACCTTTTTTCCCCTTCCCAACACGCCTATTCCCCTTTCCACCAGCAGCAGGCCTTTTTCCACTCATTTTGGTGGTTAACTAATTCACAACTCTGGAGTTGTTTGCACAAAAAAACAATGGATGGGAACCGAGCAGAGCTGAGTGGCCAAACTGTGGTATTAGGCCAAAACTATTGGCTGGGTTAGATGGAGAAAAAAATTATATTCGATTTGCAACCTGGTGGAGGTTAGTATACATGGACTAATAGAACAAGTCCCACACACAGCTAGAAGCCCAAATATTGTTTCAGAGGTAGATGCAGAAAAAAATTGTATTCAGTTTGCAACCTGATGGAGGTCAGTATAGATGGACTAATAGAACAAGTTCTACACACAGCTAGAAGCCCAAATATTTTTTCAGAGGTAGATGCTTAAAAAAATATATTCAGTTTGCAACCTGATGGAGGTCAGTATAGATGGACTAATAGAGAAAGTCCCACACACTGCTAGAAGCCCAAATATTTTTTCAGAGCTAGATGCAGAAAAAAATTATATTCAGTTTGCAACCTGATGGAGGTCAGTAGAGATGGACTAATAGAACAAGTCCCACACACAGCTAGAAGCCCAAATATTTTTTCAGAGGTAGATGCAGATAAAAATTATTTTTAATTTGCAACCTGATGGAGGTCAGTATAGATGGACTAATAGAGAAAGTCCCACACACTGCTAGAAGGCCAAATATTTTTTCAGAGCTAGATGCAGATAAAAATTATTTTTAATTTGCAACCTGATGGAGGTCAGTAGAGATGGACTAATAGAACAAGTCCCACACACTGCTAGAAGGCCAAATATTTTTTCAGAGGTAGATGCATAAAAAAATTATATTCAGTTTGCAACCTGATGGAGGTCTGTATAGATGGATTAATAGAACAAGTCCCACACACAGCTAGAAGGCCAAATATTTTTTCAGAGGTAGATGCAGAAAAAATTATATTCAGTTTGCAACCTGATGGAGGTCTGTATAGATGGATTAATAGAGAAAGTCCCACACACAGCTAGAAGCCCAATATTTTTTCAGAGGTAGATGCAGATAAAAATTATTTTTAATTTGCAAACTGATGGAGGTCAGTATAGATGGACTAATAGAGAAAGTCCCACACACTGCTAGAAGGCCAAATATTTTTTCAGAGGTAGATGCAGAAAAAAATTATATTCAGTTTGCAACCTGATGCAGGTCTGTATAGATGGATTAATAGAACAAGTCCCACACACTGCTAGAAGGCCAAATATTTTTTCAGAGCTAGATGCAGATATAAATTATTTTTAATTTGCAACCTGATGGAGGTCAGTATAGATGGACTAATAGAACAAGTCCCACACACAGCTAGAAGGCCAAATATTTTTTCAGAGGTAGATGCAGATAAAAATTATTTTTAATTTGCAGCCTGATGGAGGTCAGTATAGATGGACTAATAGAACAAGTCCCACACACATCTAGAAGGCCAAATATTTTTTCAGAGCTAGATGCAGATAAAAATTATATTCAATTTGCAACCTGATGGAGGTCAGTATAGATGGACTAATAGAATGATGCTATGCCCAAAAGATTTTACTTCACTAGGTGCAGTAAAAAAAATGGTATTCTATACACAGGTGGTATATCTTGCAACACAGATAGGCTACTCCACTGATTAACACACTCTGCAATAGGCCAAAAAGGATTAGCTTTGCTAGATTCAGCCAAATGCTGTGAAAAAAACATGCACAGCACTGGCACAGACCTGCCTGGCAAAAACTGATAGGAACTGATGTAACCTAGTCCTGAAAAGGACTCCAATTACAATTAGTCTTTACTCCCACAATCTATCTATTTAAGAGCACAGACCTGCCTGATAAAAGTCGTAGGAAATGCTGTAACCTAGTCCTTAAAAGGACTGCAATCACAACTATTCCCTACTCCCAAGCTATCTGTAGATTTGTGCGAAAATTGGCTTGAAATTAACAAGGTATAGCGCACACAGCAACAGCGGTGCCGTCTAACACGCAGCTGCAGCAGTGAGAAAATGGTGGCGATGGGGAAAATGGCTTGGTCTTATAGGGCAAGGACATGTGACATACACTGCCAATGACACATGCCCTTGCTTGTGTTAAAAAAAGCACTTCGCTCCGTGTGTGCACTGCTGATAGGCTGACAGATTGCACCTCCCCACTGTAAATGCGGGAAAGAGAAAAAAAAATGGAGACCTTCATTATTCCTGCAGAGATCCATCCCCTGCCCCTCCCCCCACCCCGCTGTACACTCAAACTGCGTATTAACATTAATTTTCATCATTACTGAGAAAAAATCCAGTTATGATTTTGGTGCACGAACAGTTATCGAACATAACCTCGAACAGCCGAATTTTTCTCAAATCGTTCGTGTTCGCCGAACGGCTCGAACACCGCCCAAAACAGCTCGAATTTGAGATTGGCGAACAGTTCGAGTCGAACAACGCTCATCTCTAATCAGCAGAGACTGTTGCAGAATCTTACATGTGCTTTTCCACAAAACACCAGTGGTGCACGTAGTGAATTTCACAGTTCCAACTTGCCAACCGTGGGACCGTCGAGTGTTCAGCACTCAAAACGTAACAGAACCACAGTATCTGCTGGTAACATCAATTTTGCGGAATCATTTCACCACTTTTTTAGCCCATCCTTTGCAAGGCCACAGGAGACAAGAAGTCTGACACATAGTCAACGCCTAGAGACGATGGTACAGGAGTATCTCCAAGTAAATATTGAAGCCATGACTGTGTCACTGGACCCTTGCTCTTTTTGGGCTTCCAATCTGGATAAGTGGCCGTAGCTCGCCACTTACGCCTTGGAGATCTTGTCATGCCCCGCAGCCAGCGTTCTATCTGAACGTGTGTTCAGCGCTGCTGGTGGTGTGCTGACAGATAAGCGCACGCGGCTCTCCACTGATAATGTAGACAGACTCACGTTCATAAAGATGAACAAATCATGGATCCGAAACGACTTTTCTACCGCTGTGTCATCCTGGGGAGAGTAAAAGCTTGATGATTTGTTAAAATCACCTCACCAACTGTTTTAAGCTTTCAAATTACTAATCATGTTTATCTGTATCTTGGCAGGAAAATAATTTGGGCCTTGTAGCAGTGTGCAGTACTGATTCTATTAGGGCATCTATACTAAACTCCACCAGATTTAAAATTACTAATCATGTTTATCTGTATCTTGGCTGGAAAATAATTTGGGCTTTGTAGCAGTTTGCAGTACTGATTCTATTAGGCCATCTATACTAAGCTCCACCAGCTTTCAAATTAATAATAATTTTTAGCTGCATCTAGCCCGGAAAATAATTTTGGGGCTCATAGATGCGCAAGACACATGAGTGCCTTCTTGCTGCACTACCTGCAACATGACCCTCAGATTGTCAGAATTCGAAATAATCCTGACTACTGGGTTGCCACACTCTTAGATCCCCCACACTCTTCGATCAACCTTTTCATTTTAATAAAGAAGAAAAAAATGGTCATTTTTGAAATTATAAGCATTAGCAGGTTATTACACACTGAAATCAAACAGTTTGCAACTCAAAACTTTATTCTAGGTGATGTTACATTTGTACATAGGACCCCTTGTTCGAAAGGAGCTACTGAACTCTCTCGTCCATTGAATTTGTCAGGTTTTGGATGGTTTCTGCTTCAATTGTTTTGCATGAGGACAGAATACCCTCCCAGAGCTGTTGCTTAGATGTGAACTGCCTCCTGCCATCATAGACACTCCTTTTTTATGATGCTCCAGAGGTTCTCAATGGGGTTGAGGTCAGGGGAGCATGGGGGCCACACCATAAGTTTGTCCCCTTTTATGCCCATATCAGCCAGAGATGTAGATGTGTTATGTGCAGCATGAGACGGTGCATTATCATGCATGAAAATGATCTTGCTGCGGAATACACGGTTCTTCTTCTTGAACCATGGCAGGAAGTGCTGTTTGAGAAACTCCACATACATTATGGAGTTCATCTTTACCCCTTCAGGGATCCTAAAGGGGCCGACAATCTCTCTCCCCATGATTCCAGCCCAAAACATTACTCCACCTCCTCCTTGTTGGCGCCGTAGCCATGTTTGCATGGAGTGTCCATCAACCAGCCATCCTCCACTCCATCCATCTGGACCATCGAGCGTTGCACGGCACTCATCGGTGAACAAAACAGTTTTGAAGTCAGTCTTCATGTATTGTTCGGCCCACTGGAGCCGTTTCTGGCTTTGCCACAAAACACCAGTGGTTCACGTAGTGAATCTTACAGTTCTAACTTGCCAACCGTGGTCTGTATGGAGTTGTTCAATAAAGGGCCCAAAATTAAGATAACATAGACGGGAAAGGTCTCTATGAATATGAATTCCTAAGTATTTGATACCATGTGAGGGCCAGGCAAAGGGAAATTTGGACTGGATGGAATCCTGTATGGATTTGGGGAGGGAGACATCGAGGGCCTCAGACTTCGCTGCATTGATTTTAAAATTTGACCATGTAACAAAGTGATCTATTCAGCCATAACAGCAGGGATGGATATATGTGATTGTGTGATATATACTAGGACATCATCAGCAAATGCAGAGCACTTGTACTCGGTGCCTCCCACCTCAATCCACCTAATATTGGGGTTATGGCGAATTGATGAGAGCAGGTGCTCCGTCACTAGGATGTATAAGAGAGGGGACAGAGGACATCGCTGTCTTGTCCCATTGGTGATTATGAAAGCTGATGAAAATGTTCCATTTATCTTCAGCCTAGTTGACGTATTGCTATACAGGGCCGTGATTTTGGCTATAAAAGGGTCCCCTAGACCCCTACCCCAAGCTACTTAAGAGAATAATATATGGCGTGCCAGGAGACTCTATGGAATGCTTTTTCAGCATCCAACGAGAGTATCTAATTACAAATTTTTAACTGCATCTAGCCCAGGAAATACTTTGTGCCTAGTAGCAGTGTCTGCTAGTCAGCGGATTATCCCGGCTGTTAAGCAAGCTACACCACCTGTAGTTTGGACACTTAATTTTTTCAAAGGAAATGGTTCAGGCCCCCGGGACACTCAGTGAAGAGCATCGGGGAGGCACCCCAAGGCATAGGGGCTGGGACTGGCGGTAGGACGCCTTGCGGTGGACAGCCGAGCTCGATCCTTATAAAGGCTTTTTAACTGCAGCAGCTTTAGTGGACGCTACTGGAGCTGGAATTACGCGGCTGCTGGCATGAGACTTGCCCTCCAATAGATCCTTGTAAAAGGATTTAAAGTGTATTCATTCAAATTAGAGAGACTATTTAAATTTAAAAGCTTAGACTTGCCTCCACCGCAGGGGGGCTCTCTCGACCCACCAGCGGACAGGCACCAGTATTGGAAGAGGGGGGCTGGCCGTCAGGGTCCACAGCGGCTCTGGCACAAACCCGGCGACACGGAGGTGGCACGGGCAGGAACGGACTGGCCGTGTCGGCTTCGCACTTTTTTGGTTTTAGACGGGCATGACATGCCTATATCTGTGTCTCCCCCTCCTTTTACTCCTCCACCTCTTTTCTTTTCATATTACTATATGTACTTGTCACTTTTCCATGTGTTAGTTGTGTCTTCTGAGCAGTTTGTCAGCTTTTGGACACCTTTGAAGCTGTTTTCTATGTGTTTCTATGTGTTTTTGTTTGCCTGCCATTGGTTTTAACAGTGTTCGACGGTGTTCGACGAACAGTTCGACAAACAGTTCGGCGAACATATTGGTGTTCGACGAACCTAACCGAACTCGTACAATACGGGGGTGGCTCAACACTAGCTATTACCTCTGCAGTCAATTGTTTAAAAGGGGAAGGCAGGGTGCTGGAAGGTCCTGTTCCTATGGTAGGAGGGGGTTGATTGTATAACTTTGAGTAATAGGTTTGGAACAAGTTTGCTATTTCTGGAGTGGTGTGTACTAATTTATCTTATGCATTTTTAATGCAGGAGTATAAAAGTTTGCGCTCTCTTTGAGCTCAGAGCTTTGGCCAACATTCTCCCGGGCTTGTTCTCAAACTCATAAAATTTGCTATGACTAATCTGCAGAAGACGCTTCTGTGACACACCCAGTAACCGTTTGGCCTCTAGTCTAGCCCCTAGTAAATCCCTCAGAGTCTCGGTTGAGAGCGCTTTTTTGTGAGCCAGTTCCAAACTCGTGACTCTTCGAAGAGCTGTTTTAACGCTTTCAGCTTTGTCTTTTTTGACCCTTGAACCGTGTTTAATAAACACCCCCCTGAGGACACATTTGAGAGCCTCCCATTTAAAAATGGGGGCTGTGTTATAATTAGTTCTAGAAGACTGTATATCAGATATACACAGCATGTCTACAAGCAGTGATTCGTGAAGCCTCCAGGACCACATCGTCTTAGTGAGAGTCGGTACCCTAAGGGAGCAATAAACTGGTGCATGATCGGACCATAGGATATTGCCAATACTGGTATGAGTGAGCCAGGGCAATGCATTATGCTGAATGAAGATATAATCTAGTTGGCTATATGAATCCTGCAGATGAGAATAAAAGCTGTAATCCTTATCTAGGGGGTGTTGAAGTCTCCATGTATCGTATACTTTGACCTGCAATAATAACTGAATAGGAAAGGTGAGATCGGCTCTTGGAATTATCAAGCGTCGGATCTAGGGTGGAATTTAGGTCTCCACATAATAATGTTGCCCCACGAATCAGTGGGAGAGCTGTGATAACTAGATTAGTGATGAAACTAGCCTGTTCTTGATTGGGGGCATATAAGTTTATTATTGTGAAAATTTGGCCGCCGATGGATAAAGAGAGAATGATATACCTGGCTTCTGAGTCTACAGTGCAAGCAATAATTTGGTGTGCTAGGGATTTGTGAATTTCTATTGCCACTCCTTCAGTGCGTGAAATAGGATTGTGGGCAAAATACAAACTGGTATAGTGTTTGTTTGATTATTTGGGCACCACATTTTAAAAAAAGACTTTGACAATCTGGAGCAAGTTCAGAGAAGAGCGGCCAGAATGGTGACCGGTCTGCAAACTATTTCCTATGAGGAGCGGTTACAGGAGCTGGGAATGTTTAGCTTGCAAAAAAGAAGATTGAGAGGAGACTTAATAGCCGTCTACAAATATCTGAATGGCTGTCACATTGTAGAAGGATCATCTTTATTCTCATTTGCACAAGGAAAGTGTAGCGTCGGCGTCCCTGCCTCCTGCTAGGCAGGGACGCTGTTCCCCTCACCTCTCCGCTCCGTGGCCGGCGTCTTCCTCCCGCTCTGCTGGCAGCGCGCGCTCCTCCCCGATCACTGTGCTTAGGGAGCGCGCGCGCGCGCTCCCCCTCTCTTAAAGGGGCCGCGCGCGCCGTCCTAAGGAGTCCCCGGCCAATGGCCGGAGCACCTCTCCATATATAAGGCACCTCCTCCAATATGGAGGTGCCCGAGCAATGTTGTAGCATAGTTCATCACTCTGCTTCAGCCCTCAGGTCCCGTTTCCAGTTACCTGCCAGCTACCTGCCAGTTTCCTGTCTGATACCTGCCTGTCTCGTGTCCATCTGCTCTTATTCCTGCGGTCCGACAGTCTGCCTATCAGCCCTGCCAGTCTGTCTATGGATCCGTCTGCCCGCTCACCTGGGAGCGCACACCTGCTACCTGCCTGCTAGCCTACCTGGAGGCTCTGCCGTCAGGTGCTGTGACCACCTGCCTGTCCCGTGTCTCTTGCCCGCTCACCTGGGAGCGCTCACCTGCTACCTGCCTGCTAGCCTACCTGCAGGTTCTGCCGTCACGTGCTGTGACCACCTGCCCGTCCAGAGAATCTTGCCCGCTCACCTGGGAGTGTCCACCTGCTACCTGCCTGCTAGCCTACCTGGAGGCTCTGCCGTCACGTGCTGTGACCACCTGCCCGTCCAGAGACTCTTACCCGCTCACCTGGGAGCGTCCACCTGTTACCTGCCTGTTAGCCTACCTGGAGGCTCTGCCGTCACTTGCTGTGACCACCCGCTTGTCCAGAGACTCTCGTCCGCTCACCTGGGAGCGTCCACTTGCTACCTGCCTGCTTGCCTACCTGGAGGCTCAGCCGTCACTTGCTGTGACCACCCGCTTGTCCAGAGACTCTTGCCCGCTCACCTGGGAGCGTCCACCCGCTACCTGCCTGCTGGCCTACCTGGAGGCTTAGCCATCACTTGCCGTGACCTCCTGCCCTCTTACCCAGAGACTGTCCCCGTCACTTGCCGTGACCTCCTGCCCTCTTACCCAGAGACTGTCCCCGTCACTTGCCGTGACCTTCTGCCCTCTTACCCAGAGACTGTCCCCGTCACTAGCCGTGACTGCCTGCCTGCCTTCCCTGGGTGTCACCCGCTTCCTTATAAGGACTGCCCCTTTGTATAGTTGCTCTGTGGTTCCACCTCCCAGACCCGTTACAGTAAGACTAGAAGCAATGGGATTAAACTGAAAGGGAGAAGATACAGATTAGATATTAGAAGACACTTGAGGTGGCCACGAGAGGTGGTGACTTCTCCTTCAATGGAAGTGATGCGCCCCCTGGGGCCGTGGGGTACTCAGTAGCCGGGCCGGTCATTGCTGGGGGTGTTACAGTGGCTGTGACCCGGTCCTTGACCCAGGGCGGTCAATTAAAGGAAAAGTAAAGGGGAATAAAGTTTGGGGATAATGTTCGTGACGCCACCTGTGGTATGCGGCTATATGGAGCCGCCGCTGCGGTGCAGATCCTCTGGGGCTGATGGTGACGCAGCAGAGTTGGTTCAGCTCTCCACGGGCAGAGCTTAGCTCCAGGGCAGTGTAGATGATGATTTTATGAGGTAGATGTTGCTGGTGTAGTGCAGGGCAGGTGACACAGCAATTAGTCAAGGACACAGTGGGATGCAGTCTTCAGGCTTTTACTCACAGTTGGTGAGCTGCTCTAGGTTACAATGACCATATTATAACCGCCCATGTCATCCTGTGTCCTACAGGGTAGTGATCCAGCCAACTCTCAGGAGCACTTGGACGGGACCCCGTTCTGTGTACCTCTCTAGGCCGTCTCACTGCCTCTCGCGCTCCTGCCCTGCGTCTCACACTCAGTGTCCCAAGCCAATGGCCGTGGGCCTTGTCGGGCGACGTCCTCTATGGCCACCTTTTTGGCGATTAAGTGTGGAGTGTGGCTACAGCACCTGAAATGCTGCAGCCTCCGGTTTGCTAGTTGAAACCTAAAGTACTCCACTAGGCTGGGGCCGGTCCCCTACTGCGGCCTGATCCCTCCACTTCAGCGTGAATTTGAGCGCACGCGTAGCATCCGCACTCGCGGTGCCCCTGGGATCCCCTCTGTCTCTCTGGAGCCCTCCCCACTTCTCTCATTTTCTTTCCTCTCTTTCCTTCTCCTGGGCCTCCCGGACTGGTCCTCTCTCAGCTCTCTCTCCTTCCTTGCTCTCCTGAGCAGACCTCCTCCTGAGCTCCCAATTCACTCTGCACTCCTGGCTTCTTGCTCCCCTGAGCAGAACTGGACTGACTCTAGAACTTTCTACCTTTCTTTTTATACTCCTACTCTCTGTGCTTCACTGAACTACTTCCTCCACCCACCTCCTCTACCTAGTTCCACCCTCCAGACAGGGACCAGGGACTGTGCTCTCCCTTAGGAGCAATCTTGCCCTTCCCTTCTGAAGTGGAGTGTGTTGGATGCAGGTGTATGGGTACCGGGTAGTACTCCCTCCTTACCTGAGAGTGGGGTACCACACCTCTGGGTGAGATGCAGTACCTCTGTGGCAACTGGACCCGCAGGGGCGCCACAGAAGTCTTCAGAGTCTGGACAGACATCTGTCCAAGATGTTTTAGTGAATCCTGCATTGAGCCGCGGGGTTGGACCAGATGAGTCTTGATGTCTGCACACATTAAGTAAAATAGGTTACTTGCATTTTTAAGAAAAAAAAAAAAATGCTGCGGTAAAAAAAACCTCACCAAAAGCTCATTGTGGGAACATAGCCTAAAAGATTAAAAATGTGTCAAAACAATCAAATTGCCATGAACTCTTTGGGGCAGATGTTCCCTGTGGTCGGACTTTGATCTGCTGGATCCCACAAATTTATCTCTTCTTCTGAGTTATCCACTGAGAAAGATCCAACTGGATGGCGAGATCTTTAGGACCCCCATCCCACAGCGTCTTTAGGACCCCCGTCCCACAGCGTCTTTAGGACCCCCGTCCCACAGCGTCTTTAGGACCCCCGTCCCACAGCTTCTGGACACTTGGACGTCTCCGGACTGACGTTCTTGTTGGCGGCCCAGTAACTATTTCCCTAGATACAGATCAGGGAGGTAAAGAGCGGGAATGTGGTCATTCTGTTAGTGGCCCACTATGGCGTACCACCATACCGTGTACAGATAATTCCACAGTGCCGTTATACACCACCATGCACTACACAGCATTATACTGTACACTACACAGCAATCAGTGAATAAATACCGCCATACAGTCCTCTAATAATTCAGGTATCAAATAACAGCTCCATACATAAAGTAACGCGTTATCACACGTATTGAAACATCTAACTCAACCTGCCATACAGCAAATAGTAAGATTTATGGAAGTCAATTACCCCAGCGGATAAAATACGATGAACTGAGCCCGGTGAGGGCTGCGCAGTGCGGTATTCTGCTCACTGATTGGGCTCTGTTGGCTCTCCCATGGATGATTTCCCCTTTGTTCTCACCACCGGACTCTCTGGATGCCTCCTTTTCCCATGACCTTTGCATTTGATTTGTGCAGTAACGCTCCATATTTAGCGGCACATTTTTTCCGGTATATTTCAGTGGTTTTTCTCCCGGTGGACCGCCAGCGCTGGAGCTGAAATCCGATTATTTGCTGTGTGTTTTACCTCTGTGTTGCGTCCCCACTGGTTACACGCGAGGAATCAATGTCAATTGTGTATTTATTTAGTAGCTTTGACATTGTAGATATAATTATAACGCTCCCTCGATGCCGCGGGGCCGCTATTGTTTCTTTACTTCTCGCTTTTCTTCTAGATATAAGATGTGAAACGGGATCTCTGCTCCGCTAGTTTGAGTCAGTTTGTAGAGCTTGTAAGTGGTCCCGAGGGGACGAGAATCTCTTATGTTCAGAGCGTTACAAGCAGAACGTCGCAGGAAGGAGCGCTTCCTTCCCCTCAAGAAACAATCCCGCATTATCCCATCAGATCGCCTTTATTAAGACATTTTATTTGTATTTTATGAATCCTGTATTGTTCTCAGAAGGGAAAGAAATAACCACAATCTCTGGCATCCATCATTTCATAAGATTCAAGATCTGTAACTAAAAGCAGAAGTTCTTCAAGGGCTGCTCTGTAGTTCACATGCATGGACCGTCCAAGGCGTCAGACCATGCCGCCACTATAGGGCTCGTCAGTCGAGGGGAACCTTTCCCACCCATTCTCAGGTAAGTAGTGCTTATTTTTATAAATGGCAGTACTGAGTGGGGGGCTATGGGAGACATCATACCTAGTGGGGGGCTGTGGGTGTATCGTACTGAGTGGGGGGGCTGTGGGAGCCATCATAATAAGTGGGGGTCTGTGGGGGTGTATCATTAGGTGGGGGGCTATGGGAGCCATCATACTAAGTGATGGGTGTATCATTAGGTGGGGGGCTGTGTGAGCCATCATAGTAAATGGGGGCTGTGGGAGTATAGCACCGAGTAGACGGCTGTGTGGGCCATCATATTAAGTGGGTGGCTGTGGGAGTATCATTCTGAGTAGGAGGCTGTGTGGGCCACCATACTAAATGAGCATCTGTAAGAGCAATAATACTGTGTGGTGTGCAGTGAGGTCATCACACTATGTGGGGAAGTAAGGGACATCATACTGTAAGGAGTTGAAGAGGGCACTATAGGGGCATCATACTGAGTGGGGATATTATACTCTGTTGGAGGCATGGTGGGGGCTTCATACTTTTTTGGAGGAACTGAGTGTGGGTGTTGTGGGGAGAAATTCATTGAAGGGATACCACACTGCTCAAAAAAATAAAGGGAACACTTAACAGAATATAACTCCAAGTAAATGAAACTTCTGTGACATCAAACTGTCCACTTAGGAAGCAACACTGATTGACAATCAATTTCACATGCTGTTGTGCAAATGGAATAGACAATAGATGGAAATTATTGGCAATTATCAAGACACCCTCAATAAAGGAGTTGTTCTGCAGGTGTGGACCACAGACCACATCTCAGTACCAATGCTTTCTGGCTGATGTTTTGGTCACTTTTGAATGTTGGTTGTGCTTTCACACTCGTAGTAACATGAGACGGACTCTACAACCCACAGAAGTTGCTCAGGTAGTGCAGCTCATCCAGGATGGCAATTCAATGCGAGCTGTGGTAAGAAGGTTTGCTGTGTCTGTCAGCGTAGGCTGGAGGCGATACCAGGAGACAGGCCAGTAGACTAGGAGACGTGGAGGGGGCCGTAGGAGGGCAACAACCCTGCAGCAGGACCGCTACCTCCGCTTTTGTGCAAGGAGGAACAGGAGGAGCAATGCCAGAACCTTGCAAAATGACCTCCAGCAGACCACAAATGTGCATGTGTCTGCACAAACGGTTAGAAACCGACTCCATAAGGGTGGTATGAGGGCCCGACATCCACAGATGGGGGTTGTGCTCACAGCTCAACACCGTGCAGGACCCTTGGCATTTGCCACAGAACACCAGGATTGGCAAAGTGGCCACTGGCGCCCTGTGCTCTTCACAGATGAAAGCAGGTTCACACTGAGCACATGTGACAGAGGTGACAGAGTCAGGAGACGCCGTGGAGAGCGATCTGCTGCCTGCAACATCCTTCAGCATGACTGGTTTGGCAGTGGGTCAGTAATTGTGTGGGGTGGCATTTCTTTGGAGGGCCGCAAAGCCCTCTGTGGCACCCCTGAGGGTTCGACCGCCACAGGGATCCTGCACCTCTTGCATGGGGTGTGGTATCCCTCCTCTGAGATAAGAACGGTGCATTGGTCAGGACCCCACCTCCACATCCAACACCACACTTCTCCCACCAGAGGGGGCTAATAGGCACTAGGTGCTGCCCCTACTGGGAATTGGGAGACTGGGGAACCAAAAGATAGGGGGAACCATGTAGTGGGTGAGGGTGGAGGACTCACATTTAGTTTACACTTAATATTTCATATTTAATACACAGCCATCTTGGCTCTTGGTTCTTTGATTGTGATCTCACTCCCTGAGCATGGATCCTGTGTGGACCTGCAGAGGATGGAGGCACGGCCCTCGTACCCTGGCCTTGCTTCGAGAGGCAGGTTCGAGTTAGCATATGTCTCAACCCGGTCAAGGACCATGACCAAGAAGGCCTGGAGCTTAGGAGTGTAGCTCCGCCACAAAAGGATCCCAGGGGGATGCAGATGGAGCGGTTTACGCCACCTGTCCTCGCTGTTCTGACCTATTCAGAGGGATTCCGGCTGCAAGAGGGGTACTGGCCCCCGACACCTGACTTTGCTACTCTACGTCCTAGTCAGGCCCTGAGGATCCCACTGGGTAACGGAAGGAGTGGAGCTGCCACCCATGCTCTGTTTCTGAGCTTAGTCCAGAGGGAGACCAGGCCTATCTACACACAAATAGGAGAGGACTCAGTCTGAAGTCTAGGAACACTCTGGGAGGGGTCCTGATTGAGCACTCGAACTACTCGGAGGTTGTCGGACCCCCGTGCCTGGTGACCGCAGAACTCCGTGAGGAGCAGGGAGAAGCCTGGCAGCTGTACTCTACACCGTGAGTAAAAACCCTGGAAGTCAACCCCTATGGCCTCCGGACTCGTTATTTCTGCACCACACCGCGCAGCACCAGAAACCCTGCACTATGACTCCCTCCATCCTTCTCCTCTGTCCTGAGGCCCTGCTCCACCTGTGGGGAGTAGTACCAATGTCGGCAGCCACAACATCCCGCCTCAGAGGACTGCACCAGCGCTGGTGGCCTTCACCAGGTACCACAGGTGGCGTAGTCGATAGCAACCACTCAACCCTGATAGCCCTTACATCCTTTTTAATGTGACGGCCCTGGGCACGGGATGGGTCCAGTCCACGGCTGCACCCCAACTTCCATAGGACCCAGCCCCGGGTATCCCCCCATCTTCCCAGGGCAGGGCTGCGAGCGTCACACCTCCATATGCTCACCAGAGGTAGCCTGACTGCCATTAGGTACCAAGATGAGATCCTTAGACCCCTTGTGAGAACATATGCTGATGCGGTTGGCCCTGGGTTCCTCCTCATGCAGGACAATGCCAGACCTCATGTGGCTGGAGTGTGTCAGCAGTTCCTGCAAGATGAAGGCACTGAAGCTATGGACTGGCCGCCCGTTCCCCAGACCTGAATCCGATTGAGCACATCTGGGACATCATGTCTCTCTCCATCCAGCAACGTCACGTTGCACCACAGACTGTCCAGGAGTTGGCGGATGCTTTAGTCCAGGTCTGCGAGGAGATCGCACAGGAGACCATGCGCAACCTCATCAGGAGCATGCCCAGTCGTTGTAAGGAGGTCATACAGGCACGTGGAGGCCACACACAATACTCAGCCTCATCAGGAGCATGCCCAGGCGTTGTATGGAGGTCATACAGGCACGTGGAGGCCACACACAATACTCAGCCTCATCAATAGCATGCCCAGGCATTGTAGGGAGGTCATACAGGCATGTGGAGGCCACATACAATACTCAGCCTCATCAGGAGCATGCCCAGGCATTGTAGGGAGGTCATACAGGCACGTGGAGGCCACACACAATACTCAGCCTCATCAGGAGCATGCCCAGGCGTTGTAGGGAGGTCATACAGGCACGTGGAGGCCACACACAATACTCAGCCTCATCAAGAGCATGCCCAGGCGTTGTAGGGAGGTCATACAGGCACGTGGAGGCCACACACAATACTCAGCCTCATCAGGAGCATGCCCAGGCGTTGTAGGGAGGTCATACAGGCACGAGGAGGCCACACACAATACTCAGCCTCATCAGGAGCAAGCCCAGGCATTGTAGGGAGGTCATACCGGCACGTGGAGGCCACACACAATACTGAGCCTCATCAGGAGCATGCCCAGGGGGTGTAGGGAGGTCATACAGGCACGTGGAGGCCACACACAATACTCAGCCTCATTGTGACTTGTTTTAAGGACATTACATCAAAGTTGGATCAGCCTGTAGTGTGTTTTTCCACTTTAATTTTGGGGGTGACCCCAAATCCAGGCCTCCATTGGGTAATACATGTGATTTCCATTGATGATTTTTGTGTGATTTTGTTGTCAGCACATTCAGCTTTGTACAGAACAAAGTATTCAATGAGAAGATTTCATTCATTCACATCTAGGAGGGGGTATTTCACTGTTCCCTTTATTTTTTTGAGCAGTGTATTTTCGGGAGCATCATTCTCTACAATGGTCATGAAAAGGGTATTGTGGGTGATAACACTAAGGGGATTAAAGAGGGACATAATTACTGTGTAGGTGCCACAAAACAAGTCATGACCCTGCCTACTCAGACCAATCATATTTTTTCTGTGAAAGGGGGGTCCAATAAGAACTTTTGCTCTGGAACCCTGTGATTTCTATGTATGACTGTCTGAATATAGTATTTCTTAATAGGTTTATTTTTTGGCTTCTCCTGTCTTGCGTGGTCTCACTGCTCCTCAGAATTCACAGCATCAGTACCATTCCTGTTTAGTTTTATTTGGTCTGAGGCTTCCTCAGGATTCAGAGCAGCAGTGCCAGTCTCCCACGGTCTTCCATAACCTCACGATTCCTCAAAGCAGCAGTGCCAGTGTCGTGTGGTCTCTCATGGCCTCACACTTCCTTAGAGTAGTAATGACAGTCTATCATAGTCTTAAATGACCTCACGCTTGCTCAGGGCAGCAGTGACAGTCTCCTGTGGTCTCACATGACCTCATGCTTCCTCAGGGTAGCAGTACCAGCCTCCCGTGGTCTCGCATGGCCTCACGCTTCCTCAGGGCAGCATTAGTGCCAGTGTCGCATGGTCTCACATGACCCCATGCTTCCTCATGGCAGCAGTGTCAGTGTCGCATGGTCTCATATGGTCTCATGCTTTCTCAGGGCAGCAGTACCAGCCTCCCGTGCACTCGCATGGCCTCACGCTTCCTCAGGGCAGCAGTGCCAGTCTCCTGTGGTCTTGCATGACCTCACGTTTTCTCAGGGAAGCAGTACCAGCGTCCCATGGTCTCACATGACCTCACGCTTCCTCAGGGCAGCAGTGACAGTGCTGCATGGTCTCACATGGCCTCACGCTTCCTCAGGGCAGCAGTTCCAGTCTCCTGTGATCTCACATGACCTCACGTTTCCTCAATGCAGCAATGACAGTGTCGCATGCTCTCACATGGCCACACGCTTCCTCATGGCAGCAGTGTCAGTGTCGCATGGTCTCACATGACCTCATGATTCCTCATGGCAGCAGTGTCAGTGTCGCATGGTCTCACATGACCCCATGCTTCCTCATGGCAGCAGTGTCAGTGTCGCATGGTCTCACATGACCTCATGCTTCCTCATGGCAGCAGTGTCAGTGTCGCATGGTCTCACATGACCTCATGCTTCCTCATGGCAGCAGAGTCAGCGTCGCATAATCTCACATGACCTCATGCTTCCTCATGGCAGCAGTGTCAGTGTCGCATGGTCTCACATGACCTCATGCTTCCTCATGGCAGCAGTGTCAGTGTCGCATAATCTCACATGACCTCATGCTTCCTTATGGCAGCAGTGTCAGTGTCGCATGGTCTCACATGACCTCATGCTTCCTCATGGCAGCAGTGTCAGTGTCGCATGGTCTCACATGACCTCATGCTTCCTCATGGCAGCAGTGTCAGTGTCGCATGGTCTCACATGACCTCATGCTTCCTCATGGCAGCAGTGTCAGTGTCGCATGGTCTCACATGACCTCATGCTTCCTCATGGCAGCAGTGTCAGTGTCGCATGGTCTCACATGACCTCATGCTTCCTCATGGCAGCAGTGTCAGTGTCGCATGGTCTCACATGTCCTCATGCTTCCTCATGGCAGCAGTGTCAGTGTCGCATGGTCTCACATGACCTCATGCTTCTTCATGGCAGCAGTGACAATCTTGTGTGGTCTGATTCTTGCCAGTTTGTTGCTTTCACGCTAACAGAATATACCAAATGTAACGCACAGTCAGTAAACGCTCTGACGATTTCACATTGTCGTAATCGCTCCCTCCTGCGATACCTTCACTCCCATAGAGAAAATTGAAGAGACATCGCATGGCGAAACGCTTGTCAGGAACTTGTACAAATCTTCCATTTGCAGACGCTCATCCATGAAATCTGCTTTAAGCGGCAAGTCCTGTACAGATCACGTTAAGCTTTTGCGGCCTTTTGATGTGGCTTTGGCAGACTTAATTATCGTAAAACCTTCTAAACCTCATCTGGGTAATTCCTATTGATCAGGCGTTGTCTCCCGCTGTGCGGAGAGCTGAGCGGCTGCAGGAGGTAATCGTCTCCAGCATCCTGGTAAAGGCCTGAGCCTGTGAATGTCAGAAAGCCTAGATATTCACAGGACGTACGGCCTGACGTACGAAATGGAGCTGTATACGTCTGACAGCGCCACAAGTCTCATCTCTGTGTATCTCCCACGATTTCCAGCACTGCGGCCATAGTCGTAGCCTCTCCTCTGCCCTATGGCTATAAGAGCAATAGGTGCAATCACTGGGAGCGCGGGAAAGAGGACAAGGCTGGAGAGGGTCCAGGCTTTCTGTCTAATATTTAGCACGTTTCTGTCCATTATCATCTCAAAGTAAAATCCTGAAATTACTGATATCTCTTGTTGTAAAATTGTACTTATCGAATCATCCTTTTCTAATTTCTTCCTTTTTGTCTGTTATTGATTGTCAGTTTTTGCACCTAATTCTTTAAAATGGGGCGCTCCAATAATGAATTCTGCACAAAATCAAAAATGCTCTTTATTTCTATCTTTGTATCTTTTTTGGAGCAAAAAAAATTAATTTTCCACTAAATGTCTCAAAAAATTGTACCGCATTTGCATTAATAATTATTATTATTATTATTATTATTATTATTATAGCACCATTTACTCCATGGAGCTTTACATGTGAAAAGGGGTATACATAATAAAGACAAGGACAATACATTCATAGAAGTACGTTCATGCACACAATCACTCTGGGATGGGGACTGGAGTGTAATTTTGCAACTTTCTGAAAAGTCTCAAATGACGAATAAGGCAAAAATATCTGGAAATCCTAAACTTTGCCCGAAGTGACAAACATAAAAAAAAGTCAGAAAAACACAGAAAAAAGCGACTTTAGAAAAGGCGCAAATGAAACAATAAATATGGAACTATAAAAAACAGCGCAAAACAGTAAAAACAAAACAAGGACAAATGTAATAATGAATTGGCTCAATAAAGTTGAGTCGTTTTACTAATCTCATTTGCTTGTTCTTTTCTCTGATTTTTGACTTTACAGATTGTAGGCATTGGGCTATCACATTAATGCAGCATTCTAGTCCGTGTATCTTGAGTTTCCTTATGTGCTGATCATGTGACTGCTGTATACTGTGACAGTGTATATGCATATATGCATAAGAAAGCAAAAATGATGCCAGAGTACAGTGGTGGCCAAAAGTATTGGCACCCCTGCAATTCTGTCAGATAATACTCAGTTTCTTCCTGAAAATGATTGCAATCACAAATTCTTTGGTCTTATTATCTTCATTTAATTTGTCTTCAATGAAAAAACACAAAAAGAATTGTCCTAAAGCCAAATTGGATATAATTCCACACCAAACCTAAAAAAGGGGGTGGACAAAAGTATTGGCACCGTTTGAAAACTCATGTGATGCTTCTCTAATTGGTGTAATTAACAGCACCTGTAACTTACCTGTGGCACCTAACAGGTGTTGGCAATAACTAAATCACACTTGCAGCCAGTTAACATGGATTAAAGTTGACTCAACCTCTGTCCTGTGTCCTTGTGTGTACCACATTGCACATGGAGAAAAGAAAGAAGACCAAAGAACTGTCTGAGGACTTGAGAAACCAAATTGTGAGGAAGCATGAGCAATCTCAAGGCTACAAGTCCATCTCCAAAGACCTGAATGTTCCTGTGTCTTCCGTGCGCAGTGTCATCAAGAAGTTTAAAGCCCATGGCACTGTGGCTAACCTCCCTAGATGTGGACGGAAAAGAAAAATTGACGAGAGATTTCAATGCAAGATTGTGCGGATGGTGGATAAAGAACCTTGACTAACATCCAAACAAGTTCAAGCTGCCCTGCAGTCCGAGGGTACAACAGTGTCAACCCGTACTATCCATCGGCGTCTGAATGAAAAGGGACTGTACGGTAGGATACCCAGGAAGACCCCACTTCTTACCCCGAGACATAAAAAAGCCAGGCTGGAGTTTGCCAAAACTTACCTGAGAAAGCCTAAAACGTTTTGGAAGAATGTTCTCTGGTCAGATGAGACAAAAGTAGATGGGAAAAAGCATCAACATAGAGTGTACAGGAAAAAAAAGAGGCATTCAAAGAAAAGAACACGGTCCCTACAGTCAAACATGGCGGAGGTTCCCTGATGTTTTGGGGTTGCTTTGCTGCCTCTGGCACTGGACTGCTTGACCGTGTGCATGGCATTATGAAGTCTGAAGACTACCAACAAATTTTGCAGCATAATGTAGGGCCCAGTGTGAGAAAGCTGGGTCTCCCTCAGAGGTCATGGGTCTTCCAGCAGGACAATGACCCAAAACACACTTCCAAAAGCACTATAAAATGGTTTGAGAGAAAGCACTGGAGACTTCTAAGGTGGCCAGCAATGAGTCCAGACCTGAATCCCATAGAACACCTGTGGAGAGATCTCAAAATCGCAGTTTGGAGAAGGCACCCTTCAAATATCAGGGACCTGGAGCAGTTTGCCAAAGAAGAATGGTCTACAATTACATAGTTACATAGTTTACATAGTTACATAGTTACATAAATAGTTACATAGTTTATAAGGCCGAAAAAAGACAAGCGTCCATCCAGTTCAGCCTATTTCTTGTGCACTGCAGCTATTCCGCAGCGTTGATCCAGGGGAAGGCAAAAAAAAAAAAACCATGCGGTATAGGCCAATTTACATCATTGAGGAAAAATTCACTTCCCGACTCCAATCTGGCAGTCAGATTAAATCCCTGGATTAATTAACTATCACTAAGCATAAGATGTAATTTTATTGTTCTCAAGAAAGGCGTCCAGGCCTCTCTTGAACTCTTTAAGTGAGTTGGACATCACCACTTCCTCTCCCAGAGAGTTCCAGAGTCTCACGGCTCTGACCGTAAAGAATCCCCTTCTATGCTGGTGCAGGAACCTCCTTTCCTCCAGACGCATAGTGTGCCCCCTCGTCTTTGTCACCATCCTTGGTATAAACAGGTCATGGGAGAGATCTCTGTACTGCCCCCTGATGTATTTATACATGTTTATGAGGTCTCCCCTAAGCCTTCTCTTTTCCAACGTAAATAGGCCTAATTTTGACAACCTCTCTGGGTATTCTAGTCCCTCCATTCCCTTTATTACCTTAGTCGCCCTCCTTTGTACCCTCTCTAGCTCCAATATGTTTTTCCTGAGCACCGGAGGCCAGAACTGTGCACAATATTCTAAGTGCGGCCTTACCAGCGCTTTATACAGAGGAAGAACAATGTTCTCATCATATGCCCCTATTCCTCTTCTGATGCATGCCATGACTCTATTTGCCTTCGCAGCTGCTGCCTCACACTGGGCACTCCAATTTAATTTGCTGTTAACCAAGACGCCCAGGTCCTTCTCCATGTCAGATTTCCCCAACGGTTTCCCATTTAATATGTATGGGTGACTGCTGTTTTTCTTTCCCATGTGCATGACCTTACATTTATCGGCATTGAACCCCATTTGCCATTTTTTGGCCCAACTCCCCTATTTATCTAAATCCTCCTGTAGCTGTGCCCTATCCTCATCTGTATTAACTACTTTACAAAGTTTAGTATCATCTGCAAATATTGCTATTTTACTATGCAACCCTTCCACTAGATCATTAATAAATATATTAAATAATATAGGGCCCAAGACAGACCCTTGAGGCCCCCCGCTAGTAACCCTGACACCCCCTGAGCTTACTCCATTGATAACCAATAATTCCAGCAGAGCATTGTAAGAAACTCATTGATGGTTACCGGAAGCGGTTGTTCGCAGTTATTTTGGCTAAAGGTTGTGCAACCAAGAATTAGGCTGAGGGTGCCAATACTTTTATCTGGCCCACTTTTGGAGTTTTGTGTGAAATGATCAATGATTTGATTTTTGCTTCATTCTCTTTTGTGTTTTTTCCTTGCAAGCAAATTAAATGAAGAGAATAAGACCAAAGAATTTGTGATTGCAATCATTTTCAGGAAGAAACTGAGGATTATCCGACAGAATTGCAGGGGTGCCAATACTTTTGGCCACCACAGTATGTAAACTTTTGAGCTCAACTGTGTATATACACTGCACAAAAAAATAAAGGGAACACGTAAACAACAGAATATAACTCCAAGTAAATGAAACTTCTCTGAAATCAAACTGTCCACTTAGGAAGCAACACTGATTGTCAATCAATTTCACATGCTGTTCTGCAAAGGAATAGACAATAGATGGAAGTATTGGCAATTATCAAGACACCCTCAATAAAGGAGTGGTTCTGCAGGTGGGGACCACAGGCCACATCTCAGTACCAATGCTTTCTGGCTGATGTTTTGGTCACTTTTGAATGTTGGTTGCGCTTTCACACTCATGGTAGCATGAGACGGACTCTAAAACCCACAGAAGTTGCTCAGGTAGTGCAGCTCATCCAGGATGGCACATCAAGGCGAGCTGTGGGAAGAAGGTTTGCTGTGTCTGTCAGAGTAGTGTCCAGAGGCTGGAGGCGCTACCAGGAGACAGGCCAGTACACCTGGAGACGTGGAGGTGGCCATAGGAGGGCAACAACCCAGCAGCAGCACCTCTACCTCCGCCTTTGTGGAAGGAGGAACAGGAGGAGCACTGCCAGAGCTCTGCAAAATGACCTCCAGCAGGTCACAAATGTGCATGTGTCTGCATAAACGGTTAGAAACCGACTCCATGAGGGTGGTATGAGGGCCCGACGTCCACAGAAGGGGGTTGTGCTCACAGCCCAACACCGTGCAGGACGCTTGGCATTTACCACAGAACACCAGGATTGGCAAAGTGGCCACTGGTGCCCTGTGCTCTTCACAGATGAAACAGGTTCACACTGAGCACATGTGACAGACGTGACAGAGTCTGGAGACGCCGTGGAGAGCGATCTGCTGCCTGCAACATCCTTCAGCATGACCGGTTTGGCAGTGGGTCAGAAATTATGTGGGGTGGCATTTATTTGGAGTGCCGCACAGCCCTCCATGTGCTCGCCAGAGGTAGCCTGACTGCCATTAGGAACCGAGATGAGATCCTCAGACCCTTGTGAGACCATATGCTGGTGCACTTGGCCCTGGGTTCCTCCTAATGCATGACAATGCCAGACCTCATGTGGCTGGAGTGTGTCAGCAGTTCCTGCAAGATGAAGGCATTGAAGCTATGGACTGGCCCACCCGTTCCCCTGACCTGAATCCGATTGAGCACATCTAGGACATCATGTCTCGCTCCATCCACCAACGTCACGTTGCACCACAGATTGTCCAGGAGTTGGCGGATGCTTTAGTCCAGGTCTGGGAGGAGATCCCACAGGAGACCATCCGCAACCTCATCAGGAGCATGCCCAGGCGTTGTAGGGAGGTCATACAGGCACGTGGAGGCCACACACAATACTCAGCCTCATCAGGAGCATGCCCAGGTGTTGTAGGGAGGTCATACAGGCACGTGGAGGCCACACACAATACTCAGCCTCATCAGGAGCATGCCCAGGTGTTGTAGGGAGGTCATACAGGCACGTGGAGGCCACACACAATACTGAGCCTCATCAGGAGCATGCCCAGGCGTTGTAGAGAGGTCATACAGGCACGTGGAGGCCACACACAATACTCAGCCTCATCAGGAGCATGCCCAGGCATTGTAGGGAGGTCATACAGGCACGTGGAGGCCACACACAATATTGAGCCTCATCAGGAGCATGCCCAGGCGTTGTAGGGAGGTCATACAGGCACGTGGAGGCCACACACAATACTCAGCCTCATCAGGAGCGTGCCCAGGCGTTGTAGGGAGGTCATACAGGCACGTGGAGGCCACACACAATACTCAGCCTCATCAGGAGCATGCCCAGGTGTTGTAGGGAGGTCATACAGGCACGTGGAGGCCACACACAATACTGAGCCTCATCAGGAGCATGCCCAGGCATTGTAGAGAGGTCATACAGGCACGTGGAGGCCAAACACAATACTCAGCCTCATCAGGAGCATGCCCAGGCGTTGTAGGGAGGTCATACAGGCACGTGGAGGCCACACACAATACTCAGCCTCATCAGGAGCATGCCCAGGCATTGTAGGGAGGTCATACAGGCACGTGGAGGCCACACACAATACTCAGCCTCATCAGGAGCATGCCCAGGCGTTGTAGGGAGGTCATACAGGCACGTGGAGGCCACACACAATACTCAGCCTCATCAGGAGCATGCCCAGGCATTGTAGGGAGGTCATACAGGCACGTGGAGGCCACACACAATACTCAGCCTCATCAGGAGCATGCCCAGGCGTTGTAGGGAGGTCATACAGGCACGTGGAGGCCACACACAATATTGAGCCTCATCAGGAGCATGCTCAGGCGTTGTAGGGAGGTCATACAGGCACGTGGAGGCCACACACAATACTGACACTTATTTTGACTTGTTTTAAGGACATTACATCAAAGTTGGATCAGCCTGTAGTGTGTTTTTCCACTTTAATTTTGGGGGTGACTCCAAATCCAGGCCTCCATTGGTTAATAAATGTGATTTCCATTGATGATTTTTGTGTGATTTTGTTGTCAGCACATTCAGCTTTGTACAGAACAAAGTATTCAATGAGTAGATTTCATTCATTCAGTTCTAGGAGGGGTTATTTCACTGTTCCCTTTATGTTTTTGAGCAGTGTATATATAAATATGCATGAGTGTGTGCCCGCACAGGCCTGGACTGGCCCACAGGAGAGCAGAAGAATCCTCCAGGGGGCCGGTGCAGGAGTGGTCTCCGCCCTCTTATATGAGCCGTACGTGGCACAATACATAAATCGCTATGTACAGACACAAGGGTCGTCGTATTCATGTAATAATCTGCCCACTCCATTGTTATATAAATCTGTGATTGAGGATAATGTCACATTACATGGAGCTGAAAGGTGGGGCCCTGGAGGTGGTCACTGGCGGGCCCTTGGCTCCCCAGTTCGACCCTGTGTGTTGTTTGCTACTCATGGGCTGACATTGCACCTGACGCCCGAGCGCTCCTCTCTCTAAGGTGAAATTCCCAGATTCCTGAGCACATCCTCATAGAAGCTTCTGGAAAGTTGGTGGTTTATAAATCAGTGACCACCTGAGAGCAGAAACTGCGGTTATAAGCCATGGATTTATCTCCAGGAGGGCACTGCTGATTCCCCAGAGGCTCTGAGAGCTGCCGACATCTGCGGGGCTGAACCACTAAGGGCCATCAGACTGGGCAAATGCCCAGGGCCCCCATCCACAAAGGGGTCCCTGCTCCCACAGCCCCTCCATGCAGTCAGAGGATTACATCAGTGTAACATACATGGTCTGGGGTGTATCTCCCCTCACCTTCTGGCAGTGTCGGGTCAGAAATTGAGAGGGAAGGGGCGGTGGAGGGGCCGGCTGACTACACAGGAGTGTGCCGACCCCGAGACAGGAAGCAGCCAGCAGCGTGCCAACCCTGAGACAGGAAGCAGCCAGCAGCGTGCCGACCCCAAGACAGGAAGCAGCCAGCAGCGTGCCGACCCCAAGACAGGAAGCAGCCAGCAGTCCTATGTTCCCCTCCTCATCATCTCATCATCATGACTGACCCCTCCATGACTCTTCCTGAGATCTCAACAAAAGAAGCAGCAGGACCTGGTTATATAAATAAATATATATATATATATATATATATATATATTATTGTTATGAGACCCTCTTTGTTTTAAGGAGAACTTTGGAATTGACTGCAAAGAGTCTTCACATTGCCAGTGAGATTCAAATTAAGATACTTCATCGATGAAGGAAGAGAGACTGAATACATGCGACATGAATTGTCAGCAGGTAGAGTCCTCTGGTGTGGCAACATAGACTCACCATATTTATTAGCTAGACAAAAAACGGAACTTCATTGTTACATACAACTGAACAGAAAACTGAAATAGATTTATCAGTAACAAACACATTTCCCTTGGCCCAACGTAAACCTTCTTGTCAATGAGTTTACAGGAAACCAGTATCTTAGTCAGACATTTCACAATGTATGTCTTAAACACTCAAGCAGGCTTCAGACGTAGCAAAAATATAAATTGATTTTTCTAAATTAATAATGATATCTAGATATTAAAAATTAACCATAACATTATATATAGTGTATATAGTCACATGTATGTACATATGCAGCAAATATGGTCTAGTATTATATATCAGACTTGGAGCAGGGAAGAGGGATTAGTGGAGCCTCACCGGAATCCAAGTGAACGCAGGTGCCAGGAACAAGTGTCTGGATGCCACTCATCAGCCATAACAAAGAAAGGAAAAAGTCCCAGCACCAGGCGTCTCTTCTGTAAATTCTTCAGTATTTTATTTATATGTCAAGAGTAAAATATAATTTTTGTTATAGTTATATATATATAGATCTGCATCAGTATATAGCTTGTGTGTACTGTATATCTGTAAATATACTGTATATAAACTGAATATATGTGTTTCTGTAAATAAATACTTTATATTTTATATATATACTTTATAAATGTGAGTGCATATACATATATAAACACACTATATACTGAGATATATATATACATACACACTTTTTATATATACTGTATATATCCAGTATATATGTGTTTGCATGTACAGTGTATATATTTTTGCTGCATATATAGTACTGTCATTTATTATTATTATTATTTATTTATTTTCCTCAATTATTTAGCGCCATTAATTCCTCAGCGCTGTACAGACATCATCATCCCTGTCCCCATCGGGGCTCACAATCTACATTCTCCATCAGTCTATGAAGTGTGGGAGGAAACCGGAGAACAAACCTCTTTGTAATTGTAATGTCACCATTAGGGTGCAGCTGTAAGCAAAGTTTATGACTACTGTGTGCGTTTTACCTTAGGGCCGGGTTTACACTGCTGCTGCGGAACGTCCAGTGGGTTCTACCTGAATCCCCCCTTGCATCCTTCACCAGTTTCTACTGTAAATTGCATGAGACTCGCCCAAGTCTATGGGTGCGTGAAAACAAATCGTTTGCCATACAGACACACAGCGGAGCATCAGATATTTATGGACACATCGCAGCTCTGTAGCATCGGAAACTGTGGATGATCAATAGCTGCTGCTTTAGAAAGTGGAGGGCGCACCGAGGACAGCGGGTAGACCTGCCCTAACAGGGCTGTGGTGGGAATATTTGCTGGACGCTGGACACACTGGGGAGTGGGGGCCGGCAGGATGGAGGAACAGCGTGTGCCGGGCTGGACAGCGGGTACTGGCACTGAGTGGTGCGCACCATAAGGGAGAACCCCCCGCCATCTGCCGCACCAGGAGATGGAACCACCATGCGGCATCACGCTGTGAATTACAATCCCATCCTCCCAACTTTTACAGAACTAGAGAGGGAAAAACTATGCGGAGTGGGCAGCAGCAGTAAACATTGACCCTGCCCCTAGGCGCACCCCCAAGCCGCACCCCTAACCGCACCCCAAGCCGCACCCATGAAAAAGAAGTGCAGAATCAAAGCCTTTCTGTACTATCAAAACCACATTACAAACGCAGCTTCACATCAGCCAAAAAACACAAATAAATGGGAAAACTAATAAAAAAACGCAGCAATAATCAGAGCATATTGTTATTGCATTGTGTGGTGTGGCCACCTGCAAAAAAGACAGTAGGAAAAATGCAGCATTTACGCTACGTGTGAACACGGCCGCAGCGTTACATTTATATTACATTTTATTGAGTTTAATGGAAAAAAAAGCAATCACGCCATTTTTTTTGCAATTTATATCATCATAAATAATCCGATCGCTGTGTTGTGCAGGTCATTGTGATAACAGGGAGACAAATATGTCCATGTTACTTGTGGATTTGTGATGTTTCTTTTTTATTTTTAACTGCAGTAAAAATGACATTATTGTAATTGTTCTTCATTATTTTTAGTAATCTTATGGGCAGAAAAAAATCTGACTTATTTTCCTGCTCTAATACAAGGATATAGAAATATATACAGATGTCGCTACGTATCAGTACAATCTGCTCGTGATGATGGAGCCTATAATGCACATTAGAGTAAAGAAATAATACTGCAGCCAATGATTCAGGTTCAATTCCCAGTGACACCAGATCTCAAAAAAATAAAAGACAATAGTTTATTTAGTGGACTGTAATATCTGCAGAAGAGAAAGATGTTGGCCCTGCCCCCGAGGAGCTACAAAGCGATGAAGACAGCAGGACAGAAAACATCGCTCAGAGTAGAAGCTGCGACACAGTCCTGACCTCTCCGACAGCTCCCCCAGATCAGGACAGTCCCGTCAGATCCCGCTCGGTTGGGGGCTATGCTGAGTCTGCTCCGCTGGTCTGCTGAGCTCTCAGTAATGTTGTGGGGTGCAGCACACAACACCCACAGGGGAACAGTAGAGCTGGTGTAACTGCACTCTCAACTCCCACAATGCACTTCTTTTGGGTGACCGGAAATCAGTAAAACGTTCAATTCTGGACAATTACTAAAAAGAAAATGTCACTGAATGGAGGACAATGATCGAGTCCTTTCTAGTCATATTTTCACTAGTTGCTAATCATTGAGTGGAGAGGGAAGGTCGCCATCTTTTCATAAACAGACAAGAATGTTTCTCCAGTCTCAGACTGTAACTAGCCCCCCACTATCCCCAAACTGAGTGCACCATCGTGTGTGCACAGAAAAATCTCACACTGATGTCAGCGATAGCTACATATGAGCAAATGCATCTGCAACAAACCAAAAAGTTCACAATTCCCAGAGAAAGTTGGTTTCCGGGTATCAGAAATTTTCGGCATTTAATTTGCACATTATTCTCACCTGTGCTCGGCCCTTACCTGCTCTGCGGGTTTGGAGTTCAAAGTCAATGGGAGGCCTGGCAGACAGGAAAAAAAGAAGAGAGACAGAAGGGAAAAAATGTGCAAAGTACAAGGTACCAAAAATACTACAACCCCTGGCAAAAATTATGGAATCACCGGGCTCGGAGGATGTTCATTCAGTTGTTTAATGTTGTTGAAAAAAAGCAGATCACAGACATTGCACAAAACTAAAGTCATTTCAAGTGGCAACTTTATGGCTTTAAGAAACACTAAAAGAAATCAAGATAAAAAATGTGGTACTCATTAAGGGTAATTTTTTTCAGACCAAGCAGAGGGAAAAAATTATGGAATCACTCAATTCTGAGGAAAAATTATGGACTCATGAAAAACAAACACACAAAAGAACACTCCAATACATCACTAGTATTTTGTTGCACCACCTCTGGCTTTAATAACAGCTTGCAGTCTCTGAGGCATGGACTTAATGAGTGACAAACAGTACTCTTCATCAATCTGGCTCCAACTTTCTTTGATTGCTGTTGCCAGATCAGCTTTGCAGGTTGGAGCCTTGTCGTGGACCATTTTCTTCAACTTCCACCAAAGATTTTCAATTGGATTGAGATCTGGCCTATTTGCAGGCCATAACATTGACCTTATGTGTCTTCTTTCATTTGTTTTGTTGGTGCATTTCCTGTTTTGGAGAGATATTGCTTTAAGTTTCTGGTCTTGACGCTTTGATGTCTTCCTTGGTCTAACAGTATGTTTGCCTTTAACAACCTTCCCATGTTGTTTGTATTTGGTCCAGATTTTAGACACAGCTGACTGTGAACAGCCAACATCTTTTGCAACATTGCATGATGATTTACCTTCTTTTAAGAGTTTGATAATCCTCTCCTTTGTTTCAATTGACATCTCTCATGTTCGAGCCATGATTCATGTCAGTCCACTTTGTGCAACAGCTCTCCAAGGTGTGATCACTCCTTTTTTAGATGCAGACTAACGAGCAGATCTAATTTGATGCAGGTGTTAGTTATGAATATGTGTACGACAGGGGATTAGAACCCAACAGAAGAATATATACAGTACAGACCAAAAGTTTGGACACACCTTCTCATTTAAAGATTTTTCTGTATTTTCATGACTATGAAAATTGTACATTCACACTGAAGGCATCAAAACTATGAATTACCACATGTGGAATTATATACTTAACAAAAAAGTGTGAAACCACTGAAAATATGTCTTATTTTCTAGGTTCTTCAAAGTAGCCACCTTTTGCTTTGATGACTGCTTTGCACACTCTTGGCATTTTCTTGATGAGCTTCAAGAGGTAGTCACCGGAAATGGTTTTCACTTCACAGGTGTGCCCTGTCAGGTTTAATAAGTGGGATTTCTTGCCTTATAAATGGGGTTAGGACCATCAGTTGTGTTGTGCAGAAGTCTGGTGGATACACAGCTGATAGTTAGTGTTGAGCATTCCGATACTGAAATATCGGGTATCGGCCGATATTCGCGGTATCGGAATTCCGATACTTAATTCCGATACTATTGCAATATCGTATACCGGAATCGGAAGTTCCCATAATGCAATGAGACATTTTCATTTTATTCAGCCAATGAGGATCCTAAGAAGTGTGGGCACATCCTGTTAGGCATGTAGGCATCTTAACTAATGGCATGGCTGTGATTGGCTGCTGAAATGATGTCATGATGCACTATAAAAGCCACCGCCGCCATTTTGAGCTCACTCTGCTGTGAATTCAGTTAGGGATAGGACGCTGTTGTTCTGAGGGACAGTTTTAGCTACCTATTTGCTCTATACTGCTTTACCCAAGCTACTTTCTAAATCACTGTGCCTTGCAGTGCTAGTGCACAGTTCCCTGTGCTGTTCACCGCTATCTGCAAGGTCTGTGTGTGTGAGTGCAGCTCACCCTGTAGTGTGTGCTTCAGCCAAGTCTGGTTGTAGTGCACTCAGTGTGTGTCACTGCCTCATACATTGTCCTTTTTTGCCAATTCATAATTTTTCCTGATATCTCCTATTAGTGTGGTGGTTCCATCTGTATTCAGCTAAATTGGTTCCAAACACACTATATAGGAGTAGATAGAGAAATTTTTTTCCGTCTTGCAGCACTAGTGCACAGTGCTCTGCATCTGTACTGTTCACCGCTGTCTGCAAGGTCTGGTGTGTGAGTGCAGCTCACCCTGTAGTGTGTGCTTCAACCCCGTCTGGTTGTAGTGCACTCAGTGTGTGTCACTGCCTCATACATTGTCCTTTATTGCCAATTCATAATTTTTCCTGATATCTCCTATTAGTGTGGTGGTTCCATCTGTATTCAGCTAAATTGGTTCCAAACACACTATATAGGAGTAGATAGAGAATTTTTTTTCCGTCTTGCAGCACTAGTGCACAGTGCTCTGCATCTGTACTGTTCACCGCTGTCTGCAAGGTCTGGTGTGTGAGTGCAGCTCACCCTGTAGTGTGTGCTTCAACCCCGTCTGGTTGTAGTGCACTCAGTGTGTGTCACTGCCTCATACATTGTCCTTTATTGCCAATTCATAATTTTTCCTGATATCTCCTATTAGTGTGGTGGTTCCATCCATATTCAGCTAAATTGATTCCACACTATATAGGAGTAGATAGAGGAGCCTTTCTGCAGCATTGGGCCCTGCAGCCCCAGCCAGATTAGTATTAGCCTATTTTTTGCAGCCTCATCTATTGCATTGTAGGTTACCTTCCTACATTGTAATAGCTACAAAAAGTTTGTGATACTATCGTTATTACATCTTTAGGCACATCCAGTGTCTTTTTGTGACAAAAAAAACCTAAATAAAGTTCACCAAACACTCCACTTTACAGTTGTGTAGGCCACATTAGCTCATATTAAAGTCTAGTCCACACTTTATAAAATTAGTGTTTCTTATACCTGTTAGCAGCTGTTCAGGAATAAGCACACTAAGCCCTTAGTACTTTTCTGCCTATCTTTATCAGTCTACCAAGATGAAGAAGGCAGGGAGTAAGGCATGTGGTCGTGGTCGTGGGCGTGGGCGTGGAGTTTCTGCAGGGAGAGGACGTGAGGATTCTGTGCCTGCAGGGAGAGGACGTGGGGATTCTGTGCCTGCTGCGGGCACCAGTGACTCAGCATCCCCCAGTTTTACCAGGGAACAGTCCTTTATGCGCAGCTTTGTAGGAGCTAGCCGTACCCCACTGCTGCGCGAGGACCAAATTGAAGCCGTTGTCGGATGGATGGCAGCTAACGCATCGACTTCAATTAGTTCCAGATCCTCTCAGGTCCTGAGCACTGAAGAGCACCCATCTGTCTCTTCACCACCTGCCAAATTGCCCAGGCAGTCAGAGAGCCCTGGACAGGAGCCATCTCTACTTCTGTTCTCTGAATCTCTTGGCTTGGAAAGAGGGGGCCAGCCAAGCAGAATTCGAGAATTTGAAGAAGAGGTAGTATGCAGTGATTCGCAACCGTTTTGTCTCTCTGAATCTGAAGAGGCGGGTGGGCCAGTGCCTATGGTCAGCAGCACACCTCAGTACGCATCTGATGATGAGACTCAGGTGCCACTTTCTGGTGCGTACTGTGCTGTCGAGACTACCCAGGAGAAGCAGTTGTTTGAAGAGGGTGGTGTAGATGATGAGGTCCTTGACCCATCATGGCGTGAGGGACAGGAAGGTGGTGGGAGCAGCTCTGAGGAAGAGATTCCCCGAACGGCCCAAAAAGGAGGGAGAGGGAGGGGGCAGACTTGGTTGCCTGTAGCCTCCACTTCGGCACCCATTAGGAGCATGGCTCTTCCAAAATCCAAAGCGGGCGCTCCCAAGACTTGCAGTGCCTGGTCCTTTTTTGACACAGTTGCAGATGACATTTGCTTTGTCAAATGCAAGCTGTGTAATCAGAAGGTGAAAAGAGGGAAATGTGTCAGCAACCTCAATACCACAAATATGTGGAAACATGTGCGGACCAAGCACGTGGTGGAGTTACACAAACACACTGAAGACCTAGGCCAACCTACAGCGCCACCTACCACCTCTTCAGCTCGTGTTGTAGCCTCTTCCTCCAGCTCACACACAGCTGGTTCGGCTTCCTCACAGGATCGCCATGGAAGAATCTCTGGCACTGTTGTACAGAGACACAGTGTAATTCCACCCACAGCACCACTTTCCCAGTCATCCTCACACTCCCAGGCCAGTCTACAGCCATCGTTAGCACAGGCATGGGAGAAAAGGCGCCCATACTCGGCAAACCACCCCCGAGCACAGGCTCTGAATGCTGGCATTGCTAAACTACTGGCCCTTGAAATGCTATCATTCAGGCTGGTGGAGACTGACACATTCCGTAACTTTATGGCATTGGCAGTCCCACAATACAACGTGCCCAGCCGCTTTTATTTCAGCAGGCAAGCCGTCCCTGCCCTGCAACATCATGTGGAGGGAAAAATTAAACATGCGCTACAAAACGCCGTCAGTAGCAAGGTCCACCTGACCACTGATGCGTGGACCAGTAAGCATGGACAGGGACGATACCTTTCCCTCACTGCCCATTGGGTAAATGTTGTGGAGCCGGGTACAGATCTTGAGAGTGGCGCTGTACGTGTTCTGCCAACTCCAAGGATTGCAGGAATCCAGTCTGTACACATTGACTCCTCCTCATACTCCAGTTCCTCTGAATCAGCGCTGCAGGAGCCGTCACGGTCTACCTCCACATCGACCCGTGAACGGTTACCTGTTATGATGACCGATATGAGCACAGCCGTGGCCAAACGTCAACAGGCCGTATTAAAATTAATTTCTTTGGGGAATCGAAGCCACACAGCGCAGGAGCTCTGGAATGCCATCAAGCAGCAGAGTGACGTGTGGTTTGTGCCAGCGAATCTCCAGCCAGGCATGGTAGTGTGTGACAATGGCCGAAATCTGGTGGCAGCTCTGGGCCTAGGCAACCTCACTCACATCCCATGTCTGGCACATGTGCTCAACTTGGTCGTGCAGAGTTTTTTGAGGGACTATCCGGATCTTGATGCACTGCTTCACAAGGTCCGCATAGAGTGCGCTCACTTGCGGCGTTCCAGCAATGCAAGATCACGCATTGCAGCTCTGCAGCGCCGATTATGTCTTCCGGAACATCGCATCATATGTGACCTACCCACCAGGTGGAATTCAACGTTACATATGTTGGAGAGGTTGTGTGAGCAGCAGGCAGCAGTAATGGAGTACCAGCTGCAGCAGGCGCAAACAAGTCGCAGTGCGCGCCGTTCACACTTCACCACCACTGAGTGGGCCTCTATGAAGGACATTTGCCACGTTTTGCGTGCCTTCGATTATTCCACGCGGATGGCGAGTGCAGATGATGCACTAGTCAGCATGACTATCCCCCTTATCTGCCTGCTTGAAAAAACACTGCAAGCACTAAGGGACGAGGTTTTGGAAGAGGTGGAGGATGAGGAGTCACAAATGCCATCTGCTTCTCTACAGTCTGCGCAACGTGGTTCCTCACAAAGGCCTAGGCAGGGGACACTTTGTGAGGAGGATGAGGAGGAGTCAATGGATGAGGAAGACATCTGTCCAGAGGAGGGAGGTACACAATGCTCTAGTAGTCAGTATCTAGAGCGAGGGTGGGGTGATGCAGAGCAGGCAGAGATCACGCCTCAAGCAGGGGACAGCGTTTCTTGGCCAGTTGGCAGTCTGCAGCACATGGTTGATTTCATGCTGCAGTGCCTCAGAAACGACCGCCGCATCGCCCACATTCTCAACACGGCTGATTATTGGGTGTCCACCCTCCTAGATCCTCGCTACCGGGACAACTTACAAAGCCTCATAACACCATTGAACCGGGAGCGTAAAATGCGGGAGTACCAAGACGCACTGGTGCATTCCATCATGTTCTCCATTCCAACCGAGAGCAGTGCTGCTAGTGCTTTACAAAGCAGCTCAGTGCGTCGAGGCAGTGGAGGAAGCTCTGCACAAAGAGGGAGCAGAAGCAGCGCCTCAGCACAAGGCAAGACCAGTATGGCCGAAATGTGGCAAAGTTTTGTGTCCCCGCCGCCACAAATGTCTACACCATCACAGACAGCTCCAGTCAGCAGGAGGCAACGTTTCCGTCAGATGGTGACAGACTACATGTCTTGCCCTCTTAGTGTACTCCCAGACGGCTCTTCTCCCTTCAAGTTTTGGGTCTGTAAGCTGGATACATGGCCAGAGCTTAGTCAGTATGCACTGGAGGTGCTAGCTTGCCCTGCTGCTAGTGTATTATCGGAACGCGTCTTTAGTGCCGCAGGTGGTGTACTAACAGACCGTCGCATGCGACTATCCTCCGATAACGTTGACCGGCTTACTTTTCTCAAAATGAACAAGGCCTGGATCTCTCATGAATTTGCCAGTCCTCTTCCAGAATAAATTATTGGTTGGCAACAGTATCCAGGTCTCCTGTTCTGTTCATGTTTCTACCACCTGAACTGTAATCCCTGAGCTCCAACACCGCCAGTTGGCGCTCGGAAGTGCCGTCTGCACAGTCAACACTTGCTGCCGTGTTATTGGGGTTCAGTAACGTCAGCTGTTCTCCTGCTGTGCGGACGGCAATTTCTCCTGATTTGTCCACATCCACTGTACTACACATTTTAAAGTTGCTCCAATTACTCCTCTGGCTCCTCTGTTTTCATTCTTATCCCTGGGCTCCAGCACCGCCAGTTGGCGCTCGGAAGTGCTGTCTGCACAGTCAACACTTGCTACCATGTTATTGGGGTTCAGTAACGTCAGCTGTTCCCCTGCTGTGCGGACGGCAATTTCTCCTGCTCTGTCCACATTCTCACTACTACAGATTTTAAAGTTGCTCCAATTACACCTCTGGCTCCTCTGTTTTCATTCTTATCCCTGGGCTCCAGCACCGCCAGTTGGCGCTCGGAAGTGCCGTCTGCACAGTCAACACTTGCTGCGGTGTTATTGGGGTTCGGTAACGTCAGCTGTTCCCCTGCTGTGTTCACGGCAATTTCTCCTGCTCTGTCCATATTCACTGTGCTACTTATTTAAAACTTGCTCCAATTACACCTCTGGCTCCTCCGTTTTTAGTATTTACCCTGGGCTCCAACACCGCCAGTTGGCGCTCGGAAGTGCTGTCTGCACAGTCAACACTTGCTGCCGTGTTATTGGGGTTCAGTAACGTCAGCTGTTCTCCTGCTGTGCGGACGGCAATTTCTCCTGCTTTGTCCACATCCACTGTACTACACATTTTAAAGTTGCTCGAATTACACCTCTGGCTCCTCTGTTTTCATTCTTATCCCTGGGCTCCAGCACCGCCAGTTGGCGCTCGGAAGTGCCGTCTGCACAGTCAACACTTGCTGCCGTGTTATTGGGGTTCAGTAACGTCAGCTGTTCTCCTGCTGTGCGGACGGCAATTTCTCCTGCTTTGTCCACATCCACTGTACTACACATTTTAAAGTTGCTCGAATTACACCTCTGGCTCCTCTGTTTTCATTCTTATCCCTGGGCTCCAGCACCGCCAGTTGGCGGACGGAAGTGCCGTCTGCACAGTCAACACTTGCTACCATGTTATTGGGGTTCAGTAACGTCAGCTGTTCCCCTGCTGTGTTCACGGCAATTTCTCCTGCTCTGTCCATATTCACTGTGCTACTTATTTAAAACTTGCTCCAATTACACCTCTGGCTCCTCCGTTTTTAGTATTTACCCTGGGCTCCAACACCGCCAGTTGGCGCTCGGAAGTGCTGTCTGCACAGTCAACACTTGCTGCCGTGTTATTGGGGTTCAGTAACGTCAGCTGTTCCCCTGCTGTGCGGACGGCAATTTCTCCTGCTTTGTCCACATCCACTGTACTACACATTTTAAAGTTGCTCGAATTACACCTCTGGCTCCTCTGTTTTCATTCTTATCCCTGGGCTCCAGCACCGCCAGTTGGCGCTCGGAAGTGCCGTCTGCACAGTCAACACTTGCTGCGGTGTTATTGGGGTTCGGTAACGTCAGCTGTTCCCCTGCTGTGTTCACGGCAATTTCTCCTGCTCTGTCCATATTCACTGTGCTACTTATTTAAAACTTGCTCTAATTACACCTCTGGCTCCTCCGTTTTTAGTATTTACCCTGGGCTCCAATACCGCTAGTTGCTGCTCAGAAGTGCCGTCTGCACAGTCAACGCTTGCTCCAGTGTTATTGGGATTCAGTAACGTCAGCTGATCCCCAGCTGTGTGTCCGGCAAATTCTCCTGCTTTGTCCACATCCACTGTAGTACGGATTTAAAACCTCCTCCAAATACACCTCTGGCTCTTCTGTTTTTAGTATTTACCCTGGGCTCCAGCACCGCCAGCTGGTTCTCGGCAGTTCCATTGGCTCTTGTACCTTCTGCTACCCATCCGGGTTCCAGTACCGTCAGCTGGTCCTCGGTAGTTCCATTTGCTCTTGTATCTTCTGCTACCCATCCGGGTTCCAGTACCGTCAGCTGGTTCTCGGCAGTGCCTTTGGATTAGGTGCCTCCTTCTCGGTATCCAAGTTCCACCAACGTCTGCTGGTCCTTGGTAGTGCTTTCTGGCACAGGTACCTCCTGCTTAGTAACCGAGTTCCAGTAACATCAGCTGGTCCTCGGTAGTTCCATTGGCTCTTGTACCTTCTGCTACCCATCCGGGTTCCAGTACCGTCAGCTGGTCCTCGGTAGTTCCATTTGCTCTTGTATCTTCTGCTACCCATCCGGGTTCCAGTACCGTCAGCTGGTCCTCGGTAGTTCCATTTGCTCTTGTATCTTCTGCTACCCATCCGGGTTCCAGTACCGTCAGCTGGTTCTCGGCAGTGCCTTTGGATTAGGTGCCTCCTTCTCGGTATCCAAGTTCCACCAACGTCTGCTGGTCCTTGGTAGTGCTTTCTGGCACAGGTACCTCCTGCTTAGTAACCGAGTTCCAGTAACATCAGCTGGTCCTCGGTAGTTCCATTGGCTCTTGTACCTTCTGCTACCCATCCGGGTTCCAGTACCGTCAGCTGGTCCTCGGTAGTTCCATTTGCTCTTGTATCTTCTGCTACCCATCCGGGTTCCAGTACCGTCAGCTGGTTCTCGGCAGTGTCTTTGGCACGGGTACTCCCTCCTGCCCAGCCTGGTTCCAGCACGCCAGCTGTTTCCGGGTAGTGTCAACGTCACTTTGCCTCCAATGCGTTGTCCTGTCGTGTTGCGGTCGGGTTAGCCGACTCTATGGTGCCTGCAGTTTAGGTGACTCCTATGTGGGCTGCGGGATCTGGCAATGAAGGCTGGTTCCATAGTGCCAATAGGACAAGCACCCTCTGTAGGACTGTGGGTTTTGGTAACTGCGGCCGGCTCGCGGCCTTGAACTTTTTTTTTACATGGGTACCTTCTGCTACCCATCCGGGTTCCAGTACCGTCAGCTGGTTCTCGGCAGTGCCTTTGGATTAGGTGCCTCCTTCTCGGTATCCAAGTTCCACCAACGTCTGCTGGTCCTTGGTAGTGCTTTCTGGCACAGGTACCTCCTGCTTAGTAACCGAGTTCCAGTAACATCAGCTGGTCCTCGGTAGTTCCATTGGCTCTTGTACCTTCTGCTACCCATCCGGGTTCCAGTAACATCAGCTGGTCCTCGGTAGTTCCATTGGCTCTTGTACCTTCTGCTACCCATCCGGGTTCCAGTACCGTCAGCTGGTTCTCGGCAGTGCCTTTGGATTAGGTGCCTCCTTCTCGGTATCCAAGTTCCACCAACGTCTGCTGGTCCTTGGTAGTGCTTTCTGGCACAGGTACCTCCTGCTTAGTAACCGAGTTCCAGTAACATCAGCTGGTCCTCGGTAGTTCCATTGGCTCTTGTACCTTCTGCTATCCATCCGGGTTCCAGTACCGTCAGCTGGTCCTCGGTAGTTCCTCAGCTTTCTTGTACCTTCTGCTACATTTCCAAGTTCAAGCTTTTTGAAATGGTTCTTGGTAATCACTCTGGATCTCCCTGACGAGGACCCTGAAGACGAGGACCCTGAAGACCAACCCTAAGAAGACGAGGACCCCGAAGACAATGACCCTGAAGACGAGGACCCTGAAGACCACCCCGAAGAAGACGAGGACCCTGAAGACCACCCCGAAGAAGACGAGGACCCTGAAGACCACCCCGAAGAAGACGAGGACCCCGAAGACGAGGACCCAGAAGACCAACCCGAAGAAGACGAGGACCCCGAAGACGAGGACCCCCGAAGACGACGACCCTGAAGACCACCCCGAAGAAGACCAAGAAGATGACCCTGAAGAAGTTGACCAAGAAGACAAAGAAGAGAAGACAAGCACCAAGATACAGAAAAACAAGAGACAGAAAACCAAGAAGCAGAAATACAAGAAGCTGCAGAACAAAAAGCGGAAGAACATTAAGCATAAGACTAAAAATCAGAGCAAAAGATAATATCTAAATTATAAGCAGAAGATGACTAAGCAGTGTATGGGGGTGAGTCCGTTCCTCCTCGTGGTGCCCCTGGAAAAGACCTGCTGCTGCAGGCCAAACTGAACGCGGACAAATCCTGTTGTAAATCTTTTGTGACGGGCAGAACGAAAGGTGTAATGTCCAACCTTTTATAGATAACAACTACAGGAATGCCTGTCACAAATAAGAATATGATGAAGAAGAAGAATATGAAGAAGATGAAGAAGTAGAATATGAAGAATGTAAAAAAAAGAATAATACGAAGAAGGTGAAGAAGAAGAAGGTGAAGAAGAAGTGGATGAAAAAGATGCTGAGGATGATGAAGGAGAAAGTGTGGGAGAAGTAAAAAAGAAGGTGAAGAGCATGGAAGTAGTGAAACATAAATATCTGACAAAATATAAAAATACTTAACATAGTTAATATTTCCGTAACTCAGAACATAATAAAAAAATATTAATTCCTGCTATTCCATTTGACTGGGCTAAACCTCTATGCCTTTATTGTCTCCCCCACCTCCCCCAATACATTCTACATTATTCTTAGTTGTTTTCCTTCATGTAGAAATAACCTACAAGGAAAGAAAGGGTTTATTTTAATTCCGATATTTATGTCCCATTGACTTGCATTGGTTTCCGGTATCGGAATCGGCGATATCCGATACTTTTTCGGTATCGGTCCGATCCAATCCGATCCGATATTTCCCGATATCGGAAGGTATCGCTCAACACTACTGATAGTGCTACTGAACAGACTGTTAGAATTTGTATTATGGCAAGAAAAAAGCAGCTACATAAAGAAAAACGAGTGGCCATCATTACTTTAAGAAATGAAGGTCAGTCAGTCCGAAAAATTGGCAAAATTTTGAAAGTGTCCCCAAGTGCAGTTGCAAAAACCATCAAGCGCTACAAATAAACTGACTCACATGAGGACCGCCCAGGAAAGGAAGACCAAGAGTCACCTCTGCTTCTGAGGATAAGTTTATCCGAGTCACCAGCCTCAGAAATCGCAGGTTAACAGCAGCTCAGATTAGAGACCAGGTCAATGCCACACAGAGTTCTAGTAGCAGACACATCTCTACCACAACTGTTAAGAGGAGACTTTGTGCAGCAGGCCTTCATGGTAAAATAGCTGCTAGGAAACCACTGCTAAGGACAGGCAACAAGCAGAAGAGACTTGTTTGGGCTAAAGAACACACCGAATGGACATTAGACCAGTGGAAATCTGTGCTTTGGTTTGATGAGTCCAAATTTGAGATCTTTGGTTCCAACCACCGTGTCTTTGTGCGATGCAGAAAAGGTGAACGGATGGACTCTACATGCCTGGTTCCCACCGTGAAGCATGGAGGAGGAGGTGTGATGGTGTGGGAGTGCTTTGCTGGTGACACTGTTGGGGATTTATTCAAAATTGAAGGCATACTGAACCAGCATGGCTACCACAGCATCTTGCAGTGGCATGCTATTCCATCCGGTTTGCGTTTAGTTGGATCATCATTTATTTTTCAACAGGACAATGACCCCAAACACACCTCCAGGCTGTGTAAGGGCTATTTGACCAAGAAGGAGAGTGATGGGGGGCTACGCCAGATGACCTGGCCTCCACAGTCACCAGACCTGAACCCAATCGAGATGGTTTGGGGTGAGCTGGACTGCAGAGTGAAGGCAAAAGGGCCAACAAGTGCTAAGCATCTCTGGGAACTCCTTCAAGATTGTTGGAAGACCATTTCTGGTGAATACCTCTTGAAGCTCATTAAGAGAATGCCAAGAGTGTACAAAGCAGTCATCAAAGTAAAAGGTGGCTACTTTGAAGAACCTAGAATATAAGACATATTTTCACTTGTTTCACACTTTTTTGTTAAGTATATAATTCCACATGTGATAATTCATAGTTTTGATGCCTTCAGTGTAAATGTACAATTTTCATAGTCATGAAAATACAGAAAAATCTTTAAATGAGAAGGTGTGTCCAAACTTTTGGTCTGTACTGTATAAAACGTGAAAGAGAAAGGGAGGACGACCACATAGAGCCATGTCAGCAATTAGACGAAGAGTGAGGAAAGACAAGGATTTGTGAAGAGGTAGAGGAGGCAACAAGGTGGAAACAAAAAGGACATGGACAGGACAAAAGGAGAGTCAGTGGGTGAGGAGGTAGAAGACCTTGAAGGAGGCTGACTGATAGAAGTGTAAAGGGGAGTGTGATTACAAGCTGCCAAATGGGCAATTCCAGATTTAAGGCAAAACTGCATTTGAAGTCTCCAGTCTCCGCTGTCTTGGGGTCATACTTGATTAAGATCTTTCCTTCCCTCCCTACATCCGGTCACTTGATCACCCTACACCTCAAAAGAATTTCTACAATTCGACCTTTTCTTACCTTTGACTCTGCAAAAACTCTTAGGCTATGTGCACACGATGCGGTTTTAATGCTTTTCCGCAGCAGTTTTTCCACCACGGAAACGCATTAAAACCGCTTGTTAATAGGTCTGCCATGTATAGCAATGCTAATCTGGATGTGTTGTGCACATGATGCGGAAATTTCCGCTTCGGATTCGCATTGCTGCAAAAACCGCAGCAGGACCATTTCTAGCGCGATTCCGCTGCAAATTTGTGCCCATTGACTTGCATTGAATCACAGCAAACCCGCATGTATAATATCTATACATGTGGATTTGCTATGTTTCAATGAAAATCAATAGATGCCGGAATCGCGTTTACGGTGGTACCTGGGTCGGGAGAGGAGGCTGCTACTCCTCTCATCCAACCGCTGCTCTGGCTCATAACAGCGAGAGCAGCATGGATGGGAGGAGCAGCAGTCTGCTCTTCCCAGCCCGCGTGCCCTCGGTATTAAAAAAAAGAATAAAAAAGGAAAAATAAAAAAATAAACCTGTATACTCACCTGTCCGGCGGCCCCTGGTGTCCTTCTGGTCCCCGGCAGCAATGCTGTCTCTACGGAGGCCAGCGGTACACTGCAGGGCACGGGCTTGCACCCGCAGTGTACTGCCGGGACCTGCGGTGACGTCACTGATCAGTTGATTGTCAAATTTTTGCTGGGTCCAAAACATTGCATTCTATTGAATGCAGGTAAATACACATGTGTTCACTGAACCATGCGGATTTACCGCATTCAATATATTCTAGTGTTCAAATCCACAAGAGAATTTGACATGCTGCTGTCCTGAAAGACGCACCGCATGTCAGTGTCCATGGGTGAATTGCAGCCTCTGATACATGCATAGTGGACATGGGATTTCTAGAGATCCCATCCACTATGCTGTAACATCTGGATGCTGCGGATTTGATGCTGTATAAACACGTAGCGTCAAACCTGCAGCAGCTCCTGATCGTGGCCACGTACCCAAACTCACCCGCAGAATGTCAATTTCTGCAGCGGACACGCTAGTCTCCCCTGCAGATTTTGACCCATTGAAGTGTCATTATATGCGGTGGATTCATATGTACCGACATCAAAAGTGCGGCATTAAAACAACGCGTTTTGGACGCAGCATAAATACATTGTGTCCAAAGCACTGCTGAGTCCTGATCAGGGGACATAGTTGCTAACGAACCAGCTGTGAGATGTTATTTAATGGCCAGGGACCATGATTGACTAATGGCACCTTCCAAGGCTAAAATTAACAGCTCGCAGCAGTCGCATAAATTACATGAATAGAAATGCTAATGAAGACTGGGCGAATGGGACTAACTGATACCCAGCTCTTTTGTTTGGTGATGTCAAGGTGTCAATCAGACCTTTTCATGACCAAACTTTAATTAAAGTAAAGAAACACACCGTGTAAACACTTTATTTGAAATACAACAGACCCATTCTTTAATCATTTAAATGAACCAATATACTCACCCCAGTTCTTATGGTAATCCAAGGGCTTAAGCAATGTCCCACCAAGTAACTTTATTTAGCTCCAAAAAGCATTCATTGATGTACAAAAACACTTAAAAAAATCGCATGCAAAAATGCAATGTCAATAATCCAAACTCCCACTACCTTTTCCAAGACTTCTTACTTGCTGCACCAATTCTTTGGAATGCACTAGCCAGGACACTTTGATTAATCCCCAATACCTGCAGTTTTAAGCGTGCCCTAAAAACACATTTCTTTAGATTGGCCTATTGCCTCACCACACTTATCTAACTAGCCCTATTTTGTCTATACAAAATTACATTCAAACAAGTCCCCTCTAAAATGTAAAGTGCTGCGGAATATTTTGGCGCTAAAGAAAAAAATATATTTATTATTATTATTATCTCCAGGGACATAAAATATTTTATCCCAAAAATGAAAATTAGCTTTCATAGAAGCCAAAAAGCCTCAATCAAAACGACCTGACTACACGATACGGCAAAAGTACAACAATTAAACAAAGGATTCACTCAAGCTTTGTTCTATAATAATTATTAATGGAGTAATTCTTGTACATAGGAGCAGTATTATTTGTTTATTTATTTATTTATTTTACTCACTTATATAGCGTCATTAATTCCACAGCGTTTCACAGAAAATATCAGCACTGTCCCCATTGGGGCTCACAATCTAAATTACCCATCAGTATGTCTTTTGAGTGTGGTAGGAAACCGGAGAACCTGGAGGAAACCCACATAAACAGAGGGAGAACATGCAAACTCCTTTATTATAGTAGTTATATTCTTGTATATAGGGGGCAGTATTATAGTAGATATATTCTTGTACATAGGGGGCAGTATTATAGTAGTTATATTCTTGTATATAGGGGGCAGTATTATAGTAGTTATATTCTTGTACATAGGAGCAGTATTATAGTAGTTATATTCTTGTACATAGGGGGCAGTATTATAATAGTTATATTCTTGTACATAGGGGGCAGTATTATAATAGTTATATTCTTGTACATAGGGGGCAGTATTATAGTAGTTATATTCTTGTATATAGGGGGTAGTATTATAGTAGTCATATTCTTGTAGCATATGGCGTCACACCACTGGGTTCCAAAGCATGGAATACGCGTTTACGCCCTCCGTATGGTCACTGTCAACTTTGTGATAGCCCAATTATTATTAACATTCGCTGCCACCACCGGCCGAGTTTGAATTATAATACAGGCCTGGCCGGACGCCTGCATTTTGGGAGCTTATATGGCTTCCGGGAAGGGAATGATTACTGGACAAAAGAGACAGAGCTAGTAAATTTTATATTTAATCTGAAAAGGTAGTCAGTGTTTAGAAAAAATATATACAAGGTGTTACAAAGGAGACAAAATACATAAGCAGTTACATAAAACAAACTAGATAAAAGAAGAAAACTTATGCTATACAGTTCTCAGGGACGAATCAGCATAGGTGGAGGAGGGGCTCCCCAGTTGGATTTTAATGTTATCGAACGTAACCCGTTGCTTATAAGTCTTATAATCCCCTGGCAATGAGTGCTCCTCTAATGTCCATGTGTTCTCTTATACCTAAGGGGAGATTTACCCACACGCCCCTTGTGGTGACATCATGTGGGCCGGTCTCCAGCCTGCACATTTTTATTAAAAATGCTAACTTCTGCAATAACTCATCGCTCGTTGATTGCAGAAGCTTGCAAACGACGCCATTTCTTCCGTTATGATTTTATCTTCAGTTAGAGATCGCACATCACATAGCTGCAATCTTCTATTCTGGTGTTTTTGCGCTGAAGCTCCATGTAGCGTTTCTCAGTGGCAGAAAAATATCCCTATCATTCCCTCGCTGATTTTACCTCAAAAATATAGGTCCCATTATTGTTAGAATTATGGAACATACAATATTTCATATTTCATTTCGGAGTTGAAGTGTCTTTAAATGTCTGTTTGAAGCTCAGGAAACCAGCTCCAACAGCTACACGCGAATTATTGCAATCCTGCCACTAATTACCCCTTGCGTGTTCCAGGGACAAGAGGCTCACATTCTAAGTGACTTGGTAACACCTCTTGGCTGGCATCTGTTTGTGTAAGCTATTTTGGCTGTGGGTGATAATTTGCAGGAAGACACTGTAGATTGTAATCTCGGGACAAATACTACAGGAGAGGGCTTGGGAGAAGTGGCTAATATTCAGTTAATATTTTCCTGACATTTCCCCCTCTTTGAGGTGGCATGGGGGCTGACTTACAGCTCACCCCTTAAGCCCACCTCCTGACCCACCATTCCTGCTGATCTGACTGGTAATCCATCTTTCCGATCACCCTGACCGTTTCGGGATTCATTTTCCCCACACCCTCCTCCCATACTCCCGACAGACAGGGGTGCACAGCTTCCTGTTACCTCGACTGGGTATGGGGCCTACCTTTTTACCTGTCATTGTTACCCTGGGAGCTGTGCTTCCCATGGGACAGTTATGACCGGCCATGTCACAGTCTTTCGTGACACTGGTCGGCGGCACAGGACCCCTTTCCTCTGATCCTCATGTTTCTCCCCATCCTTTCTCATCACCTCTGGAGCCGTGTTAGTCAGGGGGCTGCTACCATTGACCATGCCACTATCTGGCGTTCCACTGGTCACCTGCACAGGATGACCTGCTTCCTGGTGCCCGTGCCTGCTCCCCTTGCTCCTAGCACATATGCTGGCTCGCTTTAGGGGATCCTCAGCAGCATCACCCCGTGGGGTGAGGTGGCTGAGTTCCCTTTTACCACAACACACTCTTTTATTAGACATCACATTGACATTATTGACAGTGGCATTACATGGCATATCAGATCTGGAAGGCTTGTCAGGAATGTATCGGGCAACCAACCGTCCCAGATCAGTTCCCAGTAGCACATTAGTGGGGATATTCTCCAACATCCCCACTTTCCTTAACAACCTCCCTGCACCCCAGTCCAGGAAAACCCGGGCCATCGGGATGGGAAGGCGAACACCCCTAAACCCGGTGACAGTCAGGGTCTTCCCAGGAATGAGTTCCTCTGGTAACAAGAACTCAGGGCGGATGAGGGTGCATTCTGCGCCAGTGTCCTAAAGGCCAACAGTAACAGTGTTGCCCACAGTAACAGATTGTAAGTTCTCCAGGGCCCGGCCAACATCCCCACCCACAAAAAGAATGACTGCAGTAGGCCCTGGGGCCTCAGGTGTGATGTCCATCTTCTGCCTCTCCAGGCAGACAAGGCTGATGTGACCCGTTTGGTCACAAGTGTGAGAAGCTGCCCACTTTCTAAAGACTATGATACTTTTCCAGCAACGGACCACCATTTTTGTTAATATATTATTGTGTTTTATTAGTGATTTACTTGTTATGTTTTATATAGTTCTGCTAACTTGTCAGTATGTGCACTAGATTCACTTGTAAAATGTCCAGCATTCCACTAATCTGTATCTCAGGATATCTGTATCTCAGGAGTATCTAACCATTGTTCCAACAGCCAATAATCTCATTATGTGTGTGTAGATTGTAGACACAGTGGAGCCGTCACCACAGGGGGTCTTACAGGCAGTCTCAGGTGAAGGCTTCTACAATATTCTTCATTGTTTAGCGAACAGTGAATGTTTAAGGGGGAGGGTGTGATCACTTCTGAGCTGGGAGGGGACTGAGCCCAGTGCAAGAAAGGACAGACATGTTTTAGGGAGTTGGGTGGAAGGATTGAAGGAAGAGGATCATGGACTGTGGCTACAGACTACACTGGCTGGAGATACAAAATCTGTGGGCCAACCAAAAGTTGGTAGACAGTGAGTATGGCCTTATACGAAGCCAGTGGAACTACTGAACCCAGATTGGGAATTTGAGGACTGAGAGAACTGGTTTTGGCCATTTATCTGGAATTGCTTATTACCATGGCTGTGATCAATAAAATATTGTTGCATCGTTAATCTGCCTAGGTGATTCCTTGCAACCCACAACCTCGGATCTTTACAACAAGTATAGCACTTACGGGAGCCAAATGCAGTCCAGGAGAAAGCAGAGCGACAAGCTGATCGAGCAGAGCAATGAGAGGCTGCTGAGCTCCAGTCCAAAGCTGACCGAGAAGCGTCTGAGTGCCAGGCCCAAGCTGACTGACAGGCTGCTGAGCAGCAGCGACAGTACCAGCTCGAGCTAGCCCAAATCCAGCTGCAGACTTCCCCCACACAGACCTGTGAGTCCAACAGCACCAACAGCTTCAAACCCTGTCCTGAGAAATTTCCTGTAATGGCGAAATATGGGGACTTGGACACATTTCTGCAAGGCTTTGACAATGCCTGCAGGCAGTATCAGCTGCCCACAGACCAGTGGGCAAGGTACTTAACTCCAGGGCTCAGAGGAAAAGCTCTGGAGGTGTTTGCTTCCCTCCCTCAAGAGCAAGATGGAGACTACGAGGCCATCAAGCAGGCCCTGATAAAAACGTACCAGCTGACTCCGGAGGGTTACCGGAAAAAGTTCAGAGCCCTCCAAAGTGGACTCCATGATAGATACAGTGATTTGGTGGATGGGCTCAGAACCAACTTTGAGCAGTGGGTCCAAGGACTATTCGTTACTACCTTCAAAGACCTGAAGGATCTGATGGTGAAGGACCAGTTTCTTCATCTTTGTCCTGTAAAGGTGAGATAATGTGTGCTTGACCGGGAGCTGAAGGAAGCTGCCAAAGCAGCCCAGATAGTAGATGCCTATGAGGCCAACCGCACACCAGAGGTGGGGAAGTCAGCTGCCACCAGCTGGAAAGGGGGTAAGTCTACAACTATCCCCAGTGTTCCAGCCAGCCGACATTCAGCGGGTTCTGCCCCATCTTCCAGCACCTGGATCTTCAGGATCAGCTACAGTCGTCCGTCATGATCGTCTGTGGTGAGCTGCTCCTGTGCCATCTGCAGGTGGGGGTCCACACTACCCTGGCTGCTGGTATGGCTGGAAATCACAGATGGGACCCCTGAAACAGTGCCATCCGGGCCTAGGCTGGTCACCCCATCATCAGGGCTCTGCTGTCGGACGGGCTCTGCAGCACCTTGCAACAGTTCAGCAATTATCTGGGCCTTGGTTTTGCCCATGGGGTCAATCTGTCTCAGCTCACAGAGGGCAGTGATAGTGTCCTCTGACTGCTGGTGATACCAGGGCTCTCTACGTGTAGCCATCATTGCCAAATAAAAGATAGGACAGAAAAACAATAGAAGAGAGGTGATGCAACCGCTTCACGTACAGTAATGTCCCAGATAAAAATATTAAAACACTGAGTCTAATTTCTTAAAACTCTGCACAGAATTCTCACAAGAACCGTGCAAGTTTTCAGTGACAGGAATGATTGCTCGATCCGGCCACTGATGTTCTGTAATATCCCACCGCTTGCCACCAATATGTCAGGAACTCCCACAACGACGACACCAGGGAGATCATGCAATATCTCACCATGCTGTCACGCAGTCAGTATTTCGCCCGGAATCTCGAGCATACGCTCCAGACTAATCACTAACTTAGGTATCGGCAAGTGACCAGTGAGTAATTATAATTATTCTCTGCCACCACCGGCCGAGTTTGAATTATAATACAGGCCTGGCTGGACGCCTGCATTTTGGTGGCATATATGGCTTTGGGGAAGGGAACGATTACAAGACAAAAAAGACAGAGCTATTAAATTTTATATTTAATCTGAAAAGGGAGGCAGTGTTTAGGAAAAATATAAATAAGAATGTTACAAAGGAGATATTAAAATACATAAGCAGTTACATAAAATAAAAAGGATAAAAGAAGAAAACTTACGCTATACAGTTCACATGGACAAATCAGCATAGGTGGAGGAGGGGCTCCCCAGTTGAATTTGAACGTTATCTAACGCGACCCATTGCTTATAAGTCTTATACGCCCCTGACAATGAGTGCTCCTCTAATGTCCATGGGTTTTCTTACACCTAAGGGTTCATTTACCCTTTGTGGTGACATCATGTGGGCTGGTCTCCAGCCTGTACATTTTTATTAAAAACGCTACCTTCTGCAATATCTCATCACTCATTGATCACAGAAGCTTGCAAACGATGCCATTTTTTCCGTTATGATTTTATCTTCAGTTAGAGACCACACATCGCATAGCTGCAGTCTGCTATTCTGGTGTTTTTTGCGCTGCAGCTCTATGTAGCGTTTCTCGGCATCAGAAAAATATCCCTATCATTACCTCGCTGATTTTATGTCTAAAAATATAGGTCCCGTTATTGTCAGAATTATGGAACATACAATATTTTATATTTTGTTTCGGAGTCGAAGTGTCTATTTGAAGCTCGGGAAACCAGCTCCAACAGCTACACGCGAATTATTGCAATCCTGCCACTAATTACCTCCTGCATGTTCCAGGGACAAGAGGCTCACATTCTAAGTAGCTTGGTGACACCTCTTGGCTGGCATTGGTTTGTGTAAGCTATTTTGGCTGTGGGTGATAATTTGCAGGAAGATGCTGTAGATTGTAATCTCTGGACAAATACTACAGGAGAGGGCTTGGGAGAAGTGGCTAATATTCAGTTAATATTTTCCTGACATTAATATTTCCATGACAATAGGAGCAGAATTATAGTATAGATTTATAGTAGTTATATTCTTGTGCATAATGGCAGAAATATAGTACACTGCTCAAAAAAATAAAGGGAACACTTATACAACACAATATAACTCCAAGTCAATAACACCTCTGTGAAATCTACCTGTCCAGTTATGAAGCAACACTGATTGTGAATCAATGTCTCCTGCTGTTGTGTAATGGAACAGGCAACTGGTAGAAATGATCGGCAATTAGCAGGACACCCCCTATAAAGGAGCGGTTCTGCAGGTGGTGACCACAGACCATTTCTCTATTCTCATCCTTTTGACTGTTGTTTTGGTCACTTTTTCATTTTGCTATTGCTCTCACCCCTAGAGGTACAGTAGCATGAGGTAGTGTCTACGGTACAACCCACAGAAGTTGCTCAGGTAGTGCAGTTCATCCAGGATGGCACATCAGTGCGAGCTGTGGCAAGAAGGATAGCTGTGTCTGTCAGCACAGTGTCCAGAGCATGGAGCAGATACCAGGAGATGTGGAGGGAGACATAGGAGGGCAACAACCCAGCAGCAGGACCGTTACCTCCTCCTTTGTGCAGGGAGGAACAGTAGGAGCACTGCCAGAGCCCTGCAAAATAACCTCCAGCAGGCCACAAATGTGCATGTATCTGCACAAACGGTTAGAAACAGACTCCATGAGGGTGGTATGAGGGCCCGACGTCCACAGATGGGGGTTGTGCTCACAGCCCAACACCGTGCAGGATGCTTGGCATTTGCCACAGAACACCAGGATTGGCAAAGTGGCCACTGGCACCCTGTGCTCTTCACAGATGAAAGCAGGTTCACACTGAGCACATGTGACAGACGTGACAGAGTCTGGAGACGCCATGGAGAGTGATCTGCTGCCTGCAACATCCGTCAGCATGACCGGTTTGGCAGTGGGTCAGTAATGGTGTGGGGTGGCATTTCTTTGGAGGGCGGCACAGCCCTCCATGTGCTTTGCCAGAGGTAGCCTGACTGCCATTAGGTACCGAGATGAGATCCTCAGACCCCTTGTGTGACCATATGCTGGTGCGGTTGTCCATGGGTTACTCCTAATGCAGGACAATGCCAGACCTCATGTGGCTGGAGTGTGTCAGCAGTTCCTGCAAGATGAAGGCATTGAAGCTATGGACTGGCCGCCCGTTTCCCAGACCTGAATCCGATTGAGCACATATGGGACATCATGTCTCGCTCCATCCACCAACGTCCCGTTGCACCACAGACTGTCCAGGAGTTGGCGGATGCTTTAGTCCAGGTCTGGGAGGAGATCCCACAGGAGACCATCCGCACCCTCATCAGGAGCATGCCCAGGCATTGTAGGGAGGTCATTCCGGCACGAGGAGGCCACACACAATACTCAGCCTCATCAGGAGCATGCCCAGGTGTTGTAGGGAGGTCATACAGACACGTGGAGGCCACACACAATACTCAGCCTCATCAGGAGCATGCCCAGTCATTGTAGGGAGGTCATACAGGCACGTGGAGGCCACACACAATACTCAGCCTCATCAGGAGCATGCCCAGGCGTTGTAGGGAGGTCATACAGGCACGTGGAGGCCACACACAATACTCAGCCTTATCAGGAGCATGCCCAGGCATTGTAGGGAGGTCATACAGGCACGTGGAGGCCGCACACAATACTCAGCCTCATCAGGAGCATGCCCAGGCATTGTAGGGAGGTCATACAGGCACGTGGAGGCCACACACAATTCTGAGCATCATTGTTACTTGTTTTAAGGACATTACATCAAAGTTGGATCAGCCTGTAGTGGGTTTTTCCACTTTAATTTTGAGGGTGACTCCAAATCCAGGCCTCCATTGGTTAATAAATGTGATTTCCATTGATGATTTTTGTGTGATTTTGTTTTCAGCACATTCAGCTTTCTACAGAACAAAGTATTCAATGAGAAGATTTCATTCATTCAGATCTAGGAGGGGGGATTTCAGTGTTCCCTTTATTTTTTTGAGCAGTGTAGTTATATTCTTGTACATAGGGGCAGTATTATAGTAGTTATATTCTCTTACATAGGAGCAGTATTATAGTAGTTATATTCTTGTACATAGGGAGCAGTATTATAGTAGTTATATTCTTGTACATAGGAGCAGTATTATAGTAGTTATATTCTTGTACATAGGGAGCAGTATTATAGTAGTTATATTCTTGTACATAGGAGCAGTATTATAGTAGTTATATTCTTGTACATAGGGGGCAGTATTATAGTAGTTATATTCTTGTTTATAGGAGCACTATTATAGTAGTTATATTTTTGTACACAGGGGCAGTATTATAGTAGTTATATTCTCTTACATAGGGGGCAGTATTATAGTAGTTATTGTAACGGGTCTGGGAGGCGGAACCTCTGAGCAACTTATACAAGGGGGCGGTCCTTGTAAGTAAGCGGGTGGCGACCAGGGAAGACAGGCAGGTAGTCACAGCAGGTGACCGGGACAGTCTCTGGGTAAACGGGCAGGAGGTCACGGCAAGTGACCGGGACAGTCTCTGGGTAAACGGGCAGGAGGTCACAGCAAGTGACCGGGGCAGTCTCTGGGTAAAGGGTAGGTACGACCTGTGATGGCTGAGCCTCCAGGTAGGCTAGCAGGCAGATGGCAGATGTGTGCTCCCAGGTGAGCAGGCGAGAGTCTCTGGATAAGCAGGTGATCACAGCATGTGACGGCGGAGCCTCCAGGTAGGCTAACAGGCAGGTAGCAGATGAGCGCTCCCAGGTGAGCGGGCAAGAGTCTCTGGACTGGCAGGTGGTCACAGCACGTGACGGCGGAGCCTCCAGGTAGGCTAACAGGCAGGTAGCAGATGAGCGCTCCCAGGTGTGCGGGCAAGAGTCTCTGGACTGGCAGGTGGTCACAGCACGTGACGGCGGAGCCTCCAGGTAGGCTAACAGGCAGGTAGCAGATGAGCGCTCCCAGGTGAGCGGGCAAGAGTCTCTGGACTGGCAGGTGGTCACAGCACGTGACGGAGGAGCCTCCAGGTAGGCTAGCAGACAGGTAGCAGGTGAGCGCTCCCAGGTGAGCGGGCAAGCTGGTCCATAGACAGACTGACAGATGTCGGAAGGCAGACCGTCGGACCTCAGGCTAGCAAGCAGGTAAGCGGATAACAGGCAGGAATCAGACAGCAAACTGGCAGGAAACTGGCAGGTAACTGGCAGGTAACTGGAAACGGGAACTGAGGGCTGAAGCAGAGTAGTGAACAGTGCAACAACATTGCTCGGGCACCTCCATTTTGGAGGAGGTGCCTTATATATGGTGAAGTCCTCCGGCCATTGGCCGGGGACTCCTTAGGACGGCGCGCGCGGCCCCTTTAAGAGGGGGGGGGCGCGCGCGTGCGCCCTAAGCACCGTGGCCGGGAAGGAGCGCGCGCTGCCAGCAGAGCGGGAGGAGGACGCCGGGCTCGGAGCGGAGAGGTGAGGGGAACAGCGTCCCTGCCTAGCAGAGGGCAGGGACGCCGACGCTACAGTACCCCCCCCTTTAGGCCCCCCTTTTTTAGGCCAGACAGAAATTTAGCAAGGATGAGAGGGGCATGGATTTTCTCCCGGGGCTCCCACGTTCTCTCTTCAGGACCAAACCCCTTCCAATCTACTAGAAAAAAGGTCTTTCCTCTTACCCTTTTTGTGGCCAGAATGTTCTCTACCTCAAACTCTTTTTCAGCGGAAACCGGAGCAGGAGGCGTACCTGTAGACTTGGAAAAAGAGTTAAGTACCACGGGTTTGAGGAGAGATACATGGAAGGAGTTAGGGATTCGCAAGTTGGCCGGGAGTTTCAATTTATAGGCCACCGGGTTGATCTGACTGATGACCTCCAGAGGACCGATGAACCGAGGCCCTAACTTATAGGAAGGAATCTTGAGCCGGACATACTTGGACGAGAGCCAGACCTTATCCCCTGGACGGAATTGAGGAGGATCCAGACGTTTTTTGTCAGCATGTCTTTTCATACGCTTGGACGACTGAAGGAGTGCGGACCGGGTACTCTCCCACATGGAGGAAAATTTGTTAACAAGAGATTCCGCAGCCGGATTATCCACCGAGGTGGAGACGGGAAATGGGATCCGAGGATGCTGACCGAAGACTACAAAAAACGGGGATTTGGAGGAAGATTCGCTCTCATGATTGTTGTAAGAGAATTCGGCCCATGGCAGGAGATCCACCCAGTCAGAATGGTGGGCATTAACGAAGTGCCGGAGGTAACTGGTCAGGATCTGATTGATCCGCTCCACTTGACCATTAGACTGTGGGTGGTAAGCGGAGGAGAAATCCAGGGTGACGTCAAGCAATTTACAAGTGGCTCTCCAGAAACGTGAGGTGAACTGTACCCCACGATCCGACACAATGTGGAGGGGCAGGCCATGAAGACGGAAGATGTGGCGGATAAAGTCTTTAGCCAGCTCGGGTGCAGACGGGAGGCCTGGCAGGGGAATAAAGTGAGCCATCTTGGAAAAGCGGTCAGCGACCACCCAAATGACCGTACAACCGGCAGAGACGGGGAGATCAGTTATGAAGTCCATAGCAATATGCTGCCAGGGGGCAGCAGGCACAGGAAGCGGAAGGAGGCGACCGGCTGGCAGGTGTCTCGGGACTTTGTTGCGGGCGCAGGACACACAGGCAGAAACAAAGTCTATTACGTCCTTGTGCAGGGTAGGCCACCAGTAGTGCCGGGTAATAAGCTGGAGGGTCTTTTTCTGACCGGCGTGGCCAGCTAGTTTAGACGAATGGCCCCAGTGTAGGATCTTCTCCCGATCAGGTACTGAAACGAACGTCTTACCGGGAGGGAGACGATTTAGACTCACGGGAGCCACCTGCATTACTCTGGCGGGATCGATGATATGTTTAGGTTCTTCCTCGAGATCGGACACCAGAAAGGATCGGGACAAGGCGTCTGCTTTGATGTTTTTGTCAGCCGGACGAAAATGAAGAACAAAATCAAAGCGAGCAAAAAACAAGGACCACCGGGCTTGGCGCGGGTTAAGTCTCTGGGCATGCTGGAGGTAAGCCAAGTTCTTGTGGTCAGTGTAAATTATTACCGGGTGAAGAGCCCCCTCGAGTAGGTAACGCCACTCCTCCAATGCCAGCTTGATGGCCAATAACTCTCTGTCTCCTATGTAATAGTTGCGCTCAGAAGAGGAGAAGAGTTTGGAGAAGAAGCCACAAGTTACCATTCTCCCGGAAGACGATTTTTGGGTAAGTACCGCTCCGGCTCCAGAGGAGGAGGCGTCAACTTCCAGGAAGAACTGCTTGTTGCCGTCCGGGCGATGCAGCACCGGGGCGGAAGAGAAGGCCTGTTTTAAGGAAAGAAAGGCCTCCTCTGCTTCGGGCGGCCACTCTCTGGGATTAGTGCCCTTACGGGTGAGCGCGGAAATTGGGGCAGTCCGGGAAGAGAAGTGCGGTATGAAGAGGCGGTAGTAGTTGGCGAAGCCCAGGAACAGCTGAATAGCCTTCAACCCCTCCGGTCGAGGCCATTTCTCGATGGCAGACAGTTTCTCTGGATCCATTCGGAGGCCGGTCTGAGAAATAATGTAGCCCAAAAACGGAAGCGAAGTCTGCTCAAAGAGGCACTTCTCATATTTAGCGAAGAGGTGATTCTGCCTGAGCTTGAGCAGGACCTGACGAACATCCCTCCGGTGAGTCTGGAGATCCGGAGAGAAGACCAAGATGTCGTCCAGGTACACCACTACGCAGGAGTAGAGAAGGTCCCGGAAGATGTCATTGACCAACTCTTGAAAGACGGCAGGAGCATTACAGAGACCAAAGGGCATTACCAGATATTCATAGTGGCCGTCCCGGGTGTTGAATGCAGTCTTCCATTCATCCCCCTGACGGATACGGACCAGGTTGTACGCCCCACGGAGGTCCAGTTTGGTGAAGATTCTAGCCCCCCTCAGATGATCAAATAACTCCGGAATGAGCGGAAGAGGGTACTTATTCTTCACCGTGATCTGGTTAAGGCCTCTATAGTCTATACAGGGACGGAGAGAGCCGTCCTTCTTTTTAACGAAAAAGAAGCCTGCTCCCGCCGGGGAGGTAGATGTCCGGATGAATCCCCGGGCCAGATTCTCCTCAATATATTCGGACATCGACCGGGTCTCAGCAGCGGACAATGGGTAAATACGCCCATGGGGAGGCGTAGTACCGGGTAACAGGTCGATAGAACAGTCGTATGGTCTATGAGGGGGTAATGTCTCTGCCTCCTTTTTATTAAAGACATCAGCAAATGACTAATAAGGAATCGGAAGTCCAGGTAGATTAGTTGGGGTAGGAGAAGGACGGACGGGATGAACGGGAACCAAACAAGTCTTATGGCAGTCCTGTCCCCAACGAAGGACTTCTCCGGTCTTCCAGTCAAGCACGGGTGCATGTTTCTGGAGCCAAGGTAGGCCTAGTAGGAGGGCGTGAGAGAGTCCAGGCAGAACATGAAAAGAGATGCTCTCAGAATGCAGCATTCCCACCTGCAGAGTAATGGATTCGGTGATGAGTTGGATGGGACGTGGTAAGAGGCCCCCATCCACGGCAGCGACAGATAGGGGTACAGCCAGAGGTTTGGTGGGAATGCGGTGTTTTTCTACCAGGGACTGTGAAATAAGATTCCCGGCTGCTCCAGAGTCAAGTTGGGCTAGTTCGAAAAAACGGTTCTCCCCGCAGATAATTGAGACTGACAGCAGCAGAGATGGAGAGGATTTATTCTTGTCTAGGTCGACCTCTCTGAGCGAACCTAGACACAGGCGTTTCCCGACCTCTCCAGGCGGGCACGGATCCGGTGCTCCTTGCTGCCACAGTAGAAGCAGCTCCCCTCGGCACGGCGTAAGTCCTGACGGGTTTTGACCATCTTGGTCTGGTCGACCTGCATAGGCTCAGGAGAGTGTACCTGGGGAGAAACGGAGGGAGTGACGGGTTTCTGGAAGGTAGGAGCTAGACGTGGAAACCTCCTCTCACGGGTGACCTCTTTGGCACGCTCCTGGAACCGTAGGTCAATCCGGGTGGCAAGAGTTATTAAGTCATCGAGAGTGGTAGGAATGTCCCGACCGGCGAGTTCATCTTTAATACGGCCAGACAGACCCTCCCAGAAGACAGACACCAGAGCGTCGTTATCCCAGGCCAGCTCCGAGGCAAGGGTACGGAACCGTATGGCATATTGGCCCACGGTGAGACTTCCCTGACGGAGGCGTAGCAGAGACGATGCGGATGAGGTCTTCCGTCCGGGTTCGTCGAAGACTTTCCGGAAAGCCGTGAGAAAGGCAGGCAAGTCGGACACCAGGGGGTCTCCTCTCTCCCATAGAGGATTTAGCCAAGCCAGTGCCTCCCCCGTGAGATGGGACATGATGAAGGCTACTTTGGCCCGGTTGGAGTTAAACTGGTGGGACAGGAGTTCAAAGTGCAGGGTGCACTGGTTTATGAAGCCCCAAGCCAGAGCGGAGTCGCCTCCGAAGCGAGGAGGTGCAGAAAGCCGGGGTCCGGAGCAGGATACCATGGTATTGGTGGGCAGCGGAGCTGCCGGGTTGCGAGTCAAGACACTAGCGGTGGTTGCTGGTGGAGCAGTCAGAGTGTCCAGGCGAGAATTGACATTCCGCAGGTGACTCAGGATGGACTCCTGTTGGGACCTCTGACAGGACAGTTCATGACAAAGGTCCGAGAGCGAGGGAGCTTGGGTGCCACCGGGTTCCATGGCCCGAGCAAACTGTAACGGGTCTGGGAGGCGGAACCTCTGAGCAACTTATACAAGGGGGCGGTCCTTGTAAGGAAGCGGGTGGCGACCAGGGAAGACAGGCAGGTAGTCACAGCAGGTGACCGGGACAGTCTCTGGGTAAACGGGCAGGAGGTCACGGCAAGTGACCGGGACAGTCTCTGGGTAAACGGGCAGGAGGTCACAGCAAGTGACCGGGGCAGTCTCTGGGTAAAGGGTAGGTACGACCTGTGACGGCTGAGCCTCCAGGTAGGCTAGCAGGCAGATGGCAGATTTGTGCTCCCAGGTGAGCAGGCGAGAGTCTCTGGATAAGCAGGTGGTCACAGCATGTGACGGCGGAGCCTCCAGGTAGGCTAACAGGCAGGTAGCAGATGAGCGCTCCCAGGTGAGCGGGCAAGAGTCTCTGGACTGGCAGGTGGTCACAGCACGTGACGGAGGAGCCTCCAGGTAGGCTAGCAGACAGGTAGCAGGTGAGCGCTCCCAGGTGAGCGGGCAAGCTGGTCCATAGACAGACTGACAGATGTCGGAAGGCAGACCGTCGGACCTCAGGCTAGCAAGCAGGTAAGCGGATAACAGGCAGGAATCAGACAGCAAACTGGCAGGAAACTGGCAGGTAACTGGCAGGTAACTGGAAACGGGACCTGAGGGCTGAAGCAGAGTAGTGAACAGTGCAACAACATTGCTCGGTCACCTCCATTTTGGAGGAGGTGCCTTATATATGGTGAAGTCCTCCGGTCATTGGCCGGGGACTCCTTATGATGGCGCGCGCGGCCCCTTTAAGAGGGGGGGAGTGCGCGCGCGCCCTAAGCACCGTAGCCGGGAAGGAGCGCGCGCTGCCAGCAGAGCGGGAGGAGGACGCCGGGCTCGGAGCGGAGAGGTGAGGGGAACAGCGTCCCTGCCTAGCAGAGGGCAGGGACGTCGACGCTACAGTTATATTCTTGTTTATAGGAGCACTATTATAGTAGTTATATTCTTGTACACAGGGGCAGTATTATAGTAGTTAAATTCTCTTACATAGGAGCAGTATTATAGTAGTTATATTCTTGTACATAGGAGCAGTATTATAGTAGTTATATTCTTGTACATAGGAGCAGTATTATAGTAGTTATATTCTGGTACATAGGGGGCAGTATTATAGTAGTTATATTCCTGTACATAGGAGCAGTATTATAGTGGTTATATTCTTGTACATAGGGGGCAGTATTATAGTAGTTATATTCTTGTATATAGGAGCACTATTATAGTAGTTATATTCTTGTACATAGGGGGCAGTATTATAGTAGTTATATTCTTGTACATAGGAGCAGTATTATAGTAGTTATATTCTTGTACATAGGAGCAGTATTATAGTAGATATATTCTTGCACATAGGAGCAGTATTATAGTAAATATATTCTTGTACATAGGGGGCAGTATTCTAGTAGTTATATTCTTGTACATAGGAGCACTATTATAGTAGTTATATTCTTGTACATAAGAGCAGTATTATAGTAGATATATTCTTGTACATAGGGGGCAGTATTATAGTAGTTATATTCTTGTACATAGGAGCAGTATTACAGTAGTTATATTCTCTTACATAGGAGCAGTATTATAGTAGTTATATTCTTGTACATAGGAGGAGTATTATAGTAGTTATAATCTTGTACATAGGAGCAGTATTATAGTAGTTATATTCTTGTACATAGGGGGCAGTATTATAGTAGTTATACTCTTGTATATAGGAGCACTATTATAGTAGTTATATTCTTGTACACAGGGGCAGTATTATAGTAGTTATATTCTCTTACATAGGAGCAGTATTATAGTAGTTATATTCTTGTTCATAGGGGCTGTATTATAGTAGTTATATTCTTGAACATATGAGCAGTATTATAGTAGTTATATTCTTGTACATAGTGACAGTATTATATTAGTTATATTCTTGTACATAGGGGGCAGTATTATAGTAGTTATATTCTTGTATATAGGAGCACTATTATAGGAGTTATATTCTTGTACAAAGCGGCTGTTAGAACTCTCCTGTTAGTTTTTTTTTAGTTTGCTGGTCACATGACCATTTTTGCCTATTTAATCCGGCTCCGCCCTCCTGGTCTTGCTGGACTTCATTGTATTTACTACTCTTGAGCTAGCTTGGTGCTCTGTTGCCGTTCTCTGTTAGTTTTGCTAGGTCTTTTGACCTCTATGCTTTTTGTTGTGTGTTTGTCTTTGACTGCTACTATTTCTGCTAGGAGGTGTCCAAACTTATCCCAGTCCCTAGTTCTTGTAGGGATCCCTCCCTCACATCTATAGGTCTTCGTTCAGACTAGCCGAGGACTTTAGCGGGTCTGATTGCAGGATCAGGTTCCCCGTTACATCGTAGGGATCTAGTTTAGTTCTATTGTAGGGACAGTTCTCCTGTCTTTCCTTAGTCCCTGTAGCAGATCATAACAGTAAGTCCAGCCCTAAAAGAAAAAAAAAAAATTTCTCTAAGGAAAGGCCTCCAGTTTTCCATCATGATCTCGGTTCAAGATTTGGCTCAACGCTTGCAGGGACTCTCTCTGGAGGTGGCCAAGCTCCAACAACACGTGAGTAGCTGTTCTGGAGCACATTTTGTGGAACCAAAGGTACGTCTGCCTGATTTATTTTTTGGCGAACAACAAGATTTTTTTTCTTTTAAAAATGCTTGTTTATTGTATTTTCGTTTGAGACCCGGATCCTTTGGTGATGAATCACAGCGCATAGGGTTCATAATGTCACTTTTGCGCAAAGATCCTCAGGGATGGGCCTTCTCTCTCCAACCTAGTGATCCGTGCTTTAGATCAGTGGATAGTTTTTTTTCTGCTTTGGGTTTGTTGTACGATGATCCTGATCGTGTCTCATCTGCTGAGTCTGAATTGAGACGTTTGAGGCAGGGATCAGGTAATGTGGAATAATATTGTTCTCACTTCCGTCGGTGGTCTGCCCAGGTGGGGTGGAACGATTCAGCTTTGAAAAGCTTGTTTCTTGCAGGGCTAGGTGAAAGGGTTAAGGATTTACTGATTGCTTATCCTACACCTGGAAACTTGCAGGAGGCAATGCAATTAGCTATACGGGTGGACAGGAGACTGCGTGCAAGGGTTAATGAGAGCAAATCCTCTGCTATGTCAGCTCCGAGTCTTGAGAGGGTCTGTGCTGACAATGGAGAGCCGATGGAGATTGGGGCGATGGCACCCCGCTCTCAGGAAAAAGATCGCAGGCTTTCTGAAGGCTTGTGCTTCTATTGCGGAAATTCTGGTCATTTTATTAAGAACTGTGTGCTTCGTTTGAAGAAAGAAAAAAAAATGGTCAGTTATGCCCATATTGCCTGTTTAAATTCTAAGGGAGTATTCCTATCTGCCACTACTGCTGCTCAGGATGAATTAATTGAATTTCGGGTATTTGTGGATTGTGGTTCTACTCTGAATGTGATTGATGGGGGATTCTTGGAAAAACTTAGATTAGAACCTAAAACTTTGTCATCCCCTATTGCTGTGGTTTCTGTTGATGGCTCTCCCTTGAAGAGTGTTACTCATAAGGTCTGTGAATTTCCCCTCACTATTAATGGTATTCACCAAGAAAATTTGGATTTGGTGGTATTGGATAATTTGCCTTCTCAAGTAATATTGGGGTTACCCTGGTTAAAATTGCACAATCCTGTACTGGATTGGTCTACCAATGAAATTAAGTCCTGGAGCCCTAAGTGTTATGACAAGTGTTGTAACAGGCGCATTGCTGCTGTGTATAAAGGGGAATTGCCTGTACCTATTCAGGATTTTTGGAGAGTTTTTTCTGAGGAGGAGTCACAAATTTTGCCTCCCCATAGAGACTATGATTGTACCATTGAATTTGTCCCTGGAGCGACTCTTCCTAAAAGTCGTTTATTTAATCTTACTATTCCTGAGAGAAAGGCTTTGGAGGAATACATACAGACAAGCTTGGCCGCCGGTCACATTAGGCCTTACAAGTCTCCTGTGGCTGTTGTTTTTTTTTTTGTAAAAAAAAAAAGATGGCCGTTTACGTCCTTGTCTGGACTTTCGTGAGATTAATAAAATTACTGTACGCAATCCTTACTCACTGCCATTGATTCCTGATTTATTTAACCAGTTAGTGGGGGCCAAGTGGTTCTCTAAAATTGACCTTCGGGGGGCATACAATCTGTTGCGCATGAAGGAGGGTGACGAATGGAAGACTGCTTTTAACACTCCTGTGGGTCATTTTGAGAATTTGGTTATGCCTTTTGGTCTCACCAATGCTCCAGCATTTTTTCAGAATCTTATTAATGACATCCTTAGACCTTTAATCGGCAAAAATGTGGTTTTGTATTTGGATGACATTCTGATTTATTCGCCTGATCTGGAGTCTCATTGGCGGAGCGTACGTGAGGTATTACAGTTATTAATGGACAATTCGCTTTTTGCTAAGCTGGAGAAATGTGAGTTCGCTGTACAGAGAATTCGTTTTTTGGGCTACATTATCTCCAGTGAAGGTTTTGAGATGGACCCGGTTAAAGTTCAAGCTGTGCAGGAATGGCCTAGGCCTATTGGTTTGAAATCGATAGAGGTTTTTGGGTTTCGCCAATTATTACAGAAAATTCATAAAAAAATTTTCTATTATTGTCAAACCGCTGACCGATCTCACCAGGAAAGGTGCTGATGCGGTTCAGTGGACTTCTGAGGCCATTGAAGCTTTTGTGTTTCTAAAGGAGAGGTTCACCTCTGCTCCCATCCTTATGCAGCCTGATGTGACTAAGCCGTTTTTGGTTGAGGTTGATGCTTCTTCGGTGGGGGTCAGTGCAGTGTTGTCTCAGGAAAACAAGGATGGAGTACATCCCTGTGCCTTTTTTTCAAAAAAAATTTCTGAGACTGAACTTAATTACGATATTGGTAATCGGGAATTGCTGGCGATTAAACTCGCATTTGAACACTGGCGTCACCTCTTGGAAGGTGCTGAATTTCCCATTCAGGTTTTCACTTATCATAAAAATCTGATCTATCTTGATGCTGCCAAGCGCTTGAATGCCCGTCAGGCTAGGTGGGCACTTTTTTTCTCGCGGTTTAATTTTTCCGTTACTTATGACGCGCCCCTGGGCCTGTGTCGCGCTGCGTTGCGCACGCGGGAGCTTACCCGGAGCCGGATCTCTTGAGGGTTGTAGTCTCGTGGCGGTGATCCGGTCCGTGCCCAGGGAGTCAGACTAAGTGGCGCTGTATTAGCGTTAGATGTTGGACGACTACGCCACCCGTTGAGTACAGCTAAGGAGCTGCTGCTGCAGGGCAGACCGCTGAGGCCGGTGGTAGGATTGTGCAGCGTGATAGTATAACCCCCAACGGGAGGGGTATGGCCTCAGGGCAGCCGACGTGGATGATGGGGGTAGCAGGAACCACTCAGAGACGGTACGGTGTAGTTCAGGGTCTTTACTGGTGACAACGATAGACCCTCCCGGAGTACTGGCTAGCGATTGGGGCCTGGTCAGTCCTTGAGCAGATGGGATCTCCCCTGGCCAGGCGGAGTTGTAGGCCTCCCAAACTAACGATACTCTTCTGGCTACCTTGCTAGAAGCGGGTATAAGTAGCCCACGTCCCTGAGTGTACCGTGTGGTGCTCACCCGTATGGCCGGTGACTCGGGGCCTTCTAGTAGCTTCCGCTCCACGACGGCGGTGCTGGTCCCACGCGTGTGACCGTGCCTTCGGGTTTCTGGGCCAGAGGACCTGCAATCCCCTGCCGGTCGGTTTCTGCTGCTGGATAGGAGTTAGTCCCCACAGCCTCGGACTCTGGGTCCGGAGATAACTTCTCAGTCAGGGCGAGCTCTGCAGCTGCCAGCCCCTGACTCCTTGTAGTACTGCTCCCACAGAGCTCCTGATGTTCTTTCCTATATCTGCTTCTCTTCTCTGTCTCTACTTCTTCTCTACTCACTAACCCTGCCTCAGCCCTAGGTTTATATAGGGGAAGTTCTTCCCCTCCCAGGACTGGGCAGGAGGTGTGGCATGCACAGGATCCCTGACCAAGAGACCTCCCACCTGCTCTCAGACATAACATTGCCGTTACTGTGGAAACCAGACCCCTGGGGTGCCACATTCCCCCCTAGTGAAATTTAGTACTCCGGGACTAAACATATTTTTAGAAAAACATAACAAGGTATAAACAATAATAATACAATAAGAAAAACACATAAAGATGGTTACGGCGTGTTCGCAACCGGGTGCAGTCTTTGAAGAAAAGCAAGGTGTCCATTTCACCAAAACAGGGAGACGTAACCAGGTAGGGGTCTGTCCTGCCCCGAGTCCTTAACAGTCTTTAGTCCGTCCTGGGTTACGCTCCAACTATACACAAAGGATTCCCGGTAAATCCACCAAGGACTCCTATAAATAACTAGAAACACATAATTATACACAAGCAACAAGAAAAACAGGTAACCACAAATAAAACAATTTATACACTTCAAATCCTCCAACGTGCGGGTAACTGGCCTCTAGTGGCCCTAGTGGACCTACGGAGCTGACTGTCTAGCCCTGAACTACAGGGTGTAGGAGCTGTCAAGGGTAAACTGGGCAGCTGTCTACCGGCTCTTTGACTCACTAGGGGTACGGCAGGCTCACTATAAGCAGAGGGTTGATCCTCCTGTTCTGCTTGTGTGGAGTCTTCTGCCTCCTGGACCGGCTGCTCTTCCAGCTCTACCTGTTGCTCCGTAGGCACTTGGGATGCTGGTTGGAGGAACTTGAGGACGGGTACCACAACTGCACCATTGACTTGAGTCCAGGACCGAGGGAAGTCTCCGAGCACAGTACTAACCATATCTTCCCTTTCCTCTACGGGTCGATGGTCTTCTTGTTCCTCTTCAGGGAATGGCCGGTGACTCGGGGCCTTCTAGTATCTTCCGCTCCACGACGGCGGTGCTGGTCCCACGCGTGTGACCGTGCCTTCGGGTTTCTGGGCCAGAGGACCTGCAATCCCCTGCCGGTCGGTTTCTGCTGCTGGATAGGAGTTAGTCCCCACAGCCTCGGACTCCGGGTCCGGAGATAACTTCTCAGTCAGGGCGAGCTCTGCAGCTGCCAGCCCCTGACTCCTTGTAGTACTGCTCCCACAGAGCTCCTGGGTGCCTCCAACGTGCGGGTAACTGGCCTCTAGTGGCCCTAGTGGACCTACGGAGCTGACTGTCTAGCCCTGAACTACAGGGTGTAGGAGCTGTCAAGGGTAAACTGGGCAGCTGTCTACCGGCTCTTTGACTCACTAGGGGTACGGCAGGCTCACTATAAGCAGAGGGTTGATCCTCCTGTTCTGCTTGTGTGGAGTCTTCTGCCTCCTGGACCGGCTGCTCTTCCAGCTCTACCTGTTGCTCCGTAGGCACTTGGGATGCTGGTTGGAGGAACGTGAGGACGGGTACCACAACTGCACCATTGACTTGAGTCCAGGACCGAGGGAAGTCTCCGAGCACAGTACTAACCATATCTTCCCTTTCCTCTACGGGTCGATGGTCTTCTTGTTCCTCTTCAGGGTTCCGTAGCTGTTCAGGACACTTCTTCAGGTGATCCCGGGATACAATGGCTATGGTCTCCCCTCCGTCTTTACTGATGGTACAGACTTTCGGGTTCTCGTGGCTTGAGGGCAGTACAGTGTACGGGTCCTTCTCCCACTGGTCGTCCAACTTGTGGAGCCGTCTTTTCCTCTTCAAGACCTGCTCTCCGGGTACCAGGGGAACAGCGGGAGCATACTGGTTGTAAGTTTTCTCTTGTCTTTCCCTAGCCTGACAGAGACTTCGCTCCACGCTCTCCTGTACTTTCCGGTACTGCTGCTGCCTCTCTGTGTCCCAGTCTGCTTCTGGTGAAGTGTCCTCGGGTGTCAGGACTCCTATTTCCAGGTCAACAGGTAACTTACCAGGTCTCGCCCTCATTAGGTAAGCCGGGGTACAGTTGGTGGAACCTACCGGGATGTGGTTGTATAGGTCCACTAGATCGGGCAGCTTCTCAGGCCACAGACTGCGTTCTTCCAGGGGTAACGTTTTCAGGAGATCCATTACCACCTGGTTCATTTTCTCACAAAGTCCATTAGTTTGCGGATGATAGGGTGTCGTCCTTATCTTCCGGCAGCCATACAGTTTGCAGAATTCCTGGAAGACCTCCGCTTCAAAGGCAGGTCCCTGGTCCGTCAGCACTTGGTCCGGGTACCCGTGTGGACGGCAGAAGTGCTGCTGGAAGGCTCTAGCTGCTGTTTGAGCCGTTAAGTCCTTAACGGGGACGACAACCAAGAACCGGGAGTAATGATCCACAATGGTTAACGCGTAGACGTAGCCACTTCTGCTTGGGGTCAGTTTTACATGATCCAAGGCTACCAGTTCCAACGGCTGCCGGGTGACGATGGACTGCAGGGGAGTCTTCTGGCTGGCACGGTCCTTCCTTCTTAGGTTGCACGGGCCACAGTCTCTGCACCACCTCTCGATGGTTCCCCTCATGCCTACCCAGTGGAACCGCCCACGCAGCAGGAACTCCAGCTTCTTCCATCCGAAGTGTCCAGCCCCGTCGTGGTATGCTTCCATCACCATGGCTGCGTCTCTCCGTGGCACCACTACTTGCCAGATTAGTTCATGCGTCCGGGAGTTAACCATTCTGCGGCACAACTTCCCCTTGTAAAGGAACAGTCGACTCTTCTCAGCCCACAGTTGCTTGGCTTCCTCCGGAGCGTCTGGGTCAAGGCGAGCCTCTGGCCGAGTCAGCATCTCCTTCACCAGCCGGACGGCAGGGTCACTGTCTTGCGTTTCCTCCCAGTTGTAGTGAGGCAAGGGGTTAAACGTAGCGGCTTGCTTACTCCTTACCCGATGGGAATACTGGATAGTCCCATGACGGTGGAACGCGGGGAGTTCGACTTCTTCCAGTCCCTCTGGATCTTCTCCTACGTCCGGTAGGTTTGGCATCCTGGACAGGGCGTCCGCGTTGGTATTGGAGCGTCCTGCCCGGTATTTGATTGTGAACTCGTAGTTGGACAGACGGGCCATCCATCTCTGCTCTAGGGCACCGAGTCTTGCAGTGTCCAGGTGTGTCAACGGGTTGTTATCCGTGTACACGGTGAACCGGGAAGAAGCGAGGTAGTGCTTAAAGCGTTCGGTGACTGCCCACACCACTGCCAGGAACTCTAGCTTAAATGAGCTATAATTCTCAGGGTTTCTTTCGGTGGGTCGCAGTTTTCGGCTGGCGTAAGCGATTACTCGTTCTTTCCCCTGCTGGATCTGGGACAGTACGGCTCCTAGCCCGATGTTACTTGCGTCGGTGTAGAGGATAAAGGGCTGGCTGTAATCAGGGTACGCCAGGATTTCATCCCCCGTGAGGGCCATCTTCAGCTGGCGGAAGGACTCTTCTTCTAACTTCTCCCATCTGAAGGGTGGCTTCTGGTTCTTGACCTTCCGGGACTGGCCTATCAGGAGGTCCTGCATAGGAGCTGCCTTTTTGGTGAAACCGGGGATGAATCTGCGGTAATAGCCTACCAACCCGAGGAACTGCCGCACTTCCTTTACACTGGAGGGACTTGGCCATTCCTTAATTGCGGTGATCTTATCAGGGTCGGGAGCCACTCCATCAGCGCTCACCACGTGTCCCAGGTACTGCACCTTTGGTTTCAGGAGGTGACACTTGGAGGGTTTCACCTTTAGGCCGTAGCTTGCCAGAGCTTCGAACACTTCCGCCAGGTGTTTCAGGTGGTCCTCATACGTCTTGGAATATACGATGACATCGTCCAGGTACAACAGGACCGTCTCAAAGTTTCTGTGGCCCAGACAACACTCCATTAATCGTTGGAAGGTTCCTGGTGCATTGCAGAGTCCGAACGGCATGCAAGTAAACTCGCTAAGTCCCATCGGGGTGGTGAATGCGGTCTTCTCCCGGTCCGCCTCTGCTACAGGAACCTGCCAGTACCCACTAGTGAGATCCAAGGTAGAGAAGAAGTTAGCAGATCTTAAAGCAGCCAAAGACTCCTCTATCCTTGGTAAGGGGTACGCATCCTTGTGTGTGATACGGTTGATTTTCCGGTAATCTACACACATCCTCATGGTGTTGTCTTTCTTTTTGACTAAGACTAGTGGAGCTGCCCAGGGGCTACAGCTATCCCTGATCACCCCAGCCTCCTTCATGTCTCTAAGCATCCCCTTGGCGTGTTGGTAGTGTGCAGGGGGTACGGGTCGATACCTCTCTTTTATGGGAGGATGGTCTCCCGTGGGGATGTGGTGTTCTACCCCCTTGACTCGCCCGAAGTCTAACGGGTGTTTACTAAACACTCTCTCGTACTCTTGAACCACCCGATAGACTCCCTGTTTCTGGTGTGAGGGAGTGGAGTCAGTACCCAAATGTAGTTGCTGACACCAGTCCTCCATTGTTTCTTTAGAGCCGTTACCTTCCTCCGGGGAAGGTGGAGGCAAGGGTTCTACGGACTGTATGGAATTTTGATTGATGGTATACAATTTGGCTAGCGTGGCATACCGGGGCAGGTACACTTCCCTCTTCCCGATATTTATTATGCGAACGGGCACCCTCCCATGGCGTACATTGACCACCCCCCGTGCTGTCAAAATGGTGGGCCTACTGTCTGAGTAAACTGGTTCTACCATTGCCTGGTAATCTCTACCTCTCAGACCAATAGCTGCCCGGCACCAAATCATCATTTCACTTTTTGGGGGCATGGCAATAGGGAAAGGGTCACACATTCTTACGCTACCAATCTCACCACCGGAGAGTTCTAGCTGTTGCCGTCGCATCAGTGCCCGGATCTCTTTCTGGAGCACTCGCTGCTGGCCGGAGCTGGCGTTCTTGGCAACCTGCTGTAAAAGGAAAATCACCTCTGCAAGACAATTTTCAATTACATTAGTTCCTAGAGTTATCTTTGGGTGACTCTCGTGTTTGTCAATGTCTACAATGATCAGTCCCTGTGCTGCCAGTTCGACTCTACCGATTTTAATGGTCACCTCTTTAAATCCAATCTGTGGCACGGGCTGACCATTGCTGGCGATGATACTCAAGTCGTCGTCAGGGTAGCGGGTGATATCCGAGTCATTCCAGTACTGCTTGAAGAGCACGTACGGGATGGTGGTGACCTGTGACCCGGTGTCCAGTAGGGCACTCATAGGAATGCCATCCAGTACCACGGGTAAGACTGGACGTCCTCCCACATATTTGTCGCGCCAGTTCGATGGGCCTGGTGATCTTTTTCCTGGGGGTTGAAGCGGTGAAGCTCTCCTCCATATCCGACATCCTTCTCCCCCCTAGTGGACCGTGGCCTACCTTGCGATGATCCTCTTCCGTAGGCCGCGGCTCCGCAGTGGATCGGTTGAGGACCTTCCGTCGCGCTCCTGTGACGTCGGCGTCTGCTGGGCTCCTTCCAGGACCTTACGCAACGTCCGGACGTGAGGCGGGGCTTCAGTTCTCGCGCGCTTTCGGAGTCCACGCCCCTCTTCTTCCCGCGCGGCGTCCTTAAGATGGCGTCCAATGGCGGGAAAACTCCACTTATGGCGGGAAGAAGGCCGAAGATGGCGCCGAATGGCGGGAATCTTCACCACAGGTAAGTTTGAACAGTCTTTTTCAGGCACGCAGTACCCGGTGGTTGCGGGCACGAAATCCTGCCGACTACGCCAAAAGTTGACGCGCCCCTGGGCCTGTGTCGCGCTGCGTTGCGCATGCGGGAGCTTACCCGGAGCCGGATCTCTTGAGGGTTGTAGTCTCGTGGCGGTGATCCGGTCCGTGCCCAGGGAGTCAGACTAAGTGGCGCTGTATTAGCGGTAGATGTTGGACGACTACGCCACCCGTTGAGTACAGCAAAGGAGCTGCTGCTGCAGGGCAGACCGCTGAGGCCGGTGGTAGGATTGTGCAGCGTGATAGTATAACCCCCAACGGGAGGGGTATGGCCTCAGGGCAGCCGACGTGGATGATGGGGGTAGCAGGAACCACTCAGAGACGGTACGGTGTAGTTCAGGGTCTTTACTGGTGACAACGATAGACCCTCCTGGAGTACTGGCTAGCGATTGGGGCCTGGTCAGTCCTTGAGCAGATGGGATCTCCCCTGGCCAGGCGGAGTTGTAGGCCTCCCAAACTAACGATACTCTTCTGGCTACCTTGCTAGAAGCGGGTATAAGTAGCCCACGTCCCTGAGTGTACCGTGTGGTGCTCACCCGTATGGCCGGTGACTCGGGGCCTTCTAGTAGCTTCCGCTCCACGACGGCGGTGCTGGTCCCACGCGTGTGACCGTGCCTTCGGGTTTCTGGGCCAGAGGACCTGCAATCCCCTGCCGGTCGGTTTCTGCTGCTGGATAGGAGTTAGTCCCCACAGCCTCGGACTCCGGGTCCGGAGATAACTTCTCAGTCAGGGCGAGCTTTGCAGCTGCCAGCCCCTGACTCCTTGTAGTACTGCTCCCACAGAGCTCCTGATGTTCTTTCCTATATCTGCTTCTCTTCTCTGTCTCTACTTCTTCTCTACTCACTAACCCTGCCTCAGCCCTAGGTTTATATAGGGGAAGTTCTTCCCCTCCCAGGACTGGGCAGGAGGTGTGGCATGCACAGGATCCCTGACCAAGAGACCTCCCACCTGCTCTCAGACATAACATTGCCGTTACTGTGGAAACCAGACCCCTGGGGTGCCACACTTACATCCCGGGTACCAAGAATGTTAAAGCGGATGATTTGTCTAGCAGCTTTTCTCCCATGGTCGGTGTTGAGGAGGAAGAGGAGAGCATTTTACAAGAAGGTGTTGTGATTGCTGCTTTGGACTCCGTTTTGGAGGATGAGATTCTTAAAGCTCAGGAGAATGCCCCATCTAACACTCCCCATTGGAGGTTGTTTGTGCCTAGGACCTTTAGGAGAGATTTGTTTGTTGAGTGTCATGAGTCTCGGTTGGCAGGTCATCCAGGAATTTCTGAGACCAAGAGACTTGTGGGTCGCAGTTTTTGGTGGCCTGGATGGCAGAAGGAAGTCATTAAGTGGGTGCGCCAATGTACTGTGTGTGCTAGATCCAAGTCTTCGCATGCTCCTGCTGCGGGGTTGCTTTGCCCTCTGGAGGTTCCTAGTGCACCTTGGACACATCTGGCTATGGACTTTATTACTGACCTTCCCCCCTCTGAAGGTTTCACGGTCATCTGGGTGGTCATGGACCATTTTAGCAAGATGTGTCACTTGGTTCCCTTCATCAAACTGCCTTGCGCTAAGACACTCGCTAAGGCCTTTGTCAAGGAAATTGTCAGACTACATGGTGTTCCTACTGACATTGTTTCTGATAGGGGACCTCAGTTCGTGGCTCGTTTTTGGCGTGCCTTTTGTGACAGGTTGGGAGTTCATTTGTCGTTTTCATCTGGATATCATCCTGAGTCTAATGGCCAGACAGAAAGGAAGAACCAGGATATTGAGCAGTTCTTGCGTTGTTTTGTGGCAGACAATCAAGAGGGGTGGTCTGAGTTTCTGCCACTTGCTGAATTTGCTCTTAACAACCATACATCCTCTTCTGCTGGGTGTTCGCCTTTTTTTTGTTGTTCTGGGAGACATCCGTCTTTTGGGTCATTTTCCAAATTGGTTTCGGCTGTGCCTGAGGAGGAGAGTTTTTCCGGTGATTTGGAGAGAGTTTGGACGGATGTGCGTGGTAATCTTCAGGAGGCTAACAAAAAATCTAAGAGGTACTTTGATAGGAAACGGCAAGAGGTTTTGTTTGCTGTTGGTGACATGGTTTGGTTGTCCTCTAAGATTCTGCGATTGAGGATTCCTTCTAAAAAATTGGGTCCCAAGTTCGTAGGGCCCTTTAAGGTGCTTCAGATAGTTAACCAATCTGCTGTTAGGTTGGAGGTTCCTACGTCCTGGAAGATTAACCCGGTGTTTCATGTTTCTCTGTTGAAAAAAGCTGATGTGTCTGATCGTGACGCCTCTGCCACTGTTCCTCTGGTGGTGGAGGACGGGGAATATGAAATTTCCCACATCCTAAATTCTAGACGGTATAGAGGGAGTTTGCAGTGTCTCGTCGCTTGGAAGGGTTTCGGACCCGAGGATAACTCATGGGTGAGGGCGGATGATTTTTCTGCTTCCAGACATGTCAGAGCGTTTCACAGGAGGTTTCCTGGTAAGCCTGGGCCTAGGGGATCCGGAGGATCCTCTTAGAAGAGGGGGTACTGTTAGAACTCTCCTGTTAGGTTTTTTTTAATTTGCTGGTCACATGACCATTTTTGCCTATTTAATCCGGCTCCGCCCTCCTGGTCTTGCTGGACTTCATTGTATTTACTACTCTTGAGCTAGCTTGGTGCTCTGTTGCCGTTCTCTGTTAGTTTTGCTAGGTCTTCTGACCTCTATGCTTTTTGTTGTATGTTTGTCTTTGACTGCTACTATTTCTGCTAGGAGGTGTCCAAACTTATCCCAGTCCCTAGTTCTTGTAGGGATCCCTCCCTCACATCTATAGGTCTTCGTTCAGACTAGCCGAGGACTTTAGCAGGTCTGATCGCAGGATCAGGTTCCCCGTTACATCGTAGGGATCTAGTTTAGTTCTATTGTAGGGACAGTTCTCCTGTCTTTCCTTAGTCCCTGTAGCAGATCATAACAGCGGCAGTATTATAGTAGTTATATTCTCTTACATAGGAGCAGTATTATAGTAGTTATATTCTTGTACATAGGGGGCAGTATTATAGTAGTTATATTCTTGTATATAGGAGCACTATTATAGTAGTTATATTCTTGTACACAGGGGCAGTATTATAATAGTTGTATTCCTGCACATAGGGGGCAGTATTATAATAGTTATATTCTAGTACATAGCAGTATTATAGTAGTTATATTCTAGTACATAGCAGTATTATAGTAGTTATATTTTTGTACATAGGAGCAGTATTATAGTAGTTATATTCTGGTACACAGGAGCAGTATGATAGTAGCTATATTTTTGTACATAGGGGAAGTATTATAGTAGTTATATTCTTGTACACAGGAGCAGTATTATAGTAGCTATATTCTTGTACATAGGGGGCAGTATTATAGTGGTTATATTCTTGTACATAGGGCACAGTATTATAGTAATATTCTAGTACATAGCAGTATTATAGTAGTTATATTCTTGTACATAGGGGCAGTATTATAGTAGTTATATTCTTGTACATAGGGGCAGTATTATAGTAGTTATATTCTTGTACATAGGGGCAGTATTATAGTAGTTATATTCTTGTACATAGGGGCAATATTATAGTAGTTATTTTCTTGTACATAGGGGAAGTATTATAGTAGTTATATTCTTGTACACAGGAGCAGTATTATAGTAGCTATATTCTTGTACATAGGGGCAGTATTATAGCAGTTATATTCTTGTACATAAGGGGCAGTATTATAGTAGTTATATTCTAGTACATAGGAGCAGTATTATAGTAGTTATATTCTTGTACATTGGAGCCGTATTATAGTAGCTATATTTTTGTTCATAGGAGCAGTATTATAGTAGTTATATTCTTGTACATAGGGGCAGTATTATAGTAGTTATATTCTTGTACATAGGACCAGTATTACAGTAGTTATATTCTTGTACATAGGAGCAGTATTATAGTAGTTATATTCTTGTACATAGGGGGCAGTATTATAGTAGTTATATTCTTGTACATAGGGGCAGTAATATAGTATTTATATTCTTGTACATAGGGGCAGTATTGTAGTAGTTATATTCTAGTACTTAGCAGTATTATAGTAGTTATATTCTTGTACATAGGGAGCAGTATTATAGTAGTTATATTCTTGTACACAGGAGCAATATTATAGTACTTATATTCTTGTACTTAGGGGGCAGTATTATAGTAGTTATATTCTTGTACACAGGAGCAGTCTTATAGTAGTTACTAGATGGTGGCCCGATTCTAAAGCATTGGGTATTCTAGAATATGTATGCAGCCGACTGGGTGCAATCAGCAGAGCGTTGTTTAAATTTGGCGCCAAAATCGCTGATTGGTCACATTTGCCGGCCGCGACCAATCAGTAAAACGGTGTTTAAATTTGGCGGCAATATCGGTGATTGGTCTCGGGTGGCGGCCGTGACCAATCAGCGAACTGTGTTAGTGAGGACCGGAGAGCTTGTTTAAATTTGGCACTAAAATCGCAGAATAGTCGCGACCGCGACCAATCAGCAGAGCGGGGTTTAAATTTGGCGCTAATAATGTTGATTGGTTGCGGCCGGCGAATGCGACCATTCAGCAGAGCGGTGTTTAAATTTGGCGCCAATAATGCTGATTGGTCGCGGGGGGCGAATGCGACCAATCAGCAGAGCGGGGTTTAAATTTGGCGCCAATAATGCTGATTGGTCGCGGCCGGAGAATGTGACCAATCAGCAAAGCAGTGTTTAAATTTGGCGCCCATAATGTAGATTGGTCGCGGTCGGTGACCGCGACCAATCAGCAGAGCGGTGTTTAAATTTGGCGCCAATAATGCTGTTGGTCGCGGTCGGAGGCCGCGACAAATCAACAGAGCGTTGTTTAAATTTGGCACCAATCTGGCTGATTGGTCGCGGTCGGCCGGCGGCCGTGACCAATCAGCAGAGCGGTGTTTAAATTTGGCGCCAATCTCGCTGATTGGTCGCGACTGGCCGGCAGCCGTGACCAATCAGCAGAGCGTTGTTTAAATTTGGCGCCAATCTCGCTGATTGGTCACGGCTGGCGGCCGCGACCAATCAGCAGAGACGTGTTTAAATTTGGCGCCAATATGGCTGATTGGTCGCGGTCGGCCGGCGGCCGCGACCAGTCAGTAGAGCATTGTTTAAATTTGGCGCCAATCTCGCTGACTGGTCGAGGCTGGCTGGCGGCCGCGACCATTCAGCAGAGCGTTGTTTAAATTTGGCGCCAATCTCGCTGATTGGTCGCGGCTGGCGGCCGCGACCAATCAGCAGAGTGGTGTTTAAATTTGGCGCCAACATCACTGATTGATCGTGGCAGGAGGCCGCGACCAATCAGCGAATTGTAATAGTGAGAACCGGGGAGCGGCGCTGCCTGTGCTGCTACTTCCACTGTGAGAATCCGGGAGATGAGAGTCTCCTCGCAGCAGAAGTATCCTGCCCTCCATTCACACTTGCCGTCGGGAGATCAGCAGGCCGAGCCGCTAATCTCCCGACGTTAGCCGCATGGAGGTGAGCGGCACCGCCTGTCGGGGTACTTGTGCTGGCAGCAGTGGGGAGATGAGCGGCTAGCACCGGTCATCTCCCTGCTGCATCGCCGCTGACCTCCATCCGGCAGATGAGTCGCTAACGGCCGCCATCTTTTCTGAAATCCCGCGTCGCTGAATGGCCGCGGCCGGACCAATCAGCGACGCAGGATTTCCTGGACAGACAGACACACGGGATAAGACGATTATACATATAGATATTCTTGTACATAGGAGCAGTATTAATGTAGTTATATTCTTGTACATAGGGGCAGTATTATAGTAGTTATATTCTTGTACATAGGGGGCAGTATTATAGTAGTTATATTCTTGTATATAGGAGCAGTATTATAGTGCTTATATTCCTGTATATAGGAGCAGAATTATAGTAGTTATATTCTTGTACATAGGGGCAGTATTATAGTAGTTATATTCCTGTATATAGGAGCAGTATTATAGTAGTTATATTCTTGTACATAGGGGGCAGTATTATAGTAGTTATATTCTTCTACATAGGAGCAGTATTATAGTAGTTATATTCCTGTATATAGGAGCAGTATTATAGTAGTTATATTCTTGTACATATGAAAAAGTTTGGGCACCCCTATTAATCTTAAGCTTAATGTTTTCTTAAAAATGGTGTTTTTGCAGCAGCTATTTCAGTTTGAGATATGTAATAACTGTTGGACACAGTAATGTTTCTGCCTTGAAATGAGGTATATTGTACTAACAGAAAATGTGCAATCTGCATTCCAACAAAATTTGACAGGTGCATAAGTATGGGCACTCTTATCATTTTCTTGTTTTAAATACTCCTACGTACTTTTTACTGACTTACTAATGCACTTTTTTTGGTTTTGTAACCTCATTGAGCTTTGAACTTCATAGCCAGGTTTATGCAATCATGAGAAAAGCTACTTAAAGTGGCCACTTGCAAGTTGTTCTCCTGTTTGAATCTCCTCTGAATAGTGGCATCATGGGCTCCTCAAAACAACTGTCAAATGATCTGAAAACAAAGATTAATAAACATAGTTGTTCAGGGGAAGGATACAAACAGCTGTCTCAGAGATTTAACCTGTCAGTTTCCACTGTGAGGAACATAGTAAGGAAATGGAAGAACACAGGGACAGTTCTTGTTAAGGCCAGAAGTGGCAGGCCAAGAAAAACATCAGAAAGGCAGAGAAGAAGAATGGTGAGATCAGTCAAGGACAATCCTCAGACCACCTCCAGAGAGCTGCAGCATCAACTTGCTGCAGATGGTGTCACTGTGCATCGGTGAACTATACAACGCACTTTGCACAAGGAGAAGCTGTATGGGAGAGTGATGCGAAAGAAGCTGTTTCTGCAAGCACGCCACAAACAGAGTCGGCTGAGGTATGCAAAAGCACATTTGGAGAAGCCAATTTCTTTTTGGAAGAAGGTCCTGTGGACTGATGAAACCAAGATTGAGTTGTTTGGTCATACAAAAAGGCGTTATGCATGGAGTCAAAAAAACACAGCATTCCAAGAAAAACACTTGCTACCCACAGTAAAATTTGGTGGAGGTTCCATCATGCTTTGGGGCTGTGTGGCCAATGCCGGCACCGGGAATCTTGTTAAAGTTGAGGGACGCATGGATTCCACTCGGTATCAGCAGATTTTTGACAATAATGTTCAAGAATCAGTGATAAAGTTGAAGTTACGCAGGGGATGGATCTTTCAGCAAGACAATGATCCAAAACACCGCTCCAAATCTACTCAGGCATTCATGCAGAGAAACAATTACAATGTTCTGGAATGGCCATCCCAGTCCCCAGACCTGAATATCATTGAACATCTGTGGGATCATTTGAAGAGGGCTGTCCATGCTCGGCGACCTTCAAACTTAACTGAACTGGAATTGTTTTGTAAAGAGGAATGGTCAAAAATACCTTCATCCAGGATCCAGGAACTCATTAAAAGCTACAGGAAGCGACTAGAGGCTGTTATTCTTGCAAAAGGAGGATCTACTAAATATTAATGTGACTTTTCTGGTGAGGTGCCCATACTTATGCACCTGTCAAATTTTGTTTGAATGCAGATTCCACATTTTCTGTTAGTACAATAAACCTCATTTCAAGGCAGAAACATTACTGTGTCAAACAGTTATTACATAGATCAAACTGAAATAGCTGTTGCAAAAACACCAATTTTTATAAAACATTAAGCTTAAGATTAATAGGGGTGCCCAAACTTTTTCATATAACTGTATATTCTTTTACATAGGGGGCAGTATTATAGTAGCTATATTCTAGTACATAGCAGTATTATAGTAGTTATATTCTTGTACATAAGGGCAGTATTATAGTAGTTATATTCTAGTACATAGCAGTATTATCTATATATATAATCGTCTTATCCCGTCGGTCTGTTTGTCTGTCTGTCTGTCTGTCTGTCTTTCTGTCTGTCTGTCTGTCTGTCTGTCCAGGAAATCACGCGTCGCTCGTTGGTCCGGCAGCGGCCAATCAGCGCCACGGGATTTCTGAAAAAAGATGGCGGCCGTTAGCGGCTCATCTGCGGGACGGAGGTCAGCAGCGATGCAGCCGGGAGATGAGCGCCGCGAGGCGCTCATCTCCCGGCCGGTACCAGCAGAAGGACCTCCACCTCCGGACCCATCTGCGGGACGGAGATGCAGCCGGGAGATGACCGGCACGAGGCGCTCATCTCCCGGCCGGTAGCAGCGGAAGGACCGCCGGCGTCGCTGACCTCCATGCGGAAGAGAGGACCGGGGAGCGCCGCTGCGGGTCGGGATACTTCTGCTGCAAGCGCCCGCTCATGTCCCGGGTTCTCGCAGCGGAAGTACCCGCACAGGCAGCGCCGCTCCCCGGTGCTCACCAAGACGATTCGATGATTGGTCGCAGTCTTCAGACCCGACCAATCACTGATCTTAGCGCAAAAGTTAAACACCGCTGTGCTGATTGGTCGCGGACGCTGCCCGCGACCAATCACTGATTTGGGTGCCACATTTAAATATCGGCCACGACCAATCAGCACAGCGGTGTTTAAATGTGGAGCTCCATTTAAACACCACACAATTTGCTGATTGGTCACCGTCTTGGCCCGCGACCAATCACTGATCTTGCTGCCAAAGTTAAACACTACTGTGCTGATTGGTCGCTGGCGCTGCCCGCGACCAATCACCGATTTGGGCGCCAAATTTAAATATCGGCCGCGACTAATCACCGATCTTGGCTCCAAATTAAACACCGCTGTACCGATAATTAAATTTGGCGCCCAAATCGGTGATTGGTCGCGGGCAGCGCCAGAGACCAATCAGCGATTTTTAACACAAATGTCCGGACCTTTGTAACACCATACAGATACTGTGGGGACATCAGCGGCTAGGGTGTGAAGGGAGGACCGGGGAGCGGCGCTGCGGGTCGGGATACTTCTGCTGCGAGCAGTCGCTCATATCCCGGCTTCTCGCAGCGGAAGTAGCGGTACAGGCAGCGGCGCTCCACGGTCCTCACTAATACGATTCCGCTCCCCGCTCCTCACCAATACGATTCGCTGATTGGTCGCGCTCTCCGCACGCGACCAATCAGTGATCTTGGCGCTAAAGTTAAATACCGCTCTGCTGATTGGTCGCGGCCGCTGCCCGCTACCAATCACTGATTTGGGCGCCACATTTAAATAGCGGCCGCGACCAATCACCAATTTTGATGCCACATTTAAACACTGCTGTGCTAATTGGTCGCGGACTCCAGCCGCGACCAATCAGTGAGCTTGGCGCCAAATTTATACAACGCTCTGCTGATTGGTCGCGGTGGCCGGCCGCGACCAATGAACGAGATGGGCGGCAAATATAAATGCCGCTCTGCTGATTGGTCGCGGCCGGCTACCGCGACAAATCAGCGAGATGGGCGGCAAATTTAAACGCCGCTGTGCTGACTGGTCGCGGTTAGAGATGAGCGTTGTTCTACTCGAACTGTTCGCCAATCTCAAATTCGAGCTGTTTTGGGCGGTTTTCGAGCCGTTCGGCGAACACGAACAATTTGAGAAAAATTCGGCTGTTCGAGGTTATGTTCGATAACTGTTCGTGCACCAAAATCATAACTGGATTTTTTCTCAGTAATGATGAAAATTAATGTTAATACGCAGTTTGAGTGTACAGCGGGGTGGGGGGAGGGGCAGGGGATGGATCTCTGCAGGAACAATGAAGATCTCCATTTTTTTTTTCTCTTTCCCGCATTTACAGTGGGGAGGTGCAGTCTGTCAGCCTATCAGCAGCGCACACACGGAGCGAAGTGCTTTTTTTCACACAAGCAAGGGCATGTGTCATTTGCAGTGTATGTCACATGTCCTTGCCCTATAAGACCAAGCCATTTTCCCCGTCGCCACCATTTTCTCACTGCTGCAGCTGCGTGTTAGACGGCACCGCTGTTGCTGTGTGCGCTATACCTTGTTAATTTCAAGCCAATTTTCGCACAAATCTACAGATAGCTTGGGAGTAGGGAATAGTTGTGATTGCAGTCCTTTTAAGGACTAGGTTACAGCATTTCCTATGACTTTTATCAGGCAGGTCTGTGCTCTTAAATAGTGTTGAGCCACCCCCGTAGTGTTCGAGTTCGGTTCGGTTCGTCGAACACCCGTGTGTTCGCCGAACTGTTCGTCGAACTGTTCGTCGAACACCTTCGAACACCGTTAAAACCAATGGCAGGCAAACAAAAACACATAGAAACACATAGAAAACACCTTCAAAGGTGTCCAAAAGCTGACAAACTGCTCAGAAGACACAACTAACACATGGAAAAGTGACAAGTACATATAGTCATGCGAAAAGAAAAGAGGTGGAGGAGTAAAAGGAGGGGGAGACACAGATATAGGCATGTCATGCCCTTCTAAAATCCAAAAAGTGAGAAGCCGAGATGGCCAGTCCGCTCCTGCCCGTGCCACCTCCGTGTCGCCGGGTTTGTGCCAGAGCCGCGGTGAACCCTGACGGCCAGCCCCCCTCTCCCAATACTGGTGCCTGTCCGCTGGTGGGTCGAGAGAGCCCCCTTGTGGTGGAGGCAGCTCTAAGCTTTTTAATTTAAATTGTCCCTCTAATTTGAATGAATACACTTTAAATCCATTTACAAGGATCTATTGGAGGGCAAGTCTCATGCCAGCAGCCGCGTAATTCCAGCTCCAGTAGCGTCCACTAAAGCTGCTGCAGTTAAAAAGCTTTTATAAGGATCGAGCTCGGCTGTCCACCGCAAGGCATCCTAGTGCCAGTCCCAGCCCCTATGCCTTGGGGTGCCTCCTGATGCTCTTCACTGAGTATCCCGTGGTCCCGAAGCATTTCCTTTGAAAAAATTAAGTGTCCAAACTACAGGTGGTGTAGCTTGCTTAACAGCCGGGATAATCCGCTGACTAGCAGACACTGCTACTAGGCACAAAGTATTTCCTGGGCTAGATGCAGTTAAAAATTTGTAAGTAGATACTCTCGTTGGATGCTGAGAAAGCATTCCATAGAGTCTCCTGGCACGCCATATATGATTCTCTTAAAAAGCTTGGGGTAGGGGTCTAGGGGACCCTTTTATAGCCAAAATCACGGCCCTGTATCACAATACGTCACCTAGGCTGAAGATAAATGGAACTGTAGCACCGAGGGCTCGGTTGCTACAGATGTATTGCACCTCACCCAGAGGTGTGATATCTCACTCTCAGATAAGGATGGAGTGTGGATCAGGACCCGACACCTGCATGCATTACACCACATTGCCGTGGGGCAGGGCGACCAATATGCCCCTGAGATGGGCACGACAGTCCCTGTCCCTGGCTGGAGTGGGGGGAGGGAACACTGAGGAAGGGGAATCCTGCAGTGCAGGAGCAGGGAGGAAGCAGTTCCTGGGTGCATTGAGAAGGGAGTATAAAAGGTGGGCACCATCTTAGTTCAGTGCAGAGAAGTCTGAGCAGAAGTGGCAGGGAGCAGGGGCTCTGCATGAGCTCTGCTCCGGAGGCGGGCCTAGTAACAGAGGCCCAGGCCTGCAAGAGGGAGAAGGAAGGAAGAGGAGCGGAGAAGGCTCCAGGAACAAGGAATGAAAGGATCCCAGGGGTGCGGACGGGCGAGTCGCCACCGCACGCCCGAATCCACCTTCGTGGAGGGGTCAGGCCAAAGGGGGAGACCGGTCCCCGAACTAGTGGAGGCAGGAAACGACCCTCAGCTAGAAACCGGAGGCTCTGACATTTTATGTGGCGCAGCCCCTTGCTCCACCCGCTAGGAAGGCACCACATAGGGTCAGGGAAACTGGCGCCAAGTTTACCAAGAGGAGGCCCGAGGCAGCCAGACAGAAGTGTTGGTAAGAAAGGCCAGACAAAGGACACACAAAGGGGGTCCTGTGAAGCGCTCCAAAGTTATCTGGGAGTTGTCTGAGCCCCTCACCTGGTGAGCACAGTACGACGTGGGCAGCCGTTACCTGCAGACGTGGTCTGGATAATAAGAACTGTGAGTAAAGGCCCTGAACTGCATCACTGACTCCGTGTCGTTACTGCTGCTGCCCTGCACCATCACCCCCATCCTCCGCATACACTGCCCTGAGGCTATACTCCTCCCGTGGGGAGTTATGCTACGCTCTGCTGCACCCACAACACCAGCCTTAGCGGTCTGCCCTGTAGCGGCGGTTCACTCTGACCGCAATCCACGGGTGGCGTAGTCGGACATTTAAACATCAAAACCACATAAATAGTTCCGCCACTGGTTTGACCGCCCTGAGCCACGGAACCGGATCGCCGCCACGAAGACTACAACCACCAGCATCCACCAAAAAGGGTCCGGCTCCGGGTGTCCCAAGGCCCAGGGGGTGCGTCAGAACATTTTCATCACCTTTCACAATCACCAATGGGACAAGGCAGGGATGTCCTCTGTCCCCTCTCTTATACATCCTAGTGACGGAGCACCTGCTCTCATCAATTCGCCATAACCCCAATATTAGGTGGATTGAGGTGGGAGGCACCGAGTACAAGTGCTCTCTATTTGCTGATGATGTCCTAGTATATATCACTCAATCACATATATCCATCCATGCTGTTATGGCTGAAATAGATCACTTTGTTACATGGTAAAATTTTAAAATCAATGCAGCGAAGTCTGAGGCCCTCGATGTCTCCCTCCCTAAATCCATATAGGATTCCATCCAGTCCAACTTTCCCTTTGCCTGGCCCTCACAGGGTATCAAATACTTAGGAATTCCTATTCATAGAGACCTCTCCCATCTATGTTATCTTAATTTTGGGCCCTTTATTGAACAATTCCATACAGACCACGGTTGGCAAGTTAGAACTGTAAGATTCACTACGTGAACCACTGGTGTTTTGTGGAAAAGCACATGTACACCGCGTTCCAAATTATTATGCAAAAAGTGTTTAGGAGTGATAAGGGAAGAATTTGTTTGTTTGTCAGTTAAACTCATTGATGGTGATGTGTGTCAGGGCTCTTTATATCACTGTAAGCAATTGCAGACACCTGTGCTAATTAGTTTGGCAGGTGTGTCCAATGAAAGGCAAGACTACTTAAGAAGGCTCTCTCACATTATTAAGCAGCCTACATTTTCTGCCAAAATGGGAAAGAAAAAGGATGTGTCGGCTGCTGAGAAGCAACAAATTGTGGAGTGTTTAGGTCAAGGCATGACTACAATCAACATTGTGCGATGATCAGGATGAAGTGTCTTGGCAATCAAGAAGTATGTAGCTGATTCACAGTACACACGTGTGCGTGCTGATAAGGGCAAATTGAGGACTCTTTCCTACAGGCAATTACGTCAGGTTGAAAGAGCAGCGGCAAAAAAGCCTTGTCATAGCAGCAAACAAGTTTTTGAAGCTGCTTGTGCCTCCAACGTCCCCCGAACAACAAGATGCAGGGTCCTTCAGAGGTTTGCAGCTGTGCATACGCCATCCTGTCGACCTCCTCTATCCACTTCACACAAACAGAAACGGCTCCAGTGGGCCAAACATTACATGAAGACTGATTTCAAAACTGTTTTGTTCACGGATGAGTGCCGTGCAGCGCTCGATGGTCCAGATGAATGGAGTGGAGGATGGCTGGTTGATGAACACCCCACGCAAACACGGCTACAGCGCCAACAAGGAGGAGGTGGAGTAATGTTTTGGGCTGGAATCATGGGGAGAGAGATTGTCGGCCCCTTTAGGATCCCTGAAGGCGCTAAAGATGAACTCCATAATGTATGTGGATTTTCTCAAACAGCACTTCCTGCCATGGTTCAAGAAGAAGAACCGTGTATTTCACAGCAAGATCATTTTTCTGCATGATAATGCACCATCTCATGCTGCACATAAAACATCTGCATCTCTGGCTGATATGGGCATAAAAGGGGACAAACTTATGGTGTGACCCCCATGCTCCCCTGACCTCTACCCCATTCAGAACCTTTGGAGCATCATTAAAAGGAGTGTCTATGATGGCGGGAGGCAGTTCACATCTAAGCAACAGCTCTGGGAGGGTATTCTGTCCTCATGCAAAACAATTGAAGCAGAAACCATCCAAAACCTGACAAATTCAATGGACGAGAGAGTTCAGAAGCTCCTTTCGAACAAGGGGTCCTATGTGAAAATGTAACATCACCTAGAATAAAGTTTTGAGTTGAAAACTGTTTGATTTCAGTTTCTAACAACCTGCTAATGCTTATAATTTCAAAAATGACCATTTTTTTGGTCTTTATTAAAATGAAAAGGTTGATCGAAAAGTTTGGGGGATCTAAGAGTGTGGCAACCCAGTAGTCATGATTACTTCGAATTCTGACAATATGAGGGTCATGCTGCAGGAGGTGCAGCAAGAAGGCACTTATGTGTCTTGCGCATCTCGGAGCCCCAAAATTATTTTCCGGGCTAGATGCAGCTAAAAATTATTTTTAATTTTAAATCTGGTGGAGCTTATTATAGATGGCCTAATAGGATCAGTGCTGCACACTGCTACAAAGCCCAAATTATTTTCCAGTCAAGATACAGATAAACATGATTAGTAATTTGAAAGCTTAAAACGGTTGGTAGGGTGATTTTAACCAATCATCAAGCTTTTACTCTCCCCAGGATGACACAGGGGTAGAAAAGTCGTTTCGGATCCATGATTTGTTCATCTTTATGAACGTGAGTCTGTCTACATTATCAGTGGAGAGCCGCGTGCGCTTATCTGTCAGCACACCACCAGCAGCGCTGAACACACGTTCAGACAGAACGCTGGCTGCGGGGCATGACAAGATCTCCAAGGCGTAAGTGGCTAGCTCCGGCCATTTATCCAGATTGGAAGCCCAAAAAGATCAAGGGTCCAGTGACACAGTCGTGGCTTCAATGTTTACTTGGAGATACTCCTGTACCATCGTCTCTAGGCGTTGACTATGTGTCAGACTTCTTGTCTCCTGTGGCCTTGCAAAGGATGGGCTAAAAAAGTTGTGAAATGATTCCGCAAAATTGATGTTACCAGCAGATACTGTGGTTCTGTTACGGTTTGAGTGCTGAACACTTGACGGTCCCACGGTTGGCAAGTTGGAACTGTGAGATTCACTACGTGCACCACTGGTATTTTGTGGAAAAGCACATGTAAGATTCTGCAACAGTCTCTGCTGATACTCCTGCATGCGTGCATCCCTTTCTATGGCAGGAATAATTTCTGCAAATTTACTTTTGTACCGGGGATCTAACAGTGTGGCAACCCAGTAGTCAGGATTATTTCTAATTCTCACAATTCGAGGGTCATGTTGCAGGTAGTGCAGCAAGAAGGTGACGCGCCCCTGGGCCTGTGTCGCGCTGCGTTGCGCACGCGGGAGCTTACCCGGAGCCGGATCTGTTTAGGGTTGTAGTCTCGTGGCGGTGACCCGGTCCGTGCCCAGGGAGTCAAACTGGACGGCAGTCTGTTAGCGGTAGAAAATGGTTGATGACTACGCCACCCGTTGAATGCAGCCAGGGGGCTGCTGCTGCAGGGCAGACCGCTGAGGCCGGTGGAAGGATGGTGCAGCGTGATAGTATAACCCCCAACGGGAGGGGTATGGCCTCAGGGCAGCCGACGTGGATGATGGGGGTAGCAGGAACCACTCAGAGACGGTATGGTAGCGTTCAGGGTCTTTACTGGTAACAACGATAGACCCTCCCGGAGTACTTGCTAGCGAACGGGGCCTGGTCAGTCCTTGAGCAGATGGGATCTCCCCTGGCCAGGCGTAGTTGTAGGCCTCCCAAGCTGACTGTACTCTTCTGGCTACCTTGCTAGAAGCTGATGTAAGTAGCCCACGTCCCTGAGTGTACCGTGTGGTGCTCACCCGTATGGCCGGTGACTCGGGGCCTTCTAATGGCTTCCGCTCCACGATGGCGGTGCTGGTCCCACGCGTGTGACCGGGCCTTCGGGCTTCTGGGCCAGGGGACCTGAAATCCCCTGCCTGACGGATTCTGCTGCTGGGTAGAAGTTAGTCCCCACAGCCTCGGACTCCGGGTCCGGTAAAGAATCTTCTTAGTCAGGGCGAGCTCTTTAGCTGCCAGCCCCTGACTCCTTGTGACTCTGCTGCTTCCTATGCTGCTCTTGTCTCTACTCTTCCTGGACTCACTAACCCTGCCTCAGCCCCGGGTTTATACAGGGGAAGTTCTTCCCCTCCCATGGCTGGGCAGGAGGTGTGGCATGCACAGGATCCCTGACCAAAGGACCTCCCACCTGCTCTCAGACGTAATATCTCTATCACTGTGACAACCAGACCCCTGGGGTGTCACACTCCCCCCTAGTGAAATTTAGTACTCCGGGACTAAACACTTTTTAGAAAAATATAACAAGGTATATCAAAGAACAATAAAATACAATAAGGAAACACAATAAGATGGTCACGGATGTCCGCAACCGGGTGCAGTCTTTGAAGAAAAGCAAAGGTGTCCATTTCACCAACACAGGGAGACGTAACCAGGTAGGGGTCTGTCCTACCCCGAGTCCTTAACAGTCTCTAGTCCATCCTGGGTTACGCTCCAACTATATACAAAGGATTCCCGGTAAATCCACCGAAGACTCCTAAAAACAACTAGAAACACAAAATTACACACAAGCAACAATAAACAGGTAAACATTGTAAAACAACTTAAACATTTAGATCCTCCAACGTGCGGGTAACTGGCCTCTAGTGGCCCTAGTGGACCTACGGAGCTGACTGTCTGGCCCTGAACTACAGGGTGTAGGAGCTGTCAAGGGTAAACTGGGCAGCTGTCTACCGGCTCTTTGTCTCACTAGGGGTACGGCAGGCTCACTATAAGCAGAGGGTGGATTCTCCTGTTCCGCTTGGGTGGAGACTTCTGCCTCCTGGACCGGCTGCTCTTCCAGCTCTACCCGTTGCTCCGTAGGTTCTTGGGATGATGGTTGGAGGAAGGTGAGTACGGGTACCACAACTGCACCATTGACTTGAGTCCAAGACCGAGGGAAGTCCCCGAGCACGGTACTAACCATATCTTCCCTTTCTTCCACGGGTCGATGGTCTTCCTGTTCCTCCTCAGGGTTCCTCAGTTGTTCGGGGCACTTCTTCAGGTGGTCCCGGGATACAATGGCTGTGGTTTCCCCTCCGTCTTTACTGATGGTACAGACCTTCGGGTTCTCGTGGCTTGAGGGCAGTACGGTGTACGGGTCCTTCTCCCACTGGTCATCCAACTTGTGGAGCCGTCTTTTCCTCTTCAAGACCTGCTCTCCGGGTACCAGGGGAACAGCGGGAGCATACTGGTTGTAAGTCTTCTCTTGTCTTTCCCTAGCCTGACAGAGACTTCGCTCCACGCTCTCCTGTACTTTCCGGTACTGCTGCTGCCTCTCTGTGTCCCAGTCCGTTTCTGGTGAAGTGTCCTCGGGCGTCAGGACTCCCATTTCCAGGTCAACAGGTAACTTACCAGGTCTTGCCCTCATTAGGTAAGCCGGGGTACAGTTGGTGGAACCTACCGGGATGTGGTTGTATAGGTCCACCAGATCGGGCAACTTCTCAGGCCACAGACTGCGTTCTTCCAGGGGCAACGTTTTTAGAAGATCCATTACCACCTGGTTCATTTTCTCACAAAGTCCATTAGTTTGCGGATGGTAGGGTGTCGTCCTTATCTTCCGGCAGCCATACAGATTGCAGAATTCCTGGAAGACCTCCGCTTCAAAGGCAGGTCCCTGGTCCGTCAGCACTTGGTCCGGGTACCCGTGTGGACGGCAGAAGTGCTGCTGGAAGGCTCTAGCTGCTGTTTGAGCCGTTAAGTCCTTGACGGGGACGACAACCAAGAACCGGGAGTAATGATCCACGATGGTTAACGCGTAGACGTAGCCACTTCTGCTTGGGGTCAGTTTTACATGATCCAAGGCTACCAGTTCCAACGGTTGCCGGGTGACGATGGACTGCAGGGGAGTCTTCTGGCTGGCCCGGTCCTTCCTTCTCAGATTGCACGGGCCACAGTCTCTGCACCACTTCTCGATGGTTCCCCTCATGCCTACCCAGTGGAACCGCTCGCGCAGCAGGAACTCCAGCTTTTTCCACCCGAAGTGTCCAGCTCCGTCGTGGTATGCCTCCATCACCATGGCTGCGTCTCTTCGTGGCACCACTACTTGCCAGAGTAGTTCATGCGTCCGGGAGTTGACCATTCTGCGGCACAACTTCCCCTTGTAAAGGAATAGTCGACTCTTCTCCGCCCATAGTTGTTTGGCTTCCTCCGGAGCGTCTGGTTCAAGTCGAGCCTCCGGCCGAGTCAGCATCTCCTTCACCAGTCGGACGGCAGGGTCGCTGTCTTGCGTTTCCGCCCAGTTGTAGTTGGGTAAGGGGTTCAACGTAGCAGCCTGTTTACCCCTTACCCGGTGGGAATACTGGATAGTCCCATGACGGTGGAACGCAGGGAGTTCAACTTCTTCCAGTCCCTCCGGATCTTCTCCTTCGTCCGGCAGGTTGGGCATCCTGGACAGGGCATCCGCGTTAGTATTGGAGCGTCCTGCCCGGTAATTGATTGTGAACTCGTAGTTGGACAGACGGGCCATCCACCTCTGCTCCAGGGCACCGAGTCTTGCCGTGTCCAGGTGTATCAACGGGTTGTTATCCGTGTATACGGTGAACCGGGAAGAAGCGAGGTAATGCCTAAAGCGCTCGGTGACTGCCCATACCACGGCCAGGAACTCTAACTTAAATGAGCTGTAATTCTCGGGGTTCCTTTCGGTGGGTCGCAGTTTTCGGCTGGCATAGGAGATCACTCGTTCTCTCCCCTGCTGAATCTGGGATAGTACGGCTCCTAGCCCGATGTTACTGGCGTCGGTGTAGAGGATGAAGGGCTGGCTATAGTCTGGGTACGCCAAGATTTCATCCCCCGTGAGGGCCATCTTCAGCTGGCGGAAGGACTCTTCTTCTAGCTTTTCCCATTTGAAGGGCGGCTTCTGGTTCTTGGCCTTCCGGGACTGGCCTATCAGGAGGTCCTGCATAGGTGCTGCCTTTTTGGTGAAACCGGGAATAAACCTTCGGTAGTAGCCTACCAACCCTAGGAACTGCCGCACTTCTTTTACGCTGGAGGGGCTTGGCCATCCCTTAATTGCGGTGATCTTATCGGGGTCGGGAGCCACTCCGTCAGCGCTCACCACGTGTCCCAGGTATTGCACCTTTGGTTTCAGGAGGTGACACTTGGAGGGTTTCACCTTTAGGCCGTAACTCGCCAGAGCTTCGAACACCTCCGCCAGGTGTTTCAGGTGGTCCTCATAAGTTTTGGAGTATACGATGACATCGTCCAGGTACAACAGGACCGTCTCGAAGTTTCTGTGGCCCAGACAGCACTCCATTAATCGTTGGAAGGTTCCTGGGGCGTTGCAGAGTCCGAACGGCATGCAGGTGAACTCGCTAAGTCCCATCGGGGTGGTGAATGCGGTCTTCTCCCGGTCCGCCTCTGCTACAGGAACCTGCCAGTACCCGCTAGTGAGATCCAAGGTAGAGAAGAAGTTAGCAGATCTTAAAGCAGCCAATGACTCCTCTATCCTTGGTAAGGGGTACGCATCCTTGTGTGTGATACGGTTGATTTTCCGGAATCTACACACATCCTCATGGTGTTGTCTTTCTTTTTGACTAAAACTAGTGGGGCTGCCCAGGGGCTACAGCTATCCCGGATTACCCCAGCCTCCTTCATGTCTCTAAGCATCCCCTTGGCGTGTTGGTAATGTGCAGGGGGTACGGGTCGATACCTCTCTTTTATGGGAGGATGATCTCCCGTGGGGATGCGGTGTTCTACCCCCTTGACTCGCCCGAAGTCTAACGGGTGTTTACTAAACACTCTCTCATACTCTTGAACCACCCGATAGACTCCTTGTTTCTGGTGTGAGGGAGTGGAGTCAGTACCCAGATGTAGTTGCTGACACCAGTCCTCCATGTCTTTCTTAGAGCCGTTACCTTCCTCCGGGTGAGATGGAGGCAAGGGTTCCACAGATTGTATAGAATTTTGATTAGTGGTATATAATTTGGCTAGCGTGGCATACCGGGGCAGGTACACTTCCCTCTCCCCGATATTTATTATGCGAATGGGCACCCTCCCATGGCGTACATTGACCACCCCCCGTGCTGTCAAAATGGTGGGCCTACTGTCTGAGTAAACTGGTTCTACCATTGCCTGGTAATCTCTTCCTCTCAGACCAATAGCTGCCCGGCACCAAATCATCATTTCACTTTTTGGGGGCATGGCAATAGGAAAAGGGTCACACATTCTTACGCTACCAATCTCACCGCCGGAGAGTTCCACTTGTTGCCGTTGCATCAGTGCCCGGATCTCTTTCTGGAGCACCCGCTGCTCGCCGGAGCTGGCGTTCTTGGCAACCTGCTGTAAAAGGAAAATCACCTCTGCAAGACAATTTTCAATTACGTTAGTTCCTAGAGTTATTTTTGGGTGACTCTCATGTTTATCAATATCTACAATGATCAGTCCCTGTGCGGCCAGTTCGACTCTACCGATTTTGAGGGCCACCTCCTTAAATCCGATCTGTGGCACGGGCTGGCCATTGCTGGCGATGATACTCAAGTCGTCGTCAGGGTAGCGGGTAATATCCGAGTCATTCCAGTACTGCTTGAAGAGCACGTACGGGATGGTGGTGACCTGTGACCCGGTGTCCAGTAGGGCACTCATGGGAATGCCATCCAGTACCACAGGCAAGACTGGACGTCCTCCCACATATCTGTCGCGCCAGTTCGATGGGCCTGGTGATCTTTTTCCTGGGGGTTGGCCCTCTACCCCAGGTTGTGCCCGTTTAAAGAACAGTACCTTTCCATATGTCCGGGTTGATTGCAGCGGCGGCAGATGGGTCGTCCGTCCTCGCTGTATCGGTCACTGGGTCTTCCTCTGGCCGGTGGGGTCCTCCTTGGTCGACGCCACGGGATGTCCTCCGGTCCGGATGCCAGCTGGATCTTCCCTGGAGTGGAAACCTGTAAAGACTGCACAGTTCGGGTTAGCGCAGCAACGCTTTTAGCTAGCTCTTGGACCTGATGGTGTAGGTCTGGAGCCGGGTCATTGTCCAAAGCCTGCGCATCAGCTCCCACAGGCCCTGCTGACAAGGGCGCCGCCTCCTGGTAGTAAGTGGTAGTGGGGCGTCTGTGGGTCACAACGCCACCTGGTGCCGGTTCTCGGAGCACCCGGATGGCTCTGTCCTTGAACTGTGCAAATTCTAGATGAGGGTCCTGTAAGGCCATTGCCCGCAACTGGGTGCGGTGGGCATTGCAATATAAACCCTCTATAAATTGTTCGGTCAACAGCCTGTCCTCGTTTCCCACTCCATTAGGGTCGGTCTGCTTAATGGCCCTCAGGGCCTCTTGTAGGTTGAGTGCATAGTCCCTTATACTCTCATGCGCTCGCTGCTTGCACCCGTAGAATCTAAGTTTAATCTCGGCTGAGGTGCGGGTATCAAAGGTGTCCTTCAGCCGGGTTAGTATCCCTGCGACAGTCTTCCTCCCAGGTGGCCAGGATTTTACTTCCCTTTTGGCTGCCCCAGTTAGTTGGGCCACCAGGATGCTCACTTTTTGCTCTTCTGTGAGGGGGTACACCTGGAAGAGGCTATCCAGCTTTTCTCTAAAGTCATGCAGGGTATGTGACTCCCCTGAGTACTGGGGTAGCCAAGCTGCTCCCGGGATATAGGGCATGGTGAAGGGCATAACTGCAGCAGCGGTAGCGCTGGCGGGGGTTGGGGCAGTGAAGCTCTCCTCCGTATCCGACATCTTCCTCCCCCCTAGTGGACCGTGGCCTACCTTGCGATGATCCTCTTCCGTAGGCCGCGGCTCCGCAGTGGATCGTCAGGGTTGAGGACCTTCCGTCGCGCTCCTGTGACGTCGGCGTCTGCTGGGCTCCTTCCAGGACCTTACGCAACGTCCGGACGTGAGGCGGGGCTTCAGTTCTCGCGCGCTTTCGGAGTCCACGCCCCTCTTCTTCCCGCGCGGCGTCCCCAAGATGGCGTCCAACGGCGGGAAAACTCCACGGATGGCGGGAAGAAGGCCGAAGATGGCGCCGGATGGCGGGAAACTTCACCGATGGCGGGAAGAAGGTAGAAGATGGCGCCGGATGGCGGGAAACCTCCACGGATAGCGGGAATCTTCACCACTGGTAAGTTTGAACAGTCTTTGCTTTTCAGGCACGCAGTACCCGGTGGTTGCGGGCCCGAGATCCTGCCGACTACGCCAAAGTTGACGCGCCCCTTGGCCTGTGTCGCGCTGCGTTGCGCACGCGGGAGCTTACCCGGAGCCGGATCTGTTTAGGGTTGTAGTCTCGTGGCGGTGACCCGGTCCGTGCCCAGGGAGTCAAACTGGACGGCAGCCTGTTAGCGGTAGAAAATGGTTGATGACTACGCCACCCGTTGAATGCAGCCAGGGGGCTGCTGCTGCAGGGCAGACCGCTGAGGCCGGTGGAAGGATGGTGCAGCGTGATAGTATAACCCCCAACGGGAGGGGTATGGCCTCAGGGCAGCCGACGTGGATGATGGGGGTAGCAGGAACCACTCAGAGACGGTATGGTAGCGTTCAGGGTCTTTACTGGTAACAACGATAGACCCTCCCGGAGTACTTGCTAGCGAACGGGGCCTGGTCAGTCCTTGAGCAGATGGGATCTCCCCTGGCCAGGCGTAGTTGTAGGCCTCCCAAGCTGACTGTACTCTTCTGGCTACCTTGCTAGAAGCTGATGTAAGTAGCCCACGTCCCTGAGTGTACCGTGTGGTGCTCACCCGTATGGCCGGTGACTCGGGGCCTTCTAATGGCTTCCGCTCCACGATGGCGGTGCTGGTCCCACGCGTGTGACCGGGCCTTCGGGCTTCTGGGCCAGGGGACCTGAAATCCCCTGCCTGACGGATTCTGCTGCTGGGTAGAAGTTAGTCCCCACAGCCTCGGACTCCGGGTCCGGTAAAGAATCTTCTTAGTCAGGGCGAGCTCTTTAGCTGCCAGCCCCTGACTCCTTGTGACTCTGCTGCTTCCTATGCTGCTCTTGTCTCTACTCTTCCTGGACTCACTAACCCTGCCTCAGCCCCGGGTTTATACAGGGGAAGTTCTTCCCCTCCCAAGGCTGGGCAGGAGGTGTGGCATGCACAGGATCCCTGACCAAAGGACCTCCCACCTGCTCTCAGACGTAATATCTCTATCACTGTGACAACCAGACCCCTGGGGTGTCACAAAGGCACTCATGTGTGTTGCGCATCCAGGAGCACCAAGTCCCTGTTGTGTTGGTGGCGAGGTAACAATCATGCTTCCTTCCTCTGTCCTCTCCCCCCAACCTCGCACAACAGAAATGTGATCAAGGTCTCCCTCATCTGATGAGTCTTCCATCAGTTCGTCCTCCACTTCTTCCTGGGCTCCTGCACCTTCCTCACTAGTTTGGCTGCTACCATGCGCCCTGGTAAAACCATCTCCCCCACCCTCACATGCCTGCCGCCTTGGTGCTGCCGACCGTCTGGACCTTGCAGATGTTAGCCCTTCCGCATACAACTCCTCCTCCTCTACTTCCTCCACCTCCTCTTGTGCCACCACCTGACTCCGAATTCTGTTTAACATGTGCTCCAGCATGTAAATCACCGGAATAGTCATGCTGATAATGGCATCGTCAGCACTAAACATCTTCGTCGCCATTTCAAAACTGTGCAGAAGGGTGCATAGGTCCCTGATCTGAGACCACTCCTCCAGCGTGATTTGCCCCACCTCTGAATCTCGTTGGCCCAGGCTATACGTCAGAACGTATTGCACCAGGGCTTGTTGGTGCTGCCACAGTCGCTGCAACATGTGCAGAGTTGAATTCCACCGGGTAGGCACATCGCATTTTAGCCGGTGAAGTGGCAGGCCCAACGACTTCTGTAGAGATGTAAGTCGCTGAGCTGCGGGATGCGAACGGCGGAAGTGAGCACACAGCGACCGTGCCCTCTGCAGAAGGCCATCTAGTCTGGGATAGTGGGCTAAAAATTGCTGGACAACCAGATTCAACACGTGAGCCATACAAGGCACGTGTGTGACATTGCCCCGGCGAAGGGCCGCACCCAGGTTTGCAGCATTTTCGCACACGGCCTTCCCTGGTTTCAGGTCCAGTGGAGACAACCATTCATGAAATTGGTTCTCCAGAGCTGACCACAACTCCTCAGCTGTGTGACTCACATTTCCCAGACATTTCAATGTAAAAACCGCCTGATGACGTTGAGCCCTACTGCCAGCATAGTAAGGAGGTGTGCAGGATCCCTTCTGCGCAGTTAGAAAGCTTGTGGCATGACCAGACAGGCTTTGGGTGCAGGTGGAAGACCGAGAGGAGGTTGAGGAGGCAGAAGCAGTGGAGGAACTTTGACATAAAGAGGATTGACGCACAACTCGTGGGGACGGCAAGACTTGGACAGCAGCCCCTTGTCCTGCTGTCACCATAGTTACCCAGTGCCCAGTCAGCGACATGTAACGCCCCTGTCCATGCCTACTCGTCCAAGTGTCTCTGGTGAAATGCACCCTGTCACACACAGAGTTTCTCAAAGAAGCGGTGATGTTGTGTGCGACATGCTGGTGGAGCGCAGGCACACCTTTCTTTGAGAAGTAGTGCCGACTGGGCATCTGGTACTGGGGCACTGCGACGGACATAAGGTCTCGAAAATCCTCTGTGTCCACCAGGCGGAAAGGCAGCATTTCTGTAGCCAAGAGCTTGCAGATGGTGAAATTCAACCTCTTAGCTTTCTCATGGCTAGGAGGAAATGGTCTTTTACTTGTCCACATCTGAGGGACCGAGGGCTGGCTATTGTGCTTAGACGGGGTTGATAAGGGTGTCCCCGGCAAAATGCCGGTCTGTGAGGAAGATGCAGGCGAACATGTTAGGGTGCCTTGATCCAAAGGTGGTGCTATCGATGTCGGACAGCGCTCAACACCAGCTGGTGTTCCCACCTCCAAAGAAAATGATGACCTGCCAATCACGCTGGCTGTTGCGGGTAAAGAGGTGGCAGGTCTGCGCCCCAAAACAGGTGTGACTGCTGTCCCCCTAGTCACAGAGGATGAAGAGGCCGCGGATGCACAACATATGGCAGACGGTGGTTGGCCCGGCCGGCTAGGCCGCATTGTAGCACACTGAGCTTCCCACTGCAACTTATGCTTCATGTCCATGTGCCGGTTCATGCATTAAGTACTCAAACTATGTATTTTTTGGCCTCTACTTAGCTTTTGTTGACAAATGTTACAGATAACATGAGTTGGGTCATCTTTATCGATCTGAAAAAATGCCCAGGCTATGCAAGGCTTAGCACCCATGCGACCTGAAGAGCCACCACGACTTGTGGTGAGAGGCAGAGTTGTGTTTGAGGATGCAGTTGTTGACGTGCTTCCAGTACTACGTCTCTGTCCAGGAAGGCGCAACCTGACCTCGTCGTCACTAGCATCTTCCTCCACCTCCTCTGCTGACCTCATCTCTTGGCTGACTGTGGGTTGACAGTAAGTGGGATCTCCAACCTCATCATCATCACCCTGTGCGTTATCACACCCGTCGTCCTCAGAGCCAACCTGTTCCTGCCCTGACAAAAAACTAAAGTTGTCGCTCCAATCAGGTATTTGAGTCTTATCATCGTCTTCCTCATTGTCTCCACCAACAGGAGTTACAGTTTGGGAATGAGGGTCTACATTATGGTCAGAACCTTCTGCGTCTGGTCCTGGATCCGACTCATAAAGATTCAGGGCATCAGTGCAGATCATTTCCTCGTCTGGATTCACAGAAGCACTGGAGTCGACCTCTGATTCCCAGGCTATAGTATGAGTAAAGAGCTCTGCAGACTCAACCATCTGTTCTACCTCATACTCAGACGGGCAGCTGGAGATTTGGGAGCTGTGAGGAAGCAAGTGCGATTGGGGTGACACCTTTGAGGACTGGAGTATTTGTGATGTTGAAGTTGATGTGGAGGAGAGCCCACTTAAAGGAGCACTTGATATCCGTTGAAGCACCTGCTGTTTTTGTGCCTCATCTGGAATTTGTAGCGATTGGCGTGGCCGTAAGAAAGGGATCTTATCACATTGTCCGCTAAAAGAAGTAGACATTTTAGTTTGGCTGGAAGATGGTCTTTCTTCTGCAGATGTTACTGTTGCTTTAACACCTACCCCACGGACACAACCTTTTTTCCCCTTCCCAACACGCCTATTCCCCTTTCCACCAGCAGCAGGCCTTTTTCCACTCATTTTGGTGGTTAACTAATTCACAACTCTGGAGTTGTTTGCACAAAAAAACAATGGATGGTAACCGAGCAGAGCTGAGTGGCCAAACTGTGGTATTAGGCCAAAACTATTGGGTTAGATGCAGAAAAAAATTATATTCAATTTGCAACCTGATGGAGGTCAGTATAGATGGACTAATACAACAAGTCCCACACACAGCTAGAAGCCCAATATTTTTTCAGAGGTAGATGCAGAAAAAAATATATTCAGTTTGCAACCTGATGGAGGTCAGTATAGATGGACTAATACAACAAGTCCTACACACAGCTAGAAGCCCAATATTTTTTCAGAGGTAGATGAAGAAAAAAATATATTCAGTTTGCAACCTGATGAAGGTCAGTATAGATGGACTAATACAACAAGTCCCACACACAGCTAGAAGCCCAATATTTTTTCAGAGGTAGATGCAGAAAAAAATATATTCAGTTTGCAACTTGATGGAGGTCAGTATAGATGGACTAATACAACAAGTCCCACACACAGCTAGAAGCCCAAATATTTTTTCAGAGGTACTGTAGATGCAGATAAAAATTATTTTTAATTTGCAACCTGATGGAGGTCAGTATAGATGGACTAATAGAGAAAGTCCGACACACTGCTAGAAGGCCCAATATTTTTTCAGAGCTAGATGCAGAAAAAAATTATATTCAGTTTGCAACCTGATGGAGGTCAGTATAGATGGACTAATAGAATGATGCTATGCCCAAAAGATTTTACTTCACTAGGTGCAGTAAAAAAATTGGTATTCTATACACAGGTGGTATATCTTGCAACACAGATAGGCTACTCCACTGACTAACACACTCTGCAATAGGCCAAAAAGGATTAGCTTTGCTAGATTCAGCCAAATGCTGTGAAAAAAACTTGCACAGCACTGGCACAGACCTGCCTGGCAAAAACTGATAGGAACTGATGTAACCTAGTCCTGAAAAGGACTGCAATTACAATTAGTCTTTACTCCCACAATCTATCTATTTAAGAGCACAGACCTCCCTGATAAAAGTCGTAGGAAATGCTGTAACCTAGTCCTTAAAAGGACTGCAATCACAACTATTCCCTACTCCCAAGCTATCTGTAGATTTGTGCGAAAATTGGCTTGAAATTAACAAGGTATAGCGCACACAGCAACAGCGGTGCCGTCTAACACGCAGCTGCAGCAGTGAGAAAATGGTGGCGACGGGGAAAATGGCTTGGTCTTATAGGGCAAGGACATGTGACATACACTGCCAATGACACATGCCCTTGCTTGTGTGAAAAAAAGCACTTCGCTCCGTGTGTGCGCTGCTGATAGGCTGACAGATTGCACCTCCCCACTGCAAATGCGGGAAAGAGAAAAAAAAATGGAGATCTTCATTGTTCCTGCAGAGATCCATCCCCTGCCCCTCCCCCCACCCCGCTGTACACTCAAACTGCGTATTAACATTAATTTTCATTATTACTGAGAAAAAATCCAGTTATGATTTTGTTGCACGAACAGTTATCGAACATAACCTCGAACAGCCGAATTTTTCTCAAATTGTTCGTGTTCGCCGAACGGCTCGAACACCGCCCAAAACAGCTCGAATTTGAGATTGGCGAACAGTTCGAGTAGAACAACGCTCATCTCTACTTATGAGTTTCAGAACAGCCTGTTGCCGCTTGGCTGAGGCAGTACTGCAGTGCTTCCAGCTTGTAACTTATGTGGTGATATCTGAGATGGAGGCTGAACATGAGGAGGAGGAGGAGGAGGAGAATGTACAGGAGCTGTACACTGTGGGCGCAACTCTGACTAACATAGCGCCCGCAATCCTCTGTGTGGGGAGGATGTGTTCCGTCCCAAGGTCCGACTAGGTCCCGGCTTCCACTATGTCTACCCAGTGTGCCGTCAGGGAGATATATCGTCCCTGGCCACAAGCACTTGTCCACGTGTCCGTTGTCAGGTGAACTCTCCCAGTAACTGCGTTGTTGAGGGCACGGCAGATGTTTTGGGACACGTGCTTGTGTAGTGCGGGGATGGCACACCGGACAAAATAGTGTCGGCTGGGGACCAAGTACGGAGGGACGGCCACCGCCATAAGGTTGCGGAAGGATTCCGTCTCCACCAGCCTAAAATGCAGCATTTCCAACGCAAGCAGTCGTGAAATGTGCGAATTTAGGACTGTGGCCTGTGGGGTGTTGGCTGCGAATTTCCGCTTTCGTTCAAAGGTCTGGGATATGGACAATTGAACGCTGCGGTGGGACGTGGACGTGGACGTTGATGCTGTTTCTTGAGAAACTGCCATAACAAGTAAAGACTGAGAGGAGGGGGCATCTTTGCATGCAGTATGGACAGGGGATTGCCTTGCACGCACAACAGGGGGTTCTATTGCATGCACAACAGTGGAAGAAGCAGTGGTGACACCCACTGACACTGGTCGTGGACCCTGGGGTCCGCGCCCATAAAGTCGGGTGCTTTGCTGACATGTGCCTGATCATGCTGGTGGTGGTCAGGCTGGTAGTTTTGTCATCCCTGCTGATGCTGGCATGGCAGGTGGTACAAATGGCCTTTTTGGGGTTATCAGCAGAATCTTTAAAAAAATTCCAGACTCTGGAAGACCTACCGGTTGTACTGGCAACGTCCCTCGTGTTGGTGTTACGGGAAACTATTGCCCGTCTTCTGTGTGCAGCCACCACACTGCTTCTTCCTGCCTGTTGGGGTACTCTGCCTCCCTCCCCCGTGTGCTGCTCGCCTTGCTCTGCGTGTCCTCCTGCCACGTTAGGTCAGTTACTAGATCATTCACCACCTCCTCCTCTTCCACTTTCGCACCATGATCCTCCTTCTCACTTCGTGGCAATTGTGTCTCGTCATCGTCCACCTCTTGTGGCAAATTGCCAGCGTCGACTTCCTGTGGCCGTGGCTGTTCAAATATTTGGGCATCGCTACATGGGATCTCCACTTCAAGCGGAGCAGGCGAGGGGCACAAATATGTAAATGGACCAGTGAACAGCTCTTCAGAGTGTCCAAGTGTGGGATCAGTTGCTGTCTGACGACACTCGGCATGATGGGAGGAAGGAGCATCAGGATGAAGAGGAGCATGCGGTCGAGACTCACGGCTGCTAACACTTGACCGTTTGGAAGACAGACCGGAGGTGGTGGTGCCCAGGTAACTGGAAGTATTATCTGCTATCCAATTAATAACCTGTTCACACTGATCAGTTCTCAATACTGTGTTGTAGTGTGCTTCCCTAGTAATTCGGTCAAGAAGTGGGAGCGAGAAGATGTGGCTGTTGCTTGTGGCACATTTTTACCTTGGCCACGGCCCCGTCCTCTACACGCACCATCACCAGAACGTCCAGTTCCACGTCCCTTGCCAAGCGCCTTGCCCATTGTAAATGAAGTAAAATAGCTTACACTCGCACTATCAATGGAAAAAGGGTAATAAAATGGAGATTAGAACTGTAGAAGAGGAAAACCACAGTTCTATTTCTCTGGCCTACACCAGACTCTTTTAAAAAGATATATTGATGTCTGACCAGTCAGGGAGACACTATTACTGTTTTTTTTACGGCAAAAAATGCCAAAAGCAGGATAATACAGAGATTTGACCTGTGGAACTGAAAAACCACAGTTCTATTTTTCTGGCCTACACCAGACTCTTTTAAACAGATATATTGGTGTGTGACCAGTCAGGGAGACACTATTACAGTTTTTTTACGGCAAAAAATGCCAAAAGCAGGATAATACAGAGATTTGACCCGTGGAACTGCAAAACCACAGTTATAGTTATGTGGCCTACACCAGAATCTTTTATGCAGATATATTGGTGTCTGATCAGTCAGGGAGACACTATTACAGTTTTTATTACGCTAAAATTAACCAAAAGCAGGATAATACAGAGATTTGACCCGTGGAACTGCAAAAGCACAGTTCTATTTCTCTGGCCTACACCAGACTCTTTTAAACAGATATATTGGTGTCTGACCAGTCAGGGAGACACTATTACAGTTTTTTTTACGGCAAAAAATGCCAAAAGCAGGATAATACAGAGATTTGACCTGTGGAACAGCAAAACCACAATTCTATTTTTCTGGCCTACACCAGACTCTTTTAAATGGATATATTGGTGTCTGACCAGTCAGGGAGACACTATTACTGTTTTTTTACTGCAAAAAAATGCCAAAAGCAGGATAATGCAGAGATTTGACCCGTGGAACTGCAAAGCCACAGTTCTATTTCTCTGGCCTACACCAGACTCTTTTAAACAGATATATTGGTGTCTGACCAGTCAGGGAGACACTACTATAGTTTTTTTTTACGGATCAAAATGGCAAAAGCAGGATAATACAGAGATTTGACCCGTGGAACTGCAAAACCACAGTTCTATTTCTCTGGCCTACACCAGACTCTTTTAAACAGATATATTGGTGTCTGATCAGTCAGGGAGACACTATTACAGTTTTTTTATACGGCAAAATATGCCAAAAGCAGGATAATACAGAGATTTGACCCGTGGAACAACAAAAAACACAGTTCTATTTTGCTGGCCTACACCAGACTCTATTAAACAGATATATTGGTGTCTGACCAGTCAGGGAGACACTATTACAGTTTTTTTTACGTCAAAAAATGCCAAAAGCAGGCTAATACAGAGATTTGACCAGTGGAACTGCAAAACCACAGTTCTATTTCTCTGGACTACACCAGACTCTTTTAAACAGATATATTGGTGTCTGACCAGTCTTTGAGACACTATTACAGTTTTTTTTTACGGCAAAAAATGCCAAAAGCAGGATAGTACAGAGATTTGACCCGTGGAACTGCAAAACCACAGTTCTATTTCTCTGGCCTACACCAGACTCTTTTAAACAGATATATTGGTGTCTGACCAGTCAGGGAGACACTTTTACAGTTTTTTTTACAGAAAAAAATGCCAAAAACAGGATAATACAGAGATTTGACCTGTGGAACTGCAAAACCACAGTTCTATTTCTCTGGCCTACACCAGACTCTTTTAAACAGATTATATTGGTGTCTGACCAGTCAGGGAGACACTTTAACAGTTTATTTTTAACCGCAAAAAATGCCAAAAGCAGGATAATACTGTTAGAACTCTCCTGTTAGGTTTTTTCTATTTTGCTGGTCACATGACCTTTTTGCCTATTTAATCCTGCTCCGCCCTTCTGGCCATGCTGGACTTCATTGTAATTTCTACTCTTAAGCTAGCCAGGTGCTTTGTTACCTTTCTCAGTCAGTTTAGCTAGGTCTTTTGACCTTTATGTTCTATGTTGTGTGTTTGTCTTTTTACTGCTACAATTTCTGCTAGGAGGTGTCCATCTTTCTCCCAATCCCTAGTTCTTGTAGGGATCCCTCCCTCACATCTATAGGTCTTCGTTTAGACTAGCTGAGGACTTTAGCGGGTCTGATCGCAGGATCAGGTTCCCCGTTACATCGTAGGGATCTAGCTTAGTTCTATTGCAGGGACAGATCTCCTGTCTTTCCTTAGTGCTTGTAGCTTATCATAACAGTAAGTCCAGCCCAAAAATATCTAAGGAAAGACCTCCAGTTTCCATCATGGTGTCGGTTCAGGATTTGGCTCAACGCCTGCAGGGACTCTCTCTGGAGGTGGCCGAGCTCCAACAACACGTGAGTAGCTGTTCTGGAGCATATTTTGTGGAGCCAAAGGTACGATTGCCTGATTTATTTTTTGGTGTACAACAAGATTTTTTTTCCTTTAAAAATGCTTGTTTATTGTATTTTCGTTTGAGACCCAGATCCTCTGGTGATGAATCACAGCGCATAGGGTTCATAATGTCACTTTTGCACAAAGAACCTCAGGGATGGGCCTTTTCTCTCCAACCTATTGATCCGTGCTTTAGATTAGTGGATAGTTTTTTTTCTGCTTTGGGGTTGTTGTATGATGATCCTGATCGTGTCTCATCAGCTGAGACGGAATTGAGACTTTTGAGACAGGGATCAGGTAATGTGGAAAATTATTGTACTCACTTCCGTCGGTGGTCTGCTCAGGTGGGGTGGAACGATTCAGCTCTGAAAAGTTTGTTTCTTGCTGGGCTAGGTGAAAGGGTTAAGGATCTGCTTATTGCTTATCCTACACCTGGAAACTTGCAGGAGGCAATGCAATTAGCTATACGGGTGGACAGGAGACTGCGTGCAAGGGTTAATGAGAGTAAATCCTTTGCCATGTCAGCTCCTAGTCTTGAGAGGGTCTGTACTGACATTGGAGAGCCGATGGAGATTGGGGCGATGTCAGCCCGCTCTCAGGAAAAAGACCGCAGGTTTTCTGAAGGTTTGTGCTTTTATTGAGGAAAATCTGACCATTTCATTAAGAACTGTGTGCTTCGTATGAACAAAGAAAAAAAAAAGGTAAGTTACGCTCTTATAGCCTGTTTAAACACTAAGGGGGTATTTCTTTCTGCTACTACTGCAGCTCAGGAAGAATTAATTGTATTTCGGGTATTTGTGGATTGTGGTTCTACTCTGAATGTGATTGATGGGGGATTCTTGGAAAAACTTAAATTAAAACCCAAACCTTTGTCATCCCCTATTGCCGTGGTTTCTGTCGATGGCTCTCCCTTGAAATGTGTTACTCACAAGGTTTATGAATTTCCCCTCACTATTAATGGTATTCACCAAGAAAATTTGGATTTGGTAGTATTAAATAATTTGCCTTCTCCAGTAATTTTGGGGTTACCCTGGCTAAAATTGCACAATCCTGTACTGGATTGGTCTACTAATGAAATTAAGTCCTGGAGCCCTAAGTGTTATGACAAGTGTTGTAACAGGCGCATTGTTGCTGTGGACAAAGGGGAATTACCTGTACCTATTCAGGGTTTTTGGAAAGTTTTTTCTGAGGAGGAGTCGCAAATTTTGCCTCCCCATAGAGACTATGATTGTACCATTGAATTTGTCCCTGGAGCGACTCTTCCTAAAAGTCGTTTATTTAATCTCACTATTCCTGAGAGAAAGGCTTTGGAGGAATACATACAGACGAGCTTGGCCGCTGGTCATATTAGGCCTTCCAAGTCTCCTGTGGCTGTTGGATTTTTTTTTGTTAAAAAAAAGGACGGCGGTTTACGTCCTTGTCTGGACTTTCACGAGATTAATAAAATTACTGTACGTAATCCCTACCCACTGCCATTGATTCCTGATTTGTTTAACCAGTTAGTGGGGGCCAAGTGGTTCTCTAAAATTGATCTCCGGGGGGCATACAATTTGTTGCGCATGAAGGAGGGTGATGAATGGAAGACTGCTTTTAACTAGTGTTGAGCCACCCCCGTAGTGTTCGAGTTCGGTTCGGTTCGTCGAACACCCGTGTGTTCGCCGAACTGTTCGTCGAACTGTTCAGTCCGCTCCTGCCCGTGCCACCTCCGTGTCGCCGGGTTTGTGCCAGAGCCGCGGTGAACCCTGACGGCCAGCCCCCCTCTCCCAATACTGGTGCCTGTCCGCTGGTGGGTCGAGCGAGCCCCCCTGTGGTGGAGGCAGCTCTAAGCTTTTTAATTTAAATTGTCTCTCTAATTTGAATAAATACACTTTAAATCCATTTACAAGGATCTATTGGAGGGCAAGTCTCATGCCAGCAGCCACATAATTCCAGCTCCAGTAGCGTCCACTAAAGCTGCTGCAGTTAAAAAGTTTTTATAAGGATCGAGCTCGGCTGTCCACCGCAAGGCATCCTACTGCCAGTCCCAGCCCCTATGCCTTGGGGTGCCTCCTGATGCTCTTCACTGAGTATCCCGTGGTCCCGAAGCATTTCCTTTGAAAAAATAAAGTGTCCAAACTACAGGTGGTGTAGCTTGCTAAACAGCCGGGATAATCCGCTGACTAGCAGACCCTGCTACTAGGCACAAAGTATTTCCTGGGCTAGATGCAGACACCTGTGCTAATTAGTTTGGCAGGTGTGTCCAATGAAAGTCAAGACTACTTAAGAAGGCTGTCTCACATTATTAAGCAGCCTACATTTTCTGCCAAAATGGGAAAGAAAAAAGGATGTGTCGGCTGCTGAGAAGCAACAAATTGTGGAGTGTTTAGGTCAAGGCATGACTACAATCAACATTGTGCGATGATCAGGATGAAGTGTCTTGGCAATCAAGAAGTATGTAGCTGATTCACAGTACACACGTGTGCGTGCTGATAAGGGCAAATTGAGGACTCTTTCCTACAGGCAATTACGTCAGGTTGAAAGAGCAGCGGCAAAAAAGCCTTGTCATAGCAGCAGACAAGTTTTTGAAGCTGCTGGTGCCTCCAACGTCCCCCGAACAACAAGATGCAGGGTCCTTCAGAGGTTTGCAGCTGTGCATACGCCATCCTGTCGACCTCCTCTATCCACTTCACACAAGCAGAAACGGCTCCAGTGGGCCAAACATTACATGAAGACTGATTTCAAAACTGTTTTGTTCACGGATGAGTGCCGTGCAGCGCTCGATGGTCCAGATGGATGGAGTGGAGGATGGCTGGTTGATGGACACCCCACGCAAACACGGCTACAGCGCCAACAAGGAGGAGGTGGAGTAATGTTTTGGGCTGGAATCATGGGGAGAGAGATTGTCGGCCCCTTTAGGATCCCTGAAGGCGCTAAAGATGGACTCCATAATGTATGTGGATTTTCTCAAACAGCACTTCCTGCCATGGTTCAAGAAGAAGAACCGTGTATTTCACAGCAAGATCATTTTTCTGCATGATAATGCACCATCTCATGCTGCACATAAAACATCTGCATCTCTGGCTGATATGGGCATAAAAGGGGACAAACTTATGGTGTGACCCCCATGCTCCCCTGACCTCTACCCCATTCAGAACCTTTGGAGCATCATTAAAAGGAGTGTCTATGATGGCGGGAGGCAGTTCACATCTAAGCAACAGCTCTGGGAGGGTATTCTGTCCTCATGCAAAACAATTGAAGCAGAAACCATCCAAAACCTGACAAATTCAATGGACGAGAGAGTTCAGAAGCTCCTTTCGAACAAGGGGTCCTATGTGAAAATGTAACATCACCTAGAATAAAGTTTTGAGTTGAAAACTGTTTGATTTCAGTTTCTAACAACCTGCTAATGCTTATAATTTCAAAAATGACCATTTTTTTGGTCTTTATTAAAATGAAAAGGTTGATCGAAAAGTTTGGGGGATCTAAGAGTGTGGCAACCCAGTAGTCATGATTACTTCGAATTCTGACAATATGAGGGTCATGTTGCAGGTAGTGCAGCAAGAAGGCACTTATGTGTCTTGCGCATCTCGGAGCCCCAAAATTATTTTCCGGGCTAGATGCAGCTAAAAATTATTATTAATTTTAAATCTGGTGAAGCTTTAGTATAGATGGCCTAATAGGATCAGTGCTGCACACTGCTACAAAGCCCAAATTATTTTCCAGTCAAGATACAGATAAACATGATTAATAATTTTAAATCTGGTGGAGCTTATTATAGATGGCCTAATAGAATCAGTGCTGCACACTGCTACAAAGCCCAAATTATTTTCCAGCCAAGATACAGATAAACATGATTAGTAATTTGAAAGCTTAAAACGGTTGGTAGGGTGATTTTAACCAATCATCAAGCTTTTACTCTCCCCAGGATGACACAGGGGTAGAAAAGTCGTTTCGGATCCATGATTTGTTCATCTTTATGAACGTGAGTCTGTCTACATTATCAGTGGAGAGCCGCGTGCGCTTATCTGTCAGCACACCACCAGCAGCGCTGAACACACGTTCAGACAGAACGCTGGCTGCGGTGCATGACAAGATCTCCAAGGCGTAAGTGGCTAGCTCCGGCCATTTATCCAGATTGGAAGCCCAAAAGAGCAAGGGTCCAGTGACACAGTCGTGGCTTCAATGTTTACTTGGAGATACTCCTGTACCATCGTCTCTAGGCGTTGACTATGTGTCAGACTTCTTGTCTCCTGTGGCCTTGCAAAGGATGGGCTAAAAAAGTGGTGAAATGATTCCGCAAAATTGATGTTACCAGCAGATACTGTGGTTCTGTTACGGTTTGAGTGCTGAACACTTGACGGTCCCACGGTTGGCAAGTTGGAACTGTGAGATTCACTACGTGCACCACTGGTATTTTGTGGAAAAGCACATGTAAGATTCTGCAACAGTCTCTGCTGATACTCCTGCATGCGTGCATCCCTTTCTATGGCAGGAATAATTTCTGCAAATTTACTTTTGTACCGGGGATCTAACAGTGTGGCAACCCAGTAGTCAGGATTATTTCTAATTCTCACAATTCGAGGGTCATGTTGCAGGTAGTGCAGCAAGAAGGCACTCATGTGTGTTGCGCATCCAGGAGCACCAAGTCCCTGTTGTGTTGGTGGCGAGGTAACAATCATGCTTCCTTCCTCTGTCCTCTCCCCCCAACCTCGCACAACAGAAATGTGATCAAGGTCTCCCTCATCTGATGAGTCTTCCATCAGTTCGTCCTCCACTTCTTCCTGGGCTCCTGCACCTTCCTCACTAGTTTGGCTGCTACCATGCGCCCTGGTAAAACCATCTCCCCCACCCTCACATGCCTGCCGCCTTGGTGCTGCCGACCGTCTGGACCTTGCAGATGTTAGCCCTTCCGCATACAACTCCTCCTCCTCTACTTCCTCCACCTCCTCTTGTGCCACCACCTGACTCCGAATTCTGTTTAACATGTGCTCCAGCATGTAAATCACCGGAATAGTCATGCTGATAATGGCATCGTCAGCACTAAACATCTTCGTCGCCATTTCAAAACTGTGCAGAAGGGTGCATAGGTCCCTGATCTGAGACCACTCCTGCAGCGTGATTTGCCCCACCTCTGGATCTCATTGGCCCAGGCTATACGTCAGAACGTATTGCACCAGGCTTGTCGGTGCTGCCACAGTCGCTGCAACATGTGCAGAGTTGAATTCCACCGGGTAGGCACATCGCATTTTAGCCGGTGAAGTGGCAGGCCCAACGACTTCTGTAGAGATGTAAGTCGCTGAGCTGCGGGATGCGAACGGCGAAAGTGAGCACACAGCGACCGTGCCCTCTGCAGAAGGCCATCTAGTCTGGGATAGTGGGCTAAAAATTGCTGGACAACCAGGTTCAACACGTGAGCCATACAAGGCACGTGTGTGACATTGCCCCGGCGAAGGGCCGCACCCAGGTTTGCAGCATTGTCGCACACGGCCTTCCCTGGTTTCAGGTCCAGTGGAGACAACCATTCATGAAATTGGTTCTCCAGAGCTGACTACAACTCCTCAGCTGTGTGACTCACATTTCCCAGACATTTCAATGTAAAAACCGCCTGATGACGTTGAGCCCTACTGCCAGCATAGTAAGGAGGTGTGCAGGATCCCTTCTGCGCAGTTAGAAAGCTTGTGGCATGACCAGACAGGCTTTGGGTGCAGGTGGAAGACCGAGAGGAGGTTGAGGAGGCAGAAGCAGTGGAGGAACTTTGACATAAAGAGGATTGACGCACAACTCGTGGGGACGGCAAGACTTGGACAGCAGCCCCTTGTTCTGCTGTCACCATAGTTACCCAGTGCCCAGTCAGCGACATGTAACGCCCCTGTCCATGCCTACTCGTCCAAGTGTCTCTGGTGAAAAGCACCCTGTCACACACAGAGTTTCTCAAAGAAGCGGTGATGTTGTGTGCGACATGCTGGTGGAGCGCAGGCACACCTTTCTTTGAGAAGTAGTGCCGACTGGGCATCTGGTACTGGGGCACTGCGACGGACATAAGGTCTCGAAAATCCTCTGTGTCCACCAGGCGGAAAGGCAGCATTTCTGTAGCCAAGAGTTTGCAGATGGTGAAATTCAACCTCTTAGCTTTCTCATGGCTAGGAGGAAATGGTCTTTTACTTGTCCACATCTGAGGGACCGAGGGCTGGCTATTGTGCTTAGACGGGGTTGATAAGGGTGTCCCCGGCAAACTGCCGGTCTGTGAGGAAGATGCAGGCGAACATGTTAGGGTGTCTTGATCCAAAGGTGGTGCTATCGATGTCGGACAGCGCTCAACACCAGCTGGTGTTCCCACCTCCAAAGAAAATGATGACCTGCCAATCACGCTGGCTGTTGCGGGTAAAGAGGTGGCAGGTCTGCGCCCCAAAACAGGTGTGACTGCTGTCCCCCCAAGTCACAGAGGATGAAGAGGCCGCGGATGCACAAGATATGGCAGACGGCGGTTGGCCCGGCCGTCTAGGCCGCATTGTAGCACACTGAGCTTCCCACTGCAACTTATGCTTCATGTCCATGTGCCGGTTCATGCATGAAGTACTCAAACTATGTATTTTTTGGCCTCTACTTAGCTTTTGCTGACAAATGTTACAGATAACACGAGTTGGGTCATCTTTATCGATCTGAAAAAATGCCCAGGCTATGCAAGGCTTAGCACCCATGCGACCTGAAGAGCCACCACGATTTGTGGTGAGAGGCAGAGTTGTGTTTGAGGATGCAGTTGTTGACGTGCTTCCAGTACTACGTCTCTGTCCAGGAAGGCGCAACCTGACCTCGTCGTCACTAGCATCTTCCTCCACCTCCTCTGCTGACCTCATCTCTTGGCTGACTGTGGGTTGACAGTAAGTGGGATCTCCAACCTCATCATCATCACCCTGTGCGTTATCACACCCGTCGTCCTCAGAGCCAACCTGTTCCTGCCCTGACAAAAAACTAAAGTTGTCGCTCCAATCAGGTATTTGAGTCTTATCATTGTCTTCCTCATTGTCTCCACCAACAGGAGTTACAGTTTGGGAATGAGGGTCTACATTATGGTCAGAACCTTCTGCGTCTGGTCCTGGATCCGACTCATAAAGATTCAGGGCATCAGTGCAGATCATTTCCTCGTTTGGATTCACAGAAGCGCTGGAGTCGACCTCTGATTCCCAGGCTATAGTATGAGTAAACAGCTCTGCAGACTCAACCATCTGTTCTACCTCATACTCAGACGGGCAGCTGGAGATTTGGGAGCTGTGAGGAAGCAAGTGCGATTGGGGTGACACCTTTGAGGACTGGAGTATTTGTGATGTTGAAGTTGATGTGGAGGAGAGCCCACTTAAAGGAGCACTTGATATCCGTTGAAGCACCTGCTGTTTTTGTGCCTCATCTGGAATTTGTAGCGATTGGCGTGGCCGTAAGAAAGGGATCTTATCACATTGTCCGCTAAAAGTAGTAGACATTTTAGTTTGGCTGGAAGATGGTCATTCTTCTGCAGATGTTACTGTTGCTTTAACACCTACCCCACGGACACAACCTTTTTTCCCCTTCCCAACACGCCTATTCCCCTTTCCACCAGCAGCAGGCCTTTTTCCACTCATTTTGGTGGTTAACTAATTCACAACTCTGGAGTTGTTTGCACAAAAAAACAATGGATGGTAACCGAGCAGAGCTGAGTGGCCAAACTGTGGTAATAGGCCAAAACTATTGTCTGGGTTAGATGCAGAAAAAAATTATATTCAATTTGCAACCTGATGGAGGTCAGTATAGATGGACTAATACAACAAGTCCCACACACAGCTAGAAGCCCAAATATTTTTTCAGAGGTACTGTAGATGCAGATAAAAATTATTTTTAATTTGCAACCTGATGGAGGTCAGTATAGATGGACTAATAGAGAAAGTCCGACACACTGCTAGAAGGCCCAATATTTTTTCAGAGCTAGATGCAGAAAAAAATTATATTCAGTTTGCAACCTGATGGAGGTCAGTATAGATGGACTAATAGAATGATGCTATGCCCAAAAGATTTTACTTCACTAGGTGCAGTAAAAAAATTGGTATTTTATACACAGGTGGTATATCTTGCAACACAGATAGGCTACTCCACTGACTAACACACTCTGCAATAGGCCAAAAAGGATTAGCTTTGCTAGATTCAGCCAAATGCTGTGAAAAAAACTTGCACAGCACTGGCACAGACCTGCCTGGCAAAAACTGATAGGAACTGATGTAACCTAGTCCTGAAAAGGACTGCAATTACAATTAGTCTTTACTCCCACAATCTATCTATTTAAGAGCACAGACCTCCCTGATAAAAGTCGTAGGAAATGCTGTAACCTAGTCCTTAAAAGGACTGCAATCACAACTATTCCCTACTCCCAAGCTATCTGTAGATTTGTGCGAAAATTGGCTTGAAATTAACAAGGTATAGCGCACACAGCAACAGCGGTGCCGTCTAACACGCAGCTGCAGCAGTGAGAAAATGGTGGCGACGGGGAAAATGGCTTGGTCTTATAGGGCAAGGACATGTGACATACACTGCCAATGACACATGCCCTTGCTTGTGTGAAAAAAAGCACTTCGCTCCGTGTGTGCGCTGCTGATAGGCTGACAGATTGCACCTCCCCACTGCAAATGCGGGAAAGAGAAAAAAAAATGGAGATCTTCATTGTTCCTGCAGAGATCCATCCCCTGCCCCTCCCCCCACCCAGCTGTACACTCAAACTGCGTATTAACATTAATTTTCATCATTACTGAGAAAAAATCCAGTTATGATTTTGGTGCACGAACAGTTATCGAACATAACCTCGAACAGCCGAATTTTTCTCAAATTGTTCGTGTTCGCCGAACGGCTCGAACACCGCCCAAAACAGCTCGAATTTGAGATTGGCGAACAGTTCGAGTAGAACAACGCTCATCTCTACTTATGAGTTTCAGAACAGCCTGTTGCCGCTTGGCTGAGGCAGTACTGCAGTGCTTCCAGCTTGTAACTTATGTGGTGATATCTGAGATGGAGGCTGAACATGAGGAGGAGGAGGAGGAGGAGGATGTACCGGAGCTGTACACTGTGGGCGCAACTCTGACTAACATAGGGCCCGCAATCCTCTGTGTGGGGAGGATGTGTTCCGTCCCAAGGTCCGACTAGGTCCCGGCTTCCACTATGTCTACCCAGTGTGCCGTCAGGGAGATATATCGTCCCTGGCCACAAGCACTTGTCCACGTGTCCGTTGTCAGGTGAACTCTCCCAGTAACTGCGTTGTTGAGGGCACGGCAGATGTTTTGGGACACGTGCTTGTGTAGTGCGGGGATGGCACACCGGGCAAAATAGTGTCGGCTGGGGACCAAGTACGGAGGGACGGCCACCGCCATAAGGTTGCGGAAGGATTCCGTCTCCACCAGCCTAAAATGCAGCATTTCCAACGCAAGCAGTCGTGAAATGTGCGAATTTAGGACTGTGGCCTGTGGGGTGTTGGCTGCGAATTTCCGCTTTCGTTCAAAGGTCTGGGATATGGACAATTGAACGCTGCGGTGGGACGTGGACGTGGACGTTGATGCTGTTTCTTGAGAAACTGCCATAACAAGTAAAGACTGAGAGGAGGGGGCATCTTTGCATGCAGTATGGACAGGGGATTGCCTTGCACGCACAACAGGGGGTTCTATTGCATGCACAACAGTGGAAGAAGCAGTGGTGACACCCACTGACACTGGTCGTGGACCCTGGGGTCCGCGCCCATAAAGTCGGGTGCTTTGCTGACATGTGCCTGATCATGCTGGTGGTGGTCAGGCTGGTAGTTTTGTCATCCCTGCTGATGCTGGCATGGCAGGTGGTACAAATGGCCTTTTTGGGGTTATCAGCAGAATCTTTAAAAAAATTCCAGACTCTGGAAGACCTACCGGTTGTACTGGCAACGTCCCTCGTGTTGGTGTTACGGGAAACTATTGCCCGTCTTCTGTGTGCAGCCACCACACTGCTTCTTCCTGCCTGTTGGGGTACTCTGCCTCCCTCCCCCGTGTGCTGCTGGCCTTGCTCTGCGTGTCCTCCTGCCACGTTAGGTCAGTTACTAGATCATTCACCACCTCCTCCTCTTCCACTTGCGCACCATGATCCTCCTTCTCACTTCGTGGCAATTGTGTCTCGTCATCGTCCACCTCTTGTGGCAAATTGCCAGCGTCGACTTCCTGTGGCCGTGGCTGTTCAAATATTTGGGCATCGCTACATGGGATCTCCACTTCAAGCGGAGCAGGCGAGGGGCACAAATATGTAAATGGACCAGTGAACAGCTCTTCAGAGTGTCCAAGTGTGGGATCAGTTGCTGTCTGACGACACTCGGCATGATGGGAGGAAGGAGCATCAGGATGAAGAGGAGCATGCGGTCGAGACTCACGGCTGCTAACACTTGACCGTTTGGAAGACAGACCGGAGGTGGTGGTGCCCAGGTAACTGGAAGTATTATCTGCTATCCAATTAATAACCTGTTCACACTGATCAGTTCTCAATACTGTGTTGTAGTGTGCTTCCCTAGTAATTCGGTCAAGAAGTGGGAGCGAGAAGATGTGGCTGTTTCTTGTGGCACATTTTTACCTTGGCCACGGCCCCGTCCTCTACACGCACCATCACCAGAACGTCCAGTTCCACGTCCCTTGCCAAGCGCCTTGCCCATTGTAAATGAAGTAAAATAGCTTACACTCGCACTATCAATGGAAAAAGGGTAATAAAATGGAGATTAGAACTGTAGAAGAGGAAAACCACAGTTCTATTTCTCTGGCCTACACCAGACTCTTTTAAAAAGATATATTGATGTCTGACCAGTCAGGGAGACACTATTACTGTTTTTTTTACGGCAAAAAATGCCAAAAGCAGGATAATACAGGGATTTGACCTGTGGAACTGAAAAACCACAGTTCTATTTTTCTGGCCTACACCAGACTCTATTAAACAGATATATTGGTGTGTGACCAGTCAGGGAGACACTATTACAGTTTTTTTACGGCAAAAAATGCCAAAAGCAGGATAATACAGAGATTTGACCCGTGGAACTGCAAAACCACAGTTATAGTTATGTGGCCTACACCAGAATCTTTTATGCAGATATATTGGTGTCTGACCAGTCAGGGAGACACTATTACAGTTTTTATTACGCTAAAATTAACCAAAAGCAGGATAATACAGAGATTTGACCCGTGGAACTGCAAAAGCACAGTTCTATTTCTCTGGCCTACACCAGACTCTTTTAAACAGATATATTGGTGTCTGACCAGTCAGGGAGACACTATTACAGTTTTTTTTACGGCAAAAAATGCCAAAAGCAGGATAATACAGAGATTTGACCTGTGGAACAGCAAAACCACAATTCTATTTTTCTGGCCTACACCAGACTCTTTTAAATGGATATATTGGTGTCTGACCAGTCAGGGAGACACTATTACTGTTTTTTTTACTGCAAAAAAATGCCAAAAGCAGGATAATGCAGAGATTTGACCCGTGGAACTGCAAAGCCACAGTTCTATTTCTCTGGCCTACACCAGACTCTTTTAAACAGATATATTGGTGTCTGACCAGTCTGGGAGACACTACTATAGTTTTTTTTTACGGATCAAAATGGCAAAAGCAGGATAATACAGAGATTTGACCCGTGGAACTGCAAAACCACAGTTCTATTTCTCTGGCCTACACCAGACTCTTTTAAACAGATATATTGGTGTCTGATCAGTCAGGGAGACACTATTACAGTTTTTTTATACGGCAAAATATGCCAAAAGCAGGATAATACAGAGATTTGACCCGTGGAACAACAAAAAACACAGTTCTATTTCGCTGGCCTACACCAGACTCTATTAAACAGATATATTGGTGTCTGACCAGTCAGGGAGACACTATTACAGTTTTTTTTACGTCAAAAAATGCCAAAAGCAGGCTAATACAGAGATTTGACCAGTGGAACTGCAAAACCACAGTTCTATTTCTCTGGACTACACCAGACTCTTTTAAACAGATATATTGGTGTCTGACCAGTCTTTGAGACACTATTACAGTTTTTTTTTACGGCAAAAAATGCCAAAAGCAGGATAATACAGAGATTTGACCCGTGGAACTGCAAAACCACAGTTCTATTTCTCTGGCCTACACCAGACTCTTTTAAACAGATATATTGGTGTCTGACCAGTCAGGGAGACACTTTTACAGTTTTTTTTACAGAAAAAAATGCCAAAAACAGGATAATACAGAGATTTGACCTGTGGAACTGCAAAACCACAGTTCTATTTCTCTGGCCTACACCAGACTCTTTTAAACAGATTATATTGGTGTCTGACCAGTCAGGGAGACACTATTACAGTTTTTTTTTACGGTAAAAAATGCCAAAACCAGGATAATACAGAGATTTGACCCGTGGAACTGCAAAACCACAGTTCTATTTCTCTGGCCTACACCAGACTCTTTTAAACAGATATATTGGTGTCTGACCAGTCAGGGAGACACTTTAACAGTTTATTTTTAACCGCAAAAAATGCCAAAAGCAGGATAATACTGTTAGAACTCTCCTGTTAGGTTTTTTCTATTTTGCTGGTCACATGACCTTTTTGCCTATTTAATCCTGCTCCGCCCTTCTGGCCATGCTGGACTTCATTGTAATTTCTACTCTTAAGCTAGCCAGGTGCTTTGTTACCTTTCTCAGTCAGTTTAGCTAGGTCTTTTGACCTTTATGTTCTATGTTGTGTGTTTGTCTTTTTACTGCTACAATTTCTGCTAGGAGGTGTCCATCTTTCTCCCAATCCCTAGTTCTTGTAGGGATCCCTCCCTCACATCTATAGGTCTTCGTTTAGACTAGCTGAGGACTTTAGCGGGTCTGATCGCAGGATCAGGTTCCCCGTTACATCGTAGGGATCTAGCTTAGTTCTATTGCAGGGACAGATCTCCTGTCTTTCCTTAGTGCTTGTAGCTTATCATAACAGTAAGTCCAGCCCAAAAATATCTAAGGAAAGACCTCCAGTTTCCATCATGGTGTCGGTTCAGGATTTGGCTCAACGCCTGCAGGGACTCTCTCTGGAGGTGGCCGAGCTCCAACAACACGTGAGTAGCTGTTCTGGAGCGTATTTTGTGGAGCCAAAGGTACGATTGCCTGATTTATTTTTTGGTGTACAACAAGATTTTTTTTCCTTTAAAAATGCTTGTTTATTGTATTTTCGTTTGAGACCCAGATCCTCTGGTGATGAATCACAGCGCATAGGGTTCATAATGTCACTTTTGCACAAAGAACCTCAGGGATGGGCCTTTTCTCTCCAACCTATTGATCCGTGCTTTAGATTAGTGGATAGTTTTTTTTCTGCTTTGGGGTTGTTGTATGATGATCCTGATCGTGTCTCATCAGCTGAGACGGAATTGAGACTTTTGAGACAGGGATCAGGTAATGTGGAAAATTATTGTACTCACTTCCGTCGGTGGTCTGCTCAGGTGGGGTGGAACGATTCAGCTCTGAAAAGTTTGTTTCTTGCTGGGCTAGGTGAAAGGGTTAAGGATCTGCTTATTGCTTATCCTACACCTGGAAACTTGCAGGAGGCAATGCAATTAGCTATACGGGTGGACAAGAGACTGCGTGCAAGGGTTAATGAGAGTAAATCCTTTGCCATGTCAGCTCCTAGTCTTGAGAGGGTCTGTACTGACATTGGAGAGCCGATGGAGATTGGGGCGATGTCAGCCCGCTCTCAGGAAAAAGACCGCAAGTTTTCTGAAGGTTTGTGCTTTTATTGAGGAAAATCTGACCATTTCATTAAGAACTGTGTGCTTCGTATGAACAAAGAAAAAAAAAAGGTAAGTTACGCTCGTATAGCCTGTTTAAACACTAAGGGGGTATTTCTTTCTGCTACTACTGCAGCTCAGGAAGAATTAATTGCATTTCGGGTATTTGTGGATTGTGGTTCTACTCTGAATGTGATTGATGGGGGATTCTTGGAAAAACTTAAATTAAAACCCAAACCTTTGTCATCCCCTATTGCCGTGGTTTCTGTCGATGGCTCTCCCTTGAAATGTGTTACTCACAAGGTTTATGAATTTCCCCTCACTATTAATGGTATTCACCAAGAAAATTTGGATTTGGTAGTATTAAATAATTTGCCTTCTCCAGTAATTTTGGGGTTACCCTGGCTAAAATTGCACAATCCTGTACTGGATTGGTCTACTAATGAAATTAAGTCCTGGAGCCCTAAGTGATATGACAAGTGTTGTAACAGGCGCATTGTTGCTGTGGATAAAGGGGAATTACCTGTACCTATTCAGGGTTTTTGGAAAGTTTTTTCTGAGAAGGAGTCGCAAATTTTGCCTCCCCATAGAGACTATGATTGTACCATTGAATTTGTCCCTGGAGCGACTCTTCCTAAAAGTCGTTTATTTAATCTCACTATTCCTGAGAGAAAGGCTTTGGAGGAATACATACAGACGAGCTTGGCCGCTGGTCATATTAGGCCTTCCAAGTCTCCTGTGGCTGTTGGATTTTTTTTGTTAAAAAAAAGGACGGCGGTTTACGTCCTTGTCTGGACTTTCACGAGATTAATAAAATTACTGTACGTAATCCCTACCCACTGCCATTGATTCCTGATTTGTTTAACCAGTTAGTGGGGGCCAAGTGGTTCTCTAAAATTGATCTCCGGGGGGCATACAATTTGTTGCGCATGAAGGAGGGTGATGAATGGAAGACTGCTTTTAACTAGTGTTGAGCCACCCCCGTAGTGTTCGAGTTCGGTTCGGTTCGTCGAACACCCGTGTGTTCGCCGAACTGTTCGTCGAACTGTTCGTCGAACACCTTCGAACACCGTTAAAACCAATGGCAGGCAAACAAAAACACATAGAAACACATAGAAAACACCTTCAAAGGTGTCCAAAAGCTGACAAACTGCTCAGAAGACACAACTAACACATGGAAAAGTGACAAGTACATATAGTCATGCGAAAAGAAAAGAGGTGGAGGAGTAAAAGGAGGGGGAGACACAGATATAGGCATGTCATGCCCTTCTAAAATCCAAAAAGTAAGAAGCCGACACGTTCAGTCCGCTCCTGCCCGTGCCACCTCCGTGTCGCCGGGTTTGTGCCAGAGCCGCGGTGAACCCTGACGGCCAGCCCCCCTCTCCCAATACTGGTGCCTGTCCGCTGGTGGGTCGAGCGAGCCCCCCTGTGGTGGAGGCAGCTCTAAGCTTTTTAATTTAAATTGTCTCTCTAATTTGAATAAATACACTTTAAATCCATTTACAAGGATCTATTGGAGGGCAAGTCTTATGCCAGCAGCCACATAATTCCAGCTCCAGTAGCGTCCACTAAAGCTGCTGCAGTTAAAAAGTTTTTATAAGGATCGAGCTCGGCTGTCCACCGCAAGGCATCCTACTGCCAGTCCCAGCCCCTATGCCTTGGGGTGCCTCCTGATGCTCTTCACTGAGTATCCCGTGGTCCCGAAGCATTTCCTTTGAAAAAATGAAGTGTCCAAACTACAGGTGGTGTAGCTTGCTTAACAGCCGGGATAATCCGCTGACTAGCAGACCCTGCTACTAGGCACAAAGTATTTCCTGGGCTAGATGCAGTTAAAAATTTGTAATTAGATACTCTCGTTGGATGCTGAGAAAGCATTCCATAGAGTCTCCTGGCACGCCATATATGATTCTCTTAAAAAGCTTGGGGTAGGGGTCTAGGGGACCCTTTTATAGCCAAAATCACGGCCCTGTATCGCAATACGTCACCTAGGCTGAAGATAAATGGAACTGTAGCACCCTGAGGGCTCGGTTGCTACAGAGGTATTGCACCTCACCCAGAGGTGTGATATCTCACTCTCAGGTAAGGATGTAGTGTGGATCAGGACCCGACACCTGCATGCATTACACCACATTGCCGTGGGGCAGGGCGACCAATATGCCCCTGAGATGGGCACAACAGTCCCTGTCCCTGGCTGGAGTGGGGGGAGGGAACACTGAGGAAGGGAAACCCTGTAGTGCAGGAGCAGGGAGGAAACAGTTCCTGGGTGCATTGAGAAGGGAGTATAAAAGGTGGGCACCATCTTAGTTCAGTGCAGAGAAGTCTGAGCAGAAGTGGCAGGGAGCAGGGGCTCTGCATGAGCTCTGCTCCGGAGGCGGGCCTAGTAACAGAGGCCCAGGCCTGGAAGAGGGAGAAGGAAGGAAGAGGAGCGGAGAAGGCTCCAGGAACGAGGAACGAAGGGATCTCAGGGGTGCGGACGGGCGAGTCGCCATCGCCCTCCCGAATCCACCTGCGTGGAGGGGTCAGGCCAAAGGGGGAGACCGGTCCCCAAAACTAGTGGAGGCAGGAAACGACCCTCAGCTAGAAACAGGAGGCTGTGACATTTTATGTGGCGCAGCCCCTCGCTACACCCGCTAGGAAGGCACCACATAGGGTCAGGGAAACTGGCGCCAAGTTTACCAAGAGGAGGCCCGAGGCAGCCGGACAGAAGGGTTGGTAAGAAAGGCCAGACAAAGGACACACAAAGGGGGTCCTGTGAAGCACTCCAAAGTTATCTGGGAGTTGTCTGAGCCCCTCACCTGGTGAGCACAGTACGACGTGGGCAGCCGTTACCTGCAGACGTGGTCTGGATAATAAGAACTGTGAGTAAAGGCCCTGGACTGCATCACTGACTCCGTGTCATTACTGCTGCTGCCCTGCACCATCACCCCCATCCTCCGCATACACTGCCCTGAGGCTATACTCCTCCCGTGGGGAGTTATGCTACGCTCTGCTGCACCCACAACACCAGCCTCAGCGGTCTGCCCTGGAGCGGTGGTTCACTCTGACCGCAATCCACAGGTGGCGTAGTCGGACATTTAAACATCAAAACCACATAAATAGTTCCGCCACTGGTTTGACCGCCCTGAGCCACGGAACCGGGTTGCCGCCACGGAGACTACAACCACCAGCATCCACCAAAAAGGGTCCGGCTCCGGGTGTCCCAAGGCCCAGGGGGCGCGTCAGAACATTTTCATCACTTTTCACAATCACCAATGGGACAAGGCAGGGATGTTCTCTATCCCCTCTCTTATACATCCTAGTGACGGAGCACCTGCTCTCATCAATTCGCCATAACCCCAATATTAGGTGGATTGAGGTGGGAGGCACCGAGTACAAGTGCTCTCTATTTGCTGATGATGTCCTAGTATATATCACTCAATCACATATATTCATCCATGCTGTTATGGCTGAAATAGATCACTTTGTTACATGGTCAAATTTTAAAATCAATGCAGCGAAGTCTGAGGCCCTCGATGTCTCCCTCCCCAAATCCATATAGGATTCCATCCAGTCCAACTTTCCCTTTGCCTGGCCCTCACAGGGTATCAAATACTTAGGAATTCCTATTCATAGAGACCTCTCCCATCTATGTTATCTTAATTTTGGGCCCTTTATTGAACAATTCCATACAGACCACGGTTGGCAAGTTAGAACTGTAAGATTCACTACGTGAACCACTGGTGTTTTGTGGAAAAGCACATGTACACTGTGTTCCAAATTATTATGCAAAAAGTGTTTAGGAGTGATAAGGGAAGAATTTGTTTGTTTGTCAGTTAAACTCATTGATGGTGATGTGTGTCAGGGCTCTTTATATCACTGTAAGCAATTGCAGACACCTGTGCTAATTAGTTTGGCAGGTGTGTCCAATGAAAGTCAAGACTACTTAAGAAGGCTGTCTCACATTATTAAGCAGCCTACATTTTCTGCCAAAATGGGAAAGAAAAAAGGATGTGTCGGCTGCTGAGAAGCAACAAATTGTGGAGTGTTTAGGTCAAGGCATGACTACAATCAACATTGTGCGATGATCAGGATGAAGTGTCTTGGCAATCAAGAAGTATGTAGCTGATTCACAGTACACACGTGTGCGTGCTGATAAGGGCAAATTGAGGACTCTTTCCTACAGGCAATTACGTCAGGTTGAAAGAGCAGCGGCAAAAAAGCCTTGTCATAGCAGCAGACAAGTTTTTGAAGCTGCTGGTGCCTCCAACGTCCCCCGAACAACAAGATGCAGGGTCCTTCAGAGGTTTGCAGCTGTGCATACGCCATCCTGTCGACCTCCTCTATCCACTTCACACAAGCAGAAACGGCTCCAGTGGGCCAAACATTACATGAAGACTGATTTCAAAACTGTTTTGTTCACGGATGAGTGCCGTGCAGCGCTCGATGGTCCAGATGGATGGAGTGGAGGATGGCTGGTTGATGGACACCCCACGCAAACACGGCTACAGCGCCAACAAGGAGGAGGTGGAGTAATGTTTTGGGCTGGAATCATGGGGAGAGAGATTGTCGGCCCCTTTAGGATCCCTGAAGGCGCTAAAGATGGACTCCATAATGTATGTGGATTTTCTCAAACAGCACTTCCTGCCATGGTTCAAGAAGAAGAACCGTGTATTTCACAGCAAGATCATTTTTCTGCATGATAATGCACCATCTCATGCTGCACATAAAACATCTGCATCTCTGGCTGATATGGGCATAAAAGGGGACAAACTTATGGTGTGACCCCCATGCTCCCCTGACCTCTACCCCATTCAGAACCTTTGGAGCATCATTAAAAGGAGTGTCTATGATGGCGGGAGGCAGTTCACATCTAAGCAACAGCTCTGGGAGGGTATTCTGTCCTCATGCAAAACAATTGAAGCAGAAACCATCCAAAACCTGACAAATTCAATGGACGAGAGAGTTCAGAAGCTCCTTTCGAACAAGGGGTCCTATGTGAAAATGTAACATCACCTAGAATAAAGTTTTGAGTTGAAAACTGTTTGATTTCAGTTTCTAACAACCTGCTAATGCTTATAATTTCAAAAATGACCATTTTTTTGGTCTTTATTAAAATGAAAAGGTTGATCGAAAAGTTTGGGGGATCTAAGAGTGTGGCAACCCAGTAGTCATGACTACTTCGAATTCTGACAATATGAGGGTCATGTTGCAGGTAGTGCAGCAAGAAGGCACTTATGTGTCTTGCGCATCTCGGAGCCCCAAAATTATTTTCCGGGCTAGATGCAGCTAAAAATTATTATTAATTTTAAATCTGGTGAAGCTTTAGTATAGATGGCCTAATAGGATCAGTGCTGCACACTGCTACAAAGCCCAAATTATTTTCCAGTCAAGATACAGATAAACATGATTAATAATTTTAAATCTGGTGGAGCTTATTATAGATGGCCTAATAGAATCAGTGCTGCACACTGCTACAAAGCCCAAATTATTTTCCAGCCAAGATACAGATAAACATGATTAGTAATTTGAAAGCTTAAAACGGTTGGTAGGGTGATTTTAACCAATCATCAAGCTTTTACTCTCCCCAGGATGACACAGGGGTAGAAAAGTCGTTTCGGATCCATGATTTGTTCATCTTTATGAACGTGAGTCTGTCTACATTATCAGTGGAGAGCCGCGTGCGCTTATCTGTCAGCACACCACCAGCAGCGCTGAACACACGTTCAGACAGAACGCTGGCTGCGGGGCATGACAAGATCTCCAAGGCGTAAGTGGCTAGCTCGGGCCATTTATCCAGATTGGAAGCCCAAAAAGATCAAGGGTCCAGTGACACAGTCGTGGCTTCAATGTTTACTTGGAGATACTCCTGTACCATCGTCTCTAGGCGTTGACTATGTGTCAGACTTCTTGTCTCCTGTGGCCTTGCAAAGGATGGGCTAAAAAAGTGGTGAAATGATTCCGCAAAATTGATGTTACCAGCAGATACTGTGGTTCTGTTACGGTTTGAGTGCTGAACACTTGACGGTCCCACGGTTGGCAAGTTGGAACTGTGAGATTCACTACGTGCACCACTGGTATTTTGTGGAAAAGCACATGTAAGATTCTGCAACAGTCTCTGCTGATGCTCCTGCATGCGTGCATCCCTTTCTATGGCAGGAATAATTTCTGCAAATTTACTTTTGTACCGGGGATCTAACAGTGTGGCAACCCAGTAGTCAGGATTATTTCTAATTCTCACAATTCGAGGGTCATGTTGCAGGTAGTGCAGCAAGAAGGCACTCATGTGTGTTGCGCATCCAGGAGCACCAAGTCCCTGTTGTGTTGGTGGCGAGGTAACAATCATGCTTCCTTCCTCTGTCCTCTCCCCCCAACCTCGCACAACAGAAATGTGATCAAGGTCTCCCTCATCTGATGAGTCTTCCATCAGTTCGTCCTCCACTTCTTCCTGGGCTCCTGCACCTTCCTCACTAGTTTGGCTGCTACCATGCGCCCTGGTAAAACCATCTCCCCCACCCTCACATGCCTGCCGCCTTGGTGCTGCCGACCGTCTGGACCTTGCAGATGTTAGCCCTTCCGCATAAAACTCCTCCTCCTCTACTTCCTCCACCTCCTCTTGTGCCACCACCTGACTCCGAATTCTGTTTAACATGTGCTCCAGCATGTAAATCACCGGAATAGTCATGCTGATAATGGCATCGTCAGCACTAAACATCTTCGTCGCCATTTCAAAACTGTGCAGAAGGGTGCATAGGTCCCTGATCTGAGACGACTCCTGCAGCGTGATTTGCCCCACCTCTGGATCTCGTTGGCCCAGGCTATACGTCAGAACGTATTGCACCAGGGCTTGTCGGTGCTGCCACAGTCGCTGCAACATGTGCAGAGTTGAATTCCACCGGGTAGGCACATCGCATTTTAGCCGGTGAAGTGGCAGGCCCAACGACTTCTGTAGAGATGTAAGTCGCTGAGCTGCGGGATGCGAACGGCGAAAGTGAGCACACAGCGACCGTGCCCTCTGCAGAAGGCCATCTAGTCTGGGATAGTGGGCTAAAAATTGCTGGACAACCAGGTTCAACACGTGAGCCATACAAGGCACGTGTGTGACATTGCCCCGGCGAAGGGCCGCACCCAGGTTTGCAGCATTGTCGCACACGGCCTTCCCTGGTTTCAGGTCCAGTGGAGACAACCATTCATGAAATTGGTTCTCCAGAGCTGACCACAACTCCTCAGCTGTGTGACTCACATTTCCCAGACATTTCAATGTAAAAACCGCCTGATGACGTTGAGCCCTACTGCCAGCATAGTAAGGAGGTGTGCAGGATCCCTTCTGCGCAGTTAGAAAGCTTGTGGCATGACCAGACAGGCTTTGAGTGCAGGTGGAATACCGAGAGGAGGTTGAGGAGGCAGAAACAGTGGAGGAACTTTGACATAAAGAGGATTGACGCACAACTCGTGGGGACGGCAAGACTTGGACAGCAGCCCCTTGTCCTGCTGTCACCATAGTTACCCAGTGCCCAGTCAGCGACATGTAACGCCCCTGTCCATGCCTACTCGTCCAAGTGTCTGTGGTGAAATGCACCCTGTCACACACAGAGTTTCTCAAAGAAGCGGTGATGTTGTGTGCGACATGCTGGTGGAGCGCAGGCACACCTTTCTTTGAGAAGTAGTGCCGACTGGGCATCTGGTACTGGGGCACTGCGACGGACATAAGGTCTCGAAAATCCTCTGTGTCCACCAGGCGGAAAGGCAGCATTTCTGTAGCCAAGAACTTGCAGATGGTGAATTTCAACCTCTTAGCTTTCTCATGGCTAGGAGGAAATGGTCTTTTACTTGTCCACATCTGAGGGACCGAGGGCTGGCTATTGTGCTTAGACGGGGTTGATAAGGGTGTCCCCGGCAAACTGCCGGTCTGTGAGGAAGATGCAGGCGGACATGTTAGGTTGCCTTGATCCAAAGGTGGTGCTATCGATGTCGGACAGCGCTCAACACCAGCTGGTGTTACCACCTCCAAAGAAAATGATGACCTGCCAATCACGCTGGCTGTTGCGGGTAAAGAGGTGGCAGGTCTGCGCCCCAAAATAGGTGTGACTTCTGTCCCCCCAGTCACAGAGGATGAAGAGGCCGCGGATGCACAAGATATGGCAGACGGTGGTTGGCCCGGCCGGCTAGGCCGCATTGTAGCACACTGAGCTTCCCACTGCAACTTATGCTTCATGTCCATGTGCCGGTTCATGCATGAAGTACTCAAACTATGTATTTTTTGGCCTCTACTTAGCTTTTGCTGACAAATGTTACAGATAACACGAGTTGGGTCATCTTTATCGATCTGAAAAAATGCCCAGGCTATGCAAGGCTTAGCACCCATGCGACCTGAAGAGCCACCACGACTTGTGGTGAGAGGCAGAGTTGTGTTTGAGGATGCAGTTGTTGACGTGCTTCCAGTACTACGTCTCTGTCCAGGAAGGCGCAACCTGACCTCGTCGTCACTAGCATCTTCCTCCACCTCCTCTGCTGACCTCATCTCTTGGCTGACTGTGGGTTGACAGTAAGTGGGATCTCCAACCTCATCATCATCACCCTGTGCGTTATCACACCCGTCGTCCTCAGAGCCAACCTGTTCCTGCCCTGACAAAAAACTAAAGTTGTCGCTCCAATCAGGTATTTGAGTCTTATCATCGTCTTCCTCATTGTCTCCACCAACAGGAGTTACAGTTTGGGAATGAGGGTCCACATTATGGTCAGAACCTTCTGCGTCTGGTCCTGGATCCGACTCATAAAGATTCTGAGATTCAGTGCAGATCATTTCCTCGTCTGGATTCACAGAAGCGCTGGAGTCGACCTCTGATTCCCAGGCTATAGTATGAGTAAACAGCTCTGCAGACTCAACCATCTGTTCTACCTCATACTCAGACGGGCAGCTGGAGATTTGGGAGCTGTGAGGAAGCAAGTGCGATTGGGGTGACACCTTTGAGGACTGGAGTATTTGTGATGTTGAAGTTGATGTGGAGGAGAGCCCACTTAAAGGAGCACTTGATATCCGTTGAAGCACCTGCTGTTTTTGTGCCTCATCTGGAATTTGTAGCGATTGGCGTGGCCGTAAGAAAGGGATCTTATCACATTGTCTGCTAAAAGAAGTAGACATTTTAGTTTGGCTGGAAGATGGTCTTTCTTCTGCAGATGTTACTGTTGCTTTAACACCTACCCCACGGACACAACCTTTTTTCCCCTTCCCAACACGCCTATTCCCCTTTCCACCAGCAGCAGGCCTTTTTCCACTCATTTTGGTGGTTAACTAATTAACAACTCTGGAGTTGTTTGCACAAAAAAACAATGGATGGGAACCGAGCAGAGCTGAGTGGCCAAACTGTGGTATTAGGCCAAAACTATTGGCTCGGTTAGATGCAGAAAAAAATTATATTCAATTTGCAACCTGATGGAGGTCAGTATAGATGGACTAATAGAGAAAGTCCCACACACTGCTAGAAGGCCAAATATTTTTTCAGAGCTAGATGCAGATAAAAATTATTTTTAATTTGCAACCTGATGGAGGTCAGTATAGATGGACTAATAGAGAAAGTCCCACACACTGCTAGGACGCCAAATATTTTTTCAGAGGTAGATGCAGAAAAAAATATATTCAGTTTGCAACCTGATGGAGGTCTGTATAGATGGATTAATAGAACAAGTCCCACACACAGCTAGAAGCCCAATATTTTTTCAGAGGTAGATGCAGAAAAAAATATATTCAGTTTACAACCTGATGGAGGTCAGTATAGATGGACTAATACAACAAGTCCCACACACAGCTAGAAGCCCAATATTTTTTCAGAGGTAGATGCAGAAAAAAATATATTCAGTTTGCAACCTGATGGAGGTCTGTATAGATGGATTAATAGAACAAGTCCCACACACAGCTAGAAGCCCAATATTTTTTCAGAGGTAGATGCAGAAAAAAAAATATTCAGTTTGCAACCTGATGGAGGTCAGTATAGATGGACTAATACAACAAGTCCCACACACAGCTAGAAGCCCAATATTTTTTCAGAGGTAGATGCAGAAAAAAATATATTCAGTTTGCAACCTGATGGAGGTCTGTATAGATGGATTAATAGAACAAGTCCCACACACTGCTAGAAGCCCAATATTTTTTCAGAGGTAGATGAAGAAAAAAATATATGCAGTTTGCAACCTGATGGAGGTCAGTATAGATGGACTAATACAACAAGTCCCACACACAGCTAGAAGCCCAATATTTTTTCAGAGCTAGATGCAGAAAAAAATTATATTCAATTTGCAACCTGATGGAGGTCAGTATAGATGGACTAATAGCATGATGCTATGCCCAAAAGATTTTACTTCACTAGGTGCAGTAAAAAATTGGTATTCTATACACAGGTGGTATATCTTGCAACACAGATAGGCTACTCCACTGACTAACACACTCTGCAATAGGCCAAAAGGGATTAGCTTTGCTAGATTCAGCCAAATGCTGTGAAAAAAACTTGCACAGCACTGGCACAGACCTGCCTGGCAAAAACTGATAGGAACTGATGTAACCTAGTCCTGAAAAGGACTGCAATTACAATTAGTCTTTACTCCCACAACCTATCTATTTAAGAGCACAGACCTGCCTGATAAAAGTCGTAGGAAATGCTGTAACCTAGTCCTTAAAAGGACTGCAATCACAACTATTCCCTACTCCCAAGCTATCTGTAGATTTGTGCGAAAATTGGCTTGAAATTAACAAGGTATAGCGCACACAGCAACAGCGGTGCCGTCTAACACGCAGCTGCAGCAGTGAGAAAATGGTGGCGACGGGGAAAATGGCTTGGTCTTATAGGGCAAGGACATGTGACATACACTGCCAATGACACATGCCCTTGCTTGTGTGAAAAAAAGCACTTCGCTCCGTGTGTGCGCTGCTGATAGGCTGACAGATTGCACCTCCCCACTGTAAATGCGGGAAAGAGAAAAAAAAAATGGAGATCTTCATTGTTCCTGCAGAGATCCATCCCCTGCCCCTCCCCCCACCCCGCTGTACACTCAAACTGCGTATTAACATTAATTTTCATCATTACTGAGAAAAAATCCAGTTATGATTTTGGTGCACGAACAGTTATCGAACATAACCTCGAACAGCCGAATTTTTCTCAAATTGTTCGTGTTCGCCGAACGGCTCGAACACCGCCCAAAACAGCTCGAATTTGAGATTGGCGAACAGTTCGAGTAGAACAACGCTCATCTCTAGTTGGGATATAGGATTGCGGTATCGCTGTGGTTGCGGGGACATCATGACGGTCTTTGTCCTGCGAAGTTTAAAAACTCCAAAACCTTGGGCCAGTAGTAGAGGCTGCCCTGGGCAGGAGTATTCCCTCTCCACAAATGATAGTGACTGTGTCCATGACAAGTGGAGGCTTTGTTTCGAAGGGAAGATTCGGGTTGAAAGCCGTGAAGAGTCTGTGTCTGATTCCCACTCAACAGCTTCAGAATATGGTGAGGGAGTTGTCATGTGAAGGACAAGTCCAACTCAGATGCAGTCAAAGTATGTCTGTCCAACTTAAGTTCCAGAAGGTTGCATCGGCGGTACCTGCCTGTTACCCGAAACCAGTAAGTCTGAACCCTGTCCCAAGTTGCCATCCTGTTTGAGCTTGTCCCCAGTGGCTGTCCTGTCTGAATTTGTCCCAAGTGGCTGTGCTGTCTGAACCTGTCCCAAGCAGCCATTTTTCTCCGTAGTACCATCTTTGCCCCTTGGAGTTAGCAGGTACTGCTGGACATGCCCTGGAGTGGCATCTGGCAGCTACCTGCTGCAGAAGCCTGTGTCATAGGTGTGTCAGCTGTAATAGACAGTCGCTCTGGATGTAGAAGGTCACTACGCTTGGCATTGCAGACACCTTCTTAATCCTTCTTCCTTTCAGACCCAACGGTGACATCCCTCCTGCTCTGATTGACACACCCTTGTATGGGAGTTAAAAACACTCAGTTTGTTCCAGGCAATTTCCGGTGAAACTTATATGTACCTTTGTGCATGCTTGGAGCACTAGCTGTTGGCTTGCTTCTTCTCTGGTGCTCTTGGAGGATAGTTGGTGTTACTCCTCTGGTGTCTGCTCAAGCTAAGTTAATCCCATTTGTTTGTTTACCTTTTTGTCTTTAGTTTGTAGTGGGGCCTGACCAGTACTCCCCCTCCCCCTCTCTATCTAGGGCCAAGCTCTAGGGACATACAGGGTTTAGGGTTCTGCTCAGCGATAGGTGTGGAACCTATATAGTGATAGTAGGGTAGGCAGGGTGTTATTAGATCTGCCTAGGGGCCTCCACTCCCCCTTTCCCTAGTGTTTGGGCTTCCTCCCCTCTTCCCTTCATGTTTTTCTTAGTCTTTCCCACACCTTGCGTGACATTATCACCGGCCGTAGATTAGTAAGAAAAAAAAAACTGACAAGTGGTTTTGTGTGTGTGTTTTTATTTAGGTGTGTTTTTTTCCTTTTCCCTTGGTTCAAGGATTCCGTTGTAGAGCTGGCAGAGCAACTGCGCAGGCTGTCTCTGGAGATGACTGACCTCCGCTATGAGGTTCAGCAGCAACAACAGCGGCTGCAGGTCCCTAGTGTTGGGGTCTCTGCGGGTAGACTGGTCCAGCTTGAACCCAAGGTTGACCTCGCGAACAGGTTTTCAGGAGGTATGGACAAGTGTTTTGTGTTCAAGGAAGCTTGCACACTGTATTTTAACCTCGTCCTTACTCCTCTAGAGATGAGGAGCAGCGAGTGGGGATTGTGATCTCACTGCTGCAAGGAGATCCTCAATCCTGAGCTTTCTCTTTGCCACAGGGTTCGGTTTGTCTCTAGTCAGTGGAGGGGTTTTTTGGGGCTCCAGCCCTCATCTGTAATTACCCTGACCAAATCTCCTTGGCTCAGTCCAAGCTGCATCACATTCAGTAGGGGAATCTGTCAGTTGAGACGTATAGCTCCAGTTTTTAGAAGCCAATTTTGTCAGGGCCTTACAGAAAAGTTGAAAGATGCTTTGGCAGTATATGAAACCCCAGAGTACTTGGAGGCTGCCATGTCTTTGGCTATACATGTTGATAGACGCCTTAGGGATAGGTGGGTGAGACCACCTTCTCCGGAGCCCTCTTTTCAGGGTAATGTCCCTTTGCCGAGGAAGCGGTCTGGGGGTGAACCAATACTGGGGGAGGTGGAAGAACCCATGCATTGTATATTTCCCCTGAGATCCACAAAAATAAGGGAGTGTGGTTTTTTTATGAAAAAAGGGACATTTATTTGGGGCCTGTGAAGAAACCGCAACAGGGGGGCCCCGTAGAATCTCGCTGTTGCCGTCGCTTGTGATGGATCCAAACCCCGCCTCCCACCTGACGTCACAGTTATGTCAGATAGAGCACGTGGTACGGACCTGCCATCTGCACCTACGTGACGTTCTGCATCCCCCTGAGGGACGCGTAAGGTCAGGTAGGTACGTTATGCACAGACACCCCCTGTCCACATGGTACAGGAAGGCACCAGAGAGTGGGTAGAGGTGGCCCACCCAGTCACTGACGTGGCACCAAACTCACCCACAACCCTGACAGGCTGAGAGGCTCAGCTCACTAGCTTCAGTGCAGCAGAGCCTAGTTGGCCTGGGAGAGCTGCCACCAGTTTCTATTTGATATAACGGATTTAATCGGGCTAGAAACCAGCCAGGTAGCATGTTTGTTGGACCGAATAACATGTTTAAGGTTCGTGGATCGAGATAAAAGAACAGGCCAAAGTTAAATTATATATTTAATTGCCATAAGGGCACACTAAACAATACACTATACACATAAGGGTTATACATACACCGTGGCAAGTACAAAAGGTATAAAGCAGTTATTACAAGTCAGTTACCAGTTTAGATGGATAATCTGGCTTTCGGGGGAAGGGCTGCCACATGGGAGGTTTGTGGGCCTTCTCTTGGTTGATGGACTTGTCCCACAAGTCTTGATGTCACGACCTCCCCAGGAACAGAGACTCTGGGCTCGGGGCTACTGGAACTGATAAACTGTCTGGATCCTGCCCACTCCTGCCTCCAAGCTGGACTCAAACCACCTCTTCCTGGCTTCTATCAGCTACAACTCTTAAAACTAAAATGGGCTATACGTCCTTACTGGACTGTCCTAGGGAGTTGGTTCTGGTATTATCGGTCCCAGCCGGGCCCCTGCCACGCGTGGAGACCAAGCACAGTGGCCCTAGGGGTTTCCAAAAGTCTGTCCCTATCCTTGCTAGCTGGGCGGTGGAAAAAGGGCTGGTGAGATTCTCCATTCCTTTCAGTATCCAAAAATCTGGTTGGTTTAGCACTCGGGTGTATAGTTTTCCCATAACTACTGTTGAATTACATTTCTTAAAAAAAGAAGCACATGCTGTCAGCGGAAGGAATATCCTGTAAAGCTGGCAGCTGCTGTGGAGGATCTCACTCCTCGCTTCTCAGCCCCCTGTTTTGCAAGTTGCAGTGTATTCAAAAGAATCGGATTACACTGCATTGAAGATCTCTCTAGAGCCTGTCAAACAGGTCACAGTGATTGACACGGGGTTGTCTTGAATATTATTCACACCTCCCCCCTTTAGAGGGCGCTAGGAGGTAGCACCAGCCGGTATTCCCCCGTGTGCCCGTCTGCAACTTTCTCTTGTTGGGATAAGTCGTCCGCATTGCCATGTTCACGGCCCTTTTTGTGGCGAATGGCGAAGTGATACTGCTGGAGAGCAAGGCTCCAGCGCAACAACCTACCATTCGTTCCGGACACGGTGTGTAACCAGCTGAGGGGATTGTGGTCTGTTTCCATGGTGAATTGGCATCGATACAAGTATGGCTGCAAACGCTGCAGGGCCCAAACAATTACCAGACATTCCTTCTCCATCATGGAATAGGCCACCTCCCTCGGCAGGAGCTTCTGGCTAAGGTACAAAATGGGGTGTTCATGGCCCATAGTGTCGACCTGGCTAAGCTACGCACCGAGGCCAAAGTCACTGGCATCGGTCTGTACTACAAATGGCAGCTTGAAGTCGGCTGCCTGTAGTACTGGGGAGCTAGAAAAGGCGGTCTCCAGTGCTCTGAAGGTTGTCTCGCAGTTGTTTGTCCAATCGACTGCGGCGGGCACCTTCTTCTTGGTGAGGTCCGTCAGGGGCTACTATAGTGAGGGACGAACCTCTTATAGTACCCGACGGTGCCCAGGAAGGACATCATCTATTTCTTGGTCCTTGGGGTGGGCCAGGATGCGATGGCATCCACCTTCCCAGGCTCTGGCTTCAGAGCTCCCCCACCTACACGGTGTCCCAGGTAGTGGACCTCACTCATACCCAGCTGGCGCTTTTCTGGCTTAATGGTCAAGCTTGCCTGTTGGATCCACCCGAGCACCTGTGCCAGATGCTCCAGGTGATCCTCCCAGGTGGGACTGAAGATGGCAATGTCAGCCAGGTACGCAGCAGCATACCCTTCGAGTCCCTTGACCAGTGTGTTGACCATCCGCTGAAAAGTGGCAGGGGCATTCTTCATGCTGAATGGCATCACCGTGGACTCTTACAGTCTGAATGGGGTGATAAAGGCAGAGAGTTCCCGTGCCTGGGGGGTCATTAGAATCTGCCAATAACCCCGGCTCAGATCCATGATGGTCAGGCACTAGGCCCCGGCCAACTGATCAAGCAGGTCATCGATGCACGGCATTGGGTATGCATCGGTGACCGTGACAGCGTTGAGCCCCCTGTAGTCCATGCAGAACTTGGTTGTCCGGTCCTTCTTTGGGACGAGGACCACAGGCGAGGCCCAAGCACTGCTGGAGGGTTGGATGACCCCCAGCTTCAGCATCTTGTCAATCTCCTGGCGCATATGCTTCTGTACTTCCAAGGAGACCTGAGATGCTGATCACCGGATTGGGAGGTGATCCCCAGTGTCCTCGTGATGGATGGCCGACTATGTCCTTCCGGGCTTGTTGCTGAACAAATCTCAGAAGGGGTGCAGGGTTGCCCACAGCTGGGACCGTTGGTCCAACAACAGCTGGTGGCAAACCTCCACTTCCTCGATGGTCCCACCTGCCTTATACTGGGCAAGCATGCCTGGAGGGTCTCTGCCTCTCTCTTCTCTGGCAGGTTGCACACCGGAAGCGTGCAGGCCTCCCAATCATGATGTGCCTTCATCATGTTTATGTGGAAAGCCTTACCCGGGTGTGGTGCAGGGTGACCAGGTATGTCACAGCATTGAGCTGCTGGTGCACAAGGTACGGGCCTTCCCAGGCTGCCTGAAGCCTGTCCTAGGGTACAGGGACGAGTACCCACACCTTTTGACCCACCTGGTAGGTCCTCTCACAATCATTCTGTTCATACCATCGCTTCTGGTCGGCCTGGGCTCGCGTCATATTGTCGTGCACCAGCTGCGCCAAGGCCTGCATTTTGTCACAGAAACGCACGACATATTCGATGACCAACACTCCAGGGGTGGCTAAGTCCTCTTCCCAGATCTCCTTCACCAGAGCCAGAGGGCCCAGTGCATGCTGGCCATACAGGAGCTCAAAGGGGGAGAACCCCGTTGAGACCTGTGGAACCTCCCGGTAGGCAAATAGCTGGTGTGGGAGGTACCGCTCCCAGCCGCACCCATGGGAGTCGACCAACATCTTAAGCATCTGCTTCAGAGTGCACTGAACCGTTCTCACAGGCTGTTGGTCTGTGGGTGGTACGGGCTGGTCACCAGATGTTGGACCTGTATTTGCTTACAGAGGGACTTCATCAGCTGTGACATGAACTGGGTCCCCCCGTCGGTGAGCATTTCCTAGGGAAAACCCACTTGGGAGAAGATCTCCAGTAAGGCGGTGGCCACCTTGTCAGCCCGAATGAATGATAAGGCTACCGCTTCCGTGTATCGGGTGGCATAGTCTACTACCATCAGTATGAAGCATTTCCCAGAGCTGCTGGGAGTGGCCACCAGGCCAATCAAATCCACAGCTTTTGGTGGCCAGGGTTGCATCGGGATGTGGTTGAACATGTGTCCACTTGTAGTATTTGCGTGTGTTCTTAAGTATCACATACCCGTCCGTCTGGTCATCTTCATCCATTGCCCATTCCTAGCAGGCCATGGACACACTTGTCCATGGATTTTATTACAGACCTACCGGCATCTGCAGGCAAAACTGTGGTTTTGAGGTTTGAAGATAGGCTCAGTAAAATTGTTCACTTCGTCGCATTACTGTCACGCTGTCTCTGTATACTGGAGGTAGGGGGCCTAAGCTGACCCTAAGCTGGGGCCCTGACTAATCCCTCAACCTGGAGGTACTGTTAAAGGTACAGAGGTCCAGGCCGCCAGCGTAACCCCTACCTCCTGAGGATCCCTGCACCTAAGTAATCTAGTCCTGAGAAGGACCCCGATCACAACAAAAGGGGACAAGTAATAATATGCCCACACACAGTACTTAGACGAACGAGACAGTACAAGGGAAAAACCAAAACCACCTTGCATACAAAAACTACACAACTACAACAGAGGGAACACCAACGGGAAAGGAGATAAATGATAAAGCGAGGAAGGGAAAAAACTCTCCGAATACACTTATCTCTGAAACTCCAAATACCACGATCCGCTCTGTTAGTCTGCATGAAATGCTTTCACCGACACTTCCCTAACAGACCAGCAGGCATTTGAAGGAGTCTCACTACAGCAGCATTGATTGCAGCTGGGCGAGGCTGGACCTCGTCTAGCACAGAGAGAGAGAGAATTAACTCCCTCACTGCCGAAAAACACAAAGCACCAAAAAGTCAGCTGCGAGAAGTCAGGCTGTGTAATCGTGACGATCTTCGTGGCGACACACCCGTGACAGTACCCCCCCTTCTACGAGGGGCCTCCGGACCCTCAGGGCCAGGTTTATCCGGGTGAGTCGTGTGGAAGGCCCGAACTAATCGGTCTGCGTTAATATCCGACGCAGGAACTCACATCCTCTCCTCAGGACCATACCCTTTCCAATGAACCAGGTACTGAAGGGACCGGCGATTAAAGCGTGAATCGATGACCCTCGATACCTGGAACTCCAAGTTACCATTGACCACCACTGGAGGGGGAGGTAAAGGTGACGGTACCACCGGCGCCACATACCTCTTAAGCAACGATCTGTGGAACACGTTGTGAATTTTAAACGTAGGGGGGAGGTCAAGACGGAATGCCACCGGATTAATTATAGAACTGATTCTGTACGGCCCGATGAACCTGGGACCCAGTTTCCAGGAGGGAACCTTAAGTTTTATATTCCTGGTAGACAACCATACCCGATCGTTCACACTTAGGTCCGGACCAGACACTCTCCTCCTATCAGCCATACGTTTGTATCGGTTCCCCATAGTATTCAGATTCTTCAGCACCCCTCTCCATACTGAAGCGAGTGATGAGGAAAATTGTTCCTCCTCAGGAACCCCCGAAGAGCCCCCCCTACTGAAAGTACAAAACTGGGGGTGAAAACCATATGCCCCAAAAAACGGGGACTTACCAGTGGACTCGCTCCGCCTATTATTAAGAGCAAACTCTGCCAGAGGTAAGAAAGAAGCCCAGTCCTCCTAGTTCTCTGACACAAAACACCGGAGATATGTCTCCAAGCTCTGGTTCATTCGTTCCGTCTGACCATTGGTCTGAGGATGAAAAGCCGATGAGAACGACAAATGCATCCCCCGCCGTGCACAAAACGCCTTCCAGAACTTGGACACAAACTGAGACCCCCGATCAGACACCACCTCGGAGGGTACCCCGTGAAGCCTCACAATCTCCCCAATGAACACCTGCGCAAGAGTTTTAGCATTAGGGAGAGCAGGAAGAGCGATAAAATGTGCCATCTTGCTGAACCTGTCCACTACAACGAGTATGACCGTTTTACCCGAAGACGGAGGGAGGTCCGTAATAAAGTCCATAGACAGATGAGTCCAAGGACGCTCCGGGATCTTCAAAGGTAAGAGGGCCCCAGACGGACGGGTATGTGAGGTCTTAGAGCGCGCACAAACCCCACAGGACGCGACAAAAGTTACCACCTCCTTATGTAAGTTAGGCCACCAAAACCGACGCGAGAGGAGATCCACAGTTGCTTTACTCCCCGGGTGTCCTGCAAAAACTGAGTTATGGTGTGCCTCGATCACCTTTTGTCGCAACTGATCTGGAACAAACAGTCTCCCCGGAGGTCCAACAGGGGCGTCCCCCTGAGCCTCCAATACCTCCTCCTCCAGCTCAGAGCATACTGCCGAAACCACCACCCCCTCCTGAAGGATAGGAATCGGGTCGTCCGTATTCCCGGCCCCAGGGAAACTACGAGATAAGGCATCCGCCTTTACATTTTTTGACCCAGGACGATATGTAACGACAAAATTAAACCTGGTAAAAAACAATGACCACCTAGCTTGTCTGGGATTCAGACGTTTCGCGGACTCCAGATATAGCAGGTTCTTGTGATCGGTGATAACGGTGACCGGATGGACTGCCCCCTCCAAAAAATGGCGCCACTCCTCAAAAGCTAACTTAATGGCCAAGAGTTCCCTATTGCCGACATCGTAATTCCTCTCAGCGGACGACAATTTTTTAGAGAAAAAGGCGCACGGATGCCACTTACCAGGGGACGAACCTTGTGACAATACTGCTCCCACCCCTACCTCGGAAGCGTCTACCTCTACAATGAATGGCTGTGACGCATCAGGTTGAATGAGTATGGGTGCCGAGGCAAAACATTTTTTCAAGGAGGAGAATGCTTGACAAGCCTTGTCAGACCACCTAGAAAAATCCGTCCCCTTTTTAGTCATGTCTGTGAGAGGCTTAACCATGGACGAGAAATTACGAATGAACTTCCGGTAATAATTAGCAAACCCCAGGAAACGTTGTAGTGCCTTAAGATTCTCTGGCCGATCCCACTCAAGAACTGCCCGCACTTTCCCAGGGTCCATACGAAAACCGGACGCTGAAACTGTACTGCGAACACACACTTTTCCCATTTGGCATACAGTTTATTATCCCGCAAGATCTGTAACACCTGCCTAACGTGCTCCTGATGAGACACCAGATCCGGCGAGTAAATTAAGATATCATCCAGATATATGACAACAAACTGTCCCACCAGGCGGCGAAAAATGTCATTAACAAAGTGTTGGAACACCGCCGGGGCATTAGTCAGACCGAATGGCATGACAAGGTTCTCATAATGCCCCTCCGGAGTGTTAAACGCCGTCTTCCACTCATCCCCCTCCTTCATCCTAATCAGATTGTACGCCCCCCTGAGATCCAACTTAGAGAACCATTTGGCGCCCACGATCTGATTAAAGAGATCGGGAATAAGTGGGAGCGGATACGGATCTCGGACCGTAATCCGATTAAGTTCACGGAAATCCAGGCAAGGGCGTAGGCCTCCATCTTTCTTCTTAACAAAGAAGAACCCCGCAGCCACCGGTGAAGATGAAGGTCTAATATGCCCCTTAGCCAGACTTTCTGAAATATAATCCTTCATGGCCTGCCTCTCAGGACCAGAAAGGTTATACAACCTAGCTTTAGGTAACTTGGCCTCAGGGAGCAGCTTTACAGAACAGTCATACTCGCGATGAGGAGGTAGTTCCTGACACCCTTTCTCCGAGAATACATCCTCAAAGTCCGCCAGAAATGGAGGTAAGACCCAAGGAGTAACCGCACCGATGACCGTGTTCATGCAGTTTTTATTACAGAATTTACTCCATTGGCTTATCTCTCTGGTTTGCCAATTAATAACCGGGTTATGCTTAGTTAACCAAGGAAGGCCCAACACTATAGGAGTGGGAAGACCCTCCAACACGTAGCAAGACAACAGTTCTTTATGTATCGCCCCCACTTGAAGTTTTACGTCATGCACAGCTTGCAAAAAACTTCCCTGACCGAGAGGCCTGGCATCGATCGAGAATATGGGGATGGATTTAGCCAACTCACTCAATCGCATACCTTGAACCCGGGCAAACCGAGCATCAACCAGATTAGCCCAGGCCCCACTATCCAGAAGAACAGATATCCTCTCAGTTCTCGTACACACCACCACCTCCGCCGGTACGAGAAACTGAGACGAACCTAGGGACGAAATACCTACTCCCAGATTGCCGTCCACCACACAACCTGGGATCAACAGTTTTCCGACGACTCTTCACTCTGCAAGGGACGGGATGGACACCCCCCAATAAAATGTCCCTTTCTCCCGCAGAAGAAACACCTTCCTGTCTTATGGCGCACCACCGGTCCCCTCCCCCGAAATGATGTCCCTCCTAATTGCATAGGCTCCTCTGGACTGACCAGGGGAACCACCATATGAGGGGACCTTGTAGGAGGTGGAGTCATCACAGGGGGTAGAGTTATCCCGCACCTCTCCCGAAGCCGTCTGTCAACGCGAATAGCAAGGGCCATAGCGGCTTCCAGTGACGCGGGAGAGTCATACTGTGCCAACACATCCTGTAATTTGTCGGATAAACCTTGACAAAACTGGCTCCTAAGAGCCGGGTCATTCCACTGGGTGTCCGTGGCCCACCTACGGAACTCCGAACAGAATTCCTCCGCCGGACGATCTCCCTGCTGAATCCTACGTAACTTAGACTCAGCAAGGGAGATCCGATCTGGGTCATCATATACGAGTCCCAGAGCAGCGAAAAACCTATCCACTGACTGGAGAGCCGGGGAGCCCAGGGGAAGAGAGAACGCCCAAGATTGTGGGTCCCCTTGTAGGAGCGAGATGACAATTCCCACCCTTTGTTCTTCACTCCCCGATGACCGAGGCCGCAGCCGAAAGTACAACTTGCATGCCTCCCGGAAAACAAAAAACTTGTCCCGCCCCCCAGTGAACCTGTCAGGGAGAGCTACTTTAGGTTCTGGTCCGGCTTGCTCCTGAGGATACAAAACCTTGGACCTAACGTCCGCCAGCTCCATGGACAAACTCTGCAACTGCCGAGCTAGACCGGCTACTGGATCCATGGTAGCTGGAGAAAAACTAAGTGGTCGGTGAAAATGTCACGCTGTCTCTGTATACTGGAGGTAGGGGGCCTAAGCTGACCCTAAGCTGGGGCCCTGACTAATCCCTCAACCTGGAGGTACTGTTAAAGGTACAGAGGTCCAGGCCGCCAGCGTAACCCCTACCTCCTGAGGATCCCTGCACCTAAGTAATCTAGTCCTGAGAAGGACCCCGATCACAACAAAAGGGGACAAGTAATAATATGCCCACACACAGTACTTAGACGAACGAGACAGTACAAGGGAAAAACCAAAACCACCTTGCATACAAAAACTACACAACTACAACAGAGGGAACACCAACGGGAAAGGAGATAAATGATAAAGCGAGGAAGGGAAAAAACTCTCCGAATACACTTATCTCTGAAACTCCAAATACCACGATCCGCTCTATTAGTCTGCATGAAATGCTTTCACCGACACTTCCCTAACAGACCAGCAGGCATTTGAATAAGTCTCACTACAGCAGCATTGATTGCAGCTGGGCGAGGCTGGACCTCGTCTAGCACAGAGAGAGAGAGAATTAACTCCCTCACTGCCGAAAAACACAAAGCACCAAAAAGTCAGCTGCGAGAAGTCAGGCTGTGTAATCGTGACGATCTTCGTGGCGACACACCCGTGACAATTACCGGCACTTCTGAATGCCAAGACTCTTGCTCAGATATTTATGTATTTATAAATGAGATTGTGAAGCTTCACGGGGTTCCCTCCAATGTGGTGTCAGATCGGGGGACCCAGTTTGTTTCTAAGTTCTGTAAAGCTTTCTGTACTCGACTGGGGGTGCAGCTGTCCTTTTCCTCTGCCTTCTACCTTCAATCGAATGGTCCGACCGAGTGGGTCAATCAGAATTTGGAGACCTACCTCTGGTGTTTTGCCTCTGAAAACCAGGAGCATTGGGTATCTTACTTACTGTTGGCCGAGTTTGCTATTAATAATCATCGCCAAGAATCTACCGGCAGGTCACCGTTCTTTGGTGCATACGGTTTCCATCCACAGTTTGGTACTTTTAGTGAGGGAGGTGCTTCAGGAGTTCCTGAAGAGGAACGTTTTGCTTCTTCGATCTCCTCTGTGTGGCAGGGGGTTCTAAGTAATTTGAATTTCATGGGAGACAGGTACAAACGTATGGCTGAGAGGAAACGCTTGTCAGGTCCGGACCTAAGGGTGAATAACTTTGTGTGGTTGCATACCAGGAATATCAAGTTGAAGGTTCTTTCTTGGAAGCTGGGACATAGATTTTTTGGTTCCTATAAAATAATTGCTGTGATTAACTCAGCAGAGTTTTGTCTTGAGCTACCTTAGACTCTTAAGATCCACAATGTGTTTCACAGGTCTCTGCTCAAGAATTATGAAGAACCTCTTGAGTCTTCTTCCCTGCCGTCACCCCCAATCATTGTTGACAGTAATTTGGAGTTTCAAATTTCGAGGATTGTGGATTCTTCTCTCCAGCATCATTCCCTACAGTACTTGGAAGTTCCCTACTGCACTGGAAGAGTTATGGTCGAGAGGAAAGGATGTGGGTTTCAGCATCAGAGGTGAATGCCTGCAGGTTGGTTTGTGCATTCCACAACTCTTATCCTGAGAAACCTGGTCCTGAGTGTCCGAAGGCCACTCGAAGAAGGGGGGGTACTGCTGCTGCTGATTGACACACCCTTGCATGGGAGTTAAAAACACTCAGTTTCTTCCAGGCAATTGCCGGTGATACTTCATTTGTGCAGGCTTGGAGCACTAGCTCTTGGCAGGCTTCTTCTATGGTGCCCTTGGAGGGCAGTTGGCGTTACTCCTCTGCTGTCTGTTAAAGCTAAGTTAATCCCCTTTGTTTGCTTACCTTGTAGTCTTTAGTTTGTAGTGGGCCCTGACCAGTGCTCACCCTTCCTTCTCCCTATCTAGGGCCAAGCTTTAGGGACATACAGGGATTAGGGTCCTGGTCGGCGATAGGTGTGGAACTTATATATTGACGGTAGAGTAGGCACGGTGTAATTACATCTGCCTAGGGGTCTCCGCTCCCCCTTTTCTTAATGTTTGGGCTTCCTCCCCCTCTTCCCTTCGTATTTCAGTTAGTCTTTCCCCCACCATGCTTGACAGCCTGACCTCACCACTAGAGGCTCCAGTGAAGACCAAAATAGCTGCTTAGTCACGCCCCGCCAGGGTAAGTCCGGCTCATGATACAGGGGGTCCACGAACCACGTGCTCCACCTCAGAGCGTGACACATAGTTTGGTGTCTTCAGCAAAAAGAGACACTTTACTCTCAATCGCATCCACAAGGTCATTAATAAAGAGGTTAAAAAGAACCGGTCCTAGCACAGATCCCTGCAGTCCCCACTGTTCCCAGTACAGAGCCCTGCAGTCCCCACTGCTCCAAATACAGATCCCTGCGGTCCCCACCACTCCAAGTACAGATCCCTGCGGTCCCCACTGCTCCAAGTACAGATCCCTGCGGTCCCCACTGCTCCAAGTACAGATCCCTGCAGTCTCCACCGCTCCAAGTACAGATTACCTCGGTCCCCACTGCTCCCAGTACAGATCCCTGCGGTCCCTGCTGCTCCCAGTACAGATCCCTGCGGTCCCTGCTGCTCCCAGTACAGATCCCTGCAGTCCCCACTGCTCCAAATACAGATCCCTGCGGTCCCCACTGCTCCAAGTACAGATCCCTGCGGTCCCCACCGCTCCAAGTACAGATCCCTGCGGTCCCCACTGCTCAAAGTACAGATCCCTGCGGTCTCCACCGCTCCAAGTACAGATTACTTCGGTCCCCACTGGTCCCAGTACAGATCCCTGCGGTCCCTGCTGCTCCCAGTACAAATCCCTGCGGTCCCTGCTGCTCCCAGTACAGATCCCTGCGGTCCCTGCTGCTCCCAGTACAGATCCCTGCGGTCCCCACTGCTCCCAGTACAGATCCCTGCAGCCCCCACTGCTCCCAGTACAGATCCCTGCGGTCCCTGCTGCTCCCAGTACAGATCCCTGCGGTCCCTGCTGCTCCCAGTACAGATCCCTGCGGTTCCCACTGCTCCCAGTACAGATCCCTGCAGCCCCCACTGCTCCCAGTACAGATTCTTGTGGTCCCCACTGCTCCCAGTACTGATCTTTGTGATCCCCACTGCTCCCAGTACAGATCCCTGCGGTCCCCACTGCTCCCGGTACAGATCCCTGCGGCCCCCACTGCTCCCAGTACAGATTCTTGTGGTCCCCACTGCTCCCAGTACAGATCCCTGCGGCCCCCGCTGCTGACTATGTCCCATTTAGAGAACGACACTTTTTTTCCTATCATTTAGTCAATTCCTTACCCATCTGCATATAGTTCCCCCAAGTCCTTGCTTCTGTAGCTTCAGTTTAAGGCTGGTATACAGTACATTTCAGGAGGACATTTCGAATTTTGAAAACATTTTTCAAGCTGTTGTTATAAAGTATTCTAATTTACTGAGATAATGACTGTTGAGTTTTCATTGGCTGTAAGCCATAATCATCAACATTAACAGAAATAAACACATGAAATAGATCCCTCTGTGTGTAATGACTCTATATAATAGGTCACTCTGTGTGTAATGACTCTATATAATAGGTCACTCTGTGTGTAATGACTCTATATAATAGGTCACTCTGTGTGTAATGACTCTATATAATAGATCCCTCTGTGTGTAATGACTCTATATAATAGATCCCTCTGTGTGTAATAACTCTATATAATAGATCCCTCTGTGTGTAATGACTGTATATAAAAGATTCCCCTGTGTGTAATGACTCTATATAATAAATCCCTTTGTGTGTAATGACTCTATATAATAGATTCCTCTGTGTGTAATGACTCTATATAATAGATCCCTCTGTGTGTAATGACTCTATATAATAGATCACTCTGTGTGTAATGACTCTATATAATAGATCCCTCTGTGTGTAATTACTCTATATAATAGATCCCTCTGTGTGTAATAACTCTATATAATAGATCCCTCTGTGTGTAATGACTCTATATAATAGATCCCTCTGTGTGTAATAACTCTATATAATAGATCCCTCTGTGTGTAATGACTATATAAAAGATCCCTCTGTGTGTAATGACTCTATATAATAGATCACTCTGTGTGTAATGACTCTATATAATAGATCCCTCTGTGTGTAATGACTCTATATAATAGATCCCTCTGTGTGTAATGACTGTATATAAAAGATCCCTCTGTGTGTAATGACTGTATATAAAAGATCCCTCTGTGTGTAATGACTCTATATAATAGATCACTCTGTGTGTAATGACTCTATATAATAGATCCCTCTGTGTGTAATAACTCTATATAATAGATCCCTCTGTGTGTAATGACTGTATATAAAAGATCCCTCTGTGTGTAATGACTCTATATAATAGATCACTCTGTGTGTAATGACTCTATATAATAGATCCCTCTGTGTGTAATGACTATATATAATAGATTCCTCTGTCTGTAATGACTCTATATAATAGATCCCTCTGTGTGTAATGACTCTATATAATAGATCCCTCTGTGTGTAATGACTCTATATAATAGATCCCTCTGTGTGTAATGACTCTATATAATAGATCCCTCTGTGTGTAATGACTCTATATAATAGATCCCTCTGTGTGTAATGACTCTATATAATAGATCGCTCTGTGTGTAATGACTCTATATAATAGATCCCTGTGGGTGTAATGACTCTATATAATAGATCACTCTGTGTGTAATGACTCTATATAATAGATCACTCTGCGTGCAATGACTCTATATAATAGATCCCTCTGCGTGTATTGACTCTATATAATAGATCCCTCTGTGTGTAATGACTCTATATAATAGATCCCTCTGTGTGTAATGACTCTATATAATAGATCTCTCTGCGTGTAATGACTCTATATAATAGATCACTCTGTGTGTAATGACTATAGAAAAGATCACTCTGTGTGTAATGACTCTATATAACAGATCCCTCTGTGTGTAATGACTCTATATAATAGATCCCTCTCTGTGTAATGACTCTATATAATAGATCCCTCTGTGTGTAATGACTCTATATAATAGATCCCTCTGTGTGTAATGACTATAGAATAGATCACTCTGTGTGTAATGACTGTATATAATAGATCGCTCTGTGTGTAATGACTCTATATAATAGATCCCACTGTGTGTAATGACTCTATATAATAGATCCTTCTGCGTGTAATGACTCTATATAATAGATCCCTGTGTGTTTAATGACTATATATAATAGATCCCTCTGTGTGTAATGACTCTATATAATAGATCCCTCTGTGTGTAATGACTCTTTATAATAGATCCCTCTGTGTGTAATGACTCTATATAATAGATCGCTCTGCGTGTAATGACTCTATATAATTGATCCCTCTCTGTGTAATGACTCTATATAATAGATCCTTCTGTGTGAAATGACTCTATATAATAGATCCCTCTGTGTGTAATGACTATATAATAGATCCCTCTGTGTGCAATGACTCTATATAATAGATCCCTCTCTGTGTAATGACTCTATATAATAGATCCCTCTGTGTGTAATGACTCTATATAATAGATCCCTCTGTGTGTAATGACTATAGAATAGATCACTCTGTGTGTAATGACTCTATATAATAGATCGCTCTGTGTGTAATGACTCTATATAATAGATCCTTCTGCGTGTAATGACTCTATATAATAGATCCCTGTGTGTAATGACTCTACATAATAGATCCCTCTGTGTGTAATGACTCTATATAATAGACCCCTCTGTGTAATGACTCTATATTATAGATCCCTCTGTGTGTAATGACTCTATATAATAGATCCCTCTATGTGTAATGACTATATATAATAGATCGCTCTGTGTGTATTGACTCTATATAATAGATCCCTCTGTGTGTAATGACTCTATATAATAGATCCCTCTGTGTAATGACTCTATATAATAGATCCCTCTGTGTGTAATGACTCTATATAATAGATCCCTCTGTGTGTAATGACTCTATATAATTGATCCCTCTCTGTGTAATGACTCTATTTAATATATCCCTCTGTGTGTAATGACTCTATATAATAGATCCCTCTGTGTGTAATGACTATAAAATAGATCACTCTGTGTGTAATGACTCTGTATAATAGATCACTCTGTGTGTAATGACTCTATATAATAGATCCCTGTGTGTAATGACTCTATATAATAGATCCCTCTGTGTGTAATGACTCTATATAATAGATCACTCTGTGTGTAATGACTCTATATAATAGATCCCTCTGTGTGTAATGACTCTATATAATAGATCACTCTGTGTGTAATGACTCTATATAATAGACCCCTCTGTGTAATGACTCTATATTATAGATCCCTCTGTGTGTAATGACTCTATATAATAGATCCCTCTGTGTAATGACTCTATATAATAGATCCCTCTGTGTGTAATGACTCTATATAATAGATCCCTCTGTGTAATGACTCTATATAATAGATCCCTCTGTGTGTAATGACTCTATATAATAGATCCCTCTGTGTGTAATGACTCTATATAATTGATCCCTCTCTGTGTAATGACTCTATTTAATATATCCCTCTGTGTGTAATGACTCTATATAATAGATCCCTCTGTGTGTAATGACTATAGAATAGATCACTCTGTGTGTAATGACTCTATATAACAGATCGCTCTGCGTGTAATGACTCTATATAATAGATCGCTCTGTGTGTATTGACTCTATATAATAGATCCCTCTGTGTGTAATGACTCTATATAATAGATCCCTCTGTGTAATGACTCTATATAATAGATCCCTCTGTGTGTAATGACTCTATATAATAGATCGCTCTGTGTGTATTGACTCTATATAATAGATCCCTCTGTGTGTAATGACTCTATATAATAGATCCCTCTGTGTAATGACTCTATATAATAGATCCCTCTGTGTGTAATGACTCTATATAATAGATCCCTCTGTGTGTAATGACTCTATATAATTGATCCCTCTCTGTGTAATGACTCTATTTAATATATCCCTCTGTGTGTAATGACTCTATATAATAGATCCCTCTGTGTGTAATGACTATAAAATAGATCACTCTGTGTGTAATGACTCTGTATAATAGATCACTCTGTGTGTAATGACTCTATATAATAGATCCCTGTGTGTAATGACTCTATATAATAGATCCCTCTGTGTGTAATGACTCTATATAATAGATCACTCTGTGTGTAATGACTCTATATAATAGATCCCTCTGTGTGTAATGACTCTATATAATAGATCACTCTGTGTGTAATGACTCTATATAATAGACCCCTCTGTGTAATGACTCTATATTATAGATCCCTCTGTGTGTAATGACTCTATATAATAGATCCCTCTGTGTAATGACTCTATATAATAGATCCCTCTGTGTGTAATGACTCTATATAATAGATCCCTCTGTGTAATGACTCTATATAATAGATCCCTCTGTGTGTAATGACTCTATATAATAGATCCCTCTGTGTGTAATGACTCTATATAATTGATCCCTCTCTGTGTAATGACTCTATTTAATATATCCCTCTGTGTGTAATGACTCTATATAATAGATCCCTCTGTGTGTAATGACTATAGAATAGATCACTCTGTGTGTAATGACTCTATATAACAGATCGCTCTGCGTGTAATGACTCTATATAATAGATCCCTCTGTGTGTAATGACTATATATAATAGACCCCTCTGCGTGTAATGACTATATAATAGATCCCTCTGTGTGTAATGACTCTATATAATAGATCCCTCTGTATTTAATGACTCTATATAATAGATCCCTCTGTGTGTAATGACTATAGAATAGATCACTCTGTGTGTAATGACTCTATATAATAGATCGCTCTGCGTGTAATGACTCTATATAATATATCACTGCGTGTAATGACTCTATATAATAGATCCCTCTGCGTGTAATGACTCTATATAATAGATCACTCTGTGTGTAATGATTCTATATAATAGATCCCTCTGTGTGTAATGACTCTATATAATAGACCCCTCTGTGTGTAATGACTCTATATAATAGATCCCTCTGCGTGTAATGACTCTATATAATAGATCACTCTGTGTGTAATGATTCTATATAATAGATCCCTCTGTGTGTAATGACTCTATATAATAGACCCCTCTGTGTGTAATGACTATATAATAGATCCCTCTGTGTGTAATGACTCTATATAATAGATCGCTCTGCGTGTAATGACTCTATATAATAGATCCCTCTGTGTGTAATGACTATATAATAGATCACTCTGTGTGTAATGACTCTATATAATAGATCACTCTGTGTGTAATGATTCTATATAATAGATCCCTCTGTGTGTAATGACTCTATATAATAGACCCCTCTGTGTGTAATGACTCTATATAATAGATCCCTCTGTGTGTAATGACTCTACATAATAGATCACTCTGTGTGTAATGATTCTATATAATAGATCCCTCTGTGTGTAATGACTCTATATAATAGACCCCTCTGTGTGTAATGACTATATAATAGATCCCTCTGTGTGTAATGACTCTATATAATAGATCCCTCTGTGTGTAATGACTCTATATAATAGATCCCTCTGTGTGTAATGACTCTATATAATAGATCGCTCTGCGTGTAATGACTCTATATAATTGATCCCTCTCTGTGTAATGACTCTATATAATAGATCCTTCTGTGTGTAATGACTCTATATAATAGATCCCTCTGTGTGTAATGACTATATAATAGATCCCTCTGTGTGCAATGACTCTATATAATAGATCCCTCTCTGTGTAATGACTCTATATAATAGATCCCTCTGTGTGTAATGACTCTATATAATAGATCCCTCTGTGTGTAATGACTATAGAATAGATCACTCTGTGTGTAATGACTCTATATAATAGATCGCTCTGTGTGTAATGACTCTATATAATAGATCCTTCTGCGTGTAATGACTCTATATAATAGATCCCTGTGTGTAATGACTCTATATAATAGACCCCTCTGTGTAATGACTCTATATTATAGATCCCTCTGTGTGTAATGACTCTATATAATAGATCCCTCTATGTGTAATGACTATATATAATAGATCGCTCTGTGTGTATTGACTCTATATATTAGATCCCTCTCTGTGTAATGACTCTATATAATAGATCCCTCTGTGTGTAATGACTCTATATAATAGATCGCTCTGCGTGTAATGACTCTATATAATTGATCCCTCTCTGTGTAATGACTCTATATAATAGATCCCTCTGTGTGTAATGACTCTATATAATAGATCCCTCAGTGTAATGACTCTATATAATATATCCCTCTGTGTGTAATGACTCTATATAATAGATCCCTCTGTGTGTAATGACTATAAAATAGATCACTCTGTGTGTAATGATTCTATATAATAGATCACTCTGTGTGTAATGACTCTATATAATAGATCCCTGTGTGTAATGACTCTATATAATAGATCCCTCTGTGTGTAATGACTCTATATAATAGATCACTCTGTGTGTAATGACTAGTGTTGAGCATTCCGATACTGAAATATCGGGTATCGGCCAATATTCGCGGTATCGGAATTCCGATACTTAATTCCGATACTATTGCAATATCGTATACCGGAATCGGAAGTTCCCATAATGCAGTGAGACATTTTCATTTTATTCAGCCAATGAGGATCCTAAGAAGTGTGGGCACATCCTGTTAGGCATGTAGGCATCTTAACTAATGGCATGGCTGTGATTGGCTGCTGAAATGATGTCATGATGCACTATAAAAGCCACCGCCGCCATTTTGAGCTCACTCTGCTGTGAATTCAGTTAGGGATAGGACGCTGTTGTTCTGAGGGACAGTTTTAGCTACCTATTTGCTCTATACTGCTTTACCCAAGCTACTTTCTAAATCACTGTGCCTTGCAGTGCTAGTGCACAGTTCCCTGTGCTGTTCACCGCTATCTGCAAGGTCTGTGTGTGTGAGTGCAGCTCACCCTGTAGTGTGTGCTTCAGCCAAGTCTGGTTGTAGTGCACTCAGTGTGTGTCACTGCCTCATACATTGTCCTTTTTTGCCAATTCATAATTTTTCCTGATATCTCCTATTAGTGTGGTGGTTCCATCTGTATTCAGCTAAATTGGTTCCAAACACACTATATAGGAGTAGATAGAGAAATTTTTTTCCGTCTTGCAGCACTAGTGCACAGTGCTCTGCATCTGTACTGTTCACCGCTGTCTGCAAGGTCTGGTGTGTGAGTGCAGCTCACCCTGTAGTGTGTGCTTCAACCCCGTCTGGTTGTAGTGCACTCAGTGTGTGTCACTGCCTCATACATTGTCCTTTATTGCCAATTCATAATTTTTCCTGATATCTCCTATTAGTGTGGTGGTTCCATCTGTATTCAGCTAAATTGGTTCCAAACACACTATATAGGAGTAGATAGAGAATTTTTTTCCGTCTTGCAGCACTAGTGCACAGTGCTCTGCATCTGTACTGTTCACCGCTGTCTGCAAGGTCTGGTGTGTGAGTGCAGCTCACCCTGTAGTGTGTGCTTCAGCCCCGTCTGGTTGTAGTGCACTCAGTGTGTGTCACTGCCTCATACATTGTCCTTTATTGCCAATTCATAATTTTTCCTGATATCTCCTATTAGTGTGGTGGTTCCATCCATATTCAGCTAAATTGATTCCAAACACACTATATAGGAGTAGATAGAGGAGCCTTTCTGCAGCATTGGGCCCTGCAGCCCCAGCCAGATTAGTATTAGCCTATTTTTTGCAGCCTCATCTATTGCATTGTAGGTTACCTTCCTACATTGTAATAGCTACAAAAAGTTTGTGATACTATCGTTATTACATCTTTAGGCACATCCAGTGTCTTTTTGTGACAAAAAAAACCTAAATAAAGTTCACCAAACACTCCACTTTACAGTTGTGTAGGCCACATTAGCTCATATTAAAGTCTAGTCCACACTTTATAAAATTAGTGTTTCTTATACCTGTTAGCAGCTGTTCAGGAATAAGCACACTAAGCCCTTAGTACTTTTCTGCCTATCTTTATCAGTCTACCAAGATGAAGAAGGCAGGGAGTAAGGCATGTGGTCGTGGTCGTGGGCGTGGGCGTGGAGTTTCTGCAGGGAGAGGACGTGAGGATTCTGTGCCTGCAGGGAGAGGACGTGGGGATTCTGTGCCTGCTGCGGGCACCAGTGACTCAGCATCCCCCAGTTTTACCAGGGAACAGTCCTTTATGCGCAGCTTTGTAGGAGCTAGCCGTACCCCACTGCTGCGCGAGGACCAAATTGAAGCCGTTGTCGGATGGATGGCAGCTAACGCATCGACTTCAATTAGTTCCAGATCCTCTCAGGTCCTGAGCACTGAAGAGCACCCATCTGTCTCTTCACCACCTGCCAAATTGCCCAGGCAGTCAGAGAGCCCTGGACAGGAGCCATCTCTACTTCTGTTCTCTGAATCTCTTGGCTTGGAAAGAGGGGGCCAGCCAAGCAGAATTCGAGAATTTGAAGAAGAGGTAGTATGCAGTGATGCGCAACCGTTTTGTCTCTCTGAATCTGAAGAGGCGGGTGGGCCAGTGCCTATGGTCAGCAGCACACCTCAGTACGCATCTGATGATGAGACTCAGGTGCCACTTTCTGGTGCGTACTGTGCTGTCGAGACTACCCAGGAGAAGCAGTTGTTTGAAGAGGGTGGTGTAGATGATGAGGTCCTTGACCCATCATGGCGTGAGGGACAGGAAGGTGGTGGGAGCAGCTCTGAGGAAGAGATTCCCCGAACGGCCCAAAAAGGAGGGAGAGGGAGGGGGCAGACTTGGTTGCCTGTAGCCTCCACTTCGGCACCCATTAGGAGCATGGCTCTTCCAAAATCCAAAGCGGGCGCTCCCAAGACTTGCAGTGCCTGGTCCTTTTTTGACACAGTTGCAGATGACATTTGCTTTGTCAAATGCAAGCTGTGTAATCAGAAGGTGAAAAGAGGGAAAAGTGTCAGCAACCTCAATACCACAAATATGTGGAAACATGTGCGGACCAAGCACGTGGTGGAGTTACACAAACACACTGAAGACCTAGGCCAACCTACAGCGCCACCTACCACCTCTTCAGCTCGTGTTGTAGCCTCTTCCTCCAGCTCACACACAGCTGGTTCGGCTTCCTCACAGGATCGCCATGGAAGAATCTCTGGCACTGTTGTACAGAGACACAGTGTAATTCCACCCACAGCACCACTTTCCCAGTCATCCTCACACTCCCAGGCCAGTCTACAGCCATCGTTAGCACAGGCATGGGAGAAAAGGCGCCCATACTCGGCAAACCACCCCCGAGCACAGGCTCTGAATGCTGGCATTGCTAAACTACTGGCCCTTGAAATGCTATCATTCAGGCTGGTGGAGACTGACACATTCCGTAACTTTATGGCATTGGCAGTCCCACAATACAACGTGCCCAGCCGCTTTTATTTCAGGAGGCAAGCCGTCCCTGCCCTGCAACATCATGTGGAGGGAAAAATTAAACATGCGCTACAAAACGCCGTCAGTAGCAAGGTCCACCTGACCACTGATGCGTGGACCAGTAAGCATGGACAGGGACGATACCTTTCCCTCACTGCCCATTGGGTAAATGTTGTGGAGCCGGGTACAGATCTTGAGAGTGGCGCTGTACGTGTTCTGCCAACTCCAAGGATTGCAGGAATCCAGTCTGTACACATTGACTCCTCCTCATACTCCAGTTCCTCTGAATCAGCGCTGCAGGAGCCGTCACGGTCTACCTCCACATCGACCCGTGAACGGTTACCTGTTATGATGACCGATATGAGCACAGCCGTGGCCAAACGTCAACAGGCCGTATTAAAATTAATTTCTTTGGGGAATCGAAGCCACACAGCGCAGGAGCTCTGGAATGCCATCAAGCAGCAGAGTGACGTGTGGTTTGTGCCAGCGAATCTCCAGCCAGGCATGGTAGTGTGTGACAATGGCCGAAATCTGGTGGCAGCTCTGGGCCTAGGCAACCTCACTCACATCCCATGTCTGGCACATGTGCTCAACTTGGTCGTGCAGAGTTTTTTGAGGGACTATCCGGATCTTGATGCACTGCTTCACAAGGTCCGCATAGAGTGCGCTCACTTGCGGCGTTCCAGCAATGTAAGATCACGCATTGCAGCTCTGCAGCGCCGATTATGTCTTCCGGAACATCGCATCATATGTGACCTACCCACCAGGTGGAATTCAACGTTACATATGTTGGAGAGGTTGTGTGAGCAGCAGGCAGCAGTAATGGAGTACCAGCTGCAGCAGGCGCAAACAAGTCGCAGTGCGCGCCGTTCACACTTCACCACCACTGAGTGGGCCTCTATGAAGGACATTTGCCACGTTTTGCGTGCCTTCGATTATTCCACGCGGATGGCGAGTGCAGATGATGCACTAGTCAGCATGACTATCCCCCTTATCTGCCTGCTTGAAAAAACACTGCAAGCACTAAGGGACGAGGTTTTGGAAGAGGTGGAGGATGAGGAGTCACAAATGCCATCTGCTTCTCTACAGTCTGCGCAACGTGGTTCCTCACAAAGGCCTAGGCAGGGGACACTTTGTGAGGAGGATGAGGAGGAGTCAATGGATGAGGAAGACATCTGTCCAGAGGAGGGAGGTACACAATGCTCTAGTAGTCAGTATCTAGAGCGAGGGTGGGGTGATGCAGAGCAGGCAGAGATCACGCCTCAAGCAGGGGACAGCGTTTCTTGGCCAGTTGGCAGTCTGCAGCACATGGTTGATTTCATGCTGCAGTGCCTCAGAAACGACCGCCGCATCGCCCACATTCTCAACACGGCTGATTATTGGGTGTCCACCCTCCTAGATCCTCGCTACCGGGACAACTTACAAAGCCTCATAACACCATTGAACCGGGAGCGTAAAATGCGGGAGTACCAAGACGCACTGGTGCATTCCATCATGTTCTCCATTCCAACCGAGAGCAGTGCTGCTAGTGCTTTACAAAGCAGCTCAGTGCGTCGAGGCAGTGGAGGAAGCTCTGCACAAAGAGGGAGCAGAAGCAGCGCCTCAGCACAAGGCAAGACCAGTATGGCCGAAATGTGGCAAAGTTTTGTGTCCCCGCCGCCACAAATGTCTACACCATCACAGACAGCTCCAGTCAGCAGGAGGCAACGTTTCCGTCAGATGGTGACAGACTACATGTCTTGCCCTCTTAGTGTACTCCCAGACGGCTCTTCTCCCTTCAAGTTTTGGGTCTGTAAGCTGGATACATGGCCAGAGCTTAGTCAGTATGCACTGGAGGTGCTAGCTTGCCCTGCTGCTAGTGTATTATCGGAACGCGTCTTTAGTGCCGCAGGTGGTGTACTAACAGACCGTCGCATGCGACTATCCTCCGATAACGTTGACCGGCTTACTTTTCTCAAAATGAACAAGGCCTGGATCTCTCATGAATTTGCCAGTCCTCTTCCAGAATAAATAATTGGTTGGCAACAGTATCCAGGTCTCCTGTTCTGTTCATGTTTCTACCACCTGAACTGTAATCCCTGAGCTCCAACACCGCCAGTTGGCGCTCGGAAGTGCCGTCTGCACAGTCAACACTTGCTGCCGTGTTATTGGGGTTCAGTAACGTCAGCTGTTCTCCTGCTGTGCGGACGGCAATTTCTCCTGATTTGTCCACATCCACTGTACTACACATTTTAAAGTTGCTCCAATTACTCCTCTGGCTCCTCTGTTTTCATTCTTATCCCTGGGCTCCAGCACCGCCAGTTGGCGCTCGGAAGTGCTGTCTGCACAGTCAACACTTGCTACCATGTTATTGGGGTTCAGTAACGTCAGCTGTTCCCCTGCTGTGCGGACGGCAATTTCTCCTGCTCTGTCCACATTCTCACTACTACAGATTTTAAAGTTGCTCCAATTACACCTCTGGCTCCTCTGTTTTCATTCTTATCCCTGGGCTCCAGCACCGCCAGTTGGCGCTCGGAAGTGCCGTCTGCACAGTCAACACTTGCTGCGGTGTTATTGGGGTTCGGTAACGTCAGCTGTTCCCCTGCTGTGTTCACGGCAATTTCTCCTGCTCTGTCCATATTCACTGTGCTACTTATTTAAAACTTGCTCCAATTACACCTCTGGCTCCTCCGTTTTTAGTATTTACCCTGGGCTCCAACACCGCCAGTTGGCGCTCGGAAGTGCTGTCTGCACAGTCAACACTTGTTGCCGTGTTATTGGGGTTCAGTAACGTCAGCTGTTCTCCTGCTGTGCGGACGGCAATTTCTCCTGCTTTGTCCACATCCACTGTACTACACATTTTAAAGTTGCTCGAATTACACCTCTGGCTCCTCTGTTTTCATTCTTATCCCTGGGCTCCAGCACCGCCAGTTGGCGCTCGGAAGTGCCGTCTGCACAGTCAACACTTGCTGCCGTGTTATTGGGGTTCAGTAACGTCAGCTGTTCTCCTGCTGTGCGGACGGCAATTTCTCCTGCTTTGTCCACATCCACTGTACTACACATTTTAAAGTTGCTCGAATTACACCTCTGGCTCCTCTGTTTTCATTCTTATCCCTGGGCTCCAGCACCGCCAGTTGGCGCTCGGAAGTGCCGTCTGCACAGTCAACACTTGCTACCATGTTATTGGGGTTCAGTAACGTCAGCTGTTCCCCTGCTGTGTTCACGGCAATTTCTCCTGCTCTGTCCATATTCACTGTGCTACTTATTTAAAACTTGCTCCAATTACACCTCTGGCTCCTCCGTTTTTAGCATTTACCCTGGGCTCCAACACCGCCAGTTGGCGCTCGGAAGTGCTGTCTGCACAGTCAACACTTGCTGCCGTGTTATTGGGGTTCAGTAACGTCAGCTGTTCTCCTGCTGTGCGGACGGCAATTTCTCCTGCTTTGTCCACATCCACTGTACTACACATTTTAAAGTTGCTCGAATTACACCTCTGGCTCCTCTGTTTTCATTCTTATCCCTGGGCTCCAGCACCGCCAGTTGGCGCTCGGAAGTGCCGTCTGCACAGTCAACACTTGCTGCCGTGTTATTGGGGTTCAGTAACGTCAGCTGTTCTCCTGCTGTGCGGACGGCAATTTCTCCTGCTTTGTCCACATCCACTGTACTACACATTTTAAAGTTGCTCGAATTACACCTCTGGCTCCTCTGTTTTCATTCTTATCCCTGGGCTCCAGCACCGCCAGTTGGCGCTCGGAAGTGCCGTCTGCACAGTCAACACTTGCTACCATGTTATTGGGGTTCAGTAACGTCAGCTGTTCCCCTGCTGTGTTCACGGCAATTTCTCCTGCTCTGTCCATATTCACTGTGCTACTTATTTAAAACTTGCTAAAATTACACCTCTGGCTCCTCCGTTTTTAGTATTTACCCTGGGCTCCAACACCGCCAGTTGGCGCTCGGAAGTGCTGTCTGCACAGTCAACACTTGCTGCCGTGTTATTGGGGTTCAGTAACGTCAGCTGTTCCCCTGCTGTGCGGACGGCAATTTCTCCTGCTCTGTCCACATTCTCACTACTACAGATTTTAAAGTTGCTCCAATTACACCTCTGGCTCCTCTGTTTTCATTCTTATCCCTGGGCTCCAGCACCGCCAGTTGGCGCTCGGAAGTGCTGTCTGCACAGTCAACACTTGCTACCATGTTATTGGGGTTCAGTAACGTCAGCTGTTCCCCTGCTGTGCGGACGGCAATTTCTCCTGCTCTGTCCACATTCTCACTACTACAGATTTTAAAGTTGCTCCAATTACACCTCTGGCTCCTCTGTTTTCATTCTTATCCCTGGGCTCCAGCATCGCCAGTTGGCGCTCGGAAGTGCCGTCTGCACAGTCAACACTTGCTGCGGTGTTATTGGGGTTCGGTAACGTCAGCTGTTCCCCTGCTGTGTTCACGGCAATTTCTCCTGCTCTGTCCATATTCACTGTGCTACTTATTTAAAACTTGCTCCAATTACACCTCTGGCTCCTCCGTTTTTAGTATTTACCCTGGGCTCCAATACCGCTAGTTGCTGCTCAGAAGTGCCGTCTGCACAGTCAACGCTTCCTCCAGTGTTATTGGGATTCAGTAACGTCAGCTGATCCCCAGCTGTGTGTCCGGCAAATTCTCCTGCTTTGTCCACATCCACTGTAGTACACATTTTAAAGTTGCTCGAATTACACCTCTGGCTCCTCTGTTTTCATTCTTATCCCTGGGCTCCAGCACCGCCAGTTGGCGCTCGGAAGTGCCGTCTGCACAGTCAACACTTGCTGCGGTGTTATTGGGGTTCGGTAACGTCAGCTGTTCCCCTGCTGTGTTCACGGCAATTTCTCCTGCTCTGTCCATATTCACTGTGCTACTTATTTAAAACTTGCTCCAATTACACCTCTGGCTCCTCCGTTTTTAGTATTTACCCTGGGCTCCAACACCGCCAGTTGGCGCTCGGAAGTGCTGTCTGCACAGTCAACACTTGCTGCCGTGTTATTGGGGTTCAGTAACGTCAGCTGTTCTCCTGCTGTGCGGACGGCAATTTCTCCTGCTTTGTCCACATCCACTGTACTACACATTTTAAAGTTGCTCGAATTACACCTCTGGCTCCTCTGTTTTCATTCTTATCCCTGGGCTCCAGCACCGCCAGTTGGCGCTCGGAAGTGCCGTCTGCACAATCAACACTTGCTGCGGTGTTATTGGGGTTCGGTAACGTCAGCTGTTCCCCTGCTGTGTTCACGGCAATTTCTCCTGCTCTGTCCATATTCACTGTGCTACTTATTTAAAACTTGCTCCAATTACACCTCTGGCTCCTCCGTTTTTAGTATTTACCCTGGGCTCCAATACCGCTAGTTGCTGCTCAGAAGTGCCGTCTGCACAGTCAACGCTTGCTCCAGTGTTATTGGGATTCAGTAACGTCAGCTGATCCCCAGCTGTGTGTCCGGCAAATTCTCCTGCTTTGTCCACATCCACTGTAGTACGGATTTAAAACCTCCTCCAAATACACCTCTGGCTCTTCTGTTTTTAGTATTTACCCTGGGCTCCAGCACCGCCAGCTGGTTCTCGGCAGTTCCATTGGCTCTTGTACCTTCTGCTACCCATCCGGGTTCCAGTACCGTCAGCTGGTCCTCGGTAGTTCCATTTGCTCTTGTATCTTCTGCTACCCATCCGGGTTCCAGTACCGTCAGCTGGTTCTCGGCAGTGTCTTTGGCACGGGTACTCCCTCCTGCCCAGCCTGGTTCCAGCACGCCAGCTGTTTCCGGGTAGTGTCAACGTCACTTTGCCTCCAATGCGTTGTCCTGTCGTGTTGCGGTCGGGTTAGCCGACTCTATGGTGCCTGCAGTTTAGGTGACTCCTATGTGGGCTGCGGGATCTGGCAATGAAGGCTGGTTCCATAGTGCCAATAGGACAAGCACCCTCTGTAGGACTGTGGGTTTTGGTAACTGCGGCCGGCTCGCGGCCTTGAACTTTTTTTTTACATGGGTACCTTCTGCTACCCATCCGGGTTCCAGTACCGTCAGCTGGTTCTCGGCAGTGCCTTTGGATTAGGTGCCTCCTTCTCGGTATCCAAGTTCCACCAACGTCTGCTGGTCCTTGGTAGTGCTTTCTGGCACAGGTACCTCCTGCTTAGTAACCGAGTTCCAGTAACATCAGCTGGTCCTCGGTAGTTCCATTGGCTCTTGTACCTTCTGCTACCCATCCGGGTTCCAGTACCGTCAGCTGGTCCTCGGTAGTTCCATTTGCTCTTGTATCTTCTGCTACCCATCCGGGTTCCAGTACCGTCAGCTGGTCCTCGGTAGTTCCATTTGCTCTTGTATCTTCTGCTACCCATCCGGGTTCCAGTACCGTCAGCTGGTTCTCGGCAGTGCCTTTGGATTAGGTGCCTCCTTCTCGGTATCCAAGTTCCACCAACGTCTGCTGGTCCTTGGTAGTGCTTTCTGGCACAGGTACCTCCTGCTTAGTAACCGAGTTCCAGTAACATCAGCTGGTCCTCGGTAGTTCCATTGGCTCTTGTACCTTCTGCTACCCATCCGGGTTCCAGTACCGTCAGCTGGTCCTCGGTAGTTCCATTTGCTCTTGTATCTTCTGCTACCCATCCGGGTTCCAGTACCGTCAGCTGGTTCTCGGCAGTGCCTTTGGATTAGGTGCCTCCTTCTCGGTATCCAAGTTCCACCAACGTCTGCTGGTCCTTGGTAGTGCTTTCTGGCACAGGTACCTCCTGCTTAGTAACCGAGTTCCAGTAACATCAGCTGGTCCTCGGTAGTTCCATTGGCTCTTGTACCTTCTGCTACCCATCCGGGTTCCAGTAACATCAGCTGGTCCTCGGTAGTTCCATTTGCTCTTGTATCTTCTGCTACCCATCCGGGTTCCAGTACCGTCAGCTGGTTCTCGGCAGTGTCTTTGGCACGGGTACTCCCTCCTGCCCAGCCTGGTTCCAGCACGCCAGCTGTTTCCGGGTAGTGTCAACGTCACTTTGCCTCCAATGCGTTGTCCTGTCGTGTTGCGGTCGGGTTAGCCGACTCTATGGTGCCTGCAGTTTAGGTGACTCCTATGTGGGCTGCGGAATCTGGCAATGAAGGCTGGTTCCATAGTGCCAATAGGACAAGCACCCTCTGTAGGACTGTGGGTTTTGGTAACTGCGGCCGGCTCGCGGCCTTGAACTTTTTTTTTACATGGGTACCTTCTGCTACCCATCCGGGTTCCAGTACCGTCAGCTGGTTCTCGGCAGTGCCTTTGGATTAGGTGCCTCCTTCTCGGTATCCAAGTTCCACCAACGTCTGCTGGTCCTTGGTAGTGCTTTCTGGCACAGGTACCTCCTGCTTAGTAACCGAGTTCCAGTAACATCAGCTGGTCCTCGGTAGTTCCATTGGCTCTTGTACCTTCTGCTACCCATCCGGGTTCCAGTAACATCAGCTGGTCCTCGGTAGTTCCATTGGCTCTTGTACCTTCTGCTACCCATCCGGGTTCCAGTACCGTCAGCTGGTTCTCGGCAGTGCCTTTGGATTAGGTGCCTCCTTCTCGGTATCCAAGTTCCACCAACGTCTGCTGGTCCTTGGTAGTGCTTTCTGGCACAGGTACCTCCTGCTTAGTAACCGAGTTCCAGTAACATCAGCTGGTCCTCGGTAGTTCCATTGGCTCTTGTACCTTCTGCTATCCATCCGGGTTCCAGTACCGTCAGCTGGTCCTCGGTAGTTCCTCAGCTTTCTTGTACCTTCTGCTACATTTCCAAGTTCAAGCTTTTTGAAATGGTTCTTGGTAATCACTCTGGATCTCCCTGACGAGGACCCTGAAGACGAGGACCCTGAAGACCAACCCTAAGAAGACGAGGACCCCGAAGACAATGACCCTGAAGACGAGGACCCTGAAGACCACCCCGAAGAAGACGAGGACCCTGAAGACCACCCCGAAGAAGACGAGGACCCTGAAGACCACCCCGAAGAAGACGAGGACCCCGAAGACGAGGACCCAGAAGACCAACCCGAAGAAGACGAGGACCCCGAAGACGAGGACCCCCGAAGACGACGACCCTGAAGACCACCCCGAAGAAGACCAAGAAGATGACCCTGAAGAAGTTGACCAAGAAGACAAAGAAGAGAAGACAAGCACCAAGATACAGAAAAACAAGAGACAGAAAACCAAGAAGCAGAAATACAAGAAGCTGCAGAACAAAAAGCGGAAGAACATTAAGCATAAGACTAAAAATCAGAGCAAAAGATAATATCTAAATTATAAGCAGAAGATGACTAAGCAGTGTATGGGGGTGAGTCCGTTCCTCCTCGTGGTGCCCCTGGAAAAGACCTGCTGCTGCAGGCCAAACTGAACGCGGACAAATCCTGTTGTAAATCTTTTGTGACGGGCAGAACGAAAGGTGTAATGTCCAACCTTTTATAGATAACAACTACAGGAATGCCTGTCACAAATAAGAATATGATGAAGAAGAAGAATATGAAGAAGATGAAGAAGTAGAATATGAAGAATGTAAAAAAAAGAATAATACGAAGAAGGTGAAGAAGAAGAAGGTGAAGAAGAAGTGGATGAAAAAGATGCTGAGGATGATGAAGGAGAAAGTGTGGGAGAAGTAAAAAAGAAGGTGAAGAGCATGGAAGTAGTGAAACATAAATATCTGACAAAATATAAAAATACTTAACATAGTTAATATTTCCGTAACTCAGAACATAATAAAAAAATATTAATTCCTGCTATTCCATTTGACTGGGCTAAACCTCTATGCCTTTATTGTCTCCCCCACCTCCCCCAATACATTCTACATTATTCTTAGTTGTTTTCCTTCATGTAGAAATAACCTACAAGGAAAGAAAGGGTTTATTTTAATTCCGATATTTCTGTCCCATTGACTTGCATTGGTTTCCGGTATCGGAATCGGCGATATCCGATACTTTTTCGGTATCGGTCCGATCCAATCCGATCCGATATTTCCCGATATCGGAAGGTATCGCTCAACACTAGTAATGACTCTATATAATAGATCCCTCTGTGTGTAATGACTCTATATAATAGATCACTCTGCATGTATTGACTATATAATAGATCCCTCTGTGTGTAATGACTCTATATAATAGATCCCTCTGTGTGTAATGACTATATATAATAGACCCCTCTGCATGTATTGACTATATAATAGATCCCTCTGTGTGTAATGACTCTATATAATAGATCCCTCTGTGTGTAATGACTCTATATAATAGATCCCTCTGTGTGTAATGACTATAGAATAGATCACTCTGTGTGTAATGACTCTATATAATAGATCGCTCTGCGTGTAATGACTCTATATAATATATCACTGCGTGTAATGACTCTATATAATAGATCACTCTGTGTGTAATGACTCTATATAATAGATCCCTCTGCGTGTAATGACTCTATATAATAGATCACTCTGTGTGTAATGATTCTATATAATAGACCCCTCTGTGTGTAATGACTCTATATAATAGATCACTCTGTGTGTAATGATTCTATATAATAGACCCCTCTGTGTGTAATGACTCTATATAATAGATCACTCTGTGTGTAATGACTCTATATAATAGATCCCTCTGTGTGTAATGACTCTATATAATAGATCACTCTGTGTGTAATGATTCTATATAATAGACCCCTCTGTGTGTAATGACTCTATATAATAGATCACTCTGTGTGTAATGACTCTATATAATAGATCCCTCTGTGTGTAATGACTCTATATAATAGATCGCTCTGCGTGTAATGACTCTATATAATAGATCCCTCTGTGTGTAATGACTATATAATAGATCACTCTGTGTGTAATGATTCTATATAATAGATCACTCTGTGTGTAATGATTCTATATAATAGATCCCTCTGTGTGTAATGATTCTATATAATAGATCACTCTGTGTGTAATGACTCTATATAATAGATCCCTCTGTGTGTAATGACTCTATATAATAGATCCCTCTGTGTGTAATGATTCTATATAATAGATCCCTCTGTGTGTAATGATTCTATATAATAGATCACTCTGTGTGTAATGACTCTATATAATAGATCCCTCTGTGTGTAATGACTCTATATAATAGATCCATCTGTGTGTAATGACTCTATATAATAGATCCCTCTGTGTGTAATGACTCTATATAATAGATCACTCTGTGTGTAATGACTCTATATAATAGATCCCTCTGTGTGTAATGACTCTATATAATAGATCGCTCTGCGTGTAATGACTCTATATAATAGATCCCTCTGTGTGTAATGACTATATAATAGATCACTCTGTGTGTAATGATTCTATATAATAGATCACTCTGTGTGTAATGATTCTATATAATAGATCCCTCTGTGTGTAATGATTCTATATAATAGATCACTCTGTGTGTAATGACTCTATATAATAGATCACTCTGTGTGTAATGACTCTATATAATAGATCCCTCTGTGTGTAATGATTCTATATAATAGATCACTCTGTGTGTAATGACTCTATATAATAGATCCCTCTGTGTGTAATGACTCTATATAATAGATCCCTCTGTGTGTAATGATTCTATATAATAGATCCCTCTGTGTGTAATGATTCTATATAATAGATCACTCTGTGTGTAATGACTCTATATAATAAATCACTCTGCGTGTAATGACTCTATATAATAGATCACTCTGTGTGTAATGACTCTATATAATATGAGTTTCATTTATTTTTTGTATTGAAGAACGGAAATAAATTAACTTTTGATGATATTCTATTTAGTGAGATGCAGCTGTATAAGGCCACTGCCTAAAACCGTGGTCATCAGACGGAAAAAAAGAAGAAACGACACATGGAAAAAAGAAGAAATGACATATGGCGAAAGGTAGAACCAAAATATGGAGAAAAGAAGAAACGACACATGAAGAGGGGAAGAAAAGACAATTGGAGAAAATTGAAGTATTTTACAAGCCACCCAATACAGCTGAACAGGTAGAGGATGAAATGCTGGAACAAATTAAAAAGGCAGCAAATAGTAATAGGGTCCTTATTATGGGGGATTTTAACTATCCAGACATTCAATGGGACATAGAAGCATCTGGTTGTGGTAAAAGCTGCAAGTTCTTATCCACAGTTCAGGACAATTACCTCTCTCAGCTGGTGGATGGGGAGATAATCTGCTGGATCTGGTAATCTGCTGGATCTGGTGTTGTCAAATAGACCAGATACAATCTCAGATCTACGGGTCTGGGAGCATTTGGAAAACAGCGACCATAATATGGTAAGTTTCAATGTAATTTCCAATCAAACATTCAAAAAGGGAAATGCAAAAACCTGAAACTTTAGGAAAGCTGATTTCACCAAATTAAGGGAAGAGCTTAATCGAGTAGACTGAGACCATGATGGTAACTGAGGATACCGAACGTAAATGGGGCATGTTTAAGGAAATACTACTAGAATCCTGTAGAAAACCTATACCCTCTGGTAATAAAATGTCCAGGAATAAAAAGTAACCATTATGGATAAATAAGACAGTACAAAGTTTATTAAGACAAAAACATAGGGCATTCGAAATCTGGAAGGCCAAGAATACAGAAATAGCGTTTCAAGAGTGTAAAGATCTAAATAAGAAATGTAAAAAAGAAATTAAGCTGCAAAATTATCTACAGAGAAACAAATTGCCATTGACATTAAAATAAATCACAATTTTTTTTTAAATACTGTATGTTCAGTAAATGTCCTCAATACTTGGTCGGCTCCTTGTGCATCAATTACTGCATCAATGCGGCAATGTGGCATGGAGGGATCAGCCTGTGGCATGGAGGGATCAGCCTTTGGAATGGAGGGATCAGCCTGTGGCATGGAGGGATCAGCCTGTGGCATGGAGGGATCAGCCTGTGGCCCTGCTGAGGTGTTATGGAAGCCCAGGTGGCTTTGATAGCAGCCTTCAGCTCGTCTGCATTGTTGGGTCATAGAATCATAGAATCATAGAATGGTTGAGTTGGAAGGGACCTCCTGGGTCATCTGGTCCAACCCCCTGCTCAAAGCAGGATTCACTAAATTATCTCAGACAGATGTCTGTCCAGCCTCTGTTTGAAGACGTCCATTGAAGGGGAACTCACCACTAGAGATGAGCGTTGTTCTACTCGAACTGTTCGCCAATCTCAAATTCGAGCTGTTTTGGGCGGTGTTCGAGACGGTCGGCGAACACGAACAATTTGAGAAAAATTCGGCTGTTCGAGGTTATGTTCGATAACTGTTCGTGCACCAAAATCATAACTGGATTTTTTCTCAGTAATGATGAAAATTAATGTTAATACGCAGTTTGAGTGTACAGCGGGGTGGGGGGAGGGGCAGGGGATGGATCTCTGCAGGAACAATGAAGATCTCCATTTTTTTTTCTCTTTCCCGCATTTGCAGTGGGGAGGTGCAATCTGTCAGCCTATCAGCAGCGCACACACGGAGCGAAGTGCTTTTTTTCACACAAGCAAGGGCATGTGTGATTGGCAGTGTATGTCACATGTCCTTGCCCTATAAGACCAAGCCATTTTCCCCGTCGCCACCATTTTCTCACTGCTGCAGCTGCGTGTTAGACGGCACCGCTGTTGCTGTGTGCGCTATACCTTGTTAATTTCAAGCCAATTTTCGCACAAATATACAGATAGCTTGGGAGTAGGGAATAGTTGTGATTGCAGTCCTTTTAAGGACTAGGTTACAGCATTTCCTACGACTTTTATCAGGCAGGTCTGTGCTCTTAAATAGATAGATTGTGGGAGTAAAGACTAATTGTAATTGGAGTCCTTTTCAGGACTAGGTTACATCAGTTCCTATCAGTTTTTGCCAGGCAGGTCTGTGCCAGTGCTGTGCAAGTTTTTTTCACAGCATTTGGCTGAATCTAGCAAAGCTAATCCTTTTTGGCCTATTGCAGAGTGTGTTAGTCAGTGGAGTAGCCTATCTGTGTTGCAAGATATACCACCTGTGTATAGAATACCAATTTTTTTACTGCACCTAGTGAAGTAAAATCTTTTGGGCATAGCATCATTCTATTAGTCCATCTATACTGACCTCCATCAGGTTGCAAACTGAATATAATTTTTTTCTGCATCTAGCTCTGAAAAAATATTTGGGCTTCTAGCGGTGTGTGGGACTTGGTCTATTAGTCCATCTATACTGACCTCCATCAGGTTGCAAATTAAAAATAATTTTTTTCTGCATCTAGCTCTGAAAAAATATTTGGGCTTCTAGCAGTGTGTGGGACTTGGTCTATTAGTCCATCTATACTGACCTCCATCAGGTTGCAAATTAAAAATAATTTTTTTCTTCATTTAGCTCTGAAAAAATATTTGGGCTTCTAGCAGTGTGTGGGACTTGGTCTATTAGTCCATCTATACTGATCTCCATCAGGTTGCAAATTAAAAATAATTTTTTTCTGCATCTAGCTCTGAAAAAATATTTGGGCTTCTAGCAGTGTGTGGGACTTGGTCTATTAGTCCATCTATACTGACCTCCATCAGGTTGCAAATTGAATATAATTTTTTTCTGCATCTAGCTCTGAAAAAATATTTGGGCTTCTAGCGGTGTGTGGGACTTGGTCTATTAGTCCATCTATACTGACCTCCATCAGGTTGCAAATTAAAAATAATTTTTTTCTTCATTTATCTCTGAAAAAATATTTGGGCTTCTAGCGGTGTGTGGGACTTGTTCTATTAGTCCATCTATACTGACCTCCATCAGGTTGCAAATTAAAAATAATTTTTTTCTTCATTTATCTCTGAAAAAATATTTGGGCTTCTAGCAGCGTGTGGGACTTGTTCTATTAGTCCATCTATACTGACCTCCATCAGGTTGCAAATTAAAAATAATTTTTTTCTGCATCTAGCTCTGAAAAAATATTTGGGCTTCTAGCTGTGTGTGGGACTTGGTCTATTAGTCCATCTATACTGACCTCCATCAGGTTGCAAATTGAATATAATTTTTTTCTGCATCTAGCTCTGAAAAAATATTTGGGCTTCTAGCGGTGTGTGGGACTTGGTCTATTAGTCCATCTATACTGACCTCCATCAGGTTGCAAATTAAAAATAATTTTTTTCTGCATCTAGCTCTGAAAAAATATTTGGGCTTCTAGCAGTGTGTGGGACTTGGTCTATTAGTCCATCTATACTGACCTCCATCAGGTTGCAAATTAAAAATAATTTTTTTCTTCATTTAGCTCTGAAAAAATATTTGGGCTTCTAGCAGTGTGTGGGACTTGTTCTATTAGTCCTTCTATACTGACCTCCATCAGGTTGCAAATTGAATAAAAAAATTTTCTGCATCTAGCTCTGAAAAAATATTTGGGCTTCTAGCGGTGTGTGGGACTTGGTCTATTAGTCCATCTATACTGACCTCCATCAGGTTGCAAATTGAATAAAAAAATTTTCTGCATCTAGCTCTGAAAAAATATTTTGGCTTCTAGCAGTGTGTGGGACTTGGTCTATTAGTCCATCTATACTGACCTCCATCAGGTTGCAAATTGAATAAAAAAATTTTCTGCATCTAGCTCTGAAAAAATATTTGGGCTTCTAGCGGTGTGTGGGACTTGGTCTATTAGTCCATCTATACTGACCTCCATCAGGTTGCAAATTAAAAATAATTTTTTTCTGCATCTAGCTCTGAAAAAATATTTGGGCTTCTAGCGGTGTGTGGGACTTGGTCTATTAGTCCATCTATACTGACCTCCATCAGGTTGCAAATTAAAAATAATTTTTTTCTGCATCTAACCCAGCCAATAGTTTTGGCCTAATACCACAGTTTGGCCACTCAGCTCTGCTCGGTTCCCATCCATTGTTTTTTTGTGCAAACAACTCCAGAGTTGTGAATTAGTTAACCACCAAAATGAGTGGAAAAAGGCCTGCTGCTGGTGGAAAGGGGAATAGGCGTGTTGGGAAGGGGAAAAAAGGTTGTGTCCGTGGGGTAGGTGCAGAAGAAAGACCATCTTCCAGCCAAACTAAAATGTCTACTTCTTTTAGCGGACAATGTGATAAGATCCCTTTCTTACGGCCACGCCAATCGCTACAAATTCCAGATGAGGCACAAAAACAGCAGGTGCTTCAACGGATATCAAGTGCTCCTTTAAGTGGGCTCTCCTCCACATCAACTTCAACATCACAAATACTCCAGTCCTCAAAGGTGTCACCCAAATCGCACTTGCTTCCTCACAGCTCCCAAATCTCCAGCTGCCCGTCTGAGTATGAGGTAGAACAGATGGTTGAGTCTGCAGAGCTGTTTACTCATACTATAGCCTGGGAATCAGAGGTCGACTCCAGCGCTTCTGTGAATCCAGACGAGGAAATGATCTGCACTGATGCCCAGAATCTTTATGAGTCGGATCCAGGACCAGACGCAGAAGGTTCTGACCATAATGTAGACCCTCATTCCCAAACTGTAACTCCTGTTGGTGGAGACAATGAGGAAGACGATGATAAGACTCAAATAGCTGATTGGAGCGACAACTTTAGTTTTTTGTCAGGGCAGGAACAGGTTGGCTCTGAGGACGACGGGTGTGATAACGCACAGGGTGATGATGATGAGGTCGGAGATCCCACTTACTGTCAACCCACAGTCAGCCAAGAGATGAGGTCAGCAGAGGAGGTGGAGGAAGATGCTAGTGACGACGAGGTCAGGTTGCGCCTTCCTGGACAGAGACGTAGTACTGGAAGCACGTCAACAACTGCATCCTCAAACACAACTCTGCCTCTCACCACAAGTCGTGGTGGCTCTTCAGGTCGCATGGGTGCTAAGCCTTGCATAGCCTGGGCATTTTTTCAGATCGATAAAGATGACCCAACTCGTGTTATCTGTAACATTTGTCAGCAAAAGCTAAGTAGAGGCCAAAAAATACATAGTTTGAGTACTTCATGCATGAACCGTCACATGGACATGAAGCATAAGTTGCAGTGGGAAGCTCAGTGTGCTACAATGCGGTCTAGCCGGCCGGGCCAACCACCGTCTGCCATATCTTGTGCATCCGCGGCCTCTTCATCCTCTGTGACTGGGGGGACAGCAGTCACACCTGTTTTGGGGCGCAGACCTGCCACCTCTTTACCCGCAACAGCCAACGTGATTGGCAGGTCATCATTTTCTTTGGAGGTGGTAACACCAGCTGGTCTTGAGCGCTGTCCGACATCGATAGCACCACCTTTGGATCAAGGCAACCTAACATGTCCGCCTGCATCTTCCTCACAGACCGGCAGTTTGCCGGGGACACCCTTATCAACCCCGTCTAAGCACAATAGCCAGCCCTCGGTCCCTCAGATGTGGACAAGTAAAAGACCATTTCCTCCTAGCCATGAGAAAGCTAAGAGGTTGAATTTCACCATCTGCAAGCTCTTGGCTACAGAAATGCTGCCTTTCCGCCTGGTGGACACAGAGGATTTTCGAGACCTTATGTCCGTCGCAGTGCCCCAGTACCAGATGCCCAGTCGGCACTACTTCTCAAAGAAAGGTGTGCCTGCGCTCCACCAGCATGTCGCACACAACATCACCGCTTCTTTGAGAAACTCTGTGTGTGACAGGGTGCATTTCACCACAGACACTTGGACGAGTAGGCATGGACAGGGGCGTTACATGTCGCTGACTGGGCACTGGGTAACTATGGTGACAGCAGGACAAGGGGCTGCTGTCCAAGTCTTGCCGTCCCCACGAGTTGTGCGTCAATCCTCTTTATGTCATTTTTCCTCCACTGCTTCTGCCTCCTCAACCTCCTCTCGGTCTTCCACCTGCACCCAAAGCCTGTCTGGTCATGCCACAAGCTTTCTAACTGCGCAGAAGGGATCCTGCACACCTCCTTACTATGCTGGCAGTAGGGCTCAACGTCATCAGGCGGTTTTTACATTGAAATGTCTGGGAAATGAGAGTCACACAGCTGAGGAGTTGTGGTCAGCTCTGGAGAACCAATTTCATGAATGGTTGTCTCCACTGGACCTGAAACCAGGGAAGGCCGTGTGCGACAATGCTGCAAACCTGGGTGCGGCCCTTCGCCGGGGCAATGTCACACACGTGCCTTGTATGGCTCACGTGTTGAACCTGGTTGTCCAGCAATTTTTAGCCCACTATCCCAGACTAGATGGCCTTCTGCAGAGGGCACGGTCGCTGTGTGCTCACTTCCGCCGTTCGCATCCCGCAGCTCAGCGACTTACATCTCTACAGAAGTCGTTGGGCCTGCCACTTCACCGGCTAAAATGCGATGTGCCTACCCGGTGGAATTCAACTCTGCACATGTTGCAGCGACTGTGGCAGCACTGACAAGCCCTGGTGCAATACGTTCTGACGTATAGCCTGGGCCAACGAGATTCAGAGGTGGGGCAAATCACGCTGGAGGAGTGGTCTCAGATGAGGGACCTATGCACCCTTCTGCACAGTTTTGAAATGGCGACGAAGATGTTTAGTGCTGACGATGCCATTATCAGCATGACTATTCCGGTGATTTACATGCTGGAGCACATGTTAAACAGAATTCGGAGTCAGGTGGTGGCACAAGAGGAGGTGGAGGAAGTAGAGGAGGAGGAGTTGTATGCGGAAGGGCTAACATCTGCAAGGTCCAGACGGTCGGCAGCACCAAGGCGGCAGGCATGTGAGGGTGGGGGAGATGATTTTACCAGGGCGCATGGTAGCAGCCAAACTAGTGAGGAAGGTGCAGGAGCCCAGGAAGAAGTGGAGGACGAACTGATGGAAGACTCATCAGATGAGGGAGACCTTGATCACATTTCTGTTGTGCGAGGTTGGGGGGAGAGGACAGAGGAAGAAAGCATGATTGCTACCTCGCCACCAACACAACAGGGACTTGGTGCTCCTGGATGCGCAACACACATGAGTGCCTTCTTGCTGCACTACCTGCAACATGACCCTCGAATTGTGAGAATTAGAAATAATCCTGACTACTGGGTTGCCACACTGTTAGATCCCCGGTACAAAAGTAAATTTGCAGAAATTATTCCTGCCATAGAAAGGGATGCACGCATGCAGGAGTATCAGCAGAGACTGTTGCAGAATCTTACATGTGCTTTTCCACAAAATACCAGTGGTGCACGTAGTGAATCTCACAGTTCCAACTTGCCAACCGTGGGACCGTCAAGTGTTCAGCACTCAAACCGTAACAGAACCACAGTATCTGCTGGTAACATCAATTTTGCGGAATCATTTCACCACTTTTTTAGCCCATCCTTTGCAAGGCCACAGGAGACAAGAAGTCTGACACATAGTCAACGCCTAGAGACGATGGTACAGGAGTATCTCCAAGTAAACATTGAAGCCACGACTGTGTCACTGGACCCTTGCTCTTTTTGGGCTTCCAATCTGGATAAATGGCCGGAGCTAGCCACTTACGCCTTGGAGATCTTGTCATGCCCCGCAGCCAGCGTTCTGTCTGAACGTGTGTTCAGCGCTGCTGGTGGTGTGCTGACAGATAAGCGCACGCGGCTCTCCACTGATAATGTAGACAGACTCACGTTCATAAAGATGAACAAATCATGGATCCGAAACGACTTTTCTACCCCTGTGTCATCCTGGGGAGAGTAAAAGCTTGATGATTGGTTAAAATCACCCTACCAACCGTTTTAAGCTTTCAAATTACTAATCATGTTTATCTGTATCTTGACTGGAAAATAATTTGGGCTTTGTAGCAGTGTGCAGCACTGATCCTATTAGGCCATCTATAATAAGCTTCACCAGATTTAAAATTAAAAATAATTTTTAGCTGCATCTAGCCCGAAAATAATTTTGGGGCTTCGAGATGTGCAAGACACATAAGTGCCTTCTTGCTGCACTACCTGCAGCATGACCCTCATATTGTCAGAATTCGAAGTAATCATGACTACTGGGTTGCCACACTCTTAGATCCCCCAAACTTTTCGATCAACCTTTTCATTTTAATAAAGACCAAAAAAATGGTCATTTTTGAAATTATAATCATTAGCAGGTTGTTAGAAACTGAAATCAAACAGTTTTCAACTCAAAACTTTATTCTAGGTGATGTTACATTTTCACATAGGACCCCTTGTTCGAAAGGAGCTTCTGAACTCTCTCGTCCATTGAATTTGTCAGGTTTTGGATGGTTTCTGCTTCAATTGTTTTGCATGAGGACAGAATACCCTCCCAGAGCTGTTGCTTAGATGTGAACTGCCTCCCGCCATCATAGACACTCCTTTTGATGATGCTCCAGAGATTCTGAATGGGGTAGAGGTCAGGGGAGCATGGGGGTCACACCATAAGTTTGTCCCCTTTTATGCCCATATCAGCCAGAGATGCAGATTTTTTTTCTGTGCAGCATGAGATGGTGCATTATCATGCAGAAAAATGATCTTGCTGTGAAATACACGGTTCTTCTTCTTGAACCATGGCAGGAAGTGCTGTTTGAGAAAATCCACATACATTATGGAGTTCATCTTTAGCGCCTTCAGGGATCCTAAAGGGGCCGACAATCTCTCTCCCCATGATTCCAGCCCAAAACATTACTCCACCTCCTCCTTGTTGGCGCTGTAGCCGTGTTTGCGTGGGGTGTCCATCAACCAGCCATCCTCCACTCCATTCATCTGGACCATCGAGCGCTGCACGGCACTCATCCGTGAACAAAACAGTTTTGAAATCAGTCTTCATGTAATGTTTGGCCCACTGGAGCCGTTTCTGCTTGTGTGAAGTGGATAGAGGAGGTCGACAGGATGGCATATGCACAGCTGCAAACCTCTGAAGGACCCTGCATCTTGTTGTTCGGGGGACGTTGGAGGCACAAGCAGCTTCAAAAACTTGTCTGCTGCTATGACAAGGCTTTTTTGCCGCTGCTGTTTCAACCTGACGTAATTGCCTGTAGGAAAGAGTCCTCAATTTGCCCTTATCAGCACGCACACGTGTGCACTGTGAATCAGCTACATACTTCTTGATTGCCAAGACACTTCATCCTGATCATCGCACAATGTTGATTGTAGTCATGCCTTGACCTAAACACTCCACAATTTGTTGCTTCTCAGCAGCCGACACATCCTTTTTCTTTCCCATTTTGGCAGAAAATGTAGGCTGCTTAATAATGTGAGACAGCCTTCTTAAGTAGTCTTGCCTTTCATTGGACACACCTGCCAAACTAATTAGCACAGGTGTCTGCAATTGCTTACAGTGATATAAAGAGCCCTGACACACATCACCATCAATGAGTTTAACTGACAAACAAACAAATTCTTCCCTTATCACTCCTAAACACTTTTTGCATAATAATTTGGAACGCGGTGTACATGTGCTTTTCCACAAAACACCAGTGGTTCACGTAGTGAATCTTACAGTTCTAACTTGCCTACCGTGGTCTGTATGGAATTGTTCAATAAAGGGCCCAAAATTAAGATAACATAGATGGGAGAGGTCTCTATGAATAGGAATTCCTAAGTATTTGATACCCTGTGTGGGCCAGGCAAAGGGAAAGTTGGACTGGATGGAATCCTATATGGATTTAGGGAGGGAGACATCGAGGGCCTCAGACTTCGCTGCATTGATTTTAAAATTTTACCATGTAACAAAGTGATCTATTTCAGCCATAACAGCAGGGATGGATATATGTGATTGAGTGATATATACTAGGACATCATCAGCAAATAGAGAGCACTTGTACTCGGTGCCTCCCACCTCAATCCACCTAATATTGGGGTTATGGCGAATTGATGAGAGCAGGTGCTCCGTCACTAGGATGTATAAGAGAGGGGACAGAGGACATCCCTGCCTTGTCCCATTGGTGATTGTGAAAGGTGATGAAAATGTTCTGACGCACCCCCTGGGCCTTGGGACACCCGGAGCCGGACCCTTTTTGGTGGATGCTGGTGGTTGTAGTCTTCGTGGCGGCGATCCGGTTCCGTGGCTCAGGGCGGTCAAACCAGTGGCGGAACTATTTATGTGGTTTTGATGTTTAAATGTCCGACTACGCCACCCGTGGATTGCGGTCAGAGTGAACCGCCGCTACAGGGCAGACCGCTAAGGCTGGTGTTGTGGGTGCAGCAGAGCGTAGCATAACTCCCCACGGGAGGAGTATAGCCTCAGGGCAGTGTATGCGGAGGATGGGGGTGATGGTGCAGGGCAGCAGCAGTAACGACACGGAGTCAGTGATGCAGTTCAGGGCCTTTACTCACAGTTCTTATTATCCAGACCACGTCTGCAGGTAACGGCTGCCCACGTCGTACTGTGCTCACCAGGTGAGGGGCTCAGACAACTCCCAGATAACTTTGGAGCGCTTCACAGGACCCCCTTTGTGTGTCCTTTGTCTGGCCTTTCTTACCAACACTTCTGTCCGGCTGCCTCGGGCCTCCTCTTGGTAAACTTGGCGCCAGTTTCCCTGACCCTATGTGGTGCCTTCCTAGCGGGTGGAGCAAGGGGCTGCGCCACATAAAATGTCAGAGCCTCCGGTTTCTAGCTGAGGGTCGTTTCCTGCCTCCACTAGTTCGGGGACCGGTCTCCCCCTTTGGTCTGACCCCTCCACGCAGGTGGATTCGGGCGTGCGGTGGCGACTCGCCCGTCCGCACCCCTGGGATCCCTTCATTCCTCGTTCCTGGAGCCTTCTCCGCTCCTCTTCCTTCCTTCTCCCTCTTGCAGGCCTGGGCCTCTGTTACTAGGCCCGCCTCCGGAGCAGAGCTCATGCAGAGCCCCTGCTCCCTGCCACTTCTGCTCAGACTTCTCTGCACTGAACTAAGATGGTGCCCACCTTTTATACTCCCTTCTCAATGCACCCAGGAACTGCTTCCTCCCTGCTCCTGCACTGCAGGGTTCCCCTTCCTCAGTGTTCCCTCCCCCCACTCCAGCCAGGGACAGGGACTGTCGTGCCCATCTCAGGGGCATATTGGTCGCCCTGCCCCACGGCAATGTGGTGTAATGCATGCAGGTGTCGGGTCCTGATCCACACTCCATCCTTATCTGAGAGTGAGATATCACACCTCTGGGTGAGGTGCAATACGTCTGTAGCAACCGAGCCCTCGGTGCTACAGTTCCATTTATCTTCAGCCTAGGTGACGTATTGTGATACAGGGCCGTGATTTTGGCTATAAAAGGGTCCCCTAGACCCCTACCCCAAGCTTTTTAAGAGAATCATATATGGCGTGCCAGGAGACTCTATGGAATGCTTTCTCAGCATCCAACGAGAGTATCTACTTACAAATTTTTAACTGCATCTAGCCCAGGAAATACTTTGTGCCTAGTAGCAGTGTCTGCTAGTCAGCGGATTATCCCGGCTGTTAAGCAAGCTACAGCACCTGTAGTTTGGACACTTAATTTTTTCAAAGGAAATGCTTCGGGACCACGGGATACTTAGTGAAGAGCATCAGGAGGCACCCCAAGGCATAGGGGCTGGGACTGGCACTAGGATGCCTTGCGGTGGACAGCCGAGCTCGATCCTTATAAAAGCTTTTTAACTGCAGCAGCTTTAGTGGACGCTACTGGAGCTGGAATTACGCGGCTGCTGGCATGAGACTTGCCCTCCAATAGATCCTTGTAAATGGATTTAAAGTGTATTCATTCAAATTAGAGGGACAATTTAAATTAAAAAGCTAAGAGCTGCCTCCACCACAGGGGGGCTCTCTCGACCCACCAGCGGACAGGCACCAGTATTGGGAGAGGGGGGCTGGCCGTCAGGGTTCACCGCGGCTCTGGCACAAACCCGGCGACACGGAGGTGGCACGGGCAGGAGCGGACTGGCCGTCTCGGCTTCTCACTTTTTGGATTTTAGAAGGGCATGACATGCCTATATCTGTGTCTCCCCCTCCTTTTACTCCTCCACCTCTTTTCTTTTCGCATGACTATATGTACTTGTCACTTTTCCATGTGTTAGTTGTGTCTTCTGAGCAGTTTGTCAGCTTTTGGACACCTTTGAAGGTGTTTTCTATGTGTTTCTATGTGTTTTTGTTTGCCTGCCATTGGTTTTAACGGTGTTCGAAGGTGTTCGACGAACAGTTCGACGAACAGTTCGGCGAACACACGGGTGTTCGACGAACCGAACCGAACTCGAACACTACGGGGGTGGCTCAACACTACTCACCACCTCTCGTGGCAGCCTGTTCCACTCATTAATCACCCTAACTGTCAAAAAGTTTTTTCTAATATCTAATCTGTGTCTCCTCCCATTTAGTTTCATCCCATTGCTTCTAGTCTTTCCTTGTGCAAATGAGAATAAAGATGATCCTTCTACAATGTGACAGCCCTTGACATATTTGTAGACAGCTATTAAGTCTCCTCTCAGTCTTCTTTTTTGCAAGCTAAACATTCCCAAATCCTGCAACCGTTCCTCATAGGACATGGTTTGCAGACCAGTCACCATTCTGGTCGCTCTTCTCTGAACTTGCTCCAGTTTGTCTATGTCTTTTTTAAAATGTGGTGCCCAAAACTGTACACAGTATTCCAGATGAGGTCTGACCAAAGAGGAGTAAAGACCGATAATGACTTCACGTGATCTAGACTGTATGCTTCTGTTAATACATCCCAGAATTGTATTTGCCTTTTTTGCTGCTGCATCACACTGTTGACTCATGTTTAGTCTATGATCTATTAGTATACCTAAGTCTTTTTCACATGTACTGTTGCTTAGCTCTATTCCTCCCATTCTGTATATGCTTTTTTCATTTTTATTGCCCAGATGTAGTACTTTGCATTTTTCCCTGTCTGGGGTCTCATCTTCCTCTTGACAATACCCCATAGATTCTCTATAATAGATCCTCTATGGGGTTAAGGTCAGGCGAGTTTGCTGCCAATCAAGCACAGTGATACTGTTGTGTGTAAACCAGGTATTGGTACTTCTGGCAGTGTGGACAGGGGCCAAGTCCTGCTGGAGAAGGACATTTCCATCTCCAAAAAGCTTGTCAGCAGAGGGAAGCATGAAGTGCTGTAAAATGTCCTGGTAGATGGCGGCGCTGACTTTGGTCTTGATAAAACACAGTGGACCTGCACCAGCAGATGACATGGCCCCCCAAACCATCACGGATTGTGGAGACTTCACACTAGACCTCCAGCAGCTTGGATTGTGGCCTCTCCACTCTTCCTCCAGACTCTGGGACCTTGATTTCCAAATGAAGTGCAAAATTTACTTTCATCTGAAAACACCTTGGACCACTGAGAACAGTCCAGGTCTTCTTCTCCTTGGCCCAGGTAAGACGCTTCTGGCGATGTCTATTGGTCATCAGTGGCCTGACACCAGGAATGTGACACTTGTAGCCCATGTCCTGGATACGTCTGTGTGTGGTGGCTCTTGAAGCAATGACTCCAGCAGCAGTCCACTCCTTGTGAATCTCCCCCAAATTATTGAATGGCCTTTTCCTAACAATCCTTTCCAGGCTGCGGTTATCCCGGTTGCTTGTGCACCTTTTTCTACCACACTTTTTCCTTCCACTCAACTTTCCATTAATCTGCTTGGATACAGCACTCTAGGAACAGCCAGCTTCTTTAGCAATGACCTTTTGTGGCTTTACCCTCCTTGTGGAGTGTGTCAGTGACTGCCTTCTGGACATCTGTCAAGTCAGCAGTCTTCCCCATGATTGTGGAGCCTACTGAAACAGACTAAGGGACCTGTTTAAACACTTAGGAAGCCTTTGCAGGTGTTTTTTGTTAATTATTCTAATTAACTGAAATAATGACTTTTGTGTTTTCATTGGCTGTAAGCCATAATCATCAACATTAATAGAAATAAACATATGAAATAGATCAGTGTCTGTGTAATGACTCTATATAATAGATCCCTCTGTGTGTAATGACTCTATATAATATATCACTGTGTGTAATGACTCTATATAATAGATCCCTCTGTGTGTAATGACTCTATATAATATATCACTGCGTGTAATGACTCTATATAATAGATCCCTCTGTGTGTAATGACTCTATATAATAGATCCCTCTGTGTGTAATGACTCTATATAATAGATCCCTCTGTGTGTAATGACTCTATATAATAGATCCCTCTGTGTGTAATGACTCTATATAATAGATCCCTCTGTGGGTAATGACTCTATATAATAGATCACTCTGTCTGTAATGACTCTATATAATAGATCCCTCTGCGTGTAATGACTCTATATAATAGATCCCTCTGCGTGTAATGACTCTATATAATAGATCCCTCTGCGTGTAATGACCCTATATAATAGATCCCTCTGTGTGTAATGACTCTATATAATAGATCCCTCTGTGTGTAATGACTCTATATAATAGATCACTCTGTGTGTAATCACTCTATATAATAGATCCCTCTGTGTGTAATGACTCTATATAATAGATCCCTCTGTGTGTAATGACTCTATATAATAGATCACTCTGTGTGTAATGACTCTATATAATAGATCACTCTGTCTGTAATGACTCTATATAATAGATCCCTCTGCGTGTAATGACTCTATATAATAGATCCCTCTGCGTGTAATGACTCTATATAATAGATCCCTCTGCGTGTAATGACCCTATATAATAGATCCCTCTGTGTGTAATGACTCTATATAATAGATCCCTCTGTGTGTAATGACTCTATATAATAGATCACTCTGTGTGTAATCACTCTATATAATAGATCCCTCTGTGTGTAATGACTCTATATAATAGATCCCTCTGTGTGTAATGACTCTATATAATAGATCCCTCTGTGTGTAATGACTCTATATAATAGATCCCTCTGTGTGTAATGACTCTATATAATAGATCACTCTGTGTGTAATGACTCTATATAATAGATCCCTCTGTGTGTAATGACTCTATATAATAGATCCCTCTGTGTGTAATGACTCTATATAATAGATCCCTCTGCGTGTAATGACTATATAATAGATCCCTCTGTGTGTAATGACTCTATATAATAGATCCCTCTGTGTGTAATGACTCTATATAATAGATCCCTCTGTGTGTAATGACTCTATATAATATATCACTGTGTGTAATGACTCTATATAATAGATCCCTCTGTGTGTAATGACTCTATATAATAGATCCCTCTGTGTGTAATTACTCTATATAATAGATCCCTCTGTGTGTATTGACTCTATATAATAGATCCCTCTGTGTGTAATGACTCTATATAATATATCACTGTGTGTAATGACTCTATATAATATAGGAGCTTCACTTTTTGTATTGAAGAACTGAAATAAATTAACTTTTTGATGATATTCTAATTTAGTGAGGAGCACCTGTAGATGTGGTATTGGTCAGCGACCAAGTGTGAATAGGTTGAACAACACACAACTGGCTGACTTTACCTGGAGGGTAATATTTGGCACACTCCAAAAAATGTCACGATTATTATGGCAGTAGTATCGGATCATGTCTGATGATGGACAAGTTTCTCTGCTTCGACACTGCAGCAATACAAAAAAAATCAAAACAATCTGACTGTAGACTGTTAACAAGCAAATGGAGCAGTAAAATGGTGTACTGTATTACTTTTGAAGCAAAAAATCAGGATTAAGAGCAAAAAAAAAAAATTAGCCCTGATATCTAGAGCTATGGATATCTGTAACAGCAGCAGCAGACAGAACGTGTAATGGACCCTATTGTGCTGTGTACACTGTCCACAAACCCTGCCTGCCTGCCTCCCTGCCTAACTCCTTCTATCACCACTGAATATATGCAGCAGGATTAGTCCTCAGAAGGACTGTTAGTTCAGATGAATATATATATATATATATGTTGTGGAATACCTATTCGAACAGGACGTTCAATGGACCCTCCTGCTATATGCACTGCAGTCTGCCACATACACTGGCTGCCTGCCTAACGCTGATTATATGCAGCTGGATTTGTCCTCAGAAGGACTGTTAGTTCAGATGGATATATATATATATATATATATATATATATGTTGTGGAATACCTATACTAACAGGACATTGAATGGACCCTCTTGCTATATGCACTGCAGTCTGCCACATACACTGCCTGCCTGCCTAACTCCTGCTATCACCAGTAATATATGCAGCAGGATTAGTCCTTAGAAGGACTGTTAGATCAGATGTGTATATCTTGCTGTGGAATACCTAATACCTCACTAATAAACCACCAATTCTCTCCCTCACTCAGCAGCACCTCACCCTACTCTGCCTGTTTCCGGGGTAGACTATGACGAGCATGGAGGCGCCAGGTTTTATATACACCTGATGATGCTGTGCAGCCAGCCAATCACTATAATTCCACAACCAAGATGCCTACGGCATTACAGTGAGTGGCAGGCAATCTCCGCATGTTTATTCGCTGTTAAAACAGCGTCAAACATGCAGGGTGGGGACTCGAGCTCGCGCCCGAACATCCAAGAAGTACTTGCCGAGCATTTCGAACAGTGAGATGCTCGGGTGAGTACCGAGCAGCTGCGAGCATGCTCGCTCATCACTACTAAAGATCCTACAAAGACGGCTACAGCCTTACTGGTAAAAAGCTGCCAGAAGAACAAGCAGGATTCAGAAAAGGCAGAGGAACAAGAGGTAGAATTGCTAACATTAGATGGATAATGGAAAAGGAAAAGAATACAACAAGATCTATTTTAGCTTCATCGACTACATCAAAGCCTTAAACTATGTTAATTACCTCAAAGATTGGAATAGCATGAAGGACATGGGTGTGCTCAACTATCTGATCAGTCTCATTAGAAACCTTTACGGAACCCGACGACACGGCATGGTTCAAAGCAGAGCGAGGCGTCCAACAAGGCAGCATCCTGTCGCCATTTCTCTTCAATTCATATGCAGAAGCCATTTTGAAGAAGGCCGGACTTGCCAAAAAAGAAGGAATCAAAATTGCTGGATGAATCATCAACAAACTTAATTACTCAGATGATGCAACATTGATATCACCAAGCGTAGATGGAATGAAGGACTTATTGCGGAGAGTCAAGATGAAAATCTTGAGCATGGGATCGCTATTCAATGCAAGAAGTCAAAGGTAATGTTTACTGACAGGTACAAATGGGACACATTTGAAATGGAAGGCAACAAACTAGAAATTGTAAAAGACTTCAACCTTCTTGACCAGTTTAATCAGCAGTATTGGGCCAGCACTGGATTATATGTTGGAATTGGGCCAGGACCGGATTAATGGTTGGTTTTGGGCAGGCACCAGATTAATAGTCGGAATTGGGTCAGGACTGGATTAATCATTGGTTTTAGGGCAGGGCCAGATGAATCGTTGCTACTGGGCTGGGACCAGAATAATTGTTGATATTGGACTGTGACAAGATTAATCGTCAGTATAGGGTCAGACATTGTTGATATAGGGCCGGGACCAGATCGAATGCCAGCGTTAGAACCAGTATCACATTAATTGTTGACATTTGACCAGTAGCAGATTAATCGCCAGAGGTGTTACCAGAGTAATCATTAGTGTTGAGCCACCCCCGTAGTGTTCGAGTTCGGTTCGGTTCGTCGAACACCCGTGTGTTCGCCGAACTGTTCGTCGAACTGTTCGTCGAACACCTTTGAACACCGTTAAAACCAATGGCAGGCAAACAAAAACACATAGAAACACATAGAAAACACCTTCAAAGGTGTCCAAAAGCTGACAAACTGCTCAGAAGACACAACTAACACATGGAAAAGTGACAAGTACATATAGTCATGCGAAAAGAAAAGAGGTGGAGGAGTAAAAGGAGGGGGAGACACAGATATAGGCATGTCATGCCCTTCTAAAATCCAAAAAGTGAGAAGCCGAGACGGCCAGTCCGCTCCTGCCCGTGCCACCTCCGTGTCGCCGGGTTTGTGCCAGAGCCGCGGTGAACCCTGACGGCCAGCCCCCCTCTCCCAATACTGGTGCCTGTCCGCTGGTGGGTCGAGAGAGCCCCCCTGTGGTGGAGGCAGCTCTAAGCTTTTTAATTTAAATTGTCCCTCTAATTTGAATGAATACACTTTAAATCCATTTACAAGGATCTATTGGAGGGCAAGTCTCATGCCAGCAGCCGCGTAATTCCAGCTCCAGTAGCGTCCACTAAAGCTGCTGCAGTTAAAAAGCTTTTATAAGGATCGAGCTCGGCTGTCCACCGCAAGGCATCCTAGTGCCAGTCCCAGCCCCTATGCCTTGGGTTGCCTCCTGATGCTCTTCACTGAGTATCCCGTGGTCCCGAAGCATTTCCTTTGAAAAAATTAAGTGTCCAAACTACAGGTGGTGTAGCTTGCTTAACAGCCGGGATAATCCGCTGACTAGCAGACACTGCTACTAGGCACAAAGTATTTCCTGGGCTAGATGCAGTTAAAAATTTGTAAGTAGATACTCTCGTTGGATGCTGAGAAAGCATTCCATAGAGTCTCCTGGCACGCCATATATGATTCTCTTAAAAAGCTTGGGGTAGGGGTCTAGGGGACCCTTTTATAGCCAAAATCACGGCCCTGTATCACAATACGTCACCTAGGCTGAAGATAAATGGAACTGTAGCACCGAGGGCTCGGTTGCTACAGACGTATTGCACCTCACCCAGAGGTGTGATATCTCACTCTCAGATAAGGATGGAGTGTGGATCAGGACCCGACACCTGCATGCATTACACCACATTGCCGTGGGGCAGGGCGACCAATATGCCCCTGAGATGGGCACGACAGTCCCTGTCCCTGGCTGGAGTGGGGGGAGGGAACACTGAGGAAGGGAAACCCTGCAGTGCAGGAGCAGGGAGGAAGCAGTTCCTGGGTGCATTGAGAAGGGAGTATAAAAGGTGGGCACCATCTTAGTTCAGTGCAGAGAAGTCTGAGCAGAAGTGGCAGGGAGCAGGGGCTCTGCATGAGCTCTGCTCCGGAGGCGGGCCTAGTAACAGAGGCCCAGGCCTGCAAGAGGGAGAAGGAAGGAAGAGGAGCGGAGAAGGCTCCAGGAACGAGGAATGAAGGGATCCCAGGGGTGCGGACGGGCGAGTCGCCACCGCACGCCCGAATCCACCTGCGTAGAGGGGTCAGGCCAAAGGGGGAGACCGGTCCCCGAACTAGTGGAGGCAGGAAACGACCCTCAGCTAGAAACCGGAGGCTCTGACATTTTATGTGGCGCAGCCCCTTGCTCCACCCGCTAGGAAGGCACCACATAGGGTCAGGGAAACTGGCGCCAAGTTTACCAAGAGGAGGCCCGAGGCAGCCGGACAGAAGTGTTGGTAAGAAAGGCCAGACAAAGGACACACAAAGGGGGTCCTGTGAAGCGCTCCAAAGTTATCTGGGAGTTGTCTGAGCCCCTCACCTGGTGAGCACAGTACGACGTGGGCAGCCGTTACCTGCAGACGTGGTCTGGATAATAAGAACTGTGAGTAAAGGCCCTGAACTGCATCACTGACTCCGTGTCGTTACTGCTGCTGCCCTGCACCATCACCCCCATCCTCCGCATACACTGCCCTGAGGCTATACTCCTCCCGTGGGGAGTTATGCTACGCTCTGCTGCACCCACAACACCAGCCTTAGCGGTCTGCCCTGTAGCGGCGGTTCACTCTGACCGCAATCCACGGGTGGCGTAGTCGGACATTTAAACATCAAAACCACATAAATAGTTCCGCCACTGGTTTGACCGCCCTGAGCCACGGAACCGGATCGCCGCCACGAAGACTACAACCACCAGCATCCACCAAAAAGGGTCCGGCTCCGGGTGTCCCAAGGCCCAGGGGGTGCGTCAGAACATTTTCATCACCTTTCACAATCACCAATGGGACAAGGCAGGGATGTCCTCTGTCCCCTCTCTTATACATCCTAGTGACGGAGCACCTGCTCTCATCAATTCGCCATAACCCCAATATTAGGTGGATTGAGGTGGGAGGCACCGAGTACAAGTGCTCTCTATTTGCTGATGATGTCCTAGTATATATCACTCAATCACATATATCCATCCCTGCTGTTATGGCTGAAATAGATCACTTTGTTACATGGTAAAATTTTAAAATCAATGCAGCGAAGTCTGAGGCCCTCGATGTCTCCCTCCCTAAATCCATATAGGATTCCATCCAGTCCAACTTTCCCTTTGCCTGGCCCTCACAGGGTATCAAATACTTAGGAATTCCTATTCATAGAGACCTCTCCCATCTATGTTATCTTAATTTTGGGCCCTTTATTGAACAATTCCATACAGACCACGGTTGGCAAGTTAGAACTGTAAGATTCACTACGTGAACCACTGGTGTTTTGTGGAAAAGCACATGTACACCGCGTTCCAAATTATTATGCAAAAAGTGTTTAGGAGTGATAAGGGAAGAATTTGTTTGTTTGTCAGTTAAACTCATTGATGGTGATGTGTGTCAGGGCTCTTTATATCACTGTAAGCAATTGCAGACACCTGTGCTAATTAGTTTGGCAGGTGTGTCCAATGAAAGGCAAGACTACTTAAGAAGGCTCTCTCACATTATTAAGCAGCCTACATTTTCTGCCAAAATGGGAAAGAAAAAGGATGTGTCGGCTGCTGAGAAGCAACAAATTGTGGAGTGTTTAGGTCAAGGCATGACTACAATCAACATTGTGCGATGATCAGGATGAAGTGTCTTGGCAATCAAGAAGTATGTAGCTGATTCACAGTACACACGTGTGCGTGCTGATAAGGGCAAATTGAGGACTCTTTCCTACAGGCAATTACGTCAGGTTGAAAGAGCAGCGGCAAAAAAGCCTTGTCATAGCAGCAGACAAGTTTTTGAAGCTGCTTGTGCCTCCAACGTCCCCCGAACAACAAGATGCAGGGTCCTTCAGAGGTTTGCAGCTGTGCATACGCCATCCTGTCGACCTCCTCTATCCACTTCACACAAGCAGAAACGGCTCCAGTGGGCCAAACATTACATGAAGACTGATTTCAAAACTGTTTTGTTCACGGATGAGTGCCGTGCAGCGCTCGATGGTCCAGATGAATGGAGTGGAGGATGGCTGGTTGATGGACACCCCACGCAAACACGGCTACAGCGCCAACAAGGAGGAGGTGGAGTAATGTTTTGGGCTGGAATCATGGGGAGAGAGATTGTCGGCCCCTTTAGGATCCCTGAAGGCGCTAAAGATGAACTCCATAATGTATGTGGATTTTCTCAAACAGCACTTCCGCCATGGTTCAAGAAGAAGAACCGTGTATTTCACAGCAAGATCATTTTTCTGCATGATAATGCACCATCTCATGCTGCACATAAAACATCTGCATCTCTGGCTGATATGGGCATAAAAGGGGACAAACTTATGGTGTGACCCCCATGCTCCCCTGACCTCTACCCCATTCAGAACCTTTGGAGCATCATTAAAAGGAGTGTCTATGATGGCGGGAGGCAGTTCACATCTAAGCAACAGCTCTGGGAGGGTATTCTGTCCTCATGCAAAACAATTGAAGCAGAAACCATCCAAAACCTGACAAATTCAATGGACGAGAGAGTTCAGAAGCTCCTTTCGAACAAGGGGTCCTATGTGAAAATGTAACATCACCTAGAATAAAGTTTTGAGTTGAAAACTGTTTGATTTCAGTTTCTAACAACCTGCTAATGCTTATAATTTCAAAAATGACCATTTTTTTGGTCTTTATTAAAATGAAAAGGTTGATCGAAAAGTTTGGGGGATCTAAGAGTGTGGCAACCCAGTAGTCATGATTACTTTGAATTCTGACAATATGAGGGTCATGCTGCAGGTAGTGCAGCAAGAAGGCACTTATGTGTCTTGCGCATCTCGGAGCCCCAAAATTATTTTCCGGGCTAGATGCAGCTAAAAATTATTTTTAATTTTAAATCTGGTGAAGCTTATTATAGATGGCCTAATAGGATCAGTGCTGCACACTGCTACAAAGCCCAAATTATTTTCCAGTCAAGATACAGATAAACATGATTAGTAATTTGAAAGCTTAAAACGGTTGGTAGGGTGATTTTAACCAATCATCAAGCATTTACTCTCCCCAGGATGACACAGGGGTAGAAAAGTCGTTTCGGATCCATGATTTGTTCATCTTTATGAACGTGAGTCTGTCTACATTATCAGTGGAGAGCCGCGTGCGCTTATCTGTCAGCACACCACCAGCAGCGCTGAACACACGTTCAGACAGAACGCTGGCTGCGGGGCATGACAAGATCTCCAAGGCGTAAGTGGCTAGCTCCGGCCATTTATCCAGATTGGAAGCCCAAAAAGAGCAAGGGTCCAGTGACACAGTCGTGGCTTCAATGTTTACTTGGAGATACTCCTGTACCATCGTCTCTAGGCGTTGACTATGTGTCAGACTTCTTGTCTCCTGTGGCCTTGCAAAGGATGGGCTAAAAAAGTGGTGAAATGATTCCGCAAAATTGATGTTACCAGCAGATACTGTGGTTCTGTTACGGTTTGAGTGCTGAACACTTGACGGTCCCACGGTTGGCAAGTTGGAACTGTGAGATTCACTACGTGCACCACTGGTATTTTGTGGAAAAGCACATGTAAGATTCTGCAACAGTCTCTGCTGATACTCCTGCATGCGTGCATCCCTTTCTATGGCAGGAATAATTTCTGCAAATTTACTTTTGTACCGGGGATCTAACAGTGTGGCAACCCAGTAGTCAGGATTATTTCTAATTCTCACAATTCGAGGGTCATGTTGCAGGTAGTGCAGCAAGAAGGCACTCATGTGTGTTGCGCATCCAGGAGCACCAAGTCCCTGTTGTGTTGGTGGCGAGGTAACAATCATGCTTCCTTCCTCTGTCCTCTCCCCCCAACCTCGCACAACAGAAATGTGATCAAGGTCTCCCTCATCTGATGAGTCTTCCATCAGTTCGTCCTCCACTTCTTCCTGGGCTCCTGCACCTTCCTCACTAGTTTGGCTGCTACCATGCGCCCTGGTAAAATCATCTCCCCCACCCTCACATGCCTGCCGCCTTGGTGCTGCCGACCGTCTGGACCTTGCAGATGTTAGCCCTTCCGCATACATCTCCTCCTCCTCTACTTCCTCCACCTCCTCTTGTGCCACCACCTGACTCCGAATTCTGTTTAACATGTGCTCCAGCATGTAAATCACCGGAATAGTCATGCTGATAATGGCATCGTCAGCACTAAACATCTTCGTCGCCATTTCAAAACTGTGCAGAAGGGTGCATAGGTCCCTGATCTGAGACCACTCCTCCAGCGTGATTTGCCCCACCTCTGAATCTCGTTGGCCCAGGCTATACGTCAGAACGTATTGCACCAGGGCTTGTCGGTGCTGCCACAGTCGCTGCAACATGTGCAGAGTTGAATTCCACCGGGTAGGCACATCGCATTTTAGCCGGTGAAGTGGCAGGCCCAACGACTTCTGTAGAGATGTAAGTCGCTGAGCTGCGGGATGCGAACGGCGGAAGTGAGCACACAGCGACCGTGCCCTCTGCAGAAGGCCATCTAGTCTGGGATAGTGGGCTAAAAATTGCTGGACAACCAGGTTCAACACGTGAGCCATACAAGGCACGTGTGTGACATTGCCCCGGCGAAGGGCCGCACCCAGGTTTGCAGCATTGTCGCACACGGCCTTCCCTGGTTTCAGGTCCAGTGGAGACAACCATTCATGAAATTGGTTCTCCAGAGCTGACCACAACTCCTCAGCTGTGTGACTCACATTTCCCAGACATTTCAATGTAAAAACCGCCTGATGACGTTGAGCCCTACTGCCAGCATAGTAAGGAGGTGTGCAGGATCCCTTCTGCGCAGTTAGAAAGCTTGTGGCATGACCAGACAGGCTTTGGGTGCAGGTGGAAGACCGAGAGGAGGTTGAGGAGGCAGAAGCAGTGGAGGAACTTTGACATAAAGAGGATTGACGCACAACTTGTGGGGACGGCAAGTCTTGGACAGCAGCCCCTTGTCCTGCTGTCACCATAGTTACCCAGTGCCCAGTCAGCGAGATGTAACGCCCCTGTCCATGCCTACTCGTCCAAGTGTCTGTGGTGAAATGCACCCTGTCACACACAGAGTTTCTCAAAGAAGCGGTGATGTTGTGTGCGACATGCTGGTGGAGCGCAGGCACACCTTTCTTTGAGAAGTAGTGCCGACTGGGCATCTGGTACTGGGGCACTGCGACGGACATAAGGTCTCGAAAATCCTCTGTGTCCACCAGGCGGAAAGGCAGCATTTCTGTAGCCAAGAGCTTGCAGATGGTGAAATTCAACCTCTTAGCTTTCTCATGGCTAGGAGGAAATGGTCTTTTACTTGTCCACATCTGAGGGACCGAGGGCTGGCTATTGTGCTTAGACGGGGTTGATAAGGGTGTCCCCGGCAAACTGCCGGTCTGTGAGGAAGATGCAGGCGGACATGTTAGGTTGCCTTGATCCAAAGGTGGTGCTATCGATGTCGGACAGCGCTCAAGACCAGCTGGTGTTACCACCTCCAAAGAAAATGACCTGCCAATCACGCTGGCTGTTGCGGGTAAAGAGGTGGCAGGTCTGCGCCCCAAAACAGGTGTGACTGCTGTCCCCCCAGTCACAGAGGATGAAGAGGCCGCGGATGCACAAGATATGGCAGACGGTGGTTGGCCCGGCCGGCTATGCCGCATTGTAGCACACTGAGCTTCCCACTGCAACTTATGCTTCATGTCCATGTGCCGGTTCATGCATGAAGTACTCAAACTATGTATTTTTTGGCCTCTACTTAGCTTTTGCTGACAAATGTTACAGATAACACGAGTTGGGTCATCTTTATCGATCTGAAAAAATGCCCAGGCTATGCAAGGCTTAGCACCCATGCGACCTGAAGAGCCACCACGACTTGTGGTGAGAGGCAGAGTTGTGTTTGAGGATGCAGTTGTTGACGTGCTTCCAGTACTACGTCTCTGTCCAGGAAGGCGCAACCTGACCTCGTCGTCACTAGCATCTTCCTCCACCTCCTCTGCTGACCTCATCTCTTGGCTGACTGTGGGTTGACAGTAAGTGGGATCTCCGACCTCATCATCATCACCCTGTGCGTTATCACACCCGTCGTCCTCAGAGCCAACCTGTTCCTGCCCTGACAAAAAACTAAAGTTGTCGCTCCAATCAGGTATTTGAGTCTTATCATCGTCTTCCTCATTGTCTCCACCAACAGGAGTTACAGTTTGGGAATGAGGGTCTACATTATGGTCAGAACCTTCTGCGTCTGGTCCTGGATCCGACTCATAAAGATTCTGGGCATCAGTGCAGATCATTTCCTCGTCTGGATTCACAGAAGCGCTGGAGTCGACCTCTGATTCCCAGGCTATAGTATGAGTAAACAGCTCTGCAGACTCAACCATCTGTTCTACCTCATACTCAGACGGGCAGCTGGAGATTTGGGAGCTGTGAGGAAGCAAGTGCGATTTGGGTGACACCTTTGAGGACTGGAGTATTTGTGATGTTGAAGTTGATGTGGAGGAGAGCCCACTTAAAGGAGCACTTGATATCCGTTGAAGCACCTGCTGTTTTTGTGCCTCATCTGGAATTTGTAGTGATTGGCGTGGCCGTAAGAAAGGGATCTTATCACATTGTCCGCTAAAAGAAGTAGACATTTTAGTTTGGCTGGAAGATGGTCTTTCTTCTGCACCTACCCCACGGACACAACCTTTTTTCCCCTTCCCAACACGCCTATTCCCCTTTCCACCAGCAGCAGGCCTTTTTCCACTCATTTTGGTGGTTAACTAATTCACAACTCTGGAGTTGTTTGCACAAAAAAACAATGGATGGTAACCGAGCAGATCTGAGTGGCCAAACTGTGGTATTAGGCCAAAACTATTGGCTGGGTTAGATGCAGAAAAAAATTATTTTTAATTTGTAACCTGATGGAGGTCAGTATCGATGGACTAATAGACCAAGTCCCACACACTGCTAGAAGCCCAAATATTTTTTCAGAGCTAGATGCAGAAAAAAATTATTTTTAATTTGCAACCTGATGGAGGTCAGTATAGATGGACTAATAGACCAAGTCCCACACACCGCTAGAAGCCCAAATATTTTTTCAGAGCTAGATGCAGAAAAAAATTATATTCAATTTGCAACCTGCTGGAGGTCAGTATAGAAGGACTAATAGAACAAGTCCCACACACTGCTAGAAGCCCAAATATTTTTTCAGAGCTAAATGAAGAAAAAAATTATTTTTAATTTGCAACCTGATGGAGGTCAGTATAGATGGACTAATAGACCAAGTCCCACACACTGCTAGAAGCCCAAATATTTTTTCAGAGCTAGATGCAGAAAAAAATTATTTTTAATTTGCAACCTGATGGAGGTCAGTATAGATGGACTAATAGAACAAGTCCCACACGCTGCTAGAAGCCCAAATATTTTTTCAGAGATAAATGAAGAAAAAAATTATTTTTAATTTGCAACCTGATGGAGGTCAGTATAGATGGACTAATAGACCAAGTCCCACACACTGCTAGAAGCCCAAATATTTTTTCAGAGCTAGATGCAGAAAAAAAATATTTTTAATTTGCAACCTGATGGAGGTCAGTATAGATGGACTAATAGACCCAGTCCCACACACCGCTAGAAGCCCAAATATTTTTTCAGAGCTAGATGCAGAAAAAAATTATATTCAATTTGCAACCTGCTGGAGGTCAGTATAGAAGGACTAATAGAACAAGTCCCACACACTGCTATAGAAGGACTAATAGAACAAGTCCCACACACTGCTAGAAGCCCAAATATTTTTTCAGAGCTAAATGAAGAAAAAAATTATTTTTAATTTGCAACCTGATGGAGGTCAGTATAGATGGACTAATAGACCAAGTCCCACACACTGCTAGAAGCCCAAATATTTTTTCAGAGCTAGATGCAGAAAAAAATTATTTTTAATTTGCAACCTGATGGAGGTCAGTATAGATGGACTAATAGACCAAGTCCCACACACTGCTAGAAGCCCAAATATTTTTTCAGAGCTAGATGCAGAAAAAAATTATTTTTAATTTGCAACCTGATGGAGGTCAGTATAGATGGACTAATAGAATGATGCTATGCCCAAAAGATTTTACTTCACTAGGTGCAGTAAAAAAATTGGTATTCTATACACAGGTGGTATATCTTGCAACACAGATAGGCTACTCCACTGACTAACACACTCTGCAATAGGCCAAAAAGGATTAGCTTTGCTAGATTCAGCCAAATGCTGTGAAAAAAACTTGCACAGCACTGGCACAGACCTGCCTGGCAAAAACTGATAGGAACTGATGTAACCTAGTCCTGAAAAGGACTCCAATTACAATTAGTCTTTACTCCCACAATCTATCTATTTAAGAGCACAGACCTCCCTGATAAAAGTCGTAGGAAATGCTGTAACCTAGTCCTTAAAAGGACTGCAATCACAACTATTCCCTACTCCCAAGCTATCTGTAGATTTGTGCGAAAATTGGCTTGAAATTAACAAGGTATAGCGCACACAGCAACAGCGGTGCCGTCTAACACGCAGCTGCAGCAGTGAGAAAATGGTGGCGACGGGGAAAATGGCTTGGTCTTATAGGGCAAGGACATGTGACATACACTGCCAATGACACATGCCCTTGCTTGTGTGAAAAAAAGCACTTCGCTCCGTGTGTGCGCTGCTGATAGGCTGACAGATTGCACCTCCCCACTGTAAATGCGCGAAAGAGAAAAAAAAATGGAGATCTTCATTATTCCTGCAGAGATCCATCCCCTGCCCCTCCCCCCACCCCGCTGTACACTCAAACTGCGTATTAACATTAATTTTCATCATTACTGAGAAAAAATCCAGTTATGATTTTGGTGCACGAACAGTTATCGAACATAACCTCGAACAGCCGAATTTTTCTCAAATCGTTCGTGTTCGCCGACCGGCTCGAACACCGCCCAAAACAGCTCGAATTTGAGATTGGCGAACAGTTCGAGTTGAACAACGCTCATCTCTAGTAATCATCAGTGTTGGGCCAGGACTGGATTCGTTGATGCCATTGTGCTGGGCTTGAATTAATCATCAGCTTTATGCAATGGCTGGACTAATGATGAGCACTGTTGCTGAAAAAAGATGAATAGTTGAAATTGGACCCAAATAATCGCCGGTGTTGGTCTGGACCCAAATCAATGATCAGTGTTGTCACAGGACCAAATTTATGATTAGAGTTGGCACACGATCAGATTAACTGTCAGCAATGGGTCAATACCTGATAAATTCTAAGCATTGGCACTCTGGTTTTCCTGGTTATGATATATATATGATTAAACCAGTGACTCTAGAAGTAGAAAATAGATTTCTTAGAGGAAACTTGACAACACTCTTCTGTCACGTTATTTATATCGTTATTACTTACAGTGTTGCAGATATTAGTTTCATTGCTTCTTCATTTGGAATTTAAGGGTTAACGTTTCTCCTTGTGGAGACTAACATGACTGGCATGCCAATGTGAGGAGGCTTATAAGCCTTGCAATGCTCCTCTGGGAACTTAGATTAAAGAGGAAGAGGACTAGAAAGTAGCTGAAAGTAGCAATCCTAAAATTCACTATCGACCCTTTAACGAGACTTGCCATATGACTTAAAACTTTTTACCTAAAAGTCATATAGCAAGGCTTGTTAAAGGGTTGATAGTGACTTTTAGGATTGCTACTTTCAGTAGGTGGTACTAGAGTTCAAGTCATCTTGCTCTTTGAAGAGGTAATTTGCATGTTTATTTAGAATTGTAATTTCTGATACATTTTCCGGAACTCACCACTAGGCTGATACAGAGCAAAGAGGTACAAATTAGCAAAAGCGACAGTGCCCCCAGGAGATAAAAGCAAACACAAGTATAGTAGTGTAATAATGGTTTAGGTAACACAATATTCTTATGATAGTATATAATCCAATGAAAAAAGATGACAATTTGCTTTAATATCACTGCGGTCTGGATCTTGGGTGATTATTGATAGCATTTACTGCTTTACAACCCCTGGCAAAAATTATGGAATCACCGGGCTCGGAGGATGTTCATTCAGTGGTTTAATGTTGAAAAAAAGCAGATTACAGACATGGCACAAAACGAAAGTCATTTCAAATGGTAACTTTAGGGCTTTAAGAAACTCTAAAATAAATCAAGATTAAAAATGTGGTACTCAGTAAGGGTAATTTTTTTCAAACCAAGCAGAGGGAAAAAATTATGGAATCACTCAATTCTGAGGAAAAAATTATGGAATCACCCTGTAAATTTTCATTTCCAAAACTAACACCCGCATCAAATTAGATCTGCTCGTTAGTCTGCATCTAAAAAGGAGATATCACACCTTGGAGAGCTGTTGCACCAAGTGGACTGACATGAATCATGGCTCCAACACGAGAGAGGTCAATTGAAACAAAGGAGAGGATTATCAAACTCTTAAAAGAAGGTAAATCATCACGCAATATTGCAAAAGATATTGGTTGTTCACAGTCAGCTGTGTCCAAAATCTGGACCAAATACAAACAACATGGGAAGGTTGTTAAAGGCAAACATACTGGTAGACCAAGGAAGACATCAAAGCGTCAAGACCGGAAACTTAAAGCAATATGTCTCCAAAACTGGAAATGCACAACAAAACAAATGAGGAACAAATGGGAGGAAACTGGAGTCAATGTCTGTGACCGAACTGTAAGAAACCACCTAAAGGAAATGGGATTTACATACAGAAAAGCTAAACATAAGCCATTATTAACACCTAAGGCTGTGTGCCCACTATGCGTTTTCCTTGGGAAATGCTTGGTAATCCGCCCCCCATGGTCCCCAATGACAAGCCGCAATGTCAATGCCCATGCTGCGGATTTTTCCGCAGCATTTATGCTGCGCTCAAAAATCCGCAGCATGTCCATTAATTTTGCGGACACGCAGCGTAATCGCCGCCATTGACTTGCATTGAAATGCATAATATCCGTGTCACTACATTTGTACACACGGATATTATGCGTTTCTATGTACGGATGGTACAGAGGCCTGGAGAAGAGGAGACTCTCATCCAGACCTGGGTACCATAGAAACTGTAAAAAAAAGCATTTAAAATAAAAAATAAAGATTATACTTACCTTCCGATGTCCTCCCGGTGTTTTCTCTGCTCCGTCTGGTCTCTTGCAATGCTCGCGCTGTTGTGAAGGACCTGTCATGACGTCACTGAGTCATGTGACCCATCACATGGCTCAATGGCATCACCGCAGGTCCTTCACAACAGCGCGAACCGCCCAACACACCGGACGCAGCGGAGATAACACCGGGAGGAGAACGGAAGGTGAGTATAAACATTATTTTTTTATTTTTTACCATTCTTATTCTTTTTTTTTTACTAACTTGGTCACACTACTATAAATCCATGCCGGTAGCATGGATTTATATAGTGTGAACAAGTTGTCAAGCACTTTTCCAAGTGATGCTAAAATCGCTTGGAAAAGCGCTGGATAACCTGCATGCAGAAATGCATGTGAAGAACGCCTCTACCTGGCGGGGAAAACGCATGTAAAAAATGCATGCGTTTTTCCTGCCAGGGAGAAGCGTAAAAAATATGCAGCATTTCTGCATCGTGGGCACATAGCCTTAACAGAAAAAAACAAGGTTACAATGGGCTAAGGAAAAGCAATCATGGACTGTGGATGACTGGATGAAAGTCATATTCAGTGATGAATCGCGAATCTGCATTGGGCAAGGTGATGATGCTGGAACTTTTGTTTGGTGCCGTTCCAATGAGATTTATAAAGATGACTGCACGAAGAGAACATGCAAATTTCCACAGTCATTGATGATATGGGGCTGCATGTCAGGTAAAGGCACTGGGGAGATGGCTGTCATTACATCTTCAATAAATGCCCAAGTCTACATTGATATTTTGGACAGTTTTCTTATCCCATCAATTGAAAGGATGTTTGGGGATGATGACATCATTTTTCAAGATGATAATGCATCCTGCCATAGATCAAAAACTGTGAAAACATTCCTTGAAAGAAGACACATAAGGTCAATGTCATGGCCTGCAAATAGTCCGGATCTCAATCCAATTGAAAATCTTTGGTGGAAGTTGAAGAAAATGATCCATGACAAGGCTCCAACCTGCAAAGCTGATCTGGCAACAGCAGTCAGAGATAGTTGGAGCCAGATTGATGAAGAGTACTGTTTGTCACTCATTAAGTCCATGCCTCAGAGACTGCGAGCTGTTATTAAAGCCAGAGGTGGTGCAACACAATACTAGTGATGTATTGGAGTGTTCTTTTGTGTGTTTGTTTTTCATGATTCCCTAATTTATTCCTAAAAATTGAGTGATTCCATAATTTTTCCCTCTGCTTGGTCTGAAAAAAAATTACCCTTACTGAGTACCACATTTTTAATCTTGCTTTCTTTTAGTGTTTCTTAAAGCCATAAAGTTGCCATTTGAAATGACTTTAGTTTTGTGCCATGTCTGTGATCTGCTTTTTTTTCAACAACATTAAACAACTGAATGAACATCCTCCGAGCCTGGTGATTCCATAATTTTTGCCAGGGGTTATATACAATACTTTTGTGTTAAAGGAATTATCTGCTAATAAGCTGATCACAGGGTGTCCTTGGTGATCACATGGTGTCCTTGGTGATCACAGGGTGTCTTTGGTGATCACAGGGTGTACCCGATGATGAAATGGTGTCCTTGATGATGTCAGGATATCCTTGGTGATGACAGCGTGTCCTTGGTGATGACAGCGTGTCCTTGGTGATGGCAGGGTGTCCTTGGTGATGACTAGGTGTCCTTGGTGATCACCATGTGTTTTTGGTGAAAACTGGGTGTCTTTGGTGATGACAGGGTGTCTTTGGCGATGACAGTGTGTCCCTTGTAATGACAGGGTGTCTTTGGTGATCACAGGGTGCCCTTGGTGAAAACTGGGTGTCTTTGGTGATGACTGCATATCCTTGGTGATGACAGGGTGTCTTTGGTGATGACAGGGTTTCCTTGGCAATGACAGGGTTTCCTTGGCAATGACAGGGTGTCTTTGGTGATCACAGGGTGTCCTTAATGATGACTGGATGTCTTTGGTGATGTTGATGTGTCCTTGATGATTACTGGGTGTCCTTGATAATTACAGGATGTGCTTGATGATCACTGGGTGTCTTTGGTGATGACAGGGTATCCTTGGTGATAACAGCATGTCCTTGGTGATGACAGGGTGTCCTTGGTGATGACAGGGTGTTCTTTGTGATGACTGGGTGTCCTTGGTGATGACAGCGTGTCCTTGGTGATGACTGGGTGACCTTGGTGATGACAGTGTGCCCTTGGTGATGACAGATTGTCCTTAATGATGACTGGATGTCTTTGGTGATGTCAATGTGTCCTTGGTGATGACAGGGTGTCCTTGATGATCACCAGGTGTCCTTGATGGTCAATGGGTGTCCTTGATGATTACAGGATGTGCTTGATGATCACTTGGTGCCCTTGATGATTACAGGGTGTCCTTGGTGAGGACAGGATGTCTTTGGTGATTACATAGTGTCCTTGATGATCACCAGGCGACATTAATGATCACAGTTTGTTCTTTTTTTTGTTTTAACAACAAAAGTTAAACCTCATTTTATTGAATAAAGAACATTTAGATACACACTTTAAAAAGAGTCATGCTGAATAGCATAGGCACATGAGAATAATTCTTCCCTGAAGTGCAGAGGTGTAAAAATCAGCTCACAACAAGATTCGTGGAAAAGGCATGTAACAAGGATCAATGATAAAAACATCCTGCAGCCATAATGATCATCCAAGTTAAGGGCACAGTGATAATGAAAGATGAGGCAGCAACAAAAACATCCCAATAATAAAAATATTTAGTAATATACTATGTATCAAATGCGGAATATTTTGCCAAAGGCCCATCAGAGAAAAGTGCCCACCCTTCTGTATGCCAAATTGTTCCAATAATAGCTAAAGGCAGAGAGAAGAGCAGATAATCATATCAACATGATGATATATTGTTTACCTTGCCCGATGCTTCACCACCTGGTCTTGTGACCCTACGCATGTTTTGGTGCTCTTGGCACCTTTTTCAAGGGGAATATCTAACTTGATGTTTCAGGTAAACCAGTGTTCCTTTTATATGGGGTTCACTAAGTCCCATAGGTTGAATGAAGCTGTTGTATTGGCGCATGCTTCCCAGTCCGGAATCCGCATTGTGCACAGCGTCCGAGTCACCGTGGCTCCACGTGACTGCTGGAGGTCATGCGGCAGCCAGTAGACTCTAGGGTGCATGCATACAAGCAGCGCCATTTTCAATAAGCCCCAAACAGGAGACATTTACTTTATGTATGCACGATTCAAACCGCAATAACCTCTATTGCTGACCCCAAGGTAATCCGCGCTGCTGTTCAAATCCCAGTGAACTTTGTAAATGTTTTTTCCCAGCAATATGCGCTCCTGAAGGATGATGCATGATGAACCTGAGGAACCTGAGGAAGACTCCAAGAAGTCGAAACCGGTTGTATTTTAGTTTGAAATAAAAATTCTTTGAATCCGAATATCAAGTTCCATCATCATCCTTCAGGAGCGCATATTGCTGGGAAAAAACATTTACAAAGTGGTATTGCCTATGAAAGCTCTGTCCAGTGCTCTCATCAGCTCTCAGATTTCTGCAACAAACTGAATGGAAAGAGGAATGGAGTGATCCACTGATTGGATTTACATGCTTTACCTCAAGATACCAAATAGGTGAGTGGATTTATACTGAGTATATACCCTTGGAATCTAACTACTACACTTAGAAGCCTGCGCTTCCTATTTTCTCTCCCTACAATCCCCTCTTGTTTCAAATCCCAGTGAACGTGAGGTGTCCAGTACATAGCACTGAACCCTAAACAAAGGCTTCAGGCACAGAGACCCCAAACATTACATGGTCATGTCTTTACTACACCCTATAAACAGAGAACACCCATATATTGCACCTGTAAAGGACATATTGATATTCATGCCATTGTTACTTCACTTTTGTTGCTTGTCTCTAAAATCATGTTATTGTACTCCTTGCATTTTCACAGTACATTCTGAAGGCTACACTCTGCTCCTGTTCTAACTAGTTTACACCGGGATGTGTAACTTTGTGTAACTTTCCATCACGCGCCAAGCTTATGATAATATGACCATATGTTTGTTTCCGTAATAATTGTACTAACATTGGCTTAAGCCTGTAGCTTGGCTGTAGGTGATTGGTTATTGATATACTCAAAACAATATATAATGATAAGTAGAATAAACGGGGTTAGAGATTCTCCGAATCCCCCCATACAGAGCTCTGTCTCCCTCTGGTTTTCTGTTGGATTGCGCAATCAACCTTGTAACATAGAAATTTGACACTCACTTGGTCAACTGTGAAGGGTCGTTGTTGCCCTCCCCTCAACACACCTAACCCTAAAACACATCACTAAATTCAAAACATGTAAATACTATTACTCATGGTCTCATCACTGACCCAAAAACAAGGCCAACAGTATGCACATATTATATAGTTCCCATCATAATTCCCTATTAGATACAGAATAACTACATATATTCCAAAATCGCATATAGCACAACAGTGTAATTACATGAGATTAAATAAAAGCATAATAGAGAGAAGAAAAAAAAAAGGGTTACTGAAGGTAATGTCCATCGATAGGAGGCATGTATAATTTAGTCTGACAAATACACAAGTTGGTGTGGGATAACTACTACAAGCTTATCAGTTTTATTACTTTATTAATAAGGTGCTGGTAAGATCAGTATATAAAACCTTGTGCTGAGGGGTTTAGTTCCTGCGCTCATGTAGCTGCTGCTTTGGATCAGTGTGATTGTATGGTAACTAGTGATGAGCGAGCTTGCTCGTTACTGCTCGGTGCTCGTTACTGCTCGGTGCTCCATTCTGCTCGGTGCTCCATACTGCTCGGTGCTCGTTACTGCTCGGTGCTCGTTACTGCTCGGTGCTCGTTACTGCTCGGTGCTCCATTCTGCTCGGTGCTCGTTACTGCTCGGTGCTCCATTCTGCTCGGTGCTCCATACTGCTCGGTGCTCGTTACTGCTCGGTGCTCGTTACTGCTCGGTGCTCGTTACTGCTCGGTGCTCCATACTGCTCGGTGCTCGTTACTGCTCGGTGCTCCATTCTGCTCGGTGCTCCATACTGCTCGGTGCTCGTTACTGCTCGGTGCTCGTTACTGCTCGGTGCTCCATTCTGCTCGGTGCTCGTTACTGCTCGGTGCTCCATTCTGCTCGGTGCTCCATACTGCTCGGTGCTCGTTACTGCTCGGTGCTCGTTACTGCTCGGTGCTCGTTACTGCTCGGTGCTCCATACTGCTCGGTGCTCCATACTGCTCGGTGCTCCATACTGCTCGTTACTGCTCGGTGCTCGTTACTGCTCGGTGCTCGTTACTGCTCTGTGCTCGTTACTGCTCGGTGCTCGTTACTGCTCGGTGCTCACCCATCACTAATGGTCACAAATAGGGATGCGGTTACTGTAGCCAGAAGCAAGAACGCTGCTCTCAATATTCTCATACAAGCCCCTTTTTCAAAGCAAGATAGAAATTAGCTAAATGATAAAACTAGCTGCCTTATCAGAATATTAGCATAACCATTATTTAGCTACTGTAGTAAGTAAAAAGGTGACGATTTATATATATATATATATATATATATATATATATATATATATATATACAGTGCCTACAAGTAGTATTCAACCCCCTGCAGATTTAGCTGGTTTGATAAGATGCAAATAAGTTAGAGCCTTCAAACTGCAAACGAGAGTAGGTTTTATGAACAGAAGCATAAATCTTACAAACCAAAAAGTTATGTTGCTCAGTTGAATTTTATTAAATTTTAAACATAAAAGTGTGGGTCAATTGTTATACAACCCCTATGTTTAATATTTTGTGGAATAACCCTTGTTTGCAATTACAGCTAATAATCGTCTTTTCATAGAATCATAGAATCATAGAATCATAGAATCATAGAATGGTAGAGTTGGAAGGGACCTCCTGGGTCATCTGGTCCAACCCCCTGCTGAAAGCAGGATTCACTAGATCATCTCAGACAGATGTCTGTCCAGCCTCTGTTTGAAGACGTCCATTGAAGGGGAACTCACCACCTCTCGTGGCAGCCTGTTCCACTCATTAATCACCCTAACTGTCAAAAAGTTTTTTCTAATATCTAATCTGTGTCTCCTCCCATTTAGTTTCATCCCATTGCTTCTAGTCTTTCCTTGTGCAAATGAGAATAAAGATGATCCTTCTACAATGTGACAGCCCTTGACATATTTGTAGACAGCTATTAAGTCTCCTCTCAGTCTTCTTTTTTGCAAGCTAAACATTCCCAAATCCTGCAACCGTTCCTCATAGGACATGGTTTGCAGACCAGTCACCATTCTGGTCGCTCTTCTCTGAACTTGCTCCAGTTTGTCTATGTCTTTTTTAAAATGTGGTGCCCAAAACTGTACACAGTATTCCAGATGAGGTCTGACCAAAGAGGAGTAAAGACCGATAATGACTTCACGTGATCTAGACTGTATGCTTCTGTTAATACATCCCAGAATTGTATTTGCCTTTTTTGCTGCTGCATCACACTGTTGACTCATGTTCAGTCTATGATCTATTAGTATACCTAAGTCTTTTTCACATGTACTGTTGCTTAGCTCTATTCCTCCCATTCTGTATATGCTTTTTTCATTTTTATTGCCCAGATGTAGTACTTTGCATTTTTCCCTGTTAAAAACCATTCTGTTGGTTGCTGCCCACTGCTCCAGTTTATTTAGGTCTTTTTGAATCCTCTCTCTCTCTTCTCTAGTATTAGCTATCCCTCCTAGCTTTGTGTCATCAGCAAATTTAATCAGTTTACCCTCAATTCCTTCATCTAAATCATTGATAAAGATGTTGAACAATACAGGTCCCAGGACGGAGCCCTGTGGTACCCCACTTGAGACATTCATCCAGCTGGATGTGAAGCCATTTACAATCACCCTTTGAGTCCGATCACTAAGCCAGTTATGAATCCACCTAACAGTTGCCTGGTCCATTGCATACTTGGTCATTTTTTCAATAAGGATGGTGTGAGATACTTTGTCAAATGCTTTGCTGAAGTCAAGATATACTATATCTACAGCATTTCCCTGATCCACCCAGTCAGTGATTCTGTCATAGAAGGAAATTAAGTTAGTCTGACATGACTTGTTAGTTATAAACCCATGCTGACTCTGGTTAATCACTTCATTCTTATCCAGGTACTTACATACATGTTGTTTAATAATTTTTTCAAAGATCTTTCCTGGTATAGAAGTCAGACTCACCGGCCTATAGTTCCCTGGGTCCACCTTCTTCCCCTTTTTGAAGATAGGAACAACATTTGCTCTTCTCCAGTCTTCTGGGACTTCTCCTGTTCTCCAAGAATTTTCAAAGATTATGGAGAGTGGTTCTAAAATTTCTTCTACGATCTCCTTCAGTACTCTGGGGTGTAATTCATCTGGACCTGGAGACTTGAACTCATTTATGTTAGCTAAATATTCCCTCACAATCTTTCTGTTTACAGATAACTTGGATTCTTCTATTCCTTTAAAAGGACAGTGAAGATCAGTTGATGTTACATTTTCTTTCTGAGAGAAAACAGATGCAAAATAGGAATTAAAAAGTTTGGCCTTCTCAACATCCTCTCTTACCATTTCTCCATTTTCAGCCTGTAAAAATCCTATAGCATCTTTGACTTTTCTTTTACTTTTGACATACCCCCAAAATCCTTTTTTATTGCTTTTGACATCTCTTGCAAGCCTTAATTCATTGTCAGCTTTAGCTAACCTGATACATGCCCTGCAGGATCTGCAGACTGCATTATAATCTTCTTTAGATATGCCTCCCTCTTTCCATTTAATAAACATTTCTTTCTTTCTTTTTAGCATGTGTTTAAGTTCTGTGTTCATCCATCCTGGTTTCCTTAAATGCTTCCCATTCTTCCTACTTTTCGGGATTGTTAACGATTGTGCTTTGAGAATCTCATTTTTAAAAATTTCCCATCCTTCCTGGACATTTCTGTCCTTAAGGACATCCAGCCATTGGATCCCTCCTATTCTCTTTCTGAGTCTCTTAAAATCTGCCTTTCTAAAATCTAACCTTGAAGTTTGAGTCTTCACATGTCTTCCTCCTCTAGTTATCCAAAATTCTATAATAGCATGATCGCTGCCTCCTAGGGTCCCAGCCACTTTTACCTCCTCAACCATTTCCTCCTTGTTTATAAGGATTAGATCCAAAGTAGCAGATCCCCTTGTTTTCTCCCCTACCTTTTGGAAGATAAAGTTGTCAGCAAGAGAGGATAAGAATTTGCTTGACCTGTTAGTTTTACTTGAGAGAGATTCCCAACAAATGTCTGGATAGTTGAAATCTCCCATGACCACTACGTCATATTTTTTTGAGAACTTGGTCATTTGATACATAAAGAGTTCATCCATATCTTCAGCTTGCCCAGGTGGCCTGTAGTAAATGCCTACAATGGTGTCCTTTCCGTTGTTCTCTCCTTGTATTCTTACCCAAACAGTTTCCACAGAACTCCCAGTCTCTGAAGCTTCAATCTCTGTGCAGATATACGCTTTTCTAACATACAATGCGACACCTCCTCCTCGTTTATCAAGTCTGTTTCTTGCAAATAAGTTGTATCCTTTTAGCCTTTTATTCCAATCATGTGTATCGTCCCACCAAGTTTCAGTGATTCCAATGACATCATATTTCTTTTCCTGCGTTAGTAGTTCTAATTCTCCTTGTTTGTTGCCCATGCTTTGTGCATTTGTATAAAAACATTTTAGTTTGTGATTGGTTTCTCTTCCTCCCATATTTTTATTATTTAAATTGTTTTGTCTTTGTTCTTCCTTTCCACTTCCAGTAGCAGAGATCTCAATAGTATTTGTCAGCTGTATGGCTTTTTCTGGCCTTTTGCTTCCCTTCCCACATTGTTCTGGTATAAAGCTCTCCTGATGAGTGTAGCAAGGCGACTTCCAAATACATGTTTTCCAGTCTTCGTAAGGTGCACCCCATCTCTAGCAAGTAGTCCATCGTATAGGTAATTCATTCCGTGATCCAGAAATCCAAATCCTTGTTGACGGCACCATCGACGTAGCCAGTTGTTCACCTGTAGAATCTTATTCCACCTCATTGTTCCATGGCCATCCACTGGGAGGATGGATGAGAAGACCACCTGCGCTCCCAATTCTTTCACTTTCTTGCCCAAGTCTTCAAAGTCACTGCAGATGGTTTCCAGGTCCTTTCTTGCGATGTCATTTGTCCCCACATGTATTAGCAGGAATGGGTAGTGATCTGTAGGTCTGAAGAGTCTTGATATCCTGTCAGACACATCTTTAATTTTTGCTCCTGGAAGACAGCACCTTTCTCTTGAGGTTATGTCTGGTCTGCAGATAGCAGCCTCTGTTCCTCTTAACAGGGAATCCCCCATGACCACCACTCTCCGTTTGTTCTTCACAACATTCTTCTTTCTCCATCCAGGAGGATTCTGAGGGCTTACAAGGTTATTCATTGCTGGCAAAGTCTTATCTTGCTGTATTTCTTCATGGTTCTCCTGCGAGAGAGCCTGGTACTGGTTCCTGAGCAGTATGGGTGCTGACTGCCTCTCGATCCTCCTGCTTCTGTGGGTCACATGCTTCCATTCCTCTGTTTCGTCAGGTGCAGTTCGAATTTCTTCTCTTTCTGAATCATGAAGAGATAATTCTGCTCTGTCTAAGAACTCTTCACCTTCCTTAATGATTTTCAAGGTAGTTAACCTCTCTTCTAGATTTCGCAACTTTTCCTCCAACAGGGACACAAGCTTGCATTTCTGGCATGTGAAGTTTGGCTTTTCCACTGGCAAGTCTGTGAACATGTAGCAGGATATGCAGCTCACCAAATGGCTCCTGGACTCTTCCATGTTCTTATTGTTAATGTTCTGAAAACAGTGAAAAAAGCTTCAAAAAAAAAAAGCTTCAAAATCGCGCGGTTTACCGATGTCCTCTTTTCAGCTCCAACAGCCAAAATCCAGTGTTCTTTGAGCTCACGGAGACTCTTCACTTACCCCAAAATGCAGTGGGAATATGCAAATTATCTCCTCAGGACTCCTCCCCTGGTTTACCGATGTCCTCTCTTCAGCTCCAACAGCCAAAATCCAGTGTTCTTTGAGCTCACGGAGACTCTTCACTTACCCCAAAATGCAGTGGGAATATGCAAATTATCTCCTCAGGACTCCTCCCCTGGTTTACCGATGTCCTCTCTTCAGCTCCAACAGCCAAAATCCAGTGTTCTTTGAGCTCACGGAGACTCTTCACTTACCCCAAAATGCAGTGGGAATATGCAAATTATCTCCTCAGGACTCCTCCCCTGGTTTACCGATGTCCTCTCTTCAGCTCCAACAGCCAAAATCCAGTGTTCTTTGAGCTCACGGAGACTCTTCACTTACCCCAAAATGCAGTGGGAATATGCAAATTATCTCCTCAGGACTCCTCCCCTGGTTTACCGATGTCCTCTTTTCAGCTCCAACAGCCAAAATCCAGTGTTCTTTGAGCTCACGGAGACTCTTCACTTACCCCAAAATGCAGTGGGAATATGCAAATTATCTCCTCAGGACTCCTCCCCTGGTTTACCGATGTCCTCTCTTCAGCTCCAACAGCCAAAATCCAGTGTTCTTTGAGCTCACGGAGACTCTTCACTTACCCCAAAATGCAGTGGGAATATGCAAATTATCTCCTCAGGACTCCTCCCCTGGTTTACCGATGTCCTCTTTTCAGCTCCAACAGCCAAAATCCAGTGTTCTTTGAGCTCACGGAGACTCTTCACTTACCCCAAAATGCAGTGGGAATATGCAAATTATCTCCTCAGGACTCCTCCCCTGGTTTTTATAAGACCTGATCAGGCCGGCACAGGTCTATGGAGTTATCTTGGCCCACTCCTCCATGCAGATCTTCTCCAAGTTATCTAGGTTCTTTGGGTGTCTCATGTGGACTTTATTCTTGAGCTCCTTCCACAAGTTTTCAATTGGGTTAAGGTCAGGAGACTGACTAGGCCACTCCAACACCTTGACTTTTTCCCTCTTGAACCAGGCCTTGGTTTTCTTGGCTGTGTGCTTTGGGTCGTTGTCTTGTTGGAAGATGAAATTACGACCCATCTTAAGATCCTTGATGGAGGAGCGGAGGTTCTTGGCCAAAATCTCCAGGTAGGCCGTGCTATCCATCTTCCCATGGATGCGGACCAGATGGCCAGGCCCCTTGGCAGAGAAACAGCCCCAAAGCATGATGCTGCCACCACCATGCTTGACTGTAGGGATGGTATTCTTGGGGTCGTATGCAGTGCCATCCAGTCTCCAAACGTCACGTGTGTGGTTGGCACCAAAGATCTCGATCTTGGTCTCATCAGACTATAGAACCTTGAACCAGTCTGTCTCAGAGTCCTCCAAGTGATCATGAGCAAACTGTAGACGAGCCTTGACATGACGCTTTGAAAGTAAAGGTACCTTACGGGCTCGTCTGGAACGGAGACCATTGCGGTGGAGTACGTTACTTATGGTATTGACTGAAACCAATGTCCCCACTGCCATGAGATCTTCCCGGAGCTCCTTCCTTGTTGTCCTTGGGTTAGCCTTGACTCTTCGGACAAGCCTGGCCTCGGCACGGGAGGACACTTTCAAAGGCTGTCCTGGCCGTGGAAGGCTAGCAGTAGTTCCATAAGCCTTCCACTTACGGATGATGCTCCCAACAGTGGAGACAGGTAGGCCCAACTCCTTGGAAAGGGTTTTGTACCCCTTGCCAGCCTTGTGACCCTCCACGATCTTGTCTCTGATGGCCTTGGAATGCTCCTTTGTCTTTCCCATGTTGACCATGTCTGACTGCTGTTCACAAGTTTGGGGAGGGTCTTAAATAGTCAGAAAAGGCTGGCAAAAGAGATCTTTAATCCACACATGTGAAGCTCATTATTCTTGGTGCCTGAACTACTTCTTATTACTTTTGGGGGACCAAACAGAATTCTTGTGGTTTGAGGGGTTGAATAATAAATGACACTCTGAATTAACTTTTAACGTTTTAAAAAAAAAAAAAAAAAATTGCTGCAGTGCATTTCCCACTTCCAGGCTGATCTACAGTACAAATGTCACAATGCCAAGTTAATTCTGCATGTGTCAACCAGCTAAATCTGCAGGGGGTTGAATATTACTTGTAGGCACTGTATATATATAGCTAACCTAGCAAAATACACTTTAGACAAAAATTTCAAAAATCCGTAACTAAGACGTTTCTATGGGATGGCAACTCCTCTACGTGATCCAAAGGTTTTCTCTCTCTTGCTCTTTCGGTCCTTTTCCAGTTCTTTACGCCGATTATCTCTGCTGGTTGGAAGATGAGGCTGTTTGTAGATATTCTTCAACATGGACAACTTCCTCTGGACTGTTTCTGTGTCACTGCATCTAAAGTACCTGTGTTGCATTTGGCATAGTCGGCAGGATGCAGTGACACAGAAACACAGAGCAGCCAGTACAGGGTTAATAAACAGGGGGATTTACTGTAGCAGGGTCAATCTCCATGAAGGGAGTAACAGGGGAAATATGGGGACAACAAGGGGAGTAGCCGGTAGCAGACTTTAAATGACAATTCACAGTTTGGCTAGATGTAGCAGAGTCGACACGGTTGTAATCAGCAGTTTTTACACTTAGCTGACTCTTGTTCCCAACAAGGCAGATGCTGGCTGATGCCGGTGTTGTTTTCTTCTGGCTTCCCCGCCTAAACAATGCTCCGTCTTCTGGCGGCAGCGGGCAGTCTCCGGTTTGACCCGCTGAGCCCCTAGTCCATAACACTGCACCTCACTTGCTTGGCTCCACGTCTTCTGGCGGCAGCGGGCGGTCTCCGGTTTGACCCGCTGAGCCCCTAGTCCATAACACTGCACCTCACTTGCTTGGCTCCATGTCTTCTGGCGGCAGCGGGTGGTCTCTGGTTTGACTCGCTGAGCCCCTAGTCCATAACACTGCACCTCACTTGCTTGGCTCCACGGACCCTGCGTCTCTTCTCCCTCTAGGCAGGCTTGACTCCCACTGTCAACTCCCTGCTTTCCCGCGCAAAACTCCTTTTTCTCCCTCTTCCTAGACACTTTCCCAGCTCCCTGGTCACCTGACCCCTGAGCTCTGGCTCTGGACACACCCCCAGCTTCCCGGTCACCTGACTCCTGTGCTCGCAGTCTGTCTCCCCCCTGCAACCAGAGGCACGGCCCCGGCAGTTCCAGATCCCTTGTTCAGAATAATTGTGTGTGCACGAGGAGTAACACTAAAACTGGCCATTACATGACAGCACGGTGGCTCAGTGGTTAGCACTGTTTGGTGGCTTAGTGGTTAGCACTGTATAGTGGCTCAGTGGTTAGCACGGCAGCCTTGCAGAGCTGGGGGTCCTGGGTTCAAGTCCCACCAAGGACAACATCTGCCAGGTCAGTATGTTCTCCAGATGTTTTCCTGGGATTCCTCTGTGTTCTCTGGGTTTCCTCCCACACTCCAAAGACTGAGAGGGAATGTATATTTTGAGCCCCAATGGGGACAGTGATGATAATGTCTGGAAATTGTCTGAATTGAAAAGCGCTGTGGAATATGTTGTTGCTATATAGATAAAAAGATTATTATTATTACATGATCTGTATCCTGCATTTTCTCCAGTTTTCCTCCTTGCAGACTCGGTCTATAATTTACGATCCACCATGAGATGTTGGGAGGAGACCAGATGCCGTGATGTCTCCTATACACAACTCTGCACATAGAGACAGATTCCTGCTGTTCATGACTTGGTTGCGCAGAGAGAAGCAGCAGCTGCATAGAGGACACTGTACAGCAGTACTGAGCCATGAGACTAGTAATCCAGCTCTGGCTTGAGGTACAAGACTTGGTAAAAAGCTCAGCACAATCTTTCTGTGTCTCCCTCTGCTTCCCACTCCTCTAAAGAGGTGTAATATGTCACTGCAGTGAGTCTGCCAGCAAGGAGCAGGAAGAAGTGACTCCTAAGTGATGGAGGAAGGAGATTTTTCCAAAGATATGTCATAAAGTTTCTTATATTTGACGGCACTACTGATTTATGAACAATTTCTTGAATGTACAAATTCCCATTTAAATCCTAAAATACCAATTTGAAAATACCAGTTCTGGAGAATTATGAACGGTTGAAGCTGGAAGCTATTGCAGCTGACCGCTGGCAGTAGTTGGGGTCTTCTGCAGTGGGAGCTTAGTGGTCTGGTCAATATAGGTTCATGTGAAAAGCTGATAGGTATATTTCATGGAATTATTAATTCTTTTTTCCTTTTTTTTGCTAAACATTAATGTTACAACAGGGGAAAACCAATGTCTGTGGAATTTAATGGACTTTAAATAAAGAAGATTTTTTCTAGGACCCTTTGATGGATTTTTATACATTTCTTGTTGGTGATATCCTGCTGGCTTTCCGGACATCAGGGATCCCTCAATCCATGGGTGAGCTGATTATTTCAGGACCCTGACTGAGAACATGTAGCGTGGGGGTTCCATGTGCTTGATGACACCTGTGCAATGAGGGGTGGTAACTTCTTAAATTAGAAGACAATATTGGGGGTCTCGGTGCATGCCTCTGAGGAGCGGGGCGCAGCTAGTGGACTCCTGTGAATAAAAAATAATACTTCTAATAAGATACATTACACAATCAGTAGAGTAAAAATAGTTTTTTTTATTTTTTCTTTGTTCACCCTTTGCTCTTTGAAGCTTTATGTTCCACTTCCTATATTTATATTCCATTATTATTGGATTGATTTCATTTTTAATTTCATTAAAGCTTAAATGTGAATTAGTTATTTTCTCTCTCAGTTCCCAGCACTACATAACACAATATATTACTGCACTAACTTGCTCTAATGAAGCCCTGCAGTCATCCTATTAGCATTTTGTGTTTTTCCATTTTTTTCTCTTCTTATTTGGTTATAATATTTTCTCCCACTGGGTTAATAATTAAACCATACGTTCTACGGGATAATGTCAGACTGAAATATTGTCCCAGTGATAACTGCAGTATTAAGCCATAATTCACTCAGCAGTTTAATTATCCTATCCCCAGATATTTTTTATTATTTGTAAATATATATTTTTACAGCTACATTGCTTCATGAGAGAGAAGATTCATTGGTTTCTGACAAAAGTCATTAAAGGTCATGAAAAGAAAAACATACTCATTCCAAAACTTTCCACTAACTGTAGGAGAGACAAACATAAGGCAAAAAGGTGGTATTATACTGACTATATTCTAGTACATAGGAGGAGTATTATAGTAGCTATATTCTAGTACATAGGAGCAGTATTATAGTAGCTATATTCTTGTACATAGGGGGCAGTATTATAGTAGTTATATTCTTGTACATAGGGGCAGTGTTATAGTAGTTATATTCTTGTACAGAGGAGCAGTATTATAGTAGTTATATTCTTGTACATAGGAGCAGTATTATATTAGTTATATTCTTGTACATAGGGGGCAGTATTATAGTAGTTATATTCTTGTACATAGGAGGCAGTATTATAGTAGTTATATTCTTGTATATAGGAGCAGTATTATAGTAGTTATATTCTTGTACATAGGGGGCAGTATTATAGTAGTTATATTCTTGTACATAGGGGGCAGTATTATAGTAGTTATATTCTTGTACATAGGGGCAGTGTTATAGTAGTTATATTCTTGTACAGAGGAGCAGTATTATAGTAGTTATATTCTTGTACATAGGAGCAGTATTATATTAGTTATATTCTTGTACATAGGGGGCAGTATTATAGTAGTTATATTCTTGTACATAGGAGGCAGTATTATAGTAGTTATATTCTTGTATATAGGAGCAGTATTATAGTAGTTAAATTCTTGTACATAGGGGGCAGTATTATAGTAGTTATATTCTTGTACATAGGGGCAGTGTTATAGTAGTTATATTCTTGTACAGAGGAGCAGTATTATAGTAGTTATATTCTTGTACATAGGAGCAGTATTATATTAGTTATATTCTTGTACATAGGGGGCAGTATTATAGTAGTTATATTCTTGTACATAGGAGGCAGTATTATAGTAGTTATATTCTTGTATATAGGAGCAGTATTATAGTAGTTATATTCTTGTACATAGCAGCAGTAATATAGTAATTATATTCTTGTACATAGCAGCAGTAATATAGTAATTATATTCTTGTACATAGGAGGCAGTATTATAGTAGTTATATTCTTGTACATAGGAGCAGTATTATAGTAGTTATATTCTTGTACATAGGGGGCAGTATTATAGTAGTTATATTCTTGTACATAGGAGCAGTATTATAGTAGTTATATACTTGTACATAGGGAATGTTAGGTGTCAGTCTGGTTCTGGATTTGAAATGGGTGCAGGACCTTCTGTGGTCTCCCATTTCAGTCCAGCCAGGGCTGATGCTGCTCAGCATCATCATCAGCCCCAACGCCTAGCTTGTACACAAGACATACAGATTGTCTCCCATGTATTCGCACCTTGCAAGGTTAAGCATAGGTTGCAGAGGGAGACAGGGTGCTTGGAGTTTAAGTCCAGGATTCGCCGTACAGAGCATGCTCGTGACCTGGCGGATCGTGATTGGTGGTTTGGCACCCACCTGACCCGGTGACCTGGCACCACCTCATTGGTCCACGGGTAACGTCACCCATGGCTCATCGGTGGACAGGGCTTAGTCTTTATAAGGCCCGCCCACAAACATGGTGGCGCGCTCGGATCATTGAGCATGATGTAATTATGTGAACGTCTGTGCTCCACGTGTAGTTTCCGCTAGGCAGGTTAGCTCCATAGAGGCAGGTAGCTTCGTGTTGCAGTCTGGCTCTGTCAGAGGGGGTCGCCTTACACCCCGAGCAGCCTGCAGACGTCCTACTCCCTGTAGACACCTGTGGACCACGTGGACCACGTGGAGAAATACTCCTTTGTCCGGTAGCACGCCGGCAGAGGGCACGTACCCGTCGGCGTGAGTCACACACGCATCAACTCCTATTGGGTAGCGCCTGTATCGAAGACAGGGCTACTGCTTTTCCCCCGGTCGCACGTCTCCCTGCGGTTCTTGGAGATTGTGTGAACCGCTGAAACCCGCTCCCTGTGCTTTAACACGGTGTGGTTTATCAGTTAAGAAGGTGCTTTCCCGGACGCTCTTCTCCCGTTCAGTTAACGGAGACAGAGCGTACCGCTATACCCGTTCCTGTGTGCTGTAACACGGAGGGGCTTAATATTTAAGTTTGGCGCTTTCCTTTCCACCCGGAAAATGTTCGGAAGCAGCCCACCAGGCTGCATTGCGGACCCCGGGGTAGGTTGCGTTCCATTTATTAAAGTTGTTTGCAACCGCCCTCCTAACAGGGAGCAGTATTATAGTAGTTATTTTCTTGTACATGGGAGCAGTATTATAGTAGTTATATTCTTGTACATAGGGGGCAGTATTATAGTAGTTATATTCTTGTACATAGGGGGCAGTATTATAGTAGTTATATTCTTGTACATAGGGGGCAGTATTATAGTAGTTATAATCTTGTATAAAGGGGCAGTATTATAGCAGTTATATTCTTGTACATAGGAGCAGTATTATAGTAGTTATATTCTTGTACATAGGAGCAGTATTATAGTAGTTATATTCTTGTACATAGCGGCAGTTTTATAGTAGCTGTATTCTTGTACATAGGGGCAGTATTATAGTAGTTATATTCTTGTACATAGGGGCAGTATTATAGTAGTTATATTCTTGTACATAGGGGCAGTATTATAGTAGTTATATTCTTGTACATAGGAGCAGTATTATATTAGTTATGCTCTTGTACATAGGGGGCAGTATTATAGTAGTTGTATTCTTGTACATAGGGAGCAGTATTATAGTAGTTATATTCTTGTACATAGGAGCAGTATTATAGTAGTTATATTCTTGCACATAGGGGGCAGTATTATAGTAGTTTTATTCTTGTACATAGGGAACAGTATTATAGTAGTTATATTTTTGTACATATGAGCAGAATTATTGTAGTTATATTCTTGTACATAGGGGGTAGTATTATAGTAGTTATATTCTTGTACTTAGGGGGCAGTATTATAGTAGTTATATTCTTGTACATAAGAGCAGTATTATAGGAGTTATATTCTTGTACATGGGGCAGTATTATAGTAGTTATATTCTTGTATATAGGGGCAGTATTATAGTAGTTATATTCTTGTACATAGGGAGCAGTATTATAGTAGTAAGATTTTTGTACATAGGAGCAGTATTATAGTAGTTATATTCTTGTACATAGGGGGCAGTATTATAGTAGTTATATTCTTGTACATAAGAGCAGTATTATAGGAGTTATATTCTTGTACATGGGGCAGTATTATAGTAGTTATATTCTTGTATATAGAGGACAGTATTATAGTAGTTATATTCTTGTACATAGGGAGCAGTATTATAGTGGTTATATTCTTGTACATAGGAACAGTTTTATAGTACTTATATTTTTGTACATAGGGGGCAGTATTATAGTAGTTATATTCTTGTACATAGGGGCAGTATTATAGTGGTTATATTCTTGTACATAAGAACAGTATTATTGTAGTTATATTTCTATTTATAGGATCAGTATTATAGTAGTTATATTCCTGTTTATAAGGGCAGTATTTTAGTAGTTATATTCCTGTACATAGGGAGCAGTATTGTAGTAGTTATAATCTTGTACATAGGGACAGTATTATAGTCGTTATATTCTTGTAAATAGGGACAGTATTTTAGTAATTATATTCTTGTACATAGGGGTAGTATTATAGTAGTTATATTCTTGTACATAGGGGGCAGTATTATAGTAGTTATATTCTTGTACATGGGAGCAGTATTATAGTAGTTATAATCTTGTATAAAGGGGCAGTATTATAGCAGTTATATTCTTGTACATAGGAGCAGAATTATAGTAGTTATATTCTTGTACATAGGAGCAGTATTATAGTAGTTATATTCTTGTACATAGCGGCAGTTTTATAGTAGCTGTATTCTTGTACATAGGGGCAGAATTATAGTAGTTGTATTCTTGTACATAGGGAGCAGTATTATCGTAGTTATATTCTTGTACATAGGAGCAGTATTATAGTAGTTATATTCTTGCACATAGGGGGCAGTATTATAGTAGTTTTATTCTTGTACATAGGGAACAGTATTATAGTAGTTATATTTTTGTACATATGAGCAGAATTATTGTAGTTATATTCTTGTACATAGGGGGTAGTATTATAGTAGTTATATTCTTGTACATAGGGGGCAGTATTATAGTAGTTATATTCTTGTACATAAGAGCAGTATTATAGGAGTTATATTCTTGTACATGGGGCAGTATTATAGTAGTTATATTCTTGTATATAGGGGCAGTATTATAGTAGTTATATTCTTGTACATAGGGAGCAGTATTATAGTAGTAATATTTTTGTACATAGGAGCAGTATTATAGTAGTTATATTCTTGTACATAGGGGGCAGTATTATAGTAGTTATATTCTTGTACATAAGAGCAGTATTATAGGAGTTATATTCTTGTACATGGGGCAGTATTATAGTAGTTATATTCTTGTATATAGAGGACAGTATTATAGTAATTATATTCTTGTACATAGGGAGCAGTATTATAGTGGTTATATTCTTTTACATAGGAACAGTTTTATAGTACTTATATTTTTGTACATAGGGGGCAGTATTATAGTAGTTATATTCTTGTACATAGGGACAGTATTATAGTAGTTATATTCTTGTACATAAGAACAGTATTATTGTAGTTATATTTCTATTTATAGGATCAGTATTATAGTAGTTATATTCCTGTTTATAAGGGCAGTATTTTAGTAGTTATATTCCTGTACATAGGGAGCAGTATTGTAGTAGTTATAATCTTGTACATAGGGACAGTATTATAGTCGTTATATTCTTGTAAATAGGGACAGTATTTTAGTAATTATATTCTTGTACATAGGGGTAGTATTATAGTAGTTATATTCTTGTACATAGGGGGCAGTATTATAGTAGTTATATTCTTGTACATAGGGGTAGTATTATAGTAGTTATATTCTTGTACATAAGGGCAGTATTATAATAGTTATATTCTTGTACATAGGGAGCAGTATTATAGTGGTTATATTCTTGTACATAAGGGCAGTATTATAGTAGTTATATTCTTGTACATAGGGGCAGTATTACAGTAGTTATATTCTTGTACATAGGGGCAGTATTATAGTAGTTATATTCTTGTACAAAGGGGGCAGTATTATAGTAGTTATATTCTTGTACATAGGGGGCAGAATTATAGTAGTTATATTCTTGTACATAGGGGGCAGTATTATAGTAGTTATATACTTATACATAGGGGCAGTATTATAGTAGTTATATTCTTGTACATAGGGGCAGTATTATAGTAGTTATATTCTTGTACATAGGGGGCAGAATTATAGTAGTTATATTCTTGTACATAGGGGGCAGTATTATAGTAGTTATATACTTATACATAGGGGTAGTATTATAGTAGTTATGTTCTTGTACATAGGGAGCAGTATTATAGTGGTTATATTCTTGTACATAAGAGCAGTATTATAGTAGTTATATTCTTGTACGTAGGGGCAGTATTACAGTAGTTATATTCTTGTACATAGGGGCAGTATTATAGTAGTTATATTCTTGTATAAAGGGGGCAGTATTATAGTAGTTATATTGTTGTGCATAGGGGCAGTATTTTAGTAGTTATTTTCATGTACATAGGGGCAGTATTATAGTAGTTATATTCTTGAACATTGGAACAGTATTATAGTAGTTATATTCTTGTTCAAAACACCAGTATTATAGTAATTATACTCTTGTACATATGGGCAGTATTATAGTAGTTATATTCCTGTACATAGGGGCAGTATTATAGTAATTATATTCTAGTACATAGGGGCAGTATTATAGTAGTTAAATTCCTGTACATAGGGGCAGTATTATAGTAATTATATTCTAGTACATAGGGGCAGTATTATAGTAGTTAAATTCCTGTACATAGGGGCAGTATTATAGTAATTATATTCTAGTACATAGGGGCAGTATTATAGTAGTTATATTCTTGTATATAGGGAGCAGTAATATAGTAGTTATATTCTTGTACATATGGGCAGTTTTATAGTAGTTATAATCTTGTACATAATACGCAGTATTATAGTATTTATATTTTTGTACATAGGGGAAGTGTTATAGTGGTTATATTCTTGTACATAGGAGCAGCATTATAGTAGGTATATTCTTGTACATAGGGGCAGTATTATAGTAGTTATATTCTTGTAGATAAGAGCAGTATTATAGTAGTTATATTCTTGTACATAGGGGGCAGTATTATAGCAGTTATATTCTTGCACATAGGGGCAGTATTATGGTAGTTACATTCTTGTACATAAGAGCAGTATTATGGTAGTTATATTTTTGTACATAGGAGCCGTATTATAGCAGTTGTATTCTTGTATATAGGGGTAGTATTATAGTAGTTATATTCTTGTACATAAGGGCTGTATTATAGTAGTTATATTTTTGTACATAGGGGACGTATTATAGTAGTTATATTCTTGTACATAGGGAGCAGTATTATAGTGGTTATTTTCTTGTACATAAGAGCAGTATTATAGTAGTTACATTCCTGTATACATGAGCGGTATTTTAGTAGTTATATTCTTGTACATAGGGGCAGTATTAAAGTAGTTTCATTCTTGTACATAGGGAGCAGTATTATAGTAGTTATATTCTTGTACATAGGGGCAGTATTATAGTAGTTATATTCTTGTGCATAGGGAGCAGTATTATAGTAGTTATATTCTTGTGCATAGGAGCAGTATTATAGCAGTTATATTCTTGTACATAGGGGCAGTATTACAGTAGTTATATTATTGTACATAGGGGCAGTATTATTGTAGTTATATTCTTGTACATAGGGGGCAGTATTATAGTAGTTATATTCTTGTACATATGAGCAGTATTAATGTAGTTATATTCTTGTACATGTTAGCAGTATTAATGTAGTTATATTCCTGTACATAGGGGCAGTATTATAGTAGTTATATTCTTGTATATAGGGTCAGTATTATAGTCGTTATATTCTTGTACATAGGGAGCAGTATTATAGTAGTTATATTCTTGTACATAGGGGACAGTATTATAGTTGTTATATTCTTGTACATAGGGGGCAGTATTATAGTAGTTATATTCTTTTACATAGGGAGCAGTATTATAGTAGTTATTTTCTTGTACATAGGAGCAGAACTATAGTAGTTATATTCTTGTACATAGGGGCAGTATTATAGTAGTTATATATTTGTATATCGGGGCAGTATTATAGTAGTTATATTCTTGTACATAGGGGGCAGTATTATAGTAGTTATATATTTGTATATCGGGGCAGTATTATAGTAGTTATATTCTTGTACATAGGGGGCAGTATTATAGTAGTTATATACTTGTATATAGGGGCAGCATTATTGTAGATATATTCTTGTACATAGGAGCAGTTTTATAGTACTTATATACTTGTATATAGGGGCAGTATTATACTAGTTATATTCTTGTACATAGTAGCAGTATTATAGTAGTTATATACTTGTATATAGGGGCAGTATTATAGTCGTTATATTCTTGTACATAGGGGCAGTATTATAGTAGTTGTATTCTTCTATATAGGGAGCAGTATTATAGTAGTTATATTTTTGCACATAGGAGCAGTATTATAGTAGTGATATTCTTGTACATAGGAGCAGTATTATAGTAGTAATATTCATGTATATATGAGCAGTATTTTAGTAGTTATATTCTTGTACATAGGGGCAGTATTATAGTAGTTATATTCTCGTGCATAGTGGGCAGTATTAAAGTAGTTTTATTCTTGTACATAGGGGGCAGTATTATAGTAGTTATATTCTTGTACATAGGAGCAGTATTATAGCAGTTATATTCTTGTACATGGGGGCACTATTATAGTAGTTATATTCTTGTACATAGGGGCAGTATTATAGTAGTTATATTCTTGTATATAGGGGCAGTATTTTAGTAGTAATATTCTTTTACATAGGGAGCAGTATTATAGTAGTTATATTCTTGTACATAGGAGCAGTATTAATGTAGTTATATTCTTATACATAGGAGCAATATTATTGTAGTTATATTCTTGTATATAGGGAGCAGTATTATAGAAATTATATTCTTGTACATTGGAGCAGTACTATAGTAGTCATATTCTTGTACATAGGGGCAGTATTATAGTAGTTATATAATTGTATATAGGGGCAGTATTATAGTAGTTATATTCTTGTACATATGGGCAGTATTATTGTAGTTATATTCTTGTACATAGGGTGCAGCATTGTAGTAGTTCTATTCTTGTATATATGAGCAGTATTATAGTATTTATATTCTTGCACATAGAGGCAGTATTATGGTAGCTATATACTTGTATATAGGGGCAGTATTATAGTAGTTATATTCTTGTACATAGGAGCAGTATTATAGTAGTTATATTCTTGTACATAGGTGACAGTATTATTGTAGTTATATTCTTGCACATAGGAGCAGTATTATAGTAGTTATATTCTTGTACATAGGGGGCAGTATTATAGTAGTTATTTTCTTGTATATATGAGCAGTATTATAGTACTTATATTCTTGTACATAGAGGCAGTATTATAGTAGTTATATACTTGTATATATTGGCAGTATTATAATAGTTATATTCTCGTACATAGGGGCAGTATTATAGTAGTTATATTCTTGTACATAGGAGCAGTATTATAGTAGTTATAGTCTTGAACATAGGGGGAAGTATTATAGTAATTATATTCTTGCACATAGGAGCAGTATTATAGTAGTTATATTCTTGTACATAGCGGGCAGTATTATAGTAGTTATATTCTTGTACATAGGGGCAGTATTATTGTAGTTATATTCCTGTACATAAGGGGCTGTATTATAGTAGTTATATTCTTGTATATATGAGCAGTATTATAGTAGTTATATTCTTGTATATAAGGGAAGTATTATAGTAGTTATATTCTTGTACATGGGAGCAGTATTATAGTAGTTGTATTCCTGTATATAGGGGCAGTTTTTTAGTAGTTATATTCTTGTACATAGGGGACGTATTATAGTACTTATATTCTTGTACATAAGAGCAGTATTATTGTAGCTATATTCTTGTACATAGGGAGAAGTATTATATTGGTTATATTCTTGTACATGAGAGCAGTATTATAATAGTTATATTCTTGTACATAGGGAGCAGTTTTATATTGGTTATATTCTTGTACATAAGGGCAGTATTATAGTATTTATATTCTTATATATAGGGAGCAGTATTATAGTGGTTATATTCTTGCACATAAGAGCAGTATTATAATGTAAAGGACATATTGATACTCATGCTAGCGCAACTCCATTTTTTCTGCTTGCTTTAAAATCATGTTATTATCACTCCTTGCATAACATACATTCTTTCTTTCTCTTCCCATGGAGCTTCTCTCACACTAACTTTTTCTCAAGAGAACATTTTGTCAGACACTCTGTTATCTAAGTTGTTTAGGCCAGGTTTGACCTTGTAAAATTTCCATAGTGCTTCGAACTAACAGTGATAATATGACCATATATGTGTTTCCGTAATAATTGTACTAACATTGGTTAGCCTATAGTACTGTAGTATGGCTGCAGAGTTGATTGGCTATTGATATACTCAAAACAATATAAAATGCTAAGCAAAATAAACGGGATCAGAGATTCTTTGAATCCTCCCAATACAGAGCACGAATTGCCTCCGTTTGGTTTTCTGTGGATTGCGCAATCAACATAATAATTTGACACTCACTTGGTCAACTGTGAAGGGTTATTGCCCTCCCTGAACAGCTGGTGCCGTGACTTGGATTGCTAACCAGGGACGCCCCTCCACCTCTGAATGTCCACAAAGAGAGACCTGCCTTCAGTCTCCCCCACTGGAATTGGGACTGATCATCCCCCACAAAAAGCCACGGTAAGTGCACAAGTTCTTTACTAGTGACACTGACCGTTTGGCATGGTTTCCACGTGGTGTGTGGTTGTTTGCAGTATCTACTGACGTCCTGGTTGGATATAGTCAAAGGTGAGACTATAAGGGGTGTAGTCCTATTAGGGGTCTGATATTATTTAACTTCAAAGCAGTATCACCTCGGATTGACAAGTGAATATTGTGTGAATCTTTCTCAGCTTCTGACAAAAAATCCTTAGGAGAGACTGAACATTGTTAGTTTCAGTCGCGGCAGGTGATCGAAGATTGGGTAGGACACGCAAGTAGATATACGTATATCGAGTGTCCGCAGCGCTGCTAAGTTGCAGAGCTGCAAAGCTGCTGCAAAAGCGCTCCTCCTTTCATTTGTTGTGAAAGAATTCCCCCGACGGGAGGTGTGATTTAGTAGTGGAACAGCTGGGAGCTCTGGCCAGACTCCGCTGTGCACAAATTAAGGATCTTTTTGTCAGTTGTAGTGAATAATCAATGTTTCTCTGGAGCAGAAAAAAATTGTCTCCCCCGCAGGAGAGGGAGAATGAGAATGTGAAGAATATCATGATCAGTTGAGAAGGAAAAAGATCATTTAAGAATGCAAATGCACCTAAAGTGTTTAAGGTGTTAAACTTTCCCGTGCAGGGCAGACTTAACCCTGTGTTGTGGGACGAAGGAATTCGCCACAATAGAGGAAAATTAGTTGATTGTGGATTGTTGGAAGATGCTGAAAACTTTAGGAAAGTGGCACATGAGATTTGTGATGAAGGATATATTGAAAAAGTACAGGAGGAAGTAGGTCCCCCTTCCCAAATTATGTGTCCACAATCCAAATCTAGAGCCCCTAAAGAAGCATCCCCCACAAATGTAGCAGTACAGTACCCCAGCCCCTGAATCCGTAAACTGAGCAATTTATACCTTATGAGATTAAATACCCTGCACTTCCCACTGAGAGTCAGCCACCATCATATAACCCAGACGGTTGGCTATGTAATGTGTGTTGGGTCAATAATCCAGGATGGCGCAGGACGTGTTATAATTGTGGAGCATGTAAACCCGGTGTTGTAGCACCAACCTGCCCATTACTTAACGCTGACGGGGGGTATTATAAACCACTACCCCCACCTGCCCTTGCCATGGTCCATACTCCATTCAGAGAGACCCAGGGTCCTCTGAACTCTTCCCTATTCACCCTCTCCCAAACTGGGGAAATAGAACATGGACACGAGTATCAGGAGGTGGCGCCTGTTTTACTGAATAGTCCTTCAAATTTCTCCACTATACTGAGAATAGGCATAGGGAGTATACCACAACAGCAGGTTGGGATCATTGTAAACGCAGAAAATGCGAAACTGCAGCATTGGTGGGGGCTAGCTGCAGAGATATGTCGTATTGGGGGACCTACAATACAAGCTGCATCTTAATGATTACATCCGTGACCATGGTCCATTAAGAGAAGAAGAGGTGATGGCTACAAGAGCCGGACAGCTATCATGTCAGTTTGTTATCCATGCAGTTGGACCAAAATATGATCCCCTGGATTTACCCAGGTCACAACACCTGCTTAAAGAAACAATCCAAAACACCATAGCATACGCATCACAGCTTCATGCGGCCCCAACCCTAGCCCTGCCATTCATTTCCACTGGTATCTTTGGATACCCAAAAGAGGATGGGGCCAAAATAATAGTCGGGGCTATAAAGCAGTGTATTGCCATGCATCCAACTAAATTAAGAGAGATAAGACTCTTGGCCATCGACAGGGATCTTGTTGATTATGCTGCTCAATTAATCAAACCCACAATCAAACCCGATATCTGGTCTCCTCCAGTATTCCCCTACCTCCAAGATCTCCCCACAATCAGTATAATGGTAGTTGCTGCACCCGCAGTACCCATAGCACAGTATCTCCCCTTGCTCACCCGGTATCCTCCTCCTCCCTTACAGCCCCACTATTACCCCATGGTGGTACCTGATCAGCGAGTAATGTATCCTGAGAGAAGACCAGTAGTGAATTCCCGTGTTCAGTGTTGGAGGTGTGGCCGAGCAGGACACTTCCAAAGGGACTGTCACACCCCTGCTGGTCAGTGCACCACACAAGTCCCCGTATCTAGAAATAGGAAGCCCGGCCCACGGGACTTGTCATGAGAAAATGTTCCCCAGGACCGCCCATTCTGAAAGGAAGGCCAACCAGAGTCTGCCATCGTGATGCCCGTAATCACCCCCGGGCTCTGTTCATCTGTAGTTCTCCCAGTGGGAGGGAATTCATCCGGTAAAGTTCATGGTAGACACTGGGGCGGCCAACTCCATTTTAAAGTCCACTGAACTGACCCAGTCCAATTTTCTAACGACTATCTAATATTGATCGGTGTAGATGGCAGACCTAGCAAACACACTTTCGCCAAACCTATTCCAATTGGCCCATTTCCAGAAGTAGTGGCACAATTTGTCATATCCCCGACCTGCCCGGTAAATCTTTTAGGAGCAGACCTCTTGTCTAAATTCCAATCCAGAATTAAATTCCAGGACAATGGTCAGATGATCCTTACTTTAAAGGATCCAAACTCTAATGCACACATAGAGGAGGTCTGCATCTTACGGGCACTACCCACGGTTATGATTAACATATCAGATACCAATGGAATGTTGAAATGTTGAAAAGTGAATGCATGTATGTGGTATGTGGAGAATCTTAAATGGTTAACTAAAATATACGCGCTGCCAGATAAGCGCGTACAGCTGCTAGCATAGCAAAACGGCCTTGGCTTGATACAGAGCAGAAAAAAGAGGTGAATGGAGAAAGAAAATGCAGACAATAAGGGAAAGACGACACTATGTTATGTGTATTACAAAGATACTGCTCTCCGATAATGGCAGAGTAATGAATTGCTGGGAATGTTCTAATTGTGGCCAGCAGAATCCATTGTCAGCAGATTATTGTGCTGCATGTCACGCACTCCCCTCGCTACTACCCAAGCCACTTCTAGTGCCCCATCCTCATCTATTATACCTATGTCCGCCCAAAGTTCCAACCCTTCCTGCAGCGGCCATGTTGCTACACCCATTGCATCACCTCCAGCCTCTGACCACATGTCCCTTTGGTGGTGGCCATCTTGGTGCACCCTTCCTGTAGTATGCTTCCTTCTGGTGGCGGCCATCTTGGCACACCCAAAATATAGGCAGCAATACACACTACACCCAGAATGTGTATGAGGAAGATCATCATGATCAGTGTGTGATAAGTTGGCTGATCGATCCACTACCCTCAACAGCACATATTTATGTCCACTTTGACATTAGGGCTAAAATATGGTGATGTAAACTAATTTTCTAGATGGTCATATATCCTTAAGTTTCTAATAGATGCACATACACGGTGTCTGGTTTACAGTAATTGATTTAGCAAACGTTTTTTTTTTTTTTTATTAACATTCCACTACAGAAAGACTGTCAGTTTCTGTTTGCATTTACATATCAGGGCAGGCAAATGACTTGGACGGTGATGCCGCAGGGTGCGCAGAATAGCCCTCAGAGGTAGTACTTTGACAATACGTGGATAATCTTCTTTTGTGTGCCCCCACGGAGCAAGTGTCCATCAGGGCCAGTGTTAGCCTCCTCAAGAGTCTAGCAAAACTGAATTGTCGAGTCTCGGCCTCGAAATTTCAGTTCTGCCTCGGTCAAGTGGTCTTCTTAGGCCATTGCCTTACTCGGGGTGCCAGACATCTCACAGAAGAAAGGAAGATGGTCATCTAAGCACTACCATTCTCAAAAGATCCCATAGAGCTGCAACGGTTCCTCGGACTATGTACATATTGCAGACAATGGATCCCAGACGCCTCACGTCTGATGCAGTCCCCAAAGCTCATTAAAAGAAGACACTCTGGCTGATGTAAACAACAAGGACCACCAAGAACAGCTGCAACAAGCCTTTGAGCAACTATAGTCAAGGATAATGACAGCCCCTGCCCTTGGAAATCCGGACTATGCTCAACCTTTCCATTTGTATGTCTCTGAGACGGGAGGGCATGCAGCCGGAGTACTGTACGCAGAGACACTGTACAAAGCAGCGCCCAGTCGGTTATTACCCAGCCCATCTGGACCCGGTAGCCAGGGCCTTCCCCAGCTGTCTATGAGCGGTTCACGCCACACAGCAGTTACTTGAGAAGACGGCGGACATGAGACTCACATTTATGTCCCACACGATATTGCAGCTGTTCTGGCTTTACAGTAACCTAAACATCTGTCTGCACAGAGATACCTGCGGCTGCAGTGTTCGTTGATTTTGCCAGAAAATGTGAAGTTACACCGGCGGTGCACCACCATCAACCCCGCCAGCCTGCTACCAGCACCTGAAGGAGAGGGGAAAGAGGCTCCACCACATGATTGTCCAGAACAAATTACTGCGGAGTCAACTCCACTTGTTCTAGTGGGGGAAGTACCCTTGGATGATACAGAACTTACGTCATATACGGATGGATCCAGATATGTTGACACCTCTGGCAGGTTTCATACTGAATACTGGATATGCTGTCACAACTGAAGATACATTGGTAGAGGCTGCAACCTTACCACCGCCAAGAAGCTGGTCTCTGAAGTTGTTCGCCGGTATGAAGTCCCAGAAGTCATCGAAAGTGATCAAGGACCAGCCTTTTCCTCATGCGTATGTCAAGAAATACTCACCATGATCGGATCAACAGTGACGTTACATCTACTATATAATTGTCTTATCCCGTCTGTCTTTCTGTCTGTCTGTCTGTCCTGGAAATCCCGCGTCGCTCATTGATCCGGCAGCGGCCAATCAGCGCCACGGGATTTCTGAAAAAAGATGGCGGCCGTTAGCGGCTCATTTGGCGGACGGAGGTCAGCAGCGATGCAGCGGGGAGATGAGCGGCGCTAGCAGCACAACTACCCCGACCGGCACCGCTGAGCTCCATGCGGCCAACGTCGGAAGTTCAGCGGCTTGGCCGCTGATCTCCCGACAGCAAGTGTGAACGGAGGACCGGGGAGCGGCGCCGCCGGTCGGGATGCTTCTGCTGCGAGCAGCCGCTCATCTCCCGGCTTCTCACAGCAGAAGGAGCCGCACAGGCAGCGCCGCTCCCCGGTCCTCGCTAATACGGAGCCGCACAAGCAGCGCCGCTCCCGGGCCCACACTAATACGACGCCGGCCGACCGCGACCAATCAGCGAGATGGGTGGCAAGTTTAAACGCCGCTCTGCTGATTGGTCGCGGTGGCCGGCCGACAGCGACCAATCAGCGAGATGGGTGGCAAATTTAAACGCCGATCTGCTGATTGGTCGCGGTGGCCGGCCACGACCAATCAGCGAGATGGGCGGCAAATTTAAACACCGCTCTGCTGATTGGTCGCGGTTGGCCGGCCACCGCGACCAATCAGCGAGATGGGCGGCAAATGTAAACGCCGCTGTGCTGATTGGTCGCGGTGGCTGGCCGTGACCAATCAGCGAGATGGGTGGCAAATTTAAACGCCGCTCTGCTGATTGGTCGCGGTGGCCGACCGCGACCAATCAGCGAGATGGGCGGCAAATGTAAACGCCGCTGTGCTGATTGGTCGCGGTGGCCGACCGCGACCAATCAGCGAGATGGGCGGCAAATGTAAACGCCGCTCTGCTGATTGGTCGCGGTGGCCGGCTACCGTGACCAATCAGCGAGATGGGCAGCAAATTTAAACGCCGCTCTGCGGATTGGTCGCAGCCGGCTACCGCGACCAATCAGCGAGATGGGTGGCAAATTTAAACGCCGCTCTGCTGATTGGTCACAGCTGGCCACCGCGACCATTCAGCGAGATGGCCGGCAAATTTAAACGCCGCTCTGCTGATTGGTCGCGGTGGCCGGCCGCGACCAATAATTGAGATGGGTGGCAAATTTAAACGCCGCTCTGCTGATTAATCGCGGCCGGCCACCGCGACCATTCAGCGAGATGGGCAGCAAATTTAAACGCCGCTCTGCTGATTGGTCGCGGCCGGCCACCGCGACCATTCAGCGATATCGGTGGCAAATTTAAACGCCGCTCTGCTGATTGGTCGCGGTCGCCGGCCGCGACCAATCAGCGAAATAGGCTGCAAATTTAAACATCGCTCTGCTGATTGGTCGCGGTGGCCGACCGCGACCAATCAACGAGATTGGCGCCAAATGTAAACACCGCTGTGCTGATTGGTCGCAGCCGCCAGCCGCGACCAATCAGCGAGATTGGCGCCAAACTTAAACAATGCTCTGCTGATTGGTCGCGGCCGCCGGCGACCGCTACCAATCAGCGAGATTGCCGCCAAATTTAAACAATGCTCTGCTGATTGGTCGCGGACGCCAGACGCGACCAATCGGCGAGATTGGCACCAAATTTAAACAACGCTCTGCAGATTGGTCGCTGACGCCAGACGCGACCAATCAGTGAAATTGGCGCCAAATTTAAACAACGCTCTGTTGATTGGTCACGGACGGCAGACGCAACCAATCAGCGAGATTGGCGCCAAATTTAAACAACGCTCTGCTGATTGGTCACAGCTGCCAGCCGCGACCAATCAGCGATATGGGCAGCAAATTTAAACTCCGCTCTGCTGATTGGTTGCGGTGGCCGGCCGCGACCAATCGGCGATTTTGGTGCCAAATTTAAACCCCGCTCTGCTGATTAGTCGCGGTCTCCGGCCGCGACCAATCAGCAATATTGGCGCCAAATTTAAACACCGCTCTGCTGATCGGTCGCCGGCCGCGACCAATTAGCAGTATTGGCGCCAAATTTAAACCTCGCTCTGCTGATTGGTCGTGGTGGCCGGCCGCGACCAATCAGCGATATTGGCGCCGTATTTAAACAAAGCTCTGCTCATTGGTCGCGTTACCGGTCACGAATAACCAGCATTATTGGCGACAAATTTAAACACCGCTCTGCTGATTGGTCGCGGCCGTGACCAATCACCATTATTGGCGCCAAATTTAAATAACGATCTGCTGATTGGTAGTGACTAGTGTTGAGCATTCCGATACTGAAATATCGGGTATCGGCCGATATTCGCGGTATCGGAATTCCGATACTTAATTCCGATACTTTTGCAATATCGTATACCGGAATCGGAAGTTCCCATAATGCAATGAGCCATTTTCATTTTATTCAGCCAATGAGGATCCTAAGAAGTGTGGGCACATCCTGTTAGGCATGTAGGCATCTTAACTAATGGCATGGCTGTGATTGGCTGCTGAAATGATGTCATGATGCACTATAAAAGCCGCCGCCGCAATTTTGAGCTCACTCTGCTGTGAATTCAGTTAGGGATAGGACGCTGTTGTTCTGAGGGACAGTTTTAGCTACCTATTTGGTCTATTCTGCTTTACCCAAGCTACTTTATAAATCGCTGTGCCTTGCAGCGCTAGTTCACAGTTCTCTGTGCTGTTCACCGCTGTCTGCAAGGTCTGGTGTGTGAGTGCAGCTCACCCTGTAGTGTGTGCTTCAGCCACGTCTGGTTGTAGTGCACTCAGTGTGTGTCACTGCCTCATACATTGTCCTTTTTGCCAATTCATAATTTTTCCTGATATCTCCTATTAGTGTGGTGGTTCCATCCGTATTCAGCTAAATTGGTTCCAGACACACTATATAGGAGTAGTTAGAGGAGCCTTTCTGCAGCATTGGGCCCTGCAGCCCCAGCCAGATTAGTATTAGCCTATTTTATGTAGCCTCATCTATTGCATTGTAGGTTACCTTCCTACATTGTAATAGCTACAAAAAGTTTGTGATACTATCGGTATTACATCTTTGGGCACATCCAGTGTCTTTTTGTGACAAAAAAAAACCTAAATAAAGTTCACCAAACACTCCACTTTACAGTTGTGTAGGCCACATTAGCTCATATTAAAGTTTAGTCCACACTTTATAAAATTAGTGTTTCTTATACCTGTTAGCAGCTGTTCATGAATAAGCACACTAAGCCCTTAGTACTTTTCTGCCTATATTTATCAGTCTACCAAGATGAAGAAGGCAGGGAGTAAGGCATGTGGTCGTGGTCATGGGCGTGGGCGTGGGCGTGGAGTTTCTGCAGGGAGAGGACGTGAGGATTCAGTGCCTGCAGGGAGAGGACGTGGGGATTCTGTGCCTGCTGCGGGCACCAGTGACTCAGCATCCCCCAGTTTTACCAGGGAACAGTCCTTTATGCGCAGCTTTGTAGGAGCTAGCCGTACCGCACTGCTGCGGGAGGACCAAATTGAAGCCGTTGTCGGATGGATGGCAGCTAACGCATCAACTTCAATTAGTTCCAGATCCTCTCAGGTCCTGAGCACTGAAGAGCACCCATCTGTCTCTTCACCACCTGCCAAATTGCCCAGGCAGTCAGAGAGCCCTGGACAGGAGCCTTCTCTACTTCTGTTCTCTGAATCTCTTGGCTTGGAAAGAGGGGGCCAGCCAATCAGAATTCGAGAATTTGAAGAAGAGGTAGTATGCAGTGATGCGCAACCGTTTTGTCTCTCTGAATCTGAAGAGGCGGGTGGGCCAGTGCCTATGGTCAGCAGCACACCTCAGTACGCATCTGATGATGAGACTCAAGTGCCACTTTCTGGTGCGTACTGTGCTGTCGAGACTACCCAGGAGAAGCAGTTGTTTGAAGAGGGTGGTGTAGATGATGAGGTCCTTGACCCATCATGGCGTGAGGGACAGGAAGGTGGTGGGAGCAGCTCTGAGGAAGAGATTCCCCGAACAGCCCAAAAAGGAGGGAGAGGGAGGGGGCAGACTTGGTTGCCTGTAGCCTCCACTTCGGCACCCATTAGGAGCATGGCTCTTCCAAAATCCAAAGCGGGCGATTCCAAGACTTGCAGTGCCTGGTCCTTTTTTGACACAGTTGCAGATGACATTTGCTTTGTCAAATGCAAGCTGTGTAATCAGAAGGTGAAAAGAGGGAAAAGTATCAGCAACCTCAATGCCACAAATATGTGGAAACATGTGCGGACCAAGCACGTGGTGGAGTTACAAAAACACACTGAAGACCTAGGCCAACCTACAGCGCCGCCTACCACCTCTTCAGCTCGTGTTGTAGCCTCTTCCTCCAGCTCACACACAGCTGGTTCGGCTTCCTCACAGGATCGCCATGGAAGAATCTCTCGCACTGTTGTACAGAGACACAGTGTAATTCCACCCACAGCACCACTTTCCCAGTCATCCTCACACTCCCAGGCCAGTCTACAGCCATCGTTAGCACAGGCATGGGAGAAAGGGCGCCCATACTCGGCAAACCACCCCCGAGCACAGGCTCTGAATGCTGACATTGCTAAACTACTGGCCCTTGAAATGCTATCATTCAGGCTGGTGGAGACTGACACATTCCGTAACTTTATGGCATTGGCAGTCCCACAATACAACTTGCCCAGCCGCTTTTATTTCAGCAGGCAAGCCGTCCCTGCCCTGCAACATCATGTGGAGGGAAAAATTAAACATGCGCTACAAAACGCCGTCAGTAGCAAGGTCCACCTGACCACCGATGCGTGGACCAGTAAGCATGGACAGGGACGATATCCTTCCCTCACTGTCCATTGGGTAAATGTTGTGGAGCCGGGTATAGATCTTGAGAGTGGCGCTGTACGTGTTCTGCCAACTCCAAGGATTGCAGGGATCCAGTCTGTACACATTGACTCCTCCTCATACTCCAGTTCCTCTGAATCAGCGCTGCAGGAGCCGTCACGGTCTACCTCCACATCGACCCGTGAGCGGTTACCTGTTATGATGACCGATATGAGCACAGCCGTGGCCAAACGTCAACAGGCCGTATTGAAATTAATTTCTTTGGGGAATCGAAGCCACACAGCGCAGGAGCTCTGGAATGCCATCAAGCAGCAGAGCGATGTGTGGTTTGTGCCAGCGAATCTCCAGCCAGGCATGGTAGTGTGTGACAATGGCCGAAATCTGGTGGCAGCTCTGGGCCTAGGCAACCTCACTCACATCCCATGTCTTGCACATGTGCTCAACTTGGTCGTGCAGAGTTTTTTGAGGGACTATCCGGATCTTGATGCACTGCTTCACAAGGTCCGCATAGAGTGCACTCACTTGCGGCGTTCCAGCAATGTAAGATCGCGCATTGCAGCTCTGCAGCGCCGATTACGTCTTCCGGAACATCGCATCATATGTGACCTACCCACCAGGTGGAATTCAACGTTACATATGTTGGAGAGGTTGTGTGAGCAGCAGGCAGCAGTAATGGAGAACCAGCTGCAGCAGGCGCAAACAAGTCGCAGTGCGCGCCGTTCACACTTCACCACCACTGAGTGGGCCTCTATGAAGGACATTTGCCACGTTTTGCGTGCCTTCAATTATTCCACGCGGATGGCGAGTGCAGATGATACACTAGTCAGCATGACTATCCCCCTTATCTGCCTGCTTGAAAAAACACTGCAAGCACTAAGGGACGAGGTTTTGGAAGAGGTGGAGGATGAGGAGTCACCAATGCCATCTGCTTCTCTACAGTCTGCGCAACGTGGTTCTTCACAAAGGCCTAGGCAGGGGACACTTTGTGAGGAGGATGAGGAGGAGTCAATGGATGAGGAAGACATCTGTCCAGAGGAGGGAGGTACACAATGCTCTAGTAGTCAGTATCTAGAGCGAGGGTGGGGTGATGCAGAGCAGGCAGAGATCACGCCTCAAGCAGGGGACAGCGTTTCTTGGCCAGTTGGCAGTCTGCAGCACATGGTTGATTTCATGCTGCAGTGCCTGAGAAACGACCGCCGCATCGCCCACATTCTCAACACGGCTGATTATTGGGTGTTCACCCTCCTAGATCCTCGCTACCGGGACAACTTACAAAGCCTCATAACACCATTGAACCGGGAGCGTAAAATGCGGGAGTACCAAGACGCACTGGTGCATTCCATCATGTTCTCCATTCCAACCGAGAGCAGTGCTGCTAGTGCTTTACAAAGCAGCTCAGTGCGTCGAGGCAGTGGAGGAAGCTCTGCACAAAGAGGGAGCAGAAGCAGCGCCTCAGCACAAGGCAAGACCAGTATGGCCCAAATGTGGCAAAGTTTTGTGTCCCCGCCGCCACAAATGTCTACACCATCACAGACGGCTCCAGTCAGCAGGAGGCAACGTTTCCGTCAGATGGTGACAGACTACATGTCTTGCCCTCTTAGTGTACTCCCAGACGGCTCTTCTCCCTTCAAGTTTTGGGTCTGTAAGCTGGATACATGGCCAGAGCTTAGTCAGTATGCATTTGAGGTGCTAGCTTGCCCTGCTGCTAGTGTATTATCGGAACGCGTCTTTAGTGCCGCAGGTGGTGTACTAACAGACCGTCGCATGCGACTATCCTCCGATAACGTTGACCGGCTTACTTTTCTCAAAATGAACAAGGCCTGGATCTCTCATGAATTTGCCAGTCCTCTTCCAGAATAAATACTTGGTTGGCAACAGTATCCAGGTCTCCTGTTGTGTTCATGTTTCTACCACCTGAACTGTAATCCCTGAGCTCCAACACCGCCATTTGGCGCTCGGAAGTGCCGTCTGCACAGTCAACACTTGCTGCCGTGTTATTGGGGTTCAGTAACGTCAGCTGTTCCCCGGCTGTGCGGACGGCAATTTCTCCTGCTCTGTCCACATTCTCACTACTACAGATTTTAAAGTTGCTCCAATTACACCTCTGGCTCCTCTGTTTTCAGTATTATCCCTGAGCTCCAACACCACCAGTTGACGCTCGGAAGTGCCGTCTGCACAGTCAACACTTGCTGCCGTGTTATTGGGGTTCAGTAACGTTAGCTGTTCCCCTGCTGTGCGGATGGCAATTTCTCCTGCTCTGTCCACATTCTCACTACTACAGATTTTAAAGTTGCTCCAATTACACCTCTGGCTCCTCTGTTTTCAGTATTATCCCTGAGCTCCAACACCGCCAGTTGGCGCTCGGAAGTGCCGTCTGCACAGTCAACGCTTGCTCCAGTGTTATTGGGGTTCAGTAACGTCAGCTGTTCCCCTGCTGTGCGGATGGCAATTTCTCCTGCTCTGTCCACATTCTCACTACTACAGATTTTAAAGTTGCTCCAATTACACCTCTGGCTCCTCTGTTTTCAGTATTATCACTGAGCTCCAACGCCGCCAGTTGGCGCTCGGAAGTGCCGTCTGCACAGTCAATGCTTGCTGCCGTGTTATTGGGGTTCAGTAACGTCAGCTGTTCCCCTGCTGTGCGGACAGCAATTTCTCCTGCTCTGTCCACATTCTCACTACTACAGATTTTAAAGTTGCTCCAATTACACCTCTGGCTTCTCTGTTTTCAGTATTATCCCTGAGCTCCAACACCCCCAGTTGGCGCTCGGAAGTGCCATCTGCACAGTCAACGTTTTCTCCAGTGTTATTGGGGTTCAGTATCGTCAGCTGTTCCCCAGCTCTGTGTCCGGCAAATTCTCCTGCTTTGTCCACATCCACTGTACTACTGATTTAAAACTTGCTCCAATTACACCTCTGGTTCCTCTGTTTTTACTATTTACCCTGGGCTCCAATACCGCTAGTTGCTGCTCAGAAGTGCCATCTGCACAGTCATCGCTTGCTCCAGTGTTATTGGGGTTCAGTAACGTCAGCTGTTCCCCAGCTGTGTGTCCGGCAAATTCTCCTGCTTTGTCAACATCCACTGTACTACTGATTTAAAACTTGCTCCAATTACACCTCTGGTTCCTCTGTTTTTAGTATTTACCCTGGGCTCCAATACCGCTAGTTGCTGCTCAGAAGTGCCGTCTGCACAGTCAACGCTTGCTCCAGTGTTATTGGGGTTCAGTAACGTCAGCTGTTCCCCAGCTGTGTGTTCGGCAAATTCTCCTGCTCTGTCCACATTCACACTACTACAGATTTTAAAGTTGCTCCAATTACGCCTCTGGCTCCACTCTGTTTTTAGTATTTACCCGGGGTTCCAGCACCGCCAGCTGTTTCCTAGCAGTGTCTTTGGCACGGGTACTCCCTCCTGCCCAGCCTGGTTCCAGCACGCCAGCTGTTTCCGGGTAGTGTCAACGTCACTTTGCCTCCAATGCGCTGTCCTGTCGTGTTGCAGTCGGATTAGCCGACTCTATGGTGCCTGCAGTTTAGGTGACTCCTATGTGGGCTGCGGGATCTGGCAATGAAGGCTGGTTCCATAGTGCCAATAGGACAAGCACCCCCTGTAGGACTGTGGGTTTTGGTAACTGCTGCCGGCTCGCGGCCTTGAAACTTTTTTTTACATGGGTACCTTCTGCTACCCATCCGGGTTCCAGTACCGTCAGCTGGTTCTCGGCAGTGCCTTTGGATTAGGTGCATCCTTCTCGGTATCCAAGTTCCACCAACGTCTGCTGGTCCTTGGTAGTGCTTTCTGGCACAGGTACCTCCTGCTTAGTAACCGAGTTCCAGTACCGTCAGCTGGTCTTCGGCAGTTCCATTGGCTCTTGTACCTTCTGCTACCCATCCTGGTTCCAGTATCGTCAGCTGGTCCTCGGTAGTTCCATTTGCTCTTGTACCTTCTACTACCCATCCGGGTTCCAGTACCGCAGCTGGTTCTTGGCAGTGTCTTTGGCACGGGTACTCCCTCCTGCCCAGCCTGGTTCCAGCACGCCAGCTGTTTCCGGGTAGTGTCAACGTCACTTTGCCTCCAATGCGTTGTCCTGTCGTGTTGCGGTCGGGTTAGCCGACTCTATGGTGCCTGCAGTTTAGGTGACTCCTATGTGGGCTGCGGGATCTGGCAATGAAGGCTGGTTCCATAGTGCCAATAGGACAAGCACCCCCTGTAGGACTGTGGGTTTTGGTTAATGCGGCCGGCTCGCGGCCTTGAAACTTTTTTTTACATGGGTACCTTCTGCTACCCATCCGGGTTCCAGTACCGTCAGCTGGTTCTCGGCAGTGCCTTTGGATTAGGTGCCTCCTTCTCAGTATCCAAGTTCCACCAACGTCTGCTGGTCCTTGGTAGTGCTTTCTGGCACAGGTACCTCCTGCTTAGTAACAGAGTTCCAGTACCGTCAGCTGGTCTTCGGCAGTTCCATTGGCTCTTGTACCTTCTGCTACCCATCCGGGTTCCAGTACCGTCAGCTGGTTCTCGGTAGTTCCTCAGCTTTCTTGTACCTTCTGCTACATTTCCAAGTTCAAGCTTTTTGAAATGGTTCTTGGTAATCACTCTGGATCTCCCTGACGAGGACCCTGAAGACGAGGACCCTGAAGACCAACCCTAAGAAGACGAGGACCCCGAAGACAACGACCCTGAAGACGAGGACCCTGAAGACCACCCCGAAGAAGACGAGGACCCTGAAGACCACCCCGAAGAAGACGAGGACCCTGAAGACCACCCCGAAGAAGACGAGGACCCTGAAGACCACCCCGAAGAAGACGAGGACCCCGAAGACGAGGACCCAGAAGACCAACCCGAAAAAGACGAGGACCCCGAAGACGAGGACCCCCGAAGACGACGACTCTGAAGACCACCCCGAAGAAGACCAAGAAGATGACCCTGAAGAAGTTGACCAAGAGGACAAAGAAGAGAAGACAAGCACCAAGATACAGAAGAACAAGAGACAGAAAACCAAGAAGCAGAAATACAAGAAGCTGCAGAACAAAAAGCGGAAGAACATTAAGCATAAGACTAAAAATCAGAGCAAAAGATAATATCTAAATTATAAGCAGAAGATGACTAAGCAGTGTATGGGGGTGAGTCCGTTCCTCCTCGTGGTGCCCCTGGAAAAGACCTGCTGCTGCAGGCCAAACTGAACGCGGACAAATCCTGTTGTAAATCTTTTGTGACGGGCAGAACGAAAGGTGTAATGTCCAACCTTTTATAGATAACAACTACAGGAATGCCTGCCACAAATAAGAATATGATGAAGAAGAATATGAAGAAGATGAAGAAGTAGAATATGAAGAATGTAAAAAAAAAAGAATAATACGAAGAAGGTGAAGAAGAAGAAGATGAAGAAGGTGAAGAAGAAGAGGATGAAAAAGATGCTGAGGATGATGAAGGAGAAAGTGTGGGAGAAGTAAAAAAGAAGGTGAAGAGCATGGAAGTAGTGAAACATAAATATCTGACAAAATATAAAAATACTTAACATAGTCAATATTTCTGTAACTCAGAACGTCTTAAAAAAAAAATATTAATTCCTGCTATTCCATTTGATTGGGCTAAACCTCTATGCCTTTATTGTCTCCCCCACCTCCCCCAATACATTCTACATTATTCTTAGTTGTTTTCCTTCATGTAGAATTAACCTACAAGGAAAGAAAGGGTTTATTTTCATTCCGATATTTCTGTCCCATTGACTTGCATTGGTTTCCGGTATCGGAATCGGCGATATCCGATACTTTTTGGGTATCGGTCCGATCCAATCCGATCCGATATTTCCCGATATCGGAAGGTATCGCTCAACACTAGTCGCGACCGCCGGCCGCAACCAATCAGCATTATTGCCGCCAAATTTAAACCCCGCTCTGCTGATTGGTCGCGTTCGCTGGCCGCGACCAATCAGCATTATTGGCGCCAAATTTAAACCCCGCTATGCTGATTAGTCGCGACCGCCGGCCGTGACCAATCTGCGATATAGGCGCCAAATTTTAACACCGCTTTGCTGATTGGTCGCGGTTGCCGGCCTCGACCAATCAGCGATTTTGGCGCCAAATTTAAATACCGCTCTGCTGATTGCGCCCTAAGGCCGCATACCTATTCTAGAATACCCAATGCGTTAGAATCGGGCCACCATCTAGTATTTCCATATTCCTTACCATCCACAGTCAAGTGGCAAGGTGGAGAGATTGAATGGCACACTGAAAAGGGCAGTGAACCAAGATGATGCAGGAGACTACGGCCCAGTGGCCTGAGCTCCTTCCCATTGCACTATATCACATACGTACCACCCCCATAGGGAAACATAAACTGTCAACCTATGAGATATTATTTGGGTCATAACCAGCCATAGCTGGATTTACCCCACAACAATTATCAGAAGAAACAGATTATGTTGTGCATGCGTTAGTAGCATCTTCTATTCCAGGTCCAGCTGATGCAGAAGGTTGTCATACCTTCAGGCCTGGAGATTATGTGTATGTGAAGAGGCATGTTCGGAAACACGGACTAGAACCATTGTATGACGGACCATACCAAGTGCTCCTGACAACCCCAACAGCTGAGATATTTTATGATAATATGTATGGTTAAACTAGTCAATACCTGGAATAGCCTACAACAGAGTACTGACCCCTTTAATAATAAGTTCATTACTCATCATCAGATTTTGGTACAAGAATTGAGACAATCAGAAAACAACCAGATCAGTGACTGTTGGATATGTACTCATTCACCAGTTTCAGCCGCTAGTATGCCCTTTCTGGCGGTCCGTCCCAGACCGTCATTATTGGAAAGATACATTCATAATCACTCATGGGTACATGCAAATCTGTTTATAAAAGGCACCAATGACACATGTTATAAAATATCTGGTAACGTCCCTTGTAATGAATCTTCTGAATATAAGCCTAGTAATCCAACATGTGGCAATCCGGATGTTGGATATTGTAGCCCCCTGGGAAAAATGCCTTCATGGTGTATGTTATCAAATAACACCGTTTTTATCGATTTGGTACATAAATTAGTATTACAGCACTCTGCTTTATGGGATCTGCCATCAGCCACATATTGGGTCTGTGGGTATAATGCGTACAAATGGCTCCCAGTCAGAGTAGGGGGGACTTGTACGTTGGCCCGGCTAACTTCAGCCACTTATCTTATTCCCCATAGTAAAGTAGATATGAGAGCCATCCCTCTTCATACCATCTATAAACGTGCCAAGGACAACACCCCATGCCCATCAGGAAGACCTCATTTAGTACAAATGAGTATACCCAATAAGATAGCCAGTACCATCTTCCTCTACCCTATGGTAACACAAATGTGGGACAAGTTAGTGGAAGTCACTGATTACTTAGATGACCAGATTTGGAATATTTTGGAAGTAATTAATACTACTGTTGCGGTGCAGAATCAACTTATTATAGTGGCCAATCAACATACGTTAGTGCTGGACTATTTGACAGCAGCTCAAGGAGGGATGTGTCAGGTTATAGGCCCAGCCTGTTGTCACTATATTGACCCCTATATTGACCCCGACTCTACCATACGGTTTAAGACTAAAATGGAAGACATTAGGAAACTCAGGGAAGAATATAACAAACTTAATGAATTGACCAAAGACAGTTGGTGGTCTGATACATTTTCCTTTTTAAATCCTGCTAATTGGTTTAAGGGACTGGTGGATGGATTGCTGGAATATTACAAGGAGTGTTGCATATTGTTGCTTGCTTGTTAATATATGTTTTACTAAAACTAGTCATTTATTGTATCCCATTTTGCATGAGGAAAACCTGCCAATCATCAGAGAGCAAGGAGGACGCTGTTAACCGACATCCAGTGCTACTATACACGGACCTCCCAGATGTAACCAGCATTGAGGACCTGGACGACAAGGGAATGATGACCTTTACCCGCATGCCCCAACCAACCTCATGTCTGAAGATCTGAGCTTTATGATTATATCAACAAACAAGGGGGGATGGACATGCCGCGACAGCCTCGATTGGTAACAAGTGCACTAATTGGGTGAAGACCAATGTCCCTCAGGCTCAAAACATGACCCTGGGAAAGCACCTCTATTGTTGATAATAACAGAATTTTTAGGGGGGAATGTAAAGGACATATTGATACTTATGCTAGAGCAACTCCATTTTGTCTGCTTGCTTTACAATCATGTTATTATCACTCCTTGCATAACATACATTCTTTCTTTCTCTTCCCATGGAACTTCTCTCACACTAACTTTTTCTCAAGAGAACATTTTGTCAGACACTCTGTTATCTAAGTTGTTTAGGCCAGGTTTGACCTTGTAAAATTTCCATAGTGCTTCGAACTAACAGTGATAATATGACCATATAAGTGTTTCCGTAATAATTGTACTAACATTGCTTAGCCTATAGTACTGTAGTATGGCTGCAGAGTTGATTGGCTATTGATATACTCAAAACAATATAAAATGCTAAGCAAAATAAACGGGATCAGAGATTCTTTGAATCCTCCCAATACAGAGCACGCATTGCCTCCGTTTGGTTTTCTGTGGATTGCGCAATCAACATAATAATTTGACAATCACTTGGTCAACCATGAAGGGTTATTGCCCTCCCTCAACAATAGTACTTACCTTGTACATATGGAGCACTATTGTAGTACTTATATTCCTGTACATAGGGAGCAGTATTATAGTAGTTATATTCTCGTACATAGGGGCAGTATTATAGTAGTTATATACCTGTACATAGGGAGCAGTATTATAGTAGTTATATTCTCGTACATAGGGATAGTATTATAGTAGTTATATTCTTGTACATAGGAGCAGTATTATAGTAGTTATATTCTTGTACATAGGGATAGTATTATAGTAGTTATATTCTTGTACATAGGAGCAGTATTATAGTAGTTATATTCTCGTACATAGGGGCAGTATTATAGTAGTTATATACCTGTACATAGGGAGCAGTATTATAGTAGCTATATTCTTGTACATAGGAGCAGTATTATAGTAGTTATATTCTCGTACATAGGGGCAGTATTATAGTAGTTATATACCTGTACATAGGGAGCAGTATTATAGTAGCTATATTCTTGTACATAGGAGCAGTATTATAGTAGTTATATACCTGTACATAGGGAGCAGTATTATAGTAGTTATATTCTTGTACATAGGAGCAGTATTATAGTAGTTATATTCTCGTACATAGGGGCAGTATTATAGTAGTTATATTCTTGTACATAGGAGCAGTATTATAGTAGTTATATTCTTGTACATAGGGATAGTATTATAGTAGTTATATTCTTGTACATAGGAGCAGTATTATAGTAGTTATATTCTTGTACATAGGGGCAGTATTATAGTAGTTATATTCTTGTACATAGGGAGCAGTATTATAGTAGTTATATTCTCGTACATAGAGGCAGAATTATAGTAGTTATATTCTTGTACATAGGGAGCAGTTTTACAGTAGTTATATTCTTGTACATAGGGGGCAGTATTATAGTAGTTATATTCTTGTGCATAGGGAGCAGTATTATAGTAGTTATATTCCTATACATAGGGAACAGTATAATAGTAGTTAAATTCTTGTACATAGGGGTAGTATTAAAGTAGTTATATTCTTGTACATAGGAGCAGTATTATAGTAGTAATATTCTTGTACATAGGGGCAGTATTATAGTAGTTATTTTCTTGTACATAGGGGTAGTATTATAGTAGTTATATTCTTGTACATAGGGGCAGTATTATAGTAGGTATATTCTGGTACATAGGGGTCAGTATTATAGTAGTTATATTCTTGTACATAGGAGCAGTATTATAGTAGGTATATTCTGGTACATAGGGGGCAGTATTATAGTAGTTATATTCTTGTACATATGGGCAGTATTATAGTCGTTATATTCTTGTACTTAGGGAGCAGTATTATAGTAGTTATATTCTCGTACATAGGGGCAGTATTATAGTAGTTATATACCTGTACATAGGGAGCAGTATTATAGTAGTTATATTCTCGTACATAGGGATAGTATTATAGTAGTTATATTCTTGTACATAGGAGCAGTATTATAGTAGTTATATTCTTGTACATAGGGGGCAGTATTATAATAGTTATATTCCTGTACATAGGGAGCAGTATTATAGTAGTTATATTCTCGTACATAGGGGCAGTATTATAGTAGTTATATACCTGTACATAGGGAGCAGTATTATAGTAGTTATATTCTCGTACATAGGGATAGTATTATAGTAGTTATATTCTTGTACATAGGAGCAGTATTATAGTAGTTATATTCTTGTACATAGGGATAGTATTATAGTAGTTATATTCTTGTACATAGGAGCAGTATTATAGTAGTTATATTCTCGTACATAGGGGCAGTATTATAGTAGTTATATACCTGTACATAGGGAGCAGTATTATAGTAGCTATATTCTCGTACATAGAGGCAGAAATATAGTAGTTATATTCTTGTACATATGGGCAGTATTACAGTCGTTATATTCTTGTACATAGGGAGCAGTTTTACAGTAGTTATATTCTTGTACATAGGGGGCAGTATTATAGTAGTTATATTCTTGTGCATAGGGAGCAGTATTATAGTAGTTATATTCCTATACATAGGGAACAGTATAATAGTAGTTAAATTCTTGTACATAGGGGTAGTATTAAAGTAGTTATATTCTTGTACATAGGAGCAGTATTATAGTAGTAATATTCTTGTACATAGGGGCAGTATTATAGTAGTTATTTTCTTGTACATAGGGGTAGTATTATAGTAGTTATATTCTTGTACATAGGGGCAGTATTATAGTAGGTATATTCTGGTACATAGGGGTCAGTATTATAGTAGTTATATTCTTGTACATAGGAGCAGTATTATAGTAGGTATATTCTGGTACATAGGGGGCAGTATTATAGTAGTTATATTCTTGTACATATGGGCAGTATTATAGTCGTTATATTCTTGTACTTAGGGAGCAGTATGATGGTAGTTATATTCTTGTACATAGGGAGCAGTATTATAGTAGTTATATTCTCGTACATAGGGGCAGTATTATAGTAGTTATATACCTGTACATAGGGAGCAGTATTATAGTAGTTATATTCTCGTACATAGGGATAGTATTATAGTAGTTATATTCTTGTACATAGGAGCAGTATTATAGTAGTTATATTCTTGTACATAGGGGGCAGTATTATAATAGTTATATTCCTGTACATAGGGAGCAGTATTATAGTAGTTATATTCTCGTACATAGGGGCAGTATTATAGTAGTTATATACCTGTACATAGGGAGCAGTATTATAGTAGCTATATTCTCGTACATAGAGGCAGAATTATAGTAGTTATATTCTTGTACATATGGGCAGTATTACAGTCGTTATATTCTTCTACATAGGGAGCAGTTTTACAGTAGTTATATTCTTGTACATAGGGGGCAGTATTATAGTAGTTATATTCTTGTACATATGGGCAGTATTATAGTCGTTATATTCTTGTACTTAGGGAGCAGTATGATGGTAGTTATATTCTTGTACATAGGGAGCAGTATTATAGTAGTTATATTCTCGTACATAGGGGTAGTTTTATAGTAGTTATATACCTGTACATAGGGAGCAGTATTATAGTAGTTATATTCTCGTACATAGGGATAGTATTATAGTAGTTATATTCTTGTACATAGGAGCAGTATTATAGTAGTTATATTCTTGTACATTGGGGGCAGTATTATAGTAGTTATATTCCTGTACATAGGGAGCAGTATTATAGTAGTTATATTCTCGTACATAGGGGCAGTATTATAGTAGTTATATACCTGTACATAGGGAGCAGTATTATAGTAGCTATATTCTCGTACATAGAGGCAGAATTATAGTAGTTATATTCTTGTACATATGGGCAGTATTACAGTCGTTATATTCTTGTACATAGGGAGCAGTTTTACAGTAGTTATATTCTTGTACATAGGGGGCAGTATTATAGTAATTATATTCTTGGGCATAGGGAGCAGTATTATAGTAGTTATATTCCTATACATAGGGAACAGTATAATAGTAGTTAAATTCTTGTACATAGGGGTAGTATTAAAGTAGTTATATTCTTGTACATAGGAGCAGTATTATAGTAGTAATATTCTTGTACATAGGGGCAGTATTATAGTAGTTATTTTCTTGTACATAGGGGTAGTATTATAGTAGTTATATTCTTGTACATAGGGGCAGTATTATAGTAGGTATATTCTGGTACATAGGGGGCAGTATTATAGTAGTTATATTCTTGTACATATGGGCAGTATTATAGTCGTTATATTCTTGTACTTAGGGAGCAGTATTATAGTACTTATATTCTTGTACATAGGGGGCAGTATTATAGAAGTTTTATTCCTGTACATAGTGAACAGTATAATAGTAGTTATATTCTTGTACATAGGGGCAGTATTATAGTAGTTATATTTTTGTACATAGGGGCAGTATTATAGTGGTTATATTTTTGTACATTAGAGCAGTATTAGAGTAGGTATATTCTTGTACATAGAGGGCAGTATTATAGAAGTTATATTCCTGTACATAGTGAACAGTATAATAGTAGTTATATTCTTGTACATAGGGGACAGTATTATAGTAGTTATATTCTTGTACATAGGGGCAGTATTATAGTGGTTATATTCTTGTACATTAGAGCAGTATTAGAGTAGGTATATTCTTGTACATAGGGGGCAGTATTATAGTAGTTATATTCTTGTACATAGGGATAGTATTATAGTAGTTATATTCTTGTACATAGAAGCAGTATTATAGTAGTTATATTCTTGTACATAGGAGCAGTATTATAGTAGTTATATTCTTGTACATAGGGGAAGAATTATAGTAGTTATATTCTTGTACATAAGGGCAGTATTATAGTAGTTATATTCTTGTACAAAGGAGCAGTATTATAGTAGTTATATTCTTGTACATAGAGAGCAGTATTATAGCGGTTATATTGTTGTACATAAGAGCAGTATTATAGTAGTTAAATTGTTTTACATAGGGGCAGTATTATAGTAGTTATATTCTTGTACAAAGGGGGCAGTATTATAGTAGTTATATTCCAGTATAAAGGGGCAGTATTTTAGTAGTTATATTTTTGTACAAAGGGGGTAGTATTCTAATAGTTATATTCTTGTACATAGGAACAGTATTATAGTAGTTATATTCTTGTTAATAACAGCAGTATTATAGTATTTATGTTCTTGTACATATGGGCAGTATTATAGTAGTTATATTCTTGTACACAGGAGCAGTATTATAGTAGTTATATTGTTGTACATAGGAGCAGTATTATAGTAGTTATATTCTTGTACATAGGAGCATTATTATAGCAGTTATATACTTGTACATAGGGAGCAGTATTATAATAGTTATATTCTTGTACAAAGGGGGCAGTTTTATAGTAGTTATATTCTTGTACATAATACGCAGTATTATAGTATTTATATTTTTGTACTTAGGGGAAGTGTTATAGTAGTTATATTCTTGTACATAGGAGCAATATTATAGTAGGTATAATCTGGTACATAGGGGGCAGTATTATAGTATTTATATTCTTGTACATAGGGGGCAGTATTATAGTAGTTATATTCCTGTACATAGTGAACAGTATAATAGTAGTTATATTCTTGTACATAGGGGCAGTATTATAGTAGTTATATTCTTGTACATAGAGGACAGTATTATAGTAGTTATATTCTTGTACATAGGAGCAGTATTATAGTAGTTATATTCTTGTACTTAGGGGACAGTAATATAGTAGTTACATTCTTGTACATAGGGGCAGTATTATAGTGGTTATAATCTTGTACATTAGAGCAGTATTATAGTAGATATATTCTTGTACATAGGGGGCAGTATTATAGTAGTTATATTCTTGTACATAGGGATAGTATTATAGTAGTTATATTCTTGTACATAGAAGCAGTATTATAGTAGTTATATTCTTGTACATAGGAGCAGTATTATAGTAGTTATATTCTTGTACATAGAGAGCAGTATTATAGCGGTTATATTGTTGTACATAAGAGCAGTATTATAGTAGTTATATTGTTGTACATAGGGTCAGTATTTTAGTAGTTATATTTTTGTACAAAGGGGGTAGTATTCTAATAGTTATATTCTTGTACATAGGAACAGTATTATAGTAGTTATATTCTTGTTAATAACAGCAGTATTATAGTATTTATGTTCTTGTACATATGGGCAGTATTATAGTAGTTATATTCTTGTACATAGGAGCAGTATTATAGTAGTTATATTCTTGTACATAGGAGCATTATTATAGCAGTTATATACTTGTACATAGGGAGCTGTATTATAATAGTTATATTCTTGTACAAAGGGGGCAGTTTTATAGTAGTTATATTCTTGTACATAATACGCAGTATTATAGTATTTATATTTTTGTACTTAGGGGAAGTGTTATAGTAGTTATATTCTTGTACATAGGAGCAATATTATAGTAGGTATAATCTGGTACATAGGGGGCAGCATTATAGTATTTATATTCTTGTACATAGGGGGCAGTATTATAGTAGTTATTTTCCTGTAAATAGTGAAAGGTATAATAGTAGTTATATTCTTGTACATAGGGGCAGTATTATAGTAGTTATATTCTTGTACATAGAGGACAGTATTATAGTAGTTATATTCTTGTACATAGGAGCAGTATTATAGTAGTTATATTCTTGTACATAGGAGCAGTATTATAGTAGTTATATTCTTGTACTTAGGGGACAGTATTATAGTAGTTACATTCTTGTACATAGGGGCAGTATTATAGGGGTTATAATCTTGTACATTAGAGCAGTATTATAGTAGATATATTCTTGTACATAGTGGGCAGTATTATAGTAGTTATATTCTTGTACATAGGGATAGTATTATAGTAGTTATATTCTTGTACATAGAAGCAGTATTATAGTAGTTATATTCTTGTACATAGGAGCAGTATTATAGTAGTTATATTCTTGTACATAGGGGAAGAATTATAGGAGTTATATTCTTGTACATAAGGGCAGTAATATAGTAGTTATATTCTTGTACATAGGGTAAGTATTATAGTAGTTATATTCTTGTACATAGGGAGCAGTTTTATACTAGTTATATTCCTGTACATAGTGAACAGTATTATAGCGGTTATATTGTTGTACAAAAGAGCTGTATTATAGTAGTTATATTGTTGTACATAGGGGCAGTATTATAGTAGTTATATTCTTGTACAAAGGGGGCAGTATTATAGTAGTTATATTCCAGTATAAAGGGGCAGTATTTTAGCAGTTATATTTTTGTACAAAGGGGGTAGTATTCTAATAGTTATATTCTTGTACATAGGAACAGTATTATAGTAGTTATATTCTTGTTAATAACAGCAGTATTATAGTATTTATGTTCTTGTACATATGGGCAGTATTATAGTAGTTATATTCTTGTACATAGGAGCAGTATTATAGTAGTTATATTCTTGTACATAGGAGCAGTATTATAGTAGTTATATTCTTGTACATAGGAGCATTATTATAGCAGTTATATACTTGTACATAGGGAGCAGTATTATAATAGTTATATTCTTGTACAAAGGGGGCAGTTTTATAGTAGTTATATTCTTGTACATAATACGCAGTATTATAGTATTTATATTTTTGTACTTAGGGGAAGTGTTATAGTAGTTATATTCTTGTACATAGGAGCAATATTATAGTAGGTATAATCTGGTACATAGGGGGCAGTATTATAGTATTTATATTCTTGTACATAGGGGGCAGTATTATAGTAGTTATACTCCTGTACATAGTGAACAGTATAATAGTAGTTATATTCTTGTACATAGGGGCAGTATTATAGTAGTTATATTCTTGTACATAGAGGACAGTATTATAGTAGTTATATTCTTGTACATAGGAGCAGTATTATAGTAGTTATATTCTTGTACATAGGAGCAGTATTATAGTAGTTATATTCTTGTACTTAGGGGACAGTATTATAGTAGTTACATTCTTGTACATAGGGGCAGTATTATAGTGGTTATAATCTTGTACATTAGAGCAGTATTAAAGTAGATATATTCTTGTACATAGGGGGCAGTATTATAGTAGTTATATTCTTGTACATAGGGATAGTATTACAGTAGTTATATTCTTGTACATAGAAGCAGTATTATAGTAGTTATATTCTTGTACATAGGAGCAGTATTATAGTAGTTATATTCTTGTACATAGAGAGCAGTATTATAGCGGTTATATTGTTGTACATAAGAGCAGTATTATAGTAGTTATATTGTTGTACATAGGGTCAGTATTATAGTAGTTATATTCTTGTACAAAGGGGACAGTATTATAGTAGTTATATTCCAGTATAAAGGGGCAGTATTTTAGTAGTTATATTTTTGTACAAAGGGGGTAGTAATCTAATAGTTATATTCTTGTACATAGGAACAGTATTATAGTAGTTATATTCTTGTTAATAACAGCAGTATTATAGTATTTATGTTCTTGTACATATGGGCAGTATTATAGTAGTTATATTCTTGTACATAGGAGCAGTATTATAGTAGTTATATTCTTGTACATAGGAGCGTTATTATAGCAGTTATATACTTGTACATAGGGAGCAGTATTATAATAGTTATATTCTTGTACAAAGGGGGCAGTTTTATAGTAGTTATATTCTTGTACATAATACGCAGTATTATAGTATTTATATTTTTGTACTTAGGGGAAGTGTTATAGTAGTTATATTCTTGTACATAGGAGCAATATTATAGTAGGTATAATCTGGTACATAGGGGGCAGTATTATAGTATTTATATTCTTGTACATAGGGGGCAGTATTATAGTAGTTATATTCCTGTAAATAGTGAACAGTATAATAGTAGTTATATTCTTGTACATAGGGACAGTATTATAGTAGTTATATTCTTGTACATAGAGGACAGTATTATAGTAGTTATATTCTTGTACATAGGAGCAGTATTATAGTAGTTATATTCTTGTACATAGGAGCAGTATTATAGTAGTTATATTCTTGTACTTAGGGGACAGTATTATAGTAGTTACATTCTTGTACATAGGGGCAGTATTATAGTGGTTATAATCTTGTACATTAGAGCAGTATTATAGTAGATATATTCTTGTACATAGGGGGCAGTATTATAGTAGTTATATTCTTTACATAGGGATAGTATTATAGTAGTTATATTCTTGTACATAGAAGCAGTATTATAGTAGTTATATTCTTGTACATAGGAGCAGTATTATAGTAGTTATATTCTTGTACATAATGGCAGTATTATAGTAGTTATATTCTTGTACATAGGGGAAGAATTATAGTAGTTATATTCTTGTACATAATGGCAGTATTATAGTAGTTATATTCTTGTACATAGGGTAAGTATTATAGTAGTTATATTCTTGTACATAGGGAGCAGTTTTATACTAGTTATATTCCTGTACATAGTGAACAGTATAATAGTAGCTATATTCTTGTACATAGGGGCAGTATTATAGTAGTTATATTCTTGTACATAGGGGACAGTATTATAGTAGTTATATTCTTGTACATAGGAGCAGTATTATAGTAGTTATATTCTTGTACATAGGAGCAGTATTATAGTAGTTATATTCTTGTACATAGGGGACAGTATTATAGTAGTTATATTCTTGTGCATAGGGGCAGTATTATAGTGGTTATATTCTTGTACATTAGAGCAGTTTTATAGTAGGTATATTCTTGTACATAGGGGGCAGTATTATAGTAGTTATATTCTTGTACATAGGGATAGTATTATAGTAGTTATATTCTTGTACATAGAAGCAGTATTATAGTAGTTATATTCTTGTACATAGGAGCAGTATTATAGTAGTTATATTCTTGTACATAGGGGAAGAATTATATTAGTTATATTCTTGTACATAAGGGCAGTATTATAGTAGTTATATTCTTGTACATAGGAGCAGTATTATAGTAGTTATATTCTTGTACATAGAGAGCAGTATTATAGCGGTTATATTGTTGTACATAAGAGCAGTATTATAGTAGTTATATTGTTTTACATAGGGGCAGTATTATAGTAGTTATATTCTTGTACAAAGGGGGCAGTATTATAGTAGTTATATTCCAGTATATAGGGGCAGTATTTTAGTAGTTATATTCTTGTACGTAATACGCAGTATTATAGTATTTATATTTTTGTACATGGAGCAATATTATAGTAGGTATAATCTGGTACATAGGGGGCAGTATTATAGTAGTTATATTCTTGTACATAAGAGCAGTATTAAAGTAGTTATATTTTTGTACATAGGGGCAGTATTATAGTGGTTATATTCTTGTACATAGGGGAAGTATTATAGTTGTTATATTCTTGTACATAGGAGCAGTATTATAGTAGTTGTAATCCTGTATATAGGGGCAGTATTTTAGTAGTTATATTCTTGTACATAGGGGACGTATTATATTAGTTATATTCTTGTACATAGGGAGCAGTATTATATTGGTTATATTCTTGTACATAAGAGCAGTATTATAATAGTTATATTCTTGTACATAGGGGCAGTATTATAGTAGTTATATTCTTGTACAAAGGGGGCAGTATTATAGTAGTTATATTCCAGTATATTGGGTCCAGTATTTTAGTAGTTATATTCTTTTACATAGGAGCAGTATTATAGTAGTTATATTCCTGTTCATAACAGCAGTATTATAGTATTTATGTTCTTGTACATATGGGCAGTATTATAGTAGTTATATACTTGTACATAGGGAGCAGTATTATAGTAGTTATATTCTTGTACAAAGGGGGCAGTTTTATAGTAGTTATATTCTTGTACATAATACGCAGTATTATAGTATTTATATTTTTGTACTTATTGGAAGTGTTATAGTAGTTATATACTTGTACATAGGAGCAATATTATAGTAGGTATAATCTGGTACATAGGGGGCAGTATTATAGTACTTATATTCATGTACATAGGGGGCAGTATTATAGCAGTTATATTCTTGTACATAGGGGACAGTATTATAGTAGTTATATTCTTGGACATAGGAGCAGTATTATAGTAGTTATATTCTTGTACTTAGGGAGCAGTATTATAGTAGTTATATTCTTGTACATAGGGGGCAGTATTATAGTAGTTATATTCTTGTACATAGGAGCAGTATTATAGTAGTTATATTCTTGTACACTGGAGCAGTATTATAGTAGTTATATTCTTGTACATAGGAGCAGTATTATAGTAGTTATATTCTTGTACATAGGGGCAGTATTATAGTCGTTATAATCTTGTACATAAGAGCAGTATTATAGTAGTTATATTTTTGTACATTGGGGGCAGTATTATAGTGGTTATATTCTTGTACATAGGGGAAGTATTATAGTAGTTATATTCTTGTACATAGGAGCAGTATTATAGTAGTTCTAATCCTATATATTGGGGCAGTATTGTAGTAGTTATATTCTTGTACATAGGGGACGTATTATATTGGTTATATTCTTGTACATAAGAGCAGTATTATAATAGTTATATTCTTGTACATAGGTTCAGTATTATAGTAGTTATATTCTTATACATAGGGAGCAGTATTATAGTGGTTATATTGTTGCACATAAGAGCAGTATTATAATAGTTATATTCTTGTACATAGGGGCAGTATTATAGTAGTTATATTCTTATACATAGGGAGCAGTATTATAGTGGTTATATTGTTGCACATAAGAGCAGTATTATAGTAGTTATTGTAACATACCTGGCGGCATCCTTGCATAGTGGTCCATCTCCCATTGTGCAAGAGCGCTCACTTGATCTCCCGTCCAGTCTGCTAGCCTGGCTTCCCTCCATGCTGTCTGCTTGCCTCTGTTTCTGCTGCTTAAGGGCGGCGCCCGATCACTTCCTGCTTCTTGTGGCTGCTGCAGGCACACCCCTTGTGCGTCCTCAGCCTATTGCTGTCTGTCACCTGGTATTTAACCCAGCTCCTCCCTGGAATCCTTGCCTGAGCATTGTGTTCTGTCAGTTGGCTTCTAGTCACTGATGTGCCAGGTCCTGTCTATGTTTCCTGCCTTGCGGTATCCGTTCCCGTGTTTGAACTGTGTCCTGTCTGAACTATCTTCTAGCCTGTTGTCTTCTGCCTATCCTGGAGGCTGTATTTACAGGCCAGTGTGAACACGCTCCTAGCCTGTTCTTTCTGCCTTCTAGGGGCCGCATACCTAGACCCGTTCCTGTATCTTGCCTGTTCCTGTCTGAACACGCTCCTAGCCTGTTCGTTCCGCCTTCTAGGGTCCGCATACCTAGAACTGCTCCTGTATCTTGCTGCTGTGTCTGTTCTTGACTGAATACTCTCCTAGCCTGTTACCTGTTTTTCTCTATGTTCGCATCTTCCCTTTTCCTGCAGTATCTGATCCCGTATCTAACTCCTACTCCTTGTCCCTGTACTCCCGTTTGTGCGTTTAGAGTCCACTCGCTACTTCTTTGCAAGTATCCTGTGTGTACCTGGTTCTGCCTTTCCCTTCCAGTCTGTTCCGTGTGAACAGAGCCCTGTCCCCTCTGCCCTGCCTTGCTCACCGCTTCGGCGGTTCTAGCCCGTGCTGCTTTACTCACCACTCTTGCGGTTTCCACTCTGCTCTGCCTTGCTCACCGCTCTTGCGGTTTCCGCTCTGCTCTGCCTTGCTCGCTGATCCGGCAGTCTCGCTCTGCTCTGACCCTTTGCTCGCTGCTCCGGCAGTCTCGCTCTGACCCTTTGCTCGCTGCTCCGGCAGTCTCGCTCTGCTCTGACCCTTTGCTCGCTGCTCCGGCAGTCTCGCTCTGCTCTGACCCTTAGCTCGCTGCTCCGGCAGTCTCGCTCTGCTCTGACCCTTTGCATGCTGCTCCAACAGTCTCGCTCTGCTCTGACCCTTTTCTCGCTGCTCCGTCAGTCTTGCTCTGCTCTGACCCTTTGCTCGCTGCTTCAGCAGTCTCGTCCTGCTCCTCTCTCGCTCACCGCTCCAGGCGGCCTTGTCCTGCTCTTCTCTCGCTCAACGCTCCAGGTGGTCTCGTCTTGTTCTGCTCTTGCTCGCCGCTCTGGGCGGCCTCACTCTGCTGTTTGTCCACCGCGTCTGCGGTTCTGTTCCTGAGTCCCAGTCTGTACTGGGTCCTATCCACTCGGTGCTCCAACCTGTCGTACCTGCCAGTACCTCCCTGCCTGCATACCAGTCGTGCTTACCAGCATCCGCCAGTCTGCATACCAGCCGTGTCTGCCTATACCCAGCAGTCTGTGTGCCAGCCTAACCTGCCTGTTCCTGTATTCCCCTGTGTGGGTCAACAGCCGTGTCCGGGGTCTGTCCTGGAGTAGCACCTGGTCCCTCTGCTCGGTTCCTCCTTGGTGCACTGGCATCGTATGCCATCGTGCGACCCTGGTCAGATCGGGTGGATACTTAGTTACGCCCCTCCAGGCATTCACTCTCCGGCACAGTCCAGTGGAATCACTACATATACACGCACACGCCAGTCAGTCCGGGCGTGTGCATTACAGCATGCTCAGGCCATGGTTCCCGTTGAGCCCCACGGCCTTCGCTCTCTGAGACGTTTTCCAACGAATACGTGCATCTAGAAGAAATTATTATTTTTTTTGTGCTACAAGCTGATTTCCAGGCGAGTTACGCATCCGTCCAGATGGAGCTTTCTGCACCCGTTCCCGCGCATCCCCCACGGTACTATGGGGATCCAAAGCAAAGCCGTGCGTTTGTATGGCAATGCCTGCTGCACTTCTGGTTCTACGCTCCTGATTTTCCTACCGACCGGATTAAAGCAGGATTTATTATGTCCTACCTGGCGGGTGATGCCTTGAAATGGATCACCCCCCTATGGGAAGCACAGGATCCTATCGTCCTGGACCTACAGGCCTTCCTGGTGGCCTTTCTAATGGTCTTCGATGACTCTAACCCGGAGGCTCCTGCTGAAGCTTCACTTCCCAATATCCCGGAGCAGCCCCGATGGGTAATGTGTGTGGGTAGCGCACTAGTCCTCCGGCCCGAAGAGACTACTGCTCACCCAGTATCCACACAGGATGACTACGCTCTCTGGAATACTTCTCCCAACCTCAAGAGGCAGTCCAGACGAGCTAGGCATAGAGGCAAGAAGTCACGCCAGGGTCTGTCTTCCCAAAGACCTCCTGATCCCAACCTTGAGGTCCCTGCTGAAGCTTCATTTCCCTGTATCCCGGAGCAGCCCCGACGGGTAATGTGCGTGGGTAGCGCACCAGTTCTCCTGCCCGAAGAGACTTCTGCCCACCTAGAATCCACACAGGAGGGCTTCCTGCACCCGGTATCTGATGCTTCACCCACTTTAACCGGTGAGCCTGTCCAAGGGTACTCCGAAGCAGTGATTACCTCCGAGTCTGTGCATCTCTACTACCTGGCGGAGGACGCCCTGTTGCCTCCTGAATCCTCCGGGATACCACCTGATGACAAATGGAGAGAGACTTCCCTACACCCGGTACCCGATACTTCGTCCGCTCCGTCCTGTGAGCCTGACAATGGGTACCTCAAAGCGGTAGTTAACCCCGAGTCTCTACACCCCTCCGACCAGGCGGAGGACCTCCAGTTGTCTCCAGAACCCTTCGGGGTGCTACCTGGTAGCGAATGGACAGAGTCTTCCCTATACTCTGTACCTGATACCTCGCCCGCTTCGTCCAGTGAGTCCTCCCTAGTGTACTCTGAAGCAGAAGTTATCCCCGAGTCTCTACACGCCTCCGACCAGGCGGAGGACCTCCAGTTGTCTCCTGAACCCTTCAGGGTGCTACCTGATAGCGAATGGACAGAGACTCTCCTATACTCGGTACCTGATACCTCGGCCGCTTCTTCCAGTGAGTCCGACCTAGTGTACTCCGAAGCAGAGGTTACCCCCGAGTCTCTGCACTCTTCCGACCTGGCGGAGGACCCCCAGTTGTTTCCTGAATCCTCTGGGGTACCACCAGATAACAAAGAGACAGTGATTTTTCTACACCTTGTACCTGATACCTCACCCATTTCATCCTGTGAGCTTGACAAGATGTACACGGAAGCAGAGGTTACCCCCGAGTCTCTGCACCCCTCCAACCCGGCGGAGGACTTCCAGTTGTCTCCTGAACCCTTTGGGGTGCTACCTGATAATAAGTGGAGAGAGACTTCCTTGTGTGCTGTTCCTAGTACTCCACCCATTTCGTCTGTTGCTGAGGATGGCTGGATAGGAGGTAGCATCCTAGCTACTCAGATAAGACCAGTTTTTCCTGTGGACAGTGGAAGTGATCTCCTTGAAGTGAAGGATTGGCCCTCGAATTCCCTGCGGAACATTCTGGCAGGCCTGAAGAAGAGGGGGCATAAGGGGGGGGGTACTGTAACATACCTAGCGGCGTCCTTGCATAGTGGTCCATCTCCCACTGTGCAAGAGCGCGCACTTGATCTCCAGTCCAGTTTGCTAGCCTGGCTTCCCTCCATGCTGTCTGCTTGCCTCTGTTTCTGCTGCTTAAGGGCGGCGCCCGATCACTTCCTGCTTCTTGTAGCTGCTGCAGGCACACCCCTTGTGCGTCCTCAGCCTATTGCTGTCTGTCACCTGGTATTTAACCCAGCTCCTCCCTGGAATCCATGCCTGAGAGTTGTGTTCTGTCAGTTGGCTTCTAGTCACTGATGTGCCAGGTCCTGTCTATGTTTCCTGCCTTGCGTTATCAGTTCCCGTGTCTGAACTGTGTCCTGTCTGAACTATCTTCTAGCCTGTTGTCTTCTGCCTATCCTGGAGGCTGTATTTCCAGGCCAGTGTGAACACGCTCCTAGCCTGTTCGTTCCGACTTCTAGGGGCCGCATACCTAGAACCGCTCCTGTATCTTGCTGCTGTGTCTGTTCTTGTCTGAATACTCTCCTAGCCTGTTACCTGTTTTTCTCTATGTTTGTACCTTCCCTTTTTCTGCAGAATCTGATCCCGTACCTAACGCCTACTCGATGTCCCTGTACTTCCGTTTGTGAGTTTAGAGTCCACTCGCTACTTCATTGCAAGTATCCTGTGTGTACCTGGTTCTGCCTTTCCCTTCCAGTCTGTTCCGTGTGAACAGAGCCCTGTCCCCTCTGCTTTGCCTTGCTCACCACTCCGGCGGTTCCTGCCTGCTCTGCCTTGCTCACCGCTTTGGCGGTTCTAGCCTGTGCTGCTTTACTCACCGCTCTTGCGGTTTCCACTCTGCTCTGTCTTGCTCACCGCTCTTGCGGTTTCCGCTCTGCTCTGCCTTGCTCACCGCTCTTGCAGTTTCCGCTCTGCTCTGCCTTGCTCGCTGCTCCGGCAGTCTCGCTCTGCTCTGACCCTTTGCTCGCTGCTCCGGCAGTCTCGTTCTGCTCTGACCCTTTGCTCGCTGCTCCGGCAGTCTCGCTCTGCTCTGACCCTTTTCTCGCTGCTCCGGCAGTCTCGCTCTGCTCTGACCCTTTGCTCGCTGCTCCGGCAGTCTCGCTCTGCTCTGACCCATTGCTCGCTGCTTCGGCAGTCTCGTCCTGCTCCTCTCTCGCTCACCGCTCCAGGCGGCCTTGCCCTGCACTTCTCTCGCTCACAGTTCCGGGCGGTCTCGTCTTGTTCTGCTCTTGCTCGCCGCTCTGGGCGGCCTCACTCTGCTGTTTGTCCACCGCATCTGCGGTTCTGTTCCTGAGACCCAGTCTGTACTGGGTCCTATCCCCTCGGTGCTCCAAACTGTCGTACCTGCCAGTACCTCCCTGCCTGCATACCAGTCGTGCTTACCAGCATCCGCCAGTCTGCATACCAGCCGTGTCCGCCTATACCCAGCAGTCTGTGTGCCAGCCTAACCTGCCTGTTCCTGTATTCCCCTGTGTGGGACAACAGCCGTGTCCGGGATCTGTCCTGGAGTAGCACCTGGTCCCTCTGCTCGGTTCCTCCTTGGTGCACTGGCGTCGTATGCCAACGTGCGACCCTGGTCGGATCGGGTGGATACTTAGTTACGCCCCTCCAGGCATTCACTCTCCGGCAAGGTCCAGTGGAATCACTACATATACACGCACACGCCAGTCAGTCCGGGCGTGTGCATTACAGTTATATTCTTGTACATAGGAGCAGTATTATAGTAGTTATATTCTTGTACATAGGGGCAGTATTATATTGTTATATTCTTGTACATAGGGGGCAGTATGATAGTAGCTATATTCTTGTACATAGGAGCAGTATTATAGTAGTTATATTCTTGTACATAGGGGCAGTATTATATTGTTATATTCTTGTACATAGGGGGCAGTATGATAGTAGCTATATTCTTGTACATAGGAGCAGTATTATAGTAGTTATATTCTTGTACATAGGAGCAGTATTATAGTAGTTATATTCCTGTACATAGGGAGAAGTATTATAGTAGTTATATTCTCGTACATAGGGGAAGTATTAAAGTAGTTATATTCTTGTACATAGGAGCAGTATTATAGTAGTTATATTCTTGTACATATGGGCAGTATTATAGTCGTTATATTCCTGTACATATTGAGCAGTTTTATAGTAGTTATATTCCTGTACATAGGGAGCAGTTTTATAGTAGTTATATTCTTGTACATAGGGGGCAGTAATATAGTAGTTATATTATTGTACATAGGAGCAGTATTATAGTAATTATATTCCTGTACATAGGGAACAGTATAATAGTAGTTATATTTTTGTACATAGGGGCAGTATTATAGTAGTTATATACTTGTACATAGGAGCAGTATTATAATAGTTATATTCTTGTACATAGGGGCAGTATTATAGTAGTTATATTCTTGTACATAGGGGCAGTATTATAGTAGTTATATTATTGTACATACGGGCAGTATTATAGTAGTTATATTCTTGTACATAGGGGGCAGTATTATAGTAGTTATATTATTGTACATAGGGGCAGTATTATAGTAGTTATATTCTTGTACACAGGGAGCAGTATTATAGTAGTTATATTCTTGTACATAGGAGCAGTATTATAGTAGTTATATTCTTATACATAGGGGAAGTATTATAGTGGTTCTATTCTTGTACATAGGAGCAGTATTATAGTAGTTATATTCCTGTACATGGGGAGAAGTATTATAGTAGTTATATTCTCGTACATAGGGGCAGTATTATAGTAGTTATATTATTGTACATAGGGGCAGTATTATAGCACTAATATTCTTGTATATAGGGGGCAGTACTATAGTAGTTATATTCTTGTACATAGGGGGCAGCATTACTGTAGTTCTATTCTTGTACATAGGGGCAGTATTATAGCAGTTATATTCTTGTATATAGGAGCAGTATTATATTAGTTATATTCTTGTACATAGCAGCAGTATTATAGTAGTAATATTATAGTACATAGGGGCAGAATTATTGTAGCTATATTTTTGTACATAGGGGGCAGTATTATAGTAGTTATTATCCTGTACATAGGGGCAGTATTATAGTGGTTATATTCTTGTACATAGGAGCAGTACTATAGTAGTTATATTCTTGTACATAGGGGGCAGTATTATATTAGTTATATTCTTGTACATAAGGACAGTATTATAGTAGTTATATTCTTGTACATAGGAGCAGTATTATAGTAGTTATATTCTTCTACATAGGGGAAGTATTATAGTAGTTATATTCTTGTCCATAGGAGCAGTATTATAGTAGTTATATTCCTGTACATAGGGAGCAGTATTATAGTAGTTATATTCTTGTACATATGGGCAGTATTATAGTCGTTATATTGTGGTACATAGGGGGCAGTATTATAGTAGTTATATTCTTGTACATATGGGCAGTATTATAGTCGTTATATTGTTGTACATAGGGGCAGTATTATAGTAGTTATATTGTTGTACATATGGGCAGTATTATAGTCATTATATTGTTGTACATAGGGGGCAGTATTATAGAAGTTATATTCTTGTTCATAGGGAGCAGTATTATAGTAGTTATATTCTTGTACATAGGGAGCAGTATTATAGTAAATATATTCCTGTACATAGTGAACAGTATAATAGTAGTTATATTCTTGTACATAGGGGCAGTATTATAGTAGTTATATTCTTGTACATAGGAGCAGTATTATAGTAGTTATATTCTTGTACATAGGGGCAGTATTATAGTAGATATATTCTTATATAGGGGGCAGTATTATAGTAGTTATATTCTTGTACATAGGAGCAGTATTATAGTAGTTATATTCTTGTACATAGGGGATGTATTATAGTAAGTCATATTCTTGTACATAGGGGGCAGTATTATAGTAGTTATATTCTTGTACATAGGGGAAGAATTATAGTAGTTATATTCTTGTACATAAGGACTGTATTATAGTAGTCATATTCTTGTACATAGGGGAAGTATTATAGTAGTTAAATTCTTGTACATAGGGGGCAGTATCATAGTAGTTATATTCTTGTACATAGGGACAGTATTATAGTAATTATATTCTTGTACATAAGTGCAGTATTATAGTAGTTATATTCTTGTACATAGGAGCAGTATTATAGTGGTTATATTCTTGTACATAGGGGAAGTATTATATTAGTTATATTCTTGTACATAGGGGCAGTATTATAGTAGTTATATTCTTGTACATAGGAGCAGTATTATAGTAGTTATATTCTTGTACATAGGGGCAGTATTATAGTAGATATATTCTTATATAGGGGGCAGTATTATAGTAGTTATATTCTTGTACATAGGAGCAGTATTATAGTAGTTATATTCTTGTACATAGGGGATGTATTATAGTAAGTCATATTCTTGTACATAGGGGGCAGTATTATAGTAGTTATATTCTTGTACATAGGGGAAGAATTATAGTAGTTATATTCTTGTACATAAGGACTGTATTACAGTAGTCATATTCTTGTACATAGGGGAAGTATTATAGTAGTTAAATTCTTGTACATAGGGGGCAGTATCATAGTAGTTATATTCTTGTACATAGGGACAGTATTATAGTAATTATATTCTTGTACATAAGTGCAGTATTATAGTAGTTATATTCTTGTACATAGGAGCAGTATTATAGTGGTTATATTCTTGTACATAGGGGAAGTATTATATTAGTTATATTCCTGTACATAGGGAGCAGTATTATAGTAGTTATATTCTTGGACATAGGAGCAGTATTATAGTAGTTATATTCCTGTACATAGGGAGCAGTATTATAGTAGTTATATTCTTGTACATAGGGGGCAGTATTATAGTAGTTATATTCTTGTACATAGGGAGCAGTATTATAGTAGTTATATTCTTGCACATAGGAGCAGTATTATAGTAGTTATATTCCTGTACATAGGGAGCAGTATTATAGTAGTTATATTCTTGCACATAGGGGGCAGTATTATAGTAGTTATATTCTTGTACATAGGGGGCAGTATTATAGTAGATATAATCTCGTACATAGGGGCAGTATTATAGTAGCTATATTCTTGTACATATGGGCAGTATTATAGTCGTTATATTCTTGTACATAGCGAACAGTATTATAGTAGTTATATTCTTGTACATAGGGGCCAGTATTATAGTAGTTATATTCTTATATATAGGGAGTAGTATTATAGTAGTTATATTCTTGTACATAGGAGGCAGTATTATAATAGTTATATTCTTGTACATAGTGAACAGTATAATAGTAGTTATATTCTTGTACATAGGAGCAGTATTATAGTAGTTATATTCTTTACATAGGGGAAGTATTATAGTAGTTATATTCTTGTACATAGGAGCAGTATTATAGTAGGTATATTCTTGTACATAGGGGGCAGTATTATAGTAGTTATATTCTTGTAGATAGGGACAGTATTATAGTAGTTATATTCTTGAACATAAGAGCAGTATTATAGTAGTCATGTTCTTGTACATAGGAGCAGAATTATAGTATTTATATTCCTGTTTAATGGGACAGTATTTTAGTAGGTATATTCTTGTACATAGGGGCAGTATTAAAGCAGTTATATTCCTGTACATAGGAGCAGTATTATAGTAGTTATATTCTTGTACATCGGGGGCAGTATTATAGAAGTTATATTCTTCTACATAGGGGAATTATTATAGTAGTTATATTCTTGTACATAGGGGGCAGTATTATAGCAGTTATATTCTTGTGCAAAGGGGTAGTATTAAAGTGGTTATATTCTTGTACATAGGAGCAGTATTATAGTAGGTATATTCTTGTACATAGGGGGCAGTATTATAGTAGTTATATTATTGTACATAGGGGAAGTATTATAGTAGTTATATTCTTGTACATAGGGGGAAGTATTATAGTAGTTATATTCTTGTGCAAAGGGGTAGTATTAAAGTGGTTATATTCTTGTACATAGGAGCAGTATTAAAGTAGGTATATTCTTGCACATAGGGGGCCGTATTATAGTAGGTATATTCTTGTACATAGGGAGCAGTATTATAGTAGCTATATTCTCGTACATAGGGGCAGTATTATAGTAGTTATATTCTTGTACATATGGGCAGTATTATAGTCGTTATATTCTTGTACATTGGGAGCAGTATTATAGTAGTTATATTCTTGTACATAGGGGAAGTATTATAGTAGTTTTATTCTTGTACATAGGGGCAGTATTAAAGTAGTTATATTCCTGTTTACAGGGACAGTATTTTAGTAGGTATATTCTTGTACATAGGGGAAGTATTATAGTAGTTATATTCTTGTACATAAGGGCTATATTATAATAGTTATATTCCTGTACATAGGCAGCAGTATTATAGTAGTTATATTCTTGTACATAGGGGAAGTATTATAGTAGTTATATTCTTGTACATAAGAGCAGTATTATAGTAGTCGTATTCTTGTATATAGGGGCAGTAATATACTAGTTATATTCCTGTTTACATTGACAGTATTTTAGTAGGTATATTATTGTACATAGGGGAGGTATTATAGTAGTTATATTCTTGTACATAAGGGCTGTATTATAGTAGTTATATTCTTGTCCATAGGGAGCAGTATTATAGTAGTTATATTCTTGTACATAGCGGCAGTATTATAGTAGTTATATTCTTGTACATAGGGAGCAGTATTATAGTTGTTATATTCTTCTACATAGGGGAATTATTATAGTAGTTATATTCTTGTACATAGGGAGCAGTATTATAGTAGTTATATTCTTGTACATAGGAGCAGTATTATAGTAGTTATATTCTTGTACATAGGGGGCAGTATTATAGTAGTTATATTCTTGTACATATGGGAAGTATTATAGTAGTTAAATTCTTGCACATAAGGGCTCTATTATAGTAGTTATATTCTTGTACATTGGGAGCAGCATTATAGTAGTTATATACTTGTACATAGGGGAGGTATTATAGTAGTTATATTCTTTTACATAGGGGCAGTATTATAGTAGTTATATTATTGTACATTGGATCAGTATTATAGTAGTTATATTCCTGTTTACAGGGACAGAATTTTAGTAGCTATATTCTCGTACATGGGGGAAGTATTATAGTAGTTATATTCTTGTATATAGGGAGCAGTATTATAGTAGTTATATTCTTGTACATAGGGAGCAGTATTATAGTAGTTATATTCTTGTACATAGGGGGCAGTATTATAGTAGTTATATTCTTGTACATAGGGGAAGTATTATAGTAGTTATATTCTTGTACATAGGGGGCAGTATTATAGTAGTTATATTCTTGTACATAGGGGGCAGTAATATAGTAGTTATATTCTTGTGCAAAGGGGTAGTATTAAAGTGGTTATATTCTTGTACATAGGAGCATTATTATAGTAGTTAAATTCTTGTACATAGGGGAAGTATTATAGTAGTTATATTCTTGTACATAGGGAGCAGTATTATAGTAGTTATATTCTTGTACATAGGGGAAGTATTATAGTAGTTATATTCTTGTACATAGAGGCAGTATTATAGTAGTTATATTCTTGTACATAGGGGAAGTATTATAGTAGTTATATTCTTGTACATAGGGGGCAGTAATATAGTAGTTATATTCTTGTGCAAAGGGGTAGTATTAAAGTGGTTATATTCTTGTACATAGGAGCATTATTATAGTAGTTAAATTCTTGTACATAGGGGAAGTATTATAGTAGTTATATTCTTGTACATAGGGAGCAGTATTATAGCAGTTATATTCTTGTACATAGGGGAAGTATTACAGTAGTTTATTCTTGTACATAGGGGGCAGTTTTATAGTAGTTATATTCTTGTACATAGGGGGCACTATTATAGTAGTTATATTCTTGTGTATAGGAGCAGTATTATAGTAGTTATATTCTTATATATAGGGGGCAGTATTATAGTATTTATATTCTTGTGCAAAGGGGTAGTATTAAAGTGGTTATATTCTTGTACATAGGAACAGTATTATAGTAGGTATATTCTTGTACATAGGGGGCAGTATTATAGTAGTAATATTCTTGTACATAGGGAGCAGTATTATAGTAGTTATATTCTCGTACATAGGGGCAGTATTATAGTAGTTATATTCTTGTACATAAGAGCAGTATTATAGTAGTTATATTCTTGTACATATGGGCAGTATTATAGTCGTTATATTCTTGTACATAGGGAGCAGTATTATAGTAGTTAAATATTTGTACGTAGGGGAAGTATTATAGTAGTTTTATTCATGTACATAGGGGCAGTATTAAAGTAGTTATATTCCTGTTTACAGGGACAGTATTTTAGTAGGTATATTCTTGTACATAGGTGACGTATTATAGTAGTTATATTCTTGTACGTAAGGGCTGTATTATAGTAGTTATATTCCTGTACATAGGGAGCAGTATTATAGTAGTTATATTCTTGTACATAGGGGAAGTATTATAGTAGTTATATTCTTGCACATAGGGGGCAGTATAATAGTACTTATATTCTTGTGCAAAGGGTTAGTATTATAGTGGTTATATTCTTGTACATAGGAGCAGTATTATACTAGTTATATTCTTGTACATAGGGGGCAGTATTATAGTATATTCTTGTACTTAGGGGGCAGTATTATAGTAGTTATATTCTTGTACATAGGGGGCAGTATTATAGTAGTTATATTCTTGTACATAGGAGCAGTATTATAGTAGTTATATTCTTGTACATATGGGCAGTATTATAGTCGATATATTCTTGTACATAGGGAGCAGTATAATAGTAGTTAAATATTTGTACGTAGGGGAAGTATTATAGTAGTTTTATTCTTGTACATAGGGGCAGTATTAAAGTAGTTATATTCCTGTTTACAGGGACAGTATTTTAGTAGGTATATTCTTGTACATAGGTGAAGTATTATAGTAGTTATATTCTTGTACATAAGGGCTGTATTATAGTAGTTATATTCCTGTACATAGGGAGCAGTATTATAGTAGTTATATTCTTGTACATAGGGGAAGTATTATAGTAGTTATATTCTTGTACATAGGGGGCAGTATAATAGTAGTTATATTCTTGTGCAAAGGGGTAGTATTATAGTGGTTATATTCTTGAACATAGGAGCAGTATTATAGTAGTTATATTCTTGTACATAGGGGGCAGTATTATAGTAGTTATATTCTTGTACTTAGGGGGCAGTATTATAGTAGTTATATTCTTGTAAATAGGGGCAGTATTATAGTAGTTATATTCTTGTACATAGGAGCAGTATTATAGTAGTTGTATTCTTGTACATAGGGAGCAGTATTATAGTAGTTATATTCTTGCACATATGGGGCAGTATTATACTAGTTATATTCTTGTACATAGGAGCAGAATTATAGTAGTTATATTCTTGCACATAGGGACAGTATTATAGTAGTTATATTCTTGTGCATAGGAGCAGTATTATAGTATTTATATTATTGTGCATAAGAGCAGTATTTTAGTAGTTATATTCTTGTACATAGGGGAAGTATTATAGTAGTTATATTCTTGTACATAGGAGCAGTATTATAGTAGATTTATTCCTGTACATAGGGAGCAGTATTATAGTAGTTATATTCTTGTACATAGGGGGCAGTATGATAGTAGTTATATTCTTGTACATATGAGCAGTATTATAGTAGTTATATTCTTATACATAGGGGCAGTATTATAGTAGTTATATTCTTGTACATAGGAGCAGTATTATGGTAGTTATATTCTTGTACATAGGAGCAGTATTATAGTAGTTATATTCTTGTACATAGGGGGCAGTATGATAGTAGTTATATTCTTGTACATAGGAGCAGTATTATAGTAGTTATATTCTTATACATAGGGGCAGTATTATAGTAGTTATATTCTTGTACATAGGAGCAGTATTATGGTAGTTATATTCTTGTACATAGGAGCAGTATTATAGTAGTTATATTCTTGTACATAGGGAGCAGTGTTATAGTAGTTATATTCTTGTACATAGGGGGTAGTATTATAGTAGTTATATTCTTGTACATAGGAGCAGTATTATAGTAGTTATATTCTCGTACATAGGGAGCAGTATTATAGTAGTTATATTCTTCTACATAGGGAGCAGTATTATAGCAGTTATATTCTTCTACATTGGGGCAGTATTATAGTAGTTATATTCTTGTACATAGGGAGCAGTATTATTGTAGTTATATTCTTCTACATAGGGAGCAGTATTATAGCAGTTATATTCTTCTACATTGGGGCAGTATTATAGTAGTTATATTCTTGTACATAGGGAGCAGTATTATAGTAGTTATATTCCTGTACATAGGGAACAGTATAATAGTAGTTATATTCTTGTACATAGGGGCAGTATTATAGTAGTTTTATTCTTGTACATAGGTGCAGAATTTTAGCACTTATATTCTTGTATATAGTTGGCAGTATTATAGTAGTTATATTCTTGTACATAGGGGGCAGTATTATTATCGTTCTATTCTTGTGCATAGTGGGCAGTATTATCTTAGTTATATTCTTGTACATAGGAGCAGTATTATAGTAGTTATGTTCTTGTACATAGGGGCAGTATTATAGTAGTTATATTCTTGTACATAGGGGGCAGTATTATAGTAGTTATATTCTTGTACATAGGGGCAGTATTATAGTAGTTATATTCTTGTACATAGGGGTCAGTATTATAGTAGTTATGTTCTTGTACATAGGGGCAGTATTATAGTAGTTATATTCTTGTACATAGGGGGCAGTATTATCTATATATATAATTGTCTTATCCCGTCTGTCTGTCTGTCTGTCTATCTGTCTGTCTGTCTGTCTGTCTGTCCAGGAAATCCCGCGTCGCTCATTGGTCCGGCAGCGGCCAATCAACGCCGCGGGATTTCTGATAAAAGATGGTGGCCGTTAGCTGCTCATCTGCGGGACAGAGCTGAGCGGCGATGCTGCCGGGAGATGAGCGCCGCGAGGCGCTCATCTCCCGGCCGGCAACAGCAGAAGGAATCCGACCGCCGGACCCATCTGCGGGACGGAGATGCAGCCGGGAGATGAGCGGCGCGAGGCGCTCATCTCCCGGCCGGTATCAGCGGAAGGACCGCCGGCGCCGCTGACCTCCATGCGGAAGGGAGGACCGGGGAGCAGCGCTGCGGGTCGGGATACTTCTGCTGCAAGCGCCCGTTATGTCACTCCCTGAAGAAGCGAGGAGCGAAACGGCGTTGGAGTGGTGTGAGGGGGCCAGGGTATGTTCACTCATTATTTTCTTTATGTTTATGTGGTCTCCCATTTTGGATGTATTATTGAAGTGCTCAGGATCTCCCCATTAGTGAGAGCCTGCACATGGCAGGCATTTAAGAAAATGTATGGCAGCTAATCTTTCCTGAATGGGATTTTTGTGATGAACTAAATTTGATTTTTTCTTAGATGTATTGCACAAGCACTTTACGCTTATTGACTTTGGTGTATATATTATTTCCATCACATTTCCATTTTTTTAAGTGACTACGGATGCCAAATTTATAATAAAGTGGGATTCCTTTGGGCTAATTTGTGTGCTTCTCTTCATATGGCGGTGTTTATAGCAATAAATTAACACATATTGTCTGCTATTTTTACTTAATTTTTCTAAGTTGGGATAAATTGATAAATATATTCTGTGCACTGGCACTTTATATTATATATATTTTTTATATTCTTGATATATATTCACACTATACCGCCACATCTAGATGAGTATGTTTGTTGGAATGGTGACTATGAACAATTTATCTAGTAATTGAATCTATGTGATAGACCCATTTGATGATATAAAAATATTCCTTTTTTTTGTGAGCATCCCCTTTCCCCCTCTTGAGTCTTATTTTAATTGTGTTTTATATTCATTTTTAATTTTAGTCTTGTTGTCTGTTTTTATTTCTTTATGTATTCAATAAAAATTATGTATTAATAATTGTCTATATTGTAGTTCTTTATACCTCTTTGTTGGTTTACTTTGTATGGTTTGAGGTATTTTGTTATATACTTCTTTGAAACCTGTGGTATTTCCTTCTTCTATAGGATCTGTTCTCGCAGCGTAAGTACCCGCACAGGCAGTGCCGCTCCCCGGTCCTCACCAAGACGATTCGATGATTGGTCGCGGTCTTCGGACCCGACCAATCACTGATCTTACTGCAAAAGTTAAACACCGCTGTGCTGATTGGTCGCGGACGCTATTTAAATGTGCCGCCCAAATCGGTGATTGGTCGCGCACAGCATCGGCGACCAATCAGCACAGCGGTGTTTAACTTTAGCGCCAAGATCACTGATTGGTCGCGTGCGGAGAGCGCGACCAATCAGCGAATTGTATTGGTGAGGAGCGGGGAGCGGAATCGTATTAGTGAGGACCGGGGAGCGCCGCTGCCTGTGCGGGTACTTCCACTCAGAGAAGCCGGGAGATGAGCGACTGCTCGCAGCAGAAGTATCCCGACCCGCAGTGCCGCTCCCCGATCCTCCCTTCACACCCTAGCCGCTGATGTCCCCACAGTATCCGCATGGTGTTACAAAGGTCCGGACATTTGTGTTAAAAACCGCTGATTGGTCGCTGGCGCTGCCAGCGACCAATCACCGATTTGGGCGCCAAATTTAAATATCGGCCGCGACCAATTAGCACAGCGGTGTTTAAATCTGGAGCCAAGATCGGTGATTGGTCACGGCCAATATTTAAATTTGGCGCCCAAATCGGTGATTGGTCGCGGGCAGCTCCAGCGACCAATCAGCGATTTTTAACACAAATGTCCGGATCTTTGTAACACCATGCGGATACTGTGGGGACATCAGTGGCTAGGGTGTGAAGGGAGGACCGGGGAGCGGCGTTGCGGGTCCGGATACTTCTGCTGCGAGCGCCCGGTCATATCCCGGCTTCTCGGAGCGGAAGTATCCGCACAGGCAGCGCCGCTGACATCCATGCGGCTAGCGTGTGTAGGGAGGACCGGGGAGCGGCGCTGTGGGTCCGGATACTTCTGCTGCGAGCGCCCGCTCATGTCCTGGCTTCTCGGAGCGGAAGTAGCCGCACAGGCAGCCGCTCCCCGGTCCTCACCAATACGATACGCTGATTGGTCGCGCCCTCACGACGCGACCAATCAGAGATTTGAACGCTGAATTCAAACACACTGTCCGCTGCTTTGTAACACGGCGCGTGACATTTAAAACCTGCTTCTATGATTGGTCGCGGACGCCGCCCGCGACCAATCACAGATTTCCGCGCCAAATTTAAACACGCTTTCCGGCCAATTACCGCAGCATTTCAAATATCTACGCCACGTACGGGAGATAGCACGGCTAACTCCGCCCATGTGGTCATGTGACTCACAAAATGCTCATAACGTACTGAGCAGGTTTTCTCTGTCACACTGTGCGAGGGACTTCTGTCACACTGTGCGAGGGACTTCAGTCACACTGTGCGAGGGACTTCAGTCACACTGTGCGAGGGACTTCTCTCACACTGTGCGAGGGACTTCTGTCACACTGTGTGAGGGACTTCAGTCACACTGTGCGAGGGACTTCAGTCACACTGTGCGAGGGACTTCTGTCACACTGTGCGAGGGACTTCTGTCACACTGTGCGAGGGACTTCTGTCACACTGTGCGAGAGACTTCTGTCAGGTTTACTGAACACGTTCTGCCAGTGACAGCACGCTGAAGAGATACTTCTTTACGCTTCCTGTTTTATAATGGGTCGTAAGCGAAAATACGCCACGAAGGAAGACAGAAAAGCAGCAGAAGCAGCAAGAAAACGACAACGTCGAGAGCAACAGACACCACAACATACTGCCGCCAGACAAGCCCAGGATGCAGAAGCTCACAAAAAACGTCGGGAACAGGAGATACCGCAACACACTGCCGCCAGACAAGCCCAGGATGCGGAAGCTCACCAAAAACGCCGGGAACAGGAGACACCGCAACACACTGCCGCCAGACAAGCCACGGATGTGGAATCTCACCAAAATCGCCGGGAACAGGAGACACCACAACACACTGCCAGCAGACAAGCCCAGGATGCGGAAGCTCACAGAAAATTTCAGAAGCAGGAGACAACACCACACACTGCCGCCCGACAAGCACAGGATGCGGAATCTCAACAAAAACTCCGGGAACAAGAGACACCACAACACACTGTCGCCAGACAAGCCCAGGATGCGGAATCTCACAGACAACGTCGGAAACAGGAGACAACACAACACACTGTCGCCAGACAAGCCCAGGATGTGGAATCTCACAGACAACGTCGGAAACAGGAGACACCACAAGACACTGCCGCCAGACAAGCACAGGATGCGGAATCTCACAAACAACGTCGGGAACGGGAAACACCGCAACACACTGCGGCTAGACACGAACACGATGCAGAATCCCATAGACAATGTCGTCTGAATGAATCTCCAGAATCCAGGACAAACCAAGAACAACACGATCGACAAATTTATCAAAAAAGAATGCTCTACCAACTAAGGCAAACCCAGCAGAACATTCAACAACTTGCACGTTACGTAACAGACAATGAAACTATCATTATTCAACACTACTGTGGGAAGATGAATGTAGTTTGTTCAAAATGCGAATCTATGAATTTTATCGAGGAAAAACCATCTGACAATCAGTTTACTCAATGCTGTCAAAAAGGAAAAGTGATGCTACCAAGATGTCACTACTCAGATCTGTTTGAGCAGTTGATGAAAGGAACGCATGAACACAGTAGAAATTTTATGGAAAATATCAGAAGTATCAACAGTAGAGATGAGCGTTGTTCTACTCGAACTGTTCGCCAATCTCAAATTCGAGCTGTTTTGGGCAGTGTTCGAGCCGTTCGGCGAACACGAACAATTTGAGAAAAATTCGGCTGTTCGAGGTTATGTTCGATAACTGTTCGTGCACCAAAATCATAACTGGATTTTTTCTCAGTAATGATGAAAATTAATGTTAATACGCAGTTTGAGTGTACAGCGGGGTGGGGGGAGGGGCAGGGGATGGATTTCTGCAGGAACAATGAAGATCTCCATTTTTTTTTCTCTTTCCCGCATTTGCAGTGGGGAGGTGCAATCTGTCAGCCTATCAGCAGCGCACACACGGAGCGAAGTGCTTTTTTTCACACAAGCAAGTGCATGTGTCATTGGCAGTGTATGTCACATGTCCTTGCCCTATAAGACCCAGCCATTTTCCCCGTCGCCACCATTTTCTCACTTCTGCAGCTGCGTGTTAGACGGCACCGCTGTTGCTGTGTGCGCTATACCTTGTTAATTTCAAGCCAATTTTCGCACAAATCTACAGATAGCTTGGGAGTAGGGAATAGTTGTGATTGCAGTCCTTTTAAGGACTAGGTTACAGCATTTCCTACGACTTTTATCAGGCAGGTCTGTGCTCTTAAATAGATAGATTGTGGGAGTAAAGACTAATTGTAATTGGAGTCCTTTTCAGGACTAGGTTACATCAGTTCCTATCAGTTTTTGCCAGGCAGGTCTGTGCCAGTGCTGTGCAAGTTTTTTTCACAGCATTTGGCTGAATCTAGCAAAGCTAATCCTTTTTGGCCTATTGCAGAGTGTGTTAGTCAGTGGAGTAGCCTATCTGTGTTGCAAGATATACCACCTGTGTATAGAATACCAATTTTTTTACTGCACCTAGTGAAGTAAAATCTTTTGGGCATAGCATCATTCTATTAGTCCATCTATACTGACCTCCATCAGGTTGCAAATTGAATATAAATTTTTTCTGCATCTAGCTCTGAAAAAATATTGGGCTTCTAGCTGTGTGTGGGACTTGTTCTATTAATCCATCTATACAGACCTCCATCAGGTTGCAAACTGAATATATTTTTTTCTGCATCTACCTCTGAAAAAATATTGGGCTTCTAGCTGTGTGTGGGACTTGTTCTATTAATCCATCTATACAGACCTCCATCAGGTTGCAAACTGAATATACTTTTTTCTGCATCTACCTCTGAAAAAATATTGGGCTTCTAGCTGTGTGTGGGACTTGTTGTATTAGTCAATCTATACTGACCTCCATCAGGTTGCAAACTGAATATATTTTTTTCTGCATCTACCTCTGAAAAAATATTGGGCTTCTAGCTGTGTATGGGACTTGTTCTATTAATCCATCTATACAGACCTCCATCAGGTTGCAAACTGAATATATTTTTTTATGCATCTACCTCTGAAAAAATATTGGGCTTCTAGCTGTGTGTGGGACTTGTTGTATTAGTCCATCTATACTGACCTCCATCAGGTTGCAAACTGAATATATTTTTTTCTGCATCTACCTCTGAAAAAATATTGGGCTTCTAGCTGTGTGTGGGACTTGTTCTATTAATCCATCTATACAGACCTCCATCAGGTTGCAAACTGAATATATTTTTTTCTGCATCTACCTCTGAAAAAATATTGGGCTTCTAGCTGTGTGTGGGACTTGTTGTATTAGTCCATCTATACTGACCTCCATCAGGTTGCAAACTGAATATATTTTTTTCTGCATCTACCTCTGAAAAAATATTGGGCTTCTAGCTGTGTGTGGGACTTGTTCTATTAATCCATCTATACAGACCTCCATCAGGTTGCAAACTGAATATATTTTTTTCTGCATCTACCTCTGAAAAAATATTGGGCTTCTAGCTGTGTGTGGGACTTGTTCTATTAATCCATCTATACAGACCTCCATCAGGTTGCAAACTGAATATATTTTTTTCTGCATCTACCTCTGAAAAAATATTGGGCTTCTAGCTGTGTGTGGGACTTGTTCTATTAATCCATCTATACAGACCTCCATCAGGTTGCAAACTGAATATATTTTTTTCTGCATCTACCTCTGAAAAAATATTGGGCTTCTAGCTGTGTGTGGGACTTGTTCTATTAATCCATCTATACAGACCTCCATCATGTTGCAAACTGAATATATTTTTTTCTACATCTACCTCTGAAAAAATATTGGGCTTCTAGCTGTGTGTGGGACTTGTTCTATTAATCCATCTATACAGACCTCCATCAGGTTGCAAACTGAATATATTTTTTTCTGCATCTACCTCTGAAAAAATATTGGGCTTCTAGCTGTGTGTGGGACTTGTTCTATTAATCCATCTATACAGACCTCCATCAGGTTGCAAACTGAATATATTTTTTTCTGCATCTACCTCTGAAAAAATATTGGGCTTCTAGCTGTGTGTGGGACTTGTTCTATTAATCCATCTATACAGACCTCCATCAGGTTGCAAACTGAATATATTTTTTTCTGCATCTACCTCTGAAAAAATATTGGGCTTCTAGCTGTGTGTGGGACTTGTTCTATTAATCCATCTATACAGACCTCCATCAGGTTGCAAACTGAATATATTTTTTTCTGCATCTACCTCTGAAAAAATATTGGGCTTCTAGCTGTGTGTGGGACTTGTTCTATTAATCCATCTATACAGACCTCCATCAGGATGCAAACTGAATATATTTTTTTCTGCATCTACCTCTGAAAAAATATTGAGCTTCTAGCTGTGTGTGGGACTTGTTCTATTAATCCATCTATACAGACCTCCATCAGGTTGCAAACTGAATATATTTTTTTCTGCATCTACCTCTGAAAAAATATTGGGCTTCTAGCTGTGTGTGGGACTTGTTCTTTTAATCCATCTATACAGACCTCCATCAGGTTGCAAACTGAATATATTTTTTTCTGCATCTACCTCTGAAAAAATATTGGGCTTCTAGCTGTGTGTGGGACTTGTTCTATTAATCCATCTATACAGACCTCCATCAGGTTGCAAACTGAATATATTTTTTTCTGCATCTACCTCTGAAAAAATATTGCGCTTCTAGCTGTGTGTGGGACTTGTTCTATTAATCCATCTATACAGACCTCCATCATGTTGCAAACTGAATATATTTTTTTCTGCATCTACCTCTGAAAACATATTGAGCTTCTAGCTGTGTGTGGGACTTGTTCTATTAATCCATCTATACAGACCTCCATCAGGTTGCAAACTGAATATATTTTTTTCTGCATCTACCTCTGAAAAAATATTGGGCTTCTAGCTGTGTGTGGGACTTGTTCTATTAATCCATCTATACAGACCTCCATCAGGTTGCAAACTGAATATATTTTTTTCTGCATCTACCTCTGAAAAAATATTGGGCTTCTAGCTGTGTGTGGGACTTGTTCTATTAATCCATCTATACAGACCTCCATCAGGTTGCAAACTGAATATATTTTTTTCTGCATCTACCTCTGAAAAAATATTGGGCTTCTAGCTGTGTGTGGGACTTGTTCTATTAATCCATCTATACAGACCTCCATCAGGTTGCAAACTGAATATATTTTTTTCTGCATCTACCTCTGAAAAAATATTGGGCTTCTAGCTGTGTGTGGGACTTGTTCTATTAATCCATCTATACAGACCTCCATCAGGTTGCAAACTGAATATATTTTTTTCTGCATCTACCTCTGAAAAAATATTGGGCTTCTAGCTGTGTGTGGGACTTGTTCTATTAATCCATCTATACAGACCTCCATCAGGTTGCAAACTGAATATATTTTTTTCTGCATCTACCTCTGAAAAAATATTGGGCTTCTAGCTGTGTGTGGGACTTGTTCTATTAATCCATCTATACAGACCTCCATCAGGTTGCAAACTGAATATATTTTTTTCTGCATCTACCTCTGAAAAAATATTGGGCTTCTAGCTGTGTGTGGGACTTGTTCTATTAATCCATCTATACAGAACTCCCTCAGGTTGCAAACTGAATATATTTTTTTCTGCATCTACCTCTGAAAAAATATTTGGCCTTCTAGCAGTGTGTGGGACTTGTTCTATTAATCCATCTATACAGACCTCCATCAGGTTGCAAACTGAATATATTTTTTTCTGCATCTACCTCTGAAAAAATATTGGGCTTCTAGCTGTGTGTGGGACTTGTTCTATTAATCCATCTATACAGACCTCCATCAGGTTGCAAACTGAATATATTTTTTTCTGCATCTACCTCTGAAAAAATATTGGGCTTCTAGCTGTGTGTGGGACTTGTTCTATTAATCCATCTATACAGACCTCCATCAGGTTGCAAACTGAATATATTTTTTTCTGCATCTACCTCTGAAGAAATATTGCGCTTCTAGCTGTGTGTGGAACTTGTTCTATTAATCCATCTATACAGACCTCCATCATGTTGCAAACTGAATATATTTTTTTCTGCATCTACCTCTGAAAAAATATTGAGCTTCTAGCTGTGTGTGGGACTTGTTCTATTAATCCATCTATACAGACCTCCATCAGGTTGCAAACTGAATATATTTTTTTCTGCATCTACCTCTGAAAAAATATTGGGCTTCTAGCTGTGTGTGGGACTTGTTCTATTAATCCATCTATACAGACCTCCATCAGGTTGCAAACTGAATATATTTTTTTCTGCATCTACCTCTGAAAAAATATTGGGCTTCTAGCTGTGTGTGGGACTTGTTCTATTAATCCATCTATACAGACCTCCATCAGGTTGCAAACTGAATATATTTTTTTCTGCATCTACCTCTGAAAAAATATTGGGCTTCTAGCTGTGTGTGGGACTTGTTCTATTAATCCATCTATACAGACCTCCATCAGGTTGCAAACTGAATATATTTTTTTCTGCATCTACCTCTGAAAAAATATTGGGCTTCTAGCTGTGTGTGGGACTTGTTCTATTAATCCATCTATACAGACCTCCATCAGGTTGCAAACTGAATATATTTTTTTCTGCATCTACCTCTGAAAAAATATTGGGCTTCTAGCTGTGTGTGGGACTTGTTCTATTAATCCATCTATACAGACCTCCATCAGGTTGCAAACTGAATATATTTTTTTCTGCATCTACCTCTGAAAAAATATTGGGCTTCTAGCTGTGTGTGGGACTTGTTGTATTAGTCCATCTATACTGACCTCCATCAATTTGCAAACTGAATATATTTTTTTCTGCATCTACCTCTGAAAAAATATTGGGCTTCTAGCTGTGTGTGGGACTTGTTCTATTAATCCATCTATACAGACCTCCATCAGGTTGCAAATTGAATATAATTTTTTTCTGCATCTAACCCAGCCAATAGTTTTGGCCTAATACCACAGTTTGGCCACTCAGCTCTGCTCGGTTCCCATCCATTGTTTTTTTGTGCAAACAACTCCAGAGTTGTGAATTAGTTAACCACCAAAATGAGTGGAAAAAGGCCTGCTGCTGGTGGAAAGGGGAATAGGCGTGTTGGGAAGGGGAAAAAAGGTTGTGTCCGTGGGGTAGGTGTTAAAGCAACAGTAACATCTGCAGAAGAAAGACCATCTTCCAGCCAAACTAAAATGTCTACTTCTTTTAGCGGACAATGTGATAAGATCCCTTTCTTATGGCCACGCCAATTGCTACAAATTCCAGATGAGGCACAAAAACAGCAGGTGCTTCAACGGATATCAAGTGCTCCTTTAAGTGGGCTCTCCTCCACATCAACTTCAACATCACAAATACTCCAGTCCTCAAAGGTGTCACCCCAATCGCACTTGCTTCCTCACAGCTCCCAAATCTCCAGCTGCCCGTCTGAGTATGAGGTAGAACAGATGGCTGAGTCTGCAGAGCTGTTTACTCATACTATAGCCTGGGAATCATAGGTCGACTCCAGCGCTTCTGTGAATCCAGACGAGGAAATGATCTGCACTGATGCCCAGAATCTTTATGAGTCGGATCCAGGACCAGACGCAGAAGGTTCTGACCATAATGTAGACCCTCATTCCCAAACTGTAACTCCTGTTGGTGGAGACAATGAGGAAGACGATGATAAGACTCAAATACCTGATTGGAGCGACAACTTTAGTTTTTTGTCAGGGCAGGAACAGGTTGGCTCTGAGGACGACGGGTGTGATAACGCACAGGGTGATGATGATGAGGTTGGAGATCCCACTTACTGTCAACCCACAGTCAGCCAAGAGATGAGGTCAGCAGAGGAGGTGGAGGAAGATGCTAGTGACGACGAGGTCAGGTTGCGCCTTCCTGGACAGAGACGTAGTACTGGAAGCACGTCAACAACTGCATCCTCAAACACAACTCTGCCTCTCACCACAAGTCGTGGTGGCTCTTCAGGTCGCATGGGTGCTAAGCCTTGCATAGCCTGGGCATTTTTTCAGATCGATAAAGATGACCCAACTCGTGTTATCTGTAACATTTGTCAGCAAAAGCTAAGTAGAGGCCAAAAAATACATAGTTTGAGTACTTCATGCATGAACCGGCACATGGACATGAAGCATAAGTTGCAGTGGGAAGCTCAGTGTGCTACAATGCGGCCTAGCCGGCCGGGCCAACCGCCGTCTGCCATATCTTGTGCATCCGTGGCCTCTTCATCCTCTGTGACTGGGGGGACAGCAGTCACACCTGTTTTGGGGCGCAGACCTGCCACCTCTTTACCCGCAACAGCCAGCGTGATTGGCAGGTCATCATTTTCTTTGGAGGTGGTAACACCAGCTGATGTTGAGCGCTGTCCGACATCGATAGCACCACCTTTGGATCAAGGCAACCTAACATGTCCGCCTGCATCTTCCTCACAGACCGGCAGTTTGCCGGGGACACCCTTATCAACCCCGTCTAAGCACAATAGCCAGCCCTCGGTCCCTCAGATGTGGACAAGTAAAAGACCATTTCCTCCTAGCCACGAGAAAGCTAAGAGGTTGAATTTCACCATCTGCAAGCTCTTGGCTACAGAAATGCTGCCTTTCCGCCTGGTGGACACAGAGGATTTTCGAGACCTTATGTCCATCGCAGTGCCCCAGTACCAGATGCCCAGTCGGCACTACTTCTCAAAGAAAGGTGTGCCTGCGCTCCACCAGCATGTCGCACACAACATCACCGCTTCTTTGAGAAACTCTGTGTGTGACAGGGTGCATTTCACCACAGACACTTGGACGAGTAGGCATGGACAGGGGCGTTACATGTCGCTGACTGGGCACTGGGTAACTATGGTGACAGCAGGACAAGGGGCTGCTGTCCAAGTCTTGCCGTCCCCACGAGTTGTGCGTCAATCCTCTTTATGTCAAAGCTCCTCCACTGCTTCTGCCTCCTCAACCTCCTCTCGGTCTTCCACCTGCACCCAAAGCCTGTCTGGTCATGCCACAAGCTTTCTAACTGCGCAGAAGGGATCCTGCACACCTCCTTACTATGCTGGCAGTAGGGCTCAACGTCATCAGGCAGTTTTTACATTGAAATGTCTGGGAAATGTGAGTCACACAGCTGAGGAGTTGTGGTCAGCTCTGGAGAACCAATTTCATGAATGGTTGTCTCCACTGGACCTGAAACCAGGGAAGGCCGTGTGCGACAATGCTGCAAACCTGGGTGCGGCCCTTCGCCGGGGCAATGTCACACACGTGCCTTGTATGGCTCACGTGTTGAACCTGGTTGTCCAGCAATTTTTAGCCCACTATCCCAGACTAGATGGCCTTCTGCAGAGGGCACGGTCGCTGTGTGCTCACTTCCGCCGTTCGCATCCCGCAGCTCAGCGACTTACATCTCTACAGAAGTCGTTGGGCCTGCCACTTCACCGGCTAAAATGCGATGTGCCTACCCGGTGGAATTCAACTCTGCACATGTTGCAGCGACTGTGGCAGCACCGACAAGCCCTGGTGCAATACGTTCTGACGTATAGCCTGGGCCAACGAGATTCAGAGGTGGGGCAAATCACACTGGAGGAGTGGTCTCAGATCAGGGACCTATGCACCCTTCTGCACAGTTTTGAAATGGCGACGAAGATGTTTAGTGCTGACGATGCCATTATCAGCATGACTATTCCGGTGATTTACATGCTGGAGCACATGTTAAACAGAATTCGGAGTCAGGTGGTGGCACAAGAGGAGGTGGAGGAAGTAGAGGAGGAGGAGTTTTATGCGGAAGGGCTAACATCTGCAAGGTCCAGACGGTCGGCAGCACCAAGGCGGCAGGCATGTGAGGGTGGGGGAGATGGTTTTACCAGGGCGCATGGTAGCAGCCAAACTAGTGAGGAAGGTGCAGGAGCCCAGGAAGAAGTGGAGGACGAACTGATGGAAGACTCATCAGATGAGGGAGACCTTGATCACATTTCTGTTGTGCGAGGTTGGGGGGAGAGGACAGAGGAAGGAAGCATGATTGTTACCTCGCCACCAACACAACAGGGACTTGGTGCTCCTGGATGCGCAACACACATGAGTGCCTTCTTGCTGCACTACCTGCAACATGACCCTCGAATTGGGAGAATTAGAAATAATCCTGACTACTGGGTTGCCACACTGTTAGATTCCCGGTACAAAAGTAAATTTGCAGAAATTATTCCTACCATAGAAAGGGATGCACGCATGCAGGAGTATCAGCAGAGACTGTTGCAGAATCTTACATGTGCTTTTCCACAAAATACCAGTGGTGCACGTATTGAATCTCACAGTTCCAACTTGCCAACCGTGGGACCGTCAAGTGTTCAGCACTCAAACCGTAACAGAACCACAGTATCTGCTGGTAACATCAATTTTGCGGAATCATTTCACCACTTTTTTAGCCCATCCTTTGCAAGGCCACAGGAGACAAGAAGTCTGACACATAGTCAACGCCTAGAGACGATGGTACAGGAGTATCTCCAAGTAAACATTGAAGCCACGACTGTGTCACTGGACCCTTGCTCTTTTTGGGCTTCCAATCTGGATAAATGGCCGGAGCTAGCCACTTACGCCTTGGAGATCTTGTCATGCCCCGCAGCCAGCGTTCTGTCTGAACGTGTGTTCAGCGCTGCTGGTGGTGTGCTGACAGATAAGCGCACGCGGCTCTCCACTGATAATGTAGACAGACTCACGTTCATAAAGATGAACAAATCATGGATCCAAAACGACTTTTCTACCCCTGCATCATCCTGGGGAGAGTAAAAGCTTGATGATTGGTTAAAATCACCCTACCAACCGTTTTAAGCTTTCAAATTACTAATCATGTTTATCTGTATCTTGGCTGGAAAATAATTTGGGCTTTGTAGCAGTGTGCAGCACTGATTCTATTAGGCCATCTATAATAAGCTCCACCAGATTTAAAATTACTAATCATGTTTATCTGTATCTTGACTGGAAAATAATTTGGGCTTTGTAGCAGTGTGCAGCACTGATCCTATTAGGCCATCTATACTAAAGCTTCACCAGATTTAAAATTAATAATAATTTTTAGCTGCATATAGCCCGGAAAATAATTTTGGGACTCCGAGATGCGCAAGACACATAAGTGCCTTCTTGCTGCACTACCTGCAGCATGACCCTCATATTGTCAGAATTCGAAGTAATCATGACTACTGGGTTGCCACACTCTTAGATCCCCCAAACTTTTCGATCAACCTTTTCATTTTAATAAAGACCAAAAAAATGGTCATTTTTGAAATTATAAGCATTAGCAGGTTGTTAGAAACTGAAATCAAACAGTTTTCAACTCAAAACTTTATTCTAGGTGATGTTACATTTTCACATAGGACCCCTTGTTCGAAAGGAGCTTCTGAACTCTCTCGTCCATTGAATTTGTCAGGTTTTGGATGGTTTCTGCTTCAATTGTTTTGCATGAGGACAGAATACCCTCCCAGAGCTGTTGCTTAGATGTGAACTGCCTCCCGCCATCATAGACACTCCTTTTAATGATGCTCCAAAGGTTCTGAATGGGGTACAGGTCAGGGGAGCATGGGGGTCACACCATAAGTTTGTCCCCTTTTATGCCCATATCAGCCAGAGATGCAGATGTTTTATGTGCAGCATGAGATGGTGCATTATCATGCAGAAAAATGATCTTGCTGTGAAATACACGGTTCTTCTTCTTGAACCATGGCAGGAAGTACTGTTTGAGAAAATCCACATACATTATGGAGTTCATCTTTAGCGCCTTCAGGGATCCTAAAGGGGCCGACAATCTCTCTCCCCATGATTCCAGCCCAAAACATTACTCCACCTCCTCCTTGTTGGCGCTGTAGCCGTGTTTGTGTGGGGTGTCCATCAACCAGCCATCCTCCACTCCATCCATCTGGACCATCGAGCGCTGCACGGCACTCATCCGTGAACAAAACAGTTTTGAAATCAGTCTTCATGTAATGTTTGGCCCACTGGAGCCGTTTCTGCTTGTGTGAAGTGGATAGAGGAGGTCGACAGGATGGCGTATGCACAGCTGCAAACCTCTGAAGGACCCTGCATCTTGTTGTTCGGGGGACGTTGGAGGCACAAGCAGCTTCAAAAACTTGTCTGCTGCTATGACAAGGCTTTTTTGCCGCTGCTCTTTCAACCTGACGTAATTGCCTGTAGGAAAGAGTCCTCAATTTGCCCTTATCAGCACGCACACGTGTGTACTGTGAATCAGCTACATACTTCTTGATTGCCAAGACACTTCATCCTGATCATCGCACAATGTTGATTGTAGTCATGCCTTGACCTAAACACTCCACAATTTGTTGCTTCTCAGCAGCCGACACATCCTTTTTCTTTCCCATTTTGGCAGAAAATGTAGGCTGCTTAATAATGTGAGAGAGCCTTCTTAAGTAGTCTTGCCTTTCATTGGACACACCTGCCAAACTAATTAGCACAGGTGTCTGCAATTGCTTACAGTGATATAAAGACCCCTGACACACATCACCATCAATGAGTTTAACTGACAAACAAACAAATTCTTCCCTTATCACTCCTAAACACTTTTTGCATAATAATTTGGAACGCAGTGTACATGTGCTTTTCCACAAAACACCAGTGGTTCACGTAGTGAATCTTACAGTTCTAACTTGCCAACCGTGGTCTGTATGGAGTTGTTCAATAAAGGGCCCAAAATTAAGATAACATAGATGGGAGAGGTCTCTATGAATAGGAATTCCTAAGTATTTGATACCCTGTGAGGGCCAGGCAAAGGGAAAGTTGGACTGGATGGAATCCTATATGGATTTGGGGAGGGAGACATCGAGGGCCTCAGACTTCGCTGCATTGATTTTAAAATTTGACCATGTAACAAAGTGATCTATTTCAGCCATAACAGCATGGATGGATATATGTGATTGAGTGATATATACTAGGACATCATCAGCAAATAGAGAGCACTTGTACTCGGTGCCTCCCACCTCAATCCACCTAATATTGGGGTTATGGCGAATTGATGAGAGCAGGTGCTCCATCACTAGGATGTATAAGAGAGGGGACAGAGGACATCCCTGCCTTGTCCCATTGGTGATTGTGAAAGGTGATGAAAATGTTCTGATGCACCCCCTGGGCCTTGGGACACCCGGAGCCGGACCCTTTTTGGTGGGTGCTGGTGGTTGTAGTCTTCGTGGCGGCGACCCGGTTCCATGGCTCAGGGTGGTCAAACCAGTGGTGGAACTATTTATGTGGTTTTGATGTTTAAATGTCCGACTACGTCACCCGTGGATTGCGGTCAGAGTGAACCGCCGCTGCAGGGCAGACCGCTGAGGCTGGTGTTGTGGGTGCAGCAGAGCGTAGCATAACTCCCCACGGGAGGAGTATAGCCTCAGGGCAGTGTATGCGGAGGATGGGGGTGATGGTGCAGGGCAGCAGCAGTAACGACACGGAGTCAGTGATGCAGTCCAGGGCCTTTACTCACAGTTCTTATTATCCAGACCACGTCTGCAGGTAACGGCTGCCCACGTCGTACTGTGCTCACCAGGTGAGGGGCTCAGACAACTCCCAGATAACTTTGGAGCGCTTCACAGGACCCCCTTTATGTGTCCTTTGTCTGGCCTTTCTTACCAACCCTTCTGTCCGGCTGCCTCGGGCCTCCTCTTGGTAAACTTGGCGCCAGTTTCCCTGACCCTATGTGGTGCCTTCCTAGCGGGTGTAGCGAGGGGCTGCGCCACATAAAATGTCACAGCCTCCGGTTTCTAGCTGAGGGTCGTTTCCTGCCTCCACTAGTTTCGGGGACCGGTCTCCCCCGTTGGCCTGACCCCTCCACGCAGGTGGATTCGGGCGTGCGGTGGCGACTCGCCCGTCCGCACCCCTGGGATCCCTTCATTCCTCGTTCCTGGAGCCTTCTCCGCTCCTCTTCCTTCCTTCTCCCTCTTCCAGGCCTGGTCCTCTGTTACTAGGCCCGCCTCCGGAGCAGAGCTCATGCAGAGCCCCTGCTCCCTGCCACTTCTGCTCAGACTTCTCTGCACTGAACTAAGATGGTGCCCACCTTTTATACTCCCTTCTCAATGCACCCAGGAACTGCTTCCTCCCTGCTCCTGCACTACAGGGTTCCCCTTCCTCAGTGTTCCCTCCCCCCACTCCAGCCAGGGACAGGGACTGTCATGCCCATCTCAGAGGCATATTGGTCGCCCTGCCCCACGGCAATGTGGTGTAATGCATGCAGGTGTCGGGTCCTGATCCACACTCCATCCTTACCTGAGAGTGAGATATCACACCTCTGGGTGAGGTGCAATACCTCTGTAGCAACCGAGCCCTCAGGGTGCTACAGTTCCATTTATCTTCAGCCTAGGTGACGTATTGTGATACAGGGCCGTGATTTTGGCTATAAAAGGGTCCCCTAGACCCCTACCCCAAGCTTTTTAAGAGAATCATATATGGCGTGCCAGGAGACTCTATGGAATGCTTTCTCAGCATCCAACGAGAGTATCTAATTACAAATTTTTAACTGCATCTAGCCCAGGAAATACTTTGTGCCTAGTAGCAGTGTCTGCTAGTCAGCGGATTATCCCGGCTGTTAAGCAAGCTACACCACCTGTAGTTTAGACACTTAATTTTTTCAAAGGAAATGCTTCGGGACCATGGGATACTCAGTGAAGAGCATCAGGAGGCACCCCAAGGCATAGGGGCTGGGACTGGCAGTAGGATGCCTTGCGGTGGACAGCCGAGCTCGATCCTTATAAAAGCTTTTTAACTGCAGCAGCTTTAGTGGACGCTACTGGAGCTGGAATTACGCGGCTGCTGGCATGAGACTTGCCCTCCAATAGATCCTTGTAAATGGATTTAAAGTGTATTCATTCAAATTAGAGAGACAATTTAAATTAAAAAGCTTAGAGCTGCCTCCACCACAGGGGGGCTCGCTCGACCCACCAGCGGACAGGCACCAGTATTGGGAGAGGGGGGCTGGCCATCAGGGTTCACCACGGCTCTGGCACAAACCCGGCGACACGGAGGTGGCACGGGCAGGAGCGGACTGGCCATGTCGGCTTCTCACTTTTTGGATTTTAGAAGGGCATGACATGCCTATATCTGTGTCTCCCCCTCCTTTTACTCCTCCACCTCTTTTATTTTCGCATGACTATATGTACTTGTCACTTTTCCATGTGTTAGTTATGTCTTCTGAGCAGTTTGTCAGCTTTTGGACACCTTTGAAGGTGTTTTCTATGTGTTTCTATGTGTTTTTGTTTGCCTGCCATTGGCTTTAATGGTGTTCGAAGGTGTTCGACGAACAGTTCGACGAACAGTTCGGCGAACACACGGGTGTTCGACGAACCGAACCGAACTCGAACACTACGGGGGTGGCTCAACACTAATCAACAGTTCTCATGCGTTTGCTTCATTTGGTGCCAACATTGCACCGCCCCCTGGATTCGGACCGTATTGTTTTAAAATTCATGGCCAGATCTACCACCGTACTGGAACACTTCACCCAGAACTAGGACAACCACCAACATTTGCACAATTATACATCTTTGATCCAAATGAGGCTACAGAACAAAGGATGAACCGAAAAGAAAATGAAAAGTGTAATGCAGAACTGATGAACCTAATTGCCATACATTTACAAACAATCAACCCATTTGCTGCCGCATATCGCATGCTAAAAGACGTTGAAGCTGAGGAGGAACAGAGAGCTATACAAAATGGGATGGAAATGCCTTCTATTATCATGGCCATTAAACAAGAACGTCAACAAGATCCCCGATGTTACAACAAACCACGTGTAAGTGAGGTCGCAGTTGTTTTTCCAAACGATGATGGAGAGCCTCCTTTTCAAAGAGATATATTAGTCCATCTTAAGCCAGACAAAAACAACCCTTTCGTTCCTAAAACACAACGGATTAGCATTTTGCACAGCAACCTTGATGCTCTTCTGTATCCGCTATTCTTTCCAAGCGGTGATCAAGGGTGGCATGAAAACCTACACCAGCAAGGAACTTCAAGAAGAATTACACAACTACAGTACTACAGTTTTCTTCTGTCTGTGCGAAAATACTTCAATCCTATTTTAAATGGTGGGAAACTGACACAACAGTACTTAGTAGACGCATACGTTAAAATTGAAGCAAATCGGCTCAATTTCATACGAAGAAATCAAAAACAACTTAAAGTTGAAGACTACTGCGTTCTTCAAGAACATTTGCAAAAACAATCCATTCAAAAAGGAATTCCAGTTGGAAAAACAGTAATTCTCCCGTCGTCCTTTGAAGGTAGCCCCCGCAACATGCAACAGCGTTATCAAGATGCAATGGCAATAGTAACAAAGTATGGAAGACCTGACATTTTTTTAACAATGACCTGTAATCCTAAATGACCGGAAATTACAGAAAATCTACAACCCTGGCCGCAAGTTGAACACAGGCCGGACTTAGTTGCACACGTATTTCGACTAAAACTCAGCAGCCTTTTTGAAGACATCAAAAAAGGCCTTTTTGGAAGAGTCGTAGCAATGGTACATGTCATAGAGTTTCAGAAACGAGGTCTCCCACATGCGCATGTACTAATTATTTTAGACGCGGATTCCAAGTTTCGCACGGAGGATGAAATTGACAACATAGTGTGGGCTGAAATTCCTAACCAAGAAAAGTATCCTGAACTGTATAATATTGTAATCTGTAATATGGTTCATGGCCCATGCGGTGTAGCAAATCCAAAAAGTCCATGCATGGAAAACGTAAAGTGTACAAAAGGGTTTCCAAAGCAGTTGAAACAGCACACTGTTAAAGATTTGGATGGCTACCCATCCTACCGGAGACAACTGATTGATAATATTGTACACAACAAAAAGATTATAAATAACTCATAGATAGTTCCATACAACCCGTACTTATTAAAACGCTACAACTGTCACATCAACGTTGAAATCTGCGCTTCAATAAAAAGTGTTAAATATCTTTTCAAGTACATCTACAAGGGGCATGACAAAGCTAACGTCGAAATCCAACAAAAACAGTCAATCACGATGAATCATCACGGTTTGTTGACTCAAGATATGTCAGTGCTCCAGAAGCTGCTTGGAGAATATTTGCATTTCCAATGCATTCACAGTCCCATGCCATTATACGTTTAGCTATTCATTTGCCAAATCAACAGCAGCTTTATTTCTTTGAAAATGCTCAAGTCGAAGATGTCTCCAAAAATGTAAGCACAACGTCAACATTAATGGAATGGTTTTTGCTGAACCAACGTGACGAAAACGCAAGGCAGTATTTGTATTGAGAGATTCCAGAGCATTACGTTTGGAATAAAACTTGGAAGCCAAGACAACGAGGACTTAGCAGAATAATTGGACGCATGTATACTGTTAGTGTCAAAGATCAAGAAAGATATTGCCTTCGGCTGTTACTACTGCATGTCAAAGGAGCTAGAAGTTACGAAGATTTGAAAACAGTTAATGGAGTATTGCACGATACATTTAAAGCTGCAGCTTTGGCTTTAGGACTTCTATTGGATGATACTATGTGGACACTTACTTTAGAAGACGCAGTTACCCTACATATGCCTAAGAAACTTCATGAATTGTTTGCCTACATTTGTGTCTTTGGACCGCCTACAAATCCGGCTCAACTTTGGACAAATTTCAAAGAACATATAATTGAAGATTACTGCTTACGTCTTCACAACAAAAGTGGAAATTGTCACAATTGCGAATCTTATGCCATGCAAGATGTCCAAAATATCCTACTACTGCATGGAAAAACGTTTTCAGACTTTAATTTGCCACAGCCTGCAAGTCAAGTTGCACAAATTCAAGAGTATGACGAAGCTTATGAATTATTGTTGGCAACAGAGAAGAAAAACTTCTTAAATCAAGAACAACGGATTGCATATGACACTATTGTGAGCGCTGTAGAAAACCAAGCCGATCCAACGCCAAAATGTTTCTTTATTGACTGTCCTGGAGGCAGCGGTAAAACATACCTATATGAAGTTTTAATGCATCACGTTAGAGGGTTAGGAAAAGTCGTATTGCCATCGGCTACAACAGGTATTGCAGCAAACCTTTTACGAGGAGGTCGCACTATGTATTCACTCTTTGGGATACCAGTTCCGGTCAATGAAATCTCCGTTTCCAGAATCAAACAAGACACATTTGCAGGAAAACAGTTGAACAGTGCAAATCTTTTGATACTTGATGAGTGCACCATGGCGCCCAAATATGCTTTGAGCTTAATTGACAGACTTCTGCGTGAAGTTATGACTACAAATATTGCTGAAAAAAATGAAATTCCTTTTGGAGGTAAAGTTTTTGTCATTGGCAGAGATTTTAGGCAATGCCTTCCAGTTGTACCGAATGGAACAAGAACAAATATTATCGAGTCAACCTTAAAAATGTCAGACCTTTGGAAAGAGTTTAATAAACTACAACTAATTAACAACATGCGATCTTCTGACCCAGAGTACAGCAACTGGCTTCTTAAACTTGGTAATGGTGAACTGAGCAATGAATATAACCTTGGAGAAGACATTATTGAAATACCAGAAGACTTGGTGTGCACTGACTGCATCGTAAGTGATGTTTTTGGACAACGCGTTGAAATAGATGTGAACGACCAAAGCAGTGTTGAGAGGGCCTCTTCCCATGCAATTCTCTGTCCCAAGAACGATGACGTAGCTCTGCTAAATTCCCGGGTGATGGATAGAATGCCTGGAGAGTATAAATTATACAAAAGTTATGATTCAGTGGATGTCGACAATGAAGATGAACGAGAGCATTATCCAGTTGAATTTTTAAATAGTGTTACGCCATCAGGAATGCCATCCCACAGACTACAACTTAAAGTTGGAGCAATCGTAATGTTGCTTCGGAATCTAAATACAAGAAATGGTCTATGTAATGGAACTCGCCTTATTGTTACTGGACTCCATTCCCATATAATTCAAGCAACAGTGATCACTGGATCTGCAAAAGGAGACGAAGTGTTCTTTTCACGCATTGATTTATGTCCTTCAGACACCGGTCTTCCATTTAGGCTTCGACGTCGACAGTTTCCAGTAAAACCAGCATTTGCCATGACAATAAACAAGTCACAAGGTCAAACTCTACACCGTGTTGGCATATATTTACCGGAGCCCGTTTTTGGACATGGACAACTCTATGTTGCATTTTCAAGAGTTAAAATGAGATCCAATGTCAAGGTGCAAGTTTTGGATACCCATTTACAAGGAAAGTTGCTTCCAGATAGTCCAAAAGTATTCACCAAAAATGTCGTGTACAAAAATATTTTAGGTTGATATTGTTAATAAATAAATTCTAGGGTCGTACTTCTTTTGTCCGATGATTTATTATAAAATATTGTTACATATTCATGGAATGGTTTATATATTTTGATCATCTGTTTAATAATTTTGTTCCGTTGTATTAAGTTCTATAACCAATAATAGTTAATAAAGTATTATTTTGTGTATTCATTGTATTATTGTTAAATCTTCATAGCGACATCTGCAGCATGTGCTACTAAAGTGAATGCAGATTTGTGCCTCTCCACGCACTTAGTCGCGGCGTGGAAAGCAGCGAATCTACAGACAGCAGCTAATCACAGCAGTATCTGAGAGCGCGTGCTGTGCCTCCGATCCTGCGAGGAGCTGCTGAAAACAGGACAGACAGCAGCAACTCAGGACAGTATCTGAGAGCGCGTGCTGTGCCTCACATCCCGTGAGTAGCTGCTGAAAACAGGACAGACAGCAGCAACTCAGGACAGTATCTGAGAGCGTGTGCTGTGCCTCCGATCCTGCGAGGAGCTGCTGAAAACAGGACAGACAGCAGCTAATCACAGCAGTATCTGAGAGCGCGTGCTGTGCCTCCGATCCTGCGAGGAGCTGCTGAAAACAGGACAGACAGCAGCTAATCACAGCAGTATCTAAGAGCGCGTGCTGCGCCTCCGATCCTGCGAGGAGCTGCTGAAAACAGGACAGACAGCAGCTAATCACAGCAGTATCTGAGAGCGCGTGCTGCGCCTCACATCCTGCGAGGAGCTGCTGAAAACAGGACAGACAGCAGCAACTCAGGGCAGTATCTGAGAGCGCGTGCTGTGCCTCACATCCTGCGAGGAGCTGCTGAAAACAGGACAGACAGCAGCAACTCAGGGCAGTATCTGAGAGCGCGTGCTGTGCCTCACATCCTGCGAGGAGCTGCTGAAAACAGGACAGACAGCAGCAACTCAGGGCAGTATCTGAGAGCGCGTGCTGTGCCTCACATCCTGCGAGGAGCTGCTGAAAACAGGACAGACAGCAGCAACTCAGGGCAGTATCTGAGAGCACGTGCTGTGCCTCACATCCTGCGAGGAGCTGCTGAAAACAGGACAGACAGCAGCAACTCAGGGCAGTATCTGAGAGCGTGTGCTGCATCTCACATCCTGCGAGGAGCTGCTGAAAACAGGACAGACAGCAGCAACTCAGGGCAGTATCTGAGAGCGCGTGCTGTGCCTCACATCCTGCGAGGAGCTGCTGAAAACAGGACAGACAGCAGCAACTCAGGGCAGTATCTGAGAGCGCGTGCTGTGCCTCCGATCCTGCGAGGAGCTGCTGAAAACAGGACAGACAGCAGCAAATCAGGGCAGTATCTGAGAGCGCGTGCTGTGCCTCCGATCCTGCGAGGAGCTGCTGAAAACAGGACAGACAGCAGCAACTCAGGGCAGTATCTGAGAGCGCGTGCTGTGCCTCCGATCCTGCGAGGAGCTGCTGAAAACAGGACAGACAGCAGCAACTCAGGACAGTATCTGAGAGCGCGTGCTGTGTCTCACATCCTGCGAGGAGCTGCTGAAAACAGGACAGACAGCAGCAACTCAGGGCAGTATCTGAGAGCGCGTGCTGTGCCTCACATCCTGCGAGGAGCTGCTGAAAACAGGACAGACAGCAGCAACTCAGGGCAGTATCTGAGAGCGCGTGCTGTGTCTCACATCCTGCGAGGAGCTGCTGAAAACAGGACAGACAGCAGCAACTCAGGACAGCATCTGAGAGCGCGTGCTGTGCCTCACATCCTGCGAGGAGCTGCTGAAAACAGGACAGACAGCAGCAACTCAGGGCAGTGTCTGAGAGCGCGTGCTGTGCCTCACATCCTGTGAGGAGCTGCTGAAAACAGGACAGACAGCAGCAACTCAGGGCAGTATCTGAGAGGGCGTGCTGTGCCTCACATCCTGCGAGGAGCTGCTGAAAACAGGACAGACAGCAGCAACTCAGGGCAGTATCTGAGAGTGCGTGCTGCGCCTCACATCCTGCGAGGAGCTGCTGAAAACAGGATAGACAGCAGCAACTCAGGACAGTATCTGAGAGCGCGTGCTGTGCCTCCGATCCTGCGAGGAGCTGCTGAAAACAGGACAGACAGCAGCAACTCAGGACAGTATCTGAGAGCGCGTGCTGCGCTTCACATCCTGCGAGGAGCTGCTGAAAACAGGACAGACAGCAGCAACTCAGGACAGTATCTGAGAGCGCGTGCTGTGCCTCCGATCCTGCGAGGAGCTGCTGAAAACAGGACAGACAGCAGCAACTCAGGACAGTATCTGAGAGCGCGTGCTGTGCCTTGCATCCTTCGAGGAGCTGCTGAAAACAGGACAGACAGCAGCAACTCAGGACAGTATCTGAGAGCGTGTGCTGTGCCTCACATCCTGCGAGGAGCTGCTGAAAACAGGACAGACAGCAGCAACTCAGGGCAGTATCTGAGAGCGTGTGCTGCCCCTCACATCCTGCGAGGAGCTGATGAAAACAGGACAGACAGCAGCAACTCAGGGCAGTATCTGAGAGCGTGTGCTGTGCCTCACATCCTGCGAGGAGCTGCTGAAATCAGGACAGACAGCAGCAACTCAGGGCAGTATCTGAGAGCGTGTGCTGCGTCTCACATCCTGCGAAGAGCTGCTGAAAACAGGACAGACAGCAGCAACTCAGGGCAGTATCTGAGAGCGCGTGCTGTGCCTCACATCCTGCGAGGAGCTGCTGAAAACAGGACAGACAGCAGCAACTCAGGGCAGTATCTGAGAGCGTGTGCTGTGCCTCCGATCCTGCGAAGAGCTGCTGAAAACAGGACAGACAGCAGCAACTCAGGGCAGTATCTGAGAGCGCGTGCTGTGCCTCACATCCTGCGAGGAGCTGCTGAAAACAGGACAGACAGCAGCAACTCAGGGCAGTATCTGAGAGCGCGTGCTGTGCCTCACATCCTGCGAGGAGCTGCTGAAAACAGGACAGACAGCAGCAACTCAGGGCAGTATCTGAGAGCGCGTGCTGCGCCTCACATCCTGCGAGGAGCTGCTCAAAACAGGACAGACAGCAGCAACTCAGGGCAGTATCTGAGAGCGCGTGCTGCGCCTCACATCCTGCGAGGAGCTGCTGAAAACAGGACAGACAGCAGCAACTCAGGGCAGTATCTGAGAGCGTGTGCTGTGCCTCCGATCCTGCGAGGAGCTGCTGAAAACAGGTCAGACAGCAGCAACTCAGGACAGTATCTGAGAGCGCGTGCTGCGCCTCACATCCTGCGAGGAGCTGCTGAAAACAGGACAGACAGCAGCAACTCAGGGCAGTATCTGAGAGCGCGTGCTGCGCCTCACATCCTGCGAGGAGCTGCTGAAAACAGGACAGACAGCAGCAACTCAGGGCAGTATCTGAGAGCGTGTGCTGTGCCTCCGATCCTGCGAGGAGCTGCTGAAAACAGGACAGACAGCAGCAACTCAGGACAGTATCTGAGAGCGCGTGCTGCGCCTCACATCCTGCGAGGAGCTGCTGAAAACAGGACAGACAGCAGCAACTCAGGACAGTATCTGAGAGCGCGTGCTGTGCCTCACATCCTGCGAGGAGCTGCTGAAAACAGGACAGACAGCAGCAACTCAGGACAGTATCTGAGAGCGCGTGCTGCGCCTCACATCCTGCGAGGAGCTGCTGAAAACAGGACAGACAGCAGCTAATCACCGCAGTATCTGAGAGCGCGTGCTGTGCCTCACATCCTGCGAGGAGCTGCTGAAAACAGGACAGACAGCAGAAACTCAGGGCAGTATCTGAGAGCGCGTGCTGTGCCTCACATCCTGCGAGGAGCTGCTGAAAACAGGACAGACAGCAGCAACTCAGGGCAGTATCTAAGAGCGCGTGCTGCGCCTCACATCCTGCGAGGAGCTGCTGAAAACAGGACAGACAGCAGCAACTCAGGGCAGTATCTGAGAGCGCGTGCTGTGCCTCACATCCTGCAAGGAGCTGCTGAAAACATGACAGACAGCAGCAACTCAGGGCAGTATCTGAGAGCGTGTGCTGCATCTCACATCCTGCGAGGAGCTGCTGAAAACAGGACAGACAGCAGCAACTCAGGGCAGTATCTGAGAGCGCGTGCTGTGCCTCACATCCTGCGAGGAGCTGCTGAAAACAGGACAGACATCAGCAACTCAGGGCAGTATCTGAGAGCGCGTGCTGTGCCTCACATCCTGCGAGGAGCTGCTGAAAACAGGACAGACAGCAGCAACTCAGGGCAGTATCTGAGAGCGTGTGCTACGTCTCACATCCTGCGAGGAGCTGCTGAAAACAGGACAGACAGCAGCAACTCAGGGCAGTATCTGAGAGCGCGTGCTGTGCCTCCGATCCTGCGAGGAGCTGCTGAAAACAGGACAGACAGCAGCAACTCAGGGCAGTATCTGAGAGCGCGTGCTGCGCCTCACATCCTGCGAGGAGCTGCTGAAAACAGGACAGACAGCAGCAACTCAGGGCAGTATCTGAGAGCGTGTGCTGTGCCTCAAATCCTGCGAGGAGCTGCTGAAAACAGGACAGACAGCAGCAACTCAGGGCAGTATCTGAGAGCGTGTGCTGTGCCTCACATCCTGCGAGGAGCTGCTGAAAACAGGACAGACAGCAGCAACTCAGGGCAGTGTCTGAGAGCGCGTGCTGTGCCTCACATCCTGCGAGGAGCTGCTGAAAACAGGACAGACAGCAGCAACTCAGGGCAGTATCTGAGAGCGTGTGCTGCGTCTCATATCCTGTGAGGAGCTGCTGAAAACAGGACAGACAGCAGCAACTCAGGGCAGTATCTGAGAGTGCGTGCTGTGCCTCACATCCTGCGAGGAGCTGCTGAAAACAGGACAGACAGCAGCAACTCAGGGCAGTATCTGAGAGCGCGTGCTGCGCCTCACATCCTGCGAGGAGCTGCTGAAAACAGGACAGACAGCAGCAACTCAGGACAGTATCTGAGAGCGCGTGCTGTGCCTCACATCCTGCGAGGAGCTGCTGAAAACAGGACAGACAGCAGCAACTCAGGGCAGTATCTGAGAGCGCGTGCTGTGCCTCACATCCTGCGAGGAGCTGGTGAAAACAGGACAGACAGCAGCAACTCAGGACAGTATCTGAGAGCGTGTGCTGTGCCTCACATCCTGCGAGGAGCTGCTGAAAACAGGACAGACAGCAGCAACTCAGGGCAGTATCTGAGAGCGCGTGCTGTGCCTCACATCCTGCGAGGAGCTGGTGAAAACAGGACAGACAGCAGCAACTCAGGACAGTATCTGAGAGCGTGTGCTGTGCCTCACATCCTGCGAGGAGCTGCTGAAAACAGGACAGACAGCAGCAACTCAGGGCAGTATCTGAGAGCGCGTGCTGTGCCTCACATCCTGCGAGGAGCTGCTGAAAACAGGACAGACAGCAGCAACTCAGGACAGTATCTGAGAGCGTGTGCTGTGCCTCACATCCTGCGAGGAGCTGCTGAAAACAGGACAGACAGCAGCAACTCAGGACAGTATCTGAGAGCGCGTGCTGTGCCTCACATCCTGCGAGGAGCTGCTGAAAACAGGACAGACAGCAGCAACTCAGGGCAGTATCTGAGAGCGTGTGCTGTGCCTCACATCCTGCGAGGAGCTGCTGAAAACAGGACAGACAGCAGCAACTCAGGACAGTATCTGAGAGCGTGTGCTGTGCCTCACATCCTGCGAGGAGCTGCTGAAAACAGGACAGACAGCAGCAACTCAGGGCAGTATCTGAGAGCGCGTGCTGTGCCTCACATCCTGCGAGGAGCTGCTGAAAACAGGACAGACAGCGCTGGAGCAGAGAAAGGAAACAAGGTGAGGATTAGGGTTTAGTTTTTGAACTGTGCTGTAGAGATGGGGGAATGAGTAGGTCATACAAAACCAGGATAATCAGGCCATACAAGCTAAGATGAGTAAGCCGCACAATCCAAAATAAGTCAGCCATACAAACCAGGATTAGAGGAATGAGGCAGCCATACAAACCACATTGACAGACCGCGCTGTGGATGCTGGATGTGACACTATGACGGATAACCCCGGCCACAGCCCGTCATTCACTGTGGTGCGCGGAACAGCAGACCCCCGGCTGCAGCCGCAAATAGTCGTGATGTAAACGGAAGCAAGATCCGGTTGCAGGCGGGAGAATTACGTGCTGGCTGTGCGTCGTCAGCGATGCTGTCACAAACAGGATTGACAACATGACGTAATGACCAAATTCATTAGGGGCACCGAGGGGATACATTGTGAAGTTAATTAAAAGTAGTGCACAACCCATTTAAACACTGCTTCACTGCTTAGTCGCGCCCGGTCTGCCGCATGCATATTCTAGATTACCCGATGCATTAGAATCGGGCCACCATCTAGTAGTAGTTATATTCTTGCACATAGAGGCAGCATTATAGTAGTTATATTCTTGTACATAGGAGCAGTATTATAGTAGTTATATTCTTGTACATAGGAGCAGTATTATAGTAGTTATATTCTTGTACATAGGAGCAGTATTATAGTAGTTATATTCTTATACATAGGGAGCAGTTTTATAGTAGTTGTATTCCTGTACATAGGAGCAGTATTATAGTAGTTATATTCCTGTACATAGGGGGCAGTATTATAGTAGTTATATTCTTGTACATAGGGAGCAGTATTATAGTAGTTATATTCTTGTACATAGGGAGCAGTATTATAGTAGTTATATTCCTGTACATAGGTAGCAGTATTATAGTACTTATATTCCTGTACATAGGGAGCAGTATTATAGTAGTTATATTCTTGTACATAGGGGGCAGTATTATAGTAGTTATATTCTTGTACATAGGAGCAGAATTTTAGTACTTATATTCTTGTATATAGGGGGCAGTATTATAGTAGTTATATTCTTGTACATAGGGGGCAGTATTATTGTAGTTCTATTCTTGTACATAGTGGGCAGTATTATAGTAGTTATATTCTTCTACATAGGGAGCAGTATTATAGTAGTTATATACTTGTACATAGGGAGCAGTATTATAGTAGTTATATTCCTGTACTTAGGGAGCAGTATTATAGTATTTATATTCTTGTATATAGGGGGCAGTATTATCTTAGTTATATTCTTGTACATAGGAGCAGTATTATAGTAGTTATGTTCTTGTACATAGGGGCAGTATTATAGTAGTTATATTCTTGTACATATGGGGTAGTATTATAGTTGTTATATTCTTGTACATAGGGGGAAGTATTATAGTAGTTATATTCTTATACATAAGGATGACTATTATGGTAGTTATATTCTTGTACATAGGGAGCAGTTTTATAGTAGTTATATTCCTGTACATAGGGAGCAGTAATATAGTAGTTATATTCTTGTACATAGGGGCAGTATTATAGTATTTATATTCTTGTACATAGGAGCAGTATTATAGTAGTTATATTCTTGCACTTAGACGCTGTATTATAATAGTTATATTCTTGTACATAGGGGCACTATTATACTAGTTGTATTCTTGCACCTAGGGGCAGTATTATAGTGGTTATACTCTTGTTTATAGTGTCAATATTATAGTAGATATATTCTTGTACATAGGGGCAATATTATAGTAGTTATATTCGTGTATATAGGGGACAGTATTATACTAGTTATATACTTGTACCTAGGGGCAGTATTATAGTGGTTTTATTTTTGTACATAGGAGCAGTATTATAGTAGGTATATTCTTCTACATAGGGGGCAGTATTATAGTAGTTATATTCTTGTACATAGGGACAGTATTATAGTAGTTATATTCTTGTACATAAGGGCTGTATTATAATAGTTATATTCTTGTACATAGGAGCAGTATTATAGTAGTTATATTCTTGTAAATAGGGGCAGTATTATAGTAGTTATATTCTTGTACATAGGGGAAGAATTATAGTAGTTATATTCCTGTACATAGGGAGCAGTATTATAGTAGTTATATTCTTGTACATAGGGAGCAGTATTATAGTAGTTATATTCATGTACATAGGGAGCAGTATTATAGTAGTTATATTCTCTTACGTAGGGGCAGTATTATAGTAGTTATATTCTTGTACATATGGGCAGTATTATAGTCGTTATATTCTTATACATATTGGGCAGTATTATTGTAGTTTTATTCTTGTACATAGTGGGCAGTATTATATTAGTTATATTCTTGTACATAGGAGCAGTATTATAGTAGTTATATTCCTGTACATAGGGAGCAGTATTATAGTAGTTATATTCTTGTACATAGGGGGCAGTATTATAGTAGTTATATTCTTGTACATAGGGGGCAGTATTATAGTAGTTATATTCTTGTACATAGGAGCAGAATTTTAGTACTTATATTCTTGTATATAGGGGGCAGTATTATAGTAGTTATATTCTTGTACATAGGGGGCAGTATTATTGTAGTTCTATTCTTGTACATAGTGGGCAGTATTATCTTAGTTATATTCTTGTACATAGAAGCAGTATTATAGTAGTTATATTCTTGTACATAGGAGCAGTATTATAGTAGTTATATTCTTGTACATAGGGAGCAGTATTATAGTAGTTATATTCCTGTACTTAGGGAGCAGTATTATAGTATTTATATTCTTGTATATAGGGGGCAGTATTATCTTAGTTATTTTCTTGTACATAGGAGCAGTATTATAGTAGTTATGTTCTTGTACATAGGGGCAGTATTATAGTAGTTATATTCTTGTACATATGGGGTAGTATTATAGTTGTTATATTCTTGTACATAGGGGGCAGTATTATAGTAGTTATATTCTTGTACATAGGGAGGACTATTATGGTAGTTATATTCTTGTACATAGGGAGCAGTTTTATAGTAGTTATATTCCTGTACATAGGGAGCAGTATTATAGTAGTTATATTCTTGTACATAGGGGCAGTATTATAGTATTTATATTCTTGTACATAGGAGCAGTATTATAGTAGTTATATTCTTGCACTTAGGCGCTGTATTATAATAGTTATATTCTTGTACATAGGGGCACTATTATACTAGTTATATTCTTGTACATAGGGGCAATATTATAGTAGTTATATTCGTGTATATAGGGGACAGTATTATACTAGTTATATACTTGTACCTAGGGGCAGTATTATAGTGGTTTTATTTTTGTACATAGGAGCAGTATTATAGTAGGTATATTCTTCTACATAGGGGGCAGTATTATAGTAGTTATATTCTTGTACATAGGGACAGTATTATAGTAGTTATATTCTTGTACATAAGGGCTGTATTATAATAGTTATATTCTTGTACATAGGAGCATTATTATAGTAGTTATATTCTTGTAAATAGGGGCAGTATTATAGTAGTTATATTCTTGTACATAGGGGAAGAATTATAGTAGTTATATTCCTGTAGATAGGGAGCAGTATTATAGTAGTTATATTCTTGTACATAGGGAGCAGTATTATAGTAGTTATATTCATGTACATAGGGAGCAGTATTATAGTAGTTATATTCTCTTACGTAGGGGCAGTATTATAGTAGTTATATTCTTGTACATATGGGCAGTATTATAGTCGTTATATTCTTATACATATTGGGCAGTATTATTGTAGTTTTATTCTTGTACATAGTGGGCAGTATTATATTAGTTATATTCTTGTACATAGGAGCAGTATTATAGTAGTTATATTCTTGTACCTAGGAGCAGTATTATAGTAGTTATATTCTTGTGCATAGGGGCAGTATTATAGTATTTATATTCTTGTAAATAGGAGGCAGTATTATAGTAGTTATATTCTTGTACATAGGGGCCGATATTATAGTAGTTATATTCTTGTACATAGGGGCAGTATTATAGTAGTTCTATTCTTGCACATAAGAGCAGTATTATAGTAGTTATATTCCTGTTTACAGGGACAGTATTTTAGTAGGTATATTCTTGTACATAGGGGAAGTATTATAGTACTTATATTCTAGTACATAAGGGCAGTATTATAGTAGTTATATTCTTGTACATAGAAGCAGTATTATAGTAGTTATATTTTTGTACATAGAAGCAGTATTATAGTAGTTATATTCTTGTACATAGGAGCAGTATTATAGTAGCTATATTCTTGTACATAGGGGCAGTATTATAGTAGTTATATTCTTGTACATAGGGAGCAGTATTATAGTAGCTATATTCTTGTACATAGGGGCAGTATTATAGTAGTTATATTCTTGTACATAGGGGCAGTATTATAGCAGTTATATTCTTGTACTTAAGAGCAGTATTATAGTAGTTATATGCTTGTACATAGGGGCAGTATTATGGTAGTTATATTCTTGTACATAGGGGAAGTATTATAGTAGTTATATTCTTGTACATAGGAGCAGTATTATAGTAGTTATATTCTTGTACATAGGGGCAGTATTATAGCAGTTATATTCTTGTACATAGCAGCAGTATTATAGTAGTTATATTCTTGTACATGGGAGCAGTATTATAGTAGTTATATTCTTGTACATAGGGGCAGTATTATAGCAGTTATATTCTTGTACATAGTAGCAGTATTATAGTAGTTATATTCTTGTACATAGGAGCAGTATTACAGTAGTTGTATTCTTGTACATAAGAGCACTATTATAGTAGTTATTTTCTTGTACATAGGGGCAGTATTATAGTAGTTATATTCTTGTACATAGCACTTTTATTGTAGTTATATTCTTGTACATAGGGAGCAGTATTATAGTAGTTATATTCATGTACATAGGGAGCAGTATTATAGTAGTTATATTCTCGTACACAGGGGCAGTATTATAGTAGTTATAGTCTTGTACATATGGGCATTATTATAGTCGTTATATTCTTATAGATACGGGGCAGTATTATTGTAGTTTTATTCTTGTACATATGGGCCAGTATTATAGTAGTTATATTCTATTTCATAGGGAGAAGTATTATAGTAGTTATATTCATGTACATAGGGAGCAGTATTATAGTAGTTATATTCTTGTACATAGGAGCAGTATTATAGTAGTTATATTCTTGTGCATAGGGGCAGTATTATAGTATTTATATTCTTGTACATAGGGGGCAGTATTATAGTAGTTATATTCTTGTACATAGGGGCCAGTATTATAGTAGTTATATTCTTGTACACAGGAAGCAGTAATATAGTTGTTATATTCTTGTACATAGGGGGCAGTATTATAGTAGTTATATTCTTGTACATAGGGGGCAGAATTATGGTAGTTCTCTTCTTGTACATAGTGGGTGTTACGGATCCGGGTGGTGGAACCTCTGCGCTGCGGTGCAAGGAGGGACCCAGAGGGGCATAACTAAGTATCAACTCGGACCGACCTAGGTCGTACGGCGGCTAACGACTGCGTGACCAGGGAGGGACCGAGCAGAGGGACCAGGTGCTACTCTGGGGACGACCTTGTAAGGGAGCAGGTGACTCTCACGGGTCAGATGGCTGATACTGACCGATACTGCAGATGGGCACATCAGGCAGGCTGACGAGAGGTCCGTGTAGATGAACTGGCAGAGACAGTAGGCGACAGGCGGGAGCCTTTAGGTAAGCTGTCAGGTGGTCACGACAAGTGACGGGAAGGAGCCTCCAGGTAGGCTGACAGGTGGTCACGGCAAGTGACAGGCAGGAGCCTCCAGGTAGGCAGACAGGTGGTCATGGCAAGTGACGGCCAGTAGCCTCCAGGTAGGCTGACAGGTAACATGCAGGTGCTTCCAGGTAAGCAGGAGGGTGAAGCCCATAGACAGACCGGTGGACTGAATGGAAGACAGACTGTCGGGCTGGAGAGTAGTCAGGCTGGCGGACTGGACTGATAGTCAGGCTGGCGGTCAGGACTAGTAGTCAGGCTAGCAGCGGGACCTGAGGGCTGAAGCAGAAGTAAGAACACTGTGCATCAACTATTGCTCGGGCACCTCCATTTTGGAGGAGGTGCGTTATATATGGGAGGGCCTCCGGCTATTGGCCGGGGACTTCTTAGAGCGGCGTGCGCGGCCCCTTTAAGAGGGAACAGAAGAAGGAAGAGGAGCGCTGGAGGACGCCAGGAAGGGAGCGCGGCGGTGAGAGGGACGGCGTCTCTGCCTGGCAGGGGGCAGAGACGCCGATGGTACAGTGGGCAGTATTATAGTAGTCACATTCTTGTATATATGAGCAGTATTATAGTAGTTATATTCTTGTACATAGAGGCAGTATTATAGTAGTTATATTCTTGTACATAGGAGCAGTATTATAGTAGTTATATTCTTGTACATAGGGGGCAGTATTATAGCAGTTATATTCTTTTACATAGGGGCAGTATTATAGTAGTTATATTCTTGTACATAGGAGCAGTATTATAGTAGTTATATTCTTGTACATAGGGGGCAGTATTATATTAGTTATATTCTTGCATATAGGGGCAGTATTATAGTAGTTATATTCTTGTACATAGGAGCAGTATTATAGTAGTTATATTCTTGTACATAGGAGCAGTATTATAGTAGTTATATTCTTGTACATAGGGGGCAGTATTATAGTAGTTATATTCTTGTACATAGGAGCAGTATTATAGTAGTTATATTCTTGTACATAGGGGCAGTATTATATTAGTTATATTCTTGTACATAGGAGCAGTATTATAGTAGTTATATTCTTGTACATAGGAGCAGTATTATAGTAGTTATATTCTTGTACATAGGGGGCAGTATTATAGTAGCTATATTCTTGTACATAGGGGGCAGTATTATAGTAGTTATATTCTTGTACATAGGAGCAGTATTATAGTAGTTACTAGATGGTGGCCCGATTCTAACGCATCGGGTATTCTAGAATGTGTATGCAGCCGACCGGGCACAATCAGCAGAACGTTGTTTAAATTTGGTGCCAAAATTGCTGATTGGTTGCAGCCGGCAACTGCGACCAATCAGCAAAACGGTGTTTAAATTTGGCGGCAATATCGGTGATTGGTCGCGGGTAGCGGCCGCGACCAATCAGCGAACTGTGTTAGTGAGGACCGGAGAGCTTGTTTAAATTTGGCGATAAAATCGCTGATTAGTCGCGACCGCGACCACTCAGCAAAACGGTGTTAAAATTTGGCGCCAATATTGCTGATTGGTCGTGGCCGGCGGTCGCGACCAATCAGCAGAGCGGGGTTTAAATTTGGCGCCAATATCGCTGATTGATCGCGGCTTGCGGTCGCGACCAATCAGCAGAGCGGTGTTTAAATTTGGCGCCAATAATGCAGATTGATCGCGGCCGGTGGTCGCGAACAATCAGCACAGCAGTGTTTAAATGTGGTTCCAAAATCGCTGATTGGTCGTGGGCAGCGTCTGCGACCAATCAGCACAGCGGTGTTTAAATTTTGCGCCAAGGTCACTGATTGGTCGCTGCCGCTGTTTAAATTTTGCGGTAAAATGTCTGATTGGTCGCGGTCAGCGTCCGTGACCAGTCAGCACAGCAATGTTTAAATGTGGCGGCAAGATCGCTGATTGATCGCCGGCAGCGTCCGCGACCAATCAGCACAGCAGTGTTTAAATGTGGCGCCAAGATCGCTGATTGGTCGCAGCCGCTGTTTAAATGTGGCGCCAAAATCGCTGATTGGTCGCGGTGTTTAAATTTTGCGCCAAGATTACTAATTGGTTGCGGCCGGAAGCAATTCTGTCAGATAATACTCAGTTTCTTCCTGAAAATGATTGCAATCACAAATTCTTTGGTCTTATTCTCTTCATTTAATTTGCTTGCAAGGAAAAAACACAAAAGAGAATGAAGCAAAAATCAAATCATTGATCATTTCACACAAAACTCCAAAAAAGGGCCGGACAAAAGTATTGGCACCCTCAGCCTAATACTTGGTTGCACAACCTTTAGCCAAAATAACTGGGAACAGCCGCTTCCGGTAACCATCAATGAGTTTCTTACAATGCTCTGCTGGAATTGTAGACCATTCTTCTTTGGCAAACTGCTCCAGGTCCCTGATATTTGAAGGGTGCCTTCTCCAAACTGCCATTTTGAGATCTCCACAGGTGTTCTATGGGATTCAGGTCTGGACTCATTGCTGGCCACCTTAGAAGTCTCCAGTGCTTTCTCTCAAACCATTTTATAGTGCTTTTGGAAGTGTGTTTTGAGTCATTGTCCTGCTGGAAGACCCATGACCTCTGAGGGAGACCCAGCTTTCTCACACTGGGCCCTACATTATGCTGCAAAATTTGTTGGTAGTCTTCAGACTTCATAATGCCATGCACACGGTCAAGCAGTCCAGTGCCAGAGGCAGCAAAGCAACCCCAAAACATCAGGGAACCTCCGCCATGTTTGACTGTAGGGACCGTGTTCTTTTCTTTGAATGCCTCTTTTTTTTTCCTGTACACTCTATGTTGATGCTTTTTCCCATCTACTTTTGTCTCATCTGACCAGAGAACATTTTTCCAAAACGTTTTAGGCTTTCTCAGGTAAGTTTTGGCAAACTCCAGCCTGGCTTTTTTATGTCTCGGGGTAAGAAGTGGGGTCTTCCTGAGTATCCTACCATACAGTCCCTTTTCATTCAGACGCCGACGGATAGTACGGGTTGACACTGTTGTACCCTCGGACTGCAGGGCAGCTTGAACTTGTTTGGATGTTAGTCGAGGTTCTTTATCCATCATCCGCACAATCTTGCGTTGAAATCTCTCGTCTTTTCCGTCCACATCTAGGGAGGTTAGCCACAGTGCCATGGGCTTTACACTTCTTGATGACACTGCGCACGGAAGACACAGGAACATTCAGGTCTTTGGAGATGGACTTGTAGCCTTGAGATTGCTCATGCTTCCTCACAATTTGGTTTCTCAAGTCCTCAGACAGTTCTTTGGTCTTCTTTCTTTTCTCCAGGCTCAATGTGGTACACACAAGGACACAGGACAGAGGTTGAGTCAACTTTAATCCATGTTAACTGGCTGCAAGTGTGATTTTGTTATTGCCAACACCTGTTAGGTGCCACAGGTAAGTTACAGGTGCTGTTAATTACACGAAGAAGAGAAGCATCACATGCAGTATTATATTAGTTATATTCTTGCATATAGGGGGCAGTATTATAGTAGTTATATTTTTGTACATAGGGGAAGTATTATAGTAGTTATATTCTTGTACATAGGGGGCAGTATTATAGTAGTTATATTCTTGTACATAAGGCAGTATTATAGTAGTTATATTCTTGTATATAGGAGCAGTGTTATAGTAGTTATATTCTTGTACATAGGAGCAGTATTATAGTAGTTATATTCTTGTACATAGGAGCAGTATTATAGTAGTTATATTCTTGTACATAGGGGGCAGTGTTATAGTAGTTATATTCTTGTACATAGGAGCAGTATTATAGTAGTTATATTCTTGTACATAGGAGCAGTATTATAGTAGTTATATTCTTGTACATAGGGGGCAGTATTATAGTAGTTATATTCTTGTACATAGGAGCAGTATTATAGTAGCTATATTCTTGTACATAGGGGCAGTATTATAGTAGTTATATTCTTGTACATAGGGGCAATATTATAGTAGTTATATTCTTGTACATAGAGGCAGTATTATAGTAGTTATGTTCTTGTACATAGGAGCAGTATTATAGTAGTTATATTCTTGTACATAGGGGCAGTATTATAGTAGTTATATTCTTGTACATAGGGGGCAGTATTATAGTAGTTAAAGTCTTGTACATAGGGGGCAGTATTATAGTAGTTATATTCTTGTACATAGGGGCAGTATTATAGTAGTTATATTCTTGTACATAGGGGGCAGTATTATAGTAGTTATATTCTTGTACATAGGAGCAGTATTATAGTAGTTATATTCTTGCGCATAGGAGCAGTATTATAGTAGTTATATTCTTGTACATAGGGGCAGTATTATAGTAGTTATATTCTTGTACATAGTGGCAGTATTATAGTAGTTATATTCTTGTACATAGGGGGCAGTATTATAGTAGTTATATTCTTGTACATATAGGCAGTATTATAGTAGTTATATTCTAGTACATAGGAGCAGTATTATAGTAGTTATATTCTTGTACATAGGGGGCAGTATTATAGTAGTTATATTATTGTACATAGGAGCAGTATTATAGTAGTTATATTCTTGTACATAGGGGGCAGTATTATAGTAGTTATATTCTTGTGCATAGGGGCAGTATTATAGTAGTTATATTATTGTACATAGGAGCAGTATTATAGTAGCTATATTCTTGTAGATAGGGGCAGTGTTATAGTAGTTATATTCTTGTACATAGGGGGCAATATTATAGTAGTTATATTCTTGTACATAGAGGCAGTATTATAGTAGTTATATTCTTGTACATAGGAGCAGTATTATAGTAGTTATATTCTTGTACATAGGGGGCAGTATTATAGTAGTTATATTCTTGTACATAGGGGACAGTATTATAGTAGTTATATTCTTGTACATGGGGGGCAGTATTATAGTAGTTATATTCTTGTACATAGGGGCAGTATTATAGTAGTTATATTCTTGTACATAGGGGCCAGTATTATAGTAGTTATATTCTTGTACATAGGAGCAGTATTATAGTAGTTATATTCTTGTGCATAGGAGCAGTATTATAGTAGTTATATTCTTGTACATAGGGGCAGTATTATAGTAGTTATATTTTTGTACATAGGGGCAGTATTATAGTAGTTATATTCTTGTACATAGGGGGCAGTATTATAGTTGTTATATTCTTGTATATAGGGAGCAGTATTATATTGGTTATATTATTGTACATAGGGGCAGTATTATAGTAGTTATATTCTTGTACATAGGGAGCAGTATTATAGTAGTTATATTCTTGTACATAGCGGCAGTATTATAGTAGTTATATTCTTGTACATAGGAGCAGTATTATAGTAGTTATATTCTTGTACATAGGGGCAGTATTATAGTAGTTATATTCTTGTACATAGGGGCAGTATTATAGTAGTTATATTCCTGTACATAGGGGGCAGTATTATAGTAGTTATATTCTTGTACATAGGGGGCAGTATTATAGTAGTTATTTTCTTCTACATAGGGGGCAGTATTATAGTAGTTATATTCTTGTACATAGGGGCAGTATTATAGTAGTTATATTCTTGTACATAGGGGCAGTATTATAGTAGTTATATTCCTGTACATAGGGGGCAGTATTATAGTAGTTATATTCTTGTACATAGGGGGCAGTATTATAGTAGTTATTTTCTTGTACATAGGGGGCAGTATGATAGTAGTTATATTCTTGTATATAGGGGGCAGTATTATAGTAGTTATATTCTTGTATATAGGAGCAGTATTATAGTAGTTATATTCCTGTACATAGGGGACAGTATTATAGTAGTTATATTCTTGTACATGGGGGGCAGTATTATAGTAGTTATATTCTTGTACATAGGGGCAGTATTATAGTAGTTATATTCTTGTACATAGGGGCCAGTATTATAGTAGTTATATTCTTGTACATAGGAGCAGTATTATAGTAGTTATATTCTTGTGCATAGGAGCAGTATTATAGTAGTTATATTCTTGTACATAGGGGCAGTATTATAGTAGTTATATTTTTGTACATAGGGGCAGTATTATAGTAGTTATATTCTTGTACATAGGGGGCAGTATTATAGTTGTTATATTCTTGTATATAGGGAGCAGTATTATATTGGTTATATTATTGTACATAGGGGCAGTATTATAGTAGTTATATTCTTGTACATAGGGGGCAGTATTATAGTAGTTATATTCTTGCACATAGGGGGCAGTATTATAGTAGTTATATTCTTGTACATAGGGAGCAGTATTATAGTAGTTATATTCTTGTCCATAGCGGCAGTATTATAGTAGTTATATTCTTGTACATAGGAGCAGTATTATAGTAGTTATATTCTTGTACATAGGGGCAGTATTATAGTAGTTATATTCTTGTACATAGGGGCAGTATTATAGTAGTTATATTCCTGTACATAGGGGGCAGTATTATAGTAGTTATATTCTTGTACATAGGGGGCAGTATTATAGTAGTTATTTTCTTGTACATAGGGGGCAGTATTATAGTAGTTATATTCTTGTACATAGGGGCAGTATTATAGTAGTTATATTCTTGTACATAGGGGCAGTATTATAGTAGTTATATTCCTGTACATAGGGGGCAGTATTATAGTAGTTATATTCTTGTACATAGGGGGCAGTATTATAGTAGTTATTTTCTTGTACATAGGGGGCAGTATGATAGTAGTTATATTCTTGTATATAGGGGGCAGTATTATAGTAGTTATATTCTTGTATATAGGAGCAGTATTATAGTAGTTATATTCCTGTACATAGGGGACAGTATTATAGTAGTTATATTCTTGTACATAGGGGGCAGTATTATAGTAGTTATTTTCCTGTACATAGGAGCAGTATTATAGTAGTTATATTCTTGTACATAGGAGCAGTATTATAGTAGTTATATTCTTGTACATAGCAGCAGTATTATAGTAGTTATATTCTTGTACATAGGAGCAGTATTATAGTAGTTATATTCTTGTACATAGGGGGCAGTATTATAGTAGCTATATTCTTGTACATAGGGGCAGTATTATAGTCTTTACATTCTTGTGCACAGAAGCCACTGATTTGCTAATAGATGAATGTGAGTCTGTAGAAATCCTTGATAATTTGGGAATATTTGTCTTGTATTCTATATCTTTCGCATTCTTTGATCTACATTGATCTTCATTTCTGTGTAGAGAACTTCTATGACCTCTCATATTTCCAGCTATAAAGTGTTGGTTGGGCTCAGGAATATCTGAGGATACTCGGGGAGAGTGTGTGAATATTCTGCAGGTCTCTGAGTATTTACAGTAAATAGATTACGTCAACTTAGGTTAGTGAAAATGTTTGGAGAATGAAGGAGGCAGCGGAGAGTTTTCTCGGCTTTATTTGCATTTTTATTGCCTGTAAGGTGTTACAAAGTGTTTGACTGTTGGCGCCTATCAAGCGTAATATAATGCTCCGTCTGTGTAATTTCTGCTCACCCTCTCAGGAACCGCACCGTAAATTCTGCGCCGTATTGTCGGCTTCCCACGACTCCTTATTGAAAATCAAACCAAGATATGTGAGGGGCGAAAATAAAGCTGATTTTCTGAGTCTGTATGCAAAGTTTAGGATTTAAATGCTGATGATGGGGCATATGTCACTGCGAGTAGAAGTCCTATTCCACTGTCAGTGTGAAATGTTCACACAGAGGTAACAAAATCAATTCGGCATAATGTGCCGCGTGGAGCAGAATACTAATGTGCTGCCGACTCTGGGCTGAGCGTCGCCGCACTCCATAAACAGCTGGACGAGGCTTTCAGAGAAATGGAAGTGACGTGTGACAGTAAGAGCCGGAATACACTGCCTTATATCTCTACACCCCGAGAATCTGCCAGGGGGCAGAAAAGGAACATCGGGAAAGGGAAGGTGAACACCGGAGGGCGCAAATAGGTAGCACTTTAACAGCAGCTATAAGGGTTGCTAGCCTCAGCTACAGCGCCACACAATACCACAGGTTGTTTGAGGTATTGCTGCTTAGCATTAGTCAATTCAATGGAGATGGGCTGCTGTACTAAGAAAGCCTGTGGACAGGTGAGGGGCTGCGTCTTAGCAGAACACAGCCATGGATTTTAATTCCTGGACAAAGCGTACATTTTTATAACTTTTTGTTAATTAAATGGAATCTGTCAGCAGCATTTTGCTATGTAATCTGACAGTATCATGACGTAGGGGCAGAGACCCTGATCATTTCTTTAATCCAATGTTTACTAAACTTGTACATTTCTTTATTCCATAGAATTTACGCCGCCGGGCCTCGCTCCCCAGCATTCTCCTGGGAGATCCGTGCTTCTTACATAGTGGGTGGATCCTTCCATTGTGATGATCCCTTTGATCCAGTCAGTTTCTTCTTTTATCCCCAGGTATCAGTGTCTGGTTGCTTTGGTGCTACGCCGATGCCATGGTCCGATCCTTTCCCTGAAAATCGTGATCTCTTGACTGTAGAATAGCTGACCTCTGCCCTCCAAACCAAAATACACCATCCGATAAGCTCCCCTTCCCTTTAACTCCACTTACCCCTTTTCCCACAATAAAGACAGACACTGTGACTTGGAGGAAATGGCCACAGCAGCCTTTATTAAACAACATTAACATATTAAATTAACATATAATTTAACCTGAATATGAGTAAGGGTCTTTGTAAGTCACCACATCGAAAACCTGTCACCATCAGCTCCTCCTCTATTGCCCCCAACCGCAACGCACCAATTCAGGGGTCCTCCTGCTGAATGGTGCCCATCCATTTTCCTCTGAGACCTTAGCCCAGTAGGGACCCTGATTATTCCTTGGCATCTCCCAAAAGGAGGGCGGTGACCCTCCTAAAAAGAGTCTCCCCCCTACCTCTTACCATACCACCACTTAGCTTTCCAAAGTCGCGATTCTGCCACAACATGCCTGAGTGACCACCTCATGAATGCATGACCCTCCACACCACAACAAACCTAGGGCCCATATATATTTATCCCTATAGAGGACGAGTGTACCCCATCCCGAAGCAAATTTTCCCGGGAAGGGACCTTTAGATCCTGGTGCCTCACCACGATAGCCCCATTCCTGGAAAGAAAACAGGATACTTCTCAGATGACCTTTGCCCGAGTTTCGTTCAAACGCTCAGTTTATTGGCTGTGCTTCCAAGTCTAGTCAGGCGACAATGTCTGACCAATACAAGACGTGGGTGGGAGGACATGATACGCAAGTAGTTAAACTTTATATCTCTGATCAAGTCTCTAGAGGTCCGAACTCCCAAATCATTCCCACACGCGTGAATCTTTAAAATATCCGAAGGCCTACTGAAACTAGCGTGGAAATAAAACTCGGGCATAAGTCTGGTCCATAGCATCCCTATCAATGCATCCCACAATCAGTCTATGTTACACTCACGCCGCTAGGTTCAGATAGGGGCGAGACAGGTTACATGAATTCTTTGGAATCCTGGGGGAACAATTACTCAGGGTGACCATAGACCATGTGCTGCAGCTTCTCTCAGGCACACAGAGGGTATTGACCCTCAGGCATAGACACGTAGGTTGTTTCACTTGCTGACCAGACACACTTTACAAGAGTCCTCATAAACGGTAGAACAGTAGCATTTAATAAGAAGCCGCACAGCCAGTGCAAGTTAAGTCTTATGAGCAACAGGCTCCAGTGACAAACAGTACAGTTTCCTTAGCAGCACAGCAGTTCACAGTCTTCTCAGTAGTGCAGGACAGCACAGTTCTAATGCAAAGGCACATTAATGAGTACAGCATTCTTGACAGCACAATGAGATGGAGGAGGGGGGAGGGTTTGCTGATGGAGATGATCCCTTTGACACCATTTTTTCCAGTCCTTATCTTTCTGCCTGACAATACTCTGCACTGTTAGTTCAAGAACCCTACCTGACCTGTGCTTAGCTTCACTCCTGACTTTAATCATTTTCACTTGCAGGGGCGCTTCTGTCAGATGCAGAACACACACACCACCTTTCTCTTCGGCTGCAGCCAGACAGTAAACAACTTCCCCACAATCCCCCTGGGGCTCTGCTAAAACCCTCCCTGTCTCCTGTGACTGTGTTGACCCCTCTAGTTGCTGGATGCTTCTGGAGCACAACACTTCCTGTCTCCTGTGCTTGTGTTACTTCTAATAGTTGCGGAACGCTTTTAAAGCAACAGCACTACTTTTGCATGTCACATCTATATAATAATCATTTAGTAACAAGACTATATAAGTTCAAAAAAACTCTTATACCAAACGGAAGCAAAATGGATAACTGTTCTGGATACTGTTAAACCTAATGGTCTGAATGATCAGGTGAGCTTTGCCCCATTTTTGGTGTAGTTCAGACATTGCTGTGTTTTTAAATAAATATATCATCCTCTCCCTTACCATTACACTTTGTTGCTACTCCTGGGAATTGTACATATATAGTCTTGTTACTAAATTATTACTATATAGACTGATTGTGGGATTATATAAAATATTAAAATATTTGATGTTCAAAAATATTTGATGTTCTTGAATATGTAATGTATACCAGCAACTGATTAGTTAAGTAGATTTATTTGTTGCTCAGAATATACCTATGATGTGATCTGACTATGTGAAATTATTGGCACTTGTAGATAATATCATTATTCTTATCTTAAAGATATTGAATTCCGATTGTATGATGAACCTTAAGAAATTAAGCTCATGTCCATTGGAGCAACAAACAACATATGTTATATGTGTACAAGATCTTTTTATGTTGTGAATCTTTTCTCTGATTAATAATGGGCATCGAGGTAATTTTTCCCTAATTCAATATGGCGCTTTGTGATCTCCCTTGAGGTGCGCGTGTGCGCCGTGTCATCGTGGCCTCATTTCCAGTGCCTGGCATCCTATCGGAACTCCGGCTTTGCGGTCATGCGCAGTTGGACTTTCGGGACACCGGCCACGGGACTGCGATGTGCGATGACTGGAATACACACGCCCGAGATCAAGGGATGCTCCAGGTGATCTGAATCCGCCCCCAGTCATTTTTACCTGTTATAAACCCAGGTGTGGCACTGCCTCAGTACCCCCCGATGAAGCAGAACGTGAAACGCGCGTTGGGGTACTAGGCAGTGTGGGTTTGTCAACAAGATGGCACATGGTCTGTATATGATGCTTTTTCTTTAAGCCACGGGGGTTATAGTGTTAAATTCTGTCCCTCATTATTTTGGGTCTATCTCTGTGTGGTATTATGAACTTCTACAATTATCTGATACTCTAAACCTTAGAGATAGGGACCCTGATATTGAATGAGATTATATGTAATATATAGATTAGCCTTGACTATTTAACCTAGAATCATGTACTGAAATTGTGTTTATGGTCATAAATGGTTGTCATCATTGGGCTGTACATACATGAAATACCAAATTGATGTTTGAATATATGAATTGAATACTTTGTATTATGTTCACTATTGAAATTTGATGCTGTTTACTTAATCATGATGCCAAGCTATACTTACATCTAAAAAAAACACACTGCCCAAGTTTTTAAATGGGCTTTTTAGGAGCTATTTTATTATAAGGGTTATGTCTGTTGGTTGTATAATCTTGTAATTTTTTATGTAATAAACTTATAAATCTGATAGTATATGTACTAGTTGTTGATTTATTCTAATGAGGTATGAGAAGTAGTATATTCTATATTGGGTATCCTCATTAATTCCCTTGATATAGGATTATATTGGAAATGAGTCTATTTATCAATATTTGTGTATTAAAAAAATGTTTTTAGACCTAAGGGCCTCCAAGATAGAGATGAGCAAACCTTTAAATGTTCGGTTCGTCCCAGCTTGGTGAACTTCCCAATGTTCGCCGCATAATTCATCGAGCGGTTCGACAAACATACCGAACCCCATTGGGATGCAAAGCCAAATGCCTAGACAACACCTTCAAAGGGGCCCAAAAGCTGCCAAAATGGATCAGATTAGGGCAGACACCAGGAAAGTGGCATCAATTAACCCAGAGTACAAGTAGTATAATTATAATTATTATTTATTATTATAGCTCAATTTATTCCATGGCGCTTTACATGTGAAAAGGGGTCACCAACTGGTCCAGGAGGAGAGAGGACCCTGCCTGTGAGGTATCACAAACAATCTCCAAGGGATGGGTGAGGATACAGTAGGTGAGGGAAGAGCTGGTCGTGCAGAGGTATGGGGGAGCGGTGGTTACTGCAGGCTGTAGGCTTGTCGGAAGAGGTGGTCTTCAGGTTCCTTTTGAAGGTTTCTACACTAGGTGAGGGTCTGATGTGTTGGGGTAGAGAGTTCTAGAGTAGGGAAGATGCATGGGACAAATCTTGTATGCGATAGTGGCAAGAAGAGATAAGAGGGAAGTAGAGAAGGAGATCATGTGAGGATGGGAGGTTGGGCGCAGGAAAGTACAGGGAGACTAGGTCACAGATGTATGGAGGAGACAGGTTTTGGGTGGCTTTGTATGCCAAAGTTAGGCTTTTCAACTGGAGTCTCTGGGATTGACAGAGGGGAGAAGCCAGGCATTTGTGGGGTGACAGGTGGATTGGTCGGACAGCAGAGATTAAGATATATTGGAGGGGTGCAAGAGTGGTAGAAGGGAGGCCACAGAGCAGGAGGCTTTAGTAGTCAAGGTAAGAGATGATGAGGGCGTGCACTGGTGTTTTTGTAGATAGTTGAGGAATGTGTGGATCCTAGAGATTCTTTGGAGTTGAAGTCGGCAGAAAGTGGAAAGTGCTTGGATCTCAGGTTTGAAGGACAGATCAGAGTCAAGATTGAGGGACTGGGGAGAGTGGGCAGCCATTGACTTTGATGGATAGGTCAGTTGGGGGGGCGAATAAGGTGGTGGAAAGATGATGAATTTGGTTTTATCCACGTTATGTTGTAGAAACCTAGCAAAGAAGAAAGATGAAATAACAGACACACATTGTGGGATTCTGGTTAGTAAGGAGTAGTGTTGAGCATTCCGATACTGAAATATCGGGTATCGGCCGATATTCGCGGTATCGGAATTCCGATACTTAATTCCGATACTTTTGCAATATCGTATACCGGAATCGGAAGTTCCCATAATGCAATGAGCCATTTTCATTTTATTCAACCAATGAGGATCCTAGGAAGTGTGGGTACATCCTGTTAGGCATGTAGGCATCTTAACTAATGGCATGGCTGTGATTGGCTGCTGAAATGATGTCATGATGCACTATAAAAGCTGCCGCCGCCATTTTGAGCTCACTCTGCTGTGAATTCAGTTAGGGATAGGACGCTGTTGTTCTGAGGGACAGTTTTAGCTACCTATTTGGTCTATTCTGCTTTACCCAAGCTACTTTATAAACCACTGAGCCTTGCAGCGCTAGTGCACAGTTCTCTGTGCTGTTCACCGCTGTCTGCAAGGTCTGGTGTGTGAGTGCAGCTCACCCTGTAGTGTGTGCTTCAACCACGTCTGGTTGTAGTGCGCTCAGCGTGCGTCACTGCCTCATACATTGTCCTTTTTGCCAATTCATAATTTTTCCTGATTTCTCCTATTAGTGTGGTGGTTCTGTAGCACCCTGAGGATTCGGCTGCTACAGGGGTATTGCACCTCAGCCAGAGGTGTGATATTCCACTCCCGGGTAAGGATGGAGTGTGGAACTGAGCTCAGTAGGCTGCATGCACTACACACATCCCATTTCCGGGGGACAGACCAATGGTACTCCCACTAGAGAAATGTGCAGGTACGACAGTGTCTGTCCCTGGCTGGAGTGGGAGGGGGGTGGAACATCCCAGTAGTGTAGGGGCAGATAGGGGGAGCAGTCTGGGTAATGCTAGGAGCTCATTGGGTGCTGGTCACCTGAGCTCACACATAGAGGGAGTATATAAGGTGGGAACCATCTTAGAACAGGGTCTTTTGTAGAGGTTTGGTCAGACAAGCAGAGCAGCTCAGCCAGCTCCAAGGCCAAGAGAGAGAGAGAGAGGAGAAAGAAGGACCCAGAGGGGGAGAAGAGGGAACTCCAAGAACCCAAAATTAGACCAGAGGGTGAAGAGTTGGCACAAGGGTACCGGATCCCAAGCTGGTGGAGGGCACTAATCCTTAGCCAGAGACCGGAGGTCGTGGGCAGGATCTGCCATGACCACCCACTAAATCCACCCGGAAGGCAAACCGTGAATAGGGTCAGGGAACCCAGAGACAAGGGCTTTACCAACAAGAGGCCCGAGGGAGCCGGACATAGGTGGATCCCTGGTGGGGAAGGCCAGAGAGAAGGACAAGTCAGAAAGGGAGCTCAGGACCACGCTCCAGAATCACCTGGGGGTTGGCCGAGTCCAGGACCTGGTGGATGCAGCACGGCTCGGGCGGTCACTCAAGGCCGGAGTGACCAGAACAACAGCAGTAAGTAAAACCCTGAACTGCACAGCCCGACTCGGAGTCTTATTACCACCCTCACTGCACCACCACAACCACCACCCTCTACAACTGACCCCCTGAGGCTATACCCCTCCCGTTGGGGGTTATACTACCCGAAGCTGCACACACACCACCAGCCTCAGCGGACCCTGCTGCAGCGGCGGCCGTAGTGACCGCAAATCAACGGGTGGCGTAGTCGACACTAAAGAACATCCAGTAACATCTGTAGGACTGCCACACACTGAGCTTGACACCCTGGGCACGGACCGGGTCACCGCCACTCGGAGACTACAACCCCCATCTGATCCGGCTCCGGGTATCCCCCAAACAGCACTGGCCCAGGGGGCGAGTCAACTTTGGCGTAGTCGGCAGGATCACGTGCCCGCAACAACCGGGTACTGCACGCCTGAAGAGAAGTTCACCGTTACCTTAAAAAGAAGTCTCCCGCCGGTTCCGGAGGGTCCCCGCCAACGGACGCCATCACAGGTCGTTTCCCGCCGGTTGTCCGCCATTTGCAGCTTTTTCCCGCCATCCATGGAGTTTCCCGCCACTGGGAGACGATTCCCGCCATTTCCAAAGATTTCCCGCCTTGACAGAGCGGACGCCATTATGGGCGTGCCAGAGGGTGGCAAGAGGCCACCTCCCATCGTGGGCCAGGTCGAAGAATGGCGCCAAAAGCGGAAACCGTGCCCACCAACAGAGACTGTGATGCTGGAAGTGTCCATCAGCGTGAGAGAACTGCCCCTGGAACTGACAATCACAAAGTTGCCCCGGGACCACCTTCAATGTGGGCGGAGACAGAACAAGAGAGCAAAGATGGGTGTCGCCTGGAGCAGTCTGGAGAGAGCGCACCCGGAGACAAGAAGTCTGGAGAGGAGTCCAGAGAAAGCCTACCCGGAGATGGAGGGAGAGTCAGGCAGCACCGACCCAGTGGTCAGGAGCCTGCTACAAGCCACAACCCCACTAGGCTTAGTGGAGGTCCTGGCACAGCTCCCCCGAGACCGGGAGTGTGCGTAGACCGAGCTGGAGTGCCTCGCACAGAGGATGGCCCAGGTGCAGCGAGAGACATTGGCGGAGTGGAGCCGGGAGATGGCCCAGCGGACCGAAACCCGTCAGCGGAGCACGCCACCCGAGACGAGGAGACAGACCGCCTCTGAGGATGGTGCAGGAGGACTCAAGGCCGGAGACGGCGCCGAGAAGGGAGCTGAACAAATGGAGGCAGGTAAAGGGGACGTCTCTACCCCGAGCCGGGAAACCGCGTGCCTGCCCCAGCTCCCCGTCGCAGAGCCCGAAATTCCCCCTGCCGTGCCCGTCGCTGCATCGTCACCGCTGCAGACTAGGCCTCAACCGGAAACCGCGGCCGCGACCCCTGTGACGTCATACGCCTCGACCCTGAGCGCGGCAAAGCAGGAAATACCATCGGCCTGGTCTCAAGGCCTAGTACACCCGGGCGCCGCCATTCCAACAGCGCCCCCTACCTCCGCGGAGCCACCAGCCTGGTCGCAGGGCCGAGTAACCACGGGCGCCGCCGTTCTTACGGTGCCCTTTTCCTTTAGCGTGCCCCAAGCCTGGTCGCAAGGCCTGGTCAACCCGGGCGCCGCTACCACCACAGCGCCCATAACACCTAAAGTACCGCACCTGGGTGAGGACCTGTTCGCCCAGCATACGTGCCCGGATGGGCAGCCCTTTGTGTGGCCACCGGAGTTTCACCATCCCCGACTCCGGAAAGAAAGACCCCTAGATGAGCCCCTGATTCCGGCTCCGAAGCCCGTCAGGAGAACCCCGCTCCCGCTGGAAGAAGCACAATTCGAGTGGGACCCCACCGGAGGAGATCTCATGGGGTTCACTCAAGAAACGCGGGCAGCTGCAGCAGAGCGAGTGGAGTGCTGCCGCCAGCAGTTGGCAGCCTTCGAGCAAGAGCGGAAAGAGAGGCGGATCCGAGAGCAGCGGCTGCAGGAACAGAGCGCAGGGCAGAAGAGCCGGACCAGGAGGAACCCCCGTGCAGCTCATGGTCCCCGTACCACCGGGACTGTGATTAAATTCAACCTGCAGCATGGGTGGGGCTTCATAAGAGACCATCATACCCCCGGCGACGTCTTTGTAACCCGCAGAGACGTAGAAAGCCATCTGCCGGAGGGACACAGAGGTCGTGACCTGTACGTAGGGGACGAGGTCACGTTCACCCGGCACAAATGTGCCAAAGGACCCTACGCCCTCCATGTGCATCGCCTGACGGAGGAGGAGCTGCGGTGTGAGGAGGAGCAAGAGGACCCGGACGGGTCTGAAGATAAAGAAGGAGCAGGTGGACGCCGTCGTTAAAGTACGGTAAAGAGACTGTAAATAGTTACCCATCGGGGTACAGTGAACTGTTGCTGCTTTAAATATGTCCCCGTTGGGACAAGAGTGAACTGTTAACCCGTGTGTCCCTATTCCCATTACCTGGCCGAGGACTGAGAGCGGCCATAATTCCCCCTGTATATAGTTGCGCTTTCTAAGGCGCCCTCTACCGGTTTTATAGGAAACTGTTGTTTTTCTTGAAGAGACTGTCGCACTTTACCCGGTCACAAGTTGCACCGTGGCCGGAGGAACAAGAATGTTTATATGAAAAAGTTTATGCTGATATATATAATGTTTTCTATGTTTATGTTTATGAAAAAAAAAAAAATTGTATGTTTTGGATGTTTATTCTCTTACAGCCCGAGGACGTGCTGTGATTTACCAGGGGGGAATGTAGCACCCTGAGGATTCGGCTGCTACAGGGGTATTGCACCTCAGCCAGAGGTGTGATATTCCACTCCCGGGTAAGGATGGAGTGTGGAACTGAGCTCAGTAGGCTGCATGCACTACACACATCCCATTTCCGGGGGACAGACCAATGGTACTCCCACTAGAGAAATGTGCAGGTACGACAGTGTCTGTCCCTGGCTGGAGTGGGAGGGGGGTGGAACATCCCAGTAGTGTAGGGGCAGATAGGGGGAGCAGTCTGGGTAATGCTAGGAGCTCATTGGGTGCTGGTCACCTGAGCTCACACATAGAGGGAGTATATAAGGTGGGAACCATCTTAGAACAGGGTCTTTTGTAGAGGTTTGGTCAGACAAGCAGAGCAGCTCAGCCAGCTCCAAGGCCAAGAGAGAGAGAGAGAGGAGAAAGAAGGACCCAGAGGGGGAGAAGAGGGAACTCCAAGAACCCAAAATTAGACCAGAGGGTGAAGAGTTGGCACAAGGGTACCGGATCCCAAGCTGGTGGAGGGCACTAATCCTTAGCCAGAGACCGGAGGTCGTGGGCAGGATCTGCCATGACCACCCACTAAATCCACCCGGAAGGCAAACCGTGAATAGGGTCAGGGAACCCAGAGACAAGGGTTTTACCAACAAGAGGCCCGAGGGAGCCGGACATAGGTGGATCCCTGGTGGGGAAGGCCAGAGAGAAGGACAAGTCAGAAAGGGAGCTCAGGACCACGCTCCAGAATCACCTGGGGGTTGGCCGAGTCCAGGACCTGGTGGATGCAGCACGGCTCGGGCGGTCACTCAAGGCCGGAGTGACCAGAACAACAGCAGTAAGTAAAACCCTGAACTGCACAGCCCGACTCGGAGTCTTATTACCACCCTCACTGCACCACCACAACCACCACCCTCTACAACTGACCCCCTGAGGCTATACCCCTCCCGTTGGGGGTTATACTACCCGAAGCTGCACACACACCACCAGCCTCAGCGGACCCTGCTGCAGCGGCGGCCGTAGTGACCGCAAATCAATGGGTGGCGTAGTCGACACTAAAGAACATCCAGTAACATCTGTAGGACTGCCACACAGTGAGCTTGACACCCTGGGCACGGACCGGGTCACCGCCACTCGGAGACTACAACCCCCATCTGATCCGGCTCCGGGTATCCCCCAAACAGCACTGGCCCAGGGGGCGCGTCAGTTCCATCCGTATTCAGCTAAATTGGTTCCAAACACACTATATAGGAGTAGTTAGAGGAGCCTTTCTGCAGCATTGTGCCCTGCAGCCCCAGCCAGATTAGTATTAGCCTATTTTTTGCAGCCTCATCTATTGCATTGTAGGTTACCTTCCTACAATGTAATAGCTACAAAAAGTTTGTGATACTATCATTATTACATCTTTAGGCACATCCAGTGTCTTTTTGTGACAAAAAAAACCTAAATAAAGTTCAACAAACACTCCACTTTACAGTTGTGTAGGCCACATTAGCTCATATTAAAGTCTAGTCCACACTTTATAAAATTAGTGTTTCTTATACCTGTTAACAGCTGTTCAGGAATAAGCACACTAAGCCCTTAGTACTTTTCTGCCTATCTTTATCAGTCTACCAAGATGAAGAAGGCAGGGAGTAAGGCATGTGGTCGTGGTCGTGGGCGTGGAGTTTCTGCAGGGAGAGGACGTGAGGATTCTGTGCCTGCAGGGAGAGGACGTGGGGATTCTGTGCCTGCTGCGGGCACCAGTGACTCAGCATCCCCCAGTTTTACCAGGGAACAGTCCTTTATGCGCAGCTTTGTAGGAGCTAGCCGTACCCCACTGCTGCGGGAGGACCAAATTGAAGCCGTTGTCGGATGGATGGAAGCTAACGCATCGACTTCAATTAGTTCCAGATCCTCTCAGGTCCTGAGCACTGAAGAGCACCCATCTGTCTCTTCACCACCTGCCAAATTGCCCAGGCAGTCAGAGAGCCCTGGACAGGAGCCATCTCTACTTCTGTTCTCTGAATCTCTTGGCTTGGAAAGAGGGGGCCAGCCAAGCAGAATTCGAGAATTTGAAGAAGAGGTAGTATGCAGTGATGCGCAACCGTTTTGTCTCTCTGAATCTGAAGAGGCGGGTGGGCCAGTGCCTATGGTCAGCAGCACACCTCAGTACGCATCTGATGATGAGACTCAGGTGCCACTTTCTGGTGCGTACTGTGCTGTCGAGACTACCCAGGAGAAGCAGTTGTTTGAAGAGGGTGGTGTAGATGATGAGGTCCTTGACCCATCATGGCGTGAGGGACAGGAAGGTGGTGGGAGCAGCTCTGAGGAAGAGATTCCCCGAACAGCCCAAAAAGGAGGGAGAGGGAGGGGGCAGACTTGGCTCTTTCAAAATCCAAAGCGGGCGCTCCCAAGACTTGCAGTGCCTGGTCCTTTTTTGACACAGATGATTATTTTGCAGATGACATTTGCTTCGTCAAATGCAAGCTGCGTAATCAGAAGGTGAAAAGAGGGAAAAGTGTCAGCAACCTCAATACCACAAATATGTGGAAACATGTGCGGACCAAGCACGTGGTGGAGTTACAAAAACACACTGAAGACCTAGGCCAACCTACAGCGCCGCCTACCACCTCTTCAGCTCGTGTTGTAGCCTCTTCCTCCAGCTCACACACAGCTGGTTCGGCTTCCTCACAGGATCACCATGGAAGAATCTCTGGCACTGTTGTACAGAGACACAGTGTAATTCCACCCACAGCACCACTTTCCCAGTCATCCTCACACTCCCGGGCCAGTCTACAGCCATCGTTAGCACAGGCATGGGAGAAAAGGCGCCCATACTCGGCAAACCACCCACGAGCACAGGCTCTGAATGCTGGCATTGCTAAACTACTGGCCCTTGAAATGCTATCATTCAGGCTGGTGGAGACTGACACATTCCGTAACTTTATGGCATTGGCAGTCCCACAATACAACGTGCCCAGCCGATTTTATTTCAGCAGGCAAGCCGTCCCTGCCCTGCAACATCATGTGGAGGGAAAAATTAAACATGCGCTACAAAACGCCGTCAGTAGCAAGGTCCACCTGACCACCGATGCGTGGACCAGTAAGCATGGACAGGGACGATACCCTTCCCTCACTGCCCATTGGGTAAATGTTGTGGAGCCGGGTACAGATCTTGAGAGTGGCGCTGTACGTGTTCTGCCAACTCCAAGGATTGCAGGAATCCAGTCTGTACACATTGACTCCTCCTCATACTCCAGTTCCTCTGAATCAGCGCTGCAGGAGCCGTCACGGTCTACCTCCACATCGACCCGTGAACGGTTACCTGTTATGGTGACCAATATGAGCACAGCCGTGGCCAAACGTCAACAGGCCGTATTGAAATTAATTTCTTTGGGGAATCGAAGCCACACAGCGCAGGAGCTCTGGAATGCCATCAAGCAGCAGAGCGACGTGTGGTTTGTGCCAGCGAATCTCCAGCCAGGCATGGTAGTGTGTGACAATGGCCAAAATCTGGTGGCAGCTCTGGGCCTAGGCAACCTCACTCACATCCCATGTCTGGCACATGTGCTCAACTTGGTCGTGCAGAGTTTTTTGAGGGACTATCCGGATCTTGATGCACTGCTTCACAAGGTCCGCATAGAGTGCGCTCACTTGCGGCGTTCCAGCAATGCAAGATCACGCATTGCAGCTCTGCAGCGCCGATTACGTCTTCCGGAACATCGCATCATATGTGACCTACCCACCAGGTGGAATTCAACGTTACATATGTTGGAGAGGTTGTGTGAGCAGCAGGCAGCAGTAATGGAGTACCAGCTGCAGCAGGCGCAAACAAGTCGCAGTGCGCGCCATTCACACTTCACCACCACTGAGTGGGCCTCTATGAAGGACATTTGCCACGTTTTGCGTGCCTTCGATTATTCCACGCGGATGGCGATTGCAGATGATGCACTAGTCAGCATGACTATCCCCCTTATCTGCCTGCTTGAAAAAACACTGCAAGCACTAAGGGACAAGGTTTTGGAAGAGGTGGAGGATGAGGAGTCACAAATGCCATCTGCTTCTCTACAGTCTGCGCAACGTGGTTCCTCACAAAGGCCTAGGCAGGGGACACTTTGTGAAGAGGATGAGGAGGAGTCAATGGATGAGGAAGACATCTGTCCAGAGGAGGGAGGTACACAATGCTCTAGTAGTCAGTATCTAGAGCGAGGGTGGGGTGATGCAGAGCAGGCAGAGATCACACCTCAAGCAGGGGACAGCGTTTCTTGGCCAGTTGGCAGTCTGCAGCACATGGTTGATTTCATGCTGCAGTGCCTGAGAAACGACCGCCGCATCGCCCACATTCTCAACACGGCTGATTATTGGGTGTCCACCCTCCTAGATCCTCGCTACCGGGACAACTTACAAAGCCTCATAACACCGTTGAACCGGGAGCGTAAAATGCGGGAGTACCAAGACGCACTGGTGCATTCCATCATGTTCTCCATTCCAACCGAGAGCAGTGCTGCTAGTGCTTTACAAAGCAGCTCAGTGCGTCGAGGCAGTAGAGGAAGCTCTGCACAAAGAGGGAGCAGAAGCAGAGCCTCAGCACAAGGCAAGACCAGTATGGCCGCAATGTGGCAAAGTTTTGTGTCCCCGCCGCCACAAATGTCTACACCATCACAGACGGCTCCAGTCAGCAGGAGGCAACGTTTCTGTCAGATGGTGACAGACTACATGTCTTGCCCTCTTAGTGTACTCCCAGACGGCTCTTCTCCCTTCAAGTTTTGAGTCTGTAAGCTGGATACATGGCCAGAGCTTAGTCAGTATGCATTGGAGGTGTTGGCTTGCCCTGCTGCTAGTGTATTATCGGAACGCGTCTTTAGTGCCGCAGGTGGTGTACTAACAGACCTTCGCATGCGACAATCCTCCGATAACGTTGACCGGCTTACTTTTCTCAAAATGAACAAGGCCTGGATCTCTCATGAATTTGCCAGTCCTCTTCCAGAATAAATAATTGGTTGGCAACAGTATCCAGGTCTCCTGTTCTGTTCATGTTTCTACTACCTGAACTGTAATCCCTGAGCTCCAACACCGCCAGTTGGCGCTGGGGAGTGCCGTCTGCACAGTCAACACTTGCTGCCGTGTCATTGGGGTTCAGTAACGTCAGCTGTTCCCCGGCTGTGCGGACAGCAATTTCTCCTGCTCTGTCCACATTCTCACTACTACAGATTTTAAAGTTGCTCCAATTACACCTCTGGCTCCTCTGTTTTCAGTATTATCCCTGAGCTCCAACACCGCCAGTTGGCGCTCGGAAGTGCCGTCTGCACAGTCAACACTTGCTGCCGTGTCATTGGGGTTCAGTAACGTCAGCTGTTCCCCGGCTGTGCGGACAGCAATTTCTCCTGCTCTGTCCACATTCTCACTACTACAGATTTTAAAGTTGCTCCAATTACACCTCTGGCTCCTCTGTTTTCAGTATTATCCCTGAGCTCCAACACCGCCAGTTGGCGATCGGAAGTGCCGTCTGCACAGTCAACACTTGCTGCCGTGTCATTGGGGTTCGGTAACGTCAGCTGTTCCCCTGCTGTGCGGACGGCTATTTCTCCTGCTCTGTCCACATTCTCACTACTACAGATTTTAAATTTGCTCCAATTACACCTCTGGCTCCTCTGTTTTCAGTATTATCCCTGAGCTCCAACACCGCCAGTTGGCACTTGGAAGTGCCGTCTGCACAGTCAACACTTGCTGCCGTGTTATTGGGGTTCAGTAACGTCAGCTGTTCCCCTGCTGTGCGGACGGCAATTTCTCCTGCTCTGTCCACATCCACTGTACTACTGATTTAAAACCTCCTCCAAATACACCTCTGGCTCCTCTGTTTTCAGTATTATCCCTGAGCTCCAACACCGCCAGTTGGCGCTCGGAAGTGCCGTCTGCACAGTCAACACTTGCTGCCATGTTATTGGGGTTCGGTAACGTCAGCTGTTCCCCTGCTGTGCGGACGGCTATTTCTCCTGCTCTGTCCACATTCTCACTACTACAGATTTTAAAGTTGCTCCAATTACACCTCTGGCTCCTCTGTTTTCAGTATTATCCCTGAGCTCCAACGCCGCCAGTTGGCGCTTGGTAGTGCCGTCTGCACAGTCAACACTTGCTGCCATGTTATTGGGGTTCAGTAACGTCAGCTGTTCCCCTGCTGTGCGGACGGCAATTTCTCCTGCTCTGTCCACATCCACTGTACTACTGATTTAAAACCTCCTCCAAATACACCTCTGGCTCCTCTGTTTTCAGTATTATCTCTGAGCTCCAACACCGCCAGTTGGGGCTTGGAAGTGCCGTCTGCACAGTCAACACTTGCTGCCATGTTATTGGGGTTCAGTAACATCAGCTGTTCCCCTGCTGTGCGGACGGCAATTTCTCCTGCTCTGTCCACATTCTCACTACTACAGATTTTAAAGTTGCTCCAATTACACCACTGGCTCCTCTGTTTTCAGTATTATCCCTGAGCTCCAACACCGCCAGTTGGCGCTCGGAAGTGCCGTCTGCACAGTCAACACTTGCTGCCGTGTTATTGGGGTTCAGTAACGTCAGCTGTTCCCCTGGTGTGCGGACGGCAATTTCTCCTGCTCTGTCCACATCCACTGTACTACTGATTTAAAACCTCCTCCAAAAACACCTCTGGCTCCTCTGTTTTCAGTATTATCCCTGAACTCCAACACCGCCAGTTGGCGCTCGGAAATGCCGTCTGCACAGTCAACACTTGCTGCCATGTTATTGGGGTTCGGTAACGTCAGCTGTTCCCCTGCTGTGCGGACGGCTATTTCTCCTGCTCTGTCCACATTCTCACTACTACAGATTTTAAAGTTGCTCCAATTACACCTCTGGCTCCTCTGTTTTCAGTATTATCCCTGAACTCCAACACCGCCAGTTGGCGCTCGGAAGTGCCGTCTGCACAGTCAACACTTGCTGCCGTGTTATTGGGGTTCAGTAACGTCAGCTGTTCCCCTGCTGTGCGGACTGCAATTTCTCCTGCTCTGTCCACATCCACTGTACTACTGATTTAAAACCTCCTCCAAATACACCTCTGGCTTCTCTGTTTTCAGTATTATCCCTGAGCTCCAACACCGCCAGTTGGCGCTCGGAAGTGCCGTCTGCACAGTCAACACTTGCTGCCATGTTATTGGGGTTCGGTAACGTCAGCTGTTCCCCTGCTGTGCGGACGGCTATTTCTCCTGCTCTGTCCACATTCTCACTACTACAGATTTTAAAGTTGCTCCAATTACACCTCTGGGTCCTCTGTTTTTAGTATTTACCCTGGGCTCCAATACCGCTAGTTGCTGCTCAGTGTTATGATCTGCTACAAGCACTAAGGAAAGACAGGAGATCAGTCCCTACAATAGAACTAAACTGGATCCCTGCGATGTAACGGGGAACCTGATCCTGCGATCAGACCCGCTAAAGTCCTCAGCTAGTCTAAACGAAGACCTATAGATGCAAGGGAGGGATCCCTACAAGATCTAGGGACTGGGATAAAGTTGGACACCTCCTAGCAGAAATTGTAGCAGTAAAAGACAAACACACAACATAGGACATAGAGGTCCGAAGACCTAGCAAATCTAACAGAGAAAGGTAACAGAGCACCAAGCTAGCTCAAGAGCAGAAATACAATGAAGTCCAACAAGGCCAGGAGGGCGGAGCCGGATTAAAAAGGCAAAAATGGTCATGTGACCAGCAAACTAAAAAAAACCTGACAGGAGAGTTCTAACACTCAGAAGTGCCGTCTGCACAGTCAACGCTTGCTCCAGTGTTATTGGGGTTCAGTAACGTCAGCTGTTCCCCTGCTGTGTGTCCGGCAAATTCTCCTGCTTTGTCCACATCCACTGTACTACTGATTTAAAACTTGCTCCAATTACACCATTGGCTCCACTCTGTTTTTAGTATTTACCCTGGGTTCCAGCACCGCCAGCTGGTTCTCAGTAGTTCCATTTGCTCTTGTACCTTCTACTACCCATCCGGGTTCCAGTACCGTCAGCTGGTTCTCGGCAGTGCCTTTGGATTAGGTGCCTCCTTCTCGGTATCCAAGTTCCACCAACGTCTGCTGGTTCTTGGTAGTGCTTTCTGGCACAGGTACTTCCTGCTTAGTAACCGAGTTCCAGTACCGTCAGCTGGTCTTCGGCAGTTCCATTGGCTCTTGTACCTTCTGGTACCCATCCGGGTTACAGTACCGTCAGCTGGTCCTCGGTAGTTCCATTTGCTCTTGTACCTTCTACTACCCATCCGGGTTCCAGTACCGTCAGCTGGTTCTCGGCAGTGCCTTTGGATTAGGTGCCTCCTTCTCGGTATCCAAGTTCCACCAACGTCTGCTGGTTCTTGGTAGTGCTTTCTGGCACAGGTACCTCCTGCTTAGTAACCGAGTTCCAGTACCGTCAGCTGGTCTTCGGCAGTTCCATTGGCTCTTGTACCTTCTGCTACCCATCCGGGTTCCAGTACCGTCAGCTGGTCCTCGGTAGTTCCATTTGCTCTTGTACCTTCTACTACCCATCCGGGTTCCAGTACCGTCAGCTGGTTCTCGGCAGTGCCTTTGGATTAGGTGCCTCCTTATCGGTATCCAAGTTCCACCAACATCTGCTGGTTCTTGGTAGTGCTTTCTGGCACAGGTACCTCCTGCTTAGTAACCGAGTTCCAGTACCGTCAGCTGGTCTTCGGCAGTTCCATTGGCTCTTGTACCTTCTGCTACCCATCCGGGTTCCAGTACCGTCAGCTGGTTCTTGGCAGTGTCTTTGGCACGGGTACTCTCTCCTGCCCAGCCTGGTTCCAGCACGCCAGCTGTTTCCGGGTAGTGTCAACGTCACTTTGCCTCCAATGCGTTGTCCTGTCGTGTTGCGGTCGGGTTAGCCGACTCTATGGTGCCTGCAGTTTAGGTGACTCCTATGTGGGCTGCGGGATCTGGCAATGAAGGCTGGTTCCATAGTGCCAATAGAACAAGCACCCCCTGTAGGACTGTGGGTTTTGGTAACTGCGGCCGGTTCGCGGCCTTGAACTTTTTTTTACATGGGTACATTCTGCTACCCATCCGGGTTCCAGTACCGTCAGCTGTTTCTCGGCAGTGCCTTTGGATTAGGTGCCTCCTTCTCGGTATCCAAGTTCCACCAACGTCTGCTGGTCCTTGGTAGTGCTTTCTGGCACAGGTACCTCCTGCTTAGTAACCGAGTTCCAGTACCGTCAGCTGGTCTTCGGCAGTTCCATTGGCTCTTGTACCTTCTACTACCCATCCGGGTTCCAGTACCATCAGCTGGGTCTCGGCAGTGTCTTTGGCACGGGTACTCCCTCCTGCCCAGCCTGGTTCCAGCACGCCAGCTGTTTCCGGGTAGTGTCAACGTCACTTTGCCTCCAATGCGTTGTCCTGTCGTGTTGCGGTCGGGTTAGCCGACTCTATGGTGCCTGCAGTTTAGGTGACTCCTATGTGGGCTGCGGGATCTGGCAATGAAGGCTGGTTCCATAGTGCCAATAGGACAAGCACCCCCTGTAGGACTGTGGGTTTTGGTAACTGCGGCCGGCTCGCAGCCTTGAACTTTTTTTTACATGGGTACCTTCTACTACCCATCCGGGTTCCAGTACCGTCAGCTGGTTCTCGGCAGTGCCTTTGGATTAGGTGCCTCCTTCTCGGTATCCAAGTTCCACCAACGTCTGCTGGTCCTTGGTAGTGCTTTCTGGCACAGGTACCTCCTGCTTAGTAACCGAGTTCCAGTACCGTCAGCTGGTCTTCGGCAGTTCCATTGGCTCTTGTACCTTCTGCTACCATCTGGGTTCCAGTACCGTCAGCTGGTCCTCGGTAGTTCCTCAGCTTTCTTGTACCTTCTGCTACATTTCCAAGTTCAAGCTTTTTGAAATGGTTCTTGGTAATCACTCTGGATCTCCCTGACGAGGACCCTGAAGACGAGGACCCTGAAGACCAACCCTAAGAAGACGAGGACCCCGAAGATGAGGACCCTGAAGACGAGGACCCTGAAGACCACCCCGAAGAAGACGAGGACCCTGAAGACCACCCCGAAGAAGACGAGGACCCTGAAGACCATCCCGAAGAAGACGAGGACCCCGAAGACGAGGACCCAGAAGACCAACCCGAAGAAGACGAGGACCCCGAAGACGAGGACCCCCGAAGACGACGACCCTGAAGACCACCCCGAAGAAGACCAAGAAGATGACCCTGAAGAAGTTGACCAAGAGGACAAAGAAGAGAAGACAAGCACCAAGATACAGAAGAACAAGAGACAGAAAACCAAGAAGCAGAAATACAAGAAGCTGCAGAACAAAAAGCGGAAGAACATTAAGCATAAGACTAAAAATCAGAGCAAAAGATAATATCTAAATTATAAGCAGAAGATGACTAAGCAGTGTATGGGGGTGAGTCCGTTCCTCCTCGTGGTGCCCCTGGAAAAGACCTGCTGCTGCAGGCCAAACTGAACGCAGACAAATCCTGTTGTAAATCTTTTGTGACGGGCAGAACGAAAGGTGTAATGTCCAACCTTTTATAGATAACAACTACAGGAATGCCTGTCACAAATAAGAATATGATGAAGAAGAAGAATATGAAGAAGTAGAATATGAAGAATGAAAAAAAAAAGAATAATACGAAGAAGGTGAAGAAGAAGAAGATGAAGAAGGTGAAGAAGAAGTGGATGAAAAAGATGCTGAGGATGATGAAGGAGAAAGTGTGGGAGAAGTGAAAAAGAAGGTGAAGAGCATGGAAGTAGTGAAACATAAATATCTGACAAAATATAAAAATGCGTAACATAGTCAATATTTCCGTAACTCAGAACGTCTTAAAAAAAATATTAATTCCTGCTATTCCATTTGATTGGGCTAAACCTCTATGCCTTTATTGTCTCCCCCACCTCCCCCAATACATTCTACATTATTCTTAGTTGTTTTCCTTCATGTAGAATTAACCTTCAAGGAAAGAAAGGGTTTATTTTCATTCCGATATTTCTGTCCCATTGACTTGCATTGGTTTCCGGTATCGGAATCGGCGATGTCCGATCCAATCCGATCCGATATTTCCCGATATCGGAAGGTATCGCTCAACACTAGTAAGGAGGTGATATCAGGTCCGGAGAGGTAGATATGTGTGTCATCAGCATAGAGGTGATACGTAAAGGACTCTATGAGCTGTCCCAGGCCTAAGGTGTAAATGGAGAAGAGCAGGGGTTCTAGAACTGAACCTTGGGGGACACCAACACATAGGGGGTGAGATGAGGAGGTGGTGTGTGAGTGGGAGACACTGAATGTCCTGTCTGTTAGGTATGAGGAGATCCAAGAAAGGGCCAAGTCTGTGATGCCGAGAGATGAGAGAGTCTGTAGTAAGGGGGAATGGTCCACTGTGTCAAAGGCAGATGCCAGGTCCAGGAGGAGGACAAACTAGTGTCACTTGGATTTGGCAGTTAGTAGGTCATTGGTGACTTTTAGTCACTGCAGTTTCAGTGGAAGGGTGCTATCGGATGCCAGATTGTAAGCAGTCAAAGGGGGAGCAGGAGGAGAGGTGGGAGGACAGTTCAAAATGGACATGTTGTTCCAGTTGTTTGGAGGCATAGGGGAGAAGTGATATGGGGTGATATCTAGACACAGAGAATGGGTCAAGAAGAGAGGGCTTTTTGAGGATGGGTGTGAGCGAGGTATTTTAGAAGCATGAGGGGAAGACACCAGTTGTTAGTGACAGGTTGAAGAGGTGGGTTAGGGTTGGGATGAAGACTGTGGTAAGGTTTGGATTGAGGTGAGATGGCATTGGGTCAAGTTCAAAGGTGGTGAGATGTGATTTGGAGAGTAAAGAGGAAAGTTGATCTTCCGTGATGGCAGAGAAGCTGGTGTTGGAGAAGGACAGTTGAGTAGTTATAAGGATGGGCTGTTGGGACTTTAAGCAAAAGCTTAGGCCCTATGTTGTCAATCTTCTGCTTGAAAAATGAGCCAAGTCTTCAGCTGAGATGAGAGGAGAGAGAGGGGGAGCTGGTAGACCAAGGAGAGAATTAAAAGTACTGAATAGCTGTTTAGGGTTGTGGGACAGGGATGATATGAGAGATGAGAAGTAGGTTTGTTTTGCTGTAGTGAGCAATTGCGCAGCATTTAGACAACTTCTGTTACTAAACGGGCTACTCCACTCCCTTTCTTTGGCAGCTACACAGCAGTATGCCTTGTAGATGAGGACCAAAAAGAGCATGTGCTCCAGTAGATGGCAAGTGCTGTATCTAGTAGTCTCTGCTCCTCTACCTCCACCTTAACATCACACACAGTACAGTCCTCAGAGGTGGCACCTCAATTACCCTTGTTTTTCCACGCGTCACAACTCTTCAGCCGCCCAACTGACTGTGGGGAACCACAGATGGGCGAGTCTGCAGAGCTGTTCATACATTCTATTCCAGGGCATCAGAGGTTTGATCCAAAGGCTTCACAGACTCAAGAGGAGGAAAGCATGTGCAGCGATGCACAAAATTGCTTTCAGTTCCATCAAGGGCTGAGCGAAGTAGGGTCCGAGCAGAATCCAAACCCTCATCACCAGACATTAATCCCTGGGGGTTGAGGTGATCCTGACGAGATTCAGATACTTGAGGCGCACCCGGATAGTACTGTGCTGTCAAGGCTGGAAGAGGAGGAGGGTGACTCCCAGGGCGAGGAGTGGGAAAACATGGAGGATGACGATGAGGTTGTAGATCCTACTTGGTGTGAACCCAGAGGCAGCTCAGCAGAGGAGGTGGAGTAAGACGGACATGGAGGTAAGCAACCACGACAAGCACTGCATCCTCAGCCCCAACTCTGGCAGTGGCCAGCAGCGTTTGCAGGTCTACAGTTCGCAGGGGTGGCAAGGGTTGCCTACCCTGGGTCCTGCTTAAGACTGCAAAAAATGACACAACTCACGTTATTTGCCAACTTTTTTAAAAAACTACAGAGTAGAGTAAAAAAATGCAATAATTTGACTACTACATGCATGAACTGGCACATGGGCAATCAACATGCGTTAATCTGGGAATCTCACTTTGCTAAAATGCAGACTAGCTGACCTCACCAACCACCGGCCGCCCCATCAACCACATCTTCTGCTTCTTCCTCCTCCATCACCATGGCAAGTGTTCTCACACAGGTCTTTGGCCACAGAATGTCCACTTGTCCACTACAGTCAGGGTGAGAGACAGCCCGTCAGGTGTTATGGAAGTGGACATGCCTGCTGTTTTTGACTGATATCAGACACCGAGCACACCCCATTTATTTAAATCCACCATAACATCTCCGCCTGCACCTCTCTCACAGTCCAACAGCTTGTTGTGTTCACCCTACTCCACCCTCTCTCAGCCCAGCATCCAGCCCTCAATCCCACAGTTGTGGTCACATCAAAGATTGTTTCCTCCTACACATGCCAAAGCAAATATCTTGAACTTCACCATCTCCAATCTGTTGGCCAGGGAGATGCTACCTTTCTGCCTGGTGGATACTGACGGCTTCCGAAAGCTGATGGTTGTCACAGTCCCCCACTACCAGTTACACAGTCGCCATTACTTCTTTAAGAAAGATGTGCCTGCGCTACACCAACAAGTTGCAGACAACATCACCCGTTCCTTGAAAAAATCTATGTCTATGTGGTGCATTTCACCACTATGTCTATGTGGTGCATTTCAACAATGACACCTGGACAAGCAAACATGGCTAGTGGCTTTATATCTGGCTGACTGGGAACTGGGTAACTCTGCTGGCTGTGGGGGCAGGTGGGGAATGGGCTGATCCACAAGTCTTGGGATCCCCAAGGCTTGCAGGGCGCTTGGGGATGGAGAATTAAACCACTACCCACCAAAAGATGGAGAACTAAACTAATAAACACCTAGGGTTGGAGAAGGAAACAAATACACACCATAACATGGAGAACTAAACTAATAAACAACAGGGGTTGGAAAACTAAACTACTAAACAGCTAGGGTTGGAAAACTAAACCACTACACACCAGGGGATGGAGAAATAAACTACTAGATACCAAATTGTCACTAGACACCAAGTGTTGGAATCCCCAAGGCTTTCGGGACAAACTTCTGTATCTAACACTTCCTCCAGTGCTTCTGGCTCTTCCTCCACCTCCTCTAGGGCCTCCATTGTGCATCGCAGTTGTAGACTTCCAACCCGGGAACGTTGACTTTTCAACACAAAAACATTACCATCCTTGCAGAGCTGGGATCCTGCGTTCCAACCCCACCAAGGACAACATCTGCAGGGAGTTAGTATGTTCTCCTCGTGTTTGCTTGGGTTTCCTCCAGGTACTCATTTTTCTTCCCACACTCCAAAGACATACTGATAAGAAATTGATCTGAGCCCCAATGGGGACAGTGCCACGAATGTCTGTAAAGCAGTGTGGAATTAATGGTGGTATATGAGTAAAATAAATGTTAAAAAAAAAAAAATTGAGTCTTTTCACTCCTTTTTGAGACCAGAGCGTGCCCCTGCAGACCAGAGTACAAGTCTGACACGTAGTGAACAACTGGAGAAGATGGAGCTGAAGTATCTCAAACTCAATAATAATCCCATTGGGGGGGGGGGCTGGACCCTTTTGAATTTTGGCCTAGAAAAATTAAAGAGTGCCCTGAGCTTACCTGTCACACCTTAGAAGTTTTGGCAGTGTCTTCATTGCTGCTGATGTGTTCATGGATAAGCGCATCCGGCTGTCCCCTGAAAGTGTAGACCACCTAACTTTCATCAAGATGAACAAGGCATGGACCTCCAATGACTTTTGCACCCCAGTCGCAGACCGGGAAGACTAGGCGATTGTGCACTATTTAGTGTGCTGCATTGATCTCGTGTAATTGTAGTCTGTGACAATTGGCTTCTGTGCCTATTGTTGCTAGTGTTGTTGATGTTACTAAAAAAAATTTGAAATGTGGAGACTCCTGGTTGGGTCTCCATCTGGTGTGTTGCCTGTAGTGGAAGCCCCATTATACTATTTCTACTTTGGGGAAAGTGACAATGTCTGTAAAGCGCTGTGGAATTATTGTCGCTATATAAGAGAATAAAATAAATAAATAGAAATTGATGCTGTAAATGTTTGATCTCCAAGTTGGGTCTCTTTCATGTGTGTTGCCTGAATTTGGCAGAGCTCTCAGAGCACCAGGCCTACACCTGTCACTCATCGACCAGTTACTGATCAACGTTTAAGCTAGAAATGCTGCTCCAAGCCCTGTCCAATGCTGAAATGCGTCATGGTTTCAGGACCACGCTATTAGCGCAACCAATTTAGATTCTTAAATGTGGACTGGTGACTGTAGCACAATACTAGCACAAATAATTCAAAGCTGAAATGTGGCCTAGTTTCTGTAGCACGGTAGTAACAGAAAAAATTTAGATTTTATCATGTGAACCCCTGTATGGAGCAGAATATCAGCACCAAAGAATTAAAGGATGAAATGTAGCCTGCTTTAAATAGAATCATAGAATCATAGAATGGTAGAGTTGGAAGGGACCTCCTGGGTCATCTGGTCCAACCCCCTGCTCAAAGCAGGATTCACTAGATCATCTCAGACAGATGTCTGTCCAGCCTCTGTTTGAAGACGTCCATTGAAGGGGAACTCACCACCTCTCGTGGCAGCCTGTTCCACTCATTAATCACCCTAACTGTCAAAAAGTTTTTTCTAATATCTAATCTGTGTCTCCTCCCATTTAGTTTCATCCCATTGCTTCTAGTCTTTCCTTGTGCAAATGAGAATAAAGATGATCCTTCTACAATGTGACAGCCCTTGACATATTTGTAGACAGCTATTAAGTCTCCTCTCAGTCTTCTTTTTTGCAAGCTAAACATTCCCAAATCCTGCAACCGTTATATAGAACGGTAGTAAGAAAACCAATTTTGATTCAATCATGTGAACCACTGTATGGAGCAGAATATCAACACCAAAGAATTAAAAGATGAAATGTAGCCTGCTTTATATAGAACGGTAGTAAGAAAACCAATTTTGATTTTATCATGTGTACCACTGCATGGAGCAGAATATCACCACCAAATAATTAAAAGATAAAATGTAGCCTGCTTTAGATAGCACAGAAGTAAGAAAACCAATTTTAATTTTATCATGTGTACCCCTGTATGGAGAACAATATCAGCCCAAAGAATTAAAAGATGAAATGTAGCCTGCTTTAGGTAGTACGGTAGTAAGAAAACCAATTTCAATTTTATCATGTGTACCCCTGTGTGGAGAACAATATCAGCAGCAAAAAAATTTGAAGCTGAGATGTGGCCTGCTGTATCATGTTACTAACAGCAGAATTTATTTTTTTTTACTGTGGATGAGGCCTGTATAGAGTATGTAACGGGTCCGGGTGGTGGAACCTCTCTGCCGAGGTGCAAGGAGGGACCCAGAGGGGCGTGACTAAGTATCAACCCGAACCGACTCTGGTTGGACGGCAGCAAACGACACCGTGACCAGGGAGGATCCGGGCTGAGGGACCAGGTGCTACTCTGGGGATGACCTTGTAAGAGAGCAGGTGGCTCCCACGGGTCAGATGGCTGGGACTGACCGGTATGACGGATGGACACGGCAAGCAGGCAGAAGTCTCTGGTAGCTGACAGGTGGTCATGGTACGTGACAGCAGAGCAGGTAGTAGTCTCTAGGTTTACCAGGCAGGTGGTCACAGCAAGTGACCACAGAGCCTCCAGGCAGGCTGGCAAGAAACAGGCGGGCGCTCCCAGGTGAGCGGGCTGACGGACACAGCAGGCAACAGGCGGGTGCTCCCAGGTGAGCGGTATGACAAACACAGCAGGTAACAGGTGAGCGCTCCCAGGTGAGCGGGCTGACGGACTCTGCAGGTAACAGACGGATGCTCCCAGGTGAGCGGACAGACAGACAGGGCAGGTAACAGGCGGATGCTCCCAGGTGAGCGGACTGGCAGACAGGGCAGGTAACAGGCAGGTAACAGGTGAACCCTCCAGGTGAGCAGGCTGGCAGGCTCGGCAGGTAATGGGCAGATAACAGGCTGGCTGGCAGGACGAGGAGTCAGGCTAGCAGCGGGACCTGAGGGCTGAAGCAGAGATCAGAAACTGTGCAACAACTTTGCTCAGGCACCTCCATTTTGGAGGAGGTGCTTTATATATGGAAGGTCCTCCGGCCATTGGCCGGGGACTCTTTAGGACACGCGCGCGCCCTAAGCACAGAGCCCGGGAAGGAGCGCGCGCCGGCAGCAGCGAGGAGGGGAGCGCAGGAGGACGCCGCGCCAGGAGCGGGAAGGTGAGAGGGACAGCGTCTCTGCCTAGCAGTGGGCAGAGACGCCGATGCTACAGAGTAGAGTATATGCTCCAAAAAATTTCAAACTGCTTTATTACCTTAGTAACAGAAACAAATACATTTTTATTACACTGAACGAGCTCTGCATACAGCTGAATTTCACAGCCAGAAAATTACAAGCTGAGATGTGGCGTGCTGTATCACGTTAGTAACAGAAAAAAAAAGATTTTCAAAGGTGTACTCGTGCATGGAGCACAATATCAGCAGTGCACAATAGAGTTCTATGCTGAAATGTGCCCTGCTGTCTTTGTCTGGATCTCACTAATAGCACAAAATAAAATGCAGGAAGGTTGATTTCACAGCCACACAGGACCCTATCTAAACTATCAGCGTGGTAAATTAGGGATGTTCATGGGCGGAGCCAATTTTTTTGGCGTGAACAAGTCGGAACCCCGAACATGAACCCGAATTTGAAATGCCCAACAAATTCGCTCAACACTATTCGTGAGCCATTCCTCCATCGGCTCCATGTGCACAGCCATAGATCCTCTCCCTTCAGCGTCCTTCCACCAACTCCTCACTAAAACATGTCACTTCTCCCTCTCTGAGTTGAGCCCCATCAAAGATCAGAAGTGATGACACCCTCCCCCCTTAAGCATTTACTTTTAGCTGAAACAATGAAGAATATTCCAGGAGCCTTCAACTGAGACTGCATTTAAGACTTCCTGTGGTGACGGCTCCGCTGTGTCTGCAATCAACACTCACAGAATGGGCCTAGTCACTGTTTGGACAATGATTTAAGGCTCCTGAAATACTGATGAGATTACTGGAATGCTAGACAATTTACAAGTAAAATTAATGTACATAAACTGATGAGCAAGCAGAACATTAATAAAACACAGACAGAAAATTTCTAATAAAACTTAATAATAATATCGACAGAATCAGTGCTCCGTGCTGAAAAAGTCTCTCAGTTTTTTGTAAGTGGGAAGCTCCTCACAACGTGAAAGAAGTCCAATAATTTGTGGGTTTTGCCAATTTTTACTGAGGATTCATTAAGAATTTTTCAGGTATGATTGCGCTAATCACCAAATTAACAAAGAATGGCATATCATTTGTTTGGTCTCCTCAAGCACAAAATGCTTTTTCTTGCCTGAAGACGAAGTTCACCACAGCTCCTATACTAACTTATCTCAATCCTGAACATGCCTTTTGTGGCATCGGCGTCTCTGCCTCCTGCCCGGCAGAGACATCGATCCACTTACCGCCAATGCCCCGGTCTGGCATCCTCCACCTCTCCATCTGACTCCCTCGATGCATCTGCCCCGGGTGCGCGCACCATGCGCAGATCCCCGGACACTGTACTGAGGGCGCGTGTGCAATCCCTGTCTCTTAATGGAGCCAAGCGCCGTCCTAAAATGTCCCTGACCAATGGCCGGAGGACTTCTGTTATTTAAGGCACCTCCTCCAAAATGGAGGTGCCTGTTCAAAGTTGTTAGTGTTCTTATACTCTCTCCAGCCCTCAGGTTCCAGTGTTGTTCGCCAGCCTGTCTATCAGCCGTGCCCGCCAGCCTATCATCCGAGCCCACCAGCCTGTCTATCTGCTGCGTCCGCCAGCCTTTCTATCTGCCGTGCCCACCAGCCTGTCTATGAGCCGTGCCCGCCAGCCTGTCTATCAACCATGTCCACCTGTCAGTCTGCCAGCCAATCCAGCCTGTCAGCTTCGGCTGTCAGTCTCGTGGGAGTGGCCTGCTCTCACACGAGGTCGGTCCCAGAGTGGCACCTGATTCACCTTCCCGGTACTTCCTTGGTTCACGGAGTCGACTAAGCCGCCGTGTAGCCAGGGTCGGTCCGGGTAGGCACTTAGTTATGCCCCTCTGGTCCCTCCTTGTACCACAGTACAGTGGTTCCACCACCCGGACCCTTAACAGTTTGAACAGGCCATGGAATCCAGTGGCTCCCAGGCTCTCTCTCTTTCTGAGCTGTACCAAGAGGTCTCCTGCCAGAGATCTCAACAGGATACAAACCTGTCCTATCTGCAAACTGTTAACTCCCGCTTGGATGCACTGTCCACCTCGGCTGTGTCCGCCTCTAACCAAGCAGCAACCACTCCAGCGGTACCTCAACCCAGTAGTGGCGTAGTACCCAACTCAGGACCCCGACCTTCTGCTCCACCACGCTTTGGCGGTGATCCCGCTCTATGTCGGGGCTTCAACAACCAGTGCACACTGCACGTTGAGCTCCTGGCTCATCGGTTCGCTTCTGACCAGGCTAAAGTCATGTCTCATCTCACCGGAGAAGAGTTGGAGTGGCTCAACCACCTATGGGAGAGAGGGGATCCTCTGGTATCTAACCTCCAGACTTGCCTTGCGGCCTTCCGGAGGGTTTTTGATGAGCCCGGCCACACGTCTTCGACTGCCTGTTCTCTTCTTCATCTACACAAAGGAAACCTCACAGTGGGCCAGTACGCTGTGCGTTTCCATACCCTCACATCTGAACTAGCCTGGAACAATGAGCCCTGGTGTCTACCTTTTGGGAGGGGCTTTCTGGGCAGATCAAGGACGAACTGGCCGGTCATGACATTCCCACCTCTCTGGATAACCTGGTGTCCTTGGCCACACGGATCGACATCAGGTTCCAGGACCATTCTAAGGAGGTGATCCGTGGGAGAAAATCACTGTGCCTAGCACCAACCTTCCAAAGGCCAGTCTCTCAACAAGCCACTGCCTCGGCATCCACCCCAGAGGCTATGCAGGTAGACCAGGTCAAGATGGTCAAGTCTCGCCAGGAGGTCGGCCGCACTGAGGGAAGATGTTTTTACTTTGGCAGCTCTGAGCATCTAATCCGCTCTTGTCCAGAGAGACAGGGAAACTCCAGTGCCTAGGATCATTTGGAGAGGTCGTCCTGGGAAAAAATTATTCTTTTCCATCCCTGACTCTGTCTGTATCGATAACCTGTGGTAAGATAAATTTTTTTGAGACTGCCTATCTGGATTCCGGTGCCACAGAGAATCTGATCCAACAGGCCATTGTGGAGCAGTATCAGATCCCTATTCAATGACTTTCAGATCCATTAGCGGTTTCTTCGGTGGATGGGAGACCCCTTTCAGAGTCCATCTTGTTCGTCACCGAGCCTGTAGTTCTTCAGATAGGAATGCTATACTTGGAAAAAATCTACTTCTACGTGCTGTCTTGCCTCTCTCACTCTATACTGCTTGGACTTCCCTGGCTTCAAACACACTAGCCAGTTTTGGATTGGAGTTCGGGAGAGGTGCTCTGCTGGGGCCAAGAGTGTCACAAGACCTGCTTGGTTCCTGTCCGTCCTGCTCGACCTACGCTGACGTCTTTGACAAGAAGGAGGCTGAGACACTACCTCCTCATAGCCCGTCTGACTGTCCTATCGATCTCATTCCTGGTGCTTCCCCACACCAAGGTCGAATTTACCCCCTGTCGTTGGCCGATACCCGTGCCATGTCCGAATACATTGAAGAGAATCTTACTAGGGGATTTATCCAGAAATCCACCTCCCCGGCTGGAGCAGGATTCTTTTCATTAAGAAGAAGGATGGCTCTCTTCACCCTTGTTTCGACTATAGGGGCCTAAATAGGATTACTATTAAAGATAAGTATCCTCTACCTCTCATCTCTGAGATGTTTGATCGCCTTAAAGGTGCCAAGGTCTTTACTAAGCTCCATCTCCGTGGCGCATACAACCTGATCCAGATTCGCCAGGGGGACAAGTGGAAGACGGCATTCAACACACGGGATGGCCACTACAGGTATCGCGTGATGCCCTTCTGACTCTGCAACTCACCAGCAGTCTTCCAAGAACTGGTAAATGACATCTTCCGAGAACTTCTGTATTCATATGTAGTAGTGTACCTGGACGATATCCTGGTGTTCTCTTCTGATCTGCCCTCACATCAAAGAGACGTTCGACAGGTATTGCAGAGGCTCAGGAAAAATCGTCTATATGCCAAATTCGAGAAATGCATTTTTGAACAGACTTCTCTTCCCTTCCTGGAAGACCAAGCTAAAGATGGAACCCGAGAAAGTGTCTGCTGTTCTAAAGTGGCCCCGACCTAAGAGGTTGAAGGCTATTCAGCGGTTTCTGGGGTTCGCTAATTATTACCGCCTGTTCATTCCTCATTTTTCCTCCCGGACTGCTCCCATATCTGCCCTGACCCGCAAAGGGGTTAATCCCAAGAAATGGACAGCCGAGGCAGAAAGTGTCTCCGTATCCTTGAAACAAGTATACTCTTCTGTAACAAGCAGTTCTTCCTGGAGATTGACGCCTCTTCCTCTGGGTCCAGAGCAGTTCTTACCCAGAAGTCCTTGTCCGAGCGAATGGTGACCTGCGGCTTGTTTTCCAAGCTTTTCACTCCTTTGGAGTGCAATTATTCCATTGGAGATCGTGAACTGCTTGCCATCAAACTGGCGCTGGAGCAGTGGCGGTTCTTGCTGGAGGCGGCCTTTCATCCGGTGGTCATCTACACGGACCACAAGAATCTCGCCTACTTGCAGTCCGCTCAATGATTTAATACTCGTCAGGCCAGATGGTCTCTGTTCTTTGCTCGCTTCAACTTCATTTTCCACTTCCGTCCAGGAGACAAGAATATTAAGGCATAAATTGGAATAAGGTTCTGGCACTCAAAAAACAATAGCATTGGGGTCAAACGTTATGTATGTCCTTTTATTGATGTACAGCAAAATCCAACTTAAAGGAAGATTTCTGCCCAACGTTTCAACCCACACGGGTTTTCCTCAGGGGCTTCAAAAACTAGTTCCATAGTATGTGAAAAAAAACAGCAAAAGACAGAAGTATCAATAACAATGTACATACATCATAAAATTACTTAGGTATATCTATAAAGAGTAGATATAGAATATGAAACAGCAGACATTCCCCAAAGAAAGACCCATAAGGTTTCAATATTAAAGCTGTTTTATCATGAGAACCTAAAATTATAGATATAGATATCCACGGGATAGGAGAAAAGGTCAAGCGACAAAATTTATAATACCATTGCATAGTGAAAATGAATAACGATCATGATCCTGTATTAATGTCATTGTGATAATAGACATGAAAAATGTATAATACCCATATGAAGAGTTGAAGAGTATATGGTCAGGACTTGCTGCGACTAGTGAATGTAGGATATCCTATGGTAAAAAGATAGTGATATTGTGGAAAATTCATAGAGATTGTGGAAAATAAGGGATCTAGGGAAATTTTTACACATACTAAATGGTCAGTGAAATGGTAGAATATGGCCACAACCAGTATACTGCACCGGGAGTTTCCCTGTGTAGCTGAAGTGAAATAACACACCGCTCAGTGTCTATAGCACATAGTCTGTATATCTAAAATGTGAGGGTCCCTCAATGATTTATCTGTTTAATATGTGGAGCTTAGGAATGACAGGCAATGGTCCTAGAAAAAAAGAGGATAATAAAAGGTAACATGTCCCACTAGAGAGGATCCAAAGTAGTTGACCCATAGAAGCGGTTTCAAAATAGAACGGATAGAAATGCTCCCTTGGGTATATACAGATGACCTGTGTGTGCAGAGAGATTGTGGCGCTCGCTGTGCTGACAGAGCAGCTTTAAATACCGCGCTCCATGCTGCGTCTGCTTCCTGATTCCGGTCTGCTGGAGCGCAGCATCCGCTATGTGGAACGCAAGCTCGCGCATGCGCTGTGTATGCTGCGAAGAGCGCATGTTCCTGCCGTGTGTCAGCATGAGTGTGTGCAGGGAGAAGGAAAGGGGAACCCAAAGAAGGAGAGAAAGAAGGAGGGGTAAGCAATGTGAGACGGTCACAAGGAGCACAAGTATGGAGATGATTCAAATGAGAAAGGATACAAGATTAAACCGCGAGGCTGTAAATGTAATAGGAACAATGCCGATCTAACTGTGAAGTGTCTGAAAAAGAGAAGGATAAATTAGTGGTAGGACGGCGAGCTCAGAAGGTAAGAGGGAAGAGGAAGGTCAAAAATAACAGAAAAATAGAATATCGATTACATGATTCATGAATATAATAAACATACAATGATCAAAAATGAGAACTAAATAATACATGCTGAATAAATGGAAAAGGTCAGATATTAAAATAGTACATTGTAGATATTATACCATATCAGCTTTTATCACAAATAATGGCATATGTTCAGAAAAAATAGGGGGGGGGGGGGCATTTTGAACAATATACCCCCCCCCGCCTATTGATGCCATGGCGCAGTACATAAGAAGGGGTTACATACCAGATACAGTAAAGAACTGACATTGATAGACGGGTACAGAGGGAGGAGGACCCTGCCCCTGCAGGCTTACATTCTACAGATACATTGTATATTATTATTATTTATATAGCACCATTGATGCCATGGTGCTGTACATGAGAAGGGGTTACATACCAGATACAGATATCACTTACAGTAAAGAACTAACAATGATAGACGGGTACAGAGGGAGGAGGACCCTGCCCCTGCAGGCTTACATTCTACAGATACATTGTATATTATTATTATTTATATAGCGCCATTGATTCCATGGTGCTGTACATGAGAAGGGGTTACATACCAGATACAGATATCACTTACAGTAAAGAACTGACAATGATAGACGGGTACAGAGGGAGGCTTACATTCTACAGATACATTGTATATTATTATTATTTATATAGTGCCATTGATTCCATGGTGCTGTACATGAGAAGGGGTTACATACCAGATACAGATATCACTTATAGTAAAGAACTAACAATGATAGACGTGTACAGAGGGAGGAGGACCCTGCCCCTGCGGGCTTACATTCTACAGATACATTGTATATTATTATTATTTATATAGCGCCATTGATTCCATGGTGCTGTACATGAGAAGGGGTTACATACCAGATACAGATATCACTTACAGTAAAGAACTAACAATGATAGACGGGTACAGAGGGAGGAGGACCCTGCTCCTGGGGGCTTACATTCTACAGATACATTGTATATTATTATTATTTATAAAGCACCATTGATGCCATGGTGCTGTACATGAGAAGGGGTTACATACCAGATACAGATATCACTTACAGTAAAGAACTAACAATGATAGACGGGTACAGAGGGAGGAGGACCCTGCCCCTGCGGGCTTACATTCTACAGATACATTGTATATTATTATTATTTATATAGCACCATTGATTCCATGGTGCTGTACATGAGAAGGGGTTACATACCAGATACAGATATCACTTACAGTAAAGAACTAACAATGATAGACGTGTACAGAGGGAGGAGGACCCTGCCCCTGCGGGCTTACATTCTACAGATACATTGTATATTATTATTATTTATATAGCGCCATTGATTCCATGGTGCTGTACATGAGAAGGGGTTACATACCAGATACAGATATCACTTACAGTAAAGAACTAACAATGATAGACGGGTACAGAGGGAGGAGGACCCTGCCCCTGGGGGCTTACATTCTACAGATACATTATATATTATTATTATTTATATAGCACCATTGATTCCATGGTGTTGTACATGAGAAGAGGTTACATACCAGATACAGATATCACTTACAGTAAAGAACTAACAATGATAAACGGGTACAGAGGGAGGAGGACCCTGCCCCTGGGGGCATACATTCTACAGATACATTGTATATTATTATTATTTATATAGCACCATTGATTCCATGGTGCTGTACATGAGAAGAGGTTACATACCAGATACAGATATCACTTACAGTAACTAACAATGATAGACGGGTACAGAGGGAGGAGGACCCTGCCCCTGCGAGCTTACATTCTACAGATACATTGTATATTATTATTATTTATATAGCGCCATTGATTCCATGGTGCAGTACATGAGAAGGGGTTACATACCAGATACAGATATCACTTACAGTAAAGAACTAACAATGATAGACGGGTACAGAGGGAGGAGGACCCTGCCCCTGCAGGCTTACATTCTACAGATACATTGTATATTATTATTATTTATATAGCGCCATTGATTCCATGGTGCTGTACATGAGAAGGGGTTACATACCAGATACAGATATCACTTACAGTAAAGAACTAACATTGATAGACGGGTACAGAGGGAGGAGGACACTGCCCCTGGGGGCTTACATTCTACAGATACATTGTATATTATTATTATTTATATAGCTCCATTGATTCCATGGTGCTGTACATGAGAAGGGGTTACATACCAGATACAGATATCACTTACAGTAAAGAACTAACATTGATAGACGGGTACAGAGGGAGGAGGACCCTGCCCCTGGGGGCTTACATTCTACAGATACATTGTATATTATTATTATTTATATAGCACCATTGATTCCATGGTGCTGTACATGAGAAGAGGTTACATACCAGATACAGATATCACTTACAGTAAAGAACTAACAATGATAGACGGGTACAGAGGGAGGAGGACCCTGCCCCTGCGGGCTTACATTCTACAGATACATTGTATATTATTATTATTTATATAGCGCCATTGATGCCATGGTGCTGTACATGAGAAGGGGTTACATACCAGATACAGATATCACTTACAGTAAAGAACTAACAATGATAGACGGGTACAGAGGGAGGAGGACCCTGCCCCTGCAGGCTTACATTCTACAGATACATTGTATATTATTATTATTTATATAGCGCCATTGATTCCATGGCGCTGTACATGAGAAGGGGTTACATACCAGATACAGATATCACATACAGTAAAGAACTAACAATGATAGACGGGTACAGAGGGAGGAGGACCCTGCCCCTGGGGGCTTACATTCTACAGATACATTGTATATTATTATTATTTATATAGCACCATTGATTCTATGGTGCTGTACATGAGAAGAGGCTACATACCAGATACAGATATCACTTACAGTAAAGAACTAACAATGATAGATGGGTACAGAGGGAGGAGGACCCTGCCCCTGCGGGCTTACATTCTACAGATACATTGTATATTATTATTATTTATATAGCGCCATTGATTCCATGGTGCTGTACATGAGAAGAGGTTACATACCAGATACAGATATCACTTACAGTAAAGAAATAACAATGATAAACGGGTACAGAGGGAGGAGGACCCTGCCCCTGGGGGCTTACATTCTACAGATACATTGTATATTATTATTATTTATATAGCACCATTGATTCCATGGTGCAGTACATGAGAAGAGGTTACATACCAGATACAGATATCACTTACAGTAAAGAACTAACAATGATAGACGGGTGCAGAGGGAGGAGGACCCTGCCCCTGTGAGCTTACATTCTACAGATACATTGTATATTATTATTATTTATATAGCGCCATTGATTCCATGGTGCTGTACATGAGAAGGGGTTACATACCAGATACAGATATCACTTACAGTAAAGAATTAACAATGATAGACGGGTACAGAGGGAGGAGGACCCTGCCCCTGGGGGCTTACATTCTACAGATACATTGTATATTATTATTATTTATATAGCTCCATTGATTCCATGGTGCTGTACATGAGAAGAGGTTACATAACAGATACAGATATCACTTACAGTAAAGAACTAAAAATGATAGACGGGTACAGAGGGAGGAGGACCCTGCCCCTGCGGGCTTACATTCTACAGATACATTGTATATTATTATTATTTATATAGCGCCATTGATTCCATGGTGCTGTACATGAGAAGGGGTTACATACCAGATACAGATATCACTTACAGTAACTAACAATGATAGACGGGTACAGAGGGAGGAGGACCCTGCCCCTACGGGCTTAAATTCTACAGATATATTGTATATTATTATTATTTATATAGCGCCATTGATTCCATGGTGCTATACATGAGAAGGGGTTACATACCAGAAACAGATATCACTTACAGTAAAGAAATAACAATTATAGACGGGTACAAAGGGAGGAGGACCCTGCCCCTGGGAGCTTACATTCTACAGATGCATTGTATATTATTATTATTTATATAGTGCCATTGATTCCATGGTGCTGTACATGAGAAGGGGTTACATACCAGATACAGATATCACTTACAATAAAGAACTAACAATGATAGACGGGTACAGAGGGAGGAGGACCCTGCCCCTGGGAGCTTACATTCTACAGATACATTGTATATTATTATTATTTATATAGCTCCATTGATTCCATGGTGCTGTACATGAGAAGAGGTTACATACCAGATACAGATATCACTTACTATAAAGAACTAACAATGATAGACGGGTACAGAGGGAGGAGGACCCTGCCCCTGGGGGCTTACATTCTACAGATACATTGTATATTATTATTATTTACATAGCTCCATTGATTCCATGGTGCTGTACATGAGAAGAGGTTACATACCAGATACAGATATCACTTACAGTAAAGAACTAACAATGATAGACGGGTACAGAGGGAGGAGGACCCTGCCCCTGGGGGCTTACATTCTACAGATACATTGTATATTATTATTATTTATATAGCGCCATTGATTCCATGGTGCTGTACATGAGAAGAGGTTACATACCAGATACAGACATCACTTACAGTAAAGAACTAACAATGATAGACAGGTACAGAGCAAGGAGGACCCTGCCCCTGCAGGCTTACATTCTACAGATACATTGTATATTATTATTATTTATATAGCACCATTTATTCCATGGTGCTGTACATGAGAAGGGGTTACATACCAGATACAGATATCACTTACAGTAAAGAACTAACAATGATAGACGGGTACAGAGGGAGGAGGACCCTGCCCCTGCGAGCTTACATTCTACAGATACATTGTATATTATTATTATTTATATAGCACCATTGATTCCATGCTGCTGTACATGAGAAGGGGTTACATACCAGATACAGATATCACTTACAGTAAAGAACTAACAATGATAGACGGGTACAGAGGGAGGAGGACCCTGCCCCTGCGGGCTTATATTCTACAGATACATTGTATATTATTATTATTTATATTGCTCCATTGATTCCATGGTGCTGTACATGAGAAGGGGTTACATACCAGATACAGATATCACTTACACTAAAGAACTAACAATGATAGACGGGTATAGAGGGAGGAGGACCCTGCCCCTGGGGGCTTACATTCTACAGATACATTGTATATTATTATTATTTATATAGCTCCATTGATTCCATGGTGCTGTACATGAGAAGTGGTTACATACCAGATACAGATATCACTTACAGTAAAGAGCTAACAATGATAGACGGGTACAGAGGGAGGAGGACCCTGCCCCTGGGGGCTTACATTCTACAGATACATTGTATATTATTATTATTTATATAGCGCCATTGATTCCATGGTGCTGTACATGAGAAGAGGTTACATACCAGATACAGATATCACTTACAGTAAAGAACTAACAATGATAGATGGGTACAGAGGGAGGAGGACATTGCCCCTGGGGGCTTACATTCTACAGATACATTGTATATTATTATTATTTATATAGCGCCATTGATTCCATGGTGCTGTACATGAGAAGAGGTTACATACCAGATACAGATATCACTTACAGTAACTAACAATGATAGACGGGTACAGAGGGAGGAGGACCCTGCCCATGGGGGCTTACATTCTACAGATACATTGTATATTATTATTATTTATATTGCTCCATTGATTCCATGGTGCTGTACATGAGAAGGGGTTACATACCAGATACAGATATCACTTACAGTAAAGAACTAACAATGATTGAGGGATACAGAGGGAGGAGGACCCTGCCCCTGGGGTCTTACATTCTACAGATACATTGTATATTATTATTATTTATATAGCGCCATTGATACCATGGTGCTGTACATGAGAAGAGGCTACATACCAGATACAGATGTCACTTACAGTAACTAACAATGATAGACGGGTATAGAGGGAGGAGGACCCTGCCTCTGGGGGCTTACATTCTACAGATACATTGTATATTATTATTATTTATATAGCTCCATTGATTCCATGGTGCTGTACATGAGAAGAGGTTACATACCAGATACAGATATCACTTACAGTAAAGAACTAACAATGATAAACGGGTACAGAGGGAGGAGGACCCTGCCCCTGGGGGCTTACATTCTACAGATACATTGTATATTATTTTTATTTATATAGCTCCATTGATTCCATGGTGCTGTACATGAGAAGAGGTTACATAGCAGATACAGATATCACTTACAGTAAAGAACTAACAATGATAGACGGGTACAGAGGGAGGAGGACCCTGCCCCTGCGGGCTTACATTCTACAGATACATTATATATTATTATTATTTATATAGCGCCATTGATTCCATGGTGCTGTACATGAGAAGAGGTTACATACCAGATACAGACATCACTTACAGTAAAGAACTAACAATGATAGACAGGTACAGAGCGAGGAGGACCCTGCCCCTGCAGGCTTACATTCTACAGATACATTGTATATCATTATTATTTATATAGCGCCATTGATTCCATGGTGCTGTACATGAGAAGGGGTTACATACCAGATACAGATATCACTTACAGTAAGGAACTAACAATGATAGATGGGTACAGAGGGAGGAGGACCCTGCCCCTGCGGGCTTACATTCTACAGATACATTGTATATTATTATTATTTATATAGCACCATTGATGCCATGGTGCTGTACATGAGAAGGGGTTACATACCAGATACAGATATCACTTACAGTAACTAACAATGATAGACGGGTACAGAGGGAGGAGGACCCTGCCCCTGCGGGCTTACATTCTACAGATACATTGTATATTATTATTATTTATATAGTGCCATTGATTCCATGGCGCTGTACATGAGAAGAGGTAACATACCAGATACAGATATCACTTACAGTAAAGAACTAAAATTTAAAGACGGGTACAGAGGGAAGAGGACCCTGCCCCTGCGGGCTTACATTCTACAGATACATTGTATATTATTATTATTTATAAAGCACCATTGATGCCATGGCGTTGTACATGAGAAGAGGTTACATACCAGATACAGATATCACTTACAGTAAAGAACTAACAATGATAGACAAGTACAGAGGAAGGAGGACCCTGCCCCTGCGGGCTTACATTCTACAGATACATTGTATATTATTATTATTTATATAGCGCCATTGATGCCATGGCGTTGTACATGAGAAGGGGTTACATACCAGATACAGATATCACTTACAGTAACTAATAATGATAGATGGGTACAGAGGGACTAGGACCCTGCCCCTGCGGGTTTACATTCTACAGATACATTGTATATTATTATTATTTATAAAGCACCATTGATGCCATGGCGTTGTACATGAGAAGGGGTTACATACCAGATACAGATATCACTTACAGTAACTAACAATGATAGACGGGTACAGAGGGAGGAGGACCCTGTCCCTGCGGGCTTACATTCTACAGATACATTGTATATTATTATTATTATATAGCTCCATTGATTCCATGGTGCTGTACATGAGAAGGGGTTACATACCAGATACTGATATCACTTACAGTAAAGAACTAACAATGATAGACGGGTACAGAGGGAGAAGGACCCTGCCCCTGTGGGCTTACATTCTTCAGATACATTGTATATTATTATTATTTATATAGCACCATTGATGCCATGGTGCTGTACATGAGAAGAGGTTACATACCAGATACAGATATCACTTACAGTAAAGAACTAACAATGATAGACGGGTACAGAGGGAGGAGGACCCTGCCCCTGTGGGCTTACATTCTACAGATACATTGAATATTATTATTATTTATATAGCGCCATTTATTCCATGGTGCTGTACATGAGAAGAGGTTACATACCAGATACAGATATCACTTACAGTAACTAACAATGATAGATGGGTACAGAGGGAGGAGGACCCTGCCCCTAGGGGCTTACATTCTACAGATACATTGTATATTATTATTATTTATATAGTGCCATTGATTCCATGGCGCTGTACATAAGAAGTGGTTACATACCAGATACAGATATCACTTATAGTAAAGAACTAACAATGATAGACGGGTACAGAGGGAGGAGGACCCTGCCCCTGCCGGCTTACATTCTACAGATACATTGTATATTATTATTATTTATATAGCGCCATTGATTCCATGGTGCTGTACATGAGAAGGGGTTACATACCAGATACAGATATCACTTACAGTAAAGAACTAACAATGATAGACGGGTACAGAGGGAGGAGGACCCTGCCCCTGCAGGCTTACATTCTACAGATACATTGTATATTATTATTATTTATATAGTGCCATTGATGCCATGGTGCTGTACATGAGAAGGGGTTACATACCAGATACAGATATCACTTACAGTAAACTAACAATGATAGACGGGTACAGAGGGAGGGGGAACCTGCCCCTGGGGGCTTACATTCTACAGATACATTGTATATTATTATTATTTATATAACACCATTGATTCCATGGTGCTGTACATGAGAAGAGGTTACATACCAGATACAGATATCACTTACAGTAAAGAACTAACAATGATAGACGGGTACAGAGGGAGGAGGACCCTGCCCCTGCGGGCTTACATTCTACAGATACATTGTATATTATTATTATTTATATAGCGCCATTGATTCCATGGTGCTGTACATGAGAAGAGGTTACATACCAGATACAGATATCACTTACAGTAAAGAACTAACAATGATAGACGGGTACAGAGGGAGGAGGACCCTGCCCCTGCAGGCTTACATTCTACAGATACATTGTATATTATTATTATTTATATAGCGCCATTGATGCCATGGTGCTGTACATGAGAAGGGGTTACATACCAGATACAGATATCACTTACAGTAACTAACAATGATAGACGGATACAGAGGGATGAGGACCCTGCTCCTGCGGTCTTATATTCTACAGATACATTGTATATTATTATTATTTATATAGCGCCATTGATTCCATGGTGCTGTACATGAGAAGGGGTTACATACCAGATACAGATATCACTTACAGTAACTAACAATGATAGACGGGTACAGAGGGAGGAGGACCCTGCCCCTGCGGTCTTATATTCTACAGATACATTGTATATTATTATTATTTATATAGCGCCATTGATTCCATGGTGCTGTACATGAGAAGAGGTTACATACCAGATACAGATATCACTTACAGTAAAGAACTAACAATGATAGACGGGTACAGAGGGAGCAGGAACCTGCCCCTGCGGGCTTACATTCTACAGATACATTGTATATTATTATTATTTATATAGCGCCATTGATGCCATGGTGGTGTACATGAGAAGGGGTTACATACCAGATACAGACATCACTTACAGTAAATAACAATGATAGACGGGTACAGAGCGAGGAGGACCCTGCCCCTGCGGTCTTATATTCTACAGATACATTGTATATTATTATTATTTATATAGTGCCATTGATTCCATGGCGCTGTACATAAGAAGGGGTTACATACCAGATACAGATATCACTTACAGTAACTAACAATGATAGACGGGTACAGAGGGAGGAGGACTCTGCCCCTGCGGTCTTACATTCTACAGATACATTGTATATTATTATTATTTATATAGTGCCATTGATTCCATGGTGCTGTACGTGAGAAGAGGTTACATACCAGATACAGATATCACTTACAGTAAAGAACTAACAATGATAGACGGGTACAGAGGGAGGAGGACCCTGCCCCTGCGGGCTTATATTCTACAGATACATTGTATATTATTATTATTTATATAGCGCCATTGATTCCATGGTGCTGTACATGAGAAGGGGTTACATACCAGATACAGATATCACTTACAGTAACTAACAATGATAGACGGGTACAGAGGGAGGAGGACTCTGCCCCTGCGGTCTTACATTCTACAGATACATTGTATATTATTATTATTTATATAGTGACATTGATTCCATGGTGCTGTACATGAGAAGAGGTTACATACCAGATACAGATATCACTTACAGTAAAGAACTAACAATGATAGACGGGTACAGAGGGAGGAGGACCCTGCCCCTGCAGGCTTACATTCTACAGATACATTGTATATTATTATTATTTATATAGCGCCATTGATGCCATGGTGCTGTACATGAGAAGGGGTTACATACCAGATACAGATATCACTTACAGTAACTAACAATGATAGACGGGTACAGAGGGATGAGGACCCTGCCCCTGCGGTCTTATATTCTACAGATACATTGTATATTATTATTATTTATATAGCGCCATTGATTCCATGGTGCTGTACATGAGAAGGGGTTACATACCAGATACAGATATCACTTACAGTAACTAACAATGATAGACGGGTACAGAGGGAGGAGGACCCTGCCCCTGCGGTCTTATATTCTACAGATACATTGTATATTATTATTATTTATATAGCGCCATTGATTCCATGGTGCTGTACATGAGAAGAGGTTACATACCAGATACAGATATCACTTACAGTAAAGAACTAACAATGATAGACGGGTACAGAGGGAGGAGGACCCTGCCCCTGCGGGCTTACATTCTACAGATACATGGTATATTATTATTATTTATATAGCGCCATTGATGCCATGGTGCTGTACATGAGAAGGGGTTACATACCAGATACAGATATCACTTACAGTAAATAACAATGATAGACGGGTACAGAGCGAGGAGGACCCTGCCCCTGCGGTCTTATATTCTACAGATACATTGTATATTATTATTATTTATATAGTGCCATTGATTCCATGGCGCTGTACATAAGAAGGGGTTACATACCAGATACAGATATCACTTACAGTAACTAACAATGATAGACGGGTACAGAGGGAGGAGGACTCTGCCCCTGCGGTCTTACATTCTACAGATACATTGTATATTATTATTATTTATATAGTGCCTTTGATTCCATGGTGCTGTACATGAGAAGAGGTTACATACCAGATACAGATATCACTTACAGTAAAGAACTAACAATGATAGACGGGTACAGAGGGAGGAGGACCCTGCCCCTGCGGGCTTACATTCTACAGATACATTGTATATTATTATTATTTATATAGCACCATTGATTCCATGGTGCTGTACATGAGGTGGGGTTACATACCAGACACAGATATCACTTACAGTAACTAACAATGATAGATGGGTACAGAGGGAGGAGGACCCTGCCCCTGGGGGCTTACATTCTGCAGATACATTGTATATTATTATTATTTATATAACACCATTAATTCCATGGTGCTGTACATGAGAACAGGTTACATACCAGATACAGATATCACTTACAGTAAAGAACTAACAATGATAGACTGGTACAGAGGGAGGAGGACCCTGCCCCTGCGGGCTTACATTCTACAGATACATTGTATATTATTATTATTTATATAGCGCCATTGATGCCATGGTGCTGTACATGAGAAGGGGTTACATACCAGATACAGATATCACTTACAGTAACTAACAATGATAGACTGGTACAGAGGGAGGAGGACCCTGCCCCTGCGGTCTTATATTCTACAGATACATTGTATATTATTATTATTTATATAGCGCCATTGATTCCATGGTGCTGTACATGAGAAGAGGTTACATACCAGATACAGATATCACTTACAGTAAAGAACTAACAATGATAGACGGGTACAGAGGGAGGAGGACCCTGCCCCTGCGGGCTTACATTCTACAGATACATTGTATATTATTATTATTTATATAGCGCCATTGATGCCATGGTGCTGTACATGAGAAGGGGTTACATACCAGATACAGATATCACTTACAGTAAATAACAATGATAGACGGGTACAGAGGGAGGAGGACCCTGCCCCTGCGGTCTTATATTCTACAGATACATTGTATACTATTATTATTTATATAGTGCCATTGATTCCATGGCGCTGTACATAAGAAGGGGTTACATACCAGATACAGATATCACTTACAGTAACTAACAATGATAGACGGGTACAGAGGGAGGAGGACTCTGCCCCTGCGGTCTTACATTCTACAGATACATTGTATATTATTATTATTTATATAGTGCCATTGATTCCATGGTGCTGTACATGAGAAGAGGTTACATACCAGATACAGATATCACTTACAGTAAAGAACTAACAATGATAGACGGGTACAGAGGGAGGAGGACCCTGCCCCTGCGGGCTTACATTCTACAGATACATTGTATATTATTATTATTTATATAGCACCATTGATTCCATGGTGCTGTACATGAGGTGGGGTTACATACCAGATACAGATATCACTTACAGTAACTAACAATGATAGATGGGTACAGAGGGAGGAGGACCCTGCCCCTGCGGGCTTACATTCTACAGATACATTGTATATTATTATTATTTATATAACACCATTGACTCTATAGTGCTGTACATGAGAAGAGGTTACATACCAGATACAGATATCACTTACAGTAACTAACAATGATAGACTGGTACAGAGGGAGGAGGACCCTGCCCCTGCGAGCTTACATTCTGCAGATACATTGTATATTATTATTATTTATATAACACCATTGACTCCATGGTGCTGTACATGAGAAGAGGTTACATACCAGATACAGATATCACTTACAGTAAAGAACTAACAATGATAGACGGGTACAGAGGGAGGAGGACCCTGCCCCTGCGGGCTTACATTCTACAGATACATTCTATATTATTATTATTTATATAGTGCCATTGATTCCATGGTGCTGTACATGAGAAGGGGTTACATATCAGATACAGATATCACTTACAGTAAAGAACTAACAATGATAGACGGGTATAGAGGGAGGAGGACCCTGCCCCTGCGAGCTTACATTCTACAGATACATTGTATATTATTATTATTTACAGTTATATGAAATAGTTTGGGCACCCCTATTAATTTTAAGCTTAATGTTTTATAAAAATTGGTGTTTTTGCAACAGCTATTTCAGTTTGATATATGTAATAACTGTTGGACACAGTAATGTTTCTGACTTGAAATGAGGATATTATTGTACTAACAGAAAATGTGCAATCTGCATTCAAACAAAATTTGACAGGTGCATAAGTATGGGCACCTCACCAGAAAAGTGACATTAATATTTAGTAGATCCTCCTTTTGCAAAAATAACAGCCTCTAGTCGCTTCCTGTAGCTTTTAATGAGTTCCTGGATCCTGGATGAAGGTATTTTTGACCATTCCTCTTTACAAAACAATTCCAGTTCAGTTAAGTTTGATGGTCGCCCCCGAGCATGGACAGCCTTCTTCAAATGATCCCACAGATGTTCAATGATATTCAGGTCTGGGGACTGGGATGGCCATTCCAGAACATTGTAATTGTTCCTCTGCATGAATGACTGAGTAGATTTGGAGCGGTGTTTTGGATCATTGTCTTGCTGAAAGATCCATCCCCTGCGTAACTTCAACTTTATCACTGATTGTTGAACATTATTGTCAAGAATCTGCTGATACTGAGTGGAATCCATGCGTCCCTCAACTTTAACAAGATTCCCGGTGCCGGCATTGGCCACACAGTCCCAAAGCATGATGGAACCTCCACCAAATTTTACTGTGGGTAGCAAGTGTTTTTCTTGGAATGCTGTGTTTTTTTGCTGCCATGCATAACACCTTTTTGTATGACCAAACAACTCAATATTGGTTTCATCAGTCCACAGGACCTTCTTCCAAAAAGAAATTGGCTTCCCCAAATGTGCTTTTGCATACCTCAGCCGACTCTGTTTGTGGCGTGCTTGCAGAAACGGCTTCTTTCGCATCACTCTCCCATACAGCTTCTCCTTGTGCAAAGTGCGTTGTATAGTTGACCGATGCACAGTGACACCATCTGCAGCAAGTTGATGCTGCAGCTCTCTGGAGGTGGTCTGAGGATTGTCCTTGACTGATCTCACCATTCTTCTTCTCTGCCTTTCTGATGTTTTTCTTGGCCTGCCACTTCTGGCCTTAACAAGAACTGTCCCTGTGTTCTTCCATTTCCTTACTATGTTCCTCTCAGTGGAAACTGACAGGTTAAATCTCTGAGACAGCATTTTGTATCCTTCCCCTGAACAACTATGTTGAATAATCTTTGTTTTCAGATCATTTGACAGTTGTTTTGAGGAGCCCATGATGCCACTCTACAGAGGAGATTCAAACAGGAGAACAACTTGCAAGTGGCCACTTGAAGTAGCTTTTCTTATGATTGCATACACCTGGCTATGAAGTTCAAAGCTCAATGAGGTTACAAAACCAAAAAAAGTGCTTTAGTACATCAGTAAAAAGTAGGTAGGAGTATTTAAAACAAGAAAATTATAAGGGTGCCCATACTTATGCACCTGTCAAATTTTGTTTGAATGCAGATTGCAAATTTTCTGTTAGTACAATAAACCTCATTTCAAGGCAGAAACATTACTGTGTCCAACAGTTATTACATATATCAAACTGAAATAGCTGTTGCAAAAACACCAATTTTTATAAAACATTAAGCTTAAGATTAATAGGGGTACCCAAACTTTTTCATATAACTGTATATAGCACCATTGATGCCATGGCGCTATACATGAGAAGGGGTTACATACCAGATACAGATATCACTTACAGTAACTAACAATGATAGACGGGTACAGAGGGAGGAGGACCCTGCCCCTGCGGGCTTACATTCTACAGATACAATGTATATTATTATTATTTATATAGCGCCATTGATTCCATGGTGCTGTACATGAGAAGAGGTTACATACCAGATACAGATATCACTTACAGTAAAGAACTAACAATGATAGATGGGTACAGAGGGAGGAGGACCCTGCCCCTGGGGGCTTACATTCTACAGATACATTGTATATTATTATTATTTACATAGCACCATTGATTCCATGGTGCTGTACATGAGAAGGGGTTACATACCAGATACAGATATCACTTACAGTAAAGAACTAACAATGATTGACGGGTACAGAGGGAGGAGGACCCTGCCCCTGGGGGCTTACATTCTACAGATACATTGTATATTATTATTATTTATATAGCGCCATTGATTCCATGGTGCTGTACATGAGAAGGGGTTACATACCAGATACAGATATCACTTACAGTAAAGAACTAACAATGATAGACGGGTACAGAGGGAGGAGGACCCTGCCCCTGGAGGCTTACATTCTACAGATACATTGTATATTATTATTATTTATATAGCGCCATTGATTCCATGGTGCTGTACATGAGAAGGGGTTACATACCAGACACAGATATCACTTACAGTAAAGAACTAACAATGATAGACAAGTACAGAGGGAGGAGGACCCTGCCCCTGGGGGCATACATTCTATAGATAAATTGTATATTATTATTATTTATATAGCGCCATTGATTTCATGGTGCTGTACATGAGAAGGGGTTACATACCAGATACAGATATCACTTACAGTAAAGAACTAACAATGATAGACGGGTACAGAGGGAGGAGGACCCTGCCCCTGCAGGCTTACATTCTACAGATACATTGTATATTATTACTATTTATATAGCGCCATTGATGCCATGGTGTTGTACATGAGAAGGGGTTACATACCAGATACAGGTATCACTTACAGTAACTAACAATGATAGACGGGTACAGAGGGAGGAGGACCCTGCCCCTGCGGGCTTACATTCTACAGATACATTGTATATTATTATTATTTATATAGCGCCATTGATGCCGTGATGCTGTACATGAGAAGGGGTTACATACCAGATACAGATATCACTTACAGTAACTAACAATGATAGACGGGTACAGAGGGAGGAGGACCCTGCCGCTGCGGTCTAATATTCTACAGATACATTGTATATTATTATTATTTATATAGTGCCATTGATTCCATGGCGCTGTACATAAGAAGGGGTTACATACCAGATACAGATATCACTTACAGTAAAGAACTAACAATGATAGACGGGTACAGAGGGAGGAGGACCCTGCCCCTGGGGGCTTACATTCTACAGATACATTGTACATTATTATTATTTATATAGCACCATTGATGCCATGGTGCTGTACATGAGAAGGGGTTACATACCAGATACAGACATCACTTACAGTAAAGAAATAACAGTGATAGACGGGTACAGAGGGAGGAGGACCCTGCCCCTGCGGGCTTACATTCTACAGATACATTGTATATTATTATTATTTATATAGCGCCATTGATTCCATGGTGCTGTACATGAGAAGGGGTTACATACCAGATACAGACATCACTTACAGTAAAGAACTAACAGTGATAGACGGGTACAGAGGGAGGAGGACCCTGCCCCTGCGGGCTTACATTCTACAGATACATTGTATATTATTATTATTTATATAGTGCCATTGATTCCATGGTGCTGTACATGAGAAGGGGTTACATACCAGATACAGATATCACTTACAGTAACTAACAATGATAGACGGGTACAGAGGGAGGAGGACCCTGCCCCTGGGGGCTTACATTCTACAGATACATTGTATATTATTATTATTTATATAGCTCCATTAATTCCATGGTGCTGTACATGAGAAGGGGTTACATACCAGATACAGATATCACTTACAGTAAAGAACTAACAATGATAGACGGGTACAGAGGGAGGAGGACCCTGCCCCTGCGGGCTTACATTCTACAGATACATTGTATATTATTATTATTTATATAGCGCCATTGATTCCATGGTGCTGTACATGAGAAGAGGTTACATACCAGATACAGATATCACTTACAGTAAAGAACTAACAATGATAGACGGGTACAGAGGAAGGAGGACCAGGCCCCTGCGAGCTTACATTCTACAGATACATTGTATATTATTATTATTTATATAGCTCCATTGATTCCATGGTGCTGTACATGAGAAGAGGTTACATACCAGATACAGATATCCCTTACAGTAAAGAACTAATAATGATAGACGGGTACAGAGGGAGGAGGACCCTGCCCCTGCGGGCTTACATTCTACAGATACATTGTATATTATTATTATTTATATAGCTCCATTGATTCCATGGTGCTGTACATGAGAAGGGGTTAAATACCAGATACAGATATCACTTACAGTAAAGAACTAACAATGATAGACGGGTACAGAGGGAGGAGGACCTTGCCCCTGGGGGCTTACATTCTACAGATACATTGTATATTATTATTATTTATGTAGCGCCATTGATTCCTTGGTGCTGTACATAAGAAGAGGTTACATACCAGATACAGATATCACTTACAGTAAAGAACTAGCAATGAAAGACGGGTACAGAAGGAGGAGGACCCTGCCCCTGGGGGCTTACGTTCTACAGATACATTGTATATTATTATTATTTATATAGCGCCATTGATACCATGGTGCTGTACATGAGAAGGGGTTACATACCAGATACAGATATCACTTACAGTAACTAACAATGATAGACGGGTACAGAGGGAGGAGGACCCTGCCCCTGCGGGCTTACATTCTACAGATACATTGTATATTATTATTATTTATATAGCACCATTGATGCCATGGTGCTGTACATGAGAAGAGGTTACATACCAGATACAGATATCACTTACAGTAAAGAACTAACAATGATAGACGGGTACAGAGGGAGGAGGACCCTGCCCCTGCAGGCTTACATTCTACAGATACATTGTATATTATTAATATTTATATAGCGCTATTGATTCCATGGTGCTGTACATGAGAAGGGGTTACATACCAGATACAGATATCACTTACAGTAAAGAACTAACAATGATAGATGGGTACAGAGGGAGGAGGACCCTGCCCCTGCAGGCTTACATTCTACAGATACATTGTATATTATTATTATTTATATAGCGCCATTGATGCCATGGTGCTGTACATGAGAAGGGGTTACATACCAGATACAGGTATCACTTACAGTAACTAACAATGATAGACGGGTACAGAGGGAGGAGGACCCTGCCACTGCGGGCTTACATTCTACAGATACATTGTATATTATTATTATTTATATAGCGCCATTGATGCCGTGATGCTGTACATGAGAAGGGGTTACATACCAGATACAGATATCACTTACAGTAACTAACAATGATAGACGGGTACAGAGGGAGGAGGACCCTGCCCCTGCGGTCTTATATTCTACAGATACATTGTATATTATTATTATTTATATAGTGCCATTGATTCCATGGCGCTGTACATAAGAAGGGGTTACATACCAGATACAGATATCACTTACAGTAAAGAACTAACAATGATAGACGGGTACAGAGGGAGGAGGACCCTGCCCCTGGGGGCTTACATTCTACATATACATTGTATATTATTATTATTTATATAGCACCATTGATGCCATGGTGCTGTACATGAGAAGGGGTTACATACCAGATACAGACATCACTTACAGTAACTAACAATGATAGACGGGTACAGAGGGAGGAGGACCTTGCCACTGTGGGCTTACATTCTACAAATACATTGTATATTATTATTATTTATATAGCTCCATTGATTCCATGGTGCTGTACATGAGAAGGGGTTACATACCAGATACAGATATCACTTACAGTAAAGAACTAACAATGATAGACGGGTACAGAGGGAGGACTACCCTGCCCCTGGGGGCTTACATTCTACAGATGCATTGTATATTATTATTATTTATATAGTGCCATTGATTCCATGGTGCTGTACATAAGGGGTTACATACCAGATACAGATATCACTTACTGTAACTAACAATGATAGACGGGTACAGAGGGAGGAGGACCCTGCCCCTGCGGGCTTACATTCTACAGATACATTGTATATTATTATTATTTATATAGTACCATTGATGCCATGGTGCTGTACATGAGAAGAGGTTACATACCAGATACAGATATCACTTACAGTAAAGAACTAACAATGATAGACGGGTACAGAGGGAGGAGGACCTGCCCCTGCAGGCTTACATTCTACAGATACATTGTATATTACTATTATTTATATAGCGCCATTGATTCCATGGTGCTGTACATGAGAAGGGGTTACATACCAGATACAGACATCACTTACAGTAAAGAACTAACAATGATAGACGGGTACAGAGGGAGGAGGACCCTGCCCCTGCGGGCTTACATTCTACAGATACATTTTATATTATTATTATTTATATAGCTCCATTGATTCCATGGTGCTGTACATGAGAAGGGGTTAAATACCAGATACAGATATCACTTACAGTAAAGAACTAACAATGATAGACGGGTACAGAGGGAGGAGGACCTTGCCCCTGGGGGCTTACATTCTACAGATACATTGTATATTATTATTATTTATGTAGCGCCATTGATTCCTTGGTGCTGTACATAAGAAGAGGTTACATACCAGATACAGATATCACTTACAGTAAAGAACTAGCAATGAAAGACGGGTACAGAAGGAGGAGGACCCTGCCCCTGGGGGCTTACATTCTACAGATACATTGTATATTATTATTATTTATATAGCGCCATTGATTCCATGGTGCTGTACATGAGAAGGGGTTACATACCAGATACAGATATCACTTACAGTAACTAACAATGATAGACGGGTACAGAGGGAGGAGGACCCTGCCCCTGCGGGCTTACATTCTACAGATACATTGTATATTATTATTATTTATATAGCACCATTGATGCCATGGTGCTGTACATGAGAAGAGGTTACATACCAGATACAGATATCACTTACAGTAAAGAACTAACAATGATAGACGGGTACAGAGGGAGGAGGACCCTGACCCTGCAGGCTTACATTCTACAGATACATTGTATATTATTAATATTTATATAGCGCTATTGATTCCATGGTGCTGTACATGAGAAGGGGTTACATACCAGACACAGATATCACTTACAGTAAAGAACTAACAATGATAGATGGGTACAGAGGGAGGAGGACCCTGCCCCTGCAGGCTTACATTCTACAGATACATTGTATATTATTATTATTTATATAGCGCCATTGATGCCATGGTGCTGTACATGAGAAGGGGTTACATACCAGATACAGGTATCACTTACAGTAACTAACAATGATAGACGGGTACAGAGGGAGGAGGACCCTGCCACTGCGGGCTTACATTCTACAGATACATTGTATATTATTATTATTTATATAGCGCCATTGATGCCGTGATGCTGTACATGAGAAGGGGTTACATACCAGATACAGATATCACTTACAGTAAAGAACTAACAATGATAGACGGGTACAGAGGGAGGAGGACCCTGCCCCTGCGGTCTTATATTCTACAGATACATTGTATATTATTATTATTTATATAGCACCATTGATGCCATGGTGCTGTACATGAGAAGGGGTTACATACCAGATACAGACATCACTTACAGTAACTAACAATGATAGACGGGTACAGAGGGAGGAGGACCTTGCCACTGTGGGCTTACATTCTACAAATACATTGTATATTATTATTATTTATATAGCGCCATTGATTCCATGGTGCTGTACATGAGAAGGGGTTACATACCAGATACAGATATCACTTACAGTAAAGAACTAACAATGATAGACGGGTACAGAGGGAGGACTACCCTGCCCCTGGGGGCTTACATTCTACAGATGCATTGTATATTATTATTATTTATATAGTGCCATTGATTCCATGGTGCTGTACATAAGGGGTTACATACCAGATACAGATATCACTAACTGTAACTAACAATGATAGACGGGTACAGAGGGAGGAGAACCATGCCCCTGTGGGCTTACATTCTACAAATACATTGTATATTATTATTATTTATATAGCTCCATTGATTCCATGGTGCTGTACATGAGAAGGGGTTACATACCAGATACAGATATCACTTACAGCAAAGAACTAACAATGATAGACGGTTCAGAGGGAGGAGGACCCTGCCCCTGCGAGCTTACATTCTACAGATACATTGTATATTATTATTATTTATATAGCACCTTTGATTCCATGGCGCTGTACATGAGAAGGTTTTACATACCAGATAGAGATATCACTTACAGTAAAAAACTAACAATGATAGACGGGTATGGAGGGAGGAGGACCCTGCCCCTGCAGGCTTACATTCTACAGATACATTGTATATTATTATTATTTATATAGCGCCATTGATTCCATGGTGCTGTACATGAGAAGGGGTTACATACCAGATACAGATATCACTTACAGTAAAGAACTAACAATGATAGACGGGTACAGAGGGAGGAGCACCCTGCCCCTGGAGGCTTACATTCTACAGATACATTGTATATTATTATTATTTATATAGCGCCATTGATTCCATGGTGCTGTACAAGAGAAGGGGTTACATACCAGATACAGATATCACTTACAGTAACCAACAATGATAGACGGGTACAGAGGGAGGAGGACTCTGCCCCTGGGGGCAAACATTCTACAGATACATTGTATATTATTATTATTTATATAGCGCCATTGATTTCATGGTGCTGTACATGAGAAGGGGTTACATACCAGATACAGATATCACTTACAGTAAAGAACTAACAATGATAGACAAGTACAGAGGGAGGAGGACCCTGCCCCTGGGGGCATACATTCTACAGATACATTGTATATTATTATTATTTATATAGCGCCATTGATTTCATGGTGCTGTACATGAGAAGGGGTTACATACCAGATACAGATATCACTTACAGTAACTAACAATGATAGACGGGTAAAGAGGGAGGAGGACCCTGCCCCTGCGGGCTTACATTCTACACATACATTGTATATTATTTTTATTTATATAGCACCATTGATTCCATGGTGCTGTACATGAGAAGAGGTTACATACCAGATACAGATATCACTTACAGTAAAGAACTAACAATGATAGACAAGTACAGAGGGAGGAGGACCCTGCCCTGGGGGCTTACATTCTACAGATACATTGTATATTATTATTATTTATATAGCACCATTGATGCCATGGTGCTGTACATGAGAAGGGGTTACATACCAGATACAGACATCACTTAGAGTAAAGAACTAACAATGATAGACGGGTACAGAGGGAGGAGGACCCTGCCCCTGCGGGCTTACATTCTACAGATACATTGCATATTATTATTATTTATATAGTGCCATTGATTCCATGGTGCTGTACATGAGAAGGGGTTACATACCAGATACAGATATCACTTACAGTAACTAACAATGATAGACGGGTACAGAGGGAGGAGGACCCTGCCCCTGCGGGCTTACATTCTACAGATACATTGTATATTATTATTATTTATATAGCTCCATTGATTCCATGGTGCTGTACATGAGAAGGGGTTACATACCAGATACAGATATCACTTACAGTAAAGAACTAACAATGATAGACGGGTACAGAGGGAGGAGGACCCTGCCCCTGGGGACTTACATTCTACAGATACATTGTATATTATTATTATTTATGTAGCGCCATTGATTCCATGGTGCTGTACATGAGAAGGGGTTACATACCAGATACAGATATCACTTACAGAAAAGAACTAACAAAGATAGACGGGTACAGAGGGAGGAGGACCCTGCGGGCTTACATTCTACAGATACATTGTATATTATTATTATTTATATAGCGCCATTGATTCCATGGTGCTGTACATGAGAAGGGGTTACATACCAGATACAGATATCACTTACAGTAAAGAACTAACAAAGATAGACGGGTACAGAGGGAGGAGGACCCTGCGGGCTTACATTCTACAGATACATTGTATATTATTATTATTTATATAGCGCCATTGATTCCATGGTGCTGTACATGAGAAGGGGTTACATACCAGATACAGATATCACTTACAGTAACTAACAATGATAGACGGGTACAGAGGGAGGAGGACCCTGCCCCTGCGGGCTTACATTCTACAGATACATTGTATATTATTATTATTTATATAGCACCATTGATTCCATGGTGCTGTACATGAGAAGGGGTTACATACGAGATACTGATATCACTTACAGTAAAGAACTAAAAATGATAGACGGGTATAGAGGGAGGAGGACCCTGGCCCTGCAGGCTTACATTCTACAGATACATTGTATATTATTATTATTTATATAGCACCATTGATGCCATGGTGCTGTACATGAGAAGAGGTTACATACCAGATACAGATATCACTTACAGTAAAGAACTAACAATGATAGACAAGTACAGAGGGAGGAGGACCCTGCCCTGGGGGCATACATTCTACAGATACATTGTATATTATTATTATTTATATAGCACCATTGATGCCATGGTGCTGTACATGAGAAGGGGTTACATACCAGATACAGACATCACTTACAGTAAAGAACTAACAATGATAGACGGGTACAGAGGGAGGAGGACCCTGGCCCTGCAGGCTTACATTCTACAGATACATTGTATATTATTATTATTTATATAGCGCCATTGATTCCATGGTGCTGTACATGAGAAGGGGTTACATACCAGATACAGATATCACTTACAGTAAAGAACTAACAATGATAGACGGGTACAGAGGGAGGAAGACCCTGCCCCTGGGGGCTTACGTTCTACAGATACATTGTATATTATTATTATTTATATAGCTCCATTGATTCCATGGTGCTGTACATGAGAAGGGGTTACATACCAGATACAGATATCACTTACAGTAACTAACAATGATAGACGGGTACAGAGGGAGGAGGACCCTGCCCCTGCGGGCTTACATTCTGCAGATACATTGTATATTATTATTATTTATATAGCACCATTGATGCCATGGTGCTGTACATGAGAAGGGGTTACATACCAGATACTGATATCACTTACAGTAAAGAACTAAAAATGATAGACGGGTACAGAGGGAGGAGGACCCTGCCCCTGCGGGCTTACATTCTACAGATACATTGTATATTATTATTATTTATATAGAGCCATTGATTCCATGGTGCTGTACATGAGAAGGGGTTACATACCAGATACAGATATCACTTACAGTAAAGAACTAACAATGATAGACGGTACAGAGGGAGGAGAACCCTGCCCTGGGGGCATACATTCTACAGATACATTGTATATTATTATTATTTATATAGCACCATTGATGCCATGGTGCTGTACATGAGAAGAGGTTACATACCAGATACAGATATCACTTACAGTAAAGAACTAACAATGATAGACAAGTACAGAGGGAGGAGGACCCTGCCCTGGGGGCATACATTCTACAGATACATTGTATATTATTATTATTTATATAGCACCATTGATGCCATGGTGCTGTACATGAGAAGGGGTTACATACCAGATACAGACATCACTTACAGTAAAGAACTAACAATGATAGACGGGTACAGAGGGAGGAGGACCCTGCCCCTGCGGGCTTACATTCTACAGATACATTGTATATTATTATTATTTATATAGTGCCATTGATTCCATGGTGCTGTACATGAGAAGGGGTTACATACCAGATAGAGATATCACTTACAGTAACTAACAATGATAGACGGGTACAGAGGCAGGAGGACCCTGCCCCTGTGGGCTTACATTCTACAAATACATTGTATATTATTATTATTTATATAGCTCCATTGATTCCATGGTGCTGTACATGAGAAGGGGTTACATACCAGATACAGATATCACTTACAGTAAAGAACTAACAATGATAGACGGGCACAGAGGGAGGAGGACCCTGCCCCTGCGGGCTTACATTCTACAGATGCATTGTATATTATTATTATTTATATAGCTCCATTGATTCCATGGTGCTGTACATGAGAAGAGGTTACATACCAGATACAGATATCACTTCCAGTAACTAACAATGATAGACGGGTACAGAGGGAGGAGGACCCTGCCCCTGCGGGCTTACATTCTACAGATACATTGTATATTATTATTATTTATATAGCTCCATTGATTCCATGGTGCTGTACATGAGAAGGGGTGACATACCAGATACAGATATCACTTACAGTAAAGAACTAACAATGATAGACGGGTACAGAGGGAGGAGGACCCTGCCCCTGCGAGCTTACATTTTACAGATACATTGTATATTATTATTATTTATATAGCTCCATTGATTCCATGATGCTGTACATGAGAAGGGGTTACATACCAGATACAGATATCACTTACAGTAAAGAACTAACAATGATAGACGGGAACAGAGGGAGGAGGACCCTGCCCCTGCAGGCTTACATTCTACAGATACATTGTATATTATTATTATTTATATAGCGCCATTGATTCCATGGTGCTGTACATGGGAAGGGGTTACATACCAGATACAGATATCACTTACAGTAAAGAACTAACAATGATAGATGGGTACAGAGGGAGGAGGACCCTGCCCCTGGGGGCTTACATTCTACAGATACATTGTATATTATTATTATTTATATAGCGCCATTGATTCCATGGTGCTGTACATGAGAAGGGGTTACATACCAGATACAGATATCACTTACAGTAACTAACAATGATAGACGGGTACAGAGGGAGGAGGACCCTGCCCCTGCGGGCTTACATTCTACAGATACAATGTATATTATTATTATTTATAAAGCACCATTGATGCCATGGTGCTGTACATTAGAAGAGGTTACATACCAGATACAGATATCACTTACAGTAAAGAACTAACTATGATAGACCGATACAGAGGGAGGAGGACCCTGCCCCTGCGAGCTTACATTCTACAGATACATTGTATATTATTATTATTTATATAGCTCCATTGATTCAATGGTGCTGTACATGAGAAGGGGTTACATACCAGATACAGATATCACTTACAGTAAAGAACTAACAATGATGGACGGGTACAGAGGGAGGAGGATCCTGCCCCTGAAGGCTTACATTCTACAGATACATTGTATATTATTATTATTTATATAGCACCATTGATTCCATGGTGCTGTACATGAGAAGGGGTTACATAACAGATACAGATATCACTTACAGTAAAGAACTAACAATGATAGATGGGTACAGAGGGAGGAGGACCCTGCCCCTGGGGGCTTACATTCTACAGATACATTGTATATTATTATTATTTATATAGCGCCATTGATTCCATGGTGCTGTACATGAGAAGGGGTTACATACCAGATACAGATATCACTTACAGCAAAGAACTAACAATGATAGACGGTTCAGAGGGAGGAGGACCCTGCCCCTGCGACCTTATATTCTACAGATACATTGTATATTATTATTATTTATATAGCACCATTGATTCCATGGCACTGTACATGAGAAGGGGTTACATACCAGATACAGATATCACTTACAGTAAAGAACTAACAATGATAGACGGGTACAGAGGGAGGAAGACCCTGCCCCTGGGGGCTTACATTCTACAGATACATTGTATATTATTATTATTTATATAGCTCCATTGATTCCATGGTGCTGTACATGAGAAGGGGTTACATAACAGATACAGATATCACTTACAGTAAACTAACAATGATAGACGGGTACAGAGGGAGGAGGACCCTGCCCCTGCGGGCTTACATTCTACAGATACATTGTATATTATTATTATTTATATAGCGCCATTGATTCCATGGTGCTGTACATGAGAAGGGGTTACATACCAGATACAGATATCACTTACAGTAACTAACAATGATAGACGGGTACAGAGGGAGGAGGACCCTGCCCCTGTGGGCTTACATTCTACAGATACATTGTATATTATTATTATTTATATAGCACCATTGATGCCATGGTGCTGTACATGAGAAGAGGTTACATACCAGATACAGATATCACTTACAGTAAAGAACTAACAATGATAGACAAGTACAGAGGGAGGAGGACCCTGCCCTGGGGGCATACATTCTACAGATACATTGTATATTATTATTATTTATATAGCACCATTGATGCCATGGTGCTGTACATGAGAAGGGGTTACATACCAGATACAGACATCACTTACAGTAAAGAACTAACAATGATAGACGGGTACAGAGGGAGGAGGACCCTGCCCCTGCGGGCTTACATTCTACAGATACATTGTATATTATTATTATTTATATAGTGCCATTGATTCCATGGTGCTGTACATGAGAAGGGGTTACATACCAGATAGAGATATCACTTACAGTAACTAACAATGATAGATGGGTACAGAGGCAGGAGGACCCTGCCCCTGTGGGCTTACATTCTACAAATACATTGTATATTATTATTATTTATATAGCTCCATTGATTCCATGGTGCTGTACATGAGAAGGGGTTACATACCAGATACAGATATCACTTACAGTAAAGAACTAACAATGATAGACGGGCACAGAGGGAGGAGGACCCTGCCCCTGCGGGCTTACATTCTACAGATGCATTGTATATTATTATTATTTATATAGCTCCATTGATTCCATGGTGCTGTACATGAGAAGAGGTTACATACCAGATACAGATATCACTTCCAGTAACTAACAATGATAGACGGGTACAGAGGGAGGAGGACCCTGCCCCTGCGGGCTTACATTCTACAGATACATTGTATATTATTATTATTTATATAGCTCCATTGATTCCATGGTGCTGTACATGAGAAGGGGTTACATACCAGATACAGATATCACTTACAGTAAAGAACTAACAATGATAGACGGGTACAGAGGGAGGAGGACCCTGCCCCTGCGAGCTTACATTTTACAGATACATTGTATATTATTATTATTTATATAGCTCCATTGATTCCATGATGCTGTACATGAGAAGGGGTTACATACCAGATACAGATATCACTTACAGTAAAGAACTAACAATGATAGACGGGAACAGAGGGAGGAGGACCCTGCCCCTGCAGGCTTACATTCTACAGATACATTGTATATTATTATTATTTATATAGCGCCATTGATTCCATGGTGCTGTACATGGGAAGGGGTTACATACCAGATACAGATATCACTTACAGTAAAGAACTAACAATGATAGACGGGTACAGAGGGAGGAAGACCCTGCCCCTGGGGGCTTACATTCTACAGATACATTGTATATTATTATTATTTATATAGCTCCATTGATTCCATGGTGCTGTACATGAGAAGGGGTTACATACCAGATACAGATATCACTTACAGTAAACTAACAATGATAGACGGGTACAGAGGGAGGAGGACATTGCCCCTGCGGGCTTACATTCTACAGATACATTGTACATTATTATTATTTATATAGCGCCATTGATTCCATGGTGCTGTACATGAGAAGGGGTTACATACCAGATACAGATATCACTTACAGTAACTAACAATGATAGACGGGTACAGAGGGAGGAGGACCCTGCCGCTGCGGGCTTACATTCTACAGATACATTGTATATTATTATTATTTATAAAGCACCATTGATGCCATGGTGCTGTACATGAGAAGGGGTTACATACCAGATACAGATATCACTTACAGTAAAGAACTAACAATGATAGACGGGTACAGAGGCAGGAGGACCCTGCCCCTGCGAGCTTACATTCTACAGATACATTGTATATTATTATTATTTATATAGCTCCATTGATTCCATGGTGCTGTACATGAGAAGGGGTTACATACCAGATACAGATATCACTTACAGTAAAGAACTAACAATGATGGACGGGTACAGAGGGAGGAGGATCCTGCCCCTGCAGGCTTACATTCTACAGATACATTGTATATTATTATTATTTATATAGCACCATTGATTCCATGGTGCTGTACATGAGAAGGGGTTACATACCAGATACAGATATCACTTACAGTAAAGAACTAACAATGATAGATGGGTACAGAGGGAGGAGGACCCTGCCCCTGGGGGCTTACATTCTACAGATACATTGTATATTATTATTATTTATATAGCGCCATTGATTCCATGGTGCTGTACATGAGAAGGGGTTACATACCAGATACAGATATCACTTACAGCAAAGAACTAACAATGATAGACGGTTCAGAGGGAGGAGGACCCTGCCCCTGCGACCTTACATTCTACAGATACATTGTATATTATTATTATTTATATAGCACCATTGATTCCATGGCACTGTACATGAGAAGGGGTTACATACCAGATACAGATATCACTTACAGTAAAGAACTAACAATGATAGACGGGTACAGAGGGAGGAAGACCCTGCCCCTGGGGGCTTACATTCTACAGATACATTGTATATTATTATTATTTATATAGCTCCATTGATTCCATGGTGCTGTACATGAGAAGGGGTTACATACCAGATACAGATATCACTTACAGTAAACTAACAATGATAGACGGGTACAGAGGGAGGAGGACCCTGCCCCTGCGGGCTTACATTCTACAGATACATTGTATATTATTATTATTTATATAGCGCCATTGATTCCATGGTGCTGTACATGAGAAGGGGTTACATACCAGATACAGATATCACTTACAGTAACTAACAATGATAGACGGGTACAGAGGGAGGAGGACCCTGCCCCTGTGGGCTTACATTCTACAGATACATTGTATATTATTATTATTTATATAGCACCATTGATGCCATGGTGCTGTACATGAGAAGAGGTTACATACCAGATACAGATATCACTTACAGTAAAGAACTAACAATGATAGACGGGTACAGAGGGAGGAGGACCCTGCCCCTGCGAGCTTACATTCTACAGATACATTGTATATTGTTATTATTTATATAGCTCCATTGATTCCATGGTGCTGTACATGAGAAGGGGTTACATACCAGATACAGATATCACTTACAGTAAAGAACTAACAATGATAGACGGGTACAGAGGGAGGAGGACCCTGCCCCTGCGAGCTTACATTCTACAGATACATTGTATATTATTATTATTTATATAGCTCCATTGATTCCATGGTGCTGTACATGAGAAGGGGTTACATACCAGATACAGATATCACTTACAGTAAAGAACTAACAATGATGGACGGGTACAGAGGGAGGAGGATCCTGCCCCTGCAGGCTTACATTCTACAGATACATTGTATATTATTATTATTTATATAGCACCATTGATTCCATGGTGCTGTACATGAGAAATGGTTACATACCAGATACAGATATCACTTACAGTAAAGAACTAACAATGATATATGGGTACAGAGGGAGGAGGACCCTGCCCCTGGGGGCTTACATTCTACAGATACATTGTATATTATTATTATTTATATAGCACCATTGATTCCATGGTGCTGTACATGACAAGGGGTTACATACCAGATACAGATATCACTTACAGCAAAGAACTAACAATGATAGACGGTTCAGAGGGAGGAGGACCCTGCCCCTGCGAGCTTACATTCTACAGATACATTGTATATTATTATTATTTATATAGCACCATTGATTCCATGGCACTGTACATGAGAAGGGGTTACATACCAGATACAGATATCACTTACAGTAAAGAACTAACAATGATAGACAGGTACAGAGGGAGGAGGACCCTGCCCCTGTGGGCTTACATTCTACAGATACATTGTATATTATTATTATTTATATAGCGCCATTGATTCCATGGTGCTGTACATGAGAAGGGGTTACATACCAGATACAGATATCACTTACAGTAAAGAACTAACAATGATAGACGGTTCAGAGAGAGGAGGACCCTGCCCCTGCGAGCTTACATTCTACAGATACATTGTATATTATTATTATTTATATAGCACCATTGATTCCATGGCGCTGTACATGAGAAGGGGTTACATACCAGATACAGATATCACTTACAGTAAAGAACTAACAATGATAGACGGGTACAGAGGGAGGAGGACCCTGCCCCTGCGGGCTTACATTCTACAGATACATTGTATATTATTATTATTGATATAGAGCCATTGATTCCTTCGCGCTGTACATGAGAAGGGGTTACATACCAGATACAGATATCACTTACAGTAAAGATCTAACAATGATAGACAGGTACAGAGGGAGGAGGACCCTGCCCCTGCGGGCTTACATTCTACAGATACATTGTATATTATTATTATTATTTATATAGCTCCATTGATTCTGTAGCGCCCCGAGGGTTCGGTCGCTACAGGGGTATTGCACCTCAGACCAGAGGTGTGATATTCCACTCCCAGGTAAGGATGGAGTATGGACCAGGGCTCAGTTAGCTGCATACAGCACACACACCCCATTTCCGAGGGACAGCTCAACGGTGCTCCCACTAGACAGAAGTGCAGGCACGACCGACTATGTCCCTGCCTGGAGTGGGGAGGGGGGTGGAACACCCACTGCTGTAGGGGCAGATAGGGGTTGGTTCCTGAGCCTAGATAGGAGCTCATTGGTTGCTGGTCACCTGGGCTCATGGTCAGAGGGAGGTATAAAAGGTGGGCACCATCTTAGAACAGTGTTCAGTCTGTGAGGAGAGGAGAGCTGACAGGGAGCAGCAGCTCAGGCTGAGTGCTGCTCCAGAGGCAGGCCTAGAGAAGAGGCCGGAGCCTGAGAGGAGAAGGAGAAGTGGGCCTGGAGAAGAGGCCAAGGGAAGGAGGAGAAGACAGAACAGGAAAGAAGGAGAAGAGAGAGATAAACAGAAGTGCTCAGGAACAAGAAGGTGGAAGGGACCCTAAGAACCCACGAGAATCCAGGGTGAAGGGTCAGGCAGATTAAGGGTACCGGATCCCAAGTTGGTGGAGGAGAAACTACCCTCAGCCAAAGACCGGTCGTCGTGATCATTTATTGGTGCGACACCTCATCAAACCTGCTAGGAAGGCACCATATAGGACAGTGGAGGATGGGGCCCACGTTTAATCGCACAAGTCCGTGGCAGCTGGACAAAAGTGGGTCACTGGTGAGGTAGGCCAGAGAAAGGATTAAAGGGGGTCCCGTGCCATGCTCCTGAACTGCCTGGGAGTTGACCGAGCCCCTCACCTGGTGGACGCAGCACGGCTCGGGCAGTCATTCCCTGCAGAAGTGACTTGGATATTAACCGTGAGTAAAGACCCTGGACTGCAGTACGTTGTCTGTCTGCTTTTTCGCTCCTCCGGCATTACCGGTACTGGGACTCTCACCACCATCACTCCCACCATCCACTACACTGCCCTGGGGCCGCACTCTTCCCGTGGGGAGTCACATCATCCCAGCTGCATACATCATCAGCCCCAGCGGTCTGCCCTGCAGCGGCGGTTCCTAACAACCGCAATCCACGGGTGGCGTAGTCGGACATAATCAATAGCACATAACGGACTACCACTGGCCTGACCACCCTGAGCCACGGAACCGGGTTGCCACTACTACTCCCATCGTTCCCTATTGCCCGGATCCGAGTGCCCCACGGCCCAGGGGGCGAGTCAGCTTTGGCGTAGTCGGCAGGATCATTACCCACCCGCCACAAGCGGGTATTGCGCGATTGAAAAAAGACTGTTTTATTGTACGAAAGATGGCGCCTGCCCCAGAAGAACGAGCGCCATAATGTGCACGCCAAAAGACAACAGGAAGCCACCTCCCATCGTGGGCCAGGTCCCAGAATGGCGCCAAAGAAAGAGCACGCCCCCAACAGCCCTGAGCACGGCTGTGGAGATGTCCATCAAGGTGCGGGTGCTGCCCCTGAAAGTGATTGTCACCAAGTTGCCCTGGGACCACCCCCAATGGGGGTAGGAAGAGAAGAAAACTGTGGGGCAGGGCGCAGTCTGGATCAGTCTGGCCAGGCCACACCCAAAGATAGAGACAGGAACCAGCTCCAGCGCCCTGGCGCGTGGCCTGCTGCAGGCCGAATCCCCATGCAGCTTCACGGAGCTGCTAGCACACCTCCCCAAGGAAGACCCCGAGTATGTGCGGGCTGCGCTGGAGGAGCTGGACCGGAGGATGGTCCGGGCGCAGCGGGACGTGATTGCCGGGTGGAAAGAAGAAATGGCCCGGCGGGCCGTGATCCTGCAGCAGGAGGCGCCGTCGACATCCAGCGGCACACCAGCCACCGAGGGCAGTGAAAGCAGAGCGGAGGCCGAGGACGACGCCGCGGAGGAGGCCGCGACAGCAGAGGCAGGTAACGGAGACGCCCCTACCCCGAACCCTGGGGCTGCCGACCTGCCCCTGCACCCTGTTGCGGAGCCCAACGTACCTGAACTCGCCATCGACACCGTGCCTCCACCGCTACCAACCGGTTCCCAGGCCATCGACACCACCAGCGAGCCCCGCCCCACGCCGTGCCCTCTGACCCCGGGCGTGATCAGCAGACCACAATCGCAGGCCCGGTCGCAAGGCCTAGCGCCCCCGTACGCCGCCCGTCGACGGGAGTACTGCCTCCAACAGCTAGAGGTGTTCGAGAGGGAGCAGCGGGAGCGGCGCATGAAACAGGAGAAGCTGCAGGCCTAAAGTGCAGAGCAGAAGATGAAGGCCCGACGAGATCCCCGAGCTGCCTGCGGTCCCCGAGTCACCGGGACTGTCGTGAAATTTCACATGGAACATGGCTGCGGTTTCATCCGAGACCCTGAGACCATCAGCGATGTGTTCGCGACGAGGAGAGATGTGGAGAGCCACCTGCTAGAGGGTCATCGAGGGCGAGATCTGTTTCCAGGGGATGTGGTGTCTTACACCCGACACCAAGGCGTGAAGGGATGGTACGCCCTCCACGTCCACAGAGTAGTAGAGGAGGAGGAGCAGCACTACTCGGACTCTGAGTACCAGGAGGGCCCGGACGGGCCTGAAGATTATGAGGAAGAAGGAGCATCAGGAGGACACCGTTACCAGTGAACGGTAAAGTGGAATTGTACATAGTTACCCGTCAGGGTACAGAGAACTGTGTGGGACTGTTTCAAATTGAGTGTGCTCCCCGTTGGGACTGATATAGGACTGTGTGAAAGTTATCCCCTACATCCCCTACCAGGCTGAGGACTGTGAGCAGCCATTTCCCTTCCCAAAACTGACCGAGGACTGAGAGCGGCCACCCCTTTGTATATAGTTGCGCTTCTTAAAGCGCCCCCTACTGGTTTTATAAAAAAGACTGCAACGTCTACCTCAAGGCAAATTTGCTGGACTGTTGCACTTAGAAGAAGAAAGAACACCTGGTCGCAAGTTGCACCGCGGCCATGATCCAAGGATACAAGAATGTGTCTTATTTAAAAAATGTTTTATATGAAGAGTTTAATATGCTGCTAGAAAATGTTTTACATAATTTTGAGACCGTTTTATATGATAAGTGACAAAAGAGTTCCAGAAGTATTAGTATGTGTTTTATAATAGTGTGACAAGAAAAGAAAAGTGTGTCCCATGAAGGGAGTTGAACAATGTCGTCCGTTTCTAAATGTAAAAAGTTTTAAAAAGTTTTGCATGTCCTGTAATCGACTGTTTTTGCTCTTTTCCAGCCCGAGGACGTGCTGTGCTTTACCAGGGGGGAAAGTAGCGCCCCGAGGGTTCGGCCGCTACAGGGGTATTGCACCTCTGCCAGAGGTGTGATATTCCACTCCCGGGTAAGGATGGAGTATGGACCAGGGCTCAGTTAGCTGCATACAGCACACACACCCCATTTCCGAGGGACAGCTCAACGGTGCTCCCACTAGACAGAAGTGCAGGCACGACCGACTATGTCCCTGCCTGGAGTGGGGAGGGGGGTGGAACACCCAGTGCTGTAGGGGCAGATAGGGGTTGGTTCCTGAGCGTAGATAGGAGCTCATTGGTTGCTGGTCACCTGGGCTCATGGTCAGAGGGAGGTATAAAAGGTGGGCACCATCTTAGAACAGTGTTCAGTCTGTGAGGAGAGGAGAGCTGACAGGGAGCAGCAGCTCAGGCTGAGTGCTGCTCCAGAGGCAGGCCTAGAGAAGAGGCCGGAGCCTGAGAGGAGAAGGAGAAGTGGGCCTGGAGAAGAGGCCAAGGGAAGGAGGAGAAGACAGAACAGGAAAGAAGGAGAAGAGAGAGATAAACAGAAGTGCTCAGGAACAAGAAGGTGGAAGGGACCCTAAGAACCCACGAGAATCCAGGGTGAAGGGTCAGGCAGATTAAGGGTACCGGATCCCAAGTTGGTGGAGGAGAAACTACCCTCAGCCAAAGACCGGTCGTCGTGATCATTTATTGGTGCGACACCTCATCAAACCTGCTAGGAAGGCACCATATAGGACAGCGGAGGACGGGGCCCACGTTTTCCCGCACAAGTCCGCGGCAGCTGGACAAAAGTGGGTCACTGGTGAGGCAGGCCAGAGAAAGGATTAAAGGGGGTCCTGTGCCATGCTCCTGAACTGCCTGGGAGTTGACTGAGCCCCTCACCTGGTGGACGCAGCACGGCTCGGGCAGTCATTCCCTGCAGAAGTGACTTGGATATTAACCGTGAGTAAAGACCCTGGACTGCAGTACGTTGTCTGTGTGCTTTTTCGCTCCTCCGGCATTACCGGTACTGGGACTCTCACCACCATCACTCCCACCATCCACTACACTGCCCTGGGGCCGCACTCTTCCCGTGGAGAGTCACATCATCCCAGCTGCATACATCATCAGCCCCAGCGGTCTGCCCTGCAGCGGCGGTTCCTAACAACCGCAATCCACGGGTGGCGTAGTCGGACATAATCAATAGCACATAACGGACTACCACTGGCCTGACCACCCTGAGCCACGGAACCGGGTTGCCACTACTACTCCCATCGTTCCCTATTGCCCGGATCCGAGTGCCCCACGGCCCAGGGGGCGAGTCAATTCCATGGCGCTGTACATGAGAAGGGGTTACATACCAGATACAGACATCACTTACAGTAAAGAACTAACAATGATAGTCGGGTACAGAGGGAGGAGGACCCTGCCCCTGCGGGCGTACATTCTACAGATACATTGTATATTATTATTATTTATATAGCTCCATTGATTCCATGGTGCTGTACATGAGAAGAGGTTACATACCAGATACAGGTATCACTTACAGTAACTAACAATGATAGACAGGTACAGAGGGAGGAGGACCCTGCCCCTGGGGGCTTACATTCTACAGATACATTGTATATTATTATTATTTATGTAGCACCATTGATTCCATGGTGCTGTACATGAGAAGGGGTTACAATACAGATACAGATATCACTTACAGTAAAGAACTAACAATGATAGACGGGTACAGAGGGAGGAGGACCCTGCCCCTGCGGGCTTACATTCTACAGATACATTGTATATTATTATTATTTATATAGCGCCATTGATTCCATGGTGCTGTACATGAGAAGGGGTTACACACCAGATACAGATATCACTTACAGTAAAGAACTAACAATGATAGACGGTACAGAGGGAGGAGGACCCTGCCCCTGCGAGCTTACATTCTACAGATACATTGTATATTATTATTATTTATATAGCGCCATTGATGCCATGGTGCTGTACATGAGAAGGGGTTACATACCAAATACAGATATCACTTACAGTAAAGAACTAACAATGATAGACTGTACAGAGGGAGGAGAACCCTGCCCCTGCGGGCTTACATTCTACAGATACATTGTATATTATTATTATTTATATAGCTCCATTGATTCCATGGTGCTGTACATGAGAAGAGGTTACATACCAGATACAGATATCACTTACAGTAAAGAACTAACAATGATAGACGGGTACAGAGGGAGGAGGACCCGGCCCCTGCGGGCTTACATTCTACAGATACATTGTATATTATTATTATTTATATAGCTCCATTGATTCCATGGCGCTGTACATGAGAAGAGGTTACATACCAGATACAGGTATCACTTACAGTAAAGAACTAACAATGATAGACGGGTACAGAGGGAGGAGGACCCGGCCCCTGCGGGCTTACATTCTACAGATACATTGTATATTATTATTATTTATATGGCTCCATTGATTACATGGCGCTGTACATGAGAAGGGGTTACATACCAGATACAAATATCACTTACAGTAAAGAACTAACAATGATAGACGGGTACAGAGGGAGGAGGACCCTGCCCCTGCGAGCTTACATTCTACAGATACATTGTATATTATTATTATTTATATAGCACCATTGATGCCATGGCGCTGTACATGAGAAGAGGTTACATACCAGATACAGATATCACTTACAGTAATGAACTAGCAATGATAGACGGGTACAGAGGGAGGAGGACCCTGCCCCTGGGGGCTTACATTCTACAGATACATTGTATATTATTATTATTTATATAGCTCCATTGATGCCATGGTGCTGTACATGAGAAGGGGTTACATACCAGAAACAGATATCACTTACAGTAACTAACAATGATAGACGGGTACACAGGGAGGAGGACCCTGCCCCTGTGGGCTTATATTCTACAGATACATTGTATACTATTATTATTTATATAGTGCCATTGATTCCATGGTGCTGTACTTGAGAAGGGGTTACATACCAGATACAGATATCACTTACAGTAAAGAACTAACAATGATAGACGGGTACAGAGGGAGGAGGACCCTGACCCTGGGGGCTTATATTCTACAGATACATTGTATACTATTATTATTTATATAGTGCCATTGATTCCATGGTGCTGTACTTGAGAAGGGGTTACATACCAGATACAGATATCACTTACAGTAAAGAACTAACAATGATAGACGGGTACAGAGGGAGGAGGACCCTGACCCTGGGGGCTTACATTCTACAGATACATTGTATATTATTATTATTTATATAGTGCCATTTATGCCAGGGTGCTGTACATGAAAAGGGGTTACATACCAGATAAAGATATCACTTACAGTAAAGAACTAACAATGATAGACGGGTACAGAGGGAGGAGGACCCTGCCCCTGGGGGCTTACATTCTACAGATACATTGTATATTATTATTATTTATATAGCACCATTGATTCCATGGCGCTGTACATGAGAAGGGGTTACATACCAGATACAGATATCACTTACAGTAAAGAACTAACAATGATAGACGGGTACAGAGGGAGGAGGACCCTGCCCCTGGGGGCTTACATTCTACAGATACATTGTATATTATTATTTATATAGCGCCATTGATTCCATGGTGCTGTACATGAGAAGGGGTTACATACCAGATACAGATATCACTTACAGTAAAGAACTAACAATGATAGACGGGTACAGAGGGAGGAGGACCCTGCCCCTGCGGGCTTACATTCTACAGATACATTGTATATTATTATTATTTATATAGCGCCATTGATTCCATGGTGCTGTACATGAGAAGGGGTTACATACCAGATACAGATATCACTTACAGTAAAGAACTAACAATGATAGACGGGTACAGAGGGAGGAGGACCCTGCCCCTGCGGGCTTACATTCTACAGATACATTGTATATTATTATTATTTATATAGCACCATTGATTACATGGTGCTGTACATGAGAAGGGGTTACATACCAGATAGAGATATAACTTACAGTAAAGAACTAACAATGATAGACGGGTACAGAGGGAGGAGGACCATGCCCCTAGGGGCTTACATTCTACAGATACATTGTATATTATTATTATTTATATAGCGCCATTGATTCCATGGTGCTGTACATGAGAAGCGGTTACAAACCAGATACAGATATCACTTACAGTAAAGAACTAACAATGATAGATGGGTACAGAGGGAGGAGGACCCTGCCCCTGCGAGCTTACATTCAACAGATACATTGTATATTATTATTATTTATATAGCGCCATTGATTCCATGGTGCTGTACAAAAGGAGGGGTTACATACCAGATACAGATATCACTTACAGTAAAGAACTAACAATGATAGACGGGTACAGAGGGAGGAGGACCCTGCCCCTGCGGGCTTACAGTCTACAGATACATTGTATATTATTATTATTTATATAGTGCCATTGATTCCATGGTGCTGTACATGAGAAGGGGTTACATACCAGATACAGATATCACTTACAGTAAAGAACTAACAATGATAGACGGGTACAGAGGGAGGAGGACCCTGACCCTGGGGGCTTACATTCTACAGATACATTGTATACTATTATTATTTATATAGCGCCATTGATGCCATGGTGCTGTACATGAGAAGGGGTTACATACCAGATACAGATATCACGTACAGTAAAGAACTAACAATGATAGACGGGTACAGAGGGACGAGGACCCTGCCCCTGCAGGCTTACATTCTACAGATACATTGTACATTATTATTATTTATATAGCACCATTGATTCCATGGTGCTGTACATGAGAAGAGGTTACGTACAAGATACAGATATCACTTACAGTAGAGAACTAACAATGATAGACGGGTACAGAGGGAGGAGGAACCTGCCCCTGCGAGCTTACATTCTACAGATACATTGTATATTATTTATATAGCTCCATTGATTCCATGGCGCTGTACATGAGAAGGGGTTACATACCAGATACAGATATCACTTACAGTAAAGAACTAACAATAATAGTCGGGTACAGAGGGAGGAGGACCCTGCCCCTGGGGGCTTACATTCTACAGATACATTGTATATTATTATTATTTATATAGCGCCATTGATTCCATGGTGCTGTACATGAGAAGGGGTTACATACCAGATACAGATATCACTTACAGTAAAGAACTAACAATGATAGACGGGTACGGAGGGAGGAGGACCCTGACCCTGCGGGCTTACATTCTACAGATACATTGTATATTATTATTATTGATATAGAGCCATTGATTCCTTCGCGCTGTACATGAGAAGGGGTTACATACCAGATACAGATATCACAGTAAACAAACTAACAATGATAGACGGGTACAGAGGGAGGAGGACCCTGACCCTGCGGGCATACATTCTACAGATACATGGTATATTATTATTATTTATATAGCGCCATTGATTCCATGGTGCTGTACATGAGAAGGGGTTACATAGCAGATACAGATATCACTTACAGTAAAAATCTAACAATGATAGACGGGGACAGAGGGAGGAGGACCCTGCCCCTGCGGGCTTACATTCTACAGATACATTGTATATTATTATTATTTATATAGCGCCATTGATGCCATGGTGCTGTACATGAGAAGGGGTTGCATACCAGATACAGATATCACTTACATTAAAGAGCTAACAATGATAGACAGGTACAGAGGGAGGAGGATCCTGCCCCTGCGGGCTTACATTCTACAGATACATTGTATATTATTATTATTTATATAGCACCATTGATTCCATGGTGCTGTACATGAGAAGGGGTTACATACCAGATACAAATATCACTTACAGTAAAGAACTAACAATGATAGACGGGTACAGGGGGAGGAGGACCCTGACCCTGCGGGCTTACATTCTACAGATACATTGTATATTATTATTATTTATATAGCACCATTGATTCAATGGTGCTGTACATGAGAAGGGGTTACATACCAGATACAGATATCACTTACAGTAAAGAACTAACAATGATAGACAGGTACAGAGGGAGGGGGACCCTGACCCTGCGGGCTTACATTCTACAGATACATTGTATATTATTATTATTTATATAGCGCCATTGATTCCATGGTGCTGTACATGAGAAGGGGTTACATACCAGATACAGATATCACTTACAGTAAAGAACTAACAATGATAGACGGGTACAGGGGGAGGAGGACCCTTCCCCTGCGGGCTTACATTCTACAGATACATTGTATATTATTATTATTTATATAGCACCATTGATTCCATGGTGCTGTACATGAGAAGGGGTTACATACCAGATACAGATATCACTTACAGTAAAGAACTAACAATGATAGACGGGTACAGGGGGAGGAGGACCCTTCCCCTGCGGGCTTACATTCTACAGATACATTGTATATTATTATTATTTATATAGCACCATTGATGCCATGGTGCTGTACATGAGAATAGGTTACATACAAGATACAGATATCACTTACAGTAAACTAACAATGATAGACGGGTACAGAGGGAGGAGGACCCTGCCCCTGGGGGCTTACATTCTACAGATACATTGTATATTATTATTATTTATATAGCACCATTGATGCCATGCTGCTGTACATGAGAAGAGGTTACATACCAGATACAGATATCACTTACAGTAAAGAAATAACAATGATAGACGGGTACAGAGGGAGGAGGACCCTGCCCCTGGGGACTTACATTCTACAGATACATTGTATATTATTATTATTTATATAGCGCCATTGATTCCATGGTGCTGTACATGAGAAGGGGCGACATACCAGATACAGATGTCACTTACAGTAAAGAATTAGCAATGATAGACGGGTACAGAGAGAGGAGGACCCTGCCGCTGGGGGCTTACATTCTACAGATACATTGTATATTATTATTATTTATATAGCGCCATTGATTCCATGCTGCTGTACATAAGAAGGGGCTACATACCAGATACAGATGTCACTTACAGTAAAGAACTAACAATGATAGACGGGTACAGAGGGAGGAGGACCCTGCCCCTGCAGGCTTACATTCTACAGATACATTGTATATTATTATTATTTATATAGCTCCAATGATTCCATGGTGCTGTACATGAGAAGAGGTTACATACCAGATACAGATATCACTTACAGTAAAGAACTAACAATGATAGATGGGTACAGAGGGAGGAGGACCCTGCCCCTGGGGGCTTACATTCTACAGATACATTGTATATCATTATTATTTATATAGCGCCATTGATTCCATGATGCTGTACATGAGAAGGGGTTACATACCAGATACAGATATCACTTACAGTAAAGAACTAACAATGATAGACGGGTACAGAGGGAGGAGGACCCTGCCCCTGCGGGCTTACATTCTACAGATACAATGTATATTATTATTATTTATATAGCGCCATTGATTCCATGGTGCTGTACATGAGAAGAGGTTACATACCAGATACAGATATCACTTACAGTAAAGAACTAACAATGATAGACGGGTACAGAGGGAGGAGGACCCTGCCCCTGGGGGCTTACATTCTACAGATACATTGTATATCATTATTATTTATATAGCCCCATTGATTCCATGGTGCTGTACATGAGAAGGGGCTGCATACCAGATACAGATATCACTTACAGTAAAGAACTAACAATGATAGACGGGTACAGAGGGAGGAGGACCCTGCCCCTGCGGGCTTACATTCTACAGATACATTGTATATTATTATTATTTATATAGCACCATTGATGCCATGGTGCTGTACATGAGAAGGGGTTACTTACCAGATACTGATATCACTTACAGTAACTAACAATGATAGATGGGTACAGAGGGAGGAGGACCTGACGCTGCGGGCTTACATTCTACAGATACATTGTATATTATTATTATTTATATAGCACTATTGATGCCATGGTGCTGTACATAAGGAGGGGTTACATACCAGATACAGATATCACTTACAGTAAAGAACTAACAATGATAGACGGGTACAGAGGGAGGAGGACCCTGCCCCTGCGGGCTTACATTCTACAGATACATTGTATATTATTATTATTTATATAGCACCATTGATGCCATGGTGCTGTACATGAGAAGGGGTTACTTACCAGATACTGATATCACTTACAGTAACTAACAATGATAGACGGGTACAGAGGGAGGAGGACCCTGCCCCTGGGGGCTTACATTCTACAGATACATTGTATATTATTATTATTTATATAGCACCATTAATGCCATGGTGCTGTACATGAGAAGGGGTTACATACTAGATACTGATATCACTTACAGTAACTAACAATGATAGCTGGGTACAGAGGGAGGAGGACACTGCCCCTGGGGGCTTACATTCTACAGATACATTGCATATTATTATTATTTATATAGCGCCATTGATGCCATGGTGCTGTACATGAGAAGGGGTTACATACCAGATACTGATATCACTTACAGTAAAGAACTAAAAATGATAGACGGGTACAGAGGGAGGAGGACCCTGCCCCTGCGGACTTACATTCTACAGATACATTGTATATTATTATTATTTATATAGCGCCATTGATGCCATGGCGCTGTACATGAGAAGGGGCTACATACCAGATACTGATATCACTTACAGTAAAGAACTAACAATGATAGACGGGTACAGAGGGAGGAGGACCCTGCCCCTGGGGGCTTACATTCTACAGATACATTGTATATTATTATTATTTATATAGCACCATTGATGCCATGGTGCTGTACATGAGAAGGGGTTACATACCAGATACAGATATCACTTACAGTAACTAACAATGATAGACGGGTACAGAGGGAGGAGGACCCTGCCCCTGGGGGCTTACATTCTACAGATACATTGTATATTATTATTATTTATATAGCTCCATTGATTCCATGGTGCTGTACATGAGGAGGGGTTACATACCAGATACAGATATCACTTACAGTAAAGAACTAACAATGATAGATGGGTACAGAGGGAGGAGGACCCTGCCGCTGGGGGCTTACATTCTACAGATACATTGTATATTATTATTATTTATATAGCTCCATTGATTCCGTGGTACTGTACATGAGAAGGGGTTACATACCAGATACAGATATCACTTACAGTAAAGAACTAACAATGATAGACGGGTACAGAGGGAGGAGGACCCTGCCCCTGCGGGCTTACATTCTACAGATACATTGTATATTATTATTATTTATATAGCTCCATTGATTCCATGGTGCTGTACATGAGAAGGGGTTACATACCAGATACTGATATCACTTACAGTAACTAACAATGATAGATGGGTACAGAGGGAGGAGGACCTGACGCTGCGGGCTTACATTCTACAGATACATTGTATATTATTATTATTTATATAGCACTATTGATGCCATGGTGCTGTACATAAGGAGGGGTTACATACCAGATACAGATATCACTTACAGTAAAGAACTAACAATGATAGACGGGTACAGAGGGAGGAGGACCCTGCCCTTGCGGGCTTACATTCTACAGATACATTGTATATTATTATTATTTATATAGCGCCATTAATTCCATGGTGCTGTACATGAGAAGAGGTTACATACCAGATACTGATATCACTTACAGTAACTAACAATGATAGACCAGTACAGAGGGAGGAGGACCCTGCCCCTGCGGGCTTACATTCTACCAATACATTGTATATTATTATTATTTATATAGCGCCATTGATGCCATGGTGCTGTACATGAGAAGGGGTTACATACCAGATACAGATATCACTTACAGTAAAGAACTAACAATGATAGACGGGTACAGAGGGAGGAGGACCCTGCCCCTGCGGGCTTACATTCTACAGATACATTGTATATTATTATTATTTATATAGCACCATTGATGCCATGGCGCTGTACATGAGGAAGGGTTACATACCAGATACAGATATCACTTACAGTAAAGAACTAACAATGATAGACGGGTACAGAGGGAGGAGGACCCTGCCCCTGCAGGCTTACATTCTACAGATACATTGTATATTATTATTATTTATATAGCGCCATTGATTCCATGGTGCTGTACATGAGAAGGGGTTACATACCAGATACAGATATCACTTACAGTAAAGAACTAACAAAGATAGACGGGTACAGAGGGAGGAGGACACTGCCCCTGCGGGCTTACATTCTACAGATACATTGTATATTATTATTATTTATATAGCACCATTGATTCTATGGTGCTGTACATGAGAAGGGGTTACATACCAGATACAGATATCACTTACAGTAAAATAACAATGAAAGACGGGTACAGAGGGAGGAGGACCCTGCCCCTGGGGGCTTACATTCTACAGATACATTGTATATTATTTTTAATTATATAGCACCATTGATTCTATGGTGCTGTACATGAGAAGGGGTTACATACCAGATACTGATATCACTTACAGTAAACTAACAATGATAGACGGGTACAGAAGGAGGAGGACCCTGCCCCTGCGGGCTTACATTCTACAGATACATTGTATATTATTATTATTTATATAGCTCCATTGATTCCATGGCGCTGTACTTGAGAAGGGGTTACATACCAGATACAGATATCACTTACAGTAAACTAACAATGATAGACGGGTACAGAGGGAGGAGGACCCTGCCCCTGCGGGCTTACATTCTACAGATACATTGTATATTATTATTATTTATATAGCTCCATTGATTCCATGGTGCTGTACATGAGAAGGGGTTACATACCAGATACTGATATTACTTACAGTAACTAACAATGATAGATGGGTACAGAGGGAGGAGGACCTGCCGCTGCGGGCTTACATTCTACAGATACATTGTATATTATTATTATTTATATAGCACTATTGATGCCATGGTGCTGTACATAAGGAGGGGTTACATACCAGATACAGATATCACTTACAGTAAAGAACTAACAATGATAGACGGGTACAGAGGGAGGAGGACCCTGCCCTTGCGGGCTTACATTCTACAGATACATTGTATATTATTATTATTTATATAGCGCCATTGATTCCATGGTGCTGTACATGAGAAGAGGTTACATACCAGATACAGATATCACTTACAGTAAACTAACAATGACAGACGGGTACAGAGGGAGGAGGACCCTGCTCCTGCGGGCTTACATTCTACAGATACATTGTATATTATTATTATTTATATAGCTCCAGTGATTCCATGGTGCTGTACATGAGAAGGGGTTACATACCAGATACAGATATCACTTACAGTAACTAACAATGATAGACCAGTACAGAGGGAGGAGGACCCTGCCCCTGCGGGCTTACATTCTACCAATACATTGTATATTATTATTATTTATATAGCGCCATTGATGCCATGGTGCTGTACATGAGAAGGGGTTACATACCAGATACAGATATCACTTACAGTAAAGAACTAACAATGATAGACGGGTAAAGAGGGAGGAGGACCCTGCCCCTGCGAGCTTACATTCTACAGATACATTGTATATTATTATTATTTATATAGCACCATTGATTCCATGGTGCTGTACATGAGAAGGGGTTACATACCAGATACAGATATCACTTACAGTAAAGAACTAACAATGATAGACAGGTACAGAGGGAGGAGGACCCTGCCCCTGCGGGCTTACATTCTACAGATACATTGTATATTATTATTATTTATATAGCGCCATTGATTCCATGGCGCTGTACATGAGAAGGGGTTACATACCAGATACAGATATCACTTACAGTAAAGAACTAACAATGATAGACGGGTACAGAGGGAGGAGGACCCTGCCCCTGCGGGCTTACATTCTACAGATACATTGTATGTTATTATTATTTATATAGCTCCATTCATTCCATGGTGCTGTACATGAGAAGGGGTTACATACCAGATACAGATATCTCTTACAGTAAAGAACTAACAATGATAGACGAGTACAGAGGGAGGAGGACCCTGCCCCTGCGGGCTTACATTCCACAGATACATTGTATATTATTATTATTTATATAGCGCCATTGATTCCATGGTGCTGTACATGAGAAGGGGTTACATACCAGATACAGATATCACTTACAGTAAAGAATTAACAATGATAGACGGATACAGAGGGAGGAGGACCCTGCCCCTGCAGGCTTACATTCTACAGATACATTGTATATTAATGTTATTTATATAGCGCCATTGATTCCATGGTGCTGTACATGAGAAGGGGTTACATACCAGATACAGATATCACTTACAGTAAAGAATTAACAATGATAGACGGATACAGAGGGAGGAGGACCCTGCCCCTGCGGGCTTACATTCTACAGATACATTGTATATTAATGTTATTTATATAGCGCCATTGATTCCATGGTGCTGTACATGAGAAGGGGTTACATACCAGATACTGATATCACTTACAGTAAAGAACTAAGAATGATAGACGGGTACAGAGGGAGGAGGACCCTGCCCCTGCATGCGTACATTCTACAGATACATTGTATATTATTATTATTTATATAGCGCCATTGATTCCATGGTGCTGTACATGAGAAGGGGTTACATACCAGATACTGATATCACTTACAGTAAAGAACTAACAATGATAGACGGGTACAGAGGGAGGAGGACCCTGCCCCTGCGGGCTTACATTCTACAGATACATTGTATATTATTATTATTTATATAGCACCATTGATTACATGGTGCTGTACATGAGAAGGGGTTACATACCAGATAGAGATATAACTTACAGTAAAGAACTAACAATGATAGACGGGTACAGAGGGAGGAGGACCATGCCCCTAGGGGCTTACATTCTACAGATACATTGTATATTATTATTATTTATATAGCGCCATTGATTCCATGGTGCTGTACATGAGAAGCGGTTACAAACCAGATACAGATATCACTTACAGTAAAGAACTAACAATGATAGATGGGTACAGAGGGAGGAGGACCCTGCCCCTGCGAGCTTACATTCAACAGATACATTGTATATTATTATTATTTATATAGCGCCATTGATTCCATGGTGCTGTACAAAAGGAGGGGTTACATACCAGATACAGATATCACTTACAGTAAAGAACTAACAATGATAGACGGGTACAGAGGGAGGAGGACCCTGCCCCTGCGGGCTTACAGTCTACAGATACATTGTATATTATTATTATTTATATAGTGCCATTGATTCCATGGTGCTGTACATGAGAAGGGGTTACATACCAGATACAGATATCACTTACAGTAAAGAACTAACAATGATAGACGGGTACAGAGGGAGGAGGACCCTGACCCTGGGGGCTTACATTCTACAGATACATTGTATACTATTATTATTTATATAGCGCCATTGATGCCATGGTGCTGTACATGAGAAGGGGTTACATACCAGATACAGATATCACGTACAGTAAAGAACTAACAATGATAGACGGGTACAGAGGGACGAGGACCCTGCCCCTGCAGGCTTACATTCTACAGATACATTGTACATTATTATTATTTATATAGCACCATTGATTCCATGGTGCTGTACATGAGAAGAGGTTACGTACAAGATACAGATATCACTTACAGTAGAGAACTAACAATGATAGACGGGTACAGAGGGAGGAGGACCCTGCCCCTGCGAGCTTACATTCTACAGATACATTGTATATTATTTATATAGCTCCATTGATTCCATGGCGCTGTACATGAGAAGGGGTTACATACCAGATACAGATATCACTTACAGTAAAGAACTAACAATAATAGTCGGGTACAGAGGGAGGAGGACCCTGCCCCTGGGGGCTTACATTCTACAGATACATTGTATATTATTATTATTTATATAGCGCCATTGATTCCATGGTGCTGTACATGAGAAGGGGTTACATACCAGATACAGATATCACTTACAGTAAAGAACTAACAATGATAGACGGGTACGGAGGGAGGAGGACCCTGACCCTGCGGGCTTACATTCTACAGATACATTGTATATTATTATTATTGATATAGAGCCATTGATTCCTTCGCGCTGTACATGAGAAGGGGTTACATACCAGATACAGATATCACAGTAAACAAACTAACAATGATAGACGGGTACAGAGGGAGGAGGACCCTGACCCTGCGGGCATACATTCTACAGATACATGGTATATTATTATTATTTATATAGCGCCATTGATTCCATGGTGCTGTACATGAGAAGGGGTTACATAGCAGATACAGATATCACTTACAGTAAAAATCTAACAATGATAGACGGGGACAGAGGGAGGAGGACCCTGCCCCTGCGGGCTTACATTCTACAGATACATTGTATATTATTATTATTTATATAGCGCCATTGATGCCATGGTGCTGTACATGAGAAGGGGTTGCATACCAGATACAGATATCACTTACATTAAAGAGCTAACAATGATAGACAGGTACAGAGGGAGGAGGATCCTGCCCCTGCGGGCTTACATTCTACAGATACATTGTATATTATTATTATTTATATAGCACCATTGATTCCATGGTGCTGTACATGAGAAGGGGTTACATACCAGATACAAATATCACTTACAGTAAAGAACTAACAATGATAGACGGGTACAGGGGGAGGAGGACCCTGCCCCTGCGGGCTTACATTCTACAGATACATTGTATATTATTATTATTTATATAGCACCATTGATTCAATGGTGCTGTACATGAGAAGGGGTTACATACCAGATACAGATATCACTTACAGTAAAGAACTAACAATGATAGACAGGTACAGAGGGAGGGGGACCCTGACCCTGCGGGCTTACATTCTACAGATACATTGTATATTATTATTATTTATATAGCGCCATTGATTCCATGGTGCTGTACATGAGAAGGGGTTACATACCAGATACAGATATCACTTACAGTAAAGAACTAACAATGATAGACGGGTACAGGGGGAGGAGGACCCTTCCCCTGCGGGCTTACATTCTACAGATACATTGTATATTATTATTATTTATATAGCACCATTGATTCCATGGTGCTGTACATGAGAAGGGGTTACATACCAGATACAGATATCACTTACAGTAAAGAACTAACAATGATAGACGGGTACAGGGGGAGGAGGACCCTTCCCCTGCGGGCTTACATTCTACAGATACATTGTATATTATTATTATTTATATAGCACCATTGATGCCATGGTGCTGTACATGAGAATAGGTTACATACAAGATACAGATATCACTTACAGTAAACTAACAATGATAGACGGGTACAGAGGGAGGAGGACCCTGCCCCTGGGGGCTTACATTCTACAGATACATTGTATATTATTATTATTTATATAGCACCATTGATGCCATGCTGCTGTACATGAGAAGAGGTTACATACCAGATACAGATATCACTTACAGTAAAGAAATAACAATGATAGACGGGTACAGAGGGAGGAGGACCCTGCCCCTGGGGACTTACATTCTACAGATACATTGTATATTATTATTATTTATATAGCGCCATTGATTCCATGGTGCTGTACATGAGAAGGGGCGACATACCAGATACAGATGTCACTTACAGTAAAGAATTAGCAATGATAGACGGGTACAGAGAGAGGAGGACCCTGCCGCTGGGGGCTTACATTCTACAGATACATTGTATATTATTATTATTTATATAGCGCCATTGATTCCATGCTGCTGTACATAAGAAGGGGCTACATACCAGATACAGATGTCACTTACAGTAAAGAACTAACAATGATAGACGGGTACAGAGGGAGGAGGACCCTGCCCCTGCAGGCTTACATTCTACAGATACATTGTATATTATTATTATTTATATAGCTCCAATGATTCCATGGTGCTGTACATGAGAAGAGGTTACATACCAGATACAGATATCACTTACAGTAAAGAACTAACAATGATAGATGGGTACAGAGGGAGGAGGACCCTGCCCCTGGGGGCTTACATTCTACAGATACATTGTATATCATTATTATTTATATAGCGCCATTGATTCCATGATGCTGTACATGAGAAGGGGTTACATACCAGATACAGATATCACTTACAGTAAAGAACTAACAATGATAGACGGGTACAGAGGGAGGAGGACCCTGCCCCTGCGGGCTTACATTCTACAGATACAATGTATATTATTATTATTTATATAGCGCCATTGATTCCATGGTGCTGTACATGAGAAGAGGTTACATACCAGATACAGATATCACTTACAGTAAAGAACTAACAATGATAGACGGGTACAGAGGGAGGAGGACCCTGCCCCTGGGGGCTTACATTCTACAGATACATTGTATATCATTATTATTTATATAGCCCCATTGATTCCATGGTGCTGTACATGAGAAGGGGCTGCATACCAGATACAGATATCACTTACAGTAAAGAACTAACAATGATAGACGGGTACAGAGGGAGGAGGACCCTGCCCCTGCGGGCTTACATTCTACAGATACATTGTATATTATTATTATTTATATAGCACCATTGATGCCATGGTGCTGTACATGAGAAGGGGTTACTTACCAGATACTGATATCACTTACAGTAACTAACAATGATAGACGGGTACAGAGGGAGGAGGACCCTGCCCCTGGGGGCTTACATTCTACAGATACATTGTATATTATTATTATTTATATAGCACCATTAATGCCATGGTGCTGTACATGAGAAGGGGTTACATACTAGATACTGATATCACTTACAGTAACTAACAATGATAGCTGGGTACAGAGGGAGGAGGACACTGCCCCTGGGGGCTTACATTCTACAGATACATTGCATATTATTATTATTTATATAGCGCCATTGATGCCATGGTGCTGTACATGAGAAGGGGTTACATACCAGATACTGATATCACTTACAGTAAAGAACTAAAAATGATAGACGGGTACAGAGGGAGGAGGACCCTGCCCCTGCGGACTTACATTCTACAGATACATTGTATATTATTATTATTTATATAGCGCCATTGATGCCATGGCGCTGTACATGAGAAGGGGCTACATACCAGATACTGATATCACTTACAGTAAAGAACTAACAATGATAGACGGGTACAGAGGGAGGAGGACCCTGCCCCTGGGGGCTTACATTCTACAGATACATTGTATATTATTATTATTTATATAGCACCATTGATGCCATGGTGCTGTACATGAGAAGGGGTTACATACCAGACACAGATATCACTTACAGTAACTAACAATGATAGACGAGTACAGAGGGAGGAGGACCCTGCCCCTGGGGGCTTACATTCTACAGATACATTGTATATTATTATTATTTATATAGCTCCATTGATTCCATGGTGCTGTACATGAGGAGGGGTTACATACCAGATACAGATATCACTTACAGTAAAGAACTAACAATGATAGATGGGTACAGAGGGAGGAGGACCCTGCCGCTGGGGGCTTACATTCTACAGATACATTGTATATTATTATTATTTATATAGCTCCATTGATTCCGTGGTACTGTACATGAGAAGGGGTTACATACCAGATACAGATATCACTTACAGTAAAGAACTAACAATGATAGACGGGTACAGAGGGAGGAGGACCCTGCCCCTGCGGGCTTACATTCTACAGATACATTGTATATTATTATTATTTATATAGCTCCATTGATTCCATGGTGCTGTACATGAGAAGGGGTTACATACCAGATACTGATATCACTTACAGTAACTAACAATGATAGATGGGTACAGAGGGAGGAGGACCTGACGCTGCGGGCTTACATTCTACAGATACATTGTATATTATTATTATTTATATAGCACTATTGATGCCATGGTGCTGTACATAAGGAGGGGTTACATACCAGATACAGATATCACTTACAGTAAAGAACTAACAATGATAGACGGGTACAGAGGGAGGAGGACCCTGCCCCTGCGGGCTTACATTCTACAGATACATTGTATATTATTATTATTTATATAGCACCATTGATGCCATGGTGCTGTACATGAGAAGGGGTTACTTACCAGATACTGATATCACTTACAGTAACTAACAATGATAGACGGGTACAGAGGGAGGAGGACCCTGCCCCTGGGGGCTTACATTCTACAGATACATTGTATATTATTATTATTTATATAGCACCATTAATGCCATGGTGCTGTACATGAGAAGGGGTTACATACTAGATACTGATATCACTTACAGTAACTAACAATGATAGCTGGGTACAGAGGGAGGAGGACACTGCCCCTGGGGGCTTACATTCTACAGATACATTGCATATTATTATTATTTATATAGCGCCATTGATGCCATGGTGCTGTACATGAGAAGGGGTTACATACCAGATACTGATATCACTTACAGTAAAGAACTAAAAATGATAGACGGGTACAGAGGGAGGAGGACCCTGCCCCTGCGGACTTACATTCTACAGATACATTGTATATTATTATTATTTATATAGCGCCATTGATGCCATGGCGCTGTACATGAGAAGGGGCTACATACCAGATACTGATATCACTTACAGTAAAGAACTAACAATGATAGACGGGTACAGAGGGAGGAGGACCCTGCCCCTGGGGGCTTACATTCTACAGATACATTGTATATTATTATTATTTATATAGCACCATTGATGCCATGGTGCTGTACATGAGAAGGGGTTACATACCAGATACAGATATCACTTACAGTAACTAACAATGATAGACGGGTACAGAGGGAGGAGGACCCTGCCCCTGGGGGCTTACATTCTACAGATACATTGTATATTATTATTATTTATATAGCTCCATTGATTCCATGGTGCTGTACATGAGGAGGGGTTACATACCAGATACAGATATCACTTACAGTAAAGAACTAACAATGATAGATGGGTACAGAGGGAGGAGGACCCTGCCGCTGGGGGCTTACATTCTACAGATACATTGTATATTATTATTATTTATATAGCTCCATTGATTCCGTGGTACTGTACATGAGAAGGGGTTACATACCAGATACAGATATCACTTACAGTAAAGAACTAACAATGATAGACGGGTACAGAGGGAGGAGGACCCTGCCCCTGCGGGCTTACATTCTACAGATACATTGTATATTATTATTATTTATATAGCTCCATTGATTCCATGGTGCTGTACATGAGAAGGGGTTACATACCAGATACTGATATCACTTACAGTAACTAACAATGATAGATGGGTACAGAGGGAGGAGGACCTGACGCTGCGGGCTTACATTCTACAGATACATTGTATATTATTATTATTTATATAGCACTATTGATGCCATGGTGCTGTACATAAGGAGGGGTTACATACCAGATACAGATATCACTTACAGTAAAGAACTAACAATGATAGACGGGTACAGAGGGAGGAGGACCCTGCCCTTGCGGGCTTACATTCTACAGATACATTGTATATTATTATTATTTATATAGCGCCATTAATTCCATGGTGCTGTACATGAGAAGAGGTTACATACCAGATACTGATATCACTTACAGTAACTAACAATGATAGACCAGTACAGAGGGAGGAGGACCCTGCCCCTGCGGGCTTACATTCTACCAATACATTGTATATTATTATTATTTATATAGCGCCATTGATGCCATGGTGCTGTACATGAGAAGGGGTTACATACCAGATACAGATATCACTTACAGTAAAGAACTAACAATGATAGACGGGTACAGAGGGAGGAGGACCCTGCCCCTGCGGGCTTACATTCTACAGATACATTGTATATTATTATTATTTATATAGCACCATTGATGCCATGGCGCTGTACATGAGGAAGGGTTACATACCAGATACAGATATCACTTACAGTAAAGAACTAACAATGATAGACGGGTACAGAGGGAGGAGGACCCTGCCCCTGCAGGCTTACATTCTACAGATACATTGTATATTATTATTATTTATATAGCGCCATTGATTCCATGGTGCTGTACATGAGAAGGGGTTACATACCAGATACAGATATCACTTACAGTAAAGAACTAACAAAGATAGACGGGTACAGAGGGAGGAGGACACTGCCCCTGCGGGCTTACATTCTACAGATACATTGTATATTATTATTATTTATATAGCACCATTGATTCTATGGTGCTGTACATGAGAAGGGGTTACATACCAGATACAGATATCACTTACAGTAAAATAACAATGAAAGACGGGTACAGAGGGAGGAGGACCCTGCCCCTGGGGGCTTACATTCTACAGATACATTGTATATTATTTTTAATTATATAGCACCATTGATTCTATGGTGCTGTACATGAGAAGGGGTTACATACCAGATACTGATATCACTTACAGTAAACTAACAATGATAGACGGGTACAGAAGGAGGAGGACCCTGCCCCTGCGGGCTTACATTCTACAGATACATTGTATATTATTATTATTTATATAGCTCCATTGATTCCATGGCGCTGTACTTGAGAAGGGGTTACATACCAGATACAGATATCACTTACAGTAAACTAACAATGATAGACGGGTACAGAGGGAGGAGGACCCTGCCCCTGCGGGCTTACATTCTACAGATACATTGTATATTATTATTATTTATATAGCTCCATTGATTCCATGGTGCTGTACATGAGAAGGGGTTACATACCAGATACTGATATTACTTACAGTAACTAACAATGATAGATGGGTACAGAGGGAGGAGGACCTGCCGCTGCGGGCTTACATTCTACAGATACATTGTATATTATTATTATTTATATAGCACTATTGATGCCATGGTGCTGTACATAAGGAGGGGTTACATACCAGATACAGATATCACTTACAGTAAAGAACTAACAATGATAGACGGGTACAGAGGGAGGAGGACCCTGCCCTTGCGGGCTTACATTCTACAGATACATTGTATATTATTATTATTTATATAGCGCCATTGATTCCATGGTGCTGTACATGAGAAGAGGTTACATACCAGATACAGATATCACTTACAGTAAACTAACAATGACAGACGGGTACAGAGGGAGGAGGACCCTGCTCCTGCGGGCTTACATTCTACAGATACATTGTATATTATTATTATTTATATAGCTCCAGTGATTCCATGGTGCTGTACATGAGAAGGGGTTACATACCAGATACAGATATCACTTACAGTAACTAACAATGATAGACCAGTACAGAGGGAGGAGGACCCTGCCCCTGCGGGCTTACATTCTACCAATACATTGTATATTATTATTATTTATATAGCGCCATTGATGCCATGGTGCTGTACATGAGAAGGGGTTACATACCAGATACAGATATCACTTACAGTAAAGAACTAACAATGATAGACGGGTAAAGAGGGAGGAGGACCCTGCCCCTGCGAGCTTACATTCTACAGATACATTGTATATTATTATTATTTATATAGCACCATTGATTCCATGGTGCTGTACATGAGAAGGGGTTACATACCAGATACAGATATCACTTACAGTAAAGAACTAACAATGATAGACAGGTACAGAGGGAGGAGGACCCTGCCCCTGCGGGCTTACATTCTACAGATACATTGTATATTATTATTATTTATATAGCGCCATTGATTCCATGGCGCTGTACATGAGAAGGGGTTACATACCAGATACAGATATCACTTACAGTAAAGAACTAACAATGATAGACGGGTACAGAGGGAGGAGGACCCTGCCCCTGCGGGCTTACATTCTACAGATACATTGTATGTTATTATTATTTATATAGCTCCATTCATTCCATGGTGCTGTACATGAGAAGGGGTTACATACCAGATACAGATATCTCTTACAGTAAAGAACTAACAATGATAGACGAGTACAGAGGGAGGAGGACCCTGCCCCTGCGGGCTTACATTCCACAGATACATTGTATATTATTATTATTTATATAGCGCCATTGATTCCATGGTGCTGTACATGAGAAGGGGTTACATACCAGATACAGATATCACTTACAGTAAAGAATTAACAATGATAGACGGATACAGAGGGAGGAGGACCCTGCCCCTGCAGGCTTACATTCTACAGATACATTGTATATTAATGTTATTTATATAGCGCCATTGATTCCATGGTGCTGTACATGAGAAGGGGTTACATACCAGATACAGATATCACTTACAGTAAAGAATTAACAATGATAGACGGATACAGAGGGAGGAGGACCCTGCCCCTGCGGGCTTACATTCTACAGATACATTGTATATTAATGTTATTTATATAGCGCCATTGATTCCATGGTGCTGTACATGAGAAGGGGTTACATACCAGATACTGATATCACTTACAGTAAAGAACTAAGAATGATAGACGGGTACAGAGGGAGGAGGACCCTGCCCCTGCATGCGTACATTCTACAGATACATTGTATATTATTATTATTTATATAGCGCCATTGATTCCATGGTGCTGTACATGAGAAGGGGTTACATACCAGATACTGATATCACTTACAGTAAAGAACTAACAATGATAGACGGGTACAGAGGGAGGAGGACCCTGCCCCTGCGGGCTTACATTCTACAGATACATTGTATATTATTATTATTTATATAGCGCCATTTATACCATGGTGCTGTACATGAGAAGGGGATACATACCAGATACAGATATCACTTACAGTAAAGAACTAACAATGATAAACGGGTACAGAGGGAGCAGGACCCTGCCCCTGCGGGCTTCCATTCTACAGATACATTGTATATAATTATTATTTATATAGCGCCATTGATTCCATGGTGCTGTACATGAGAAGGGGTTACACACCAGATACAGATATCACTTACAGTAAAGAATTAACAATGATAGACGGGTACAGAGGGAGGAGGACCCTGCCCCTGCGGGCTTACATTCTACAGATACATTGTATATTATTATTATTTATATAGCTCCATTGATTCCATGGTGCTGTACATGGAAGGGGTTACATACCAGATACATATATCACTTACAGTAAAGAACTAACAATGATAGACGGGTACAGAGGGAGGAGGACCCTGCCCCTGCGGGCTTACATTCTACAGATACATTGTATATTATTATTATTTATATAGCTCCATTGATTCTATGGTGCTGTACATGAGAAGGGGTTACATACCAGATACAGATATCACTTACAGTAAAGAACTAACAATGATAGACGGGTAAAGAGGGAGGAGGACCCTGCCCCTGCGAGCTTACATTCTACAGATACATTGTATATTATTATTATTTATATAGCACCATTGATGCCATGGCGCTGTACATGAGAAGGGGTTACATACCAAATACAGATATCACTTACAGTAAAGAACTAACAATGATAGACGGGTACAGAGGGAGGAGGTCCCTGCCCCTGCAGGCTTACATTCTACAGATACATTGTATATTATTATTATTTATATAGCAGCATTGATGCCATGGCGCTGTACATGAGAAGGGGTTACATACCAGATACAGATATCACTTACAATAAAGAACTAACAATGATAGACGGGTACAGAGGGAGGAGGACCCTGCCCCTGCGGGCTTACATTCTACAGATACATTGTATATTATTATTATTTATATAGCACCAATGATGCCATGGCGCTGTACATGAGAAGGGGTTACATACCAGATACAGATATCACTTACAGTAAAGAACTAACAATGATAGACGGGTAAAGAGGGAGGAGGACCCTGCCCCTGCGGGCTTACATTCTACAGATACATTGTATATTATTATTATTTATATAGCACCATTGATGCCATGGCGCTGTACATGAGAAGGGGTTACATACCAGATACAGATATCACTTACAGTAAAGAACTAACAATGATAGACGGGTACAGAGGTAGGAGGACCCTGCCCCTGCGGGCTTACATTCTACAGATACATTGTATATTATTATTATTTATATAGCGCCATTGATTCCATGGTGCTGTACATGAGAAGGGGTTACATACCACATACAGATATCACTTACAGTAAAGAACTAACAATGATAGACGGGTACAGAGGGAGGAGGACCCTGCCCCTGCAGGCTTACATTCTACAGATACATTGTATATTATTATTATTTATATAGCGCCATTGATTCCATGGTGCTGTACATGAGAAGGGGTTACATACCAGATACAGATATCACTTACAGTAAAGAACTAACAATCATAGACGGGTACAGAGGGAGGAGGACACTGCCCGTGCGGGCTTACATTCTACAGATACATTGTATTTTATTATTATTTATATAGCACCATTGATTCTATGGTGCTGTACATGAGAAGAGGTTACATACCAGATACAGATATCACTTACAGTAAAATAACAATGAAAGACGGGTACAGAAGGAGGAGGACCCTGCCCCTGGGGGCTTACATTCTACAGATACATTGCATATTATTTTTAATTATATAGCACCATTGATTCTATGGCGCTGTACTTGAGAAGGGGTTACATACCAGATACAGATATCACTTACAGTAAACTAACAATGATAGACGGGTACAGAGGGAGGAGGACCCTGCCCTTGCGGGCTTACATTCTACAGATACATTGTATATTATTATTATTTATATAGCGCCATTGATTCCATGGTGCTGTACATGAGAAGAGGTTACATACCAGATACTGATATCACTTACAGTAACTAACAATGATAGATGGGTACAGAGGGAGGAGGACCCTGCCCCTGCGGGCTTACATTCTACCAATACATTGTATATTATTATTATTTATATAGCGCCATTGATGCCATGGTGCTGTACATGAGAAGGGGTTACATACCAGATACAGATATCACTTACAGTAAAGAACTAACAATGATAGACGGGTACAGAGGGAGGAGGACCCTGCCCCTGCGAGCTTACATTCTACAGATACATTGTATATTATTATTATTTATATATCACCATTGATTCCATGGTGCTGTACATGGGAAGGGGTTACATACCAGATACAGGTATCACTTACTGTAAAGAACTAACAATGATAGACGGGTACAGAGGGAGGAGGACCCTGCCCCTGCGGGCTTACATTCTACAGATACATTGTATTTTATTATTATTTATATAGCGCCATTGATACCATGGCGCTGTACATGAGAAGGGGTTACATACCAGATACAGATATCACTTACAGTAAAGAACTAACAATGATAGACGGGTACAGAGGGAGGAGGACCCTGCCCCTGCGGGCTTCCATTCTACAGATACATTGTATATTATTATTATTTATATAGCGCCATTGATTCCATGGTGCTGTACATGAGAAGGGGTTACATACCAGATAGATATCACTTACAGTAAGGAACTAACAATGATAGACGAGTACAGAGGGAGGAGGACCCTGCCCCTGGGGGCTTACATTCTACACATACATTGTATGTTATTATTATTTATATAGCTCCATTCATTCCATGGTGCTGTACATGAGAAGGGGTTACATACCAGATACAGATATCACTTACAGTAAAGAACTAACAATGATAGACGAGTACAGAGGGAGGAGGACCCTGCCCCTGCGGGCTTACATTCCACAGATACATTGTATATTATTATTATTTATATAGCGCCATTGATTCCATGGTGCTGTACATGAGAAGGGGTTACATACCAGATACAGATATCACTTACAGTAAAGAATTAACAATGATAGACGGATACAGAGGGAGGAGGACCCTGCCCCTGGGGGCTTACATTCTACAGATACATTGTATATTATTGTTATTTATATAGCGCCATTGATTCCATGGTGCTGTACATGAGAAGGGGTTACATACCAGATACTGATATCACTTACAGTAAAGAACTAAGAATGATAGACGGGTACAGAGGGAGGAGGACCCTGCCCCTGCATGCGTACATTCTACAGATACATTGTATATTATTATTATTTATATAGCGCCATTGATTCCATGGTGCTGTACATGAGAAGGGGTTACATACCAGATACTGATATCACTTACAGTAAAGAACTAACAATGATAGACAGGTACAGAGGGAGGAGGACCCTGCCCCTGCGGGCTTACATTCTACAGATACATTGTATATTATTATTATTTATATAGCGCCATTTATACCATGGTGCTGTACATGAGAAGGGGATACATACCAGATACAGATATCACTTACAGTAAAGAACTAACAATGATAGACTGGTACAGAGGGAGCAGGTACCTGCCCGTGCGGGCTTACATTCTACAGATACATTGTATATAATTATTATTTATATAGCGCCATTGATTCCATGGTGCTGTACATGAGAAGGGGTTACATACCAGATACAGATATCACTTACAGTAAAGAAGTAAAAATGACAGAAGGGTAAAGAGGGAGGAGGACCCTGCCCCTGCGGGCTTACATTCTACAGATACATTGTATATTATTATTATTTATATAGCACCATTGATGCCATGGCGCTGTACATGAGAAGGGGTTACATACCAGATACAGATATCACTTACAGTAAAGAATTAACAATGATAGACGGGTACAGAGGGAGGAGGACCCTGCCCCTGCGGGCTTACATTCTACAGATACATTGTATATTATTATTATTTATATAGCACCAATGATGCCATGGCGCTGTACATGAGAACAGGTTACATACCAGATACAGATATCACTTACAGTAAAGAACTAACAATGATAGACGGGTACAGAGGGAGGAGGACCCTGTCCCTGCAGGCTTACATTCTACAGATACATTGTATATTATTATTATTTATATAGCACCAATGATGCCATGGCGCTGTACATGAGAACAGGTTACATACCAGATACAGATATCACTTACAGTAAAGAATTAACAATGATAGACGGGTACAGAGGGAGGAGGACCCTGCCCCTGCGGGCTTACATTCTACAGATACATTGTATATTATTATTATTTATATAGCACCAATGATGCCATGGCGCTGTACATGAGAACAGGTTACATACCAGATACAGATATCACTTACAGTAAAGAACTAACAATGATAGACGGGTACAGAGGGAGGAGGACCCTGTCCCTGCAGGCTTACATTCTACAGATACATTGTATATTATTATTATTTATATAGCGCCATTGATTCCATGGTGCTGTACATGAGAACTGGTTACATACCAGATACAGATATCACTTACAGTAAAGAACTAACAATGATAGACGGGTACAGAGGGAGGAGGACCCTGCCCCTGCGGGCTTACATTCTACAGATACATTGTATATTATTATTATTTATATAGCACCATTGATGCCATGGCGCTGTACATGAGGAGGGGTTACATACCAGATACAGATATCACTTACAGTAAAGAACTAACAATGATAGACGGGTACAGAGGGAGGAGGACCCTGCCCCTGCAGGCTTACATTCTACATATACATTGTATATTATTATTATTTATATAGCACCATTGATTCCATGGCGCTGTACATGAGAAGGGGTTACATACCAGATACAGATATCACTTACAGTAAAGAAACTGACAATGATAGATGGTTACAGAGGGAGGAGGACCCTGCCCCTGCAGGCTTACATTCTACAGATACATTGTATATTATTATTATTTATATAGCACCATTGATTCCATGGTGCTGTACATGAGAAGGGGTTACATACCAGATACAGATATCACTTACAGTAAAGAACTAACAATGATAGACGGGTACAGAGGGAGGAGGACCCTGCCCCTGCGGGCTTACATTCTACAGATACATTGTATATTATTATTATTTATATAGCACCATTGATTCTATGGTACTGTACATGAGAAGGGGTTACATACCAGATACAGATATCACTTACAGTAAACTAACAATGAAAGACGGGTACAGAGGGAGGAGGACCCTGCCCCTGGGGGCTTACATTCTACAGATACATTGTATATTATTTTTATTTATATAGCACCATTGATTCTATGGCGCTGTACATGAGAAGGGGTTACATACCAGATACAGATATCACTTACAGTAAACTAACAATGATAGACGGGTACAGAGGGAGGAGGACCCTGCCCCTGGGGGCTTACATTCTACAGATACATTGTATATAATTATTATTTATATAGCACCGTTGATTCCATGGTGCTGTACATGAGAAGGGGTTACATACCAAATACAGATATCACTTACAGTAAACTAACAATGATAGACGGGTACAGAGGGAGGAGGACCCTGCCCCTGCGGGCTTACATTCTACAGATACATTGTATATTATTATTATTTATATAGCGCCATTGATTCCATGGTGCTGTACATGAGAAGGGGTTACATACGAGATACAGACATCACTTACAGTAAAGAACTAACAATGATAGACGGGTACAGAGGGAGGAGGACCCTGCCCCTGCGAGCTTACATTCTACAGATACATTGTATATTATTATTATTTATATTGCACCATTGATTCCATGGTGCTGTACATGAGAAGAGGTTACATACCAGATACAGATATCACTTACAGTAAAGAACTATCAATGATAGAAGGGTACAGAGGGAGGAGGACCCTGCCCCTGAGGGCTTACATTCTACAGATGCATTGTATATTATTATTATTTATATAGCCCCATTGATTCCATGGTGCTGTACATGAGAAGGGGTTACATATCAGATACAGATATCACTTACAGTAAAGAACAAACAATGATAGACGGGTACAGAGGGAGGAGGACCCTGCCCCTGGGGGCTTACATTCTGCAGATACATTGTATATTATTATTATTTATATAGCGCCATTGATGCCATGGCGCTGTACATGAGAAGGGGTTACATACCAGATACAGATATCACTTACAGTAAAGAAACTGACAATGATAGACGGGTACGGAGGGAGGAGGACCCTGCCCCTGGGGGCTTACATTCTACATATACAGTGTATATTATTATTATTAATATAGCTCCATTGATTCCATGGCGCTGTACATGAGAAGGGGTTACATACCAGATACAGATATCACTTACAGTACAGAACTAACAATGATAGACGGGTACAGAGGGAGGAGGACCCTGCCCCTGCGGGCTTACATTCTACAGATACATTGTATATTATTATTATTTATATAGCGCCATTGATTCCATGGTGCTGTACATGAGAAGGGGTTACATACGAGATACAGACATCACTTACAGTAAAGAACTAACAATGATAGACGGGTACAGAGGGAGGAGGACCCTGCCCCTGCGAGCTTACATTCTACAGATACATTGTATATTATTATTATTTATATTGCACCATTGATTCCTTGGTGCTGTACATGAGAAGAGGTTACATACCAGATACAGATATCACTTACAGTAAAGAACTATCAATGATAGAAGGGTACAGAGGGAGGAGGACCCTGCCCCTGGGGGCTTACATTCTACAGATGCATTGTATATTATTATTATTTATATAGCGCCATTGATTCCATGGTGCTGTACATGAGAAGGGGTTACATATCAGATACAGATATCACTTACAGTAAAGAACAAACAATGATAGACGGGTACAGAGGGAGGAGGACCCTGCCCCTGGGGGCTTACATTCTGCAGATACATTGTATATTATTATTATTTATATAGCGCCATTGATGCCATGGCGCTGTACATGAGAAGGGGTTACATACCAGATACAGATATCACTTACAGTAAAGAAACTGACAATGATAGACGGGTACGGAGGGAGGAGGACCCTGCCCCTGGGGGCTTACATTCTACATATACAGTGTATATTATTATTATTAATACAGCTCCATTGATTCCATGGCGCTGTACATGAGAAGGGGTTACATACCAGATACAGATATCACTTACAGTACAGAACTAACAATGATAGACGGGTACAGAGGGAGGAGGACCCTGCCCCTGGGGGCTTACATTCTACAGATACATTGTATATTATTTTTATTTATATAGCGCCATTGATTCCATGGTGCTGTACATGAGAAGGGGTTACATATCAGATACAGACATCACTTACAGTAAAGAACTAACAATGATAGACGGGTACAGAGGGAGGAGGACCCTGCCCCTGCGAGCTTACATTCTACAGATACATTGTATATTATTATTATTTATATTGCACCATTGATTCCATGGTGCTGTACATGAGAAGGGGTTACATACCAGATACAGACATCACTTACAGTAAAGAACTAACAATGATAGACGGGTACAGAGGGAGGAGGACCCTGCCCCTGCGAGCTTACATTCTACAGATACATTGTATATTATTATTATTTATATTGCACCATTGATTCCATGGTGCTGTACATGAGAAGAGGTTACATACCAGATACAGATATCACATACAGTAAAGAACTAACAATCATAGACGGGTACAGAGGGAGGAGGACCCTGCCCCTGGGGGCTTACATTCTACAGATGCATTGTATATTATTATTATTTATATAGCGCCATTGATTCCATGGTGCTGTACATGAGAAGGGGTTACATATCAGATACAGATATCACTTACAGTAAAAAACTAACAATGATAGACGGGTACAGAGGGAGGAGGACCCTGCCCCTGGGGGATTACATTCTGCAGATACATTGTATATTATTATTATTTATATAGCGCCATTGATGCCATGGCGCTGTACATGAGAAGGGATTACATACCAGATACAGATATCCCTTACAGTAAAGAAACTGACAATGATAGACGGGTACAGATGGAGGAGGACCCTGCCCCTGGGGGCTTACATTCTACATATACAGTGTATATTATTATTATTAATATAGCTCCATTGATTCCATGGCGCTGTACATGAGAAGGGGTTACATACCAGATACAGATATCACTTACAGTAAAGAACTAACAATGATAGACGGGTACAGAGGGAGGAGGACCCTGCCCCTGGGGGCTTACATTCTACAGATACATTGTATATTATTATTATTTATATAGCGCCATTGATTCCATGGTGCTGTACATGAGAAGGGGTTACATACCAGATACAGATATCACTTACAGTAAAGAACTAACAATGATAGACGGGTACAGAGGGAGGAGGACCCTGCCCCTGCAGGCTTACATTCTACAGATACAGTGTATATTATTATTATTAATATAGCTCCATTGATTCCATGGCGCTGTACATGAGAAGGGGTTACATACCAGATACAGATATCACTTACAGTACAGAACTAAGAATGATAGACGGGTACAGAGGGAGGAGGACCCTGCCCCTGGGGGCTTACATTCTACAGATGCAGTGTATATTATTATTATTAATATAGCTCCATTGATTCCATGGTGCTGTACATGAGAAGGGGTTACATACCAGATACAGATATCACTTACAGAAAAGTAACAATGATAGACGGGTACAGAGGGAGGAGGACCCTGCCCCTGCAGGCTTACATTCTACAGATACAGTGTATATTATTATTATTAATATAGCTCCATTGATTCCATGGCGCTGTACATGAGAAGGGGTTACACACCAGATACAGATATCACTTACAGTAACTAACAATGATAGACGGGTACAGAGGGAGGAGGACCCTGCCCCTGCAGGCTTACATTCTACAGATACAGTGTATATTATTATTATTAATATAGCTCCATTGATTCCATGGCGCTGTACATGAGAAGGGGTTACATACCAGATACAGATATCACTTACAGTAACTAACAATGATAGACGGGTACAGAGGGAGGAGGACCCTGCCCCTGCGGGCTTACAGTCTACAGATACATTGTATATTATTATTATTTATATAGCACCATTGATTCCATGGTGCTGTACATGAGAAGGGGTTACATACCAGATACAGATATCACTTACAGTAAAGAACTAACAATGATAGACGGGTACAGAGGGAGGAGGGCCCTGCCCCTGGGGCCTTACATTCTACAGATACATTGTATATTATTATTATTTATATAGCGCCATTGGTTCCATGGTGCTGTACATGAGAAGGGGTTACATAACAGATACAGATATCACTTACAGTAAAGAAGTAACAATGATAGACGGGTACAGAGGGAGGAGGATCCTGCCCCTGCGGGCTTACATTCTACAGATACATTGTATGTTATTATTATTTATATAGCACCATTGATTCCATGGTGCTGTACATGAGAAGGGGTTACATACCAGATACAGATATCACTTACAGTAAAGAATTAACAATGATAGATGGGTACAGAGGGAGGAGGACCCTGCCCCTGGGGGCTTACATTCTACAGATACATTGTATATTATTATTATTTATATAGCGCCATTGATTCCATGGTGCTGTACATGAGAAGGGGTTACATACCAGATACAGATATCACTTACAGTAAAGAACTAACAATGATAGACGAGTACAGAGGGAGGAGGACCCTGCCCCTGCGGGCTTACATTCTACAGATACATTATATATTATTATTATTTATATAGCTCCATTAATTCCATGGTGCTGTACATGAGAAGGGGTTACATACCAGATACAGATATCACTTACAGTACAGAACTAACAATGATAGACGGGTACAGAGGGAGGAGGACCCTGCCCCTGGGGGCTTACATTCTACAGATACATTGTATATTATTTTTATTTATATAGCGCCATTGATTCCATGGTGCTGTACATGAGAAGGGGTTACATATCAGATACAGACATCACTTACAGTAAAGAACTAACAATGATAGACGGGTACAGAGGGAGGAGGACCCTGCCCCTGCGAGCTTACATTCTACAGATACATTGTATATTATTATTATTAATATAGCTCCATTGATTCCATGGCGCTGTACATGAGAAGGGGTTACATACCAGATACAGATATCACTCACAGTAACTAACAATGATAGACGGGTACAGAGGGAGGAGGACCCTGCCCCTGCAGGCTTACAGTCTACAGATACATTGTATATTATTATTATTTATATAGCACCATTGATTCCATGGTGCTGTACATGAGAAGGGGTTACATACCAGATACAGATATCACTTACAGTAAAGTAACAATGATAGACGGGTACAGAGGGGGGAGGACCCTGCCCCTGCAGGCTTACATTCTACTGATACATTGCATATTATTATTATTTATATAGCACCATTGATTCCATGGCGCTGTACATGAGAAGGGGTTACATACCAGATACAGATATCACTTACAGTAACTAACAATGATAGATGGGTACAGAGGGAGGAGGACCCTGCCCCTGCAGGCTTACATTCTACTGATACATTGTATATTATTATTATTTATATAGCACCATTGATTCCATGGTGCTGTACATGAGAAGGGGTTACATACCATATACAGATATCACCTACAGTAAAGAACTAACAATGATAGACGGGTACAGAGGGAGGAGGACCCTGCCCCTGGGGGCTTACATTCTACAGATACATTGTATATTATTATTATTTATATAGCACCATTGATTCCATGGTGCTGTACATGAGAAGGGGTTACATACCAGATACAGATATCACTTACAGTAAAGAACTAACAATGATAGACGGGTACAGAGGGAGGAGGACCCTGCCCCTGCAGGCTTACATTCTACAGATACATTGTATATTATTATTATTTATATAGCTCCATTGATTCCATGGTGCTGTACATGAGAAGGGGTTACATACCAGATACAGATATCACTTACAGTAAAGAGCTAACAATGATAGACGGGTACAGAGGGAGGAGGACCCCGTCCCTGCGGGCTTACATTCTACAGATACATTGTATATTATTATTATTTATATAGCACCATTGATGCCATGGTGCTGTACATGAGAAGAGGTTACATACCAGATACAGATATCACTTACAAATAAAGAACTAACAATGACAGACGGGTACAGAGGGAGGAGGGCCCTGCCCCTGGGGCCTTACATTCTACAGATACATTGTATATTATTATTATTTATATAGCACCATTGATGCCATGGTGCTGTACATGAGAAGAGGTTACATACCAGATACAGATATCACTTACAAATAAAGAACTAACAATGATAGATGGGTACAGAGGGAGGAGGACCCTGCCCCTGCGGGCTTACATTCTTCAGATACATTGTATATTATTATTATTTATATAGCTCCATTGATGCCATGGTGCTGTACATGAGAAGGGGTTACATACCAGATACAGATATCACTTACAAATAAAGAACTAACAATGATAGACGGGTACAGAGGGAGGAGGGCCCTGCCCCTGGGGCCTTACATTCTACAGATACATTGTATAATATTATTATTTATATAGCGCCATTGGTTCCATGGTGCTGTACATGAGAAGGGGTTACATACCAGATACAGATATCACTTACAGTAACTAACAATGATAGATGGGTACAGAGGGAGGAGGACCCTGCCCCTGCAGGCTTACATTCTACTGATACATTGTATATTATTATTATTTATATAGCACCATTGATTCCATGGTGCTGTACATGAGAAGGGGTTACATACCATATACAGATATCACTTACAGTAAAGAACTAACAATGATAGACGGGTACAGAGGGAGGAGGACCCTGCCCCTGGGGGCTTACATTCTACAGATACATTGTATATTATTATTATTTATATAGCACCATTGATTCCATGGTGCTGTACATGAGAAGGGGTTACATACCAGATACAGATATCACTTACAGTAAAGAACTAACAATGATAGACGGGTACAGAGGGAGGAGGACCCTGCCCCTGCAGGCTTACATTCTACAGATACATTGTATATTATTATTATTTATATAGCTCCATTGATTCCATGGTGCTGTACATGAGAAGGGGTTACATACCAGATACAGATATCACTTACAGTAAAGAGCTAACAATGATAGACGGGTACAGAGGGAGGAGGACCCCGTCCCTGCGGGCTTACATTCTACAGATACATTGTATATTATTATTATTTATATAGCACCATTGATGCCATGGTGCTGTACATGAGAAGAGGTTGCATACCAGATACAGATATCACTTACAAATAAAGAACTAACAATGACAGACGGGTACAGAGGGAGGAGGGCCCTGCCCCTGGGGCCTTACATTCTACAGATACATTGAATATTATTATTATTTATATAGCACCATTGATGCCATGGTGCTGTACATGAGAAGAGGTTACATACCAGATAGAGATATCACTTACAAATAAAGAACTAACAATGATAGACGGGTACAGAGGGAGGAGGACCCTGCCCCTGCGGGCTTACATTCTACAGATACATTGTATATTATTATTATTTATATAGCACCATTGATGCCCTGGTGCTATACATGAGAAGAGGTTACATACCAGATACAGATATCACTTACAAATAAAGAGCTAACAATGATAGACGGGTACAGAGGGAGGAGGACCCTGCCCCTGCGGGCTTACATTCTACAGATACATTGTATATTATTATTTATATAGCACCATTGATGCCATGGTGCTGTACATGAGAAGAGGTTACATACCAGATACAGATATCACTTACAAATAAAGAACTAACAATGATAGATGGGTACAGAGGGAGGAGGACCCTGCCCCTGCGGGCTTACATTCTACAGATACATTGTATATTATTATTATTTATATAGCTCCATTGATGCCATGGTGCTGTACATGAGAAGGGGTTACATACCAGATACAGATATCACTTACAAATAAAGAACTAACAATGATAGACGGGTACAGAGGGAGGAGGACCCTGCCCTGGGGGCTTACATTCTACAGATACATTGTATATTATTATTATTTATATTGCGCCATTGATTCAATGGTGCTGTACATGAGAAGGGGTTACATACCAGATACAGATATCACTTACAGTAAAGAACTAACAATGATAGACGAGTACAGAGGGAGGAGGACCCTGCCCCTGCGGGCTTACATTCTACAGATACATTGTATATTATTATTATTTATAAAGCTCCATTAATTCCATGGTGCTGTACATGAGAAGGGGTTACATACCAGATACAGATATCACTTACAGTAAAGAACTAACAATGATAGACAGGTACAGAGGGAGGAGGACCCTGCCCCTGCGGGCTTACATTCTACAGATACATTGTATATTATTATTATTTATATAGTGCCATTGATTCCATGGTGCTGTACATGAGAAGGGGTTACATACCAGATACAGATATCACTTATAGTAAAGAACTAACAATGATAGACGGGTACAGAGGGAGGAGGACCCTGCCCCTGGGGGCTTACATTCTACAGATACATTGTATATTATTATTATTTATATAGCTCCATTGATTCCATGGTGCTGTACATGAGAAGGGGTTACATACCAGATACAGATATCATTTACAGTAAAGAACTAACAATGATAGACGGGTACAGAGGGAGAAGGACCCTGCCCCTGCGGGCTTACATTCTACAGATACACTGTATATTATTATTATTTATATAGCCCCATTGATTCCATGGTGCTGTACTTGAGAAGGGGTTACATACCAGATATAGATATCACTTACAAATAAAGAACTAACAATGATAGACGGGTACAGAGGGAGGAGGACCCTGCCCCTGCAGGCTTACATTCTACAGATACATTGTATATTATTATTATTTATATAGCTCCATTGATTCCATGGTGCTGTACATGAGAAGGAGTTACATACCAGATACAGATATCACTTACAAATAAAGAACTAACAATGATAGACGGGTACAGAGGGAGGAGGACCCTGCCCCTGGGGGCTTACATTCTACAGATACATTGTATATTATTATTATTTATATAGCGCCATTGATTCCATGGTCCTGTACATGAGAAGGGGATACATACCAGATACAGATATCACTTACAGTAAAGAACTAACAATGATAGACGGTACAGAGGGAGGAGGACCCTGCCCCTGCGAGCTTACATTCTACAGATACATTGTATATTATTATTATTTATATAGCGCCATTGATTCCATGGTGCTGTACATGAGAAGGGGTTACATACCAGATACAGATATCACTTACAGTAAAGAACTAACAATGATAGACGGGTACAGAGGGAGGAGGATCCTGCCTCTGCGGGCTTACATTCTACAGATACATTTTATATTATTATTATTTATATAGCGCCATTGATTCCATGGTGCTGTACATGAGAAGAGGTTACATACCAGATACAGGTATCACTTACAGTAACTAATAATGATAGACGTGTACAGAGGGAGGAGGACCCTGCCCCTGGAGGCTTACATTCTACAGATACATTGTATATTATTATTATTTATATAGCTCCATTGATTCCATGGTGCTGTACATGAGAAGGGGTTACATACCAGATACAGATATCACTTACAGTAAAGAACTAACAATGATAGACGGGTTCAGAGGGAGGAGGACCCTGCCCCTGCGGGCTTACATTCTACAGATACATTGTATATTATTATTATTTATATAGCTCCATTGATTCCATGGTGCTGTACATGAGAAGGGGTTACATACCAGATACAGATATCACTTACAGTAAAGAACTGACAATGATAGACGGGTACAGAGGGAGAAGGACCCTGACCCTGCGGGCTTAAATTCTACAGATTCATTGTATATTATTATTATTTATATAGCTCCATTGATGCCATGGTGCTGTACATGAGAAGGGGATACATACCAGATACAGATATCACTTACAGTAAAGAACTAACAATGATAGACGGGTACAGAGGGAGAAGGACCCTGCCCCTGCGGGCTTACATTCTACAGATACATTGTATATTATTATTATTTATATAGTGCCATTGATTCCATGGCGCTGTACATGAGAAGGGGTTACATACCAGATACAGATATCACTTACAAATAAAGAACTAACAATGATAGACGGGTACAGAGGGAGGAGGACCCTGCCCCAGGGGGCTTACATTCTACAGATACATTGTATATTATTATTATTTATATAGCGCCATTGATTCCATGGTGCTGTACATGAGAAGGGGTTACATACCAGATACAGATATCACTTACAGTAAAGAACTAACAATGATAGACGGGTACAGAGGGAGGAGGATCCTGCCCCTGTGGGCTTACATTCTACAGATACATTGTATGTTATTATTATTTATATAGCGCCATTGATTCCATGGTGCTGTACATGAGAAGGGGTTACATACCAGATACAGATATCACTTACAGTAAAGAACTAACAAAGATAGACGGTACAGAGGGAGGAGGACCCTGCCCCTGCGAGCTTACATTCTACAGATACATTGTATATTATTATTATTTATATAGCACCATTGATTCCAGGGTGCTGTACATGAGAAGGGGTTACATACCAGATACAGATATCACTTACAGTAAAGAGCTAACAATGATAGACGGGTACAGAGGAAGGAGGACCCTGCCCCTGGGGGCTTACACTCTACAGATACATTGTATATCATTATTATTTATATAGCGCCATTGATTCCATGGTGCTGTACATGAGAAGGGGTTACATACCAGATACAGATATCACTTACAGTAAACTAACAATGATAGACGGGTACAGAGGGAGGAGGACCCTGCCCCTGCGGGCTTACATTCTACAGATACATTGTATATTATTATTATTTATATAGCGCCATTGATTTCATGGTGCTCTACATGAGAAGGGGTTACATACCAGATACAGATATCACTTACAGTAAACTAACAATGATAGACGGGTACAGAGGGAGGAGGACCCTGCCCCTGCGGGCTTACATTCTACAGATACATTGTATATTATTATTATTTATATAGCGCCATTGATTTCATGGTGCTGTACATGAGAAGGGGTTACATACCAGATACAGATATCACTTACAGTAAACTAACAATGATAGACGGGTACAGAGGGAGGAGGACCCTGCCCCTGGGGGCTTACATTCTACAGATACATTGTATATTATTATTATTTATATAGCACCATTGATTCCATGGTGCTGTACATGAGAAGGGGTTACATACCAGATACAGATATCACTTACAGTAAAGAACTAACAATGATAGACGGGTACAGAGGGAGGAGGACCCTGCCCCTGCAGGCTTACATTCTACAGATACATTGTATATTATTATTATTTATATAGCTCCATTGATTCCATGGTGCTGTACATGAGAAGGGGTTACATACCAGATACAGATATCACTTACAGTAAAGAGCTAACAATGATAGACGGGTACAGAGGGAGGAGGACCCCGTCCCTGCGGGCTTACATTCTACAGATACATTGTATATTATTATTATTTATATAGCACCATTGATGCCATGGTGCTGTACATGAGAAGAGGTTACATACCAGATACAGATATCACTTACAAATAAAGAACTAACAATGACAGACGGGTACAGAGGGAGGAGGGCCCTGCCCCTGGGGCCTTACATTCTACAGATACATTGTATATTATTATTATTTATATAGCACCATTGATGCCATGGTGCTGTACATGAGAAGAGGTTACATACCAGATACAGATATCACTTACAAATAAAGAACTAACAATGATAGATGGGTACAGAGGGAGGAGGACCCTGCCCCTGCGGGCTTACATTCTTCAGATACATTGTATATTATTATTATTTATATAGCTCCATTGATGCCATGGTGCTGTACATGAGAAGGGGTTACATACCAGATACAGATATCACTTACAAATAAAGAACTAACAATGATAGACGGGTACAGAGGGAGGAGGGCCCTGCCCCTGGGGCCTTACATTCTACAGATACATTGTATAATATTATTATTTATATAGCGCCATTGGTTCCATGGTGCTGTACGTGAGAAGGGGTTACATACCAGATACAGATATCACTTACAGTAACTAACAATGATAGATGGGTACAGAGGGAGGAGGACCCTGCCCCTGCAGGCTTACATTCTACTGATACATTGTATATTATTATTATTTATATAGCACCATTGATTCCATGGTGCTGTACATGAGAAGGGGTTACATACCATATACAGATATCACTTACAGTAAAGAACTAACAATGATAGACGGGTACAGAGGGAGGAGGACCCTGCCCCTGGGGGCTTACATTCTACAGATACATTGTATATTATTATTATTTATATAGCACCATTGATTCCATGGTGCTGTACATGAGAAGGGGTTACATACCAGATACAGATATCACTTACAGTAAAGAACTAACAATGATAGACGGGTACAGAGGGAGGAGGACCCTGCCCCTGCAGGCTTACATTCTACAGATACATTGTATATTATTATTATTTATATAGCTCCATTGATTCCATGGTGCTGTACATGAGAAGGGGTTACATACCAGATACAGATATCACTTACAGTAAAGAGCTAACAATGATAGACGGGTACAGAGGGAGGAGGACCCCGTCCCTGCGGGCTTACATTCTACAGATACATTGTATATTATTATTATTTATATAGCACCATTGATGCCATGGTGCTGTACATGAGAAGAGGTTGCATACCAGATACAGATATCACTTACAAATAAAGAACTAACAATGACAGACGGGTACAGAGGGAGGAGGGCCCTGCCCCTGGGGCCTTACATTCTACAGATACATTGAATATTATTATTATTTATATAGCACCATTGATGCCATGGTGCTGTACATGAGAAGAGGTTACATACCAGATAGAGATATCACTTACAAATAAAGAACTAACAATGATAGACGGGTACAGAGGGAGGAGGACCCTGCCCCTGCGGGCTTACATTCTACAGATACATTGTATATTATTATTATTTATATAGCACCATTGATGCCCTGGTGCTGTACATGAGAAGAGGTTACATACCAGATACAGATATCACTTACAAATAAAGAGCTAACAATGATAGACGGGTACAGAGGGAGGAGGACCCTGCCCCTGCGGGCTTACATTCTACAGATACATTGTATATTATTATTTATATAGCACCATTGATGCCATGGTGCTGTACATGAGAAGAGGTTACATACCAGATACAGATATCACTTACAAATAAAGAACTAACAATGATAGATGGGTACAGAGGGAGGAGGACCCTGCCCCTGCGGGCTTACATTCTACAGATACATTGTATATTATTATTATTTATATAGCTCCATTGATGCCATGGTGCTGTACATGAGAAGGGGTTACATACCAGATACAGATATCACTTACAAATAAAGAACTAACAATGATAGACGGGTACAGAGGGAGGAGGACCCTGCCCTGGGGGCTTACATTCTACAGATACATTGTATATTATTATTATTTATATTGCGCCATTGATTCAATGGTGCTGTACATGAGAAGGGGTTACATACCAGATACAGATATCACTTACAGTAAAGAACTAACAATGATAGACGAGTACAGAGGGAGGAGGACCCTGCCCCTGCGGGCTTACATTCTACAGATACATTGTATATTATTATTATTTATAAAGCTCCATTAATTCCATGGTGCTGTACATGAGAAGGGGTTACATACCAGATACAGATATCACTTACAGTAAAGAACTAACAATGATAGACAGGTACAGAGGGAGGAGGACCCTGCCCCTGCGGGCTTACATTCTACAGATACATTGTATATTATTATTATTTATATAGTGCCATTGATTCCATGGTGCTGTACATGAGAACGGGTTACATACCAGATACAGATATCACTTATAGTAAAGAACTAACAATGATAGACGGGTACAGAGGGAGGAGGACCCTGCCCCTGGGGGCTTACATTCTACAGATACATTGTATATTATTATTATTTATATAGCTCCATTGATTCCATGGTGCTGTACATGAGAAGGGGTTACATACCAGATACAGATATCATTTACAGTAAAGAACTAACAATGATAGACGGGTACAGAGGGAGAAGGACCCTGCCCCTGCGGGCTTACATTCTACAGATACACTGTATATTATTATTATTTATATAGCCCCATTGATTCCATGGTGCTGTACTTGAGAAGGGGTTACATACCAGATATAGATATCACTTACAAATAAAGAACTAACAATGATAGACGGGTACAGAGGGAGGAGGACCCTGCCCCTGCAGGCTTACATTCTACAGATACATTGTATATTATTATTATTTATATAGCTCCATTGATTCCATGGTGCTGTACATGAGAAGGGGTTACATACCAGATACAGATATCACTTACAAATAAAGAACTAACAATGATAGACGGGTACAGAGGGAGGAGGACCCTGCCCCTGGGGGCTTACATTCTACAGATACATTGTATATTATTATTATTTATATAGCGCCATTGATTCCATGGTCCTGTACATGAGAAGGGGATACATACCAGATACAGATATCACTTACAGTAAAGAACTAACAATGATAGACGGTACAGAGGGAGGAGGACCCTGCCCCTGCGAGCTTACATTCTACAGATACATTGTATATTATTATTATTTATATAGCGCCATTGATTCCATGGTGCTGTACATGAGAAGGGGTTACATACCAGATACAGATATCACTTACAGTAAAGAACTAACAATGATAGACGGGTACAGAGGGAGGAGGATCCTGCCTCTGCGGGCTTACATTCTACAGATACATTTTATATTATTATTATTTATATAGCGCCATTGATTCCATGGTGCTGTACATGAGAAGAGGTTACATACCAGATACAGGTATCACTTACAGTAACTAATAATGATAGACGTGTACAGAGGGAGGAGGACCCTGCCCCTGGAGGCTTACATTCTACAGATACATTGTATATTATTATTATTTATATAGCTCCATTGATTCCATGGTGCTGTACATGAGAAGGGGTTACATACCAGATACAGATATCACTTACAGTAAAGAACTAAAAATGATAGACGGGTTCAGAGGGAGGAGGACCCTGCCCCTGCGGGCTTACATTCTACAGATACATTGTATATTATTATTATTTATATAGCTCCATTGATTCCATGGTGCTGTACATGAGAAGGGGTTACATACCAGATACAGATATCACTTACAGTAAAGAACTGACAATGATAGACGGGTACAGAGGGAGAAGGACCCTGACCCTGCGGGCTTAAATTCTACAGATTCATTGTATATTATTATTATTTATATAGCTCCATTGATGCCATGGTGCTGTACATGAGAAGGGGATACATACCAGATACAGATATCACTTACAGTAAAGAACTAACAATGATAGACGGGTACAGAGGGAGAAGGACCCTGCCCCTGCGGGCTTACATTCTACAGATACATTGTATATTATTATTATTTATATAGTGCCATTGATTCCATGGCGCTGTACATGAGAAGGGGTTACATACCAGATACAGATATCACTTACAAATAAAGAACTAACAATGATAGACGGGTACAGAGGGAGGAGGACCCTGCCCCAGGGGGCTTACATTCTACAGATACATTGTATATTATTATTATTTATATAGCGCCATTGATTCCATGGTGCTGTACATGAGAAGGGGTTACATACCAGATACAGATATCACTTACAGTAAAGAACTAACAATGATAGACGGGTACAGAGGGAGGAGGATCCTGCCCCTGTGGGCTTACATTCTACAGATACATTGTATGTTATTATTATTTATATAGCGCCATTGATTCCATGGTGCTGTACATGAGAAGGGGTTACATACCAGATACAGATATCACTTACAGTAAAGAACTAACAAAGATAGACGGTACAGAGGGAGGAGGACCCTGCCCCTGCGAGCTTACA